>NC_141419.1:21415800-22877446 GCF_034619465.1 Leptosomus discolor
TCTCAAAGATGTTATTGTAATCCAATACTATTTCTCCAGGCACAGAGACCCTATGCTAAACCATGTGCCAAAAATGTACAACTTAAACTATACCTTGAGCAATTTTTACCCCTTTTTAAGCTATTACTGTGACCTCTTAAGTCTTGAGTTCTTTAGTTAACAGAGTTGAATTGTAGTTGCAATGCTCTACATTTCATTGTAGAGAATGGAAATGTAGTAAATATACTATCATTTTTCATAGTAGTATATATAACATATACATTACTATATATATTATATATAGTGTATATAATTGAGAAAGGAATTGTAGTAAATATAGATGTCAGCTATTCCTACGAATTATCTGCATCTTGCAAATGGTGGAGGGTATTCCACCTTCCTGATCTACAGATGGTCTCTGCAGCACTAGCAGTAAGGTGGGCTGGAGTCAAACAGCACAATGAGTGGCTGAAAATGCTTCCATGTTTTAGAGCTATGCTCCCTCTGCCTTGTGCAGTCATCTGTCTCCCTTAATATCTTTCAAATACTGGGAAACTAATCCTGCTTATTCCTTCGCCTGCATGTGGGCAGCAGATGAACTTGCAAAGCCAAATCTCAGAGTTGTCTGTGTAGGCCCATTAGCCTTTTTGCATAATGTTTAATTACCTCTGGAGGGTATAATATATAGAGATTACAGCAGTCCTTGTCCCCATAAGGATGGTTTGACAGCTAAGAGACTGTGGAGTTGTTAGAAGTTACTGATGACAGCTTAGTGAGTACCTGAGATATGAGCTTTCTTCTGACTACTGTACTTCAAAAGGGCACTGATGGAACTTGCTTCTTGTCCTGCAAACCCTTTGGATGCCTGTGAGTCCAGAGGTGTTCATATTCTGCAATGTCCAGCAAGGTGTCTTAGTGTTTTAAATAAACAGTCGTTGCTGCTAAGAGAACGTAAAAAGGCAGCCAGTGAAGAACGAAAGGACCTACTAAACTAGGCTGGAAGAAGCAAAGATAGGCAAAGATATAGAGGAGATTTTTATTTACTTTAAAAAGAATTGCAGGACTTCTTTGCATTACAAGCCCATATTTAGTTAGATTAGGTTTTCATTTAATATCACTTTTTTTAAAAAAGTGCATGTTTTTGTTGTGGATTTTCAAATGCACTAGTTTCGCTGAATTTCATAAAAAACTCAGCACAAGCTTGTAAACCGATTTCTTGTCTGCGAGGAACATTTCGTGGGAACAACTTGGGAACTGTGTGTGAACAGCATCTTCTGAAAACTGCATTTGGCAACACAATAAAACTATTTTATCTTATAAAGAGGTGTTTTCTAAGACTAACATAGTATAATTTATGCTTAGGTCATACAAAGTCAGCATGGATAAACCGAAAATGGGTACTGTTAGGGCCTAATTGTGTTCTCATAACTAATACTGAGAATCTTTTGCCTCTTTATTGTTTCCAAATTAAAAAAAAAATTAGTTTCAAAGAAATTAATCATCAGCATGTAACAAAGTGCCAGAAGTGGGACCTTTTAAATATATCTTTTTACTTTACCCAGGGAAATCTCTCAGTTGTCCATCAGAGGGTAAATGACCTGAAAAAAATATTGTCTGAATATGTGTGGAATACTATGAACACATCACCAATAGGAATTCTATGGTCACCTCAGCAATGCCACCTTGAAATATCTAGTGGAATAAAACCACTCACACACACGCATAAATTCTTCCCTTCCCCTGTGAACCAAAATATTTTATGCATACCTTCCAGATGAGATTAGTTATTTGCTAGACTTTCCTTCAAACATATTTCATATTGTCTATATTGTAGAGTTTAATAAAGTGTTCTCTTTCTGGTAGTGCTTCCTCCCATCCAGCTCTGCTTCAGCTGTTCCAGTAGACAAGATGATGTGATGCCAGTTTTTCTGCAGTAGGCCATTAGTGTAACAGTTGCTGGTTTGCATTTTTCAGACAGTTACGGTCTAAGTTCATCTGGCACTGCTTGAAATAACAACACAGACAACAAGTGCTTCCTGTGCCACGCACTGAGGAAATTAAGTAAAGGTTAATTACAAGGAAAATTCAACAGCACTTCTGTTCATAATCCTCAGATCAGAAGAACTTGTTCTTTCTTTTAATCTGAAAAAACTTTCCAGTTAAGATAGTGAAGTTATTTGCACTCAGTTTTTTATCCTACCCAGTTTATAAAGTAAGGACAATAAAAAATGGTATCTGTTTTCTCAAGATTGGTCTTTAATTTTATGCACATCAGTCCATTTTTTGTCTTTGAGTAAATAACTTTAACTGTTATTAATGTTGTAAATGAAGCTCTAAACAAGCTACTTAAGTTTTTTGCCTGTTAGGCAAGACAACAGATTAGAAATGCAATGCTACCTGGAGTTGGAATGTGTTACATTTGCATGCAAATGCTTTTTGTGTGTTTTATGCCATACAGTATCAATCAATGTGTTCATGATCCCATGACACATATGATACAAAGCCTGTATCTTTCTACAATGGCATATTTAATCAGCTTTTTTTTTAAACTCAGACTGGCCTCAGGGTATTGAGTTTTGACCAGAGTACTTAAGGTTACTAACTGTTTTTGTTTAGAAGGTAAGATACAATTCTGTAACTCTCTGGGCTGTTCTGTGTACCAGACAATAAACAAAAAAGCTGGATATTGTATATTAAGTATGAACATGGAATATTAGACAAAATACAACGTGTTGAGGCTTATTATTTCATTAGTCAGTTGTGAAATGAATCTATCAAAAGATGTGGGCATGTGTGCTGTCACTAGGAGATGAAGTCATCTGGATTAGATGAAGGCCTGTACAGCCTGACAGGTGTAGTTTGTGTCCTTAAAATCATAGCTCATCCTATGATAAAAACAGAACTTTTCTAAAAGCCAACACTGTTTCCCTGGGCTTTTCCCTACAGTTAAATCAACGATTGGTCACTGTAAGAGTGACAGTGTTATAGATAGACCTTGTTCTAGGAAGGAAAACCATTTTCACGTTCTTACTGCCTCAACTCACTTTACAGTTGATGTAGCAAAACAGCTTCTTCAAGAGAGATCTGACTTACTGTGGACATTGCTGTAGGATGAAATATGCCCTAAAAGTGCCATTTACTTTTTGCTGGCTACAAAAGAAGTCTTGACAACTGGTGCACATACAGACTTTGGTATTTCAGACACTGAAATTTGGACAGACAGGCCCTTGCACCCCTTCTTAAATGAGTGGTCCCAGGGGTGCTACTTCATTGAGCATGATCTTTGTGGTGGAGACTGTTTGTCCATCTTTCTCACTCACTCAGCAGAGTTTTGAATTGAACTCTGGGATTCTAGAGGTATGTCGGACAAATTATGAGGCAGTAGGTTAGACACCACTAGTATTACCTGATAGGTCACACTGTTCTGAAAAATTAGAGCTTCATGCCTAAGGGACATACATGTGTTCAGTGTCTGGTTACCATTTTTTAATACTTAAACACTATCTGATGTTGCAGTGAGGTGACTCTGTCTCCCACTTTGGCATTTTGAATTTACTTATGTAACAGTAGAAGAAAATGGTGAACTGTTTTTGTGAGTATTTGAAGAAGACGAATTCTTTCTGTGCAACAAAGAACTGTGCATGAATAAACGGTGGTCTAAATCTAGTCAATTGTCACAGGTAACAGCATAAGACTTGCTATGAAAGAACTTTATGAATGTTGTACTGAGGAAGGGGAAAGGTGCATTTAGTAGATTGCCTGGAAGTGAGCATGCACTCACAGTATCAAAAAGGATACACTTCATGAAATGTACCAATAAATGGAAACATTAGGTCTTGGTAAATGTGCAAATGTGATAATTGTGTAGCTATGCATATATTTATTTTAGAAGTACAACTTTATATGTCATAGAGCTTGAAGGATCATATACTGAGGAATTCCATGTAATAGCTGTGCATCTGATCCAAAACTAACTGTGAAATCTGGGTGAGACTGCCTGCATATCAGTAAGAGTCTCTGATGAAGAAGAGTGGAAAAACCTGTCTTATTGTTTGTGGTACACTCAATGCATTCATTTGATTTTATTTTAGGGTCAATATTTTTTCCACCCTGAGTTCTGCATATTTTGATGACAGAAAACTGGACCAGCAGGGCAATCTTCACCCATTTTTAACATCTTTGGAAAAAAGTTGCGACTTGTGGAAAAGAAAAAGTTCATGGAAAAGTTAAGAAAACTGGAAAAGTCTTCATCTCATTTTGATCCTTAAGTGTTGTCTCTTACTTTCCTTATCAGTGGAGGTCATCTGAAAAAGAAGGCCCTTAAGAAGGGATAGGAAGCGGTGCTTATGTACTGAACAGAGGTAATCAAGAATAGAAATGTTTCTTCTGCCAGCACCATTAGATGAGAGTAAAAAATGTGATGTGTTATTAAAATGCGCAATATTGTAGTTGAGTTGATGGTGTCTGTAACATCTCTCAGGGACTGGCAAAGCTGTTGACCATATTCTGTAGTCACTTGCTGATCTTTGTTTTGGGTGTTGGGGCCATTTCTCTTTATTAAACTAAGGTTTGTGCTCATCACACGTGCATGAGGGATTGGAGACAAAGCAGTGTAGTGGTGTTTTTGACACAGTGAGTGACCACAGATAAGACAGGTGCTTGTAACAGGGACTTGATGCAGAGACAGGGATAACTGAAAAATCCATGTATTATTCAGGGCAGAGAATGGCTGCAGGATCTTAGCAACAAATTGAGCAATTAAGTGATTATTTTTTAATGTAGCACACAGAGAACTATGTGAGGTTGTCTTTGTTTCAAGCATCTTCTTAATCATCTGCTGCCTTATCCTAGAAAATAAGTGCACATGATGCTGTCATAATTTCAAGTGCTTCCAGGCAAGAGACTGAAGATCTTTGCTTTTCCTTCTTGCTGTATTTGTGCGTCTTCATGAGTAATATTTATTCAAAACTCTGCTTAGATGTGAAGTTTCATCTTCTTGAAGAAATCCCCATTAGAAGGGCAAGACAATCACAACAATCCTGGTGACTGTGTGACTTCATTTCCTTTTATTTTCTCTCTGCTCACTCAGAGCAAAAGAACCCTATGCAGCACAGAACTCAAGACATATTCCTCTTTTTATACCACTCTCCTTCACCTACTTTCACTGCACCAGTTCCTCATTTTCAAAGCCAGAAGAGCTTTCCCTGCAGATAGGCACTGTTCTTTCAGATATCACTCTGCACTTTTCTGTATCTCATCCTTATGTTGCTATGTTAAGGCTGTAACTTCTAAGCAGTGAAGTAAACTGGGAACTATATTTCCTGGAATTTCATATTATTTCAGGAGAAGATACTGAGAATTTTCTTCAGATCTCTTGTTTTTAAAGAATATTTTTCCCGATGGAGATTTTGAGTCCCTGTTCTTACAGGAATCAAGACACAATTTTTGCTGTTACTCAGCTGTGTTCTTCAATGTTATTATTGGCCCAAAGTTATTTTTTTTTGCTAAAAAGATTTTTTTCAAAGTCTTTCTGATTTGGCCAAAAAAATTTCCAGGAGGAAAATGAGTAGTCTGTATTCTCCCTAGTGTTCACAACTCTTGCTAGCCCAAGATTTTGAGATCTAACCCATCATTTCAGAAGAATTAATAAGTGATCTTCACACAGTAAGACCTAGCAATGCAAATATATCTCAATCAGAGGCAGGCACAGAATCATACTTCTGACAAATTAGCCAGTGTACATTATAGGGAATTTGCCAAATTTTTGCTTTCAAACTGCTATTATGCTAGCTGCAGAAGGGCAAGCAAAACATGACCTGGCAGAAAAACCTAGATCCATGGCAGACTGAAAGTGAAACTGATATGCAAAGACCTCCGTACTTTTGTAAATCCTGTCTGTACTCATGCACAACTTCTGAAAGTATTTCTGAAGACAGAGACTGGCAGTGGCTCAAGTTTGTGCAGGCGAAGGTGAAGAGGGGACAACTAAGTCTGCAAGGTACACAGTGGACTCCAACTGAGCAGAATACCTGTTGTGGGGTTGCTGCAGGTGGACAAACCTGGTGGCTGTTGGAGTCAGTACCATCACAGCTGATGGAGGTAGAACAGAACTTGGCAGTGCACAGATGCTCTCTGTAATCTGCTTTGGTGTACCGCCTGTGTCAGTAGGAACTGCAATTGTACAAATCCTAGCATTCACAAGAATCCTGTTGATAAGTTTGTGAGTGGCATCACAGGTCAATTTCAGGGAGGATGGTTGATACTAAAGGAGTATAAATTTTAAAATGAAAATGTCACTTATTTTTGCCCAGTCCAACTAAAAATAGAACAGATCATTTCTCACATGTAAATTTTTGTATTTAAGTTGCCATGTGAAGTTGAGGATGAAATTAAGACCATTTTGACAACTATGCAATATAAACACAAATGTACCTGAGAGATAAATACAAAATATTTCTAAGGTGGGTTAGTGGAAAAATGCCCTTTTTTGTGGATATAAATTATGCCGTAGTTAAAAGTAAATTTAATAGCAATTATAGGTAAAGTAATGGAGTTACTTTAGGTAAATTTGGAATCTTGTGTGAAACCTTCCCCTTCATTATCGCAACCTTAATGTATTAAATTATTTTTTATCTCTATAATGGTATTCATTACATGTAAAGCTTTCAGTCCAGTGATGAATGCCTTATAGAAATTTGCAAAATAAGCTACAGAATACAGAGAGGCTTAAAGTAAAAAATATATTTTTTCCATATTTTTATTATTTCTCATTGTTTTTCACTATTTCTTGTATTTCTGTTTGGCACTTAGTTATGAGAAAAATTAATATTTTGACTTCCAGAAAAGAAAGTGTTATGTAACTCACACTTGTGGTTTTTTTCCTTCTTTTTTCTCATCAGACTTAAACCATGGGAATTGTATCACAAATTGCAGCACTATAGTGTTTGGTGTGGGGTGCTGAAGGTAGTTAATTTTAGAGAAATCTTAGGCTCCATTTAAAGAGCAATTGTTCATCAGACTAGGCTGAACCTGAATAAGTGTAAATGCAGCATTTTTATGTTATTCATGAAATACTGTTGCTTGAAAATTATAAATCATGGGAATTAAATTTTTTTTAATGGAAATACCTGGGTGTTCCAGAGACTTCAAGGAGTTTTAAATGTGTAATTTGTAGTTGTGAAGATGGTCAGGATGAATCTGGGCACCGTCCTCGAGAGGCTGTGAAAGATCCCTGCTCTGGGTTGTTCCTCTCTCCTTTACAGCACTGTTACTGCAGCAGTTATGAGATTCCCTACCCTTCACAGGTACAGGTCTTGCCCTCTCAAGACACCAGACCAGTTAAGTTGGCTTCTGTAAGGTGCAATTTCAGCTTGGATCAACACTGTTGTCCAGCACTGTGAAGGAAAACAAAAAAGGCTTTTAAAAAATATGATAACAGCAAAAGAAGAACCAGAGATAACATTGGTCTGTCACCTAATGAGGTCAGTCACTTCACAAATAGAGATGTAGACAAAGCAGAGATGTTTAATGCCGCCTTTGCCTCTGTCTTCAACACCGTAGATGGGCCCTGGGACCTCCAGAACCCTGTGTTGGAAGACCATGACTGGGGGAATGATAAACTCCCTGCTGACTCTGAACTTGTTCGAGACTTGCTACTCCAGCTGGATGTACATAAGTCTATGGGGCCCGACGGGATTCATTCCAGGATAGTGAAAGAGCTGGCTGATGTCATTGTGGAATCTCTATTATTTTTCAATGGTCTTGGGAGTCTGGAAAGGTCTCAGTCGACTGGAAGCTGGCAAATGTTGTCCCAGTTTTCAAGAAGGGAAAGAAAGAAGGCCCTGGTAATTACAGGCCTGTCAGTCTCATTTCAATGCCTGGTAAACTTATGGAGAAGGTTATCCTGGGAGTTACTGAGAGATAATGAAGTCGTTTGCCATAGCTAGCATGGATTCACACAGAATCATAGAATCACAGAATGACAGGATTTAGAAGTGACCTCTGGAGGTCATCTAGTCCAACAGCCCTGATAAAGCAGGTTCACCTACAGCAGGTTGCACAGGACTGTGTCCAGGTGGATTTTGGATATCTCCAGAGAAGGAGAATCCACAATCTCCCTGGGCAGTCTGTTCCATTGCTCTGCCACTCTCAAAGTAAAGAATTTTTTCCTCATGTTCATGTGGATATTCCTGTGCTCCAGTTTGTGCCAGTTGTCCCTTGTCCTGTCACTGGGCACCACTGAGAAGAGACTGGCCCCACCCTCTTGACACCCACCCTTTAGATATTTACAAGTGTTGATAAGATCCCCTCTCAGTCTTCTCTTCTCCAGACTAAACAGACCCAGGTCTCTCAGCCTCTCCTTGTAGGAGAGATGCTCCAGCCCCCTTATCATCTTTGTAGACCTCTGCCAGACTTTCTCATAGTTCCTTGTCTCTCTTGAACTGGGGGGCCCAGAGCTGGACACAGTACTCCAGATGTGGCCTCACCAGGGCATAGTAGAGGGGGAAGATGACCTCCCTCGACATGCTGGCCATACACTTGACCTTATTGAACCTCATTATCTTCCTCTCTGCTCAGCGTGTCCAGAACTCACTGAACGGCAGCACAGCCTTCTGGTGTATCAGCCACTCCTCCCAGTTTCGTGTCGTCAGCAAACTTGCTGAGGGTGCACTCTGACCCTTCATCCAGGTCATTGAAGAATATATTGAATAAGACTGGACCTCACACTGACCCCTGGGGAACATCGCTAGTTACAGGCTTCCAGGTGGACTCAGCGCCACTGACCAAAACCCTCTGAGCTTCAGCCAGTTTTCAATCCACTTCACTGTCCACTCATCTATCCCACACTTCCTAAGCTTACCTATGAGCGAGACAGTGTCAAAAGCCTTGCTGAAGTGGAGGTGGACAGCTCTCCCCTCATTCACTCAGACAGTCATGCCTCCATAGAAGGCTATCAGATTGGTCAAGCATGATTTCCCCTTGGTGAATCCATGCTGACTTCTCCTGATAGTCTTCTTTTCCTCCACGAGGGGAAAGTCCTGCTTAACTAACATAATTTCATTTTATGGCAAGGTCACCCATCTAGTTGACCAAGGGAAGCTAGTAGATGTGGTTTTTGCGGATTTTAGCAAAAAAATTTTTGACACTGTCTCTCACATCATCCTTCTGGACAAAATGTCCAGCACATAGTTAGACAAGTCTATAATATGTTGTGTGACTACAGACGTTTTAGTCTAACCTCAGCTTCTGGAAAAATTATAGAGAAGATCATATTGTGTACTACTGAATAGCATTTAAAGAACAATGCAATCATCAGGCACAGTCAACACAGGTTCACAAAGGGAAAGTCCTGTTTACAGTCCTTCTACAATAAGGTCACTTGCCTCATGGATGAAGGGAAGGTGGTGGATGTAGGTTTTTTGATTTTAGTAAGGCTTTTGATACTGATCCTCATGTCATCCTTCTGGACAAGTTGTCCAACTGTGGGATGAGAAGGTACACAGTGCACTGAGTGAAGAAGTGGCTGGACAGCAGTGCTCAAAGGGTAGTGAATGAAGCCACATTTGGCTGGTGGCCAGTCACCTGTGGTGTTCCCCAGGGCTCAGTCCTAGGGCCAGTTTTGCTCAATATCAATGATCTGGATGTGGAATTGAATGCACCATTTGCAAGTTTGCTGATGATCCCAAACTGAGAAGTGCTGTTGAACCTCTTGAGGGACAAGAGGCCATATAGAGGGATCCAGATAGATTGGAGCATTGGGCTGTTATTAATGGGATGACATTTGACAAGTCAAACTGCTATATTCTGCACCTAGAATGGTAATGCAATTATAAATTGGGGGAGGAGTGGCTGAAGAGCAGCCCCGCAGAAAGGGATCTGGGGGTGCTGGTTGGCAGCAGGCTCAGTAAGAGCTAGCAGTTGCCCTGGCAGCCAAGAGGGCAATCTGGAGTGCATCAAACACAGCATAGCTAGAAGCTTGAGGGAGGTGATTGTTCCACTTTACACTGCACTGGTGCAGCCCTGCCCTGAGTCCTGTGCACAGTTTCGGGTGCTTCAATATAAGATGGACATCAAACTAATTATTAGAGTGTGTCCAGAGGAGGGTGACCAAGATGGTGAAAGGCCTCGAGGGCAAGACTTGTGAGGAGCAGATGAGGTCACTTGGCTTGCTTAGCTTGGAGAAGAGAAGGCTGAAGGGTGCCCTCACCGAAGCCTACAACTTCCTCAAGGAGGGGAAGTGGAGGGGCAGGTGCTGATCTACTCTCCCTGATGACCAGCAACAGGACATGGGGAAATGGAATGAAGCTACATCACGGGAACTTCAGATTGGACATTGGGGAAAGGTTCTTCACTGAGAGGGTGGTCAGTCACTGGAACATGCTCCCCAGGGAAGAAGTCATGGCACCAGGCCTGTCAGAGGAGTTCGAGAAGTGTCAGGATGATGCTTTTAGTCATATGGTTTAGTTTTAGGTAGTCCTATGAGGATCAGGGAGTTGGCCTCAATGATCCTTACAGGTCCTTTCCAACTTGAGATATTCTATGATTCTACAATTCTGTGCTGACACTGGAACACAGAAAGAGAGGAATGTCTTTTCCTTTTATTCATTTCTCGTGCCCTGATTTTTTTTCAAGAAATGCCAAATGAAGTGCTTCTTGGGGATTTGAGTCAAAGGTAAGGAGAATGCTACTGAGCCAGCAGTTGCCGCTTCCATTTCATGCAAGTGAGATTTGCTCCATTAGGTCCTCAGCCAACATAAAATGTTGTAAACAATCTGTAGCCCAACCTGAAGAACAGTGAGATTTGTTTTACACTGTGTGGATTAATACTGTGGCTGCGGTTGACTGCCATCATACTATGGAAATTTTACTTTTGAAATATCACAGTACAAAGGTCCTATTCATGTTTTTAAAACCCAGACTAATAAAGTTTGCAGATTATGATGTGGTGGAACTCAGTATTTAATTTATTAGTTCACCGAGCAAGCACTAGCAGCAAATAGGACCAAAAATAAGGCAAGAAAAGGAAATTGGATAGCAGGCATTACCTCACTGCTCTGATTTGGCATTGGAAAGTGTGTTGTTAGACATCCTTCTTGCTAAAGGGGGAAAAAAGTTCAGTTTCAAAATGTCCCCGACTTAGTGGGAAGGCCACAGGATACTATATTTAGTATCCTAATGAAAGAGGGAAAAAGCAGGAGAGACATACTGTCTCATACATTATTATTTATACAAATAAGAGACATTGCATTCAGAGAAATGTCAAGCTACATGAAGCACTGAGATTTGATAAACATTTTGAAATTCACTTTTTTCTTGCATTTACCAGCCACTGTCAAAGATAAGCAGACCTCAGACAGATGTTTTGCTATTCACCTAAACCAAAACCAAATTAAACTGAAGGATGTAGCTTGGTTGGATTCATTTGAGTGACAAGCAGCTTTGTTACAAGTATGAAATGAAATGATGTAACGAAGGTGAACATCGTATTCAAATAAAACATTGATTATAGAGAACTACAGCATTTCCATGTCACTTCCTAAATGATATTTTATTTATTGCTTCTAGCTTGCTTTCTAGCTGGCAAAATGCACTGGAGAGGTCCTGCTGTAGATCAAGCAGCTCTAGAAACAGCAACAGCTGGAAGTGGGGATAAGCCCCATTAATTCAAATACTCCTCCTTTCTTTAAATCAGTGCTCTCTGTTATGTTTAATTCATGCATCCCCAGCTGTAGCCCTGGAGTGTGTACAGGAATTTGGGCTGGGATTTGTCCTTAGTCCTTCAGCAGGGCAGGGGATGGACCCAAGGTATCCAGGCTGTCTGTCTGCCTCTGACAAATGGATGAGCTGCAGTGTAGCAAGGGAAGATAAGGACAGAGAAAGGTGGGTTGTGTGGTCATGGAGGAAATGGGTAATTTGCTTTGAGCTGTGCAGGTTGTATCCAAAAGAGACAGGACATTAGGAAGGTGCAGAGAGGGACATTACCATGGGTTTGCTTGCAGACACACTGAACAAAAATCTGTAGAAGTTACAGAGGAACAGCTCTCAGGAGGCGAGGCCTTTTATTTTTTAACTCCAAACGCTGGACAGCTCCTTTTAAAAATGTAGTTGATCCTTTTTATTTTCCTGTTATGGAAGCAGACCACATTTTTTAAGACAGAAGCAGAGGAGGAGCTGGGAAAGCTGACATGTTCTGTACTGGCAAAAGAGTAGGTACTTCATTATCAGCTTTGCACTGCTCTGTTAAGAGCTGACTAGATCCAGAACAATTCCTCTGCAAATGTTCTCCAGGTACAAAGCGTACAATTTTGTATATCAAATACTTGGAACATTTATTTTCCTACCATGTCCTTCTCTCTGTTGAATTGTATCTACATCTGGTTATACTGTTACCTAATGGCTTTCTGTTTGCAGAGTAGGCCAAATTCTGCTATTCAAATCTGTTTGTTAATTTAGGAAGTTTGCATGAAAATAACTGGTGAGTACAGTAGTGTCTTTTTTTTGAGCTCAGGGCTGTCAACAGGTATTTGCACTGTGCCTTTAAACTTTAGCCCACACTCCTGGGTCAACAATAAGTATGCTAAACAACAGTAACAGTAGGTCAAGTTCATCTGCTATGAGTAGGGCTACACCAAGAATGGATCTGACCCTGCACTTTTCAGTTCAAGTGATCCATCAGTTTAATCTTCTATTTTTCAAGAGCCTTTCCTCACATATTGCATCGCTGAGTGAGGAGTCACAGCTAATTTCTACAAATCATTCTGGCTGTTCACTTGGGAAGGTAGGAAAAGCTTGACAGCTGTGACAAAATACTTCTGTGCATAAAATACTTGGAGGTTTTAGCAGGAGATAGTTGAAAACATCCTTCCAAACCATCAGTGTTTGTCACCAACCTTAAACACCTCTGCTATTACTCTTCTTTTGGCAAGAATTTGATAGGAAAAAAAAAAAAAAACAACACTGATCTATGCAGTGGCAAAACTTCACCCTTCTTCTCCCAAGTCAATTGGAATACAAAGATCTGCATGAAGTAACATAGCTAAAACAACCTCCTGTCTAGAGGAATTATTTCTGAGAATGAATCTGCACATTTGCTGGAGCCAGCTCGTGGTCAGTTTGGGGATTTTCATCTGAGTCTGAAATAAATTCTGACTAACAATCTGGATGCTTCCCTAGGGTTCTGAAGTAAACTTTTGGAGCTAGCAAAACAACTAATCTCATCACAGTTCAAGGGATGTGCCAAGTGTCTGATTGTTAGCATTTCACATGGGGTAGCACATTAAAGCTCATTGGGGTGTTCTCTTTATTGACCAGCAATGAGCGTTACAAAAGTAGAAGGCTTTAGAAAGACATAGTCAAATTGTCCATGATTCGTATTCTTTCCAATTGACTACACAAATGACACTTATGTTCCATCATTTTCTCAGCATCCTATTCATAGCTGGCTGTGTTCTTGCTTTGGAGGAATGTGACAACACTGCCTTACTGCTCCAACCTGCCTCAGAAGAAACAGAAAGTAAGTGATTGGATTTTTTTTTCTCTGACACATCACAAAATCTACCCTGACAGCTTAAGAAAAGAAGTCACAGACTAACTGAAATGCCAGCACAAGAGACAAGACAGAAAATACATAAGTCCATCAGAATTTCTTATTTTTTTCCTGCTCCTGTCTTCTATTCATTTCGAACAACCCTGTTTCTATGCCTGTGATACACAGAGTGACATGTCTCAGGCACTTAAAAAAACCTATCCAACAGCCTCTAGTGCCCAGACAGAAGACAATTATGATTACACTTTTGCTAGACACATCAAGCAGAGAAACTTTCAGGAGAGTGCTGGTGTGTGACAACTCAAGAGAAGTACAGAGAAAGGGGAGCCATGGCCCACAACAAACAGCATCACAGCATTTATAGCCAGCAGGCAGTTCCCAGCTACATTCCCTTTTGCTGGAATAAGACCCTTCCTTCAGACCTCTAGCAAATTCTAAATATTTCATATGCCTCCACTGCCGTGAAAAGTTTCAACAGGAGGGCTGCCACTGAGATGTTTATAGTGTTCTGTGTTTACTAATCTGAACATTTTCTTTACCTTTTTGATTGTGAAATTGAGAAAATCTTTTTGTTAAAATGTGCTGAGATAACATATCTAGTAGAATAAAGAGGATCCCTTTGATAGAAATTTGTGTACAAGAGCAGTAGGGCCATTAAGGCAAGCACATAGGGACCTTATCTGCTGAGCAGGTCCATACAGGAGAACATTACTCTTTCAATGTTGGTTGTCAATAGTGTAATTCGTAAGTGTATACGTAAAAGTATTTTCTACATAGCTCTGTGTGGGTTGTGAATGGAAGAGTGGCTTTTATATAGTTAAATATTTTACTTAGATTTATGCTACCATTACCTAACAAGTGAATTTTTGACCTCACCTGAGGACTCATTCAGTTTTTGTAGCAAAACATGGTTATAAAATATAAAGTATTTCTCTATTCTTTTCTTTGGATCAGTCTGTCTCTTCTTCAGGCCCCTTTCTGGCCTCTTAATTTTTTAAAACTACAAGAGTAAGTCTAGTTCAAGCATAGCACATCCTGCGTCATGTGCCTGAAAAAAGACAACTGCACAGTAATCCTGAAAGAGGCTTGGGTCGGGGTCTGCTGTGGGATCCAATTGGTACAATTTAATGTTGCCTTAAGACTAGCGGTAATCTGAGTAGTCTGAAAAATGAACATGAGGAATGATGTTCCTATAGTCTTACACATTGAAGAGAGTATTGCTGGAGCAAAGCTGCACATTCTGCCTTTACACCACCACTCAAAAGCTTGACAATTTCTTCTGGGGAGTGACAGAAACAGTATCATAAGGCATAAGAAAAGTCAAGAAAAACTATGAGCAGAGTCAAAAAAAGAAACTAAAGGTGCAAAGTTCTTCCATGTTCCTGCTATTTGCTGCAGAAAACATAAATGAACGGAAGGCATCACACACAAGAAACCCTGCTGAAATGCATGTCAAAGCTCTGGAAGTGATATCTGTTTTATAGCATAAAAAATATTTCTTACCTGTTTATCCAAAGCTAAATAGAATTGTAGTCCATTATCATTGGCTATGATCACATTGTCTCCAAACATGAGCTAACAACTATGCTTCAGCTGGGTATGAACATGTCAGAGTGAGTTAATAATAACAGTTTACCTAAAAATAATACAGTAGAAAATTGAGATTGTGAATTAGCTTTCTGTGCAAACCAGGAATTTACCCTGAAACCTTTCACTCCTGGAAACATGCATCTTTCATACATTTTCTCCCTAGTAATTTAACAACCACTGCTCAGATGTGAATTAATGTAAGGAAGGCTCTTGTCTGAAAGTCCATATGTTAACCCGTCCATATGTTTGCCTGTCAAGTAAAAATGAAGATGTAAAAAACAGTAAAACAATATGCTGAGCAGTTCTTTGTTGCTTTTATTGGTTTAACTGTGTCTCTGAGCTAGGAACAGACCATTTCTTAAATGAGCTGTCTTTTGAAAAACATCTTTTTGTCATTCTTGAAAGCATTCCTACAATCTGAATAACTCTATTTCTTGGCTTCTTCTAGAAAGAGTGGAATGGCTAGTCTGGTGTCTAGTCAAATTTTTAATTTTGCCTGTTCTCCATAGGATTAATATTTAATAAAAATCTTCCTGGCATAGCTCTAACTCTCTTCTAAAAGGTGATGCCCAGCAGAAGGATACTGGCTTCGAATAGTGATATTCCTTTGCGAGATATTAACTTATTTCTGACCACCGTATGAAGTTCTGCTTTCCAGAATTGTTTTGGTAAAATAAAGTCAAATCCACAGTAGAAACTTACTGAAAAGTCAAGGGGCAGAGCACGGCACACCTGGGATTCCAACAGGAATATTTTAGTTAGCTGCTTCTTCTCCTAGGTACTTTCCCCCTCTGCCCCCTGCCCCCCGCCTCCCCAGTTAATGGGAAATTTCAGTTATTTATTTATATATGTACTTTATTGCTCTAACGTGAGATCAAGTTATGCAAGTTATCCGTTGCTAAATAACATACTTGTTTAAAGTTGTTACACTGTACTAACTCTGGGGTTTTTTTAATGCTACATGTGTTATTTTTTATCTTTAATATCTCTGTACCTTGAAATCTCACCTATAGAATAGATATAATGTTCTACATGAAAAAAAAAAAGAAAAATGTCAGCTTATGTAGGTGTTAGGAATTGTGCACGTCATTCTGTAGAGATCACGTACTTGGTATTGGATATGTTTTAAAAAATGGCAACTAGATTCTACATTAATTCTTTATTACGTTACAGAGGTTTTGGGGGGCATTTTTGCACAACTATATTCAATTTATATTGAACCTTCATATGTTCATTTTTATTAAATTCTACTGTTTCTACTGCAAAGGACAAGGAAATGTTTGTTGTACTTCTTCAATCCTGAACCCTTGATTCTCTGTTAGTTTTCCTGAACTCTCCATGATCTTTAGACCCACCCCCCTGGCCCTTCCGTGTTTTTAAGGAGCAGTCACTTCTGTATGTTTACGGGATCCAGATGGTAGGTCTCCTTCCTGCCACTTGAGCCATTTTACTATGGTTTCAGTGATTCAGGGATTATTGTGCACTATATGAGTGAGAGCTGACATTTATTTCTTGTATATATGTGCTTGTACAACTTTCCTAGCTCTACTTATAGAATATACCAACATAAATGAATGACATATACAAATGTTTAAATCACGGTGTAAATTTGTAAAATATATTTCCTCTGAAGTTTCTCATATTCTTTTCATATGAAAGTCTGAAGTGAAAACTTAAAAAAGAAACTCAGTTTCTTTAAAGCATTTCTGAAGTTTGCTTCACAAGTAAACAACAATTCTTTAAATTTTATGCCTCTTCATTTTCTTTTTCTAATACTTTTGTAACCAACACTTCTTCAGTTTTCATGATTTCCTGCTGTGTGACAGAAATAATCAGCATGGAACCAGACTTCGACAGTTAATTGGAAGAAACACTTGTTGTTCCTTCTTTTTTTCAGAGTGCACAAAACCCCAAGACTTATTTTATCATTTTATAGAGGTTTGCTGCATGAACGTATCTTCAAAAATACAAACATGCACATTTATTAAACTTTTATTTAGTTCCAAATGAAGACTTTTGTTGATAACTATTCATTTCAGATACATGTGTGCAAATCACAAATACTCTTTTTTGTACTTCCTTTTTTCATTTTAGTATTTCCTATAAATTCATTTTGACACATTGCATTTCTCCCATATTTTTCCCCAGCATTTAATGCTGTGGTCACATGAAGACTTGGCAAAAATCCAGCTGAGAGAACTACAGAGGTAGTCCTTTTGGGAAGAGTCCTTCAAGTTTAATGGCAACATAATTTAGCTCCCTTTGAAGGAACAGTTGCAAGTTGCAATTTTCAAAATAATTTAAATTTTGTTGTTAGCCTTGCTTTGTTGGTTCCTTAGAAGCTGGGAAATAAAATTCTTAACCTAAAAACTCAGTTGATTTTCATTTGGCAAACACAACTTTCTTTGTTTCTATTCCTAATTGTAGTTTAAATTAACATTTTTAGCTTCCTCGAGTATTTATTAATTCACTACTGTTAGAGAGTCAGCAAAGGAAATAAACTGGTTTTTCTCCATAGGTTCTGTATGTATGTAAGATAGACCTGTTCTTCTAGAAGAAAGCTATAGATGAGTCTTTTCAAATGAAAGTTCAGTACTGAACTGCAAAGAATTGCGGATGCTGTTGCTGTTACTGTCACATGTGGCTGCCTTGAAGTTAGTTGGGCATCTACAGCCAATCTGATCTACCTGCATCCCTGTCATGATGGGATCATGATTTCTGTCTGTGAAAGATATTTCTGCTGACCAGCTGCCACAGTTGATTTTAGGGCAATTTTTATTCTTTGTTTGAAAATGTTAAATACACTGCTAAGCTCAGTGCTTTAATACTAATATAGTTCGGTGGAGTATTTTCTCCTCACAATGTTACTGCTCAGCTTTTACTCATTTTGGAATGGAAATACAACTAAGTATAATGTATTGCAATTAAAAACCCCAATGTTTTGCTTTAGTCAAATTTAAACTATTCTTACAGCTGTGGCAGATAACTGATGACTGTCTTTGGTGAGAACCGAATAGCTTCAGGAATACATACTAATCTGCATAAATCCCAATGGGGAATTTTCTTAAAAAACAAAACAAAAAAAAAACAAAAACAAAAAAAAAACAAACAAAAAAAAGGGAAGTGATACATTTAAAACATCTCTTTTTGTAACCCTAGATCCAGATTCATCTTATCTGTCAGTGTTAATGTTGTAAAGGCAACATGGACTTCTCCAAATCTGAGAATAGAAGAGCTTCCCATTGCAGGGTAATACTTGGGTGTCACATCTGTAAATGTAAAAGAGCTGGCTGCTGGCTTGCATTGGAGATAGCTGAGAGAGAATAAAACTCTGTCTCCAGGGCTCTTCTGTCTTCTGCCTCAGGTATGATATACATTGTTCCTGCATATGTGAGGTACAGACCCAGCAACTTATCCATTTACCCACCCGCCAAAAAAGTGAAATTAGATTCATTAGTTATAGCCATTTTCATGCTCAAATTCTCATACACTAGAATATTGCTGTTTTTTTGCTGAAATGTAGAGTACATTTCTAATGATTAAATAGCAGTTAAGGACAGATTGCTCTTAACATTATGTTTTGCAAACTCTTTATTAAACCAAGCCTAGGCATTATCTGACAGCTTCACTTCAAAGTAACCTCTGTTTTACACTACAGCTGAAGGAAACATTATTTGATTTTCAGAGAACTTAGCCCTTGGCTGCTCAAAGCTGAGTGTTTTCTTCAACTCTGTGTAAGATTGCAGAAGACTGTTATAAGGCTGAAAACACAGGTCTGTTTGTATACAGTCTTAGCAGCTTGTTGAATTTCACTGTTTAGACTTCAGTCTCCCTCAAGTTTGAAGCACTGAGCTGGTGATGGATCGTGTGTGTCTATGGGCAGGTTTTAGTGATTGCAAAGACGTCTGTATTTCAGTACAGATAAACATGGATAGATATTTTTTTTTATTCATTCAGTTTCTTCCCAAGTGTTCTTTGTCACTGTCCTGATGCTTTTCATATGTTGACACTCTTGTGGCTTCCTGCAGGGTGGTTCCCCTGCCAGCACACAGATTTTGGTACAAACAGAAGTAACTTGTTGGTTTTCCTGTTTGTTAGGATGCTCAAATCATTGAGCTTATGAAAGACCAATACAGTTCAAAAGTTACTTAATGATCCTTTCTATTTCACTTATGTTTTTCATAGCACATTTGCTTAATTCTCAATTTATCTTTTCTACAACAGCTGTGACACAAGAGGGACACTTCAAAAAGCTGGTTTTCTTTGGTTTGGTCTAGGCTCAGTTTAGCCTATTCACTTCCTTAATAACATAAGACTACATGAGGTTTCTGTTATACTTTGATCAGACCTACTAATATTTGTGATATTAGTGCAGAAACAGGTTTTCTAGTAAGAAAATAAAACTAGGTCTTTGATGACATCCATGGGCTCTTTAATACACACCTCTTGCATTTAATCAGTGTTCTTGTATTACCTTAAGGTCTTTTAATTTTTTTAAAAATTAGTTTTCAAGTAAACATCTTTATTGGAGTGTTTAAATTTAGGGGGAATTCAGAATTCATATAAAAACACAGAAGAAAAAAACCAAACATGAATACAAACCAATGGAATAGTTGTTTCGTGCAATGGATAAAGTGAATACATATGGAATTCACTTATACCAGAAACAATATTTGCTTGAAATTTTAAATCATTGCTGTTTAGATTCCTTTTTTTTTGTCAGACTGCAGATGAACAGTGCACTTGGCAAGTGTCTTCTGTAATTACTGTATCCACTCACAAACACTTTTACTGAACTTTTCACAGCCATCCTGCCACTTTACCTCTTCTCCTTCCAGTGGCCATGCTTGTGAGAACAGGGGTTTCTTTATCTCCTGTCTTGCTTAGATAAGGGAATGCAGTCTAATGACACTACTGGAGCAAAGCAGGAAGTATACCACTAGTTGACCTATGTAGGAATAAAGGTCTTCTGTGTAACAGCTGAGAGCATCATAAGCAATATCTGTCCCTCTATATTCAGATGAATAATTATGTTGAAGTCAGATTCTAAAGGTCAGGTCTGGCTAAAGTGTCCCTCAGGTTCAGTGGTGAGGAGAAAGCAGCAATCAGAAAACAAACAAACAAAAAACCTAAAGAAGCAATACAGAAGACATAGAAGAATGAAGGAAATTAATAAGAACTAGTGAAACTTGATAAATGCATATCTAAGTGTATCTGGAAAAAGGGAGGAAAGAGCAAGAAGATTCCTGTAAATCCTGTGGAAACCTCACATCAGTAAAGGAGGTTAAAAACAGAGACAAATAGAATTCCTTGAAATCAGATAAGAAAGGTGTAAATTCTTCCTTGCATTTGGAAGGGTTTCAAGGTATTTATTTGCATCACCTATGGATGAAACAAGATGCCAAATACTACTACGTAGTTTAAAGTGATTGGTCTTGAATAAAGGTATCCTAAAAACATTAGTTGAGAGAGACATCATGCAGCTTGGATGGGAACAGACAGATAATACTAACAGAACATATATCTCATTTTTATGGTGAATAAACTACCTCCTAGAAACACTTCAGTGGTATACTGATACTTGCGTCTGATCCTGAGGCTATCAACCCAGATGTGTCATTGGCACCAGCAACTGTTCTGAAGTATGGAGAAATGTCAATATGATCAATAGCGAACAAGCCTACAGAAGAGAGATGCTTCCACTTTGTAGCTGATGGCTCAGCCTTGTACTGAGTTTCCAAAAAAATGAATGTTTTTTGAGGAGAGGTAATGCTGTCTTCCAAAATTGACACAAAGATCATCTGTTAAATAGGATATTTACAGAACTTCTCAAAGCATTCATGGCTGCCACAATGAAGTCCCGTCTTACCAATATTCTGATAAAGAAAGCAAGAATATAAATTCTGAAGTACATTAGAGATTTCTACTAAAAGCCATCTAATCAAATGCTCTGAGGGAACAAACAGGAGCTATTTCTCAACAATGTATCTATGGTCTGAAGAGTCTAAAGAAAAGAAATGTTAAAGGCTGAATCTGGCTGGACACTCACTATGTACACCTAGCAGTCTCACTAAGACTTTTTTCAGGCATCTTTTTTAGGAATTATAGGTGATAAGAATAGCTGGATTTAACACTGAAGAATGTGCAAGGGAGTGTTCAGTCCTGACATCTAGCTGGATATTTCGATCAAGCCCTCTGACTTACTAAATATTTCTACTTCCATCTTGCTATCTGAGTAAATCAAGAAAGTACCTATCCCAAAATAGGCTTTCAAAAAAGTGTACTGGCAAAAGCAGATTGTTCCTTGTACATTTTCTATCTTTTGTTCATGGCCAAAGCACTGGTCCAGGATTCTGGGGAATCTAGTAAATATGTCCCAGATCTCCTTGTTCACCAAAAATACTGTGACCTCTCTTTTACCTCTCTGTGAAGCTATAAGCTAATCCAGTCTTGGTACTCAAGCCTTATCATCTAGTTTGCCTATTTTGGTTATCTTCAAGGCATGGACTGTCTGGTGGTAAAAGCATGAAAGCACCCTCACATTGCTAGGCCCCCCAGGCCCTACAATGAGAAAAACAATACCGTGTACTGAAGCATCACATTTGGTTTTTGCCTGCATACACATATATTCAGATAAGATAAGGAAGATAAAATTCTGATTAATTTCTCACAATTTAATCAGAACTGTAAAATCAAGAACTGAGAATAATATCTCAACTTCAATGGTCAGGGGAACAGAGTTTAAATCCATTGTAGCATTAGCAAAGGCAAGGAGGTATCTAGTGAGCTTTCCAGCAAAGGGGAGTGTCATGCCCCATGATTTCAAAGACAGATGAGTCTTCAGCTACTGAAAATCCTGCACCATGCCTGTCTGCATCTTCAATCACTTTTGAAAATATGGCACAAAAATGCTCTTTAAATATCAGTGAGATGTCAGGGTACATTGATGACTTTTTCCCTAACCCCATATATGAATATTCAAGGCTACCCTTAAACATTGCTGTATAGTTTGTTCTCAGTGCAGTAAAGTCCTTGACTACTGGTGCAATAGGTCTTTTACATAAGCTATGAAAACATTTTGAGTATGTCTGTGTGTAAAGTAGGACAGCTGTTTAGGAAGATGGTTGACACTCATAAATATATTCCTTCTGTGAGTGCTTTTCTTTTAAACTGCATTTATAAAATGCAAGGTCTTTCCTCCATATTCTTACAGAAGTAGCCAAAAGCATTTAGTAATCAAGTCAGTAATTCAGTAATTATTAGTTTAATAAATTTATTAATTTTGTAATGAAGTTCTGTCAGTCACACAGAATGAGTAAGAAAGTTATTTTCCGGCCTGTAGGCAAGATAAAAATGTCCATCAGAGTAAAAGTCGATGCAAGATAAAGTCTAACTATAGAAAAATAGGAAGAACGATAGTTTTCTTTAAAGCAAAGGAAGCAAGAAGCACCAAAACTGTAACTGTGGAAGTTAAGCCCTCTTTCTAGAACATGAGTTAATGAATGGATAGTCATGACATTTTTGGTATATCTCAGGGATATGGAATGAAGATAATACAGGCCAATGGGAATAGTCTTGTAAAGTGAAGTTAATGGATAACATCATACTGTAATGGAAACCTCATCAAGTAGGAACACCATTCTGTAGTAAAGGACACTTACATACATTGTGTCATGTAATTGCAGTAGGAGCTGCAAATCCATGTTTGCTCTATTGCAAAAACACAGTTTCAACATCCATGCACTCAGAAATGTCATTTCCACCTGAGAAAAAAAAAAACAAAACCAAAAACCCAACAGTGCAGTCACCAGGAATCTTTGAGAGTTTTAGGAAGATATTCAAGGTGGATGGAAAGTCATTAGCCTTGTGATTTGATCTGTCCAGAAGTTAGAATTGAGTTACTAATGTCCCCATCTTTTCTTCCTTGTGACTTATTGTTCTGTGTGTATGTCATTTGGAAGTTAATCAAACAAAATGTGAAGTCTCTTTTTCCTTCACTGCGCTCTGGACCAGGCTGCCCTGTTACTGTGGGAAGTTGCCCAGCTCCCGTTTCTTTGAAGACACAGATGATACAGAGGATGGCAGCTCTGATTCTTATGAGATAGCTGGGACTGTTTCTCTTGTGGAAATGCACAGAAGGGATCTGAAATTTTTTCTAACTAATGTTAAATTTGAATATAGTATCTGGGCTTGCAATAGCAAGAAAGATAATGATATGTGGTGCAGGCTGAACGCTACTGTATTTGCTGATGTCTTTGAATAGTTTAGATTCTCCCAAGACAAGACTGGTAAGTCCATATGGAGAGGTTTCTGGGATCTCTGCTGCAGTTTAAGAAGAAAATAAGACATCTGCTATATTAGCAAAGAACACTAGAAAATAGTATAAAGGCATTTATATCAATCAATGTTTTTTATTTATTCACTTATATTTAAAATGAAAAGGTGATGTCTGTTTAGAGCTCTTGGTGCAGGGACAAGCAATGTGATCAAGAAATCTTTGCAGGGCTGAAATTACCTTTTCAGCAGAGACACAGATACCCTCTCTTCCTTTTGTTGTGACAAGAACCATTACAGTCTGCTAAATTTACCAGAAGCATAGCAAATCAGATAAGAATTGGTGCTCAGGTAACTGTGTTAATTACTAAGTTGTACTCAGTTACCTATAATGAAATACTGGAGCTCTAAGCAGAACCTTACATTTTCCCTCCTATGCTTTCAAAATCCTGGGGTTTACTCTTTTATGAAAATGGGTTTTGGGATGTTTATGGTTAGGATTTTTGTTAGGTATCAGCAAGTTTTGTTACCTTTGCAATACTTCCATGGCTTTCCGTAAAACTGAAATGGATAGAAAAATGAAAGTACATTCAAAATACCATAAAAACAATGGTGTATGTATGCTATTTTATGTTTCAAGAATATTTCAAGAATGAGAATTTTGTTTGAAAAAGCAAAGAACAAAAGTGATATTATTTATAGTAAAACAATAATAATTCTGTAAGGTGATTTGAATAAAGGCTTATGTGCTTAATAGTATATCTGCTTTTTTTGGAAATTATTTCAGTTTTTTAAATAAAACACAGTCCCTCTCCTCAGAAGACTTGCCTTTCTGACTCACTTCTGACACTGTCTACCCAGATATCTCAATGCACTTGCCAGGGATGCAGAAGAATCATGATTTCTGTTTTAAAGATGAGGAAAATGAGGCAGTTACAGGGACAGATGATACACTCTTGGTATAGCTCCACTCCCTTCACAGAACCAATCACTCCTGAAACCTGAGGTGTTTCAAATGTGCATGCTTAAACAAGGTAAATTTTACATTTGGAATTGTTTTTAGGTTCTGAGTTTCAAAGATTTCTGAATGGATTATGAACTGTCATGGGGGGCTTCAGGTTAAAGATATATATATACAATCCCAAGGGATGGTTGCAATTGCTTGTCAAGGGCTGAGGCTGGGCTGGCGATTAACAAATGACAGATGCTCTCTACTAACCCCTCTCCCCTCCCAAAAGGGAAAAGGAGAGAGAACAAGGGAGAGAGACTTTACTGTTTGGAAAAGAAAACTAAAACAGCTTTAATGAAACAGTAACAAGAAAAGAAAAGACAATAATAAGAATAAGGAAATAATGAAATATATACAAATATATACAAACCCAATACTGAACCCAACTCCCCCCACCCTGATGACGATACCTCACCACTGATGCTGCAGGGCTGGCACTGGGGCAGTCCCGGCTGGACTCAGCAGCAGATGGAACTGGCTGCAGGAGCTGGACTCAGGCACTGGATTCAGGGACTCATGGATTGGGATCGAAGACAGAAGAACAGACAGAGTCCTCCTCGGATGTTGGCCATCGAAGAAGAGGGATTGACCCTCATGATCTCTGAACTTTATACTGAATATGACGTGTATGGGATGGAATACTCTGTGGTCAGTTTTGGGTCACCTGTCCGGTTTGCTCCTCCCTGCAGGTGCGACCTTTTATGTGCTCGCGACCCTTTTCACTCCTGGCACCCCAAAATGGAGCACAAGATTTAGCAGTGACCTTGGTCGCTATAAGAACAAGTATAAGGGCCTCTCTGCGTACCATTCCTTGGTACGAACTATAAACATCAGGCCTTATCACTGCTAGGAGCAGTCACTGTCTGGAAAAACAGGCTGCTGTTTCAGAAAGTGCTGTTAGTTAGAAGAGACTTAACTGAAAAGTGAAAGCACTAAACCAGAATTAATTCTGGTTTAGCCCAAACCAGGACATTGCTAGAAGTGAAAAGGTGTTTCAATGGTCACCGTGCATGCTCAGAGCAGCTCTCACTTCTAGCTGACCCAGAAGGAAACTGAGATAGACAGTAAAGTGACTTTGTCAGGGTTACCTATGGGAACAGTGCTCAATGGATTTACAACATCTGACTCAGCCTGCTCCTCACTGAAGTGGGGAAGAAAGTTACCATGAAAGTTACCAGAGGGATATCTCCCCCTGTGCAAGGAAATGCTTTGAAATGTAACAAAATAAGCACATATATTATTTGATTTTAGCTCTGTGTAGCAAGGCTTTATTAAAAAGGCAAAAAGCTTTTGCCAGGTGAATTAGACATCTGAACTCTAAAGTTCTATAACAAAGACCGGGATGGAAAAATAGCCCAAACATTCCGAAAAGCTTCCTAAGTTAAGTGGTGTTACCATGGCGACAGGAACTCAAAATCACTCCATGTGAAGTTGACCCCTTTTTGCCTTTCTCTCTTTAGAGCGTAGAAAAAACAGGGTGCAGTCCTCAGAGCTGACAAGTATTGATAGCAAACTCAAAGAGTCTCCTGAAACACTTTATAAACCTTCATGGTGAACGGTTTTACAACCATGCTGAAAAACATAAAACAAGTCTTCTACTGTTTTATTGGAACTTAGGCAATTTAGGATCATTTGAAGATGCCATACAATTTCTAAAGTAATTTCCCCCCCAGATTAGAGTTGTATGATATGGATTTATTAACCATGTAATACTTAACAGAAGTGCAGGGAATATCCATATAAGGTTTTAGATATTATTTAGATAGATATTATTTATTTAGATATACACAGGCTGGTATCCTTTTGTTGTTGATGATTCTCTGCTCCTTCTAGACTAGATTTTGTGTAATTTAGGCACTTAAAATACAGAAATCTACACTCAAGCAGTTTATCTGTTAATGCAGAGAAAGACACACAATGATACACACACACAAGCTTTCTATAGCAATTGTGTTTCACAGCTTCTGCAGCTTTACTGATCAACGATGTCCCTTGCAGAGGAGATTAAGAAAACATATGAACAGCTACAAATGGTATGTCACAGTCTTTCTATTCAACTTTAACTAGAACTGGAAGAACAGTTCCAAAAGAGATAATAGAGAAATCCTCCGCTAGGTTAGCTACTGACTCTTGACACAGAAATCTCTTTTGTTAACAGAGCCAACCTTGGTGATCCATGAAGAAAGAAACTAATTTCTCAACATAATTAATAGACCTACAAAACTGGACATAAAAAAGACAAGAGGAGCTTTGTTACTGATTGCAGTGGACCTATAATTTTTCATCAAGTTTGTGGCTTTCTTGCCCTTTCAGACACAAATTAGAAAACTACAATTAATTCAAATTGAGCAGGAATGGTACAGTCTGCTGGATTCTATTTCTATTGCAGCAGGCCAGGTGATCTAGAGATTTGTCTCCTGCAGTCTAGTTATATAATTCAATAATTTAGTTTAGAAGCTTCTCACTAAGTTCTTTATGAGAACCACTCTTGTAATGAACAACCTTATGCTTTGTTGAGGAAAAAAAAAAAAGATAACCATCGGTATTTCCAGGTCTGGATCATAAAAATCCAGAAAACATATAAGTGAATGTAATGTTAAACTTTTGGCTCATAGCATTGGGTTTTTTTACTATATTTATACCATAAAAAGCTATACCAGAGAAAATTCATATATGTGGTTTCCAGAGCGGAGGGAATTTTTTATGGAGCTTTCCAATTTCCGAATGTCTCAGGACGTGGATAATGTCTGTTTGCAGATCCACTCTGCATCATGCTTTTCTTTGTTTTTGATGTGTCTGGGACATCTTACCTGTGCTTTGTACAGATTCAATGTTTATGTGCTGTACGGTTTGACTTCTGTCTTGGAAAGCCCAAGCTGATACAACTGTAGTCCTGCAGTATGCTACTGAACTGGATTTTACCAATACTTATTCGCTTATAAGAGGAAATTCACACTTGGAAAGAAGCAGGAGATCTTCTTTAACGTGGAGAACTTACAAGTCCTTATTTAAGACTACTTCTTATGGAAACACACATTTCATAATAATAGCAGCAAACATATCAAAATAGTGTTATTGGGAAACTATCTGAAACACTGGATTTGCATTTGCAGTGAGTTAGCCAAATCTGTTACAAGACAAGAGTAATCATATTCTGTTTGGTGCTGACAATGAATATTGTATGTCATGACTACAACTTCCTGGCTCAAGAATGGTAAAAGTATGTAAATAAAAAAAGGGTTCATTTCATTTAACCTAGGAAATCAAGGAAGCTTTAGTTTCCCAGTAATACTCTCCTCCTGTGGGAATACCTGTATGCTGTAAAGGTGTTCTTTTTTAACTATGCAATTTACAGAATCACAGAATCACAGAATCACAGGATGTTAGGTGTTGGAAGGGACCTCAAAAGATCATCTAGTCCAAGCCCCCTGCCAAAGCAGGACCACCTAGTGCAGGTCGCATAGGAATGCATCCAGGCAGGTTTTGAATGTTTCCAGAAAAGGAGACTCCACAACCTCTCTGGGCTGCCTGTTCCAGAGCTCTGTCACCCTCACAGGGAAAACGCATTTCCTTATGTTAATGTGGAACCTCCTATGTTCCTGCTTGCACCCATTGCCCCTTGTCCTATCATTGGCTGTCACTGAGAAGAGCCCTCCATCCTCCTGACACTCGCCCTTTACATATCTCTAAACATTCATGAGGTCACCCCTCAGTCTCCTCTTCTCCAAGCTAAAGAGACCCAGCTCCCTCAGACTTTCATCATGAGGGAGATGTTCCACCCCCTTAATCACTTTTGTGGCTCTGCGCTGGACTCTTTCAAGCAGTTCCCTGCCCTTCTTGAACTGAGGGGCCCAGAACTGGACACACTATTCCAGAGGCGGTCTCACCAGGGCAGAGTAGAGGGGGAGGAGAACCTCTCTCAACCTACTGACGATACCCCTTCTAATACACCCCAGGATGCCATTGGCCTTCCTGGACATGAGGGCAGATTACTTGGGGCATTTTTCAGGAATATCAATGGTGAACATGGATTGGTTTCATCTGAAGTGAACCTCTGGGGTCATACTGGCTAAGTCCTGTCCTCTTTTCTACCCCAGCTCAAATGCAGGTCCAATTTTGAAGTCATATTTAGTTGCTCAGCATTTTGTTCATTTAATTTTTTAATGTCTCCAAAGAAGGAGATCCCACAGCCTCTGTGCACAACTGCAGTTTTTGTACACACTTGTGGTGAAGAGTTGGTTCCTTGTATCTACTTGGACTTTATTTCTTGTACTCTAGCCTGTGGCTGTTGTCCCTTATACTTCTGCTGTGTACCTCTAGATAAGAGTGTGGCCTATCTTCTCTGTAACCCACTGTGCATTAGGTAGTTGAAGATAATATTTAGATCCCTCAACAGCTGCCTTACTTAGGTCAAACAAGTTTTTCAGTCCCTCTTTGTTTGTTGTGTGCTCCCAGCCCTAACTGCCCTAAGGGACCCTCTGCCTGACTCGTTCCAGTACAGCAATGTCTTCCTTGTTCCTGGGGACAAAAAACTGGACGCAGGGCTCCCAATGTGCAATTTAGGCACTTAAAATGTAGAACATGAGATCTGAAGCATAGGTTGTAACACATTAGTCTGCTCGGGCCTGTCCTCTTTGCCCGCTTTCTTAGTTAACCCCAAACTGTTTCATAACCATCAAACCTGACATAGAATTCATGTAGGTAGAGTCATAAAGAACATGGTCAGATATTGCTAACAAGTTATCGGTCATCTGAATGGCAGTGAAAGGTGATATAAAAGTTATTTCTAAATATTCTGTCAGCCTCTTATTGATTGGCATCACCTGATGAACAAGGCAGGTGTGCCATATGGTGTTCATAAATGATGTTTTGTCTGAGATTTTTCATGACCTGTGAATGCTTTTTGACCTATTGCCCCTATTATTTCAGATGAGTTGAAGGCAAGGATGGAGGACACAGCAAGTCCACAGCCTTGTCTTCTGCAGACAAAAGTGTGTGTTACAGGCTGGTAGGAAATATTTTTCCTGGATTCAACCTGAGTCTGTAAGGATGTGTCTTGCCCTAACACAGGGGTGGCAAAGGTTGCTAGATATATCTTATGGCTTGCAGAGAACTGAGGAGTTAGCTTGCTGGGTCTTGTTATCTCCTGCTGGCTTATGTTTTCTCTCTTCTGTTGTGTTTTTCTTGGTGAAAATAGTGCATCAGAGCTCTTGCTGCACCCAAAATATTACAGTATAGACCAGTATAGAAATTTCTTCTTTGAGTGGGTGGGAAGGGTGGGGGTTAAGGTAGAGCAGAAAATTAGCAACTGTCTGACAGACTGAAATGCTCTGTCTTGCAGGGATTTTGTGTTCAGAAAAAGCTAACATTCAGAAATGTTCCTAAAGCATTTGCTGTAGCGAGAAACAGGAGAAATTTCTGGAGCTGCAGTGTAATCTTCTGTCGGAACACACCTTTTTAATTGAAGAAGATGCTATGCATGTATATTTTTGGCCCTCCAACATTACCTGTAGTGGTAGTATGTAACTGTTTTAGAGAAAAATTTGGAACAATGTACTATATGGTGCCACAAGTTTTACACTTATAGGCCGTTCATTTCCTTCTTTAAGCATATTGTGACTAGTATTTTGCTAATACACCCACTATGGCAGTACGTAGCCTAAAATAAACCTGCGGAACGCTGTAGCAGAGGAGAGACCTTTTTTTTTTTCCAACAGAGGGCAGTGTTTATTTACTAAACAGTTTATCGTGTTGTGCATCGTTACACAATGTTCCCTTTCTGTAGGCAGAGAGCAGAAAAGGGCATTACAAACCAGTCCTCCCTTGGTTCTTTCTTTTTTTTCATTGCTGCTGCTTGGAGCATAAAAGGCTTTTTAATAAAGATTAAAAAAGGAAATACGAGTTTTTCATATCACAGAATTAGAGACAACGTGAGAGGATGATCTTCCTATGGTAAATATACAACTTGATGTTGGAAATGTACAGACATTGAAAAAACAAAAATCTATTTTACAACCCTCTTTCCTTCCACCCATATGCGCCCTTTTTATCACCAAGGAGTTTAATAAATGTGACTGAGTCTTTTAATAAAAAATAGGAGATAGCAGCCCAGCTTGCCAAGTTTGATAGTTAGGTTTAGGTGGTCATGGTTTAGGTAACATAATCTTAGCCAATTAGGGCACCTTATGAAAAATTGGGCCGTTAAGTTTTTTGTAGGCATGGAATTAAGGATTTGGACAACTACTTTAACATAGCAAAAAAAGTCCCAGAATTGTGGTGAAGAAAGCAATCAAGCACAGTATTTGCATGATGCATACACTGTTTTCAGAGGTCATAGCTGATCTGGATAAAGTCTAGTGCCATCATGCTCTGTGAAAGCCTTTAATCCAGTGAAATTGCCTAAAACCCCAAGAAAACTCCATGTATAACTTATAACAGCAATAATGACATTTGTGCATAATACTTTTCCGGCGATCAATCGCCAGATGTTAGAACTTTGCTGTATTTTAAGATATCCATTTTTCTCAGCTGGCCATTGATTACAGGCTATTCCTTGAACTTTACTTACCACAGCTTAAATAAAATAGTTAATTGAAAAATGGAAAAAATAAGTCCCATGCAGAAACATGAACACAGAAATGTTTTGCGGTTTTGCAGTGTTTGAAGCGGAACAGATTTTAATGTTTGTTTGTTTGTTTGTTGTTGTTTTTTAAAATTATAACAGTAATTTTGAATTTTTATTATATGTTTGCTTTGCTTTTATTTTATTATTGTTATTATTATTATTAAATATTTTGCAGCCAGGTAACATAAAACAAATGTTTTGGAGATGTTCTATGAATTGTTTTCTGTTTGTGTGTTCCCCATTATTTTCAGTATGAATTTGGAAAACCTTAAGCCTGGGGAAAAAAAAAAAAAATCTTGGGAACTCTCAAATCTAAAAGCATGTATCTTAATTTTTGGCAGCATGTCTTGCAAAAGATTAGGTATTTCATTTTTACCTTTCTTTGACAAGACAGTAACTTAAAATTAGTCTTTTTCTTTGACCTTCTTTTCTGTGTCGAAGATGGGAAGTGGGAAAAGGGAAAAGATGGAAACTGGTAGATGGGTGAAAAATCCAGAACCTAGGGATTTTTCTTAAAAAAAAAAACAGCTTTAACTGAGATATAGGCTAAGGTGTCATTTTAGTTGAAATGCCCTCTCAAAAAATCAGAAATTATATTTAAAAATAATTTTACAAAACCAGTAAAAAATATACTTGTCACTGAAAGCTCATATTTAGGAGAAAAAGGAATGATTTCAGTTAAAGCAATTGAAGACGTTGAAACTATTTTCAGCTAAGGACTGTGCAGTTTTGTTGGCTTTAACTACTGATTTTCATACTAACATTCACTGAACAGAGAGGTCTTGATGTCAACGGAATACCTCCATTGATGCCCTTTCTGGAGGCTTATTTTCAGCATAGATCACTTCTGTGATCTGATTTACAATTCGGTACCAGAAACTGTTGCTCTGGCTCTACTGCAGAGTTGTGGGGGAGTGTAAATGCACAGCCAGAAGAAAACTTATTCTTAATCATCCTTGTCTGAGAAGCTAAGGCTTTACCAGACACTTATTACCCTAAGTATATTTTCTACTTAACAGAGAGTGTCCTCAAAGACTATCTCCATGCTGGTGTAGTATTTGGAGAGCCCCATTCACAGGGGACACTCTAGTGTACATTTATATTAAGTGCCATTCAGTCTCTTGGGTCCTCTGGAGGAAAATGATTTCTGTCATATGAGTTTGTTTATTCTCACAAAAGTGAAGGTGCTGATATTTGTAGTTGTGTTTTTTTGTAACTTGTTTTGGTGTAGTATAACATAGAATAAGACTGGTGATGAGCAAGTTTTAAACTTACCATGACAAATCCTTTCTGAAAATGAAAGTGTCCCCTGTGGCAGAAAGTTAGTCATCTAGCTAAATCTTGGCCTACTTGTTTTCCTTTCTTAATATATACTCTTGAAATGAAAAAGTCATAAATATTCTTTGCATCATTCAAGGAGTGCAAGCCATGCTTGCGGGGCTTTGCCATCACAGATCCCATGTTGTGTTTTTAGGGAGTATTCCTTCCATCTTGGCAGCAAAAGTCACATGGAGCAAAAAAACTCCTCATCTTTCCTATCTCCTATTTTTTCCAAAGGTGTTTTAAAATCAAATGTTAGAGAACATGTCCCCCAAATCCTAGTGTTTTGAATAAGATATCTAAACTTGCCTGTTTAAGCAGCAAAACCGAATTCCTCATACTTAACATCAGTGGAGTTACTTGATAGCTATGACTGATTATAATGGATATTCTGGGACTAATGTTCTTTTTCTTACATCTTGAGATAATAAAAGAGAAAATAGATGACATCCTTAATTTGTCAGAAGTTGAAAAAGCACTTGGATTTAGGTCATTCTTTTGATACAAAGCCTTTATAGTAAATAATCCTTATCAATTTTATATTTAGTATTTAAGTATGATCTATATGTTGCTAAATTCAGAAGTCCCATTGGCAAAGAGAACATCAAAAACCTCCTTGAAAATTGAGAAAACAAAAGAGGAATCTATCCTGGTCAAATATCAGCACAGAAGCTGAAGCTTCCACAATAGACCCAGACCACTGCCTGAAGGCAGCTGTGGCCATTACATGAAGCAAAAATAGTGTTTGAACATAAAATACGATGAAGGATACTGGCTGTAAAAGTCTGAGTCCAGTATAAGAAGCTGCTCCAACAGAACAAATTCATGTTGGTGATGACATTTTAGTAACATCTAATCATCAGTGCTATAAACCATACAGGAAACAAAGGAACCTTCATCCAGGCTTCCAGCATTTCTATCAATGTAATACCATCAATAAACCTTACTATCAACCTCAACTGCCTCAATGAAATGGCCAATAACAGTCTTTTAGAAGGTGTTATCAATACAAAAACTTTCCATGTATTGTGCCATCGAAAACTTCCCATGATAGCCATCTATAGAGTGATTCTATAAACAGCAGCAGGAAAAGTAAACCCACAACCCAACCCCAAAACCAGTTCAGCTGAATTTATGGGAAAAAAATATCTTCTTGAAGAATAGAAATGAATAAAATTGGTTTGGCAAAAAGCAAGGACTGCCTCAAACCCACTTTTTCATTCTGAGTAGAGAAAGAAAACACACTGTCTAAATAGGTGCAGTGAGAAGAGAGTTTGTTTCTAGGGAACTTTAGCCTACCTTGTAAGGACCTAGCCTGTTGTAATCCAGGGTGTAAGCCAATGTTAGAAAGGCAGATATGAAACTAGCAAACATAAAACATAAAAGGTAAACCAAAACATTTCATTTGTAATGCTAAAACCAAACTGTCATAGTAAAATGAATCTCATCTCTCTGCACTGTGAGTACAGACCTAATGCATGTCTTCCAGTGTCAGAGGTAGTGTTTTTCCCTGTTCTGGGACTTTAAGTACCAATTAGGCTTTAATGATCAGTTCAAGTCTACATTAGAGTACTCATGTGGTGCTTTGAGCTTCTTGGCAAAGCCAGAAGAGATGCAGTAGTGCACAATCATTACCACCTCATAATCCTGAAACCTTTTAGAGTATTAGCCCTCATTTCAGCAACTAGTGAACATCAGTAAACGGGTCTGTGCTAGTACAAACTCGAAACAGATCAGAGCTGGAATTTGGAGTGCCGTACAAATAGTGGAGTTTTTCTCCTTTGGTAACCAAACCGAAAAAATAAACCTGTCAAATATATGTCTTGGATCAGAATTAAGCAGAAGGTTTTCCTTGTCTTTTTCCTTTGGTCAAAAATCTATTTTCACCAAAATTTAATTTCAATCAACAGGGAATTTCTGATTTAGCCCAAAGTGAAACAATCCTGGTTCCTAGGAACTGAGTACCACCAATTAGAAAAAAAACAAAGGAAAGAATTAATTAAAACAGAACTCACACCAGAAAGTACAAATGTTGTGATAAAGCATGCCTGAACCCAAACGTTTAGTTTAGTTGAGTCTTCTTTTTCTTTTCTTTTTTTTTTTTTAAGATATGACAATATATGCTTTATTATTGGTGGTGTTTGTGGCTTTTTTCCCCCCAAAATTCCACGTTCCCTTTCTTTGGCCTAACCCTTTTGCTGAGTTTGATCTTAGTGTGGAAGTTATTCCATTCACTCCTCTAAGACATTTTCAAAACCTAAAACTCCAAAACTTTTGACTCCACAAAGTTATGGGGTACTAATTGTTGGTACAGTTACAAAGAGGACAAATCCTAACAATGTAAGTTAAACTAGGCCTGGCTAGTCCAGATTCATGATGAATCTCAAGCTTTTGTTCTCCTTATTGACTGCTGAGAGAAAGGTTATTCCCTGCTTCAGATGTACTTCCTCCCCAAGTACATCCAACTCCATATTCATTGGGTAACTCACTTTAATTCCTGGTTTTTCAAATTTATACTGCAGTCACAAAGAATTGCTGAATGACTGAATTGCTAGTTCCCTGTGATCTTCAGTAAATAAGTTTTTGTTTTGGAAATAATGATTCTGGCACATCACAAGCACCTTAAATATTTATTCTGGCACATCATAAGCACCTTGCTGGGCTTGATCTGCTTTTGTTTCAAGATCTGGAATACTACCTGTCTGAGGTCTCTGAGCCTTTGAAACAACTGAAGATGAAAGACAGTCACCCCTGAAGTTCTAGATCACTGCATCTGGCTTTTAGTGTACCTTCCATTTCACAACCCCATTGATCTCTTTCTTCTCCTCCTGCTGCCCTGTCACTCTATCCAGTCATGTTTAGAAAGAATTACCTAAAGAAGAGGTTTTTTCTGCCAGCTTCTTCTTTATGACTTTTGCTCGTTCACATTTTTAAATCAAGGAAGGAGGTTAGAGTTCATAGTAACTGCAATTCAATAATCTCAGTTAAGTACAGTCTCATCTTACTGCAACGCCCTTAGCTTGTTACAGCTGGTATTTTTTCTTATATATTTGTATCTATTTTGTCTGCCAGTAGAAATAGCTGGAAGAGTGTTGTGAAACCCTGGAAACTTCTGAGTGAGACATTCCCAATCCATTCTTGTCCCAGTCTGAATTTTAAGTACAGGAAAGACCAGTACACTGTGCTGGCTTGCTCTACAGAAAGACTCTAGCTCTACTGGTTCATCTTGTCACAAGCGATCTGAGCATGGTAAAACTACCAGTGTGAGAAAAAATTTCAGTTTATGGACTTCTAGCTATACAGAACTTCATAAGTAGCCAGATAAACTGTTTTATTCCTTAACTGTCAGATTGATTTCATATTCTGAACTGCCCTTCTGGTCCAGATCCAAGTAAAAATATTTTTGTCTAGAAGCAGTAAACTACCCCCATATTCCTGACTCCTTCTGTTCCAGTCACTGATATACCATAAGGAGGAGAAATGTTACTTGGAATGTATCCAAATATTGTATTGATATCTCCTCTCTGGAGATGTGAACTCTAAGTTTTTTGTCAATTTCTTCACCTTGAGTTAAGCTTGAAGGTGAATGACATGGACAGAAAGAATCAGTAATATATTAGCCAAGCGAAGTGAGAGTGATAAGTGCCACTGCTTCTTTTGGCTGAGATTTCAAAGGTAAGAAAAGAATGAATAAGAAATGGGTAAGGAATGAAAGAAGTTATTGGTATCAGGGCATTAGTGGAAAAGTGAAACTATGTATTAAGGTTAGCCTTTTAAAATCCTTGTTTCCAGAATTTATAGCTTCATATATTTTAAGTTTCAGAACACAGGTGTGAGCAAGGCTTGTGTAAATCTCTGGTATTTTAATATATAAACCAGATACTTTTCTCTGTCTTTGTTTTTCATTGCTTTTTGTAAGAAGTCAATGAATTAAAACATTCTATTTTAGTAAGTAGTTTGTCTTATATTTTGTTAATAAAAGCTATTTGTCACATCCACTGCTGCTGATCTTGCATTCTTTAATAAAAATGCACATAGACCTTCTGAACACTTTGCCTGAATTGTATCAAAAGCAGTGACGTATAAGCCACTGTGATGACAGCTGAAATGATGTCTCATATAGCAACATTGTGCTGTAATCAGGACGACCTGGAGCAATAGCTTCTCTGGCTTGAACCGATGGAGATGTTTTCTTACTATTTGCTGACATCTTATGATGTGTGACTTTTATTAATGGAGTTTTATTTAGGTTTGGATGCTGTGGCTATTTGTTGTTTGCTGTTGTTTATTGTTGATTTTATAGAGCTGTGTCTGCAGTGATTAAAATCTAGACTGGGTCATTGCCTTGTCAACTTCATGGGCAAGTCATCTACCTTCAATGTATATGCACCATACAAAATAATCAAGCCCCTTCTTGCAAGGATGATATAAGAAGCAAACGACATGAGCTTGTATGAAGCATACAAGGAATGCTTTTTTCTCCACCATCATCATCATCTTCGTTTTGCAGTTAGGTAAACTGGACTTCATTGAAGATGGTGGTTGAAACAGCATGCAGATCTTGGGTCCCAGTCTCCTACACCACACTACCTTCTTTGAAGTGCTGCAAGGCACTCCTTTCCATTATGGTTACCAAGTGATTCCCCTCATATGCACAGCACAGACTCACTGAGAGATCCTAAGAGATGCGTAGGGAAAATCATGTTCCATTCCCCTGCCGCATTTGCAATGAAATCCAGCTGCTGACAGAGAGGTCTGTTAATTATACTGTACAACTGGTAGCACAGCAAACACAATTTTCTTTTGCTTCTGGAAATTGCTAGGCTTGCTGAAAATGTCTGTTTCTAAATAACTTAGCTACTTCCTTGAGAAGAACAGAGTATTTGTTTCCCAGTTGTAGACCCTACTAGTGTATGGCCATCTACGCAGTGCCATCGGATAACTCAGGACCTCAGAGGGTCTCCAGTCCAACCCCCTGCCCTGAGTAGGCTCAGCCATGGGGTCAGATTAGGTTGCTCAGGGCTTTATCATGCTAGGGCTGGAAACCTTCCAGGGAAGGAGATAGCAACACCTCCCAGGCCTTGTCCCCACTGCCCTTGTGGGGAAAAAACTTCCCCTTACCTCCTGCCTCTATGATGCTGCTCAGCCTTCTCCTCAGGGCTGTCCCCAGCCCCACTGGCATTACTGCTCAGGTTCTGCCTGCCTGGGACAGGGCTGCACGTTGCTTCTGCCCCAGTTGCGTGGAGGTCCTTTTGGCCCCTTCCTCCCTCTGGTCCTGGCCCATCAGAATGGTACATCAGAACCACATGGAGTGTTATCATCGTGTTAGTAGCAACAGAGCTCTTTAGAACCTGCTGGAGTTTGCTAGAAATAAAAGCCTGGAGAACTCATGCTACACTTCTATTTTTCTACATGTTCAAGTAGATAAATCTATGAATGAGAAGTACTCCTTTTTCCCCACAGTTGCCCTTCTAATTTACCTCTCCTCTCCTTCAAAGCATTACTGGACCTCCTCTGCTGTCACAGGTTTCTGTGCAAAATTCTCTCAACACTCCTCTTTTCTCTAGTGTTCGATTTCATCTCCTGACACTTTCTGCTAGGTCTTTAGTGACAATAGTTTGTTTTCATAATGCAACTATTAAAAACATTTGCCTGATAGTCTGCAGTATGATTTATTTTCTCATCTCTAAATTTCTCTTTCTTGATTCGTGGTGTTTGAGAGCTACACAATTTCATTTGCAGTGTCACCTCTGCATGCCTAAAGTCCTTTTCTAGTCAGAGAGCTGAAACATTTTCCTCATGTTTGAGACATAATCTTGTATATGCTGTATTCAAATGTTAATGAGAAGTCACAGGCTGTGAAATGATACAAAATGTTGAAAAGAGAATAGCACACCTAATTAAGCCCCTAATTCCTTTTCCATTCTAGGGAATTTATCACCTACCTTTTTACAGCCTTTGAATTCTTAGGGAAAGAGTTTGTTGAGTTACAGCATAAAATCTGGAGGAGGGCTAAGAAAAATATTTCAGTACTTTAGTCCTGTAGAGTCCCCAGAAAGACAGGAAAAAACATGTGAAAAAATGTATTTTCTGCATCATGGAGAACACCCTATGAAAAGTTGTCTGTGTTTATTATCAGTTAAGGTCTATCTATTCAGAGAAATGCAGTTTGTAAGTTTCTTTGGCAGGACTCTGACTCTCAAAAGCTGCAAATGCAATACCTGCATAGATTCCAAGCTGCAACTGTAAATACCTGTTCTCAGAAATAACAGGGTGGAGCAACAAGCATTGCTTGTGCATAACAGTTTGCTCTAATTTAAAAGAAAACAAACTGTGTTGTCAATCTTAAATAAGTTCACACACAATAAAATTATATATTTATCCTCATTTTCTCCCACCATTGTGATGTTCTGCCAAGTTTATGTGATTTCCTGTGAGACATCATATCTAAAGGAAAAGAGAGTGGGATGTCAAGTGACCTAGGGCTTCTTGTATTCCGGATGAATAGAGTTGTTCTGATTATTTGGAGCAGTAGGGTGAGAGATTTATATTCCTGAGGGAAACAGCAAAGAAATGAGCTAAATTTCTTACGCCTCTTTATGTAGCAACATAGAAGGGAGTTTGCTTCTTAGGTTTGCTACATCAGTCTCTGGATGTGCCTCTTGAACTCTTCAATTGAATGGTCCCTAAAAGTAAGGAACCTGTTTCTCAAGACAAATCTTGGTATTATTCCTTCTGTCAGGGGAGTAAATGTGAACACTGCATATAACTAAACACACCTTTTGTTCTGCTTGCAAGATGTGGGCTGTAATTCCTATGTCATGGACACGCTTGAAGCACAACTAGCTGACACTTCTGGAGTAATCTGGCATGTAGCACAGTCTTTATTGCTGTTTTTAAAGGTGATTCAGTTTAGAGAGAGCCAGAACACAGCTGTGAAAAGCAGTTAGGAATAGAAAACCTTTTATGACCTAGTTGCAAGATTGTCTTTATATTCCATAATCTCAAAACCTGGAAGTCCTCTTGTAGTTCTGAATTACAGATTCCCAGCACAGCTTCTTACCAAGCAGTCAACTGAGTTATTGTATTGCCATTATATTAAATATTTTTATACATAGTGTTAGTGGCAATAGGTCCAATTTAATTATTGGTATCATGTGGTTAAATCTCCCTTTTTACTCTATATAGATAGAAGTTTAGTGTGTAGCAGTAAGGTTGATATTATTATAACATGTTACACTACCTCATAATGAGTGTTCCAATGTCAACTCTTAAATTTGGAAAGAAAATCACATTTCCCACATTTTTTCATGGTGTAAGATTGGTAGGTTTCCACCCTAGTAAGACAGAAAGTTCAGCATTGAATAACACCTAACTAATTTTAAACATCAGGTATTTGATTAGTCTCTATAGTCTTAGGAAACATAGGTTTAGTTTTGGTTGGAGATAAAAATGACCATGAAATAGCTAAGTGCAGAATGATATTTTGAAAGTAAGGTTAATAAATTTGGATATTGGTCTAACGAGCTTGCATTACCTGTCTGGGTGCTGTTCTGGACATCTAGGCACAGTACAGTGTGCTACTTCATTAACAAATAAAATTTGAATTACCTCTTGATGCAAAAGCAGGTGCATTACATTCAGATGTCTGCAGAATGGAGAGTAATAAACATGTTTCAAAACCTTGATGGGAACAATGCCATATTTCCCGAGATCATCAGCTCCTTATCTGGTGCACGCATGCCTTTTAACCAGCCTCTTTTGTTTACTTCATATTCACCAGTTTTAGTTTCTGTTGCACTGTTGCAGTATGTACATGCAGATTAAAAATGTTCTGTTAATTGAATTCCAGGAAAAGCATATATTTTTTAATTGAGAAGTGGAAAACAAAGCAGCCATATAATTTTTACATTTAGAACTTGTTTTTTGACAGAAACCTGATTAATACAAACTTCAGCCCACAGTTGTCAAGGCAGCTGTATTCTTCTTTTGACAATCAGAGTTCTGCAAAAGATTTTCTTCCTTCCTAGTGCTCTTTAGCTTAAAAATAGGAAAATTGTGGATGTCATGATTTACTCATTATATACTGCGGTATTATAGATGGAACATTTCTCAAATAGCTGTCCCTCCATGGGTCTATGGGCTTCTCAGATTGCTAACAATCATGTCAGTCAGTGCCAGTTTTAGTCCACTATGAACTGCGAACTAATTTGGTATAAATAGCTTAACAGCAGTTCAGTAGCAGTGGCTTAGAGAGTCTGATTATGAACTCCTAATCATACAGCTCTTGTTTTACCTTCAGTGGAAATGCTGCCTGATAAAACAGTTAAACTTTAGTTTCTCACATGGTGATATTTGTGTTTATAAGAACTAAACTCCAGTTTTGGAGATGAGAAGACCAGAACAACATCAAAATAAGCCAAACACCAAATTTCTGGACTGATTTTCCAGCATTCTGGGTTGTATATTAAGACAGTAATGCACTTTTGGGTCATGTGAAACGTTGGTTACTGATCCTTGGATATTTAAGCCAATGAGATGCATCTTAGCAAAATTCTATCTCTACTAAATGCCTATAATCTTCAGCAAAAAACTTTTTACATGTAACTGGGTTTTTTGTATGAATGTATTTGTGGTAATGGACTAAACATTGCAAGACATTATAACTTGTAGCCATTCCTAAAAAGGACTAAAAAACTGTTGCTGCTTTGATGTTAGGATATGATTGATCTGGTAATTTTTACACAGATTTAATGTTGAATTTGTCTCCTTAAGGTAACTTTAGAGTTATTGCCTTTCAATATCAACCACATTAATTTCTTTAATAATCAGAATTATATGAAATCTTACGTAAACCATTAGTTTATGTTCCCCTGCCTCTTAATTACACCTAGTGAGATTATATCTCACACTATGTAAGTAAATTTTAACATTCATTGGAACTGAGAACCACTAATATCCAAACAACCTTCTGTTATGGAATTAAGGACAAGATCACAGTTAGGCTTTTAATTTATTTTCACTTACCATAATATTTGATAAACTGTCATTATTTTTTTTGGCAGTGTTTAGCATAATGTGTTTTGCATACTGGTATATATGAGTGATGAGTCTGGCATGACAGCTGTCAGGGTCATGTCATGGTTATTGTCATGATAATATCAGTGTTGGTGAAATTGAAGGAGAAAGACATCAATCTAATTTAAAGAGTAGCTACGAATATATGCAATTTTATGAATAATTTATTTCTTAAGTATACAACAATAAATGGAACTTTTATTTTTATATAGACGTTAAATTATTGAGAACTAATACAGAGATCAAAAAGCACAAGTAATATGTCTTACTTTGCGTATGCAAACAAGGGGGGAAAATGTTCAAAAAATACAGTAGATTTACCTCATAAGGTAAACATGGATTTTTCTAGTGGCACTTATATGCATTTCTATCGTTTATTAGTAATGTTAGTATGGAGGATAGACACTTTTACAGTTTGAGTGCATGCCACATCTATTGATGAAATGTAACTACAAAAGCACTTGCATGTTCTGATAGTCATCATATACTGATCTGATAATAAATTGTTTGGATCTTGGACACTAAACAAATCACTTCCCTCCCACTTTTGCAACAGCCATGTTTTATTAAAAAATGATTTACTGATTTAAGGGCTGGTGTTTCCCTTAATGTATGATTGCTGTTGTATTTATAGTGAATTATGTCTTGCATGACTGGGTATGTATTCAGACATTAACATTTAAACTGGATCATCAGTTTAATAGTAAAAGAAATGTATTTTTTGAAGAAAAAAACCAAATCCAAATAAATAAACTCTGCCACTGACACATCATCTCTCTTCTCTCCCCATTTTCATTCTGTCAGCATTCTTTTCTCCAATCTCTGGAATGCACCTACAGTGATTTTTTACATATCCTTCAAAGCTGTCTTGTTACCTTCTAGTTTAATATATAGCAACATGAAAAATCATTGGTAAGCCATTTATACACCTTTAGTTTTCAGTCAGTCAGTCTGTCTTCTGACAAGCTTGAATATTTCTTTCAAGTGTTGCTCATTAAATCAAGTGTTAACATATATATAAAAAATGATGCTTCTTATATTGATGTTTCTGTATAACTGGTGTTTCTGTATAACTGGTTTTTAAGCTACTCTGGGTCAAATTCTAGTATCATTGCAAATCTAAAGCATCTCTGCCAAGTTCAGGACAAGATGCACTTTTATCCTCCACTTAATCTCTCTGGCTACTCCGTTATCTTCCTGGATGGAGCCTTTTTATGTTTTTGGGGTAGAGGTACACAGTTTACCCAGCCTCATTTTAATACTCTTTGTACCAGCCCTGATTACCCATCATACCTAATTGGGCTTAGATATCTGTTTTGAAATGGAAATCTATTTACATGTTTGTGATAGCCTTTCTAGAAGAAGCGTGGTGGTTACAGAGTAACAAACCTATTCAGCAGAAAGAAAATCAAAGAGCACTTCTTCCAGCTTGTTATCTTACTTACGTAGTGGACCAAATCTTGCTCGCTTCTCCAGGTGTTTGAAAAGCCAGAGGAGGCGAAACTCATTATTACTTATCTTCACTCTCCGGTCTGGCACTTGTATCCTCTGTTCTGAGAACATATTTCTAAAAACCTTTTTATTCCTTGTCTCTCGCTTTCCTATTTATAAGAGTGGCATCTCTTCGCTAGAGGAGAGGCAAGACACTGCTTCCAACAACAATCTTGAATACTTTTCTTTCCTTAGAAGGCAGATTGTTGGATGTGTGAGCACTCCAGATAGGTCCAGACGAAGGGGAAGCACCTCACATCAGTGCAAGCCCTTGACCTGACCTCCAGCTCCTCTCAGGACACTATGTGTTCATGTCCTGAGAGTTAATTCCCAGGCCTGTTTTGCCCAGAAAAGGAGTGGTCAAGTTCCCTGAGTGTGCAAAAGGCTCATTAACTCTGTTATGTCCCAGTACAGAAAGGACAATGTGGCAGAAAATACTGACACATTTGGGCAGTTGAGTAACCAGCTGCCAGCCCCATTTTGTCTCAATCTATAAGAGGCTTTGCAGCTGGATAGTTGTCTAACCAGGGACTCTCAAAGTACTTGCTTGGGACTGGGCCTTCAGGATAGGGGCTATTCAGTTCAGTACGACTTTGGAAGTATGTTTACTACGGATAACTATAAAACTACACTCACATCAGTCCAGGAGGAGTGATAGGTCTGAGATCTGGGACTTCCAATACTTGTTTCACAAAGCTGGTGTTTGCATCTGTCTGTTTTAGCCTATGTCTCAAATTTGCCACATGTCTGATGAAAGGCAGATGCTGTTCTGTCTCAAGGCACAATATATCTGAAGACATATAGATCGTAAAATAAGCCAATTCGAATGTCTGTTTTATACATACTATTAAAAGGAAGGAAAAAAGTTTAAGCTGCAAACTAGTTCTAGTGTTGCTGCTATGTTGCAGGTGCATGAGTCATGAATCAGATTAGATGAGCAAATCTCACTGCATTGGTAGAGAAATCAGTACTCCAGAAGGGAAAAGAACACCAAGATTACTTCATTTTATGCTGGATTTCTAAATGATACTTCCAATCTCTTCAGGCTTTTTAAGTGTTACCAGGGAAGGTGTTTGACTTCAAAGGTGAGTAATAGCTTCATTTCTTGACCTGTAATATCAAACGAGGTGAGCATTGAAACCTACTGAATCATTAGCAGACGTGTTCTCAGGAAGCATGAGATATAGAGATAGATAGATAGATAGATAGATAGATAGATAGATAGATAGATAGATAGATATGAGCAGATACACGCTCACAATTTCACTTTCATATGCCTGTCCTGTTCTAACAATGCACTGAGTCCACCAAGGCCTTCCTTATATTGAGGTATATCTAGGCTGAGCATGTAAACAAAGTACACAGGCTGCAGAATTTTTTTTTTATATATATATATATATATACATGTAATTTATGAGGAAGGATATGATAACTTGTGTTTTCATGACAGCTGTGAGATATGTAGAAGTTTAATTTCTAGGTGAACTGTAAGTGACCAATACAAGGAAGTAATTCACCAAAAACCTAACATCCTTTTGGCAGGCTTAGCAAGCGAATGAGCTACCAGTAATATAGTACAGAGCCTCTACTACTCATTAACCTAAAGGCTGTTTTTTCCATTAAAAAATGGCAGGTTTTCATGGGTGGCAGGTTGCACGATGCCCACCCAAAAGATGAAATTAAGACACGAAGTCAACAATATTTGGATGGTCTTCATTCTACTTACGTGCATGTTTTTCCTAATTTCTGGCCCAAGGCATCTGTTCCTTGGGCTGTCCTCATTGCTCTTCACAAGATTTCAGAGGTTTCTGGCTTTTTCCCTTGTTGAGGAAAAAGGTTATATGTGGAATGAAGCCCACTAGAAAATGCCTCTTTCTTTTTTGGTAAGGCATATATATAATATTCTGCAAACTTTAGACTGATGTTTGAAAATAGTATTTGATATTCCATCAAAAATCATAGAGAACAACTCATGTTGCAATACAGATGTATGGTTATTTAAAAAAATGGATTGTTTTACAGATCCCATGTTTGAGCGATAGAATTCAAGATTTCCAGCAACAGAAAATACTGTTCAGTGTAAAGTATAACTGACATGTCATTGTATTATGGTGAATTAGACAATACAGCAAGTTGCAAAGGTGGGCTCCAGTGATTTCCAGAAGTAGAAATTCAGTGAGGATAATTTAGACCAGTTAGGGACTGACTTCATAGGTTTAATGTATGAATTTTTATTTCCTATATTCTCAGCTCAGGGCTCGTTGTACTAAGTGCCAGCTCAAATCATACTGTGCAAATACATACTAAGAGAGATATTGCAATATAGACAAGGCAGAGAGTGGACTAAAAGGCACTGGGGAATTTAAACTGAGGCAGGAATCTCTTTTGATATTGTTGCTGGTGTTTAAAGAAATCCAGAAGTGAATTTCGGCTTCTTGAAATAGTATTATTGAACAAACTTTATCAAACAAGGCATTATTTTTGTCATTTATAAATGGGGAAATTGAGGCATAAGGAAGGAATAAATCAAGGTCATCCAGGAAACAAATAGCAGAGAGGTATTCCGTTAGTATGTAATTATTCATTTTTTAGCTTAGACTAGTTTAGTCCTCTGCTTTTAACCATACAATCTGTCCTTACTTGCATGACATGCGACCTCATTGAGAAAAGGTTTGGAAAAGGTCATTAAATTGAGTTGTTAACGCTTAAGAGGACAAGATGTATCAAGTCTCATTAGAATTACATCCTGTGGCACTACAGTAAGCTACTCCTCAGAAATTTGCCACTAAACAAGGATTTCAGGCATTTGGGTACCTTTTTTATATATTATTTCTGGGGAATTCAGTAATGCAGTATCATTGCAGGAGGTTCCTTCTCCAAAGTATACCTCAGTTTTCCCCTTATTACACTTAGCTTTGCTCTCCTCAAATGTTACCTGTAGATATGAAAATGGTTTTGACAGGAAGGAAAGCTGGCAGTGCAGGAGACAGAAATGACTCATCAGCTGTGCTAAAAAGCTGATTTTTAAAATTCTTAGCATATTTCTATGGATTTGAAAACCTGTATTTCAGAGACACATAGCATCTTTTTTTTTTTTTCTGCCTCCTGATGATCCAGCAATGCTTTGTACCTGGATAGGATCAGCAGGATACCATGGTATCATGATTGGCTATGCTTAGATAGTTGCTCGTTTCCTTTGTACCTCTTCAGTCTTTACCATCTGCCCTGAGCAACTTAAAGAAAAAATAAAATACTGAACTGAGGAATTGTTCTGTTTTCATTTGTGTGCATGAATCTATTTGAGTGTCAAAATACATATTAATGAAAAACTTTCCCTAAAACCAGCTAGTAAAAACAGATAAATAGCTACAGAACCTCACGAGGTGCTGCTATTGCCAATGGAAAGAGGAACTGTATTCACTTCAGCTTTGCACTGGATTATGTCCTGGATAAATTTCCTTTCAAATTATCTGTTGTTTCTGACATGACTGTCAGGAAAAAGAGAGCAAAACTTTTAAAGAAAAAGTTAACTTGCACTTACCCTTTGACAACAGTGTGTATTACAGTGATTGAACTTCATTAAGACAATTGTTTGCCAGGTCTATTTGTCTTTCTTTTGGCAGCTCTGGCATAAATATTTAATTTAATTTATGTTCCAAATTAAAAAAAATGTCTCTATAAAGGGTTGGCAGTACCTGGCCACCATGGAAAAAATGGTGCTTCTATATTATTGTGCCAATCACTGTGAAATATCTCTATATGAAACCTGACAGTTCCTTTATAGCCTGAAGCTTTAACCCTTTCTTACATGGATTGAAGAAGGAAGCCTGCAGAATTACAAAAATACACTGAGAAGTTGAACAGATGCCTATCAGAGGGAAATTTTTTATACAGGCAAGGATGCTTTCCTTGCTTTTGACGTAATATTTATCTATGTTTTCTGTACCGTCTCAAAAATGGACAGAAATGAGGTATTTTTCAGTCTATGTTTGGGAGTTAATGTATGCCTGATAGAAGATCACTGGTGGTAGTGAATTTCATGAATAGTTCATTTAGCTGTATGTGTCAAGGTACCTGAGCCCCAGAAGTAGTGACCAATTACCAGTTTACTAGGGTTTTTCTTGTACATGATCACACTGGATTTCTGCCATTTTGTCCCAAGTAATAATAAAATATCCAACTGCATCTTCTACTTATTTAATTTTGAAAGACTAAATTCTGGAATTCAAAATCTATATAATCCTGAGTTCTATATTTGCACACTACTTAGTTTATCGATACATACAGCTTTTCTGTCTGTTTTCTGTTGACATTTATAATGAGATCATATTTTTCATTCACAAAGAGCGTTGCTTGTGACACACAATGGTGTGAACCTAAGGCAACAGAAGAATGAAGATTCAATTGCCCTAACAGTGAGGAGACTGTAGCAACAGTTTTACTGCAAAAGCCTTGCCATTTTCCGTAAGTTGTACCAAGTTAGAGACCTCTAAGGTTTGTGGTTGAATGAGCACTTCAGATCAGAGCAAGTGTAATAGTTGGTCATTGTTTAACATACAGGTGGTTTACAACCAAGGTGTCCTTATTTAGCTAGATCATCCAATGCTAGAAGTAAATGTTAATTCATCTGAGTTCAGCTCCAAGATTTTCCTCTGACCTTACCATACTGCACAAGAGAGAAAAAGAGAAAATAAATGTTTTCAAAGGCAAAACTGAATGAGGTGCACAAATCTAGCTGGTTTCTTAACTGTCTTAAAGTAAAAATCATGTTTCCACAACTCGTTATTTTTAGTAATTAAACAAATTAACAATTTGTTATTTTCAGAAATTAAACCTATTTTAAGGATTTATTAGACAACCACAGAATGGTAGGGGTTAGAAGGTCCGACTAGAGATCACTTGGTCCAACTCCCCCACCAAAGCAGGTTCACCTACAGCAGGTTGCACAGGACTGCGTCCAGGCAGGTTTCAAATATCTCCGCAGAAGGAGACTCCACAACCTCTCTGGGCAGCCTGTTCCAGTGCTCTGTCACCCTCAAAGGAAAGCTTTTCCTCATGTTCAGGTGGAACGTCTTGTGCTCCGGTTTGTGCCAGTTGCCCCTTGTCCTGTCACTGGGCATCACTGAGAAAAGCCTGGCCCCATCCTCGACTCCCACCCTTTAGCTATTTATAAGTGTTGATAAGATCCCCTCTCAGTCTTCTCTTCTCCAGGCTAAACAGACCCAGGTCTCTCAGCCTTTCCTCGTAGGAGAGATGCTCCAGTCTCCTAATCATCTTCATAGGCCTCTGCTGGACTCCCTCCAGTAGTTTCTTGTCCCTCTTGAACTGGGGGGTCCAGAACTAGACACAGCACTCCAGATGTAGAGTAGAGGGGGAGGATAACCTCTCTCGACCTGCTGGCCATAGTCTTTAAGCATCCCATGGCACCATTGGCCTTCTTGGCCACAAGTACACATTGCTGGTTCATGGTTAACTTCCGTCCACCAGAATTCCCAGGTCCTTTGCAGATCTGCTTTCCAGCAGGTCGACCCTCAACTTGTACTGGTTATTCCTCTCCAGGTGGAGGACCCTACACTTGCCTTTATTGAACCTCATTAGGTTCCTCTCTGCCCAGCTCTCCAGTCTGTCCACATCTCACTGTGTAATGGGTTTACGTGGCAAGATTTTGGTAACGGGGGGGTTACAGGCGTGGCTTCTGTGAGAAGCTGCTAGAAATTTCCCCTATGTCTGATGCAGCCAATGCCAGTCGGCTTTAAGACGGACCTGCCGCTGGCCAAGGCCAAGCCAATCAGCGACGGTGGTAGGGCCTCTGTGATAACGTATTTAAGAGAGGGAAAAAAAGTTATTGTGCAGCAGTAACTGCAGCCAGAGAGGAGTGAAAATATGTGAGAGAAACGTTCTGCAGACACCAAGGTCAGTGCAGGAGGGGGAGGAGATGCTCCAGGCGCCGGAGCAGCAATTCCCCTGTGGCCTTTGGTGAAGACCATGGTGAGGCAGGCTGTCACCCTGCAGCCCATGGGCGGTGGAGCAGATGAGTGCCTACACACTGTGGAGGACCCCATGTTGGAGTAGGTGGATGCCTGAAGGAAGATGTGACCCCATGGGAAGCCTGCACTGGAGCAGGCTCCTGGCAGGACCTGTGGCCCGTGGAGAGAGAGAAGCCCACGCTGGAGCAGCTTTGCTGCTAGTGACCCCATGGGGGGACCCACGCTGGAGCAGTCGGTTCCTGAAGGACTGCACACCATGGAGGAAACCCACGCTGGACCAGTTTGTGAAGAATTGTAGCCTGTGGGAAGGACTCAAACTGGAGAAGTCATGGAGGACTGTCTCCCATGAGAAGGGACCCCACACTGGAGCAGAGGAGGTGTGTAATGAGTCCTCCCCCTGAGGAGGAAGGAGCAGCAGAAACAACAGTGTGATGAACTGACTGTAACTCCCATTCTGTGTCCCCTGTGCCAGCCGTGGGGAGGAGGGTGAGAAATTGGGAATAAAGATAAGCTTGGGAAATAAGGGAGGTGTGGGGAGAAGGTGTTTTAAGATTTGGGTTTATTTCTTATTACTCCTCTCTCAGTTAATTGGTAATAAGTTACATTTTTCCCAAGTTGAGTCTGTTTTGCCCATGATGGTAAATGCTGAGTGATTTCCCTGTCCTTAACTCGACCCCACTAGCCTGTTGTCATATTCTTCTCTCCCCTGTCCAGTTGAGGAGGGGAAGAGTGATAGAGCAGCTTTGCTGGGCACCTGCAATCCAGACAGGGTCAAACCACCAAACACTGAATGGCAGCACAGCCTTCTGGTGTGTCAGCCACTCCTTCCAGTTTAGTATCCTCAGCAAACTTGCTGAGGGTGCACTCTGTCCTTTCATCCAGGTCGTGGATGAATAGGGTGAATAAGACCGGACCCAGTACTAACCCCTGGGGAACACTGCTAGTCACAAGCCTCGAACTAGACTCAGTGCTGCTGATCAGAACCCTCTGAGCTCTGCTTATTGCTACCTCCTGTCTTAATACGCTGTTTAAGAATTTTTACTTGAGGCTAAACAAAAGTATTTCACTATTTGTACAGCAGAAGGCCTCAGAGAGGAATATTTTGTACCCATCAATATACAATAATCTTCAAATTATCATTTCAGTGTGTATAATGCATGCAGGTAACTCAAAACAAATTTTAGGGCATCTCAGATAATAAATTTCCTCAGCTGCACCAGTACTACTCCGTATTTTCAGTTTAAACTCAGTTTAACTGAAAGGTTTTATAGTTTGAAATGTCCTAACATTTAAAAAATTACTTTCTGCTACCAGGGAAGGTGTTCAACATCCATTAAATTGTCATCAAGTGGCTTGGGGTGCTGCGGGAGCTGTGTGAGGACACTGACACGATCAATGCGATCTAACAAGTGAACCTTTATTTCCGTGTTTCCAGTGCAATTTATAACCCTCGACCACACCCAATAAATACTGATTGGCTTCATCGCAAATAACAGCCCATAGTCCAACCCGATTGGCCACATTGCGAGTCATGTTCAAGTCACGTTCACAGATGTTCACACCCATCTTCTTCAGGAATTAAAACTGCGTCATTAATGGCGGCTGTCTCTTCTCCTGCACCTGTAAGATGTTCATGCCCCCTGCACCGGAAGTTGTTTATGCTTTCCGCAGTGCCGGTACGTCCCAGCTCGGATTCTCTGGAAAGGCTGGATTGTTCACATGTCCCTTATTTCATAGATGTCCTCCCACAGGGTGCTAACTCTTTTGTACAGGAAAGTGATGATAAAACTGTAATAGTTTGTCACAGTGAAACGGCTTCTTTTCCTCTCTTTCCTTCTGCTGCAGAGTCACTATTGCAGAGCTGAGATATTTGTCAAATTATGATTTAAATTATGTTGGACCTACTGAAATAACATTGTTTTACCTCCAAGTTAGTATTATGGCCTTTTAATACCAAAACTGTATTCCAAATGGTATGTGTGTATGCTTTTATGCCTATGAGAGAGTGGGAGGAATTGAAGGAATGAAATAAGAATGGTAAAATTCTTACTAAAGAAAGATCTTTTAGTTTCCTTTGGCAACTAATACAACATTAAAATGGTTACAAGAGAAGGTTGCCCAGGTATTTTTCCAGGGTAATATTACTGAAGACTTGAAATGTGGCTTTGTTTCTTCCCACGTGTGGCAGTGGACTATAGACACATCCATGTGTGGGAAACATGGTATATTTTCAACACTAGTGGAACACATCTGGAGATAATGTGCAGCACCTTGTAAATCTGCATTAATTTTGACAATGTTGAGCAATCTTGCTTACAACTCTTGTTTTTAGAATAAACACTGGCTGATGACATCTTGCTGAAATCCCACTGAGAGCAGACCTTTTCAAGTGTCTAATAGTACAGATTATTATATTATATTGTATCCACTTGCATTAATTTAAAATAACCATAAATCATGTCACCTCATTCATCTAAGCTCTTAACAGCACAGGTAATGCTGAAAATTCCCCTAGTGATATGACTGACTGGATTTACTCTGTAAGACCAGTTTATTTCACAAACTCTTTGTATGAGTCAGCTGTCAATAACTCCATTGTTGCGTTGCTATAACCTCAGGAAGCATCATTCCTTACTTACAGGAGTTATCCCAAACATATTCCTGGTCTTATTCAAAGTGTGGCAAAATCATGCTGTCTCCACGCTAGGTCTGCTCTGCAAGGCAGCTGTAGCACTTTTAAGCTGCTTTCTTTGTTGTTGGTTTCGGTGCACTTATGTCTCTAGCCTAAATCTGTTCCAGAGAGAGCACAAGTTGCTGCTTTAGCTCTGTCACGGTGGCCTCATTTGTGGTGCTAGTATGTTGTCTTCTGCAGCTACAGCTGCAGGCAAACTCTAGGAGGGTTTTCTTTTCCCACAGTTAGATTTCAATTATAGTATAGGAATGAAAACCTGTTAAAGTAGTTTCATTATGCTTTTATTTTGTATAAACAAATAACGTGTTGAATTAACACTTCTTTGAAGTATGTATGATGCATTCAAATACATACACACATCTACTGTGAGGATGAATTATATGTCTCTGTTTAAGTTAAATCTGTTTCTTCAATATTGCTGTCTTTTATGTTTCCTAATTCCCTGACTATTAAAAATCTTTTCATGTCTGTCCACTTCTTCGCTGAAGTTCTTTTCTGCTCTCTACTTACATGACATTCTCAGAAGTCTGAACATACTCTTATAAAAAAGTCTTCAATGAGAAGTTGGATTTCTTTCTCTTTTCCTCTTACATCTACATGGAGTAGCAGTTTATTTTGGTGCAGTTTTGGGTTTGGCCTCATTTATTGGTTTCTGTAAGCAGTTACACTGCGTACAGTTTTCTCCCAATTTCTACCTCCTTTCTATACCCAAACAACCCATGGATCAACATCAGATTTAACAGAGCAGTAGATATCTCCAGAATAATGGAGTTCTTAAGGATTTGATGAAAACAGGTGTTCAGGAAGAGCTGAAAAGCCATGTAAGTGTTCTTATCAGTGGCTCCAGCTAAGTGCTGGAGTCCAGAATACCTGCAGTGGGAGTCTGATTGCTAAACACTGAAACACATGTCCTTTTAAATGTTTCAACTGAAGATAAAGATATATGTAAGACTAGTCTTCTTTTACCTTAATCAACTTTATGAAATGCACATTGCTGTTGTGGGAAAGGATGTGATTAAGCCATGCCAGCACTAGAGGTCTGTAGTTAAATATCAAGATACATAGCTTTGCCTTCTACCTAGATCAGGGTTATCCTCCAGTTGGATAAATAGACACTGAAGTGTCAACCTGTGCTTTCATCACAGAATTGTTTAGGTTGGTAAAGATCTTTAAAATCATTGAATCCAACCACAAATGTAACACTGTCAAGTCTACCACTAAATCATGTTACTAGGTGCCACATCTACATGTCTTTTAAATACATCCAGGGATGGTGACTCAAACACTTCCCTGGGCAGTCTGTTCCAATGCTTAACAACGCTTTTGGTGAAGAAATTCATCCTATGGCTTTCTTACAGACTTATAGGGCCATGTCTCTGAGCTCTTTGGACATGAGGGCCTAGGCCTAGTACTTTATTTCACTTTGTACAAAAAGCCCTGCTAGAGGGCGAAGGGTAAGATAACTATGCTAACAGTAGCTTGAGATTCTGAGAAGAAAAAGCTGCATTTTACATTATTTGGAATTTTCCTTCAAGGACAGCAGCAATTTGTGTTACTGCAGAAGGGTTTTTGGGCAAGCTATATTGCACTGACACGATTCAAATGGGAAGCGACTCCAAGTCATGGATTTCCCCAAGTGCATTGATATCACTGCTGATTGAGGCTGGATTGTTGTCATAGTAGTCCAGTTTATTCAGTTACAGTGCAATTAATTGTTAAGATTCATGAGTCACTGGCAGTAATATTTGTTAGGAGAGAGTGTATGCTATGTAAGCATCAGAAAGTCGATACAAACTAATACAGAGACTATATCGATGTTTAAGAGATTACCAAATCACTTTCTTGTGGACCCAGCATTACTAGTGATTGAACATTGGCTATTACATGTTTTATGCATGTACAGGATAAATCCCTTTAAAGTAGGTGAACAGCCAAATAGATCTGTGTGTTGAAAGACATATCCTCTGCCAGTGGAACAATGACAATTTACATTGGTTTATAACCTGGCTTGTTAAAAAAATTAGAATACATTATGTGATCCTCTAGAATCTCTGAGGTGATGTAAATGCATATTTTTAACTTTATCATAAAATATCTTTAGCTTCCTATTGCAAAAAGGTAGACAGTATGGATCATTATAAACCAGGATTGGACAAAATAATTTCTGCAGTAACTGTTATTTTAGTAGGATTACTTAGCAGGGTGGGTGCATATGGATAGTGATGCAGACCGTAAGATGTTGCTAAAATTAACACTTAATTGGCAAATGAATGGCATCAGGCCAGAGCTTTGCTTAAGTCCCACTTAAGTCATTGATCTAAGAAGTTGAAAAGACTTAATAGGTTCAGAAGCCTTCTGCTGTCTCCATTCATGGAGATGAGTTTCACTTTCTGTGAGAAATGGACAAAATTGTCCTTCAGTTACTAAGCTTGACCAAAGGCACCCATATAGTAATGAAAAGGCAATACAAATCACACCAAAAATTTCCAACACAAGCAAACTTGATGCCAGTGACTTTTTTCATCAACGGCTATTTCCTGCAGAATTGTTTATCTTGTAAAATTGGATGAAAAATCTCTGTGTCATTTGTTCTTGGCTTTCCATTCCATTTAAACTCTAACCTAAATGTTTTCCCTCAGTATCTGAATCTCATAGAAAGCAGTGTTTTGTCTGCTAAAAGCAGAGACAGCTAACATATTTATTCATTTTCTGAGATTTAAGACGACATTAAGTAGTCTCCTTTCCCTTTTTCCTTCTCAGTGCTCTCTTTCCTGTTGGCGACCACTGCTTATTGCATCTTCTGGTGAAAAAATTGCACATTTCTCATAAAGCCTTCCTGTGTGAGCTTCTCTGCATGGTGACCTGTCTGGGGAAATTCTTCCCTGCAAATTTAAAATCCATCCAGTTCAAACAAACTACAGGATGGAAATTTGCAGGTAAAATCGTTTGGTGATCTTGATCCTGCAGAATCCAATCTGCTAGGAAATGAGTTGTGCATATTAATTTCTCCCAGGGGTTTTCTTAGCGTAGTATTTGAATTGTTACTTAAAACGTTCTTGCTCTAGAACAGGCCAGAAATACAACTAAAATACGACTGGGAACTTTGGGGATTTATGCTATTGACACATGGGCTGTGCTGAGATAGACACAGCCTGTTTCAGACATATTATTAGGAACGAGGACCTGACTCTCTCCAGTCCATACAGGGAGGATATTGCCATACAAGATAGTGCATTGCAATTGAGATTTCATGGACTTGCTGAGGGTCATTGTACAGCAACAAGACACTTTTCAATGATTTCCACTCTGTGTTAAAAGTTTTTGTTTGTATCTAATGTAATCTATGCTAGCTGCAGAACTCATGAATATTTTACATTGTGAGATACGGAGTCTGTAAGCAAAAAACCTTTTTTTTGTTTTCTTAAGCAGGGTTCCGCCTCATGCCTCTTCTCTTTCTTTGGGCGCAAAAACACCTGTCAGCTGCATAGAAAACTTTCTGAATCTGTTTAAGTGGCTTTACATTTGCAGACTGTTCTCCCCAGTGTGTTAAAAATGAAGTTGTCAGGGGAAGAAATTGTATTGCTTGAATAGAATGGGGAGAATACTGAAAAGATGCAGACATACAGCAGGACTGGAAAAGCTTGGCAGCTGAGAGGGGGAGGAGCACTGAAATGGTAAAAAGGCTGAGCCTCAGTGAGTTTCCGCAGTGTTTTACAGGAGCTTGTCTATCCCCCCCGTCTTCTTTACATAACCAGTGCCCTTTAGTGTTGTGCACAGCACTGCTGGAAATGGTGGGTAGAAACACCAGCAAGACCTGGAGAAGAGATTATAATAAAATCTCAGCTAAGGGCATGGCATTCCCGTGATTAAAACCTTGAATGTCTGAACAAAAGCAATCCCAACACAGAGTTTTGAATTTGGCTTTGCCTGATTTTTCTTTACAGTGTTTGTACTTTGTTGCTTGCCCAGGCATAAGCTGCTTTCTTTCTTGTACAGCATAAAATATCAAGAAGGCACTCAGATTTTTTGCGTGAAGTATGAGGGTGCTTCAGCCCACAGAGACCCCATCTTGGAATTCATCACGTGGTAGGGGTGAGAAATGCTTACAGCATCTTGTTGGACAGTTGCTGTCCTGGCTGTGGACATACCTTGTACTGTACAATAATGTGGCTTCGTAAATTGTTAAATTCTTATATATTAGAAGTGAACACAAACAGCATTGACGATCTCAGCTGAAAATACTTCAGTTAGTGTCTGTGGATATGTTAGTCTCTCCTCCTGTATTCATCCCACGTTACAGGGGTTCTGCCTGCACTTTTTGGGGCAGAACTCGGCTATTCCAAGCGCGCTGGACATTTTCAGTCTGTATCTATTCTTGCTGTCATTTTTTTACCTTAATTGTAGGTCTAGAGTTATTTTTTCTTTCTTCTGGGTAGTCCTTATGAGTGTGTCCTGGATAATAAATTTCAGTGTGTATATTCCTTTGTGGATATAAACCCGCAGCTGACTATTATGGGGCTTTCCCCACACAGGGACTCATATATTAGCCCTATGCAGTGAAGTAATCACTAGGCTACCTTGCATGTCCCAGTGACACATCATCTGTAGTGAATGTTATTCTAGGTAATAAGTAGACCTGGCTGGAAATCTGAATGGAAAAATTTCCCAGTAAAAAATAAATTTATTTAAAAATTGAAAATTGTAGCAAAAAATGTTTCTTTTTAAAAAAAATATTTGGTTTGATACTGAATCTGAAAATTCTGATATTTTGTTTTCTTTTCCATCTTCTCTTTCTTTTTTGTATTATTCCTGACATCACATGTGAGTGGATAATGGTAGAGGCTACATTCTCTCTCTTCCAAAGTTTCCTTATATTTTTTGCATTTTTTTCTTTCAGAAAATTTACAGCTAACAAAATTCAGAAATCTGGTGGAAAAGGTTTGCAGAAGTAATGCATTTTAATGCACTGAATGGCAAAAAAAAAGTAAGGAAAATGATTTGTAGAAAATATTTACTAAATTTAAGAATTTAAAAAATTTCCAAGACTGTTTAAATCAACAAACATAAACCACATTATGATACCTGAAAGATACAGTCAGGTTGCTAGATTTTTCATTAAATCATCTTTCTTTTGTGCAACTAGGTAGAGGGCTCACAATCTTTGTCATAGAGAATAGTTAGATAGCTCTAACTAAAAAGAAATGCATTTGTTTTCTACAGTATTGTTACTCGATTTGTGCTGCTTCCTGCAGCAGAACAAAAATTGCCCAGATATTATGTAAATGTAGCTTAGTGTTTCAGATGTATGACACCAGATTTGCTCCTGAAATATAAATATATGTTTAGAAGCCTGTAAGAATTGTTTGTATTTACTAAAACTTTCCATGATCGTCTTCTTCTTACTCTGACAGATCCAATCATCTCAGAAATTCTGCTTGTTTAGAATGACTACCGTAAGACAGATCTAGCTTTTTTTCAGATGACTGCACAAAGTATGCATATCACTGAAGCATAAACAGCAGGGTAGTAGGGTGGGGGCCAAATGTTTTAACTTGATCTTGCTCTTACAAAAGCCTAAATTTTGTTTTATAACTCCTGTACCGTTGTTGGTCCTGCTGCAAAGAGCAGTTTCTTCTGAAATTTTAACCATCTGGATGTTCCTGATCTTATTGGTCATGTTTTATTCAATGCTCACTATCTGTACAGTTCTCAGGAGACTTTGCAATTTACTTTTTTTTTTTTGAAAAGTAGATATTTTCTGTTCATATTATTTTGTTGTTGCTAGGATTAGTGTTAGGGTTAGAATTAGTATTAGCATTAGTATTATAGAAAACCGGCAGGAAAATATCAAAATATACAGAAGTTTGGGTTTTGGTGGACTTCGGGGGAATTTTTTTTACAGGTGGCAGCTCTGAATCTTTTTTGTAACATTATCTTGCATGCAGAGGAGCAACATGAATATTTACTTTCAATTTTGATATGTGATAGCAAGGCATAAGAAATCACCACTTCTGCTTTGGATTCCATAAACCAGCCTCTGTGGTGGTTGTTCAGGCAGAGACAAGAAATGCAGTCTGGAAAGGGGTCATACAATATCTCTCAACAATATCTTAATGAACACCAGTTTATATAAATATGTCCACACTTTCTAGATAACTCTTCATTGCTATCAAAGCGAAACTTATTTCATCTTCAATGGCAGGGCATACCTTATGCACATGTATCTGTGCTGAAGAGCGTCTAAGCTAAACACTTAGGATAGGGGCCTCAGGAACAGATCAGCTTTTTAGGTATCCATTTCTCTTCATCAACTACAAGGAGAGCCCAGATACTTGTCATGAACTAGATGTTCTTGGAAGGCTAATATTATGGACCTTGCTCAAAGTAGCTACATTTCCAGAAAGTAGCAGTGTGAGTCCATTGCCAGCTGTGAAACAGAGCTTTGGATTAATTTTCCAGCTCAGGAAGTCTCCTTGCCTCTGCTTGTTAGAAGCAGGGTTGACATATCAGGAATGAGGTCAGTGTATGTATCCTGTGTTACTACTGTCCTTCCTTAATATTTGTTCCATTCTGCTGTCATTGAAACACAACAAGGCAGACGGACTTGTAGTTTTAACTGGTACAGCCATTTACAACTTTAGGTTCTTGTGAGAATAGCCTGAACAAAATACTGGTGTTTTCAAGCTGTCTCCTTGAAGAGAGCCAATGGCTCTGCAGTGGAGTCTACTTAAAAACAAATACAAGAACAAAAGAGACAAAAAACAACCAACCAAAAAAAACCCTAAAAGGATATTTGATTTTTCATTTTCTTGGAGTTCAGTCTTTAAAATGTTGTTACAACTCTATACAATACCAATAAAATATTTGTTAAATGGTTTAATTTCCATTAGTCCCGGGGGGACACGCGACATCTTTGAGCTAATACCATGCTAAATATGGGCTGAAATTTGATTGAGCTCTGGCTGGGTACACACCTGCTTGGCAGTGGATACTTTTGTAACCATTGGGTCCTGGTCCTCCAGTTGTTTGTGATGGTGCTTCTTGGACATATGCTGAATTTTCTATCTGGCTTAGATAGGCTTTGACCTCCACAGAAAGTGAGGGTCAGACAGAGCAGCATCGAGCGCACGCTTACTCCAGCACAGAATTAGTGAATGGCTGGTATGAGTCCCTTGAATGAGGACCTGAGATGCTCTGCCTGATCTCCTCAGCTAGATGAAGTCCAGGCAAGGGAATAAGCAAGGGGCCTCCCAGAGCTGCTTATCAAGAAGCTGTCCATGTAGTTCTGACTGTGGCAAGACGCTGTTGAGCCAACAACCTTTGTGTTCGGCTAGACAGACAATATGACACGGGTGGCAGATGTTGCTGCAGACCTTCATCTCATGGCAACAGTGAACTGTCCGAACTGGGAGTGTGGGGAAAGCTGGGAGGGGGTGGTAGAGTTAGTCACAAGCTTTTCTGTTCCTGATACGGTCTTTAATCAGGACTGTGGCATCTTCTCAGGTTAATGGTACTGTAATGGTAGAAGAGAGAAGCACTTGCCTTCTGTGTCTTGTTTCTTCTGGCTGCTACAAAACCGAGCATGAGCTATACTGGAAACACTGCTTGGATTCACTGTAGTACAGGTGTTTTGTTGTTACACCACACAGGGGCTTGTGCAAGCTCAGCTTGCAAGGGGGAAACAGGAAGAATGTGACTCTGTTAACTTGGGCCTGAATCCATTCAAAGGTACAGATCTTTATTCAAATTTACATTTGTTGAGTGTTTTTTATTTTTTTAATAATATCTGAGTTTGTTGACCAGTATGATGAAAAGTCTTTGTGGCAGTATGACTTGGATGTTACAACATTTTATTAAAATGTGATTTATTGCACATTTGTAAAACTGATCTCTTTCCCAGCGCCTACTGTAGCTGTCACTGTCCAGATTCTGGAGTTTTATCACGTACAGAAATAAACACTGGACAGTGGTTACCGTACAAGGGCCTCATTAACTATTCCTTTATGCATTTTTTGAGTGTATCATGATGAAAACTACCAAGTAGTAAGCAACTTTGGCTGGACAACATGCACAGCTGCTGTTAACAACAAACAACAGGACTACATGGGTAGGTCATGATACACTCTAACAGGAAGTTTTCACTATCAATTAGACTGACTGAATGGCAAAGGTATAACTGCTTGAGAAGTCTGAATGAAAGGATATGATACTGGATAAAGAACCATCAGGTAACAACACAGTTGCTTTCATCCATCCCCAGTACCATAACACCTGAGAACTGTATCAGATACTTTTGCACATTTATTCTCTCGATGGACCTGGGAGACATGAGACGTCGTTATCCCAGTTTCACTGGCGGGCTCCCAAGACCAAATAGCAAGGTCATGGCTGAGCTGTCTGCATCCTTACTAGCCTACCTAGTACTGACACAGCCTACCTCTTCACCCCAACATCTACAAGATCATGATTAAGATGAGTCATCTTTGATTTTCAGAGACTGAACATGCATGAGGTTACATTAAGCATGAGCATTATATTAAGAAAATACCTGATGGAGGATTCAGAAGAATCCCAACAAGGACAGCTCTACATGCAGGTGCTGAGGATGTAACAAAATGAAGATGAGGGCAGAATTTAGTTTTGTTTGAGTCATATTTGTGTCAGCTGACTTTTGCTGCCTATGGTAATTTTGCCTGCTAAAGATTTGGTCTTGCCTCTGGCTGCTACTGAGCAGCCCCAGAAGCTTCCTTGCACCTATGTCTGTGATGGACTGCTGAAGGGGTTGGAGAGATTTTTCACAGCTCTGACTTCAGTGCTATTTAAACCCTTCTGGTTTATAAAACTGAGCTGTATGCAGCATGAGAACAAGTCTCTTCTGTGGGTTTTTTTTTTTCCATTTCTACTACTAATTATGGCTAGAAGAAAAGGAAGAGAAATGCTTCTCTTGGTCATCTTTGCCTCTATCCATGTCTAAAACCTGAAATTTTGAACATATAAAACATGGGAGTGAGGGGGTAGGGGAAAAGATTTGCAAATGATTATCTCTCTGTTGAAAGACACAAATGAAATTTCACTTAAAGTTGTAGATAAACAAAGAGGGCTCAGTGGAACAGGTGAGTGTGTATGTTTTGAAGACAGGAAAAAGATGTCAGTAATGATAGCAGCTGAAAATGCAGATAGGGCCCATGGAGACTTGCCAGAGTGTTGAGATACATAATCGCATTGACTTCACTAGTAGCTTCCTGGGCACTTCTTTGCATCTGGAATAACCTTACTCATTTTAGCTTGGGGTTCTTTTTTTAAAAAAACCTACACACTAAAATGGTAAAATTTACAAATTAAATTGCACATATTTTTCAGCTCCTGTACCAGTATTAGAGAACAAAGACCATCATGCATTAGAAAGTGTAGTTTTATGGCACAGTTGTGTGGCTGGGAGTGCATTTTCATTAGATAGGTGTATCTACATTGTATGGTCACCATTGCTCAATCGAATTGATGTGCTATTTCTTGTTCCTATGATTTTTGGTGGAGAGAAGCCTTTAGACTTTGAGAATATCAGTAAGAAACCTTCTGCTTGATCAGTGCTTCATATTAGGTAAAGGAACAAGTCCTCCAAAAGCAGAAAATTCAGAAGCAAAATACTGTAAGCCTACTTCTCCCTTTCCCAGTGGCCTGCATGAATAAACCATTAAATGAATTCTGCCTAGTGGCCCAAAACACAAAATCAGTTGTTTTTAGCATTTCATGACAGTTTTCACAAGCTCATTTAAGGATGCCATTCTGAGTAATGTTCTGCTTTTCTGGCTAGAATATGTGTCTATGAAAGACATAAAGACTTTAGCAATTAGCAAGTCATGAAACATAGGTAAGGATGTTTTGACATCATTTCTATGATTTTGCTTTGTGGCAACCTCTCCTCCTTGTGTTATCTGTTTAAATTAATTGGGATGATGGGAAGGTGAGAACTTAGTTTTACACATCAGTACTAACAGGATTATTCTACTTTATAGGTCAAAAATAACTGTAGCCTTTCTTTGTTCCTGATGCAAGCCTTTGATTGGCATAACCTCTTTAACTCAATTTTTACTAACTTGTCATATCTTTGTTATTAGATCTTTCCTCCTTTTTCATTTGCATTATCTTCCTCTGTTTGGAAGGTGTAAATAGGGTATGCACTACCTGTTGATTTTTCTTGTTGGAAGATTTTTCTTTTTCTCTGTGTCTTCTGGATAAAAACTCCTGGAGCCAGTATGGAAAAATGTCCTAGTATTTCAGCCTAAGTTTTTATGTTTATTAGAGGAACATATCTCCTTCATTAAAAGTATCTAAACATCCTTTTTGCCATGCTTTTTCTTGATTTTTCCCTTTATTGAGCTATATTTCAGTCAAATGAAATACAGCTTTATTTAAAAAATGTCATTTTTTTTGAGATCTGTACCTCAGCATACATTTTCAATCATTTTGTTTCATTTAGCTTAATTTAGGAGGGGGGGACTTTGTGGGGTTTTGTTTCTTTTTTCTTTTTTCTTTTTTCTCTTTTCTTTTCTTTTCTTTTCTTTTCTTTTCTTTTCTTTTCTTTTCTTTTCTTTTCTTTTCTTTTCTTTTCTTTTCTTTTCTTTTCTTTTCTTTTCTTTTCTTTTCTTTTCTTTTCTTTTCTTTTCTTTTCTTTTCTTTTCTTTTCTTTTCTTTTCTTTTCTTTTCTTTTCTTTTCTTTTCTTTTCTTTTCTTTCCTTTCCTTTCCTTTTCTTTCCTTTCCTTTCCTTTCCTTTCCTTCTTTCCTTTCCTTTCCTTTCCTTTCCTTTCCTTTCCTTTCCTTTCCTTTCCTTTCCTTTCCTTTCCTTTCCTTTCCTTTCCTTTCCTTTCCTTTCCTTTCCTTTCCTTTCCTTTCCTTTCCTTTCCTTTCCTTTCCTTTCCTTTCCTTTCCTTTCCTTTCCTTTCCTTTCCTTTCCTTTCCTTTCCTTTCCTTTCCTTTCCTTTCCTTTCCTTTCCTTTCCTTTCCTTTCCTTTCCTTTCCTTTCCTTTCCTTTCCTTTCCTTTCCTTTCCTTTCCTTCCTTTCCTTTCCTTTCCTTTCCTTTCCTTTCCTTTCCTTTCCTTTTTTTTTTTTTTTTTTTTTTCTTTTTGACTGAATTAGCAGCACTAGGTGTCTTAGGTTAAGCAGGATTGAATTGTTGGACTGAATGCATGGAAGCACAGATCAAGCCTGTGTTTTCATGCAACGGTAGGAAAAAGCTAATGCAAGGTCCCAAAACTTTTCTTTTTCCCTCTCCTGTGTATTTTCTGTGTGTATGATCAGTAAATACTCTCCCCTTTCTAGATGGACCTGAAGAAGTGTCATTAAGTCATCTGTGAAATTTTCAGTTCTCATGGTTTTTTTTCCTTAGAAAGGGAGCATCTTACAGAAGACAGACACTGTCATTCATTTTCACGTCCACACTCTCCCTTCCTCTGTGCATAGCCCCTGCTTTTCGCCATCTCTACCAAAATGCTAAACCATTTTTTTCTCATCTCAGTCTCACAAATCTGCTATCCTGGCTGTCAGCCCAGAGTGTGTGCTGACATTACAAGGCAATTCCTTTTCCCACCCTGCCTGGTTTGAGTTAGATGATAGGCAGATTGTTGAATTTAAAGCTGTGCTGGCTCTCTTTCTCACACTGGGTTTTTCAGGTTTCCCAGTCACCCTGCTAAGCAAGCAGAGCTCTAGTAAACAAGAGTGAGGGGGAGTGCATCACATCAGGGCACACAGCGCTCCCTCTGCAAGTGGAAGTTGACTTAGACTAAACATTCATAGAAACTAAGAGATTACCTCATGGTTAGCTCTGACTTTTATGAGGCACCACTGCTGGAAGCATCTCCCACAAAAATTTTAAGTCTCCCCTCCTCCCTCTGCTAAGGTTTGCATGGAAAAAAAAAAAACCCTGGCCTCCAAAAGCCTTTAACCATGAACAGATTATAATGTTTACCCATATGTTTGCTTCAAATGTTCCCTTCTTGGACTGAAAAAGCTTTTTTGTCTTGATGATGTGGGTAATTCAAATAAATTATTTTTATCTGAAAATCAAAAAATCTGCTTCATTGTTCAAGAAATTCCCAAACAATTATCTATCGGCTGATTTCCGTGTTCATTTAAACAAAAAGAGTTTCTCTGTAGTGATACTTTTGTATGTTTGCCCAGCAGTTCTGTGCTGCCCTGGTGCAGGGGCAGAAGTTTTCAGACCTCTGCCTGTTCTCTCTCTGGTTCTTCCTGTTATTATACACAACTTTTATAAACTTGCCTGCTTTGTAAAACAAGCCTGTTCCTTCTTCAGTGAAAGAATATGGAAATATGGCAATTGGCTTCAGGTGAAAATAGTTCTGACCCTGAGCAGGGAGATTCTTGTCCTTTAATGCTACTTACATTTCTGAATTATGCTCTTAAAATAATACAAGAAAGGTTTAAGTCAAAATTACACCGAGCAGGCTTCTGCATGTGATTTTCACAGATGCCTGACACTTCAAATTTCCTTTGACTCAAGTGGAAGCAACACTTAACTACAATTTTCAAAATTAGGCTGCTTCTGTGAAGTCTGTAAATGGAGATTCAGAAATCAAACTTCATCCCTCAGTATCAGAACTGCATGTGTCATCTGCTCTTAATAAAAGCTTTTCCCAGTGTATTGGAACGGGCAGTGATTTAAACTGGAAGCAATCATAGCAATGCCCAGGGATACTTGTAACAGCTGTAGCTGGCACTACCATCATTCAGTTGGTTAGCATTTTTGGTTGCCACTACATTTTTCCTCGTATACTGTTGCAGGGGCTGTGGAAGACTGGCAGGAAAGAAATTTATACTGGGAAGGCCAGGGTGGAGGAGGAGATATAACTATTGTGTGAAGCACCGTCTACTGTCTTGGTAGAGGGGAATCAATAACAGGGCCCTGTTAAACACTCTTCTAGTTAGTATTCAGCTCGTGACCTGTGTATTTTGCCATCAAATCAGCAATGAAATTAAGTATTAAACTCCATTCTAACTCTTACTTTTGTTTTCTAAGACTTTGGACCCAAGTGATTCTAGTCACTCACCAGACTTTGGGTGCTGAACCAAAATCCTTCACTTTCTTGACATCTCTTGGTAGCATCTGTCATGTCTGCCGCTGTGACTGTGGCGTCTCCATACACTTCTGTGGCTGGTCACCACATGCCACTCCTCTATAAAGCTCGTAAATCCAAACCTGCTCTTCCACTCAGCTGTCACCTCCCCCTTTGCCTAGACTCATGGAGGCCCTTGTCTTCTCTGCCTTCCCCCTCCTTTGCTTGGCAGGGAGGTACTCAGGAAGGGATTTGGGGGAAAAATAGCTAGTACTTATTAAATCAGGATTACTAGGAAGTTCACATATACATGTTGAAATGCTGCCACATGTAGTTGGACTGGAGGGAGAGGAAATACACCAGAACACTTTGGAGTCTGGTAGACTTTTGCAGGATCGATCTTGCTGATATTAATGGCTTATACTTGGAGGACCAGAGATGGTAGCAGCATAGATGAAAGGAAAATGGAATGTGCCAAGTGCCTTCAACCTGGTCACAGGGATAAAATCGCTGCTGTAAGTGTGGGCAGTCTTTAAAATAGAAATGCAAAATTGGAAAGGACTTCTATGACCACTGAGTTCAGTTTCCATTTACTATGGACAGCACAGTAAAACAGAAATCCTCTCTCATGTCTGATAAAACAGTGAGGTTGACTTTTTTTTTGTGATGCTCTACTTCAAACCTCACTTCCTCTGCAGGTAGAAACTGTTGTCTAATTCCCGGCATTTATCTGGACAGCTTTTTTTAGTGTTTAGCAAAACAATTATTTTCCTTCCCTAATGTTTTAAGCAACATTTTCTTTGCTACCTGTATTTTTTTTAACGGTGGGATACCTCTTGGCCTTCCTTTTGTTAAACTGAGCAGCAAGAAGGCTCTTTAGAAGCCTCTTGTGAAGTAGACTCCAGTGCTTTGACTATTCCTATAACATTTTTTTTTGTTCCATTTCAGTTTGAGTTGCCTTTCTTGAATGTGTTTGGATATAGCTACCCAGAGTGTTACCCGAGCATGTTTCATCAGTGCCTTGTATAATGGTACTAATACTTGCCCTGAACTTTCTGCAAACATCTTAGACATGATGCACCATATATTGTTACACTGACTCAAAAGGAAACCAAGACAAGAATTGGTTAGAATGCTACAAAGAAAAACTTGATGCAAAACCATGGCTTTTTCAATACTGCCACTTGAACTACTTATGCATTGTTTAGGGCCAGATACACTCATGGAAAGGCAGGTGGTGAGAGTCTGCAAAGAATGCTTCCTTGACACAAGCATGCAACTGTAATTGGTTACATTTATAGAAAGATCATATTAAGAAGATCAGTCTTGGTTGAGTGCTACAGCAACTAAGCTGAAAAAATATTTAACAGGAAAATAAGGGTATATAACTTTTAAACTGCAATAAAGAAAGAAATAAAATACATTTCTGTATCTTCATTCCTGGACATGAAAGGAGTACACATGAGGTAAGAGGGTATCATACAGCTCCCTCCTTTGTCTTGTTCAAGCTGCTGCCATGACATTGGACTCGAGTAGTGCCAAAATTTTTTGCCTGAGAAGTGGTCAGGAAATTCACTTCACCTAGGTCATGCTCTCCTCACTCTGGCAGGTGGAATGCTAGCGTATTGCTAAACAAACATTTTATAGCAACGATACATCATTCTAGGTAAAAGAGATTCTATTCATTATGCCATAGCCATATATATCCTTACTTCATACTGTACTTTCTGAAAAAGTGTGAAATAGTTGATCAAGATTACAAACAGTAGGGTTTTTTTTCTTTTTCTCTTCTTCAATGATTTTTAAAAATTAGTCTGTGGAGTGAAGTCTGATGCTATTCAGTTTGCTCAAAGTCAAACTTGCAAGAAGAAACGACATTACTGACTGCTGTTGAACAAGAACTGATGTGGTTTTTATATCATTCAGATAAACTATGGAAACAGCACAAAATATTCATTCCCTCCTCTGTTTAGTAGCATGGTAGATCTGAGTATTTCATGTTCTCATTTACTTATATGGTGATAAATCTTTAAGTTCTGTATCTGTTTTAGTTACATGAAGGTTAATGGAACACAGTGTGTGGTATTGGATCAGAAATATTTTTGGAAGTGCTGCTCCCCGTACATTTTACTTTTTCCATGGCATGAGATTTGGTAAAAAAAAATAAAAGTGACATGAGATTCTAATTTTAAACTTAGATGTCACCTGGTTTGAGAGGATCATTGTCTGTAGACATGAAACAGTGTGGAAGAGTATGGCAATTTGGAAACTTTTGTTTCCAAAATTATTTATCCTATGTCCTATAAAGTGAGTGCTCTTTTTGGGCAGCCTGTGTAGGAGTTTTCTTGTCCTCTGTTTACATTATTTACCTTACAATTCTTATAAAAGGCCACTTGAGAGGTTGCTCTGTTGTCTCCGTAGCACTTGCTTGTGCTGCAGTGAAGAGGGATGCACAAGAATGAACACACTACTATTAAAATCTGGACACATTCTAAAAATTTCAGTACCATAAATGAAGATTTAATTGTGTGTTTTCAGAAACACGTGCACCTCAGTAATTGAAGGCTAGGCATACTGCTGAAAATTTGGCCTTCTGTTTGTCCAAGTTTGGTTAGTGCTGCTCCTGTTTGGTATAGACCTGCTCTGCCAAGCCAGACGTCCTGATAGGTTTGGGTGTCCCTATACTTCAGTTCCAGCTGATTAAAATGAACTGATTAGCTCACAGTCCTTAAGAATTAGATGTAGTTCCTTGCAAATCACTTGTTAAGAGAATCAAATCATAATTATACTCTTTTCCACTTTTCTGTTTGAAAAATTATTTCTCTAAATCCTGAACTCCTGTGGACTCAGGTAGAGTAATACTGGTTTTTAGGTGGGACTAGAACTTCACCTGAGCAGTGGGAAGAGAAGAGCTTCAAGCAGACAGAGCGCACGGAGACCTGAGACCCGTCAGCTTGTGCAGGGCCAGGGCTGCCATCCAAAGGGACCCAGACTGGTGGGAGGAAGGGGCTGACAGGACACAGTGCTTGGGGCAGGAGCACTGCGCAGCCTTCCTCTGGGCAGGTAAAGGCCTGGCAGCAATGCTAGTGGGGCTGCAGGCAGCTCTGAGGAGAAGATCCTTTACTCATCATGTCTCTTTAGATCCCTTTCCACAAGGAATTTGTGGCGTGAGATAAGAGAATACTACAAAAAAAGATAACGGTAATGGGACTATAGTAGTGAAATCAATAAGCTAAAAAAAAAGCAAGGATTCTGGCACAAGGAAAAAATCCAGCAGTAATTCTCCACAGGCAGCAAATAATTCCAGTTTCCAGAGGGATTAAGATGAATGGGTTCTCCAGGAGATTATGAAACCTTATTACTCAGTGGTTTTAGAATTTGCTTCATGTAGATTTGCTGGAATTTCTTGTTCTCCTTCTCTTGCTTCTCTGCCTGCACAGGAAAGAATATGGTGAAAAAAGACAAAAGAAAAGAGTACTTCTAATTCCAGTATTGAATGGCGTCCTTTATCTAAAAGACATCTCTTAATGCACAAAACTAGATCAGATGGTCAATGGGAGACTATTCACTGCACAGGAATGCAAAATGGGAGGAATGTGTTATTATGTACAAACCAAGTTATGTATCAGTGCAGTTCAGAGAGAATATTTTAAAATCAATTAATACCTTTTAGCCACAGCTCAAATACTGGGGTAGGGGGTGAGCAATAATTTGTGATGCCAAAGTGACCTGTAGAAGTTGGGATAAACAGCTTTTTAAGTTTAGTATTAAATGCTTTGTAACTGAAAACGTGGAAAGGCATTTGGAAAATGCTTAGGATTCATATCAAGAGAGAAATAAATAAAATGTGTTAGTGACCACTATGGAGGTGGAAACGCACCCTTTTAAGACTAAACAAGCACCAAGAATGGCAGTTTTCCAGCTTCTTAATTTTGCACTCCAGTTCTGACAGCGCAGTGGCAACATGCCAACAATGTTTGATGTTCCTCTGGTCCAAAAAAAGGAGCAAACTAAAAATGCTGATGGCAGGTGAAACATGGTAATTTAAAGAAAACCTCCGTAAATAAAGAAAAAGTGATTGCATTTCTGTCATTAGTTTCGGATTTTTTTAACAACATGTGGTCCTTCTGCTCTCCTCGTGAAGGCAATGCCATGCTAGTGAGAAGAAAAAGACTATGCATGTGAGCTTGCCCAGCTTGAACAGATGTTCCCAGATTCCCGAGAAGGCTATAGAAGAGCTGCATACTTTTGCCTTACGCAGAAGCTTCTTTTTAATCAATTATTTTTGTACGTGCTTGCTGAATATTATTTTCCCCTCCACCTTCTCCGTTATCCTTTCCTTCCAATTTTAGTTTGGAAAAAACTTGAGCTGAGTGGGAGTCGATGTTCCACACCCCTTAAAATCAGCAAAGTTTCCCTTTAGACTGAAATTACGGTTTAAGCCTGTTTCTAATGGAAGTCTACATCAAAAACTTGTATGAAAAGACATACATGTGTTATGAACATTACATTTTTGTCCCAATTCATGTTCAAGGTTTACAGTTAGGGCCAGCCTCTGATTTTTTATTATACTTTTGCTTGGTTTAGCTTGTCTCCAGATTTCTTTGAATGGAAACAATATTTTTTAATAGCATCATCATTTGGTAAGAATGTCTCAATAGGAAATTAAAAAATCATTTATCCATGATGAATTCTGTCTGCCCTTCATTGGATAGAATAGACCAGTTACACATTTAGATGAGTACCAAACTTCATTCCTGGGCCTTTCCAGGCATCACTGTGTATCAAATAATGGCTAAAATCTGGAGGAAATGCAGCAGGCAGAACATCGGAACTCAGAACTGGATTTGCTTCAGGTTGCATTTGTCATAAACCAGGCTTGCACAGAATAAGTTCTAAGATCTAATTTAGTTAGGGAGATTAATCAATAACTAGTCTAATGACTGCTTCATTAATGGATTTTTTATATGTTTGGGAAACTAAAAATTATACTTTCAATTATATCAAAAAAATAAAATCAGTAATCTGATGTTAGAATAATCAGGAGATGTAGATTGCAAGGAGATGAAATAAATTCAAGTTACTTTTGTGGTGCTTGGATTCTGTTTTGTTCAGATTAAGACACTGTTTCAGACACCGTGAAAGTGACCTTCACTGATGTCAGCTGCACCCAGGGCTGAAGGGAGCAGAGTCTTTGCTCTCCTCTTTAATTCAGAAGTGATGGTTATAAATGTTTTTGGGATCTTCTGCAGAACAAAGTTTATGAAATATTATGCAGTAATTCCTGCTTTGAACCAGGTAATTTGGATTTGAAATAAAGCATATCTGGATTAGCCAAATAACTGCAGGATGCTGGGACTTTGGGACATTACTGTAGTTTGTCATCAGGTTTTACTGAGAACTGGGAGGAAAAATTTTATTAGTTATTATTCCTGTATTTAAATATTACATATGTCAGTCTGAAGATGACAAAACCTGTCATAATCTAAACTTTGATGAAAATGAAGTATTATGATGTTCCAAATGAAATTCTGAATTAAGTGAAATGAACTGAATTGAAATAAAAACTTCCTTTTAATTTTCAGAAACTAAACTGTAACAGATTAACCTACATTCCTCCTAGGGCGTAATTATCCATAAATGTATTTAGTTTAGGAATATAAGAGGGAAATATAGCAGGTACGTCAGTGCCATGGATCCAGAGCTATGTATCTCTCTCAACACCATGTGTCTTTGAGAGAAGATAATCTCTCTTGCTTTTGCTCCTGTAGAGTTCTGGTATGCAGGAGAGACTAGAGAATCAAACAGCAGTTCAGAAAAGCCAATGAGATGGCTTGCAAATTCAGTCTTTATTGAACTTACTTGACATAAACTAAGCAAAATGTCATAATTGAACAAAAAAGCCATGAAAATACATGTTTTGGTTTGTTTTGACAAAGTTAAAGATCTGTGAAAAAGTCTTCTGTATTATTTTTTTCTGAGGAAGCATTTCAGAGGAAAACTCCTGGCCTTTAGTCTTGTTGCATCATTTCCCCACAGCCAAAGCTCTGCCTGTCTTGTGGGATATTGCCAAGCTCTGGTGTCTCAGAATTATAAGATTTATTCTTTCCAGAAGACAGACCAGTAATGAAAAACTGGAGCACCTGGTTATTGTAGTGTCTACTGGAAACAGAAAAATCCGGTTACTAGAAATAGAATATCTGGTTAGTGGAGTGCATGTTGCGGTATGAATTGTAATAATGGCCATGTAGTCTGAAAAAAGACTGGAATGACTCTCTCTGACAATGACAAAAAGGAAATATTCAATTATGGCTGGCTCAGCATATTCCACCTCCTATAAAATACACAGAGTTTAATTTTCAGAGGACCCTAAATACATTTGAGAAACTTATTTAGGTGCTTCAGTGTACACTCAGTTTTTCAAATGTGAATTGAAATGGTAGACACTAGGCATGAAATTTTGAAACAACTTTAAATTTCTGGGCTAAAAATCATGTGTTTACTTACCTATGTGTATATTCACAAACACAGAGAACTGACTTCTGTTTTTTATCTGTGACTATGAAAATCAGGCATGTGTTCATTATAGCTGCCACACAGGTTGGGCTATATACATGCATGAACACTCCAATGATGTACAGACATCAAAAAATTGTGCTTATAAAATGGGCATATTCTAACTTGTCTATAACTATCACTTTATTTTTACAGTCGTTGTTGGAACAATATTTTTATGATATCATGCGTATTGTATTTACCTGTCCATATCTCTACTCTTTCTACAAAGATATTTTGTGGGACATATTTTGGCCAATTACTTTTAATAAAAACAGATGCTTTATGTCTATAAAAGCATATAAACCAAGCATGATACTGCTTTGAAAAACTCCAAAGATACTACAAATCTCAAAAAAAAACCCAATGAATGTCTAACCACACATTAAACAAGTCATTGCTTCTTCAGAAGCTAGGTGTGTAATTCATATATACACACGTATATACGCTTTCTACTGTTGTTGTTTAACCCCAGCTAGCAACTAAGCACCACACAGCTGCTCACTCACTCCCCTTGCCATCAGGATGGAAGAGAATTGGAAGAGTAAAAGTGAGAAGACTTGTGGGTTGAGATAAGAACAGTTTAATAATTTAATAATGATAATGATGATGATGATGATGATGATAATGATGATGATGATGGTGATGATGATAATAATAAAAAGACAATAATAAAGAGAGAGAAATAAAACCCAAGACAGATAAGTGATGCAAATGAAGACAGTTGCTCACCACCAACTGACCGATGCCTGGCCAGTCCTCAAGCAGTGGACCCTCAACCAAATTTCCCCTAGTTATATTGCTTAGCATGATGTCATACAGTATGGAATAACCCTTTGGCCAGTTGGGGTCAACTGTCCCCAGCTGTGCCTCTTTCCAGTGTCTTGCCTAGCCCCAGCCTACTCGCTGATGGGGTGGGGTGAGAAGCAGAAAAGGCCTTGGCTCTGTGTAAGCACTGCTCAGCCATAACGAAAATATCCCTGGGTTATTAATGCCATTTCCAGCACATACCTAGCCCCTTACTAGCTACTATGAAGAAAATTAACTCTACCTCAGCCCAAACCAGCACAACTGTTCATAAATCTACTTTTCCATCAGTGTGTTGGATCTGTTATATCAGCCAGAATGAAAATTCTGCCAAATCCTTTTCTAAAACAGAGTCAATCAATTTAACAAGTCAATCTCCTCACTCAAACCTATAAAATATTTCCTATAACTACAGAACAACAAATATCAGTCAGAACAGATATGACAAATTGATTCTGATTTTTTCTCTCTTAAAAAAAATATATTACTTTAGCATCAAATTGCTAAAAGCCTGTTTGTAAGTGCCACCTGCAATCACGGTTTAAAGGAGAGTCCACTGAAGTCAGCAGGATTGTGGCATGTGCTTCCCTTCAATTTTTTGTAGAGCTGAAAAGCGAACAACATTGAACTCTGCTTCTACATATGTGGTAAACTTAGGTTTGTTTGCAGATAGGAATGAGTCTGGGAATGGTGATTTATTGTGCACTCAGTAATTTGTACCACTGTGCTACCAAGACATGTGCAATGCAGATCCTGCTTTACCAGCTCAGAGTTGCTCAGGTGTTCTGTGAAAGCTAGGGCAAAATGTGCCTACAAATAGCCAGTGGGACCTGAACTCTGCAATCCAGATACCTCAGAATAGTAATACTGATAGAGGAGGAACAAAAATTAATTTTTCAATAAACTTAATGTTCTAATTTTAGTTTCTGAGAAACTTCAGCAGAGAAATATCAGTAGTTCTCATAAAATTCAGCACACTGAATTCCTATTTGCATTATGTTAGTGTTTAGGAATCTAATTGATACTAAATATAGTGTGAATTAGCAATCTAAATACCCTTAAAATTCAAGCCTGTGTGTTTTGACTCTGTTTTTAGTGTTCCGGGCAAACGGCTATCAACATTTTTGGTGTTAGAATAGTCAGTATATAAGCACACCTTTGTTCTCCTACAATCATTGTAATATCTTCTTTTTCTCTTTTTTTCATATCAAAAACCCTTCAAAACCCCTACTGTCCGGGTTTTAATTTTTGATTAAATAGCAGGAACTGGAAATTTCAGAAGCATCAGAAAGACGACTCCAGAGTGCTTCCTTTACCCAACTCTGCTGCCTAAATGACACTATGGTAATTCTCCTGGAAATGGGATTAACATGAAAAAACACTATAAAATCAATTTTTATGGTCCGGCTTGCTTTATAGAAAATAAATCTTGAGTCTATTGACGTCCCTAACTAGCTAAAAGAGGCACCTGAAGTGAGGCTAAAGAAATAAGATTAAAAACTAAGATTAAAGTTTGTTTTGAAGTTTTAGATCGCTTTGCCATCTATCCCATCTACTTCTTGCATAGTTGTATTTGGTTTGTGTGGCAAGGTTCTGGTGGTATGGGGGGCTACAGGAGCAGCTTCTGTGAGAAGCTGCTAGAAACTTCCCCCATGTCAGCTACAGCCAATGCCAGCTGGCTCCAAGATGGACCTACCACTGACCAAGGCAACAGGACCTCTGGGAGAACATATCTAAGAAGTGGGAAAAAGTTCCTGCATGACAGCACTTGCAGCTGGAGAGAGGAGTGAGAGTATGTGAGAGCAACAATTCTGCAGACACCAAGGTCAGTGAAGAAGGAAGGGAAGGAGGTGCTCCAGGCGCCGAAGCAGAGATTCCCCTGCAGCCCATGGAGGTCCATGATGGAGCAGATGTCTGCCTGCAGCCCGTGGAGGGCCCCATGCTGGGGCAGGTGGATGCCCAAAGGAGGCTGTGACTCAGTGGGAAGCCCATGCTGGAGCAGGCTCCTGGTAGGACCTGTGGCCCCATGGAGAGAGGAGCCAACACTGGAGCAGGTTTGGTGGCAGGACTTGTGACCTCACGGGAGACCCACGCTGGAGCAGTTCATCCTTCCTGAAGGACTGCACCCTGTGGAAGGGACTCCCTCTGGAGCAGTTCATGAAGAACTGGAGCCTGTGGGAAGAACTCAGGTTGGAGAAGTTTATGGAGGATTTTCTCCTGTGGGAGGGACCCCATGCTGGAGCAGGGGAAAGAGTGTGAGGAGTCCTTCCCTTGAGGAGGAAGGAGCAGCAGAGACAACGTATGATGAACTGACTGCAACCTCCATTCCCCATCCCCTGCACTGCTGAGGGGGAGGAGGCAGAGAAATAGGGAGTAAAGTTAATCCTGGAAAGAAGGCAGCAGGGGGGAGGAAGGTGTTCTTAAGGTTTGGTTTTACTTCTCATTACCCTTCTCTGGCTTGATTTGTAATAAATGAAATTGATTTCCCCAAGTTAAGTCTGTTTTGCCCGTGACAGCAATTGCTGGGTGATCTCCCTGTCCTTATCTCCACCCACGAGCCTTTTGTTATATTTTCTCTCCCGTGTCCTGTGGAGGAGGGGAGTGATAGAACAGCTTTGGTGGGCACCTGGTGTCCAGCCAGGGTTAAACTACCACAATAATAATTCAGGAAGAGCTCATCTTTATATTGATTGATGATCAACGCAGATGTCCATTCCTCCTACTCAAGCTGCAAGGGGAAATGCACTCATTACATAAGAGTAGACTATCCACAGGACTGATTACCTTTTAGTTCATGACCCATATAAAACCTAGTGAAACAGTTCTCAAAATCTGCAAGCCCTTCTCTGCCTTCCTCAGGGGTGTGGGGTACTGGGGTAGGTTATATTTTATGTTGCCTGTGTGTTTGATCTGTTGATTGAACTTGCACATATATACATGGACCTGATGTAACCAGGAAGTTATATGATACGTTTGAGATACTTGCATGCTGGTGAGTTCATGTCCATTATATGACTGCAAGAATGACCTGTTTTTGAGAGCCTGGGGGTACCTCGACAACAATTATTTTACCTAGAACAGCAGAAAGTTGTTTCCATTTTTCTCCCATATGAGGTTTTCTCTACGTGAACTACTGAAATTTCAGAGATACTGACTCCCGTCACTCCCAGGGACTTCAGCTGGACCCTGGATGCCCAGCAGCTCTGCAAAGCAGACCTTAAAGGTCTATGAATATTATCGAAATTCTCATAAAGTCAATAGGATCTGAGGCAGCTGCATTCAGCCTTTGATTAGCTTGCCTTTCCACTGCAAAGATTTCGCTGCTGTGTTTTGCTCCTGCAAACAGATTCATGAAAACAATTCGTAATTTCAGCAGGGCTGTTGTTTAAAGTGACAATTGCTCAGGCATGTAAAGCTTCTCAGGATCAAATCCTTGGTCATTAACAAATAAGTATCTACGTATTCTCTTCTAAGGACTGCAGGAGTTCAGCATCAGCAAAAAAATCTCCCACAAGGGTGCATTCCTCTCATTCCTTTGAACAATTTATGTTCAATTGTACTCCTTATCTCAAATAGCAGTGTCTGTTTACAGTTCAAATGTGATTTCTAGCAGTATGGATGCCCAGCAGTTCAAGAGGAAAACACATTGAAAATCTTGTCAAGGAGGGTTTAACAAGTGTATTTCGTGAAGGTTACAGAAAAAGCAGGTTATTATGATATCATCATCTCCCATTCCTCCTGCCCATGCTGACAGCAGTTTGCAACTTAGGCAGCTGTGTAGAGATTTACATATTCCTCATTGCAGACTTAACGATTTTGTGGAAATTTGGTTGGCTGCTTAGGTACCTGTCTTGAGAAACATGAGGCTTTCTTCTCCGCTCTGTTGAAAAAGATCAATTACGTGGGATAACTTTAGATCAAACTTTAAATCAATTATTTGAGATAGCTTAGTTAACTACTATATAGCTCTTCACTCTTTTTAAAATTAGTATACAAACACTTGCAGAAAGTGATCCATTTATCTCTAGCACCTGTAGAAGGAGTCTAAGTAAAATCAGGATCATATCTGAAGGCTTTTTTATTGAAGTGATTGCACTTATGTGGCTGAATCTGTCTAGATCCATAGATGAACACAGGTCTGGCTTCCAGATAACTGGTTCCCAGAGTAGAAATGGCAGCCCTGAATTGTTAATCTTAATTTCTTGTGCCGTAGAAGGAAAGTTATGGAACTCAAAATGTGCTTGATGACTACCAAACCAGTTTTATGCTGGAATTCATGCTTCAGGAAAGGAATAACTAAGTCACCAGATAGGAAATGTCAGAGAGAGCGAGCTAGATGTGAAATTCCACCACTTTCTGATTCTTCAGATGCATCAACAGCCTTGAATTAAGCACCTATGTGAGACGAGCTTTTGCAGTTTAGAACTGTCTCATCTATAATTCTCTGTCTTTCTCTGAGTGACAAACAACTTGTTGAAAGGACTTCATCTTCAAAATTCAAGCAGCTTAAATTGGTCACTCTGAGCATATCACCTATGTGAGGGCCTTAGAAAAAGGTTTCCATCTGCAAAGAGGTTCAGTCTAGTAGGCAAACTATAACAAATGAGAAAAGAATTCGTCTGACCTGCTTAACTGGCAATGGATTTAGCTCACAATTCACCCAAAGAGGAAGAAAAGAAATCAGGGATGGCTTCTGAGTCCTATTAGCTTGTTTGGAGAATCATATCATCAGTTGAAATATGTATTTTTATCTTATTATTCTGAAAAGGGTGTTTCTCCTTGTTTCTTCCCCAAAAGAAATGGTCAGAAAGGAGATTTTGTGCTCTTTAAGACAATTTTGAATATTTTTATTTTTATTTGAAGTATTAATTTACTGTATTAATTTGGGGGTTAGACTAGATGACATTTAAAGTTCCCTTCCAACCCAAACCATTCTATGATTGTATGATTTGGGAAATTGATTTATTTTAAGCCATGTCAAAACGATTCTAAGTCATGCCAGTGCTATAAAATAGGTTTAATTTTATATTGATCAGTCTAGATATTGCTCTCCTTAAGGAATCTTTCCTTATATGCTTGATCCATGTTTCCTAGGCTTTAGGAACAGTAGGAAGGGAAAAATGCTTGGATGTTTCATAGCTCATTGGTTCTTACATTTTAACCTTATTTTTATGACTTACGTGTGACCCAAGGCAAGTTTTTTACTTCTTCTGTGTATAGATTAGTACTTGTCTACTTATTCTCAAATTCACATCACTAAAGCTTGTAGCTAATGAGACAGGGAAGTTTGAAAGAATTTGCATGTTATTTAAATAAGCTAAGTCACTAATTAAAAAGATTATGGGACACTAAGTTGCTGAGGAAAAATAGAAAACCAAGGGCATAAAACTTTAGATCACAGGGATTCTTTGCCCCTCTGGATAGTCTCATTTTCTCTTTTTAAACATAGTCATTATACTCACTAACTGCAAAAAAAACCACCCCAAACCTGGGCCATCACCCCTGCCCCCCAAAGCAGGATCATCTGTGACTCCTAACAGACTTTAATCCAACTCGATCTTACAAACGTTTGATGATGAAGCTTCCATGACAACTCTGGGCAGCTTTAAGTATCCTACCTGTAGTGAAGTATATATGCCTCAAAGTTGAGAAGTATAAGATGGAACTTTTCCCAGATAATAGCATTGGTATGTCTTCTGAGAAATAATATTGGCTAAATAACCACTCAGTAAGGGTAATACTTTTCCAGAAGGGTAACACTGAAGAATATTTCTATTTAAACTGACGCCTTTCTTTCACACAGAAGACAAAACAGGAGAATCTTTCTATTTTAAGGTCCATGCTGAAAACATCCTTTCTGAATGTTATCTTGCATGGAATTCACCCTAGTGCAATAGGCTGAAAGGCCAGCTTCACTAGGCCAGGAGTTTCTTTTATATTGTATTGTCCTGCCTTCTTCCAGTGCAATTGAAATTTATGGAAATTGATATCCTCAGAGGTGGAAGAATAACACCTCCCTTACTCCTTCTTTAACTCGCAATATAGTGCTCTGGGTCTCAAAATTTTAATGAACCTTTTCTTTGATAATAAATAATAGGCAAAATAAATATTTCTTTAGCCTATAGAATGGTCTGTATTCTAAACTTGCACTCAGGAGAATTTATTCTGACTGCCAAATTAGCCTGATGAGAGAAATCAGATTAATCTATGCCAAAGTTTCCATTTTACCCCTCGCAAATATTCAGGCTGTCTTGTTACATCCAAGGTAGCACATCACCCATATATTTAGCTCAAAATTGTCATGAAAAACAGAAGCATAAATCATCACAGGAGAATTTTTGTTTTGTTTGTGAGGTTTTTTTCCCCAGACAATCATGTTAGTAAGCAGTGACTATGATTTCCTTGTTTTCATGTTCATCTTAGCTGTTGACCTCTTGGATGGCGCATTCCAGCTCTGGAGTCCCAAGATCACACAGAAAAATGGAGCCTCCATTTTTAATGTTTAACGTTTAATCATCCATTTTAAATGTTTAACGTTTAATCATCCATTTTAATTTTAACGTTTTTATTCTCACTTTTCCTGGAATATTTTTCAGCTCCCAGGATGGGCAGTCTAACATTTCCTTCAATTCTGGTCCTGGAACTGCAACGGGGTCAAAGAGATCGTCTTCTTTCCCATGACCATCACTGCTGAAGCTAGGACCAAATCTGATGCTGAAACCATAGTATTAAATTCCTAAAACTTTGTCGTGGTTTAAGTCCACCCAGCAGGCAACAAAAGTCCCACGCAGCCACTCGCTCACCCCTGAGGAGAAAATAGAACCAAAAGGCTGGAGGGTCGAGACGAAAGACAGGGAGGGCTCACTCACCAGTTGTGGTCATGGACAAAACACAGACTCAACTTGGGGAAAACAACATACATTTAATACAAACAACCATCACCATCAAGGATAATGAGAGATAGAACCACGTCTTAAATACAACACACCTTCCCCCCAGCCTTCCGGTCTCCCCAGGCTCAGCTCTGCTCCCTCTTCCCCCCAACAGCGCAGGGGGCAGGGAATGGGGGTCACAGTCCGTCCGGCACAAGGTGTCCCCGCTGCTCCTTCCCCCTCAGGGAGAGGGGCCCTCGCAGCCCTCCCCTGCCCCACCGCGGGGTCCCTCTCCCGGCAGACAGCCCTCCGCCCACTGCCCCAACGCGAGTCCTTCCCGCGGGGCCGCAGCTCCCCAGAACCCCCCGGGGCGGGTCCCTCCCGGGGCTGCCGCCCTCCCACCGACGGGCGGCTCCAGCGCGGGCTGCCTCGGAGCCACGGCCTGTCTCTCTCCCATCCCCTTTTGCTCACCACACACACAAAGCAAAGAGACACAATCAACCGCTTCTTTCACTCGCAGAGGCACCTTGCCCAGAGGCGGCTCCGAAATTGGAGCCGGAGGAGCTTCTCGAAGCCTCTTACAGAAGCCACCTTTGTAGCCCTCTCCCCCGCTACCAAAACCCCACCAGATACCAAACCACCACAAACTTCTAAGCCCAGAAATGTTTAACTGAATTAAAATTCTCCATCCTTCCTTCTACTGAGTGAAACATGACACTGTAAGTAGCTTTACTGAATTCAAAGTATTGAGTTAGGCAATGAAATTCAGAATTATGGTGTTTAACTGGAAGATGTCTTGTCAAAATAAGTTCAAGCAAATTACAAGGTACCTCTGACAAATGTTAATATGTCCATTTAATACATCCAGATGAGTAAATTAAGGTGTTGAGAAATCAACTTTGACTGTAACAGCCATATTTTCCTTTCGTGATGACTTTGTGTCTCCATGGTGAATGCTTTAGGATAGACACTTTTTACAGGGTGAGCAACTGCAATTTTAGTTGGATTGTGGATGCCTAATTTCCAAAACATATTCTAAAATAAGATAGAAATAATGGAATTAATCAGAACTGATGTAGCGAAGCTGGAAGATGGTTTTCCATGTAAATTGGCATGGGCTGCTCGGACAGTTATTGGAGAGTAGGAAAACATACAGGTATGTTTCTTAGTAAAATCTGAATTTCTTGTCAAGATTTACACTGTAATTTTTGTCCTCTCTGATGTTCCATGAACAAATAATCAATCAGATTTCGATTAATTCAGAGATTTGAGCATCAGCTGTTAGTCATATTTTGCCCGCCGCATCGCTCACCTTTTCCCTGTCTTTCTGCAATGCTGTCTTTCTAGCCAAAGCAACAGGAACAACGTTTTTTGAAAGGAGTTTTTTGTAAGGCATCACACAGAAGACAAACTTTGATCCACAGAACTCATTTAAGGCGGGACTGAGCTTAAACCTTTCAATTTTTTGGTCTAATAGTTATTCCTGCTTGTAATTAAGTAGGATGTCAGAAATGAAACATTACTTTGAAGATGAGGAGATAGATTAGATTACTGAGAGTTGGCTTGTTGTGCTTACCCAGTTACTAAGCATTGACATTAAAGCTGGTTTTATTTCTTGACTTGCTCTAGCATTTTTCAAAATCAGAGAAACAATGTAATAGATTGTCTTTCTGTCTAGCTGTTCAGTTATGGCTGCTTTTCTGGCTGCTGTAAAGAGTCAACAGGGTTTAAATCCATGAAAGATTCAGGGTAATGTTCTTAATGTTTATTAGTTTTCTTGGCCACTCTTTACCAAGGGAATACATCTTTAAAGAAAGCATACAAGTTTGGGTTTTTTTCTGTTGTGTCTGACTGGTTCTGTTGAATCTCTACTGAAGTAAAAGGAACTCAGCACATTTAAAACAACAGAGGAGCTGACCTGAACACCAGTAACTGGTTATTTTTACTTAGTTCTTAAATATGAAATTATGTGAGGTGAAAGAGGGGGAATGAGTCCCTTTTTATTTCTTATATGCTGGATTGATGCAGAAAGGGAAAAAGTGGGAGCTACTCTTCTATGACAGGTCAGAGGAGTAGTATATACCTTATACAGAATAGTTGTAAAAATATTAAAATTATTTGGCTGTCTTATAAAAAGGTAGAATGATTCCTGTCCTGTACTTACTAAGAAATGTGCATTCGTGCTGTATGAGAGTAAAGTACTGTAAGACAAAGTTTGGGTTATAGATTTCTCTGTGCTCTATTCCTGAAATTTGTGGACGTTTCCTCTTCTCAGGCCTTTGCTTTGCTGCATAAACTGGGCCTCTCCTCTCATTGTGCACTTTTTCTGATTGAACATAACATTATAAAGGTGCTTCTTCATGTGCAAATTACTACATAGGAGCTCAACTCCTTTCTGTGTCTGGTGTTATGCCACTGATGTCTGTGAAGTGTATGGCGATTCTTGACAGGGGAAACAAGAGAACAGTCAAGGTCACTAGTAAACATGTTTCACTTGCTGAAGAGAACATTGTTTTTGAATGGGACATACCATGTGCTATAAATGTCTGACTTCTGGGTAAGAGCAAGATCCTTTCATAGAAATGAAGTGTTAAGAAGACAAATGAAGAAGCTTGATGGTTAAGATTGATAGTTTCTTTCCCCACCCAGTGACACAGGCTGTAAATTTATATGTACACATCCATACAAATGGAATGAAACATCTACTAAACCAGTAAAGCTATCTAAACTTATCTGATAGTATCTTTATATTATCTTTCTTGGGAAAGAAAAGCTTGACTTTGGTACTAGATTGGTGTTCATCAGCAGGGCGGATTGGAGGTCTGCCTTCCATCATTATATAGTGGCTAATGGAGCATAAGTATTGCTTTTCTGCCTGGGAGTGTTTGACATCTATTCATCCTGAGAGACGTATTACTTAGATATGACAGTGCAGATATTTCTCCTCAGAAGAGTCAATATTCTTATAAAACTCAGATTAAGTAACAGAGACACTGATGTATTTACCTAGTGCAACAGCCATCTTTTCTGGTAACATGACCACGCCGAAATTTTCTTTATGAAACACTTTTTTCTGTCTTTGCGCCACACTTTGTTATCATAGGATCCTAGGACAACTCAGGCTGGCAGGGACATCAGGATATCCCAATCTAACCCCCTTCAACAACAGGTTCAGCTGAGGGGGTTGGACCAGGTTACCCAGGGCTTAATCCCATAGAGGCCTGAAACTGTCCAAGGATGGAGATGGAGGTCGCCTGATAAACGTACTTGTTTTTCTGAGTATGGGGATGGCTCAGCCTTGCCCTTGGAGCATGCTGCCTTTAAAGCCCTGCCAGCTCCCCTGAGCTCCATGGCCCTTCACAGCTGCCTCCCCTGGGATGCCACCTGCCCACTCCCTGAGTAAGCCAAAATCTTTCCTGAAAACCTGGGTCTTTACTTTGCTACTTGCTTTTCTTTAAATTTCCTTACACAAAAATTCAGCTTAGCATTAATCCCTTCAGGGGATTCAGTCCTTCTGCTCCTGGTCAATATTCATTGCATGTTTGCGTTAAGCAAACACATATATGCATGTGCAAAGTACTGCTTTCTCTCCCAGAGGGTTAAGCTCTCGGCCTCCCCAGGTAACTGTCCAGAGCAGCCAGGTGGACCAGAGTCCTGCATGGTGGGATGGTTATCCGACATTTTCCCTATGGGTAATAGGACTTATGAGCCAAGCAAATCCATCTCAATTTTTTTTTTTTTTTTCCCCAGCTAATGAGAACTTCGGTTGTAATCCTGAGCAATCACTTTCTCAAGATTTGTGAAGAAAGATATGGAGCTTGCTTTCATGAGCAGAGTTCTCTTCCCAGTGTTCAAAAGTGGTCTGTCTTGTTGCTGGAACTGCTGTCCTCTATTTCTCAGGGAGCAGCTCACTGTAATAAAAGGATACTGCCCAGTTTGCACAGTCTACTAGGGGGAAAAAAAATTCTGCATAACAAATTGTATAAATAAATAAACCAAACTTCTTAAATAATATATAGAGAGACTAAAATCTCTGCTTATTGGGAATTTGTCACTTAGGGAAATAATGCATGTTTTATAACTTTCAGTGAATGTCGATTTTTTTTCTGAGAAAAAACATGGGGACTAAATACAAATACTTCCTTTGAATGGCATTCAGAAAACGGCACAAACTGAAAATGCCAAAAAGGGGTTTTTTTTGGAATGGAAACTGACATTGTCTCTAACTTGCTTGACTGAAAATTTGAAATATTCTGAAAGATTATTAAAGGTAGGATAGCACTACAAACAATGCAGTTTGTCAGTTTTGATGTATGAAAGGTGACCAAAGATTTTTGCACTTAACTTGTATAGACTAATAAAAAACCCACAACCTTTTTAACAGTGTACGAACCATCAGTACTACTTACTAGAATAGGCAGTGCAATTCCTTCTTAAGTGAAAACTGATCCAACCAGGTAATTTGATTATCCTACTGTTTAAGAATAGTATTAAGAACAGTGGGTTAAGTGCTAGTTTTCTGTGGAAACTTGATTGAGTCTCATATTTTCTTTGCCTGGGGCTCCATTTGTAAAGCTGGAACATTTGCAGTGTTATGGGTAGGGATGAATATTAGTTGGGAAGAGGGAAGATGTGCATGTGGTCCGACCCATACTTTGGGATGGCTTGGCCCCAGAGCTGTTGGTGGTGATGCTGAATTAGCTAGAGCAATTCATGAGCAACTACAGTAGGTGAAAATTTCTCTTGTTTTTCTTTACGTCCATTTAGGGGAATCCATAAGCAGGTGATTGATGTAATTGTGGAGTAATATGAGATCTGTATTTAACATGATGTTGATATAAAGGGCTATAATTGAATGTATGTATAGCACTACTTACAAGGATTGTGTCAACATGCCTCTGAGATTAAGCGCTATGTTCAGCTGTACAATCACAATGGTTGTTAACTGGGGTGAGAGCAGCATTGCTCAAAGCATCAGCTGAAGTGGAAGGAAATCTGTTTGTTCTAAATGTCTCAACAGCAGGCTGCAACATATGAAAACTTGGTAATGCCAGTCCACTAATATTAGAGGAAACTACATGGGAAACTACAAGGTGTGGGGGGTAAATGGGTATACTCTTACAAAAGCAGTACCTGTTAAAACACAAAATCAAGATAGAAGCAGTCATCATGGTTAAAAAAGATAAGTCATCAGGTAGATATCACAGAATCACAGAATGGCAGGAGTTGGAAGGGACCTCTGGAGATCACCTGGTCCAACTCCCCACCAAAGCAGGTTAGCGTGGAGCAGATCACACAGGAACCCATCCAGATGGGTTTTGAGTATCTCCAGAGAAGGAGACCCCACAACCTCTTTGGGCAGCCTGTTCCAGTGCTCTGCCACAATCCCATCATAAAGAATATCCTAGAGTAATGGGGAAACTGAGACAGAAGACTAGAGTAGGATTTTGCCTACCATTTTCTCTCATGAAGTCTTAAGACTTGAATGCAAACTTTGATATGTGCTACTTCTGTCATCTACTGAAGAAACATAGCACTGAACTAAAAAGATCTTCTGAAAGATGTGGATTCAGTTAAAAGGTCTTTTTAAGCTGTCTTGGAGTTTGTAGTACTGGTGTATGTGGGCTCCATTTTCTTGATGGCAATGTCCAGAAAGCCTATTAAGTAAGGTTGTTAGAACATGGAGGAACACACGCTTAGTGAGACCCAAGAGGTTTAGACAATGTAGGATGAGGACGGAGGAGCTGCCTTACATATTCAGCAGCAGAAATCAACAGCTCATTTTCCCCTTCTTCTAACCCAAGAACTACCTTATCTGTGAAATAGACTGCTACAGACAAAGTAACTAAGAAATCCCATCAAAGTAAGAGAAGATCTGGTTTCTACTGATGTTTCCAAATACAGATGACTATTTTGGGACTCCAAGATCAGAGAGCACCTGTCTCTTCTTTGTTTCTAATGTCTTACCTCATAACAGGGAGCACAGTTTTAAAGTGTATCCTTTCCAGCTAAAAAATAATGTTTCATAAATCTTGCCTGAATTTTTCTAAAGTTCATAGAAAACTACGATTGATTGTATTCCTAGCTGTGAGTTTAATGCTGTTCCATATCAATCTCCTCACTTGTGATTCTTCTTATTCTTTTCAAAACATCTTTTGTCTAAATGGGGAACAGGTGAGGTGCCTGAGGACTGGAGGAAAGCAAATGTCACTCCAGTCTTCCAAAAGGTTGAGAAGGAGGGCCTGTCTACAGGCTACAGTCAGCCTCACCTCCATCCCTGGAAAGGTGATGGATCAATTTACCCTTGGTGCTGTCTCTAGGCCTATCAAGAATAAGACGGTCATTAGAAGCAGTCAACATGGCTTCACCAAGGGGAAGTCATGTTTGACCAACCTGATAGCCTTTTATGAAGACATAACCAGGTGGATAGATTATGGTAGTGCGGTAGATGTCATTTATTTTGATTTCAGTAAAGCATTTGACATCTCCCTCAGCATCTTCGCAGCTAAACTGAGGAAGTGTGGTCTGGATGACCAGGTAGTGAGGTGGATTGTGAATTGGTTGAAAGACAGAAGTCAGAGAGTTGTGGTCAATGGGACAGAGTCTAGTTGGAGGCCTGTATCTAGTGGAGTCCCTCAGGGGTTGGTACTGGGACCAGTACTATTCAATATATTCAACAATGACCTGGATGAGGGAACAGAGGGCACTGTCAGCCAGTTTGCTGACTTCACAAAACTGGGAGGAGTGGTGGACCCACCAGAAGGCTGTGCTGCCATTCAGCAAGACCTGGACAGGCTGGAGAGCTGAGGGGGGAGAAATTTAATGAAATACAACAAGGGCAAGTGTAGGCTCTTGCATCTGGGAAAGAGCAACCCCATGTGCCAGTATAGGCTGGGGACTTAGCTGCTAGAGAGTAGTGTGGGGGAAAGAGACTTGGGCGTCCTGGTGGACAGCAGGATGGCCATGAGCCAGCCAGGTGCCCTTGTGGCCAAGAAGGGTGTATTAGAAGGGGTGTATTAGAGGGGGTGTGGTCAGTAGGTCGAGAGAGGTTCTCCTCCCCCTCTACTCTGCCCTGGTGAGACCGCCTCTGGAATAGTGTGTCCAGTTCTGGGCCCCTCAGTCCAAGAAGGACAGGGAATTGCTTGAAAGAGCCCAGCACAGAGCCACAAAGGTGATTAAGGGGGTGGAACATCTCCCTCATGATGAAAGGCTGAGGGAGCTGGGTCTCTTGAGCTTGGGGAAGAGGAGACTGATGGGTGACCTCATCAACGTTTATAAATAGGTAAAGGGCGAGTGTCAGGAGGATCGAGTTGGGCTTTTCTCAGTGATGTGCAATGACAGGACAAGGGGCAACGGGTGCAAGCTGGAGCACAGGAGGTTCCACATTAACATAAGGAAACACTTTTTCCCTGTGAGAGTGACAGAGCCCTGGAACAGGCTGCCCAAAGAGGTTGTGGAGTCTCCTTCCCTGGAGACATTCAAAATCCGCCTGGACGTATTCCTGTGTGATCTACTCTAGGTGGTCCTGCTCTGGCAGGGGGTTTGGACTAGATGATTTTTCGAGGTCCCTTCCAACCCCAAACATTCTGTGATTTTGTGATTCTGTAAATTGTTTGACATCTCAACTTAGTATGTCAAAGTTTTCCAGCCAGTTGGGAAAGACACTTTTTTAAAGTGTAAAGGTTTTTGTTACCCAACAAAAATTTCAAGTTAGACCATCACAAAATCATAGAATAGAATCATAGAATCATAGAATCATAGAATTACAGAATCATAGAATCACAGAATCATAGAATCATAGAATGGTTTGGGTTGGAAGGAATCTTTAAAGGCCGCCTAGTCCAACCTCCCTGCAGAGAGCAGGGATATCTTTAGGTAGGTCAGGTTGCTCAGAGCCCCAGGGATGGGGCATCTACCGCCTCTCCGGGCAACCTGTTCCAGTGTTTCACTGCCGTCATTGTGTGAAATATCTTCTTTATACCTAGTCTAAATCTACCCTCTTTTAGTTTAAAACCATTATCCCTTGTCCTATCACAACAGGCCCTGCTAAAAAATTGCCCCCACCTTTCTTATAAGCTCCCTTTCTTATAAGTGGGCCTTGCACTCCAGCTGAACTGTTTCATGAGTATCCAGATGGCTTCATCCTCATGAGCCTTCACTTAAAAGATAGCCTAATTATGAAGCAAAAATATTCTGAAGTGTTCTTGAGTAATGTTGTGAAAATCTGTGTATGTTTTTCAGTAGAAATGCAAATTATTTACTCCTTTATACAAGTTGCTAATAAGGAAGAAAATAATACAAATACAAAATAATTTAGTCAATGAAACAATAAATTCCTATGAGCAAAACACTACTTGATGCTGGATTTATAAATACTGTTGACTGCTGCAGAAATGACTGCTAGTCATAATGAAGTCTTTAGTATAAGGTCAGTGCTATGCTCTTTGCCTTTGAAGAGTCTGTGTGGTATGTATTGTGTTTCAAGAGTCTGCTGTGCCAGGAGGTTAAGGTAATTCAGATTTCCTACCCTGGCACATTTTTTGCCAGGTTTTAAATCACAATAGGTTTTGATTCAAAGAACTTTAACTGCTGAACTCTGGATAACTGACCTTATGCCTTAACCAAACTTAGAGGTGAGTATCTAAAGCAGACTTGAAACTGCAAACACTTTTACAAAACATTTTTGTTAACTGTCTTTCTGCAAAGAAAATTAATCAAGGATTTGTGTGTGTTTTTTGGAGTTTTTTGGCAGGTGAGGTGACATCATAGGAGTGAGGTGGTTGGGAGAAAGGTGGCTGTTTAAACATCCATGCCCAGTTTCAGATGTGGGAAAGCATTCAGCACCCATCAATTAATTTTAACACTGAATGCTGTCAAAATGACTTCTTCAGGAACTAATAGGTGTGGAAGACTCCTGAAAATGTCATCCTTAGAGAGCATTTTGTTTGTCGGTGCTTTAACGGAACTTGTTGTTAACATGCATAATTTTTAGTTTCCAGCTCCAAACACTCTTTCTTTTCAGAAGCATCACTTTGCATGTGACTTTCCTGTAACCTCATTCATCATTCTTCAGTGCATATTTGACATCATTCATATTTCATTGAGACAAGCTCTCTAAATTCTAATACAGAATACTTTTTAAAAATGTCTTTTTGTGTGATGGTTATCAAGTTTGGGAATCATCATTAACTTACTGTAACAATTCATTAAAATGAATAATATAATACATACATTATTTGGTAAATGACAGTGAAATATATAGTCTTTTTCCAAGCATTAGTATGTCTCTGGTGGCAATATATATTTTGATATATACCACCTTTGTATTCTGATTTATTTTCCTTGGAAATAAATCCTACTGGACATGCTTGCTTTACACTGTACAGTGCTCATTTGGCTGGGTTGCACTGGAATCCTTTCCCTCAGATTTTTTACCTTAAGTTCTTTCAGAATAAAATTGTGATTGGAAACAATACAATCAAAGGCACAAAAAAGTTTCATTAAATGATGCCTGACAGACCCAAATGTAAACACAGAATAAACAGAGGCAGTGCTCACATTGCAATATATTTCCAAGGTTACAATGTGCATTATGATTTCTTTCTTTCCTGACTGTCACATTGCAAGAAAGGTTTGGAATATTTCCCTGGTCTTGTCTGAAACCAAGAACTGCTGACTGTAGCTCTCTCCTCAGTTTACTTCTGAGCCCACACTACCATGTTTTGTGCAGGGGGCTGGAGACTGAATACTTTTTCAGTCCAATTACTTGTTCAGCAGCCATATAGTGACATTCCCAAGTTCTCAACATCAAGTACATGAGTAATTCTATTTTCTGACTGCATTTTACCCTAGCTTCTTTTGTGTCTTGCTAAGATTTTTGACACATCCTGTTGTTTGTGTTGTGCTAACTGTAGCCACAGTAGCTAACTTTCATTAATAATAACATAATTTTGAGATCAGTATGTCAATAAGGCTGACTTCCCACTTCCAATCAACACCTGAGATATTAAAAATGTTGGCAAGGAAAATAAGAGCAGAAGACATTCAGAGATAGGAAACTTTACATCACATTTAGTTAGAAAGAAATTCATCCAACAGTAATAGAAAAGTGTGGCACTGACTGAGGATTTCATGTACTACAAATAAAACTAAATGCAGACTCTCCCTGTTTGAAGGTTGCATTTACCCCAGGAAGGGAAAGCAAAGCAAAAGGCTGAAGAGTTGAGCTGGGATGATGAGGTGGGGAGAAAGACAAGCTAGCAGCTCCTGCAGCAGAGGCAGGAAGAACAGATACAGTCACTAGGTCTTCCTTCAGGGAAGAGGATGAGGCCTTTCCCTCTTCCCTAGTGATAACTGGCACCAGGCATGATTTGGACCCCACTCTTGGCAGCTCCAAGCCTGCCCTTTGACATGGGAGGGCAAAGTAAGGAGTATGTCCCTGAATGTTCTACCATCAGTCAGGGTACTGCTGCCCTGTGCAGTTCCCCGCCTCTGTCAAAGCACATCTTGATGTGCATCACAGGAGCAATCAGTACACAGACACTTGTACTCTAACTGTCTGCTAAGATGAGGGCTGATACCCCAAGCAGGACCTGCCCAGTGGTAAGAAATGTATTTCTGACAGCTATTAAAAGCTATTCCCTCCTCCCCCAATTCAGCTACACTGAACTGATGCACTGCATTTTTGAAATATACAAACTGCATAGCTAAGCATGCCTGTGTAACTGCAATGACTTCTATCAGATCTGAGCCCTTCACAGTGTACTTCCGGGTGTCTAAAGCTGCTGTTAAAACTGCAGCTAAATCCAACAGAAACCAGTCTTTGAAGTTTATTCTGTTTGTGGTTACTAGAGATACTTTTTATTTTAGGTCATGGACAATATCTTAGGTTAGCAAAAATGCAGTTTTTATTTTAAAATCTTGTTCATTCTCCTGTGCATTTAACAATGTGTGTTTTTAATCAGTTCTTGCCTTCTACAGAAGGATTTCTTCTTCAGAATAAAACTTGGCCAATGTGGCTGATCCTGTGGTATAATGTTAGCTGTGAAATACAACACAGAATACCTCATGACTGATTTTTCTGGATCCATTCTGATATCATGCTAAAAGCAAAGCCACACAGCCTGTGACATTGTTGTGGAAGAAAGTGAAGGGTGAGGGGACCTGGAGGCCTGAATACCTCACACATATCATGACATCAACCTGTAGTGTAAAAGAAGAAAACCAGAAAAATGTGCTGATCTGTTGCTGTCTGTTCACCTTCCCCAGTTACACTGCAGGCAACAGCTGTAAGGGGTGCCACCACTTTTTTGTTTTCTCTTGGCCTTGTTTCCCCACTATCCATGACATCATATTTAGGGATCTGAGCTGTCAACTTCTGGCAGCAACTCACGATGGGATAGAATTAAGTGTGATGGTAAGCTGTATTTTCAGAATAGTGACTGGCGGATAACCTGAATAGACTAGGTTCAGATGTGATTTTACAGTACATTCAAGTCCATCTAACTGGCTATCGCAAGACAGTCACACTACTCCTTTCACTTCTACTTTTGCTCTGTTGCTTTCCTGAAATTGGAAGAACACCAATGCAGTGCAGGTCCTTGGTCCAGGTTACTTTAACACTAGTGCACTGGGCAGGGAAAGATGGGAGGGAAGTGGAACCATCCTTTTCAATGGCCCTGTAGAGACTGCCTAATGAAATTGCAATCCTCAGTACTTATACTGACTTTAATCAAAGTCCCTGCTGCTGAGCAACTGCAAGGTTTGCAAAGTGATCATAAGATATTAGCATCTGACTCAGTACTGGCCAGCACCAGTGAAATGATTGTGCAAAATAGAAAGCAAAGTAGTATCTGGCTTCTTGCCTCCAGGTTCACTTTCTGGTTGGATGATCTGTCTTTCCTTCCCCCCCTCCATCATAGTTGAATGTACTGACAACAGCTAAAATGATTTAAAAGTTTTGAAGAACCAAATTCGATAACCTTTGTTAGGGCTCAGGATGGAAAAAGATCTTGTCCTGCAGACAACCTTTTATAATGAGATTCAGTAAAAAGGCTACAACATTAGTACTGATGCAACGGAAATACAAGGAAACTTGTCCTTGAAAATACCTGTTTCAGTGTGAGGCTTGTAAGTGCAGCAGTATTCTGAACTTACATGATAGCAGACATCAAAGAAGAAACTAATTAACCAGAAAATAGTTTGGAGCTTGGGCTGGTGCTCAGGGCAAAGTGAAGGACCATGAAGGGCCACCGCTTACACAGTAAGGAAATTACTTGCATATTTCAGGAAAAATAGTGTGTGATTGTATCTGGTATACGATACCATAAATGTGTTTAAGCAGAGATTGTACAGACAGCTTTAATTCTGATATTTAAAGAATAACCAGCATTATTAGCATGTAAGCATAGTAACCTTTTCCTATCAAATATGGATTATGTTTGTGAGATATAATGCTGCAGTACTCAGAGCAGCTGCTTTTCCATTTCCCTGGAAAGGCTGCTTGAAGCAGGGCTCTGGAATGTCCCATGCTGCATGGCAGTGTGGAGTGTGGTGCCAAATCCAGCAGTACCAGAAAGCTCCTCTCCTGGTGAGCTATGTCTCAGTCAGCAAGTCAAACAGTGTAAGAGCTCGTCCTCTGGCCCACACCTCTGCTCTTCAGGGCTTTCCCTCTAGATCGGTGTAGTTTCATGCAAAGTGATTAGTGGGACTGCTCACTGGCCTGTGCTAAAATACAGACTGTGCTTGGGAGTTGCTTCATCCATAGCTGAAACATTTTTAGGACCATATAATTTTTCCCGCTACACTGTAGAACTGTTCACTGACTGAAACTGAGTATTACCCAAATAGCACAGCATGAAAGCCCAGCTGATACATAGTTTTCCACAGTGCCAGTACCTTCAAATTGCCATGAGAGCTATAAAAGCCAGGAGTCATCAGGAACCCTTGCTTTATATCTCAGTTGAAATATGAGCCCTTCAATACTTTGGACTAAGCTGAATCATTTAGCCGATAATCAAGAGTGCCATCTATTGAATCACTAATGCTGTTCCTACAGGAGAACATTCTTTCCCTTATGCACTGACCAGGATCTGTCTCAGATTTGGAATTTACCTAAACATGTGCTTAAGACTTTCTCAAAGTTAAGCACATGCTTAAGTATCCTTTCAAATGCAGAGTTATCTTACAGTCAAAATCAAGAATCAGAAAGAAAAGTTCATATCTGTAAGTTGTGTTGCTCCTAGCTATAATTTAACATAATTATGTAGAAGTGGCTTATCAATAATTCAATTGTTCCATTAGTTTTGTGTTAAGGTGTTAATAGAGTTAACTGAGTTATTGCATGCATAATTTTACAGCGTATAAGCTAAATAGTTTAAAATGCAATATTCAGACTTACCATGATAATAGCTTATAAAATGTGCTGTCTGCATTGGCTCTAGAGCAGCTGGAACACTGAAGTGCTGTGAAGCAACACAGAGGAGAAACTACTACCCCCATGATCCATACAGAAAGGTGGGAAGGACTGTTGAGGTCACACTGCCAGTGGAAGGCTGTGTGGAAGGCTGTGTGTTTGGAAAATGAGGGTAGAGTATTAAATCCCAACCTTACCATTGTTCTGCAAAGCCTTCACTTTAATCTGAAGAGCTTCCCTTTTCCTCCACGTTTTTTTCAGAAAGGAATCACAATTACATAGTTGAACTATAGGTCCCTTTTAATCTGGGGGAAGCACTTGCCAGGAATATCCAAATTAACCCCAAGTCTGCCTGCAATGTATAGCTCCTATGCAGTGCTTCTGTACCTAATAGGACCATGTCTAAGACGAACTGAATGAGACATATGAATCATGCTTATGTTTTACACTAAGCTAATTAAAGTTAGTGGGAGCTGCTGGAGGTCATTAATTACAAAACCTGAGGTAAGATTTTAAGCATATGTGCTTTCTTTTTAAAAAGTGTGGTCCTGAATTTTAAATGTAACTTTGAATCTGAAATACATTTACTGGACTTACAATGTTCTGTCAAAAACTCTGGAACATATTTCTTTATTCTATTTTTGCGTTTCAGATTTTGATCCTAATTACCAAAAACAAAACATGAGAGGACAAACCATTTCAGAATCTTAATGAATTAAATATAAATTTGGCTTAAAAATGCAGTCTGACATGGTAAAGGCATGAAAGACATTTTTCTGTAGCTGTAGGAACAAACATTGAATCTACCTTCAATTTCTCTGTGGTTTAGTGCTCATGAAATCTCCTGCTGTCTTCTTTTTTTTTGCTTTTCTTTTTTTTTCCTCCTTTTTATTTTTTGTTGGATTCCTGAATTAAACTTTTATATAGCTTGCAAGTCAACAAGGGTGCATATTTTTTGGCCTGACAATACTAACTAGACACCACTGTCTAATACAAACCAAATGAACCTGCTTTCTCTGCTTTCTGATCATTTAAATACTTCCTTTTAGTTCAGCTTGGGAAGCAATATATGAGACAAATGCTATAGTATAAATACTTAATCACTTACTGGGACTCTCAATGTGGGTGTCAGCTGCTAATGTGTTTTGCAGTCAGAAGGAAGCATTACTGGGGAAGCTTACAATCAAAGTAGCTGTAGTTCAGCTGTGTACCTCTTTCAGTTACAAATACAAATACATATTTAACGAGTAAAATGCCTTACCTAGTTACTTTTGTGCTTGTACAATTTTTGCAAAATTGGGTGCAAAGAAAGACTAGAACTAGCCACAGAGAGACTAGGGAGACTGGACTATAGACATAGCTATCCCGCTGGTGACCACAGGAAATGATCTGGAAATCTCAGCAGCACTTGCAGGTGATGCTCATCACAAAGCAGTGCTGGCCTAAGCCCCTCCCATGTCTTAATTTAAAACTACATTTTAAGTTGTATATATGTTAATTCTAAGACAAAGTGACTCTATGAAGTTATCTTAAAAATAATGAGAATAACTTCAACTGCCTATTCCGTTAGATCTTTTACTTCCCTGCTAGATAGTTGTTTTCATTTCTGTTACTACCCAGGGTGGCAGAACCCAGAGGAGCTGCAGCTCTGGAATATGCCAGATGCTATTAAAGTGGTCCTGCTGCTTTTTTCTGCAGAATGAATGGGAACACATGTTATTTATTTGTAGTGAAAGAAGGATGGTTCAAAAAGAAAGTTGGCCATCTAAAAACTCTTAGTATCAACTACACACAGTATATTTTTTTCTTTGTGACCTGACACCTAAAAATACACTCAATATTTCAGTTGTGTCTGAGAATAGAGTTTGGAAATGATTAGTTGACCAAATGTGAAACCTCTTACATGTATGAAACCACAAGTGAGAGACATGTCATACTTAGAAGCAGCTATAATATTTCAGGTATATGTTGATATTTTGCTTTTCTGCCCTACTCTGTGCCAAGCAACCAAAGATTGTTCTGTTTGCTTTATTTGGTGCTGTTACCGCAAAGAAATATGTCCAGGCAAGATAATGTTTCAGGCAAGATAAGCTACCTGGAAGCCATATAAAGCCAGTATTTGAGCAGGTGATTCCCTTATAAAAGTAAAGGAATGTATGGCAATAGCAGGATGCGGATCCTATCAAGCTGTTTCTTAATAAAAGGAAGGATTTTGGTGCACTTTGAAAAGTGAAAGTCCCAGTACTGGGAATTTTTATTAACTGATGCATCTGTTCAAAGCTACAGCTTGCACTGTAGTCACCATAATCTGAGGGAAATATACATACTTCCCTTATTCTTGTCCCCCAAGAACAACTCATGTAAGTGGCCAGTGAAGTGGTTCCTAGTTAACCATGGTATACAGCTGTTTTGGGAGATGTTTCTGAGGGCATTCTAGAAGCTGGAGCTTCATTCAGTACCTCCTGTAAAGAGCAACAGCAGTTTTAGAGTTTTACCTCACACTCTGGATCTAGTGCTGGCTTCTCATCAGGAGAAGCTGGGGGAAGTGTTTTGCAGGATTTCAAGATCCTTGTATTTTATTCAGCCACAATTTTAGCAGCATGGCTCACAATGTTTCAAACCACAGAGGGTTTGGCATTTATTCTTGTGCTGTTTAGTCAAACTACAGAGACATGGAGACAGATATATTTGCCTTATAGCTCGAAAAATCCTTCTGCTCTTAAAAAATCTTTCTTCCCTTCTAGTGCCCCCTAGCCACCTGGAGTGGAATTCAGGCTTGCACCGGCATCTTCTGATGCATCCCACAGGTTATTAAATTAACTAATAAAAAAATAACTTTTAGTTTAGAAAGAAGAAGATAAAATGTGAGACTAGTAGCATCACCATGACTTACTTGAGAACAAAGTGTGCTCTTGGTCTCTCTGACTTTCTTGTTCTGTGAAGGGAGGTTCCTAGGAAAATGGACTTGCTATGTATTGTGTATGAACACATGATGAATACTTAATACAATAGACATTATCTTCAATAGAATGCCTTAAAGTGTGGGCAATTCCAGAAATCTGTAGCACAAGTTCATTTGTAACAGAAAATCAGCAGGTTACACAGTACATCTGTATTATTGATATATCCGCTGCTTAATATTTGTACTAAATACTCTTATGCTGAATTGCCAGTGCATCGGGAGTCTGAATGCTACTACTGTCACCCTCTGCGTTTTGGCCAGTCATTCGGTATTTTTAAAATTTCAGCTTGTTCACAATAATTCTGTGATGTTCAGAAAGTCTGTCCTGTCTGAGTGAAGAATATGCTTAATGCTCCAGATACACAAACCGAGTTATTTTCTCCATCAGTTTGCCTGGGTTAGGGTGGGCAAAACTTCATGCTGTTTCCAATTAAGAAAAATTAAAAAAAACTGCTTTTTGTGGAAAATTTGTCTTTGATAGCAGTTTAATAAAAACATCATTACATTGATCAATGGACTTAAAAAAATAAGGAAGTGAGTTTGGATATGGCCACTTTCCTGCTGTCTCATACAGTTTCTCAAGTCATCTCTTGGTAAATTACATTATGAATAGGTTTCTGAAAATGTGTGTAATGTATCAGAAGCTTCATAAAATGTACTAACCAGGAAGAAGGTCACATTTTTGCTTTGCAGTGGGAATAAAGTTTGAATTTTTAAGTTGGATGGAGGATTTGTCCTTTTAACTGTTATTTGGCATTTGTTAAATAGACAAACTGAATAGACACAGAAGGCAGCCTCAAGTCACAGTGTCAGCATCAAAGACATCATAAAAAGGCAATGATATATAACCAGAATCAAATGGAATAGATCCTGAAAGAGAAAATAGCCATAACTGGTGTAACTCATTATTTGACCAAAATTTGATCACTTCTTGCAAAAATATCTGTGGATGGAACTCTGTGGGTGGAGCTAGACATGACACAATAAACATATTCTGTGAAACGTACTAATTTCTTGCATTGCTTTAGATCCCACTGAAATGAAAATATGAAAAAGTAGCCAGGGATCAGCAAAGTCTGATCAAGAAGGAACACTGGAGTCTCTACAGAGTTATTTTAGACTTACTGTGTATTTGTATAGTTATTCTCACAAAGCTATTGTTTGAAGCTGCAGAGAATCCAGTTTTCACAGAATCACAGAATCACAGAATGGTCAGGATTGGAAGGGACCTCTGAAGATCATCTACAACTCCCCTGCTAAAGCAGGTTCACCTACAGCAGGTTGCACAGGGTCAAGTCCAGATGGGTTTTGAATATCTCCAGGGAAGGAGACTCCACAGCCTCTCTGGGCAGCCTGTTCCAGTGCTCTGCCATCTTCAAAGCGAAGGAGCTTCTCCTCATATTTAGATGAAACCATATGACCATATGACACATTCTGACCATATGAATTTAGGTGTGGGGTTTTTTCTTTCTAATTCAGGTGTATTTGTTCTTAATATAAATAACAGGTTTTGTAAGTGAAAAGATTTTTTTTTTTTCGTAGTCTTAAACACAGTATATTTTTTTGCTGATAAAATTAGAGCTAGTCAAATATTCACAGAATTCACTGTGTAGGTAATAACAGCCATTGGGCAGATAACCTCAGATGATTTAAAAGAACATTTCCTAGCTTGTAATTGATATAACTGATAGAGGAGCCCACAGGAATGCAGTGTAGAAATTCAGTTGTTGCTTATCACCAGCTTGGTTTTAATAGACACTGGGAATTACAGTAAACCCTATAATGTGTGTGCATGCAGGTAGGCTCCCGTTGAGCTGTGCCTGCTTATGCAAAGTTAAGACACAAACAGAACTATCATAGTTTCTCATACCTCTTCAATTTTTCCTCCCATTGTTACAGACGTATGCCTGTATCTAATTAAAGACAAACAGAAGAGGGTTAGACTTCAGATTCTAATCACTAAGAACAGTAGTCACAATAAGACTGCACACAAAGGGATGCTTTTCACTCAGCGATCGCTCTTCCTGTCCATGTAATTGCTGTAAATGTTGTCCTTAAACTGTGTATATATACTTTTGACATGGCTAACCCAAGCATTTTCTGTTATGCAAAATTTCACAATATGTTTTACTATGTATATTATCCCTACTCCTTTACAATATATGACCCTGTTACACTCTTTGCATGTCTTCTAAATCTTACAAATATTGGAATAAGCATTTTTTGTTGGTGTTCTTTTTGATATATTTCCTTTTGCCTGCTTTATCTTTGCCATTAACCAATGCAGTTGGCTCCAATGATGTATTAGGTGTATTGATGGTGATGCTTTTGCACAGGGACACCTTAATTATAGGTTAGAAAGCACCTCATGCAGGTAAAATCTCAAATCTTTCCTTTTTCCAGTGAAAATAACTTTGGCCAGTTTGGAAAAACAGTTGCTTTTGTATTTCAGTATTTCTCTTCAGTTTGTAATATTTGTGCCATGGGAGTCCTCACAAGAATAGTGTCTTTGAACATGGCTAAATTCTAACCCAAAGAACATGTTGTGCTCCTGCTTCATATGAAATTGACATGTAAATGTTCTTGTTTGTGGCTCACTATAGGTTTTCATTGTCTTACTAATGCTACTATTATTATTATGTCATGAGATATTCCAGGAATTCCGGAAATGAGTGAGGGAAATATGGTTATCATGTGCTGACCATCTTTAAATCAGTCTGCAAGATCTCTCCTAAAAAACAAATGTTATGCAGGTATTGGAATGAAATAGTGAATTTTCTTTGTTGTTTTGTCATGCTGCTGAGAATACTAAGAGTATATGCTGTCGCCGGTAATGGTGACTTCATTCTATGCCCAAGAATGTAAGTCCACAGTATTTGGGAAAAAAAAATAAAGTGATGCTCAGAGTAACCACCTTCACAACAAGCATCTTACCTAATAAATTACTGACAATGGACACTTTATCCATGCTTTTTAGACCCTCTTTTTTTCCACCTATTTGTTTATTTTAAACACCAATGTAATAAAACCAAAACAACAACAACAAAATCAAAGAAAAAAGGTCAAACACAAAACAACCCAAACAAAAAAAAGAAAAATGAAACGGTAAGGTATGAAGTACACTTCATTCTGATTTCCTCTGTGTGTGCACGTTTTTATTTCAACTAGTGTAAAGACAAATGTTCTACCCTTTTAGTGTTCCTAATGCAAAACATTTTCTTAATAGTGATTGTCCATCACTGTTAGTGACAACCAACAATTTGTGTTTTACAGTGACTGTACCTGTGTGCTTTTTGTATGGCTACAAAATTCAGATTGTGCAAAAGAAATTATTTTTAAACTTAATTTGGAAAGCAACATGTCAAGCTGAACCTTAAGATTGTACTTTCTTAAGCTTACCTTGGATTACCTTTTCCTTCTTTGGCTTCTTTGATATGAATTATTTCAAATGCAATTAGATCATCATTGTAAATCATTGCAACTTTTCCTGTCACAAGCACCATGCTCCCATGTGGCAATGAATATTGTGATTTTTGGGCCTGTACTTCAGGCAATATTTATACCTTTTGAGCTGTCCACATTTACTGAGTTTCATTTCACCTGAAAATGCTTTTTTCAGTAATCTGACGTTTGGCATTTAGATGAAGTGCTCCAGTCACCTCACTGACACCTTGCCTTTATACTTGGAACACTGTTGATATATGTGTCCTGTTAAGAATCTGTTTCTAGTGTGGTAAGCCACCAACAAATTTTCTTTCTGAAGAAACTTGTATTAAAATAATTTTATTTGATCCATTTATTTCATATGAAGTAGATATGTTTATAAGCATTTTCTGTAACATATCTAATGTTATCATCCAGTTAGAAATCTCTCTTGCCCTACAGATCGAGTCAGAGGTTTCAAAAAGCACTGCTGGCTTTGGACAGTCAGTTTCCCATTTTTGCGTCAGTCATGTTTTACTAACACTAAATATAGCAGCCCACTAGACAGGGTCTTTAATAACACTAAAAATTGCCGAAAAATATCATTACAGCCAGCAGGCATGCTGACTTGGATATTAGATATCTTTTCTCTGTTTCATGTAGAATTGATACAGAAGTAATACATTTCATTTAAAATGAGCTAGTCATAGAATTAGAATGGCCTTCATTCCAGTCATACAAAATGAGCACAGATGAACATATGGGGCCTGAATATGGAGTAGAGGTGAAAGAAGCTCTGATTCAACAACTGAAAAATGCATAATACACAGAAGACAAGAGTTTCCCAGATACATAAAGAAAATGGTATCCTTCAGAAGGTCTCTCAAGGATGCCTGGGCTGCTATACATCTTGCTACATCCTGTGCTACAACTCATATTCCTTGTGACTTTGTGGTGCTTTCGATGACTGCAATAGCACAATATTTCATTAAGAACCACAGCTTATGACAAATAAAAAGTTCTTGGGCTTTCATCTATCATCTTCTTCAGAAGAGCATTTGAAGGAGCACCTATAGCTGAACCTTCAGAGAATGAAATCATTAAAGATTCATATATCCCCAAGTTTCAATCTAGCTTGGACTTTTGGCCTTTATTTATTCAATTGCTAGGATTTCTCATCTTAGAGGATTCTGAGTTATAAAAACTGTTTTTGACCCTAACTTGGAAAAAAAGTAATGCAAATCTCTTTTATTGCAACCCAATTTCTGAAGGAGTCAAAAAGTCTAAGAAAATTATTCCACTGGGGAACCCTGCTGGGGCTTCATGTGCAATGTCCATCTTTTTCTATTAATTCTAGTTTAAGTGAAACTCAAGGGCAACTCCTTTGTGGGTGATGTGGGTCCATTCCCACCTGAACTTTATAATGCTCCATAAAGTCTTCCTAAGTCTTAGTTTAGGATGACTTTGGGGTTTTGAGCTAAAGCACGGGCAGCACACACGCCAGCACTAAGCCTGGCACTCACCATGAATCAGAACAGGAAACAGTCTCCGTCTGCACTTCAGGCCTCCAGGATTACCCCAAAACTAAAAATTGCTAGAGCTGCCAATGAGCCTGGATTTTGCTCAAGGCATCCAAAACATCGTGCAGAAATCTTAATAGTGTGGCTGCATCATTTAAATTTGGAGGACTCTGTTTACACAAGTCCAGCAACCCTCCTGATTTACATACACTATTATTAAGACAGAATCAGAACTGAGATGTTGACTTGATGATTGCACTAATTATAGTGAAAAATGCTGTCTATAGGCTTGCTAAACCAAGGTGTATGCTACTCATGAAGTATCAGTAGGCTGGTTCAGTGAACTTCGCAGCTGCTATTTAAGAAAGAAATTTTGTAATAATAGTGATATTGTCAATCACTTCATTTGTTTCATCAATATATGCAGGAGTAGTTGCTCCACAGAATAAAGACGTTCAAACCCAAATCATATGCCACCTTTTACAACTAACTCGCTTAGCAGGTTTATCTTTATAAAAGATAGTAGGTAAGCAAGTAAAAACAGAGCCAGAAATATAAATACAACATTCAAGTAATTCTTATATCCTTTTGTTCCTATCAAAAGTATTGCAACTAGATATTCTAATTTATAGAAACAGTTGGTTTTAGAAAGAACTAATGACTCCAAGTTAGTAAATTTTTAACAGGTATAAATTTAGATGGCACCGAATTCAAAGCCCTTAATCCCCAGAATCTTATCAGAGAAAGCTTATTTTAGTGCAACACTATCCTGTGGTCAGAAACTATGTCAGTATTTCTCACTTAAGACTCCCTTTTCTCCATCACAACTCTACACATTTTATTCTTTTGATGTCTGAATAGTTTGAAACCAAAAATAGTACCATTGAATCTTACGAAAGTCATTAGTGAGTGAGAGACTACCTTGAGGAATCAGGTCCTTCATCTAGAAGTCTGTGTGTTGCTGTCTCATTGCCAAATTCCTTTTTACTTTAACTGTGACTCCTTATAAATGCCTTAGTCTTTTCCTCCTCACCTATTACAGTTCCTTCTTGTAAAAGCTCCTAAAATCCTATTTTAATGTCAAAAGGTCCCAGTTGATATCCCATTCCAGGAAATACGACCATCCACTGCGGTCTTGGTTTCCTGTTCATCTTTACGACCAGCTGAAAAAGTCCTTTCTGTTTTTAAAAATGATTACCCTATGCCTATACATACAATTACAATAATCATGTGGTTCACTCCTTTCTTCTTCAGAGTAGGCTTTTATACTCTTCATTCCCCAAGTCTCTGTATCCTTTTTCTTCACCTCATCAGAAAATGATCAGTGCTGCTTTACATCAGAAGTCTAAAAGACAAAGATGGTGCTCTAGCCTACACATGGCTTGTATGTCAGAACCAGAATTAAAACCTCAGAATCAAAACAGCAACAGCAGAGTCATATCTTTTGGGGGCCTGGTGTACCTGACGTAACCCCTAAGAACACTATCTCTTTGCTCAACAGATCTATCTTTGTATCTATCTTTGTAAACTCGTGGCACATCATTTTAATTGTCTCTGGGCTAAACAAACAATCTAAATGAGAAAAATAAGCATGTCCAAAACATGTTGCCTTGTGCTAAATCCAGAGAGCCACAGCATTTCTAACTCCCTGCAGCAACTCCACTATAATCACTTTTCTGAACAAGCTTGTCTGATTTGCACCCTCCTTGAGCTCACGCTAAGGCCAGCTGCCCTAATAGTCTAATCAAGACTCCTTAACCAGTCAGCTGCTTTGTTCAAGGCTCCTTGCAGCAAAGAAAGAGTTTCTTGGATCCTGTGCATTTTTCATTAATCTGCTAGCACTGCTTCTTTGTTTCAGAAGGGAGTGTAACAGCCATGAGGTGACTTTTCTGCAGAGGAGACAGCCACTTGCAGATCCTAGCTTGACAGCTGTGAACTTTTTGTGTCATAGCCCCTGTCTGCTTGTTTCAGTGGTTGCAACATTAAATGAAGCATCCACATAAAAAGTAAGCTGTAGTCATGGGAACTTAATCAGATAACATTTCCTGTTGCTAACCTTCAATACCATACAACTAAGACTTTCAATTTTGAAACACAGCAGCTTGCATTGTCTATAGCACCATATTAAACATTTCATATCAGATACATTATTTTAATTCCTCACAAATATTCCTATGGCCATAACTTGAGGCACAGAGTGAATTTTAGCAGGCCCATAGACCCATGTTAGTGAATTGCATATTTCCTTGTATCAGTCTTCATTTCTACCGTTAGCCTTTACTGATTTTAACTGTGTTTAATCTTTTTTTTTTTTTTTTTTTTTTAATTTTGAATAACAGGAATGACTCCACAGAAAATTTCTTGAATTTATAACAGAATTTTTACTACATAAGAATACACAGATTTTACAACTCAGCCTCCTTAGTCTATTATTGTCCATGGGAATGTTTCCAAACCAAATTTTTATCTTAAAATTCAAAGGGAAGTGTTTTCCTGTTCGCACTAGTGTAAATGTAATCATGGTACATTAGTTTTTGATGTGCATTCAGGTCCACTTGGTTAGACATACCTGATTTGATGTATTTCATTGTCACTGTAGATAAATTTGAAGAAGTAAAATTGAATAAATGAACTTAACAACACAAAAAGAATTTGGTTGTTGTGAATACCTCTTTCTACAAATATTATGTACGGTTTTAAATTGAACTGTGTCATTTGTTCTTCCACATCTGTGAAGTTCTGTAAAACTGTAGTTACAAAAGAACAGCAGTGATCTTTCAGTAGTGTAAGGGGTGCTACCTTTCTCCATATATCGTGGAAATTGCCCACTGGTCTGAAATTGCTGGAATTGTATGGCTGTAACTGTCACAGACATGGTTATATTTTTTGCGATTAAAGACCCTTCTGCCAACTACAGGCAAAGACTAGAGACCTATTTTAAATCTGTAAGCAATGGTCTAGAGAACAACCAAGAAAGGCTGTTCTGCAGTCATGGAAACTGCCGGCTTCCTCTGCTTAGATACATGGACAGAACAGTCTGTACTTTTACAAATGGGCCAGGATTGCCAGAATTATTTGGACACAAAATATGATGAAGCGTGTTACTTGGGAGGAGACCATGGCTGTAACATGTGAATGCAGATTAAACATCTTTTTGGAATCAGCTAAGTACTGGTAATTGACATACTACAAAATACCGCTCAAATGACTCTACCAGAGTTGTGACTTACTTTTATGTATTGTTTGCATTCATGTAGAGGCAGCAGGTAAAGTTTTCCAGTAAAGGTCTGATTGTGTTGAAAAATGCTTTATGTCTTCAAGAACATAGGTAAAGTGTCTGATCCATGTTGTGGTTGTATTGGCTCATATTCCAGCCGCTCAGATTCCCATGGTGTGATAATTGTAACACCATCCATGTGCACCACAGAAAACCAGGTCTGCTTTTGCCCCTAATTGTTCTTACTTTTTCCCTAATTGCTCTTACTTTTACAGCTGACTTGAAGTACTGTTGAGGTCATGGTCACTTTTTTTAGAAAACAGCGTTTAAATAGTTATTCAAAGTGAAAGTTAGGTCTGCTGTCTGGCTGATCTGCCAGTCTGTCAGTCTGAACAATGTCACTGTGGCTAGAGACTGGCACTCTGTGCAAACTACAATGTCCAGAAAATTCAGAAAAAGGTTTCAGGAGGACCACAACAGTACTTCCACCATTACAAGAAACTCACCCACAGTGCTTGCTTAGGGGCTAAGCAAAGATAATGTTCCAGGTGGAGCATCTTCATACAAAAGGGAAGTGGTAACAAGCTGGTTAAAAAATGTCTGGAGTAACTAGTCTAGCTAGGTAAAGTGTTTTCAGGTGGGCTGGTCCCTGCTATGGCAATTCAATGGTGCCAGCTTATTCAGATTTTTTGCCCAACAGAAGATAAGGCTTTGCAGACTCTGCAGGCCAGGCTCCTGTGTTGGTGGAAGGAGGACCTGGGACACCACTTAGAGAGATCAGTGTTTAGGGCAGGGAATATTTTTACTGCAAGCATTCTTTAGCAAATATTTGAATTTGGACACGAACCTTATTTCCTAATTTTCAGAGGTTTTGATACAAATGTAGTCGCTATTTAGGAAAGGTATAAAATACGATTTACACCAAACCACAACACTATACCGACAGAACATATATGCAAAATCTGTACTTGTGATATCGCACAGAAAATAGATATGCTGTAATATTCCATTCAGAAATTTCAGGGCAAGTACAAATGAAATATAAAATTTCTTACTTTAAATATATTCTAATTAAGTAATTTTTAATTACTCTGACTTACTTCTCAGAATGGCAATAAAACTAGAATCTAAGTTCAAAGATAATTTTTTTAACTGTCTTCTGTTCTTTACTAACTCTTCAAAGTACTCTCTCAATTTTATTGGTATATCTTGTTCACTAATTCAGCTTCTGAGTGTAAAACTTGAGAAGATGAGCTCTGGGGGAAGAGACAGGGGGAGAAGGGAGAAACACCCCTCCCTCCCCTTCCTTCCAAGCACAAAAGGAGAGTCATTCAGAGGAATCTTTCCAAGGCGGAAAATCACCTCCACCATTCCCCAACACAACATGCAGAAAAGCCTTGATAGGCAGCAGGAACCAAATGCATGGGCAGGTAACTGGATGACATGTGCACCATGGCATCCCTCTGTTCTGCCCAGGAGGTCAGCTCCCTGCAGGAACAGGACTGCAGAGTATCAGGTTGGAGTGTTTTCCTGCTTAAAGGCAGAGATCACCTGGCAGAGGTCAGTCAGATTTCACTGAGATAATGAACCTTGCCACTCACACAGAGGAAGCTATTAAGAACAGGGCTGTCCTGTGCACAGAATTTCCTAATTAGGAAATTCTTAAATTTCAGGTCACTCACTGCTACATACACCATTCATCGTTCATTTTAAGTCGGGCTGCAATAAACATTTGAAGGCATGCATTTACCTACTTGATGGAAGACAGTTCGTAAAATTATACAGTAAGCATCTAACCATTTAAAAATGTGACTTTGTGTCTCTTAAGGAATCAAAGCATGTTTGCTTCACCTAGCTCTTTGGCTGTTGGCATCAGTGTCATTTCTGATACAGCAGGCAGTGCTGCTGGTGCCCAATGACTGTAAAGTGAACTCATGTTCCACTCTGAACTTACATCAACAAGTTGATTTGCTGCATAAAACACAGTGAAGTAGGTCATGCTCATCCACAGGCTGCTCCTCCAAAGGCTGCCCCTCCTGCCCATTGCCATCCCTCCGCTTGCCTATTAACACCCCAGTGACAAAGCTTGATGCTCCTACTCTTTTGAATATGGTCTGAAAGTAAAAAACATGGTCTCAGGTCACGTATCAGAATAGCAAATCAACAGCAAGAAGCACAGAGCTCTGCAGGGAACCTTGTTTAGATAACACCAGTTATCAGTCACCTACTTTGTTTTGCATACTATATAATGCCTCACTGTTTGGGATTGGATTCAGTCCCATTTAAAAACGGAGGAAATTAGCACGTAGAACTGAAAGTAATGAAGCAAAAATATGGACCACTGCCTACAGCTCATTTGTCTCTGCCAGCTGCTGAAGCACCTATCATTTGCTGCAAAGACCAAACTTTCCTTCAGACATTTGTCTGTTAGTACAGGAGTTTGATGCATAAGGAGTCATTGTACACGGCAGAAAAAAAACAGAATGAAATGGGGAATATTTAGCAGAAAAAATCCCTTTGTTTATATAATTTCAAGAATGGCATCCTTTCCCTGTCATCTTCAAGACATTTCCTATGGGATTAATTTCTTGTTTCAGCCCTTGAAAACTTTATTTCTTTTAAAGGAAACTCATTTGCACTATTACAGTATACGAAAGAATTCTTGAAATCAACACTCCTCTTGTTTTAGTCTTTCTTTCTTCCTTTCATTTTGACTCCATCTTTCTCCTCGTCTTTTATTTTTTTTAATTTCATGAAAAGGGATAGTACATATTTAATGAAAATATCATAAGCCTTTTTTGTTAGCCTGAATGGTTTTCTTCCTAAGTACAAATTTGTATTTTCTCTGATTCTTTGTGATATTTGATTCTCTGCATACTTGCAGGCTACACTGTTAAAGGTTTAAAGTTTAAGTTTTTCTCTGTAATTTCTGCTCAGTTTAAAGTAACCACTTTTGGGGAAGTCTGAGAATGACGTCATGGTCATGTTCATGCAGTGATCAGGAAAAAAATGCTACAGAATATCTTTGGAGGCAATAGTCCACTTTAGCCATTCCTGTGCTGTGTGTGTACCTCTGTGTCTGTACGTGCAGGTTTGCAGATGTTCTGTTCCCATGAGACATAATGATCACCCTGAAAAGAACATATATTTTCATAAACACATCAATTTTGATAATATTTCATCTGAACTATCTAATAAGGCAAAATTCCTACCTGAAAAGTGAGAAGATATCTGAAAGGTAGATGCCAGGAGTCCTTCCCAGGTCCAAGTTCTGGGTGCATGTCTTTGCTGCATTTCAGCTCCAAGCAAGGAAAAATTTGGGCATGAGCTCCATGCTTCGTTGTGGCTTCCAAGACCACAAGAAAAATTCAGGGATCTCACTCAGCAATGTGGTCAGGAAGATGACTGTCCACAGCCCTACAGCACAAGAAGGAAGGCAACTGTTGGCTGCTCCAAATATATTTTCTACTTACAAATTTGCCCTATTATTATTGTTACAATTGTGGGCCATTCTAGTCCACGTGCATGTTTGAAGCATTAAATTACTGCTTTTGATTGGTACAGCTTTATACATGGAGCATGCATAGAGCATTTTCTTTCTCTCTTTTTTCCCCTTATGGGATTTTCTTAGTGATGGCCAGATGCAGAATTATAGATGGTTCTGAACATGTTTTCTTCAAGCTCTGTTCATGGCATGTTTGGCCTTCCAAAATGAAAGGCTTGAAGAAGTTCAAGAGCTTAAAGATCAAAAACCAAACCAAGGTTAACAAGTTGAAAGAACAGTAATGTAAAAAAACCAATGTTATCAAACCTCTGATAAAGGGTGTGTTTGGTTTTTTGTAGTTTTTCTTTATTTATATTTCATTGTGTTTTTTTTTAAAACAAGTAATTACATTGGAAACAGATGTGGGGAATTTCCATTTTGTAACTGCAGACACAGGTGATGCATAAAGATGAGGTGGTATTTGGCTGAAGTTCTGCCCTCAGACATATGCATTTAGATTCTATCCAATGACCCTGTCTTCTGCACCTTCTGTGCAAGTGGAGGGCAGGATGGAGATAGCAGCAACTCTGCCTTCTGAATTATTCTGAGTACAGGCTTGGTTCTTAAAGCTTTTGGAAAAGTGTTAAGAGTTACCAAAAAACCAGAGTTCTCACCAAAAAAAAAGTAGCTGCAGTTATGTAGGAATCATATGCTCCAAAAGAAACGTTGTCCTCCTGAACAGCTGCCAATTGATGAAATTCTTTGAGCTTTCTGTGTGATTTGTTAGCCCACTTTTTACTTTTTATCTTCAGGAATTCATGTCAGTAGCTATAGACCATTCAGACTGATACTGAAGTACACTGGACTATTGATTTCTTCTCTTTCATTTTCCTCTTCACTCAGATTCTCTAGAGAGAAATAAAAATACAGGAAAAATACCTCCAAAAAAAGAGGATATACTCCTCATATATGGGGACACTTACATCTGACGAACAGTACTGACTGCTGAAATTGAAATTTCAATTAATGATAAAAGCAGCCTTTCATCATCTATGAAGCATCAATACAGGCAAATGGAGGTTGGAGTCATCCTATAATGAACATATTGGAAGAGGAAATAATTTTGCTTTTCTATTGATTGAGTCGCTCTGGTGCAAAACAATTTCTCTGTTCACTTTTTGCGGAATTCTTTGATAATAACTCTGATGGGTGATTTTAAACATAAAATTTAGAAAAATATTGGAATAGAAAAGAAATGGCAAAAATGTTACCGTTCATTTATCACAGAAGGCTGGAGTTCAATAGATTTTTCCTTATTAAACTAGAGAGGCAGGCAATAAATAAACAAATAAATATTGTTGGACTACCTCAGCTGTATCAGGATTATGCTACCTGCAAAATGGTTGCTATCTGTTATTAACTGTTGGTAAGCAGAAAAAGTGCCTGTTAATGAATAACTACCTGAGTGAAAAAAAGGCAGAACTACTTCAGTTCTCTAGCTGTCTTGCTGTTCTTGGGAGACAGAGATTGTGGTTGTTATAAAAATTTTCATTCTGTAAATATTCATCACCTGTAATAGATTCATCTCCATTGCCATTGATGTGTTTTCCCACTGAAAAACCCATTCCTTGTGACAGTTTTCCATGGCAGTGGATTTGCATTTGGGCAGTCTTGTGATGCAATCTTAGAGCAGAGTTTGCTTCAGTTGACACCTGCCGTTTTCCCTTGCTGAGACTGCTTTTTCAACAAATTCCAAAGTTTTGGAATGGTAGGAGGCGAGAGACAGCCCTTACATACTTATACGTTGATGTAAAGTTTTGTGTGCAGAGATAGAAAAATGATTGTGTTTGGCACATTTCTGGCAATCATGCCCAAAAGCTGCTCCTTAAGCCTTCCAGAAATTCACAACACTGAAAAGAAACACTATATCTAATTAGTAAAGCAGATGCAATGCGACCTTCCACTTTTAGATTTTAAATTACAATTAAAACAATCAGAGACCGATATTAAAAAACTTTAACCATGATGTCATAGTGAGTCATCAACACCTTACACTACTAAGCAGTGACCAGTTAGCAAACTACCCCCGTGCAAAAACAATGAACTGAGAATAAATTAGATTTTAAAACCACTGCCTATAACCTTCTGATGGGTACAGAATTTCAACTGTCTTTCAAAATCTTATAATTGAAATGGATTTTCAGCATGTCCAGAAGAACAAAACTACTTACATCACTGATTTCTTATGGAATACAGCAGATAGAAGCCATATAATCCTGTGAAAAATATGTAACAAAAATACTTGTCTTGATGCATTTTTTTAAAAAGTAATTTTCATCGTCATACTGTATTTTGTTTATTTGTTTGTTTCAGTATCTTGTGTCTGTTACTTTGTTCACATGATTCTTCCACAGTGAGTTTCTTGCTAGTGAAAGACTCTGTCTGACAGCTGCAGGAGGTAGGGTCATCTTGCTCATTTGTACAGACAGTCTGAAGAAAGTGGTCATGGTGCCCCACCACAGCACTTCCCACTGAATCTCAGGAAGTACTTCTTGGGGTTTAAAAAGCACTTAGTCTTCTGACAGTGACTGAGGGGACTCAATGGTATCAAGCACCTGTTTCAACCATAGAAAGTATACTGTCAGTTGATTAAAAACTGATTAAAAGTGGTTTACATTCCTGCTGGCCCTTAATTAGGATAGAAAAATGAAGAATGCTTGATGCGCCACTTAGGCAGAAAGAAATTTGCTTCTCACTGCCTGAGAAACTGGGAAGCATGGGACAGCTCTGTGTCCAGGGATCAGAAACTGGGATCATGACTAGGCTGCAGCTGAGCAGGTTGGCTGATGAAAGCTGGAGAAATACTGGCAACAAGCATTTTAGAAGTATTTCACATAAATCTTATTTTTTTTTAAAAAAGATAAATATAAGTTGTCCTCTGCTACCTACTATGACTTCAGATATTGCCAGAGCCACAAACTCCTTCCTTCTGTGTAACAGCTGTGTGAGTGTGGATTGCAGCTCAAACTGAAGCCTTATCTTATCTGCCAACTGTGTAAGCAAATGGGCAAGTACATTTAATTTGATTAAGCGATTAAGGGTTATTCAGCTAAAGAGAAATTTCAGTAGTTTTTAAATAAAACCAAACATTTATTGCAGGAAAGAGAGAAGAATAAGCAAGAGGAGAACAGTAAATGTAAGGACAAGCAGAAACATCAAAGCTTAAAAAATGGACCTCTAATGCATGTCACATCAGTGGTAGGATAGGAGAACAAGTAGGAACCAGTCAAAGTAAAAGGGTGCTGGGGAAATTTTTTAAGGGTTTCAATGAAATAGAACAAAAACATTAAAATATCAGCTCTAGTCAAACTAAATACCAGTTTGTTTTGGTTCTGAACTGTTTAATCTCCTTCTAAGAGTGGACTGGTGGATGAGGAATTGGTTGGACGGTCGCATCCAGAACGTTGTGGTCAACAGCTCGATGTCCAGATGGAGATTGGTGACAAGTGGTGTCCCTCAGAGGTCTGTACTGGGACTAGTGCTGTTTAATATCTTCATCAATGACATCTAAGTGGGATCAAGCACCCTCAGCGAATTTGCAGATGACACCAAGCTGAATGGTGCAGTTGACACTCCTGAGGGATGGGATACCATCCAGAGGGACCTGAACAAGCTTGAGAAGTGGGCCTGTGTGAACTTCATGAGAGGCAACAAGGCCAAGTGCAAGGTCCTGCATCTGGGTGGGAGCAATCCCTGGTATCAGTACAGGCTCGGGGATGAAGGACTTGAGAGCAGCCCTGCTGAGAAAGACTTAGGGGTACTGATGGATGAAAAGCTGGACACGAGCCAGCAATGTGCACTCACAGCCCAGAAGGCCAACCGTATCCTGGGCTGCATCAGAAGAAGTATGGCCAGCAGATCGAGGGAGGTGATTCTCCCCATCTACTCCACTTTGATGAGACCCCACATGCAGTATTGCATCCAGCTCTGGGGTCCCTGACACAGACCTTCTCGAGTGGATCCGGAAAAGGGCCACGAAGATGATCAGGGGGCTGGAGTACCTCTGCTATGAGGTGATGTTCAAAACCCACCCGGGTGCAGTCCTGTGTACAGGAGCTGCGTGAGGACACTGACACGACCAATGTGATCTAACAAGTGAACCTTTATTTCCGTGTTTCCAGTGCAATTTATAACCCTCGACCACACCCAATAAATACTGATTGGCTTCATCGCAAATAACAGCCCATAGTCCAACCCGATTGGCCACATTGCGAGTCATGTTCAAGTCACGTTCACAGATGTTCACACCCATCTTCTTCAGGAATTAAAACTGCGTCATTAATGGCGGCTGTCTCTTCTCCTGCACCTGTAAGATGTTCATGCCCCCTGCACCATAAGTTGTTTATGCTTTCAGCAGTTCCGGTACATCCCAGCTCGGATTCTCTGGAAAGACTGGATTGTTCACATGTCTCTTATTTCATAAATGTCCTCCCACACCTGTGTAACCTGCTGTAGGTGAACCTACTTTAGCAGGGGGGGTTGGTCTAGATGATCTCCAGAGGTCCCTTTCAACTCCCACTGCTCTGTGATTCTGTGAAGGGGTAACAGTTTTAAACTAAAAGAGGGTAGATTCAGACCAGATATAAGGAAGAAATTTCTTACAATGAGGGTAGTGAAACACTGGAACAGGCTGCCCAGAGAGATGGTAGAACACCCATCCCTGGAAACTTTCAAGGCCAGGTTGGACAGGGCTCTGAGCAACCTGATCTAACTAAAGATGTCCCTGTTCACTGCAGGGGGGTTGGATTAGATGACCTTTAAAGGTCCCTTCCAGCCCAAACTATTCTATAATTCTATGATTCTGTGATTCTAGGATTCTATGACCTTATTATTCTATTGAAGACAGTTTTTAAATGGAGAGGAGGTTTTGAAATACTAAGTTGGAAGGGTTTGTTTCTCAAAATGGAATGTTTCTTTCACCATTTCTTTAATGAAGTATTTCATTTTGAAAATGTCAAAACATTTTACTTGCACGTTTTCAGAATGAAATGTTTTGACATTTGGAAATCTCCTCCTTTCTGTCAAAAGTATTTCCAGAGTTCAATGCTAACTGAGATTTTTAACAACTGCCTCATACACACACACACAGACACACACAGAGAACCCATACTCTATGGTGATTTTAGTACTTGCAAAAAAAAAAAAAAAAAAAGCCAGATCTTTCTGAGGAACAAATAAATTACTCATTAATCACACAGCAGTGATCGAACAGCTGCTTCTGACAGATAGGAGTAGGGACTCTCTAGGTTCCTCCTGTAAGACAGTTGGATTCATGGAATACATAGTTCAGTGGGGCTGCAGGAAAGTGTGCTGGGGCTGCCAAAGGCATGACTGAAATGGAAATGGTGACGCCTGGCAACTCTGTTGATGAGTGCAAAAAAACACTTTCATCCCACAGCTGTGCATAGCTCTGGGTGCTTCCTCACAAACATCAAACCCGTGGGAAAAGTAAAACACTAAAATGAAACTATAAAAAACTTCTGAATTTGTAGTCAAAACAATCTCGAGTATTTCATTTGTATGATGGAAGATCTCTAAGAACCTTACTTGAACCTATTGATGCTTAAAATGTTTGTGCTGTTTTCTTTTGTGACTCTTTGCTTTTGTATTTTTATAACTATGTTGTTCTGAGCTTTGGGCACTTTGAAATTCCCATTATGGTTTAATCATCTATATCAGTTATCTCTGTCCTTCTGCCACTGTGACTGTTTCACTGTGCCCTACATCTTGTCTTTCCAAGGAAGAGTCTTACGATTGCCTTTTGAACTACCTTTTTTTATTTGTCTACAGAATTGGGACGGTGAAGATTTAAAATTTCAGTTTTTAAAGCAATAATCATGTAGCCTATTCAATGGAAAAGCTAGATTGTCCCTCCACTTCCTCATCATTAGTCCCACAGAAAACCTCTCAACAGCTCATGTAGTGTTGACTCCATATTTCTTCCTTCTGATGTATTTCAGTTGCTGTCATATCATAATAATAGTGTTTATTATCATTATTCACAACAATTATAATCAGAATAATAATAAAAATAATTATATTATTATTAGAAATCAATTAGAAAAATAAGAAACAAAACTTGTAAAGATTCACTATATGATTAATGGTGTTTTTTATAATGAACAATTACAAATTAAAAATTAACTGGGGCAAGAATTGACACAAGCTTCTTCAAGGCCTCCTTTACTTGTGTGGGTAAAAGGTAACATTACAATCACCAGATACTCTAAGATTAGAGATAGTCGCAGTTCATAATGAGAAGAAGAGTCAGGAAATAAACTTCTACCCTTACGGAAAAGACCAAGGTGTAGAAAATGGGAAAGAAACAGTTATCCTCCTGCTGGTCATGTAACATAGAATCACAGAATCACACAGAATGTTAGGGGTTGGAAGTGATCTCAAAAGATCATCTAGTCCAACCCCTCTGCCAGAGCAGGACCACCTAGAGTAGATCACACAGGAATGCATCCAGGCGGGTTTTGAATGTCTCCAGGGAAGGAGACTCCACAACCTCTCTGGGAAGCCTGTTCCAGGGCTCTGTCACCCTCACAGGGAAAAAGTTTTTCCTTATGTTAATGTGGAAACTCCTGTGCTCCAGCTTGCACCCGTTGCCCCTTGTCCTGTCATTGCACATCACTGAGAAGAGCCCGGCTCCATCCTCCTGACACTCGCCCTTTAGCTATTTATAAACATCGATGAGGTCACCCCGCAGTCTCCTCTTTCCCCAAGCTAAACAGACCCAGCTCCCTCAGCCTTTCATCATGAGGGAGATGTTCCACCCCCTTAATCACCTTTGTGGCTCTGTGCTGGGCTCTTTCAAGCAGTTCCCTGTCCTTCTTGGACTGAGGGGCCCAGAACTGGACACACTATTCCAGAGGCGGTCTCACCAGGGCAGAGTAGAGGGGGAGGAGAACCTCTCTCGACCTACTGACCACACCCCCTCTAATACACCCCTTCTAATACACCCTTCTTGGCCACAAGGGCACCTTGCTGGCTCATGGCCATCCTGCTGTCCACCAGGACACCCAAGTCTCTTTCCCCCACACTACTCTCTAGCAGCTAAGTCCCCAGCCTATACTGGCACATGGGGTTGCTCTTTCCCAGATGCAAGAGCCTACACTTGCCCTTGTTGTATTTCATTAAATTTCTCCCCCCCAGCTCTCCAGCCTGTCCAGGTCTTGCTGAATGGCAGCACAGCCTTCTGGTGGGTCCACCACTCCTCCCAGTTTTGTGAAGTCAGCAAACTGGCTGACAGTGCCCTCTGTTCCCTCATCCAGGTCATTGTTGAATATATTGAATAGTACTGGTCCCAGTACCAACCCCTGAGGGACTCCACTAGATACAGGCCTCCAACTAGACTCTGTCCCATTGACCACAACTCTCTGACTTCTGTCTTTCAACCAATTCACAATCCACCTCACTACCTGGTCATCCAGACCACACTTCCTCAGTTTAGCTGCGAAGATGCTGAGGGAGATGTCAAATGCTTTACTGAAATCAAAATAAATGACATCTACCGCACTACCATAATCTATCCACCTGGTTATGTCTTCATAAAAGGCTATCAGGTTGGTCAAACATGACTTCCCCTTGGTGAAGCCATGTTGACTGCTTCTAATGACCGTCTTATTCTTGATAGGCCTAGAGACAGCACCAAGGGTAAGTTGATCCATCACCTTTCCAGGGATGGAGGTGAGGCTGACTGGTCTGTAGTTACCCAGGCCCTCCTTCTCAACCTTTTGGAAGACTGGAGTGACATTTGCTTTCCTCCAGTCCTCAGGCACCTCACCTGTTCCCCATTTAGACAAAAGATGTTTTGAAAAGAATAAGAAGAATCACAAGTGAGGAGACTGATATGGAACAGCATTAAACTCACAGCTGGGAATACAATCAATCGCAGTTTTCTATGAACTTTAGAAAAATTCAGGCAAGATTTATGAAACATTATTTTTTAGCTGGAAAGGATACACTGTGCTTTAAAGTTATAAAGGAAGTTATACACTGAGAGATAAAACGTTGTGCGATGTTTAAGCAGAACAAGCCTGAAATTGCTTTGCACTTTCCTTTTTACTACTTTTTTTATTTATTTCCTATTAATATTTTATTACACAGTTTAATGACACTTAGTATTTACTAGAAAGTGAAACTACTCTCAGTTTCCTTGTGTTAAACATAAGTGTATATCTAAAAGCAAAGTTCAACGTCTACAAATTAAGCTGCAGTTCTCCTCATATTCTGTTTTCCTCAGTCTGAGCTTTCTGTGATCTGTGAATTAGCTTTAAGTGATTTAGGATTTCATAACGATTTCACCCTTTCCAACTCCTTAATTACTTAGCATACTCTTAGTAGTCTATTCTGTAAACAGAATAAAGAAAATAGGTTACAAGGGTGGAATATAAACAGAATTAAATACACTGGAAGCGATCTAGAATATGCAGAACACTATAGTGCTCTGATGTGACCCTGATTAGTGATTAGTGTGCTCAGTGCTGTCATTTGCTTAGCAGGAAAAGAACAGAGAAGGTGGCAATGCATTGGCCTCAGTTGTTTTCTTCAGTCCTCAGAGTATATAAAGACTGTCAAGAATATTTTGCATGTAGTGTAACACAAAGACACGAGCATCATATCTCTTTGCGGATGTCAAGTACTTTGTGAGATCTTTTGAATATGTTTTTTACCCATTTTACACATGGTTCTGGTTCAAGTGAGACAATTTCTGTGAGACTTGCAAATTCACTTGTGTTAGACCATTTCCAGCTCCATCAGAAAATCAGTCTAAGAAGTAAAAATTTTCTGTTGTCTCCTATCTTGAATGGCAAATAATTTCCACTATAGAATCTTTACTATACTGGTTGTGTAGCAGTAGAATAACCATGGCATTTTCCATCTCTCTGTGCTGTTATGGACCAGAAGGAAAAGTAAAGTCCCTGATTCCTACAAAAAAGATGCTGTGAAATGATCCTTATACTAATGCACAGCCACGTAAAGAGATGCACAGCAAAAAAAGTTGTGAAAACAAGAGCTGATGTATGAGTCTGAGTTCCTGGCTGCCTGCATGGAACACTGCCACTACAGGGAAGAGAAAAAAGCAGAATGACCATGAAAAAGCATTTTTTCATTTTATAGTTAAGTCACTTATGATGGAGTTGTTTTATAAAGCACAAAGCATGAAGAAAAGAAATAAAAAATAATAAGTAAAACATTTATCTCCCAATGTAATCATAAAGTTTTGGTCTTCCGTAAAGCAGCCCCTACGGGTTTTTTTTGTGGCCATCTTGAACAGAGTACTATGTCTTACAGTTCTACTGCATTTTTACCTTTCAGAGTTCTCTGTAGGTTTTTCAGCCACTTTGTGACAAAATTAATTCTAAAAAAGAAAGTGTCCTTAATGTATGTGTTGCATGTTACAACCGAGACTCATCAGGTTTATTGTTACACCATGTATCCTGTATTTCAAATGTATTTCATGGGGTCATAACCTCATTGAGATTTTAGATTTGATCAACAACTTTCTGTAGGAGCAGTGACACGTGAGTCCAGAAGATGGCATTTAACATTGTGTAGAAAACAAAATTTGTCTTATCATTTCTGAGTCACTTGCATCTTATATTGAATTCCTAACTGGACTTAACTGGTGAATGACACCTTTCTTTGTAGGATAGTTTAATTCTCTTGAAGATTATTCTGAATGGACAGTTATGGTGTGTATTTTTTCTTGCAGATTTCTTTGTATACATCAAATGTGTTGTATATGATGACAAGCACAGTGACTACTTTCCTGGGTGCTAGTCTTGTGAAGCTGCCAGATCTGTAATGATACATGACGTATTTCTTTATTTGCAGCCCACATCTTCAGAGGAAGGGAAGACCTGCTTACCATGTCAATGACATAAAGGAACTTTTTGCACTAGAATTGATTGTTTGCTATCTGGCATATACACTCTCCAAAAGAAATTTCAATCTGTGTACCCTTATCTGCATAAGAAGGAGAAAAAGCAGTCAGAGAGAGAGAGCGATGAGGTTGCTTGAATTGCTTTTCATGGAATAAATACAGTTCCTATGGTAAAAATCAGTAGTTCTCATTTAAAATGCTGAATTCTGTGTTGTGTCCCCCGCCCTGCTCACCCCACCCCTGATACTGAACTCTGAGTAATTACTACTTATATTTCATCAATTGAACTCCAACATAAGCATCTTCAGAGGGAAGGCAATCTTTAGATGAAGGAATAAACACAGTGAAAAAATGAATTATTATATTAACCTCCTCCTTCATTTCATTCTGTTGTTATGGTAACAACAGATCCAAAAGTGTTATATACAAGACATGGTATCAAAATAGCACTGTATTTGTATCTAATGTCAGGGAAAATGTTGTACAAGTACCATACAGAGCATAAGATGTTTGTTCCATGTGTCTGTTCCTTAATCACAGGGCAATGAATGAGACTATAACACCCTGTGCATACCTTTTCAGGATGGCAACAGTTCTTTTTTAAAAAAACAACAAAACCCAAGAAAAAAACCGTTCCACAGATTTATTCATAAAGAACACATCCTGACAGCATGATAAAAATCTGGAGACCACCAATTTTAATATATGAATGCAGGCTTTTGATATAAATCCAAAATCTTACCTACCAATGACCTACAAGGATATTCCATGTCAAGAACGAAATCCCACAAACTCCTTATGCCATTCTAAACCTGAACAGGATAAATTCTTTTTATCCCCAGAAGTGGGAAATTTGATTTCTTTTCTTTCACCACCCAAACCTTCTGAAGCAATTAAACAAAATAAATAAGGCACATCAAAGCTTGTGACAATCATGACACTCTTTTGAAAAGCACATGAAAACTATGGAAACATGTTTCCCAGCTGCAGAAATATCAAGCTAGAACAGTTAACTTTTTAAGAAGTACGGCAGTTTTATTCCTGTCCCCAAACTCTGACAAAACACCAGATGACCTCAGTAGTATGAATCGTTCCAGATCCTTTATCACACGTAAATAATAATATGGCAAAATCTGTTCTGAAGGCGAATTTATGGTAAAGTAAAATGCTAGTTTTAGAGAGAGAGTAACAGGCATGAACAATATTCTTCTTGAGGTATCAACAGAAAAACATCCATTTCACAGAGTGATCTGAATTATAAATAAAGCAAAATAAATTACCCCAACTGACAGAAAAGAGACACTAAAAGCTCCAGCTGCAACTTTCTGATAACATGGAGGACAACTGAAGAGAAATTCAAGCAATATTGTACTTCAGGTGTACAAAAAGTGCTAGGAAACAGGAATATATTTGGAAGGTAATTTTATTTCTTGATACTAGTCAGTTATGAAGCAATTAGTGCTTTTAATACTTTTAACTCCTGCAGAGGAGGGAAGCTTCAAAAGCTCACTACAAAGTTGTGATGAGCAACACACTCCACTTTGAAGTGAAACATAGAAAAGCTGTATTTTTAAAGAAAGTGTGAAAAGAAGTCTGATGGAGGCGGAAGGTCGATTTACAATTTTGGGTGCCTTTCTGTACCCCTGAAAAAAGCCCAGGTTCTGGCTTGGATTTGAAACGAAATACTACATGTGACTGCTGAACAACTCTTTCAACTAGGTGGGGGGTTGTAAAAATAAAAAAACCAAAACCAAGCCAAAACCCTAAAATCCAAGCCGTAACTTGCCTTCATAGGTGAAACCTGCATTTACATCCACTGCAGTTTTCCTCAACTTTTGACCAGAGAAGCAGCCTGCATTCTTAAAAGTTTATACCAAGTTCCCCATCCCATGGGGCCTTATGAATATTAAAATTAAAATCAAAATTAAAACTAAGAGAAAGAATTAAAAAATAAGGTTCGCATGCTGACTATGGCCATTATCATTCTGAAAAAGATGCCAGGCTTATCTGCAACGGGAAATAAAAGTCACAGTATGGTAGGTGTGGCAAATGAGATATTCCCACAGAAGCATCTGTATCATCGGAGTTAATCACTGGTGCTGTAAGAGCTAATTGGCATTCAGCTGCGCAACTGCAGCAAGGCTGTCTGGTAGCAAGGCTGTCTGGGCTTCACTACAATGCAAGGCAGCATCAGGACAATGAGAAAGGCCATTTAGTCAGGGGATTGACCATAGGGATAAACATTCTGTTAGCGCTGACTGATATGTTACTGTGGATGCTCTAGTGAGCACTGAGCCTCCTTTGTGAAATGGTGGAGACCCTTTTATATTCATGGCATCTGATGCAGAGCTCCAACAGTGAAGGAAGTAGACATCTGAAAGTCTGTTTGACCCTGAATAATTCTATAATGTCACACTGGTACCTGTCTGGTCTGAATTTGTTGAAGAGGTTGGAAGTAAGCAATGAAGTCAATGACATTGATGGACATATTTAGGATCCAGCATGATTTTTTGAACAAAGCAGCTTTCTTAACCATGGCTAATGGGATATATTTTTAGGGGCCTGAGAGGCAATTAGGCACCCAAATTCCTCTAATTTGTTAATCATGATACAAACTACTAACACAAGTGAACCAGTCTCAATTTCTTATGTTTAGAGCATGTTTCCTAAATCACAGCTTTTTTTTTTTTTTTTCATTTTTCCTGTAATCAAAAGGTGTATTTGCCTTTGCACCATCTGTTAACCACAACAGTTGTCAGAATGAGCAGGGAATGTAAATTAGGTTGTGAATACTGAAGTTCACTTTCCTTTTCTTTGCTTATGTTATTTTAAAGAGTCAATTAATTTTCTATTTATTTTTGTTGAAAGACTGAGCTAGGAGACCTTTAAAAATGCCTATGACTCACCAAAGATTTCTTAATTCTTCTGATATTTAACAGCAGTTTTGAAAAATTTGAGAAGAGAGCTTGTTTTGTCAATCATATAAAATGAGAGGGAAGGTAGGTTCCAGAAAAGGCAAAAGAAAGCTCTCTTCTTCCTCTCAGCATTGAGTACTTTTCCCCAGGAATTCTATGAAATTATGAAGGAGAATGAATGTATTGTAAAAAAAACATATTTTAAAACTTAAATTAAGTAGATGAGGAACGTGACAGAACTTGTCTTTGTGTTATCATTGTAAATAATAACTTGTTTATAATGGATTTTGGTGAGGATATTATAGAATCATTGAATCATATAATAGTTTGGGCTGATGATGATGACCTTTAAAGGCCATCTAGTTCCAACCCCTCTGCAGTGAGCACAGACATCTTTAGCTACATCAGGTTGCTCAGAGCTCCATCCAACCTGACCTTGAATGTTTCCAAGGATGGGGCTCCTACCATCTGTCTAGGCAACCTGTTCCAGTGTTTCATCACTATCTAGTCTGAACCCACCTTCTTTTAGTTATTTTACTCTTTCTCCTATCACAACAGGCCCTGTTAAAAAGATTGCCCCCACCTTTCCTGTAGGCCCCCTTTAACTATTGAAAGGCCTCTGTAAGGTCTCTCTGGAGCCTTCTCTTCTCCAGGCTGAACAACCCCAACTCTCTCAGCCTGTCCTCATAGAGGAGGTGCTCCAGCCCTCTGATCATTTTTGTGGGCCTCCTCTGGACCTGCTCCAACAGCATCATGTTTTTCCTGTGCTGAAGACTCCGGAGCTGGACACAGCACTGCAGGTGGAATCTCATCAGAGTGGAGTACAGGGGGAGAATCACCTCCCTCGATCTGCTGGCCATACTTCTTCTGATGCAGCCCAGGATACGGTTGGCCTTCTGGGCTGTGAGTGCACATTGCTGGCTCGTGTCCAGCTTTTCATCCACCAGTATCCCTAAGTCCTTCTCAGCAGGGCTGCTCTCAAGTCCTTCATCCCCCAGCCTGTACTGATACCAGGGATTGCTCCCACCCAGGTGCAGGACTTTGCACGTGGCCTTGTTGCCCCTCATGAGGTTCACACAGGCCCACTTCTCAAGCTTGTTCAGGTCCCTCTGGATGGTATCCCATCCTTCAGGAGTGTCAACTGCACCATTCAGCTTAGTGTCATCTGCAAATTCACTGAGAGTGTACTTGATCCCACTGTCTATGTCATTGTTGAAATTAAGTGTTGTATATTAAAATATCAAATTGCTCAAGTCTTATTCAGTGGGGGTGTTCAAAGGAGCGAACACAAAAACAAATGAAGAAACAGGAGTGGTGTTAAAACCTGTAGTAATCTAAACAGTTGGTATGGTCTAAAAAATGTTTTTCTTTCTCCAAGTCAAAAAGACATCTGATCCTTCAGAGTGATCATCTGGTTTTGAAGAGCAGATAACAACTTGAAAATGTTCTACCAAAAGGTGAAAAAAATCAAGGTATGGTCATTGTTTGGTGCTGCTTCTCTAGTCCGTCTCTCTAAACCAACAATTAAAACATCTTACAGAGTCTCAGGGCCTAGAGGACAAGTCCTATGAGGATTGGCTGAGGGAACTGTTGTTGCTTAGTCTGGGGGAAAGGAGGCTGAGGGGAGACCTTATTGCTTTCTACAACTACCTGATAGAAGGCTGTTGCCAGGTGGGCGTCAGTCTCTCTCCCAAGTAACAAGCAACAGGACAAGAGGAAATGGCCTCAAGTTGCACGGGGGGAGGTTTAGATTGGACATTGGGAAAAATGTCTTCACTGAAAAGGTTATCAAGCACTGCAACAGGCTGCCCAGGGAAGTGGTGTTGATTTTTAAATATCTCCCTGCAGGTATTTAAACAACATGTAGATGTGGCACTTACTGACATGGTTTAGTGGTGGAATTGGTAGTCTTATGGTTACAGTTAGACCTGATAATCTTAAGAGTCTTTTCCACCCTAAATGATTCCTTGATTCTATTCTGTGATTCTATGATCTGCTCACTACTCAGATCTATATGATGTTTAGTAAAACCTAGCAACTAATCCATGTGCTTTGCTTTTCTGCATGACCACTACTAAATACGCCCTCTGGGGAAATCCACAGTATCAGCTTCTGATTGAGGTCTTCTTAGTTTTGCCTGAGCTGCTCTTTTGGACTCGTAGGTGTTCTAGGGGACAGCTACTAAAGTGAGCAAATCAAGCTTAAATAATAAAGGAATGGTGATTTGAGACTTAGGGGTTTTTTTCCAACTGTTTCTCCATTGTTCAATTATTTAGACAATACTTGATTTTTCTTTGCATAGCCTGTTGATTAATAAGAAAACAATGCTTATTTTAGAAGTCTTTGATCTGCTTATTTCAGTTTTGAAACAGTGGCAACAGCTAAATGATGTTTTAATGTCATCAGCTAGAAATACTTCTGCAAAAAGCCTAAGGTTTAAGAACAAGGCGCAGTTTTGCTTTTGGTTTGTTTTTTTTTTTTCTCATTGCAGCTACTTCACAGAGGTGCAATATAGCACAATCAATCCAGTTATGAGTTGAGAGTCTCATAATGTTGCATATGAGCAAATACTTAGACACAAGTAAAGTTTTTGATTAATTTTGTAATTTATTCTGCTCAATTTGCCTTGTTCAAACAATAATTTCTTTAGTACATTCACTGTTTTAAACTGTAAACAAACTTTAAATAAATAGTTGTCTTCCAGCAAAGCCTGTTGTGAATACCTGTGTGCAGCAATACCGAATACATACGCCTGTAACAACAGAAATTAACTTTTAGTTATCTATTTGCTAAAATTATTTGAAATGTGGACTTCACAGATCTATGTTAGCTGTTTACATAAATCATCCAATCTAGAGATATAAACAAACCGTATTTTAAGCAACTCATCACTTGTTGAGTTATAAATCAGTTATAATCAGGCACAACTGATTATTCAATCCAAAATTCATTTGAAAGTGTTTCAAATACTCTAAACTGTTTTATTTTTGAATGTGAATGATTATTAGGAGCACAAGCCGTTTTACCACTGACTTTGCTCTAATTGTAGTTCTGTGTAGCATTCCTCTTTTCAGTTTCTCACCCAAGTGTACGAAGTAGTTGAGTATCTACCTCCGCTCTGTTTTTTAATAGGCAACTGATATTGTCTGTGTTCATGCTCCTCCCCACTCTTCCGCCATCGTATGAGAATTAATGTTTTCTCCATTTAAAAAGTGTCATTTTGGCACTGTTTTCCCCTTTAAAATCATCCAGTGAAATTAACATCAGCACTAAATAGAAAGACTCTCGTTTTGATGACAATAAGGAGATCCATATTGCATTGATGAAAGAGGACAGAACATGTTTGCACTGAATATTACCTGGGCTGCATGTGTGAAAAAGCTATGGCAGTTGATACTTGAACAGGAGTCCAGCCAACCCTAACAATCATACTGGCCCCAGGAGTGCAAGCTCAGCATAAGCTCTCATTTTGAGAATCCTCTAATGAAATATTACACAGAACATGGATGCAGGCTGATCCAGGCAGGCTCACACACTTAGCCTGACTGTTGTAGGATGTCAAGGACACATTCAGTGTCATAGAAATCATAATTTTTAAAGGGAGAATAATTAAAAAAAAAGTGACAAATGGGCACTTGCACCCAGGGCAACATGATTTTAACACAATTCATATAAAACTATTTTGGTATCTTTCTTTGTTAAAATAGCTGATCCTTTAGGATGCCTTCAGTCAGCTCCTCCCAAATATTGTGTGGGAAATCATCCAATAAACCTGAAAAGATTTAGATTATCTCTAACTGGATAAAGAGCTGGCTAAAGGGGAAAGGAAACCAGCAGTTTTGGTGAGAGAAACCATCCTTGGGAGAGGAAAATTACAAACATTGTTGCTCAAGATTCAGTCTTGGGACCAGTCTTATCCAACATTTTTCCTAGCAACCTTGTCACAAAATCTGAGTGCGCTATTGAAATTTGGTAATGACATAAAACTCAGTGTGTCACTGACACAGAAAAAAATGCAGAGCAAACTGGATGATCTTTCAAACCGGATAATTTTTCAAACTGGAGTACTAAGAGCAGATCAGGACATGGCATGAAATACGAGAGCACAAAGATGCAGAGCTGGGATTTCTGTTATAAAGTGGAGAATTGCGACTGGGAGAGCTTAGCAAAATTTTACTTACCAGTACAATGTAGCCTATGGATGCTCTTTTATTAAGTTGCTCAGATCCCTTTACCTGTGACAGGAATATTCTTAATTTGCCCTTTCTTCATATGATGCATGCGGACTTCACAAACTGCCCCAAAATTCTGCTTTTTGAAAGGGTTGTCTGGTGCCTGGACAGACCTTACATGATACACCGACTAAAGGTAAAATGATATATCATAAAACCAGAAGTTTAAATGAGCCACCCTATCACCATCTCTGACATCTACCTATGTATTAGTTTAGTGATAAGAAATTAAAAGAAATAAAAAAGGTGAAGGGTAAAAAGACCTTTTGATTAAGGCGGTCACAACTACAGCCTAGCAACCACTTCTCTTTTTATGCTTTATACTCAGACAATTGCCATCTATATGAAATGTCTAAAGCTCCTTTTTCTTTTTCTCCTGTATCTCCTGCTTTGTAACCCTTTATCAGCCCTGTAACTTTTTAACTCAGTCTCTCTTCCCTCTGTCTTGTGCCGAGGGACACTCCCTCCAGAGTATCAGTTCAATCCAAATGACATATTTCTTCAGCTGCTTCCTGTTCCCCCTAAGCTTTTATTTGTCTTCTGTTATTTTAGTTTAGGAGTCAAATGTCAACAAAGATTTGGATAATCATGCTCTCTCCTAAATTGAAATCTTAAATGCAAACTTAAAATTCAAGATATGAGTCAAGACTTTTGGGTCCACAAAACCACAATATAAAAAAAGAATTTTTTTTTTTTAAATAAAAACCTATTTGTGGTATTCCACTTAATGTTCACTTCCAGGCACACACCACTAGTAAGCATGCTGCAGATTTGTGTACCAGCATTTGAACTTTACAAGAAGTGAAGTTGTACATTTTTTTTTCTGTGTTAATATCTGTCAAAGGCCCAGTAAAATGATCAGCTGTGTTGCTTACAGAGCTTCTGCCATGAAAGTAGTCATATTTTGTGTACATATGAGATAGTAGGTTTGACAGACCTTGAAGAAAGCCCACAGGGTCTTTATGAATGATAAATGTCGGTTTAGGGCTAAAACCTCCAACTGAACTCTGCTTGCAGACTTTGTAGTGTGAGCTTTTGCAAAGTTGTTTTGTTTCTTCTATGGAATGTATTCAGTGTTGTGTCTGGTGGTAAGAATAAAATTAGAAATGTTAGTGCATATTGTTGCGAGAATGGAGAAATTAGTCTTATTCCTATGAGGTTTTGAAACTGTATCTTGGGCTGATCTCTCTCCTTTGAGACTGCAGAGTACAAAATACCAGGGGAATAAGCTTGTCAGCTTGGAACAGCTTCTTTCAGCATAATGCTTTATACATAATCCCATTTCAATAGAATCTTTCATTTTATGATCCCAGACCATTTTACTAGCTGTAGGTAAGTCTCATTATACTTGTTAGGAATATCACATCTATGTTGTAAATTTTACAAAGGAGAACTGGACAGGGTCAGTGACTTAGCTCAGGTGACTGGTGAACAAACAGGAAAAAAGCAGAAATAGGAACTAGAAATAATTATTCCTACACCCTGATGTCAGGCCCAGGTAACAGCAGAGGCTGCATTCACAGTTTTACAATGACAACTGTTCGAAAGGATTCTGTATTTTTAACCAAATGCGTTTTTTCATGAAGCATGCTCAGTTTCTTAGGAAAACGGGATTTTCCATAGAAAAAGCCCAGCCTTTCAGTCATGAAAATATTTCAGCTGAAGAGCTTTTTATTTTGACTAGAATATTTTCAAGGGAGTAGAAGTTTGGCTACTGCATGTCCCTATTTTTCTGTAAGGCCTGTGTTTCATGGTCTAATTCTCCCTGCAATATATGAGGTAATGGCAGACTTCAGGGATGCTCTGCCCCTCCTTTGGAAGGGTACACAGGAGTGTATCATAGGTAAGGTCATCTAATTTCTGAGAAAAGGCATTAACACAATGCCTTTAAGTCACTATTTGACATTTATGGACTGAAACCCTCTTTTGGCATTGATGTTTTTGTAGCAAAAAAATTAAAATCAACATTGTAATGAAAAAAAATCCACCATCTATTTTAATCAACATTTCAAGGAAAAAAAAAAATCCACTGTTGCCAATAAAGCAGCTACTTTTATTTCCTGCTCCCCCTTAATAAATATTTGAATGTCTTTCTTGAATGATCACTTTACATGTTCCCACATATTATATAATGCATTTTATATGAATTTTACATTTTAAAAAATCCTACAATTTAAAGCCTTTTGCTATAATCACTCTTGGCCCACTCTTTTCAGACATTCTTCATTTTAATCTTTACCTATGCATTATCAGAAAAGTCAGATACATTTTATTCTCCAGCACCATCACATTTCAGTTTATCCACCAAGACTTCATTAAATTTTTTTCACCATCTTGTCCTTTTGCTGCAGTTTTGCTGATCTGATGAATCTTACACAGAAACACATTTAAAGGCTGCTGCTGTGACATCAGGGAACTCACATGTACAAAATTTGACATCTTGACTATTCTGTCAGGTATCACTGACTTCCAGATTGTTACAGAATTGATTGTTATTGATTTCAAAGTGCTACTGACTTTAGGTTCTGGCACTATCTCTCCTTACTAAAAAAAAATATTCATACCTATTCTTTCTGATCTTTCTCACAGCATGCTCCATCTGAGGGAGTGTGATTATGAAATGGATTCAGATTACTCAACATAAATGGAACTTCCTGATTAACTGCTAAATCATGTCAGATATGGGCTCTCAGCATCAAAGACACTCCCATTCATTTTGCTGGCATGACCTTATTCTTTTTTGAAAGGATATTTCTACCTATAACAGTAGTGTAGAATGCTTATCTATTGGGGAACTGTTGCAAACAACCTTGGATAAATCAGGTCTCTCACTTAAGAGTGTCTCATGCATATGACATGTGCATATCTGTTCCCATGATATTAAATAGTCTCTGATTCTCTATCCAGGCAAATAAGCAGCATGAATTATACATATTATCTTGACTAGCACTCAAGCTCAGCACTATGATTTAGTAACTTCATCCAATCTGATGACTCCACATGGCTGCCTCTATCCTACAGCAGGTGTCATTTACCCTATAGCATGTGTTCTCCCGTTGTCTAACCAGGACACCTATCAGAAAATACCACAGCTCCTTCTGTGCTAGGAGGTTCCTTTCCCTCTGTACTAGGAGGTTTTCTTTAGCCCTAATATCCTAAAGAATTATTTTTTTTCCAAGTCATTTCTCCATTCCCACTTTTGCTTTGGAGAGTTTGTACTGGTAAAAGAAACTGAGCATATACATGTCTCATGAAGTGAAGATGCAGCTAGGGTTCCTGCTCTACAGCAGAACCACAGCCTGGAGTACCTTCCCAAAACCCAGGAAACAGGCAGGATTGCCCTGGTCTTTCAGAGAAAATCTGTTAGAACAGCCAGACTTGCTGTCACTTCTTTTCCATTGTGTTTCCCTAAGCAAAAAAAAAAAAAAAAAAAAAAGCACTGCCTGCTTAGAGGTGATTAAAAAATCATTCATTAAAATAAAACATAATACACAGTCTCCAGAGCAGTCCAATCCCCACAACCCTCTTGCTACAATCATGTTCCTACCAGTGGAGTGTTTTTTGAAGCGCAGCACTCATGGATAACAGTTGGGATTCACTTGCAGTGTGTCTCCATGATTCTTCTTTCAAGTTCAGGTTCCTACTAACAGTCTCTCTCTTCTCAGCCCACCTTTCAACTATCTTGAATCTGCACCACTCATTTTAATAGTCATTTTTCTTGTGTGTGAAGTGGTCTGAGGTACTCTGAATGGCACAATACAGGCGCTGTTGCACTTTACCGTATTAATCAAAAACTGAACAACAGAGGTACTAGCTGGCTGAACCGACAATGTTAAATGATTGCCGTGAGGGAGCTTTGGGGCCTCTTAAATAAACTATGTGTGATTTCCATAGATGTACTGCTATTTAAATAGTGCCTATGATAGACAAGTACGTTTGAAAAAAAAAAGAAAGGATGAAGGCTGTTTTAGGGTTCCACAGTTGACATGTTAATGGTGGAGTAGCCTAAGGAAAATGAAATGAAATTTGTCCACGTGGAGACAATAAATGAACAATGCACATAAACACATGCACACATGCATAATGATGCAGAGACATAATGAAGTGTGATAGAAAAAACAAAGGTGTGGTGTGATATACGCAAGAAAACTTGGACTGCATCTGATACATTAAATAAGATTACCAGGCCATTTCAGCATTCATGCTTGCTATCTAAATATTAGTGATAGCACAGGTTGTCACTATCTATTTATATACATGCAGCATGCCTTGTGTTGTCCAGTAAGATATGAGTGAGGAAACAAGATGAAACTGAGCAAATGAAAATGAAGGAAATGTCAGCAGAAAAGGTAATCTTAACAGTCAGGTCTGTTAAATTGTAAAAGTGTTTCCTTAGGGAAGCAGTAAAAACATCATCTCTTCAGTCATTTAAAACTGAATCAGACAAATATACAGGACTACGTTCTGCTCCTATTATAGGAACACGATTCTGGCTTTGAAACTCTGTGTTTTCCTTTGTGCTGATACAACCTAAAGCACAATCTGCCTCCTTGGGAACAATTTATTTTAGCAGGGATTAGTAGGGAGAGGGAATATGCAGTTCACCAGGTCTTTTCTCACTCTTAATGACTATGGGAAAATCTTGAGACGGGATTGAGTCTCTGAAAACAAATATTGTAATGGATTTTACTATGTGTTTACATGATTTAAGTTCACATCCTAGGAATATTTGGGGGCATGGGTGGCATGGTCTACTACAATAGCAGAAATATGGCATTTTCAAATAGCATTCAAATTTTCAGTGGAACTATTTACCATATTGTCTTTCTGCACTGGCCTGAATGTTCACACAATTTTGAGGTGTCTGCTATGGCTGTGGTAAGCATTGTCCTGAGACCATGACATAAACTCCATTTACTTGTCTTCTTTGTTTTTTGTAGGTTTTTTTTTTTTCTTCTCAAGAATTAGATTTAATATCAATCAAATTTTTTAGTATGGCTAATTGAAGTACAGCATCTTGCAGACTTTCTTACAAGTACAGTAATAATTTTAGATATTTTGGTTTCTTTTTATTAGGTATTGGCTTCTTTTCTTTTATAGATGGTAGCCCTTATTTATGTAAAACAAACTCTCACACAGTTTAAGCGAAAAACTTACCTTGAGACCAACCCAAACAGAATGACATCAGCGGAAAATCTGGCCCATTATGTTTTAGGTAACCAACTGGCTCATGACTTTGGTGGTCTCTCTGGTAAAGGTTGCTGATATTCAGAATTAAGCTCTCTAATTACAATAGTGACTTCTATTCATTGCAGTTTAAACGTAGCAGCACTTTTCTCTGTATAATAGACCTATTGCTTAAAAAGATTATCAAGGTGATTTCTTAGAGGATCCATACACAGAGAATAAAAGATCCTCACATGTTTTATTTTCTGGACAGATGTTGATATTTCAATGGGAATACAATAGTTCAATATTTAAATCTCTTTTGAAAATCAGACTGAGATTGTACATGACAGCTTTTTTTGTCCTGTGATAAAGACAGATTAGTGTCAGCTTGATGGCGGAGAGGCTATCAGATGATTGTAACAAACTTTGCTTTGTTAAGCTTTATTTACTGAATACTAAATTCTTTTCTGTGGGCCAGTATGGTATATGATTTCTTCCCATGTTCCTGGGTGAACATCTCTGTTGAGCTTTAAGTACCTCATGTCTTTGTAGCAACCTGTGTCCAGCTTGTTTTCATTCTATATTCACTTGCACTGTGAAAGTTCATCACTGCACCTAGGAAAAAAAACATGGGAATATAAATATGTAGAGAGAATGCTTCCATTTACTACATTTAACTGTCCTCTTTTAAATGTTAAAATAATTTATTAATGTAGAAAAGAAGCTGTGAACATTTTACTGGCTGAGAACATCTTTAAATACGAGTTATACAGTATATCTAATTTCCCAAAAGCGAAGTATTAACTGTAGGTATTCGTTACTGATAAAGTATGCAGTGCTTTGCTTCTCAGTATCTATTGAACCAGTCTGCCAGTTGATGAACCCAAGTACCCCTAACTACAATGAGATAGCTGACTGACATTGCACAGGGAGATCTGGCTCATCAGATGCAAAACTGTTTGGGATCAGCAGTGTTACTTAGCATCTTCTGGAAGTGAGTGCACTGAGAGGGGTGCCCACAAGGCCTGGTCACAGTTAGAAAGGGTTATTCATGCCCTGAACTTTGGGAACTGGTTAACTCAGCCATTCACGAGCTGCTCAAAAATGTAAACATATGAACCTTTGATCCTGGCTTTGAAAATACTACTTTAACAAATTAACAATTATGATCATTATATATAAGGTTGACATCTTGTTTAATGTAATATAACCTTTGTGTCAAAATATTCCTAAGAACATCTAACATTTTCTCTATATATTTTTTCTATCTAGAAACCGCCCATTCTCCCTTTCTTCTGAAATCATCAATTTCTTCTCTTCTTTCATTAAAATCCCTCTGTTACTCTTTATCTCCAAAGTGGGTGATGAACTGTTCACTGGCTGTTGGATGTGTGCAGGTGTAACCTGGAGCAGCAGAGCTTGATTCAGAGCAGTTGTGTAGCGAAGATCAGCATGCTGTCATGCTACTGTGCATGCCAGGGTTTTAGACAGTGCTTGATGATCTAATAGGACAAATCAGGAATGCATACAGTTTGTTTCTTCTCCCAAGTATGAGATATCTCTTGGCACTTTAACAATTTGTGGATAATTTGAACCTTCTCACTCCGCTTTCCAATCTCCTTCCTGACACCGCTCCTTTAAGAAATATTTTTTCTATGCAGTAAATCAAGGAGTCAGAGCTTTTCTATCTAAGAGGTAGTATCTACAATACCTTCTAGAGTCCTGCAAACATCAAATATGGCTCCTGTGTCAGTCCCATGTTTCCCAGTGAGAAAAGGGAAGAAGAGTAGGTGCTCTGAGATCACCACACATTCTTCTTAGAGGGGGAAATACTCTCTGCTTTCTGGAACATTTTTAAGGTTCCAGGCCCTTTGAAAAACAGAAAGTTAATAAATATCTTATCAGTGACTCGAAAACATTTCTTTTTCAAATTGTTAAAAAAAGGAAAAAAGACACTTTCACTTGAATGATCTTTAAGCAAGTTAAAATATTTTTGTTTGTCTTCCAACCTTCTAAAATGTTTTTGAATTATAAATGTACTATAAAATATTGAAAAAAAAATAGTTTTACACCAAAAAATCAGAATATTTCAGTTCAAACTGCCTAAACAGTTACTTCAAAGGCTGTTGGTATGCAAGACATTTTGCTGTCACCAACTTGCATTTGTTTGTGAGAAGATCTCTTTAGTGCAGATGGTATGTTGAATGCCCAGTGATTCCTAACTGACCACTCGGAAGCAAAGAAGACAAAGCAAAGCTGGTTTTAAAGGGACAAAGATCACAGCGAGACAACCTTAGCTCCCTTCTGTTATTTTACTAACGGGGAACAGAAGGCAAGCAGCATCTTCAGGGCACAAGTCCTGTCACTGCTGAGGACAGTAAAACCTTTTGCTGCCACAATCGCTTTAGGCTGCACCTTTGAAGAGAGAAAAAGAATTTAGAAACTTTGAAAGGTTGGTTATTTAACTCCCTTTTCCCAATGCAGACACAACCACACCTATATCAGGTATCGTGTGCTGTGATAGGTTTCCAATTTATGAAAAAAAGAATCTTTGCAGTGATTATTTAAGATTCACGTAGTGGTGGTGGCGTTTTTTTTTAAAAAGCTTTCTGCTCTGGAATGACATTAAGGGAAGGACACAAAAGGTATATATTTGAAACATGACTGGGGGAGTAATACTCCTTGACTTGCTTACCACGTATCTGTCATGCCTAAAAACTGTTGAGTGTAACTGCTGTACATGTCTGAGAAGGGCTCTGTTTGCTCCTATCACTAAGTCCATATTTTCCATTCACTTAGAAATTATTTAAACACTTCATCATGAAAACACTATTTTCCCATTGGCCATAACTTAAATGCCGTTCAGCTGGCATTACGTGTATTAAGAAATAGATACATAGAGGGCCCAGAGTCTACAAGTGCACCATGTTTGGGTCTGCAAGTATGGTACTTAGTGGCTACACTGTTAACTCAGCAGCCCCCCTCATGACTCAGGGATACTGGACTTTTCTAGCACTTCATGAAGGCATAGTCAGTGGCTGTAGTCTTCTGTTAACATTATTTGCTTGAGAATTGCAGGGTACACAGTTGTACAGTTCATTCTTAGAACTAAGCAAGAAGGGTATATATTCTCCTCGAACACTGTAATTACACTGCTAATTATAACTGTATTGCAATTGTGAGCTAAGTGAGCTAAGCATAGAAACGAAAGGAAAAAGACATTCCTGGACACAAAGCCATGATTTTATTGGAGGGCGGTAGGAAACAGGACACAGAACTGACACACTGGCTTTTATAAATGACAAATTAATATGACCATAGCTATTCTGTAGTGTTCATGCCAATTTGCACAGGAATAAAACAACTGTATAAGTTTCAGAACAATGAAGACTTAAATACTTCATCTTCTCAGTTCTCTTCATTCTTCAGTAAGAATCCACCGCTCAACCACAAATATCTTCTCAAGGATTTCACATGTGTTTTTCAATTACGTAAAGCAGAGTAAAAATCTCTGTTCGGAAGCAAAATATTACCACCATAGAATTGAGAAATATGAATACTCTGGATCAGTATCCAGACTCAATCCAAACAGAACATCGTTTGAGGTTTGCCCATCTCATTTCTCAGACAATCTCCCAACTCCCAGCTAGCCTGGTTTTATTTGTCTTGCATTAATTTTTTTACCTCCATGGCATAGTTGCGGAGCAATGTTGAAGGCAGTTACTCTTCCCCATGTTTTCAGCTAGATGAAATCTGCAGCACATTACACTGCCTGACAGGAATAGAGAATCAGCCCCAAGGATTTGCTGACAAGTAAAGCCCAGATGTGGTGTGTGTAAGGTTTCAATGTTTTCTCCCCTTTTAGCTGTGGAGGAATTTTCTTGACGATACTAATTATGTTATCATCCTGATACAAGTTTCATTAAAACACTTTTAGCCCTATTGCCTGAAGCTCAGAGAATTCACTGTCTTTAAATAATCCAAGACACAAAATCAGATGAGAGATTGTACATGATTTCATCTACTGTTTTGCACACAGTGGCAGAAATTGCCAATCCACAAAGAAAAAAAACGTAGTCTTTCTTGTGGGAATTCAGGCTATGCTGGAACATTTCTCTCCTCCTTTGCACCTCCCTATAGGTTAGGCCAGGCTAATTCATCTTAGATTAGTCCTTTGCTGTTCATGAAGTGCTGTTTTGATGATGACTAGCACCACTACCCACTCTTAAAAGACTCTGCTAGATTTCTGAGATGATGGTATGAACCAGAACACAAGATAGGGGCCTGGACAGTGGGAAGCATGTAGAGGGCCCACATGCACCCACCACTGCCTTCCTGGGCAGCAAGTGACCATTGAGGTATCTTAGAGAAGGCTTCCTCAAGTCTTATGCTGGTTTCTTGAAACATGTGGGTATGTGCATATATTTGGAAAATCAAGCTTTTGAAGGTGCTGTCGTTTAATTTTCTAGGTGAAACAATTAAGTATACTGGCAAGCTGTCCTAATGCAGTTTTTCTACCTGATAGCAGCAGGTTTATTGGTAATCCTGTGCACAGATTTTGGCTTTGAAATCAGCTTAGACTTCTAAAATGTGAGAAAACTTCTTTGAAACTTGCTGGGGAAGGAAGAGCTTCACTATTTATAATCCAGACTAATTGCTCTTTGCTGTTCAAAAGCTTTCCTGCTTTATTTGCTGGACCTGACTATGCACTTGGCATGCCCATAAGCTGTCCAAAGCCATTCCAGTGATCTGAACTATGCATGAATCTACACGCATTGGTCTGTCTCTGCTCTTCTCAGCCTGTCTTGTCCCGGGGTAGAGTGTAAAAATCTTTTTGCCTATCTGCAGCTGAGAAGACAAATAAATCTTCTTCTCTGCATTATAAGTCCTGCCAAAATTATCCAACCATCAGCTGCACTACAATCAGATAGCACTAGTGTGTGGGACTCAGTCGTGGTATTCTTGGCAGCGCTTACTCACTGCAATGCCTTTTCTAAATGGTGTCAATGCTGAGAAAAAAAGAGCACTGCTTTCAGATCTGAACTGGCTTCCAATAACCTCCTGGGTAAAATAACAATTTAACCTTTAGTAAGCAGCTTCCTGATAGATTAAATTTCCTCATACTGCCACAGGTGAGGCTAGCTTGAATGCTATGGCTGGTATATGCCCAGGACAAACATAAGGAAGCTGCCAGATGAATAGTTTCTGTGAAGGGTCTTCCACACTGCAGGTTAGTCACCCCAGTCATCTGCTAGAGTTTGTGTTCATTCACTTTCCAGGAAGACTGCAAGCTTCCTGTGTTTCCACTTTCTTAAAAACGTCAGTACATTTACTGACGTTATGTTGGCTCAGGTTATTTTATAATCTTTATATATGAAGATGGCACAAAAGCAGGTGATTCACACCCATAGAGGCTATTTAAAATGCGATTAAAAACCCCATAAAACCAGAACAGTTTCAGCCTAACTTTGCTCCCACTGAATTCAGTGGTAAAGCTCTCACTAATATCAGTCCAAGAGCAAATTTGAACAAATTCTGGGACCTTTTAAAGTATTACACAGAAATACTGCTTGCTAGTATAGCTTGCTCTATTTTTAAACTGCATTCAAAGAAAATCTTTGTTTTATTTAGGAAAAGAAGAGAAAGAAAACTCTTTTGCTATGTTTTAGCTCTGATTTGTTTTGCCTTATTGTAGTTCTGTTAAATGTTAGTTTGGCATTTGACACATGCAGGTCTTCCCTACAATCTGGACACTTCTGTCATTGGAAGTTGCTATGATCCCAAGTTGTTATGGAAAACAATTTGGTGATAAGACCTTTTAATGAAACATTACAATGCAGACAGGAAAAAGAGGTCAGTCAGAGAGGATTGCATTACAGCAACACAACAGTTTTTCCACAAATATTAAAACCAACATCTGCTGCTCTCTTTAGCACTGTGAAAATTTCATTTAATCAAGATCTGAGTAGCAAATTACTTTTAGATTACTTTAAAAGTCATTTGCAGCTTAAATGTGTCTGTCTTTTGGGGGGTAATTTACGACTATATTTTCAGATTGTATGATGATTTTTATAAAGATAATTTTTCAATTTCCTCTCTTTTATGAAAAAAAGACAGGTACTAAGTGATTACACACAGATTTTTTTTCTCCTTACATCTTCTGTCTGTTGACATAAACACTTTATATAGTAAATATAAAGCAAATAGCTCCATGCTGTGCAATACTTCTACAAATACACCTAAAATGATAGAAAGCTCATGTGGTTTGGGCTTTAAAGAATTGAAGTATTTAATAAATTAAGATTCACTGAAAATGAAGCCTGCTTCAACGTAGTCTACTGCATGTGTTGATACATGCTACTAAAGGACTTAGTTTAATTGTTTTCCTCCTACCTGATTTCAAATCAGGAAGTTAAAGGTGAGGAAAAGAAAGTTATGAAGTGGATGAAAAAAGACTTCCTCTCAGAGCTCTGAAAAGCACTGTAATAGGATATTCATGCTACAGACACAAATCCCAGAAATCCCCTGATTGCAGCCAAATGCAGCAGAAACAAGGGTGCACACAGTTTAGCATTATTGCAGGAAGGTACCATAAAATGCACTAAACCCCTTGCAGCAATCGAGCTCCACTGAAAAAGCTTGACAATGCCATTTTCATTCTGTAGTTATTGGAAGGATCTCACGGACAACAGAGATCCTTTACTCCTCCTGGGCGTGTACAAAAGCCCATAAAGTCTACATATATATATATATATATATATATGCAAATAAGTTGTCTGCAGCAGCTGTCACTGGGTTGTCTTAAGATCATGGGTTCAACACTTTTGCAACTTGATTGCATCCTGGGAACTAGAGTGGCTGCACTTTGGACCCCTTTCAAACTGTTTGAGCGTGTGCTTTCTTTGATCTCAAATCAATGAAAGTCCCTGAGGATTACTGCCTGATTCTTTCACTCTTCAGTCAGGCCTGACTTTACTTTCATTCCATTAACAGTAAGATGCCAATAAGAACTGCAAGTATCCAAATCATCATAGCAAAGTTACTGGGTTATTAGACTAGTGGCAAATAGCCATAAGCATGTTTTCAGTCTTTCTCAAAGTACCTCAATTTAAATCAGCCTGAAGACAAACACTGTTGAATAACAACATGGGAGCCTCAAAGGGAGTAGCTGGTGGGTTTTCTCCTGTTGTTTTTCAAGAGCATATTGCTTGGCAGCCTCTGTATAGCCTTCATGCTTCCTTTTCTTAAAGCTCCTTCATCCTCACCAAACCACAAGTGTAAGAAACAAGCATTAACCAACATACTCCCACATTTTCTGACACAGTTCACATACACCACTGATAAAAAGTATTGAATAGTAGCTCTGGAGATTTTTGGTCCTCTATGCCCAAATATTTCTCTAGTTGAGAAAATTTAGAGCTGCATCTCTCTAAAGTGAACATTATCTTCACTAAATCAGTTGACTCACAGCTTGCCTTTTGATGCATGTAAGACACTACATTGGTTTCCAAAGACAGTGTAAGATGTACACCACTATCTGAAAGTAAAATGTGTGTTAAAGTACTTCAAGCAGTAAAATATAATTAATTGTTAGTGTCCATAGAGTTTTCTGTTCAGTATCTTAAGAAAAAGGCTAGAGGGTAGACATACTTCACTGATGTATAACATGTTTTCACTATAGTATGTGAACATGTTTTCTTATGGTGTGCATAAATGTAGGACCTGGCAGAACAACTATTCTTCGAAATTGCTGTCTCATTTGTTTATTGAGCAGTGAGTCTTATATTTGCCTTCTACTGTACGCAAGGTTACATTTTGTTGCACCGAGTCTGGGGACCCCAGACTGCATTATAAAATGTAAGAAAACCACCCTGTCACATGTATGCAATTAGGAGACATTGCTTAAAACTAGCACAGGCTTCATATTCATTTACTCTGAAAGAAAGAAAACCCAAAATCTCTCACTTTCTTACAGCTTTGACTCACCAACTACCTTGCGATATATGCAGCTGCTAGAGTTCAACAGACAGAATTATAGATGGTATTCCATTGTTCTTTTGTGTAACATTTCTGCTTTAGATATTTTAGACAACTCTTCCTTTTGGTCTATAAATTTGGAAATATGTTCTTAGCTGCATCATTACATTGTGACACAATTACACGCATTAAAGGTGTTGCAACTCTTTTCTGCAAAGTAAACCAGCAATGCTTGAAAAGTAATTTATTTTTGAACTTACAGATTTCTTTTAATTTTTCAGCAGATTCCAGGGACATGAGCATGGACAGATAGTTCAAGGTAGGCAGGCAGGCAGTTACTGCTCAAATACAATTGTTTTCTGACAGCTGAATAAAAAGGTTGTTGGATGTGTTGGTTGGCTTTTCTGAACTAAATTTGCACTGTTACATGGAGAGGAGAAAGAGATACTTTAAAATTATACTGCTGTAATATTTTTACAAACAGTAAGGACTGAAAACAAAACTATTTGATGGTTGCTTTTTCTGTATTTAAACTTTCTTCTACGCTGACCACTAAGGTCCCTATACTGAGAGTACATTTTTAAACAGAGTTGTAGCAATAAATATCTTTGTCTGTCTCTGCAAGTGTATATTAATGTAGTGCTTTATTTCTGTATCTGAGTTGTGACAGTCCTTGGCTTTCAATCCAATTAACTGAGTCACACTGTTACAAAACTCCAAGGAGAGAAAAATATCAGCCTCATAAACTTATAAATAACAGGATCACACTTTTTTTCTTTGAAGGATACACTTCTCTTTCAACTGTATGACTTCCTTAATATTTTACAGGTTAAAAATATAAGAAAAAAATAACTTGATTTTGAATACCACATTGGGTGGTATATTTAGGAAGAGCTACATACATATAGCTCATAGCAGTTTTCCAGAAATATGTACCCTGTGTGTAAGGATTGAACAGATGAATAGTCTTCATATTACTTATCCTAACCATATGGTTTCTTAATATGGAATAAGAGCAAGATCCTAAAACTCTTGCTCTTGTGTATCACTTAAGTGAAACTGGGAAATTATCAAGTATCAGTCTGTATGCAGAGGAGCCCAATAAGAGTTCCTGAGGATTATGTGAAAATCCTGTTCCTGGAAGAGAAGATGTTGGTGAGGGAAATGTAAGTTTCTTTCAAGACTTATAATCACATTAAGTGTACAAAATCAGAACCATTAAGAGCTACATACTCCTCAGGGGAGCAGCAGTGACTATCACTAAAGGATATATGAGCCCCACACATAGCGAAATGCTGACTGTGTGAGCGGGTAAGGATGTCTGGAAGATTTGGTAGTTTCACTTTGTGTAAAGTTCTGCCTAATCATTCAAAACAGTCTAGGTTCTGATAGACTCTGGAATCCGCAAGAGATGTACCTCAAAATAGGTAACAATAAAATAACTGAACACCTGTATGTGAAGCAGAATTTTGACATCAGGAAGGTCAGATTTTGAGCAGCACAGAGAAAACTCAGAGGATTAATGGATTTGGAGCAGAAGTTGATAAAAGGCAAAGAATAGAAACAAGCTTCCAGCAGGGTGCAGAGCAGGAGAAATTCAGGGTGTAGAGTGTAATCCACTCAATTGCAGATACTTGTTTCAATAATCACAAAATAGGTGTTTTGAAAGATTTGATGGAGGACAGAAGCAGACATCACTGACCGAATGCATCCCTCTCACCTGAAGCGAGGTAACCAGAATGACCAGTTGATTGTTAGTCAGATGTTGCTAAAGCCTGAGTCATGCTTTGGTCACCTTTGTAGTTTCTCTTGACAATAACTTTTCTCTTCTTTGATTCCCTTTGGTATGAAATATGTTCTTTAATTGAAACAATAATACATAATTTAAAAATTGTGGGTTTGTATATAATCAGTTGTAACCTGTAGTTTTGGAAACAAGCACTGCCAGAATTTCCCTGAAAGCTCCCACACCTTTTCTATTCCTTCATGATTTACAGAAACAGCTTCGTTTTCTGTTCTTGCCATTTAGTGTATTTTTAGCACATACAGAGGAAGACAGGATTTGCTATTGGTTTGTTCTGAAGAATCTCTCCTGATCTGCAGCTACAGCGTAAAAGTGGCAGAAAACTGAGCATATGCCAAAGTACTATGGCATATAGATGACGTATTTGGAAGAGAGAAGTAACAGCTGAGGAGAGTGAGGGACTCAGAGAAAAGTCTCTCAGTTCCACTATAGCTAGCTTGACATGTTGTGTCATGAGCTTTATGAGCAGAAGCCTCATGTATTCAAGTACAGAAGGGATAATGAAACGCAGTCTGTGGACTCAGCTTCATTCAGGATAGAAATGTGCTTTCAAAACCAGCATGCTATAATTTAAAAATAAAGTGATACTGAAGAACAAGTAAGTTTCTTCAGCCACTTATATAATGGGATATGTCACATGCTTGTCCCAGAGTTCTTGACAGAGCCTAAAATCCAACATTTTGCTTCACATACCTTTCTAGAAATAAGGGTTTATTAAAAAGTTAAAATAATAGTTATGTAATAAAATGAATCTGGGAAGAGCACAATCTCCTCGGTGCTTTCTTCATGTAGATTAACTAAACCTTTTGCGAGTTAACGTCTCTACCTTTCTTTTAGATCTGTGTTAAGTTGTAGTGCGCCCAACAATGGAGGAGAAGAGACTTAAACAACATGACTCTTTGGGATTGTCACTTTCTGTTACTTTGTAGGAAAGACTGCATTAACCATTTCTCTAGCACCTGGCTTGTCTCTGCTGCTGTTCTTTGTAGCAGTCCCATAGCTCTGTCATAGCTGTGCAGTTCCTCTGTAAAGAATAATGATGGCTTTGGAGTTTATTCAAGATCTAGACTATATTGCTACTTCCCCTGCTTTTTCAGTAATCGGCCTCTGTTATTGCTGTTCACATGAAGTACCTAAAATTGCAAGTTCTTACAAAGAAAGACTTAAATCCTAAGGTAAGCGGCTCTGGAGTCTACACATGATAACAATGTCAACATAAATATGTCAAATTTGATTATGGATTTCTGCATGCATTCATGTCCTTAGAGTCTCATGGAGTCACCAAACAACAGTGGAATCTTCTGATTAGGCAAGATTTGAATGACTGACCCTATGGTGTACATGTGAAATGCTCTGTAGCCCACTACCTCAACAAAAAGGTGAGTTTATGGTAAGTATATGGAAAATTGTGTTCACCTAGGAATTAATAATAGGAATAAAATACCAATTTGGTAACCCCAGGCACTTTCTGCACTAAAAGTTATTGCTGAATCATTATTTTGCATGGTCTGTGAGCACACAGCTAGAAGGCACTTATAATTGAAAAGTGGAGGTAACTATCATGCTTCTGTGAGTAAAATGCAATATGCAAATCTCTCTTGTACCCTGCAACAATCTCTTGGTATTCAGCCAGATCTGCAATACACAAAACAGTGGCAGAGGGTACTGCTCATTCATTTCTGTAATAAAAACTGTCATGAAATGTTATTGATGTTGATGCACAGCTGCTGAAAAAAAAGAAGGCAATTATTGGAAGTGAGGTTGTTGGATTTTTTTCAGTGAAACATAGTGATTTTCCAGACTGCAGTATGCTGGAGCAAAACAGCATCACACTGAATTTTCAGCTAAATGCAGGTGTAGAGGATGTCTGAGTTGGGCTGTAATGGGTAGCTCTTCATTTGTGGTACCAGCAGGCTGGTCAGTAGCTGAAGTACAGAAAAAAAAAAAAAAAAAAAAGAAAGCAAATGTGTGAATATGGGGTAAAAGTTATATATAGAAAGCAAATGAGAATATTAAACTTATAATAAATGTTCATCATAATCTGACTTCACCCTAACAGTAGGTAAGAAGAGAAAGCCTGTCCTGAGAGGAACCAGTGGAAATCAAGGAAGAGAGACGAATGTGTGTCAAGAGGTGCCAGAGGAGTTATGGTGGCGAGGAGTTATACTTATCACCACATAGCTGTTAAACTTCCCAAGCCAGTATTTTTATGCCTTTATCTTCTCGCACATTCTCTTTTCTATATAACTTGATATAAATGCAGTTCTCATTTACATGTTGTAGTGAATTTAAATCTTCTTCAAATTAGAGACATAAACACATAAAATAAACCAACCGAGTATACATACCGCCAACATGCAAGTATATGTATAAGCATAAGTAACTCCACTTGGAGGTCTGAACAGTCATCCAAACAGAGGCAGAGTTATTATACTATTATACTATTACACTAAAACAAATTAGAAGCTTTTGAAGCATAAATGGCACATTTCATTTGTCTTCAGAGTACTTGTCTTCTTTATTTTGACCACCCTTCTTCCTGAGCCTCTTCTTGTTGTTGAAAAGCTTCAGAAAAATGCAGGAAAGGAGTTCTCTTTGGTAATAAACCCTTATCAACGGACTTTGATGAGCTCTGGATGGTAAATTTGGCAACAATAACTTGGTCATAGACGATAAACAGTTCTATTTTCTCTTCCTAATTTAAATGTAGCCATTGTCTTACCACAGTTTATTATTAATACTTATTCATAAAATATGCAAAATGTAATGCAGCATAAGTTAGTTAACTTTGTCAGAGCTAACTTCATATTTGGAGTTTTCTCATTTTTAAACTGAAAATCTTAAATTACAGTAACAGTTCTTGTATTCATTTAAAATGTAAGATAAGTTAAAGCACCAGTGTGTTTAAATGATAGAAGAAAACATAAAACATATAATCTTGTTATTTGAAAGTAAAAGCTACATAGATTGTTATTAAAAGGAATGAGCCAATATTCCTTTCAGAGATAAAACTACCGTTGAACATAAAGAACAGATCTAATAATCCAGCTTCCCATTCTCATGTAACTACAAACTCCCCTTTACTTCAGAGAATATTCAGTCTTTAAAACTGGCCCAGAAACCACGGGAACCACTGACATCAGTAAGGACTGACTCTTTTTTTGTTTTGTTCTGTTTTCTGGTCTCAGCTCTGCAACTTTTGCCATGTGGATGACTGAAGCTATCTGCCTGTGCAAAGCACCAGTAAACACAATGGTCCACAGCAATGCATCAGCTACTGTGAAACGTGTCTTTTTATACGTTATTTTCAATGGCTGACTCAAATACTAAGAGCATCATCTTGCTTGCTCACTAAGTAAAATCACAGACAACACGAATTTACCCTTGATTTTGGAGGAAAACATGCCACTGGATTTTATTTTTATTTTAGTGCTATCTATAAATACAAGGAAACCAGCACTGATGGTTTGGGTCAAGATTTGATTTGTAGGCAGCTTAGAATTAACGATATGCTGGCAACATTTCAAATAACTAGCACATCATGTGGCTGGTGTGATTAATGTTCACAACACATTATGTCCCAAGATACACATTGTAACAATAATAATTATCATAGACGTCTTTTGTAATTTTTATGAAGGAAATATACTACTCTTTAGGAATTTGCCTGTAATTTAGAGTGGTCATTCATTTAAAAAAAAAAATATATATGAACAGACTAAATGTGATTTGAAATTTGAGATCAGATAATTATTCTGTATTTATTTATATTTAGGCCTCTGTGCTTAATTTAAAAAAAAATAAAAAAGGAAAAAAATCAGCATTAGTGTAACAATTAGTTTGAAACCTTTATGAGCTAGATGTTACTACCTAGTGTTCTCAGGAAAACCCTTGAACATCTAATTAGTGCTAATAGAAACTGTCTTAATTTCTTTAGACCACAGAAAATATTCTTACCAAGAAAATAATCAGTCATTTAAGTATATCATTTAAGCATATCATTTAAGATAATAGTGCCTGTCAAAGGCAAAGACACATCCATTTATTAGTGCATTATGCACTCCAAACACCATCTGCTCTGTTTTGTCTCATCCAGCTTCTTTTCTAGTTGTGTGTTCTTTTCAGTTTTGTTTTCTTTGTCTTTTTATCTGAGACCTGGACTTAATTCCCGCTGACATCAATGGAAGGACGCTTACAGAAGCCATTGACTAGGATCCCATGTTGTTTTCTCTGTCAGTTTTTTCTTTTAACCTCCTAAGTCATAGGTCAATTTACACCCCAAATTTTCTTCCTTTAATAACCTGCTTGTTATTCCTAAATTCTACTCTCTGTCTCACTATTCCTTTTTCATATTTTTAAATTTGTGCCAACCCAAACTAAATACTCCTAAATTTTATGGTCTAAAAACTACATCTTGTGTTTCCCCCATCCTCCCCTTTCATTCATGCCTCTCACTCAGTTCATTCTGATTCAAAAGAAATCACCTTGAGATTTCAAATATTTTATATGAACAAATTTTTCTTGACCACATAAGCGCAAGCAATCTCTTCTATTAAACTATTTCATTTTTCACTCACATACTGCAATTTAAGTTTTCCTTAGCTTTTAGTTTATTTTTCCTCCCTTTTGAAGCAATTAGATTTCATACTACTTTGAATAAGGTAGGTGTGGATATTGTGTCTTTTCTTCTGTGGTTACAGAGCTACCAACAAGACACAAGCTGATGAGTAATGACGATAAAACACGATGTTGTCAACACTGGGTTTTCAAAAGCTGCGGTGCCCAGGAATCCCTTCCGTTTTCCACGTTAGTCAAAGTAATTGATAAGATCATTTCTAAACATGGCATGCTATCAGCATACTAATGATAATGCAACCCACCTTGCTCACTGGACCATGTCTGTACATAGAGGAATGCTTCAGCAATTGCATCAGCTTTGCATTCCCTCTGTGCATGGCAAACAGCCATCGCTTATGGAGCGTCTGCCTCATTGGAAGGTGTTCACTTCCTCTTGCTCTTTGGGTTTGCTACAGCAGGACAATAGCAGAGAAGTAAGGCATTGCTAGATCCAAACCAGTCTTTTTTCATGCTATTCCATGACAGAAGTGAAACCACAGAGGTCCTTGAGCTCCCTTCTCCTTTGGAAATGGAGAGCACTGCCCCATGCTGCAGCAAGTTATCCAACAGTCCATTTGTGTTTCCTTATGCATCCCCAAACCCTAGCTATTGAGCAACTGCATAGGCTTAAATCCTGTGTTTTTCAGGGAGAATTGGTATAGGAAGAAAAGTTAATTCGTATTGAGCAGAAGAAAAGTGGGGCTTGAGGTTGAATTAGTCACAAGAATGGAGAACTTCTACAGCATCTTAGGTAAGAAGAGAGGCTGCTCCCCTTACTAAATTAATTTCAGACATCCTGTGCTGTTTTTCACGTTCAGGTTCAGATTCTCACAGCCTTAGAAGTAAAACTTCTGGTGCTGAATTTATGTATGTTCAAAATATTTTCTTAATGACCAGTTCCTGGTCATTGAGAAGCCTGGAGCATGCAAATATAGAAGAACATACTTTTGCCCTGCTGTGGTCCGTACAGAAAAGCCCCGCTTACTGCCCCCTATCACAGCTCCCAGTAGGTCAGTGGAGACCATTCCCACCCACACCATGATCTGAGCTGTGGCCTACCACAGCCTCTTGCATTTTGGTGATGAAAAGCATTTGCCACTGACAAACGGCAGTGCTGCATCAGAGCTGTTTACCTCTCTGCAGCACAGACGCCCTGAGCTTGTTGCAGCAACCACCAGATTTAGGATTTTAGGATATTGCTTAGAAATCCCCTTACTTTTCTCATCTTGATTTGAATATCAAGAATTCTAATTAGTGAATATTAGTAGGAGAGACTAATCATAATATTGGGAAAATAAGTCTCAAATGGAATAAATGATCAAATATAACATAAAATCTGTATTGCCAATACTGCTAGCATATTCCAGTAAAATTCCAGACCTAAGATATTCATTAACCAATGATCTGTTAGTGGTTAGAAACAAGTACAGTATGTTATAGTCCAAGATGTCTGCCAGACAGGATTTATTATGGTACCCACTGTGTATAATCTTTGAATCATGACCAAAGTAGGTACGAGCCAAGAGCCTATCAGCCAGGGACATGTTCCTTGACCATATATGGTCAATTTGAGGAGTGACTGAGACCTCTGACTCACAGACCACCTACCCAAATTATACCACCTACTCAAAACAGAACAACAGAAGACCGCGACAGAGGCTGCGCGCTAATTTGCATCAGAAGCAATAGAAGAAGAACCAATCATCAAGAGGATGGAAAAGAATATGCATTGTATAGACTGAATACGTATGAATTTAATATATAAATATTGAGTGCAATGTGCAAGGGAACATCTTTGGGAAGGTTCCCATGTCCCCGGTGCCCATGGTGTGCATCGTTAATAAAGGACATCTCTACTTATCTAACTATGTATAGATAAGTTTTTCTTACCCGCTGCAGATTTGCAACAAACTCTCCCGGTGTATTGCATGTTACAAGCTCCCACAAGAAAGACCATGTAGCACAGGGAATGGGGGAAGGAAAACTTTGTGTTTGGCCTTGTCATTGCAGCAGTGTGTAGAGGACTGGGAAGAGCAGCTCTGTGAACCAGAAGTACCTGAATCAGGCCTGCTACCTGACAGTTCCAGTTTATCTCCCTAAACCTCACCTTAAGAATCCATGTATCCCCTTCTAAAAGTCCAAAACAATCTCATTAGCAAATAAAAATCTTTTAAAAACAAACAAAAATTATATTTTTTTAAAGGATTACAAAGTTTGTTTATTTTTCTTTCTTTCCAAAACTTGTCTGTTCTGTTTTAATCTTAAGCATGATTCAGCAAACATTCTTTAAGTAATTTTTTAAAAATATGAAACATTAATAAAATTGTTAACAACAATAAGAAAAATCGTTCTAATCTCACTCTTCTCAACACAATACACTTTAGTTTTTAAAGCAGGACGGTGCAAAGCCTCCATAATTTTACTATTATAAACTTCTTCCCCTCAAAGACCAACCCTGAAAATAGATGTTATGAGATAAACCAGGAGAATTATACCAGGGCCTGATCTAATGCACATTTTAATTGGTGGGAGTCTCTTATGAACTCTTGCAAGCCATCAGACACTTAGTGTACAATTCTGCAGTTCTGCACTATGGCTTTGAATTGTAAATAATGAACATAAACCATTTAAAACTCTTCAGTAAAAATCTACCTTTATCACACAAGATTTTTTGCGTAACTGGCCCACACATTGTAATTCTGGATAATCCTCTTACATGGATTCCACTCATACCCACAAGATATGTTGTGGGGTGATACTGTTTATTCAACACTTTGTTCTTCAGTGAGTTTTGACTCAGACAACTGCTAGTATCTTCCCTCAACTGGTAGCGATTTGGCAGGGAGGGGCATTTGTCCATTTTTAAAATGATAGTTATGTTACCTATGCACAGATTCTTTCCCTCAGAAATAATCAAAAGAACCCATTTCATTTATGCCAATAGAAGGATGGATTACAGCATACATTTAGCATATATATGTGGCAAATATTTGGTCAGTTTTGATAGCTCTGGTCTAGCTTGCCAGAACAAGGGAATATAAATTGAGAAAGCGTCACTCCAGGTGTCAGCTATCAAGTTATCTACTGAGGCACAGTATGGTTCAGAAACAGTTTGGTAAGAATAGAATGTGATTTATCTTTATGAAACAACATGGGGGATCTGAAAGGTATAGAAAAGGCGCACTTAAATTTCTATGTTTATTTTGAAAATCTCTGTTGTGCTCTGCAGATCATCACAAAAGCAAGGTCCAAATGAACCTGCATCTCACAAATTTAGTTCTCTACCATCTTCTTTCATATATATGTTATCATAAATACAATGCAGTCTTCACCAACAGGTTCTTTCTTAGCAAAATCATATTAATGGTCTACTCAAATATCTCATCTTAAAAGACTTTTCATGCTGCCCGTGTATGTACAGATTTATGTGTTGAAGAAAGGGATGTGTTTCTGACATGGATTTCTTTCCTGGTTTGTGTTGAACTTCTCAAGAACTCAGATGGCTGACACAAGCACAAATCCTTTCTGGAGGTAATTTCCTGAGAATGGGAAGATTTGTGTGGTGGTACCTGTGAAAAGAAGCTGGCAGGAGAACAAGGCCTTGGTGGAAAAATATGACTGTATCCTTCCTGGCTTAAAGAAAGTCTGTCATTTGGCAACCAGTAGGCTGAATTAAATTGTGTTCAGAAACCACACGTGGCCCAAGCTGAGAATGAACTTTGAGCAGGGCTGAATAAGAAAGGTAAAGGACTTAAAACTACCAGGAGGAATGTATGTCTGTGCACATATGTGTGTACTTGGAATGGAAGAATTTGCTAATCAGCCTTTCCCAGAGTAGTTTGATTGCCACTATTGGTATGATTTTTGAAAAAAAGTAAACTTCCTGATTTTTTTTTTCTTCCACTTCCCACTTTTTTCACTTTCAGTGCTGAAAAGAACCAAGAGATCCAGGGCAGGATGGGGATGAGGGGAAGCCAAACAAAAGACCCAAATAGGAAGCTCTGAGAAAAAGAGACAGAAAAAAAAGACATTAAAAATTGAAACTGAAAATATTAACTTTAATGCTTGGACCCCTTTTTGACCCTACACAATTAGAAATATCTTTAAATTACTATTTGCCATATTATCACAGAGAGATCAGCCTAAGGAGATATCAGTAGCAACAGCAAATTTTCCTTAAGCCAGGGTAACTCAAAAAAGTCACAGCTATGTGAATTGTTGTAGTTTTTAAAGCAGAAAATGCAGAGCCTGGACATCTCCAGCAGTATTAGTGGGGTAAAAAAAAAAAAAAAAAAAAAAGAAAAAAAAAGAAGGAAAAAGGGTCATGCTAATAAAATGACTGTGAAATATTTTCTGTTCAAATATAAGTAGATGCATGCCTCTGTGTGTAGGGAAGGGAAAGTTTCTGGGGAAAGGGTAGGGTGATGAATAGGAGAAAGAGTTTTGTTGTTATATAAATTTAAATCTCTAAAATCTGTATTATTGAAGAAATACCTTTATGAAATAACTTCTAGCTAGGTCTTTTAAGCTCATTCTTTTCAAAGGTCATTCTTCACTATAATATTAGATTTAAATTTTATCATAAAGTAAAATTGTATGCGTATGGAATATGTGAATAATAACTATTTTATTAAGAGTACTTATTGTAGCAGAAGTCATATTAATCATTCAGATAGGGAACTGTCATAGCAGATATATTTTTTCCTCTTCAACAGTCCTGTAAGTTGTAACAATCTAACTAAGACGATTTCCTCTTTCTTATGAGGACAGCAAAGCCAGGCTAGAACCATCTCAGATCATATGATCTATCACCTTGTTCAAAGTCAAGACCAACTGGTTTCCTGTCATCCCTGTGCAATAAGTGCTTGCTAAGCTTACCCAATGGAGACCCAATTACGTCCCTATGCTTCTTCGTTCCTTCTGTTAGAAACTTTTTCCTAATATCTAATTTGAATCTTTTGGGTTTTTTCCCCTGCATTTTAAGCCCATCTTGGTAATCTTCCTTTGACTGTTCTCATGTTACTCCTCAGTTTTCTCTAAGCTAAAAAAATCCCAAATTGTTTGCTGCCTTCCTGTCAGTCACATTTTCTAGAACTCTACTTATTTGTTAGAATCCTCTAGACTCTTTGCCACAGGTCCACATCTTTCTTGAAGTGCAATGGCCCTGACGAGTGTTCCCTAATAATGCAATTATTGCATGTTCCTTTTTTGTCTATGTCTTCCAATGGGAAGATTTTTGCAAAATACTTACTCATGACCAGCCTGTCATTTACTATAACCCTTCAGATTCCTTCTGCATAGCTGCTTCCCCACAAGTTTTCCTCCATCCAAAATTTGTTGTACTTGTTTTATATTGAAATTCATGCTAATTTCACCAGCTCACTTCTCCTGTGTTCAAACACTGTTGAGATTCAATTGTTGTCCTACAGCACACCTATAACTTCTCCCATCTTCATACTGTCTCTAAATGCAATACATATGATCTCTATCCCAGGTTGTTGATAGTTCAACAGTCTGTGGTGTACCTTCCTCTTTAATATACCCACCCCTTCTCAGAGTCAGTGACTGGCAATTACTATCTGATATGGGTATCTGATATGGGTATCTAATCTAGCTGTCTATATGATGCTTCCCAGCATGCTTACATAAATGTTGTGCATGACCTGTCTGGAGCCAAATGAAATCTTCTCCATTTTGTGATATACATGGGATGTGCTTTACTCTTATGTTGAAATGTTTGGGTTTTTTTCCTTCTCTTTCTTATGCAGCTCCCCTCACATAGTTCGGCGTTCCAGCTTTGCTTTCTCTTTCTGCAGAGCTGTGTGTGGCTTAAAAATTTGTATTATTGGCAAAGTTCTGGGCAATCTGTCAAGCAATCTTTCTTATAGCAAAGAACCTGGGATTTATCATATCTTAAAAAGATAGAAAGGAAAAACACACCATGCCTCAAATAACACAAACTGTCTTACCCAGCTACTCATTGTATGAAGATTTTTCCTTTTCCCTAAAGAAGTACTATTATTCATCAAATCTGTTTTAGACTTTGGTTAAGACACTCATATTGTATCCAGGCTAAAAGACAGTACCTCAAATTTAAGCTCTATAGGTCTGGTATTTCTGTCTGGCGCTTTCTGTGACATAGCATGTGGATGAAGCTAGTTCAGATTCTTGACTACATAATGACTGCTCTTCTTGGGAATGTTTAAGAAATGTATTCTATACTATGAATTTCTGTGGCCTAAGAAAGTCCTTCTCATGAAGAGATCAGACATCTATTTTCTATTTTCTTTCAGGCCATATCACAACAAATAATCTCACATGTAGCAAAATCTCACACGCTTTTCCCTTGCATAAGTTACAGGTCACATGGACCTTAACTTTTTTCCAGCTCTTTTCAGGACGCTTCAGCTGCTGTATCACAAATGGTCCAAATGCTGCTACATCGCAATCAGTGTTGTGTTCCTACACAATCACAGCTATACCCATGGAAGATTCAGCTGTTAATAATGAAATAGTGTTTGCGGAAGGTCCTGATGCATTTCAGTGCACTGCAAGTTTGTTTCTTACCTATTTTTCCAATATTAGAAAAAAGATGCTTTATTTTACCTCCTTTACCTGATGCAGTGCCCTTTAACCTCCATAAAACAGGCTGCCTGTAGCGGATAAAACTTTTCTCTGGAAGTAAATCCTAGGAACCAATCACAGATGACGAGAGGTTGTCCTGGCCTCACAGCCACTGTCACAGCTTTACAAGAGAATAAACAAAAATGCACACTTTTCCAATTTGTGATCTGCAGTCAATAAAGAGAAAATGCTAATCATACTAATTTCCTCCTACTGGGGAAGCAATGCATAAATAATCTATTAACATGCAAGGGCCAACAGGGTTAAGCTGTTCAAACACTTCCCTTTTCCCATATGCTTACTTCTTCTCACTTAACTGGTACTAAGTAGCACTTCTTTGCAGTTACGCTGTAAAAGTTTGTTCCCCTGAGAATCTCTTGGAGCCTCTGCTGTTGAAACGATAATTACAAGGAGGTGAAGTGTTTCACTAATCAGCAGCAGAAGTCTGCAGGGGTCCAAAGCTGAATGACAAATGCCAATATCCACTTTAGGTTTGTTGGATCAACAAGCCAATATGGTGAAACTGATCCATCATCTTGTCACCAATTTCCCTTGCAGTCTCAGAAGCCTGCCAATTAAAAAAAAAATTGTAATCACTATGCATCACTCAGCAGTGATTGCAGGCACATGATAAATAGGATCTTTTGCTTTCTCTCTCTTCAGCACCTGACGTCTTTTGTTTTAATTTGTACATTTTCTGAAGCTGCTGTGCATTCCAATCTAAACTCAGAGAGAAAAAAATTTACCATAAATATGCATAGTTTGGATTTGAATTACCATTCATTAAAAACAGTTAAACTTCATAGAAAATTTAGAAAAGCAGGAGGCAAAATTTGGTACCGATATCATTCTAAGTACCAGTGGGTTATTCCACCTCTTGTTCCTTTACACTGGAAATGTTCCTGCCTCAATTTTTTATATGCAGGCTCAGAACAGAACACAACTCAAAGCAAAATGGACTTTTGGGAGCTCAGCCATCACACTAGCTCTGACCCTAGCAGCAGAACACTGGCACCTGCATGCTTGGAGTATAAATATTGTTATAACAATAAAATGGGCTAGACCTAGTGCTTGCACTTGCTCAAATCCTTCCTAAAGTTTAACTACACCAAGCTTATCAGCCTGTAAAATCTATCCTTGATAAACTCTCTCCTTTTCCTTTTTTATTTTTTTTCTCCAGAAGAAAAGGATTGCCTTGGGACCATCCTGCAAGAAAGCATTTCTTTGAATATTTGCTCATGCTTTGTACTTCAAGCTCCTTCCACTGGATTTGTTCCTCAGGTACCTCAGATGTTAGTAGCACGAATGTTTGCAGAAAACTTTTTTTATTCAGTTGTGCAAGCCTGTTTTTTCGGAAGCTATCAGATAGCATTAGCACAAAGGAGGAAATGAAACAACAGCATGTGGCACATGCGATTGCTCCCAACTAAACAGCACCTGCTCTATAATGCTAAGCCTAAGAGGAAGAAACATTTAAAAGAAAACAAAAAGTCAAATATTTGCAAAGAGGCTGTGAAAAGCTGTCAATCTGCTCAGTGGTACTTTGCACCCAGAAAGAGGTGAAATTCTGGCAAAACCCACTGTTGTGAACTACTTGTTCTATAACATCCTTAGATGAGTTCTACCATTCTGCAGCTTGATGTATCAATGGGGAAGTTCCAGACTACTTTATTAAAAATGTCGCCTCTCTATAACACTTTAATAACAGCACTCTAAAATGTAGTCCAAGTGGTGAAAAGTGGGATGAAAGCCTGGAGGCTGAATTTTCCACAAATGGAAATGCCATTGTAAAACTGATTTTTCAAATAGCTCCTTTCATTAATGTCCCAGACTGTGTGCAAGGACAGGTGGTGTATGCTTTTAAAACACATTCATGGGGGGCTGGAGTCCCTAATGCAATCCTGTGTAACACCGGTGCTGTTTTGGCTCTAAAATAATGCATCCCTCATGATCTATTGAGTTGAAATAGCTAAGCAAGTGGAAATTATGGATTTATTTATATATTTCCATTCCAGATGAATGAGAAGTTTTAATGTAAGAATTAAAATGCAGTTGGCAGGAATCCAAAACTGAGATCCGAATTCTAGGTATTGGATTTTTGTCTTTGATTAACAGGAAATTATCAAGAAATTGCTTATCAAGAAAGCATAAAAGCTTTCCTAGTCTCTTTCAAATATCTGAGAACCACAACAACAAGCAGGATTTACTTTTAAAGTGAGAATACATTTAAATATCCACAAACCAAGTAAAGTACAATGAGCAAACAGCAGTCTTATAAAATAATAAATCTTCCATTCTGAACTGTATTCTGAACCTTTGCTTTCAAATTTCAAAAGGCAAACAAATACACATGCAAAAAAAAAAAAAAAAAAAGGAAAAATTCCAGCTACTGAGTATATATTTCTGGATTTTTTATTTACTTCTTAGAAACATAATTTTAAAACAGCAATTTAAAAGAAAGCCCGTACTGTTACTGCTATACTGTTTGGCTTGTTTCACAAGGAACTTCTAAATTGGATCACAGTGAATGAACACATGGACTAAATAAACACATTTAAAATTAATCTACATTAAAATTTTGTCCCTACTACAGTTGCATAGCTTTATGGCTTCCAAATCCAAGTTTAGATAAAAGATTGCTAACATTCTAGGAAAAGTTATCTCTTATTGGATTTAACACTGCTATGGAATTTCGTAATACCTTCCCCTCAATAATCTTCTCAATAAAAAAGAAGTACTTTAAAAATGTGTGCTTTTTATATGCATGACTATTTTGTATCATGAATAAAAGCTATGGAATCCTTCATTTTTAGTGTGTACACTGAAGCCAATTCTGTGTTTTCTGTTTGCCAGTGTGCTTCCAAATATCACTTACAGATTTAACACTATAGCCAGACCTACATCCATGAGCACCGCCAACACAAATACAAGAAGCCAGAGAAGGGCTGGAAGCCAGTCATTAGCATGCAGGAACTCGTATCCAAGTACTTAACCAGACAAGACCACCACATTTCATCATGGTAGTACTGGTAGCAGTCTGCTTTGCCAGTGCGTACCTGCCTGTTTGCTCGCTTCAACTCTAATGCACCAGCCTGTACTAAACCATAATGCATTGCAGTTGCATCTTAAATGCATTCTACTCTACTTTTCTTTGCTTCGTTTTCGTATACCACTTCTATGTTCCTTTTCCTCCCTCCATTCCTTTTTTTCCTTTTTTCCTTTCTTGAAGAAGAAGAGTCACCTCCATGTTGCTTTTTTATTGCTTTCTGGGTTCTCTGTGTAGACAGCCATGATGTGATTTTATATACAGCATGTTCTCAGAAATTCAGAGTGACTGGCATGGTCAGAAAAGAGCAGAGTAATCTCAGTAGGCTCAAAACGCAATCCCTGTGTCTGCCTTGCTGTTTTATAAACTGAATGCATTACACTCTAGTTTCTTTTTGGGTAGGTAATTGCATTGTATTTCTAATGTAATGAAACAAAGAAAGAGGAGAATTTAGCAATTAGCAGTGAAATGAGTGATGACTCATCAAGTGACAGGCAATAACCTTTTACCAACCGTGTGAGACAGGACTTGGAATCAAAGTTCCTTTCCTACTGGAAATACTATTTATCTTTATTACAGCCACTACCAGGATGGTTTTAAAGAAGATGAGCTTTTTTTTGGTTTTTTAACCTAATTTTCAATAATGGTGTGTGGACACTTAAACTGTTAAACTAATCATGCATTAATGTGTATTTAATTTTTGTTCTGTTGTGGCAGTGAGTAATGAATCTTCCTCATACCTGTGCACTGGATGTGACCTAGTAAGTTGCATGTCGGACTTCAAAACCACGGAGAACATAAAATAACCCAGGCCTATATTATGAACAATGAACATTGTGACAGCAATGGCAGCTCTGCTAAAAATTGTGTCACTCTGCAAAGGGTCACTCCAGCACTGCTTGAGTTGTACCTGAAACTTACTGTCTTCCTACCTTATTATTTGGAAACAGAGCAGCTCCACTGATTAATAAAAATGCTGCCCTATCTCTCTTTTCTCTCGATCAAACCTGGTATATGTCACTATGTTGCACTATGAATATTTTTCCTGTTTTTATTTTTTACTGTTTTTTACAGTGCGGAGTTACACTACTAAATGGCCTTTAAATAAATATGTGGCATATAATTTAAGTAAACAACTTTATACATTGTTTGAAAATCTGATAGTACCATACATGCTTTAGCTACTGCATTAGTAGTGTTTGCACTTAACTTTCATGGGCACAGAAGACAAAGTTAAGTGTCACAGTTCACTACTGTTTTTCTATTCATTGAATGATTTTCGGTGAAATTAATTTTTCACATAGACCATTGTGCCACTAAAGCTAGTAAGCCAGTTACATGTATTTTTGCAGCTACCTTTTAGGACTTTACCCCATTCAACAGTAATAAATTCTAATAATGCTGGTAATATAGCTGGCTTTTTTTTTTTTTCACTTTAAAGGATTGAGTGTTTCTACTTGGTATGATTTATCTGATTTGACTTTCAGACACAGACTTGAAAAATATTTTCTGATTGTTTACCTTTAGTGCTGAAAAAGCTAGTAACAATGAATAATTTATTGAAGGAAGTTAACATGATTTTCAGCTCACGGAATATTTATATAAAAATCCTGATTCCCTTGAATGTGTTCAGTATTTGAATTTGCCCATGGATTAAGTGTGGGTTTCCAGTGGTGTCTTTTTAAATACTCGAACCCAAGTTATGTTACTTGTGACTGATCAGATAGCATAATTTTACTTTGGTTTCTTTAAGTATGCATTCAAATGTTTTTCATCTGTACTGTTTTGTACACAAAATGTAAAGCTAGTCCTTTGAGGCTTCAGCACCACATTTTGCTATTTTGACTTAGATGGTTCCCCTGTTTATATGGATTAAGACCTTACTTTATAATAAACTGAGCTTCTTAGAAAGTAAGATACTACTCATTACAAACCACAACTCAGTCTGAGAATACCCTAGCTTGACATAGCTCTGGCACCTGTCCAGCCTGACAGTAACTGTGCATTAAGGTCCCCAGATGCCACAGCTCTCAGCCTGATGCATCAGCATAAAGCACTGCCATTTTCAGCCTATTCTACTGGAAGGACATGGAAGTGAGTGGCTGAGGATGGACACATATCAGTCCACTTACTTTCTTTACACTGGGGACAAAGAGGGATAGGAAAGGTCCAAGATGTTCCACACAGCTTTCCAAGACTCATCAGTCCCTAGAATTGCCTGCCTAGTAGTAAATAGTGATCCTGAGTCCTGTCCTTGGAGCAGCTTCTCACCTTTCACAGTCGTGTTAGGAATGGTGTAATGATAACACTGCAAAATAAATGTGTGGCATCCCATTCCGTTTTCAACTGAAGACCAGTCTTTGAGCAATTTCCATAAATACAGGGGTCTCACCAAAGTAAGGCAAAAATTCTTTGCTTTTCTTTCTAGTTCTGTTGGAGTATTGCATGGCCAAGAAATTTAGATAGTATAGTCAGACATTGAAACAATATAAAAATCAGTTGTGGAAACTTGTAATGGGTCTGCGTGGCAAGGTTTTGATAGTGGGGGGGTTACAGGGGTGGCTTCTGTACGAAGCTGCTAGAAGTTTCCCCTGTGTCAGATACAGCCAGTGCCAGCTGGCTTTAAGATGGACCTGCTGCTGGCCAAGACTGAGCCAATCAGAGACAGCGTTTTTCGCCTCTGTGATAATGTATTTAAGAAAAGTTGTTGTGCAGCAGTGATTGCAGCAAGTGAGAGGAGTGAGAATATGTGAGAGAAACATCCTGCAGACACCAAGGTCAGTGAAGAAGGAGGGGGAGGAGATGCTCCAGGCGCTGGAGCAGCGATTCCCCTGCGGCCTGCGGTGAAGACCACGGTGAGGCAGGCTGTCCTGCTACAGCCCATGGGCGGTGGAGCAGATGACTGCCTACAGCCTGTGGAGGGCCCCCATGCCAGAGTAGGTGGATCCCTGAAGGAAGCTGTGACCCCGTGGGAAGCCTGCACTGGAGCAGGCTCCTGGCAGGACCTGTGGCCCATGGAGAGAGAGAAGCCCACGCTGGAGCAGGTTTGCTGTTAGTGACCCCGTGAGGTGGGCTCATGCTGGAGCAGTCGGTTCCTGAAGGACTGCACCCCATGGAGGAGACCCACGCTGGAGCAGTTCATGAAGAACTGAACCCATGGGAAGATTCATGGTGGAGAAGTCATGGAGGACTTTCTCCTGTGAGGGGGACCCCACATTGGAGCAGAGGAAACATGTGAGGAGTCCTCCCCCTGAGGAGGAAGGAGCGGCAGAAAACAACAGTGTGATGAACTGTCCCAAACCCCCATTCCCTCTTCCCCCTCTGTGCCACTGGGGGGGAGGAGTGAGAGAAATCGGGATCAAAGTTATGCCCAGGAAAGAAGGGAGGGGTCAGGGGGAGGTGTTTTAAGATTTGGTTTTATTTCCCATTACTCCTCTCTGAGTTAATTGGTAATAAATTACATTTTCCTAAAGTTGAGTCTGTGTTGCCCGTGACGGTAAACGCTGAGTGATCTCCCTGTCCTTATCTCAACCCCACAAGCCTGTTATACTTTTTCTAGCTCTCCCCTGTCCAGTTGAGGAGGGGGAGTGATAGATTGGTTTTCGTGGGCACCTGGCATCTGGCCAGGGTCAACCCACCACAAAACTGTAGTCCCAAAGACTCTATAGATATTTAAAAATATTAAATCACAGGTTGGGCCTTTCTTTAGAACTCTGCACTCTTCGTCACCTCACCTCCTCACATCCTCATCTGTGTGACAGCTACATGTCGGCCATCTCTCAGAAATGTGACCTGAGTAATATGGGATGGTCTCTTTACTCTGCAAAAGCTGGGTAAAACTGGAACCATGACAAATGTTTGACTTATTAGAAACACCATATGAAATCTTGTTACCATAATTTTCATGCTAAAAAATGTACAACAGGATTTTCTTCTGAAAAGATGGATTTAAGTCAAACCTGACCCTTCAGGGAGCTAATGCAGGAACTTCTGCACTGTGGATATGCACAATATCCCATACATTCAGCTATGTTCAAAGGCATACCTAAGGCTCCTTGTGTTGAAGATATTCTAATAGCTTCCTTTTTTTAATACCACTGTTTGCTTGTATAGCAAATATTTTTAAAAAGTATTCACCAGATATTTTAGAGCATGAGGCCTCAACAGTTATCACAGAAGAGGCCAAACACAGGTTTCCACAGAAAACTTGCTCTTTCTCAAACTGCCAAAACAGCAATATAATCTTTCCCATCTGAATGAGCCTAAGTTTTGTCTTCGACGTTAATGAGGCAGTAAAAAATTACTTCCAAGTTTGAGAAAATTAGTATTTTTTAAATTGTTTCAGCAACTAAGAAGGAGGGAGAAAGGAGATAAGAAAGTTAGACAATGGTATTGGGAGAAGCATGAACTCAAAAGTACTGAGGATTTCCACCTTTGGAGAAAGAGAAGCCTTCTGGAGAAGGAAGAGGAAAGGCTACTAGTTGAGGCCATGCCAGGGCAGAAAAGATCATCAAGGTAAACAAAGCATCTTCAAACCAACAGAAAGTCACTAGAAAGTTATAGTAGATTGAAGACGTTAATCATCCTTACTGACTTTGTAAGCCTACGGGCAATTTAAAAGGCCTTTGCCCTATTACCAACAGGAAAATATCTCCATCTGGTTTTATTCTTTCTTCCCTCCAGTGATTCAAAATAATAGAACTGAAATTGGTAAAATAGTTTAATTGAGACAAGAGCTCTTTCTGTTCCCAGGATACTCAGCACACAGCCTTAACAGAGCCTGAATGCATCCCTTTCAGAGACCCAGAAGGAAATTTTTTTTTTTCTCAGTTTGGTTAATTGACTGTCATATGTAGCCAGGAAAGGAAGAAAAGGTAATGTGATATTTCTGATCTAATCAAAGCCAAACAAATAAAGAAAAAAGAAGAAACACAAATGTTACATGAGAGTCTGTTCTTGTGACATTTTTAGTACACGTTTATAGATTCAGGACATTCAACATATTGTTGGATAAAAACCCTAACACTTTGGTGCTCATCCAAGCCCTTTAGAGAATCTCCATTATTAACAAAATAAGAGGTTGAGAAATTTGGCACTAAAAGTGACTTGGTGTTTTACAAGCAGTATTTTGTGTTAGCAAAACAGGTAGCCAATGATCTGATTTCAATGTATTTCATGGTTCTTCTGGGGCATTTTGCTTTTCCATTTTAAGATACATATTTAGGACTTACTGACATAGATCTTGACTCTAGTTTTAACGTATGTCGTGGTGTAATTGAATGGAGTTTAAGGGTATTAACTTTTTGAAGGAAAATATGAACTTTGCCAGATAATTTGGTCAGATGCATAAAGAGCTAGCTGATTTGGATCATGGAATTATTTACATGTTGCATGTGATAGTGGTGATATTGTTAGTAATCCTTATGGTACTACCATTATGTAAACTGTACACAATGCCTGACAACATAACCTGAACAGAAGCAGATACATTTCTTAGTACATCTTACTTTCTTTTATAGTGATGAGATTTTGAGATGGAACATTGTGTTGAGGTTCATCTTAATAAATGGAGAATTCATTCAAACATGCTCACAAGTCAGTAAGAAGGTATTTTGCTGTTGCCTACAGAACTGGGTACAAACAGGACATCCTAAGAGCTGTCTTTCGAGTTAGGCCAGACTGGGTCTTATCATTAGAAACTGTATGTCTGAGAGGACAGTGCCTGTGAGGAAACAATCACAGAAGTCATGGCAGAGGAAACTATTCCCCAGGTTTAAATAACTGAGAAAATAAACTTTTTTACTTTTAATTTTTGTTTTGGAATATTCTTATTTGCCAAATCAGTGTTGCTTTAATTCTTAGCAATTAAACACTTTTACTAACAAATACCTTGATAACTAAAATCATAGGCAGGTTGGTGAGATTCAATATAATACATCCAGCTAAAAAACTCCACAAAAACCTTCAGCTTTCTAGAGTGTGGCATATATTGTTCACTGCAAAACAGATTAATTCTGATTCTTTATCAGGAACACAGAGTTTTTCCATTTATTTTAGGTTGAGGCAAGATATCCCTAGAGAAAGCTGACTGCTTGCATGAAGATGGCTCTATAAAGAATAAAAGTTGGCCTCAAGGAAGAAATGGTGAATACAGTTACCAAATATTTTCTGTTCATGTCCTTGTGTATATTTAGATACAAGGGGCAGGGGGATGGGGGGCGAGCGGGAAATGTAAATCACATTAATCAAGCGTTTTCTGGGATATTGTTAGATCATCAGCACTGGTTCTATACTATACACTATACACCATATACCATATACCATATACCATATACCATATACCATATACCATATACCATATACCATATACCATATACCATATACCGTATACTGTATACTGTATACTTAGAGGACTGAAGAAATATTTTTGGCTGAGTTCTTAGCAATCGTCTTTTGTTAGAAAAGAAGAGAGACGTGCATATGTAGAAACAGATCTAATGCACCATGGTTAAGTCATAAAAAAATATACTGCTTTGTGAGGAACATGCCTCATTCTTTCCTACAATTTTTTTACTGCATTGCCAGATTTTGTTATATTCAGTTACACTGACATAAATTTAGAGTAATTTTCATCGGCGGCAACACTTCATCAAGTTTACAGCGGAGTAACTGGGATCAAAACATGAAACCTATTTTTATTGCCACTAGCTAAAGAAGAATGGAAACAGCAATGTGAAAGAGCTAGAGAGATGGGTGAATAATTTTCTGGAACTGCCAGATAAGTTACCATGCTGCAGCAGAAGGAGCAGTCTCTCCTTGTCTCCAGCACAGGCCAGCAGAAGCTGCTGCAGACGAATCAGTTTAGCAGCTCTAGAATAAACCACTCCCAGACAACATGTTTTTCTAGGTCTCATTAAATACAGTCTGAAGTCTGAGTTTCAATCCTAGTAAATGTCGATTTGTTTTCCTTGTTTGTTATTTTGTTGTGGGTTTTTTTTTTTTTGAGGGGGTTGCTGGTTTTTTTGCTTTTTCCCCTTTTTGATCTTGCTTATTAGAATTCTTGTTCCTTAGACTAAGGAACACCAGAAGTAAACGACATCTGCCCATCTCCCCCCAGAAAGTATCCCATGGATCTCTGGATGTTGGATTGATTTCAGTTATTTGCATCATGCATATACAGGTACGCATACCTAATTAAGAGACTTTGGGATGGAAACAATCTTGAGAAGCTGCAACTGAGGTAAAAAGAATTGTACCATTGCATGCTTATCTTCAGTCTTTCTAAATTTCTTTTAGCTTCCATATTTCTTTCACTATGCATGAGACTCAGAGAATTCTGTATGTATTTACAGATGTAGAAAGGTATGAGGAATTTCAGCTCTTCAGGGAGCAAGGAAGAAACTGGGCTCTGTGACAACTGTATGTTACTGAAAATGTTGATGTTCACATCTCTTTGGGTCTGATTTCCACCATCATTTTAATATGCAATGGTTTGCATGTCCCCAAAATAAAAGTACCTTGGGATAATTAACGTTCTTTATGGAATTTTCTTCCATGAAGGTTTTATATCCTCCAATCTTATCTCTGAACAGACAGTCATGGTTTGTGAGTCTAAGTGAATCACCTGGAAATAAAGGTATATATATGCTGCAAATGAAACTGTCTTCCCTGTGACATAAACATGCACAGTGTAGATTTACAGCAGGTTTATTAGATGATGAACTAAACTGAAATATTCTGATTTTCATGCTGTCTCCTACATCTTAAAATTTCTGGCAAACCACTTTTATAGGTAGTGACTTAAAGCTTTCATCCAACTGCTGCTCCTATGGCAACTTCTCCGCTATTACATTTGCATTTCGGCCAATGTGAATAATAAATACATAGGATTGATGGGGAATCTGTTTTTATTACAGAATTCTCAGTATGAGATAGGGGAATGTAAGGATTTCTGCCTATTCAGCTAGCTCAGCTAGAAGAGAACCCCCAAAGAAATTTATTTTTAGAAAAGGAGAAAAATCTCTTCAGAGTAACCTATAGTTGTTTAGTAAACAGTAAGTTCCAAAGGACATATGTTAAGTAATTTTCAAATAAAAATTTTAGAAGAAGTACAATTTTTATGGTACTAGTGCAAGTCATCACTGCTGGTGCAGAACACAAACATAGCAAAGTGAGTATTGATTTCATCAGCTGGGGACATTGGACAGAGGCTCTGTCAGGCTGTGTATGCTTCATGTTATCACCTTCAAAAGACTAACTATGCAGAAAAAATGTCAGAGTGAAGGGTATTTATCAAGTCATTCCAAGTCAGGTTTCTACGAAAATTAATTGTGCCACCAATTCAAAATATGAATTAATTTTCAAACATGGTAGATACAGACCAATTATTTACGGATTCATTGTGACTCTGAGTATAGTCACAGAGAAAGACAGTGAACCTGTCTTGTACAAAGGGGGAAGGAATGCTTTCCTGACCCTTGGAATTGATTTGCTTACTCCCTGAAAAACAAATGTGATTACCTCCTAATTTAGCTTTAGCTTTTGTTACTGTTAATATTAATAGTACTCATAATCTGATTCAGTTTAAAGATCAAAACATCCTCACTCTTGATGTTTCCTATTGTACTAAATTTGATTATGGACCATACATTCTTCCCATTCCCTTTACAGTGATGCAAATATGTCATGATGAGAACACTTTATTAGAGCTTTTGGCTTCCTGTGTTCATGATTTTGTTTTTAAATGTGTGAATATGTTCTTCCTTCAAATCTCTGAGAGGACGCTCATACTGCGGAGTGATCATTCTTTAAAGAAATAAATGTTTCGTTATTATTTCTATTTTTGATTTCCACTTAGAGCCACTTTAACTCTTCTTTCAGCAGGAACTGAACAGAGTCCCCAGGATCTTCCATCAAGCACCCATTCTGACATGTCTTTGGAAGACAAGGTACTCAGAAACAGTGAGAGATCAGTGGCCCTCACACAGTCACATGTAATGGAGTGCTTGACATAGGTCTGGGAAACATTAATGATATGCTTAGCCTGACAGTAAAAAGAATTTTCGGTTGCCCACCATCTGGAGAATAACCACCATCCTAAAAACAAGTAGTGGTCTGGCTCCTCAGAAGTTATGCAAAGGCTATGAAGCTGATTTAAAGGGTAGAAATACATGAGCATCAGAAAGGCTACTAGAGTTTGTCTCTGCTTTAGAATTGTTTACCTTAGAATGCTATAAGAAATAAAAGCACTATTTTATATGGAAGAGGGGATCCTTTATTTGGGAAGCAGAGAACATACAATGCTTGCTGACAGATTAGGCCACAGACTAAGGCCACAATTTATTTCACGCAGTCAGTCTTGTCATTCATGGTCTATTCCCATGGTCAGGATTCAATAGCCAGGTAATAAACTATCGGTGGATTTACTTTCATACTCCTCTCCCACATCAGCCTAGAGACTAGCAAGAAATGTGGGTTTGCAAAGTGATGAAATAGGCTTTTCATACTAACACTACAACATATGATTCCTGAGTACTTTCTGAAGTTATAAAATGTCCATTAACATTTTCATTGTATTCAAGAACAGTATACAAGTATCAGCTTAGTGAGTGAGGTTAGATAAATTAGATAACTATATATATAGTTATATATATAATTACATATATGGTTAGATATAGATACAACTATAACTATATAGTTATATATATAACTAGTTATGTATCTAACTATATACATAGTTAGATACAGTTTCCATCATAGATATAACTATAATGGAAACAATTAATTTGGAGGCAGTTGTTCTTAATTATATTTATATAAATGCATAGAAATGCCACTGTTTTCTACAGAGGTCAAATATATTTACTGAATTCTGAAATAAAAATTTTATTACATTGGCTGGTTTTCTCTAATTAAATTCATTCAGATTATCCAGGTTAAGCATTCAGGTAAGGCAATTCAGTCTTTGATGTCAAACACAGAATAGCTTATTTACTACAGGTGTTTTTCCTACCTTTGATTCATCAGTTTATCTACATTTATAAAAAATAATGATTAACTGATGATCATTTGTTTGCCATACGTAGCCTTTCTAGCCATGTTTTTTAAGTGTCACATCTTAATTCTCAATAAATCTTCACTCCCACATGATGATAATAAAGAGTATCCAAGATCATTTAAACCCCCAAACCTTGACTAGCCGTAGTAACACAAGTGAACATATATGAGACTAATTAGCTGTGAAGAGACAAAGAACTACAAAAAAAACCCCTGCACTATGTACAAATGCAGGAAGTGAGTAAATGGGAAAGAAGAGTATTACTAAGTAAATGTTTCCAGAGCAAGGAGAAAGGTCACATTGCATGTTTAAGAAAATTAATTTGGGATACAGATGGATGAAGACCATAAGTCCACAGTTATGATGAAGGCAGACATGGATTGCTATGTTGTATGTAAATAATGTTACATGCAACACATAATAAACAACCATAACAAAGCCAAAAGAGATAAACAGAGTTAAAACTAAAATAACATCCTTTCAATTGTTCACACAAGATTATTCTGGGATATGCAGGCCAGTGCTAAAAGAACAGTATCATTAATAGACAACAAATGTGTCTTCAAGCACTTCCAACAGTTACACTTCTACGGTGACCCATCCAGCTTTCTCTAAATAGACTGCTAACTGTATTATATCTTCACTGAGAGTCACTGAACCAGGCAACCAAGCACCAGAGAGCAGGATGCCAACTGCCTGCAATTCCATGAACTGTAACTTGGGAGTACCAAGCAGCTTTGCTAGGGGGAGAGGTGACTGCTCCTGTCACCAGGCAATTTCTGCACAGTCCATTTATTGCTGGCTCTGTCGTCTTCTAGTTCTGTTACTTAGACTCAGAACTTAACTCCAGTTTCCTGTTCAGGAAAGTTTATGACAAGCAAGTTAAGGTATTTTTATGTTTGACACGATAACCAAATAAACTATGTTCCATAAAGATTTTTAAATCTTTCTTGAATTCAGAATGATTTATTTTGTCTTTTAATGGCAAAATTTGCCCTTTAAAAAACACTAACAAAATGGCACACTCACTATTCCTTCAGAAATATTGGTGACTCTGTCTTTAATAATTTATTGTCACCACTGCATCCAGTATTATTGAATATACTAATGCTTATGTAAACATTGATCTTTCATAATAGGTTTAATCTCCCTTAAAATCTTTTACAGATTGATCTGTAGTATCTCTGATGAGGAGTACTGGTTTTTCCTGACATTATTTTGATTTACATACTGTGTTCATAATACTTAACTACATTAGCATAATTTTTGTGGGGAGCCTTTCTAATGGAATACAGTTCTTCCCTGTCCAGAGTGCTATAGGCCTTTATGCTGCTCTTTTTTTTTTTTTCTTTTTAATGCTTTAAGATTTAAAAATAATACAAAAATGATAGCATCATGAAAAGACACTGCCATCAGTGATAGCCTGCAAGAAGGATATTACAAATAGCAAAAAATAATGCAACTGGGATTAGGCTGCAAAAGTATCAGGAGCCTACACAGCAAAATCTGTCTGCAGGATATATAAGAATATCTGAGGTGCCACCAGTTGATTAGGACCAGCAATTTCAAGGAGTCCATGCTCTTAATTCAGAAGCCTTATTCAGCCTGTCCACTTGTTTTTCCCCTGTGTGACCTTACATACATCACAGCAGCTCAGCTTTCAGAAGAAGATTCATTTTAGGTGCTTCAGCTTTGTGACTCCCATAGATGGATGATTTCCAGGAATCCTGAGTGTTGAGACATGTTCTCATTCAGTGTCCTCATTCAGTGTCGATCACTGCAGGCACGTTTGGGTATCTCCAGGCGTCTACAGCTCAGACATTTTTTAGTCTTCAGTGTTGAGCTCTTAACCGAGGACATCAGCTGGACTGAAGAGAGTCCTTTTACCCCAGGTAGATCTCTTCTTCATGCAATGTCAGTCTTCCTCTGGACATGCAGCTCTGCTCTGTCCTCTCACAGCTGGTGTTTCCCCTCTGGCTCTTGTACCTGCAACTCCTGTGTAAAACAAGCCATGGCTTTGTCCAGCACTGCCATGTCTATATTAAAACTGTGTCTCTGAAACAATTTAGGTACTGTAATTTAACTTCTTAGAAAACCTTCTACCTTTTACAGAAATTGCTCTTGAAGCAGTCACAGTCTTCTCATTTCACCTGAATTCAGCAGCTCCTACTGGGATTAAGGAGCTAAACACACCTGCGGGTGAGACAGTAAACTCTTAAGAGTGTTCAGAATACTAAATTAGTATTTTTACCTTACAAAAGATTTCAAAAGAACATGAGCTAATAGCTCCAAGCACATCTTCATGGCCAAGAGCCATAAACTTTGAAAGCTACTCCTTCTGTGCATAATGGTTCGCAAAGACTGAATTTATTTTACCTGCACACTGGAAATACATTTTAATCTACATAGATGGTGGAAAATCAATATTTCTACCTAAAAATACTCAGCTAACTTATCCCTCTTAAAATGATGGCAGATTTTTAAATGTAAGGAAGGAAACAGAGCCGCTCTGAAAGTGATGGCATAAGCATGCCTGTGAGGAAGCTCTTATGTGGCATTAATTTGCCTTGTCCCCTGCTGAGGACAAACACATCTTTATAAAGATTTTCATATGACCCCATGTACTGGTAATTTACTGAACAGGTAGAAGAGCTCTTTAAAGCTGGCTCAGAGGAGACTGTTTCATCTTACACACTTCATGTGGTTTCAGCCAAGGGGCTGGGCCCAAGGTTAGAGTGAGGAAGGGAAGGTTGTACATATGAAGAAGTTGGTAGGAGATTCCTTTGGTACTTGGGTCAAGATTCAAGAGAAAAGAACAAAAAATAGCAGCATCTCTCAGGGCAAATTCCATACATGCCATGTTTAGGTCACATGTGAAAGACCCATCTTTGTTCCTCAGGTCTGAGCACTTAGGAGGCAAAAGTGCCTCTGTGGGATCTTGTCAGCTTCTTTAATAGCTGCCAAAAGGCCAGTTTACCTTTTAGCATATGGTAGCACAGCCCTGAGGCTGCACTAAAGTATATCTGTATCCTGACTTCTAGCAGCTAGGAATCACTAGGCAATAGAGAGTTATTGGTTATCTCCATTTCTGCAACAATTAGTCTAAGAAGGAGAACTATTTCACAGGGAGTTTCTAAGGTGTATTCCTCATGGACTACACATGCTGTGTTGAAGAAGACATATTGTGGTATTTCACGTGCAGATTCCTAGTTCAGAAATATGGGAGAATATGCAGAACAGTGGTCCTGCTGTGGCTGAATGTACTTGAAGACATCACAGCCCTGCGATGTTGAACAAAACCACACATGCAGCAGAGCTCAGGTTCCTCTTTTTCAGCAGGACTGTCGCTTTCAACGGTATTTTCCAACTCTTTAGTTGTAGCCCAGAGACCAGCCTATTCAATGACAAGGACACATTACATTTACAGAAAAGGTCCCCTATTTTGCTAGAAGAATTAAAAGCATACCAAGTAACACCATTTACGCGTATAAAATAAAGTTCACTGGCAAGGCCTTTAATAGTGCAATTCTGTGACTATTAGAAATAAAGTGTACATTACTCTCCATCATTTTAATACAATCATGAAGCATTTCTAGACAATGCTTCAGGCAGCCGAGGAGAAAGGTGTTAGAACTGATTTATTCCAAAACAAATTACAGCCATCATAACACAAATAAAATAAGAGAAGATTTTTGCCTCACCTGAATTCTCAAAACCTCATTTCCTATAGGAAATATACCTGAAAACAGTGGCATGGACTGAATTATGCAACACTGCACGTAAGAGTGAAGAACTCCACAGGGCTGGGAGAGAGAAAGAGCGTCATACTGACTAAACAGAAAACAGTTACATCTTTCTTTACAGAGCACACCTGAACACAGTATGAGGATTGTCCTTCTGTGCTGCTGAAGCAGCGTTGGAAGAAGGCCTTTGATGTTGGTGTGATTGTGCCCAGAACCCTTCAGCCCTATTTCATATACATATTAGGCAGGGGAGGAAAGGCACAGACTAAGCACAAGGAGTGATGCTGAATCACAAAGACCAAGGCCGTTAATTGAGAAGTGGTCCAGTTAGAAAGGTTTTGCAAGGAGGAAGAAGACATTTTTATCTGTCCTCTGGAATTCTGTGCAATGGGAAAACACAACCAAGAGTAAGCTGGCAGTACATGTGGCCTCCCAGGAGTCTTGATAGGGTCTTTTACACAGCTCTGAGCAAAACATAGTGACTCAATCTGTTAAAATGCTACTAATGATCAAATATACTGTTCATATAATGATTTGTTTTCATAATGAGAAAATGCTGATAGTTAAGCTTCTGAGTTTCCTTACTGAGAATTACATTAAATATGTTTACTCATGGATTTAGTAAGGAGCATGCTTGCAAAAGGACAGTGGCAAGGGAAACCACATGACAGAATATAAAACTCAGAGGAATGATAGAGGTAATTAACTAATCCAGGTGGCTAATGAAAGTAATAACACCTTATTCCTTAAACACTCAACTTCTGTTTTGGCTGCCCCTTAACAGAAAGGATGTAGTAGAAATTAGGAGGTTCTGGCAGCAGGAGACAGCTGTGCTTAGAGACAGAGAAAAAATTCTATAGAAGACAAACCGACCTTTGCAGAAATCAAACTAGAAAAGACGTATAAGTTGTTCAAAACAATAAAATCGTATGTAAAATGAAAAGGGAGGCTTTGTTTCACTTCCTCATTCAATAAATCGTAAATGTTGAATGCAGCCAGACAGTTTGTCTGTTTTTAAAACAAATCAATTGCTTACTCCCAGCAACATTCAGTTAGCTGGCAGCACTCATTGCAGAGGGCACTACCACAGTCAAGAACTTAGCAGGTCATTGAAGAATTGAACATAATAAGAAAAAGTAGAGAGAAAATATTAAGGATATAACAGCCACAATCAAGGACAGAAATATTTCTTGTTGGGGGAGAGATTTAAAACTTCCTAACTACTGAGCAGAGAAATCTTCAATCTATTTTCAATGTTACCAGGGGGATGTCTTACAAATGTTTCTGCAACAATTGATAATTTGCAGAAATTTTACACTGGATTATTTGCACCTTTGATTTCCTACAATTTCATACAAGTAGGATTTGTAAAAAATCCTGCTTTTGTTATTTCAATTTAACTGAAGAGAGTAAAGCTCTTTTGGGATAATGTCCTAACATGTTAATGTTTTCCATTGTGACACTATTCCCTGAACATCTTCCAGCTTAGATACATCCATGGCATTTCACTAGGATTCAGCCCAAAAATTCTTACATTTGCAGCAATAAGAAGGAGAACAAATTTTGTCTCATCCCTATGCTTAATAATATTTTATACTTTGACAGTTCATCCAGAGATTCAAGATGACAGAGCATCTTTCAATTTCAAAAAGGTCCAGGCAAAACGGAAGATCTTTGCATTTGTTGCCTGAAAAGTCCAAAAGTAAGATGCATGAAAAACTTTCAGTTTTTCATTCCTAAAAGCAGTCTTTCAGGGAGGGATAGTCCTGCACTGATTGTAAGAAGCAGGTATGACCAGGGTGATAGGTATGCATAACCTCCCCAAATCTGAACTGAAAGATTATTCTGGATACATGTTTTATGCCTGTTCAGAGGTCTGCTATTTATCTACTTTACTCATTAAATTTTCTGGGAGTCATGAGCCAGCACTCTCTGATTATAATTTATATAAGCAGATCAAACTTCAGCACGAATTTTATCTGCCTAGTTAATGTGGTTGCATTGCCTTAGTGGAATGAAATGATACTCTGAATCACGTGTACATTACACTGATGATATACTAGGAAGCTAAATTGCAATATATTAATGGTTAATTGCTCATTTTTGCTTTAAGACTTGTTGGGAAATTTGTCTAGCAAGATCACTATTTACTTTTTGTCTCTGAAAGTTATGTTATTTACTGTAATAAAAAAAGAATACCACAGGAAATTAGGGATTGAATATCTCTAGCTAGCTTTTGTAATTTTACATTTTAAGAAGTACATTATGTTTGCATACTTAGACATTATGTCTCAGCTGGAGAATAATCAATACATAATCTAAAAAGAAACCAAATCATATCCTCAGGTAAGTTTCACTTTTTGCTTAAAATGCTTCAAATCAAAATTATTTTAGAAAGTTTCCACAAAAGTCTGGTCTTCTGTTCCACTGCAGAAGTAAAGTTGACAAGAATGTTTTCTTCAGAACAAAACAATAAAGGATAAAAAGAAACTGGGATATTGATCAATATAAAAAAGGTGTCATAAGCCAAAGTGAGCTAGATAAGCATATCCCACCCTGCTAACTTCTCACATGCCTCTGTGTATCTATGTGGGTGTAGAATTTGGCTCAACATGTAAATGATACTGGATGACACCTACCATATAGCTTGCATACACGTCTTGGATAAGGAGAAGTAGCACCAGTTAAGTAGCATCTCAATACCATTGACTCCAGCAATGATTATTTTTATATATATCTTTACAGGACACATGCCATTACAATGTTACTGACATGTAAAAACCCTAAACCCCAGTTTGCATTAGCAATCGTGGTGCAATGGTCCAATAATGCAACACAGTTTGCAAATACAGGGTCTCAGTGAAATCATAGCTGAAAAACATTCTCACTGCATCATTGCGTTTTTTTCTATCCAAACGGGTTTTGCTTCCTGTTCAGTTCAGGGATTCTACAATATATGTTCACTGAATGCAGGATTAGATTAATATTGTTATAAATTCACTTTTGATTTCTCACACAGTCATGCAAACTCAGGCCAAAACAACTAAAACATTAATGTATGTAGTACTGAAGTCCTTAATCAAGAAACAGCATTTTCCAGTAAGCAATAAGTGTTGCTGGAAATGAGAAGCCAGACACACTTGCATGAACTTACATATCTTTCATGTTATTGCAGAGCACCAACAGTCATTTGCACTAATATGAATCACATGTATATGACTAACAGGTAAAAGTGTTTTGAAAAATAATGAGTTTTGGCAATGAATAGTGCAAAGGAAAATCTTTGTAAAAAATTCAACACAAATTTCAATCTGTCCATGAGGAATTTATAAAGGACTCAAAGTATAACATTAATTTAAAGATTTTGCATTTGAATTTACTTGTTTTCTTGAAAAAAAACCCAACGAAACCCAAAGGAAAAAAAGCACCCCCACAAATCTCCCCCACAATATATTGAGCTCAATGTCTGCTGTCCATGTCTGGCATGAATAGTGTTAACTTGTGTGATGCAACATTGACACTGCTGTCTCCCTTACAAATGACTCAGATGGCTACCTGGCAGTCTGTCCATGAAAAGGATCACAGATCGATTGATACATCACTGACTCAATGTTTTCTGTAAGCATATATAATTTTCATTGACAAAATTTAGCCCTTAAGAAAACACCCTTTCCTTTTTCAGAGTGGTGAGTGTCTTCTAATGCCGTTGGGGAAATCTTTGTTCTTTCAGTTTCAGACAGAAGACTTCAAAGTACCCCCATATTCCATACACTACCATACCAAAACTGGCAATTAGGAGCACAAGAGACAATTTTTAGCAGGAATTTGAAGCCTCTGCAAAGGGTGTATTTGTGTGCATATGAGTGCAGAACAGAGTGAATCCAAAGGAAAAAGGTAACATAACAAGGAAAAGGGCAAAGCAGAAGGAGAAAAAGACCGCTAAAATATAAATTTGTCCATTGAGATCAGTAGGTCAATGTGTTGCTGAGTTATTGATATGTTTTTAGAGCCTAAATTCCACCTATAGCAAACAAAATTAATATCTTACAATTCTTAGCTCTTGCACAGCACACAGCTAAGATGTATCTGATGCTTAGTATTATTTTTATCTTACGGACTGGGCCACTAAAGATATTTCAGTACTTTCAACCATTTCATTTAGAAAGTGATATTGTAGTGAACAGTTGCTAAGGTACTTGTAATAGGAAATAAATTAAGTGTAGAATTTAGTTAGAAACTATCAAGAAAAAACATTTTCCTGAAATTTAGGAACCAATACATTTAAGACTTTGTGATAACAGTTACACATACATTTACAAAAAATTCTTGGCATCATTAAGAAGGAATGGCTTAAAAACTAAAAGTATATTACTGGAATGTTTTCATCACTGTTTTTGTCTAATTCTTGAAACTTGCTACACCCAAAAATCACATGGTGAAACATCACAGCAGTTAATATACCCATTGAAATTTTGTCTTACGGGTTCAAGTTAGATGAAAAATTAGCTTCTTCTGCTCATAAAAATGTGACCCAAGTAAGAATACATTGCTTTTTAATACAGAAAATAGGAAACATTTATATTCTAGTCAGCTTTACAAATTTACACTCTATTCAAGGTTGTTTTCACTACTAAAAGTGTGTTCTTAAAAATAAATCTATCCAAGTTGCTACCGAAGCATACCTTCAAGGAAAGACAGAAACAACTCTTCATATGGATTTTGATAAGGGGTCTGTTTTGACACAAACTGTTCGGAGAGCACATGCGAAGGTCTCTCAACTTGTCCTAAGATGCCACTGATTCAAAGCTACTCTGGCAGAACAAAATCCCACACGGCAGATGTTTCTGCATGTTGAAGCTGGACCATGGAGGGCACTGCTACGGTTTCTGCTGTGATGCACATGACCTCAAGGCCCACACGGCTTGACCCAAATCATTGAAGTCCAAGGAAAAAAAAGTAAAATGAAAGCTAAAACTTTCATTGACTTTAACAGACTTTAAAACCATTTCTTATTGAACAATTTTTATAGTGATATTCTTGACAAAAATTCTTGAACTTCTAATTTCTAAAAAAAGACATGTTTTGTTTGTACGGAATACATGATCCAGCAGCATGTTCTGGTTAAGCAAAATCATGGCTAGTTCTTCCCTCTAATTGAGAATTGTCATTTTATTTTTTTTTTTTAAAAAAAAGTCACCTACACTGAGGTGAATCCTACAATGAGAAGTCAATAGAAAAATTACTGTCAAATCTGAATCTTCCTTCAAGTTGTCCTTTAAATAATAATACATTGCCTGAATTGATCTGATACATGATAAGACAAGACTCTAAGAGGAAAAATAATGAAACAAACTCACGGTTTCATATTTTTTTTTGTTAAATAGAGAATATGTGGACCATAAATACGTATGCATTTCTGAAGCACACAGAACAGTGGGATTTTTATCTGCAAGCAATAATAAAAATATTTAATAAGAGTAGTCATTAACCATAGTATCATTCCTCTTTTTGTAATCTCCACTTGTGCCCTGCCTGAGTAATCAAATTGCAGTATAATACTGTAAATGGCAATAACACTCAATCAAGTATGGTGAATATGTTCCTGGAGCTATTAATTTATGAAAGTCTTTTTTCTTTTAAGGAATCTGCAAAAACTCACCACAGAGATATAAACTGGGTATTTATTTCCTCCTCCTTGAATGGTTCTTTAAAGTCTGGGTCACTAAATAAAGTAGCTAAACAACCTGTGTAAGTCCTGTCAAATGACTAATTATCTCAATATAATTGAAAAATATAGTGATGTTCTCCCTCTGTGCGTGATGGTGTACTACGAAACATTCAAGATTCACTGAAGTGCCACAAACATTGGGCTGACCTGTAAAAACATATGAAAATTGGTAACAGCTGCCATTTGGCTAGAATAGGTTATTATGTGTTGCCTTCATATAATTCAAAGGTTACAAGGAAGGCACAGGGAAGAAATAAAAGAGTTCCAAAGAAACAGATTCTGCTAAATTCAAAGAGCATCACAAAAACACAATGCTTGATTTAATTGTGCAGATTTTTCTATATCCTGGATGTTGCCCAACTTTGTCTCTTGGGGAAACCAAAAGGTTTAAATTACTCCAAAGAGTTAAAAAGAAATTCTCTGTACAGATGTGGGAAATTTATGTGAGCATCAGGGACCACAGTACATGACTGAGTAGAAGAATTAGTTAATATTGCTCTACAAACCTGTAGAGGATGATGGCATAGAGCTCTCCTTCCTGTCTGTATGATCTACCATATTTTGACACACAAGAAAAAGTGTTCAATTTTTAACTGACTTCTATCCAGCCCATTTCCAGAGTCTGAGAAAAACAATGTTGATTCTCTAGATAAAGTTGGACCAAATGAAGAAAGCAAACACAAAATATTTCTCAGTTATAAAAATAACATATTTCCTGCTATGAAGTGGGAAAAGCCACGGATCTGACTCCAATCCCACCCAAGACAGCAGTAGGTTCCTTCTTATGGCAGTTAGGTCATCTCTGTATGGCAAGCTTCTGTGATCTACCACATAGACGTAACGTCAGGTTACAACATGGTTTCACTACTGCTTGACTTTAAATCACTGTTAAGCCTCCTTACTGAACCAAATGCCCTAGAAAAGGAGTCATCGTATTAGCACAGAAGAGGAATCAAATAATGTCTCTGCTCTGTTCTCTCATAAAAGATCATTTCCTTCTCCAGTATCTCAATGTCACCACAAGTCAATGCAGATTACTGAGGCAAAGGGAGAAAAAAATGTCTGCTGTGGGAAAATTTCTGTGCTTGCTTTCTATAGAAGTACTGATTAAAATGCATGACACCCTATAACCTTCAAATTTCTTCTGTTTAAACACTGATTCTTAGGGGGGGCAAAAAAAGAAAGGACAGATTGCAAATTAAATCACAGATAAGCACTGTCATGCTGGTGGAGACAAGTTCAATATGGATGAATTATCTATTTAGACATACAAAATCAGTGTCTGTTGATCCTTACAAAATGTCATCATGCTTCTGCAAAAAAAGAAAGGTTTTTTTTTTTGGCAAATGAAATGCTGCTATACTTTAATTTTGTAAAAAATTTCAATGCTGCACAGTCAGTCTTGTATTAGGTCTGTCCCATTGGCTAGACGTTTAAAGAGATTGGGCACAGCCTGAACAATATATGGTGGGAATGTCGCTGATAGTCGGAAAAATTACTAACCATGACAAAGGGTATATAACAGAAAATGTAGGATACAATATGAAAACAAAAGCCTTCATAACCATAGATCAATCAATAGACTACTTAAGAAGTTAGCTGCTTAAGGAGACTTTGGAGACTGAAGTTTTCTTTTGAATTTAAAAATTATCTTCAGTACCTTAGGCTTTGAATTAATGCTAGAATGCAGACAAGAAGCAAGATAGGGGACAGTAGCTAAGTCTTCATTCATAAATAATTCAACAAAATAGAAGCAGATCAAGTACACAAATCCAATATCGCATAAAGAGAAAATAGCTTGTACCACCAGTGCATTTGTGCAGATAAACTCTACTTTGTGACTATAAAACTCAAACAGTAGACCCACAATTTGCAGCCTACATGGGTCTGTATACAGAATTTTTATACAGTATAGCAAAAGAGGAAACGACAGAGCTGCAGTAGCAGGAATTGAACGTAAGTTGCCAGCATCAAAGAAGCTTGTGTGAAACAGCTGAAATCCATTTCTGCTTACAGTGCAGCAATATTGATGTCAAATCTTACACTGGTTCACATCCAAAGCAGCAAGGCTAGCTGAGAAGACAATGAATAAGATATGGAGAATAAAACAGGCTTTTCTCCCAGTGTGGTTACCTCTGTTGTAGACGAACCTTGAGGTACCTTGACAGGTACAGAGGACCTTAACTGGTCTACTGTCCTCTGAAATTTTCCACTCAAGTGCACGGCACATGCCAGAAAAAGTGCATTCAGGTCTTGAAATCAGTTTGTAAGTGTCATATTTGGATAACTAAATTAAGACATTCGACTGAAGGTATCATTTCTGTACTAAGGATTCTCGAGACAAAGGTCAGAAAAGGAATGGTGAACACCTGGAAGAAAAGTGAACACCCAGAAGACCAGTACTCTCCTTTTTCTTCATAGAAAGTGAAGAAACACTAACAGAAGTAGCAGAACTACTCATATGAGCAGAGTTAAAAGGATACAATATTGGAAGAAAAAAAGGACTGATCTAACCCCTCTCCTAAAAATATAAGACATGCTAGCTTTTACTACTAGGAGATAGGGAAGAAAGTAACTCCAGACAATACTTACTGAAAATATTAATTAAAAGCCTAATTTGCTTTTGTATGGAAAATCTATATATTTAGGGAACATTATCATAATAAATTTTATGTTGAAGTCAGTCAGATAACAATTTCATACACAGAGTTTCCTAATTGCTTGGACCAAAAAATAAGCCTTGTCTTCAATAAAGGCATCACTCAGAATGACCTAACTGCAGCTTCATTGTTGAAGCACACTATTTCAGGAGCAGACAGAGAAGGTGCAATGAGCTCAGTGTCATTATCCAGCACGTTCATACGTATTCTTGCTTGACCCATTCCACTTGTATTGCAACACCAGGGCAGGACTGTAACCCTTCCTATTCAGAGGACATAAGCATGCCTATGAAGCCTCATTACAAAGTTCAACAGAAACAGTGGCTCACCTGCACCTGCAGACAACTCCCGCGAACAGCACAGATCTCACTCCACTGAGGCTGGAGTGAAGGGTTTGCTGCACAGTGAAGAGATAATGTGTGCTGGCACATCAAGGCCTCTTCACACTGTTCTGATTGTCAGAAAGAGGGCAGTAGACAACATCACATCTTACCAACTTATCTGCACAGATAAACATGGCTGTATCTGCACCGATAAACAGTTTTAGTGATGTATGACCCAAGCAGATAAACCAAGACTTCCTTTGATAGCTCTACTTTCCTGTTTCTTCCCTCTGAATGAAGAACACAAACTGTGACTAAGTTACTACCTGAGTATTGTGTCAGTAGAAACAAAAATAGTGTAAAAAAAACATACAGAGGAGAAAAAAATAAACTGCCCTGGTCTGAAACTACCTCCCTATATTATAAAATATATTTCTCTGCTCATTGAAGACCTTGGAGATCTAGACAGGAGCTTTGATCTCAGTAGGGGACCACTGTTATCTGCTATAAGACACTGTGTCTAATGTTGTTTTGAGTTTCACTTTGAAGACAATACTGTTGATGACCCCCTTCTCAGATTCACATGTGTAAGCATACACACAGCATATGTATGTTGATCTTATGTTAGAATACGAAAGGACAATTCAAGGTTGCAGGTCTTCTTCAAACACTGGGATATCAGAAACTGCCCATCATCTTTCCTGTCGAGATGAAACCTCTGAGGTGAACATGGACTTTGTTCAAAAGCTGAAACAAAAGTCTTTTCATTTATCCCTGAGCAATTCCTCAGGCGAGGCTGTTCTTCAAATTACACTGTTAGGGAGGGGAGGAAAGAACACTTTGTCCCCATGTTAAGCCTTTTTCTCGTAAGAATAGAACATATAAGGTTTGTTTAAGATCATATGACTAAAATCACAACTCATTTTTTAATTATATATCACTTCTGAGGGCACTGTGATTAATAATCCTCAAGTACCACAGGTACAGACAGATGACAGGAAATCCTAGTGTGGCTCAAGACAGGATGTGGTATTAGAGCATTAAACTTTTTTGACCTTCTGTGGTCTTCACAATTTACTGTAAAAAGATCTTAGAAAAACACCATGCAGACAGTAAGTGTGTCCCCAAACTAAAACAATAGCAAGTGTGCAAACATTAACTGTATTTATACTCCTGAGTGCCGGGGCAGACTACAATAAGCAGGGATCATCAATCAATATTTCTGCTCACAGAGAAAACCTACACTCCTTCAAAGCAAGTAATTTTGAGGTAAATGAAAGCAAACCCAATCCCAAGGCAGGTTTCACAATAACTATGTTAGAGAGAAAAAAATCTAAGCAAGAAAGAAAATGCAGTACATAGCTGTTCCTTTAATTCATTTCATGCTAACAAAAAGAAAATTTTAAGAGATTCAGTGACAAACAGCTTGTCCTGTGCAGCATTGTTCAGGGGCTTGCCCCTCAAACATCTAGAGTCAGAAGGATATTGCTGATGATAATCATCATATTTGGCACTTTCTGTATATAGCATCTTTCATACAAGGATGTCAAAGATTCACAAACATCAGTTAATTGCTATTCTCATCAACTCTCGCACACAGTAATATTAGAACTATATTCTTATGTAATTCAATACTTTATAGATATTTTAAGTTACCTGTAAGTACTCCAGGTTATTAATTTTATCACCATGCAACTCAGTTAGTAAAAAATCACAGAACAAATCTAACAGTTTCAGAATACCAGAAGCATTAGTCAACAGGCTCTGAAGTCTACTCTCAGGATTCCCAAATGTAGACTTCAAGGGCTGCATTTGCCCTCTAGTATAGCAGAGAATTGTTCAGAACTAGTGGCTGCTTTGATTTGGAGAGCAACATTATTTATCATTTGTACTTAAACAAGCACTGAATAGAGTATTCATCGATTCTTCATGTTTATTGAGCAAGAATTATTTTTGCTTAAGGTTTGCAAAATAATTATATGATTTCCTATTTTCTGCTCACAAGTTCCTCCTACTTTTTCTGCAAGGTTTGTTTCATTCCCTTCCAAAGTTAGTGTGGAGATCAGATCTCTACCAGCCTGGATTCCAGACTGACACTAATCAGAGGAACTGGAAGAAGAATACATTTCAAGAAAATGATATCTCTGTTAAATGGATATGATCCGTATTTAAGACATCAAAATAAATCTGAATCTTTGCATTAACTCGAGTGGTCATTTCTATTGGATCCATATGTGACCATAAAGTAGTTATAAAGCCCCTTATCCCATTGTCTTCTCTCCACCTCCAGAATTACCTTTTTGGTATCCAGACGCAATGCCGCTCCTTTTTCTTTTTCCTGTAACTATCTTCAACAATCTGCTGTTGTAGCAGTGACTGTTTTCTTTCACAAGAAACAAGGTCATACTACATCTCAGCTGTCTGGTTTGCAGTATCATATGAAAGCTTGTCCAGTTCATCTCTTCTTTTGAACAAATCCACCTAGAAGCAACAAGGCTCAGGACCTCATTCACATTTCTGAAGAACACTTCTAAACAAACCATGTGGTTTGGAAAGGAGGCACAATATATCCCTCACCCTGAGGGTGGTGAGACACTGGAGCAGGTTTCCCACAGAAGCTGTGGCTGCCCTCTCCCTGACAGTGTTCAAGACCAAGTTGGATGGAGCCTTGAGCAACCTGGTCTAGTGGATGTGTCACTGCTCATAGCATGGGGCTTGGAGCTAAGTGATCTTTGAGGTCCCTTCCAACCCAAACCATTCTATGGTTCTATGACTGTGATGTTGCTGTTTCATACAAACAATGCCACCCTCTGTGACATGTTCCTATGGTATTGGTGAACACTGTTACCTGCTGCCTTTAGCAGGACCTACAACTTTGTGATGTGTGAGCAATTCTGTAAACTTGTCATGAAATTCTGTCCACACCATTGAAAACAAAGCGTGGCATTAATGTTTGTCTAAACCATGGAGAGACTGGCTGTTCAGCCTCATCTACAAATGGCAGAACTCCAGATTATTTCATGCAAAAGCAAGATCAAAATATAGTAATATTAATTTTAGAAGTTTCACTGCTCTGCCATTTCAATCCAAATTCATTTCACAGCCAGACAGAATTAGTTTATGCTAAAAAGAAAAATGTATTCACTTATAGGAAAGTTTTTTGTTATTTTGGAACCTGAGTCTTTCATTGCTTGTGTAGGTGGAATAGTGGTAATTAAGGAGAGAATGAAAAACTCAATGCAGTAAATGTACAAGAAATGACACACCAGACAGTCAAACTTTTGAGCACACAGCTCTCCAACCCTGTAACTTTTCCACAGTTCTACTTACCAGTGAAACACATGGTTGAATGCATTTTGTGGTTGATTTGGCAAAAAAGGTTTGCAACATCTTCTGCATGCTGTCATTTCTGAATGTACCTTCAGATTCTCACTTACCCTCCTGCTGCTGTCATACATATAAGATGTAGCTGATACATTTTATCCCATGCATTGCCAAGAGCAGATTTATAAACAGCCAGGCAAGAAAACAGAGCACAGAAGTCCATATCAAATATCTATAATTTTAAGCTGGAAGTATTAGTGATTAGGGTACCATCAGGTCTGCAAATGTTGTAGCTATATCCTCAACACATTCCCATTCTTCCTCAAAGTAATTTACACGCAGCAGGTGTGGAATGCAGCTCCAGAGCACCAGAGATGAGCTCCTTCAAAGTGTACTTTTGCCAGCTGCTCTGGGGACTGCCCAAACACCCATCATCTCAAAGGGAAACACTTTCTTTGACAATCTAAGACCCCACAAAAATTCATACCATGAAAGCAAATTCTGCTGTCTAATAAGACTAACACTGGAGTTTCAATAAACATAGACGTAAATGCCTTCTTGTCTAGCTGCTCTTACAAGCTCCTTGAAGACAGGATGAAACATGGCACTCTGCAGCTCTTTTCCCACAGATCCCTTTGTAGCAGCCTTGATCTCTCATCTCCATGTAGTCCGTGTAGACTTACACTTAAAAAACATCCGTAGTGAATGTGGAATGGTGAACTATCCTGAGAATGGGGTTTTCCTTGCCATGAAAATGCATTAAAGATGAAGGCTTGTCTTTCAACAAATGCGTTTGAACTTGGATTGAATTCCTTTAAAGAATTTATAGAAAACTTAAGCTCCAGTGCAATGGACATCACAAAAAATCATGGATAATATTTGTTTCATTTAATGTTCAAATTATAGATCTAGCTTCCATTCATTGTTTTTTTCTAGTAAGATCAGAAAAAAGCCACTATGTCTAGACTCTTTTAAAGCAAAATATTAAAAAAAATTATTGGCCATAATCACATTGAAAACTGATGTTATGCCAGTCTTCTAAATAGTTCAGTATTTATGTTAATCAATATATTATCATTACAATAAATTTGACTAATTCTTCTTATTTGGTTCTTGTACAATGGCTGCTTTCCATTCACAAACCATTAAAAATTTAAAGACTTGGAAAGCATCCTATTTGTGCAGCACAGTGCTGAGACCTTGTAATGTCTTTCTCTCCAGACTACATTCTACATGGCCAAAAAACTTTTTGTAGCTATGGAAGCAGAGTCCATTTTAGGCTTAAAGAGGACAGCAAAGGGTCTCAATTTTTTAATCCAAAATACTTTTGTTTTCAATGTTTTAAGATGCAGTGAAGTGGTTATTAGAATGAAGGTAACGCACTACATACTGCACAGATAGTTTGGGAATAAGAGAAAGATCATTCCATAGATCTTGCTGAACGTATCAATGCTATCACCTTTTCAATACATTATTGCCACTTAGCTAGGGATTAGCAGCCAAACAGCTGAGACCACATAACAGATCTTGCTGCTATCTCTGAAACGAATTTAAACTAACCATTTACACATTAACCAACACTACACTGCCAATTGCACCATGTTACCCACAGTGGCACTAAAAACTTCCAGCCAGATCTGCAAAAGCACCTCAACTTACCATTTCAATGCCAGTTAACACTAAATGACTAACTGAATATCAAGGTTGCTGATAGAAAACCAAAAAGTACTTAGTTCAACAGGCCAGTCTACAATGATGAAACTTTCACACAGTCATGTCATAATTAAATCCCTAATAAAGAAATTTTATTACTTATGTGATAAATTTTATCATTTAAGCTGGTACAGTTGCAGGTTTTGCTCACACTGGTATAAATATAACCAAGAGCAAACCCATAGATTTCATTACAATGATATAAAGAGTACAAACCCAAAGTATTTAACTCAGGTCTCAAGACATTGGGAATATATTTGGTTATTCTACATTCTGCTAAAAACTAAATACTAACAGTTTGTCATAATTAATGCAGGTGGAGACTAAAGAAGCAAAAATACTCTTTGAATGGCGTTTGTCAAAGAAGCCATGATAGCAAGGCGAAGAGTGAAGAATTTACACAGTACATGTCCAGGATAAATTCAGCTATTTAGAAACACTTGGAGAAAAAAAAAACTCCCTGATTTTTTCTGCTATTCTGTAAATGGAAAGTAACACTGGATTGTTTTTACATAGACAGTCACTCAGTTCTTCTCTAAGTTGCCCATTTGCTGTGAAAATCATTGATAACTAGAAGTAATTTCTCAGTACTTAGGCCCACGTATCAGTCCATACTGTGTATTGTAATTTTGTCAATCTTTGTGTGATCATAAAAGAGAATATTAAAAAATGTTAAAACTTTTTTTCTTTTATGTTTCCAGCACAATTTCTTTAAAAGCATTTATTTTTTCCTTGCATTTTGAAGCCTTTGTAATTCATGAGTGAATGAACTAATTTCAGTTCCAGTGTTATTAAGAAAAGTGATCAAAATGCAAAGCACAACTGACCATTATCAGCATTACAATAGGTAAATTGCATGCATATTGATTAAACAATTGACTTTTCATCTGGGAAAGACTTCCAAACAAGAGTCATCTGATTTTACAACTTTTATGTAGCACTTGGTAGATCTCACACAGTGCCATCAGAACACTGAGTTTTTTATTTGTTCATTTCTTCTTTATAATTTTATAATGGAAGCTAAAACATCCCTTACTGTTTGGTAGTTGGATTATCTCCTTGACCTGTCTGGGCTTAATACTTGCATGGTATTGAGCCCATACTTAGAAAGCTGATGGGGGGGGGTGGGGGAAGAACAAAATATTTTGGATGCTGGAATGTCTTGCAGAATGTCTGACTTCACCTGAACAGAGAAAGGGTTCTCAGCTGGTCTGCAATCACTGTGAAAGTCGTAATATTGCTACTACCCCATCATCACACAGAAAGCAATAATCTGCCTATTAGCATAACATCTGTAGTATAAATATCACAGTAGCACAGAAGGCATAGTTGGGATCTACCGCACTAGGGGCAGTACAGTATAACAGGCTGAGAATCCCTCCTCTGATAAGGCTGGGAAGCTTGAGATATATTTAAGAAGCAAACTAAACACACAAATGGGGTAGGGTCAGGATCACAGGGTAAGAAGGGGGTAGGGAAAAGAAGACAGTGTTTAAAAAAAAGTGTAATTAATAAGGAGTCAGATATCTTCTCTAGCCAGTAACAGTAAACACAGCCACGCACTATGAGAAGCGGGGGGGCTTCGAACCGAGATATTGGAGAAGAAGGAGATTTAAGGACCGTGATTGTGAGACCTTCTTACTGGAAAAGTACAGCAGGAGACTACCTGCCAGGAAAGTGAAAATCACTAATTTTTTGGCCACGATCAATACATTTTCTATACATCCTTAAATGCCAGGCTATTGCTGTATTCCTGTCTGAATCATACCTAAGAGAATCACGCTTTAAGTGACCTAGATAAAATAAGAACTCACTCCAAATTTTTATTAACCCCTAGCTTAAGGGTATAAATTTGGTTTATATTTTGGAATTTGACACATTTTTCCATTTATGGGCGATTCTTTATTAGCTGTGAAATGCTGTCCTTAAGCAGAGCCATGGATTTCCAAGTCAAGAGAAATGACAAAGAAATCCGCACTGGAACCTTAATACATGTTTGCACATATTTGCACAACTGCTTTTCCTGTAGTCTAAATAAAGGTTTGCAAAGGTATACAAATTAATCCATCCTGTTTAATAGGAATTTCAGGCCTGCAACAGTTGTGCTGTTTCATTGCTATCCCGAGATGAGTCCTGCTACTGCTCCCACACTTACAGAGCCAACAGTTCCCTTTTCTGATGCATTTGTGCTGTAGTGATTTTGGCCATAAAACCAAGAGTCGTTAAGCACATTGTGTGTGCAGTGCAGCAAAATGGACAACAAAAAAGGTGCCCTACACTGCAAGTGTCATAAAAGTACTTCTGGTGGGAAGACTTCCAGTCTACTTTGGTAATTCTGTCCATTGCTTTTGAGTTTCTACTCTGGCTTGGAGAAGGGTTGGGTAGTTGTGAGGAGTAACTATTCATATTCAACTATATAGCAGCAGAGCTAGACATATACTGATACTGAAAAAAAACTCTCAATCAAGATGCATGTGGGAAAAAGAAAAAAAAATTAGATGGGGAAAGAAAAACTACTCGTGCCAGTGGAATGCAGATCTAATCAACATACAGAAATTTCCTTCTTAATTCCCCTGCTGAATAGCTATGATTCTATGAAATTTGTGGCATGCTTTCTCTCCTTGCAGCTGTGCCACTGTGACAATTCTGTCCATGCTCAGTGGTATAAGGAACCTGCATTCCCAGGAAATAAGTCTGAATACAAAAAAGAAAGTAATGCCCAAATTGTAGCTCAAAAAGTGATGGCCCCCATCCAGCTCCTGGACTTGTTATATGCAGAAGACGAAGGCAGAGAAGGCACAAACCTGGGACTTCATATTTTAGGGGGGACAACCATCTCATGCAGTCGTGGACAAACTATTTCCGCCCTTGTGCTTCTCATGACCTCCATCTGAAGAGCAGGAATAACACTTCCTTGCCTTCCAGGCACCTCATGAAGGCAGAGATGCTGAGACCTCTTCCTGGAGAGATGTTCCCAGGACACAATCACGCAGATCCATGCAACAGCACCTGCTGGCAGCTTCTGGAAGAGCTTCAGCAAAGAAGCTGGACTGATGAGATAGGAGTTAGTGAATTACCTGTCACGCCCACAGGTTGTTCCACACAAACAAATTTGGAAAACAGCTGATAGGAGCACTCTTGCTGCCTATTCTATTCTGGAGGGAAGAGAGGTCTTTTTTTTTTTTTTTTTTTTTTTTTTTTTTTTAATGAGCTTTCAGTCTGCTAGCTTTTGCCAGAACCAAATCTATCATTGAAAAGGGAGTCAGGGGAGGGAGGACAAAAAAAAAGAGTTTTAAAAAACCAACCTTCCTAAGGGAGCTCTGAAGATGAGATCAGACAGCTATTTATATGCATTTAAAAATAATTCTATCGACTGGAGCCCAGCAGTATTGAAACAAATATGCATTATACTTGATCAACACATTTTATAGCTATGCAGACCTTCACGTTCATTTTATGTAGAGTATTATACAGATTTCACATTTTTTAAGAGAAAAGATGTAGGCAGAATGTGCTAGAAAATAAGGAAAATCTATTTTTTCCCTATTGACTAAAGCATTCCACTCTTAAGAGCAAATGTTGTATAATCTAATACAACGTGGAGCACTGCTCCACACTAAACAAAGATGGTGAGTCAGAAGAGGATTTTCAAACAAATCAAGAATTTCTGTGCCATAATCTAATATGAATGCCTACTAGAGCAGGATTTTAGCCTTGCACAACAGCATCTATGGCTCTTGTTCAGCATTCTGCAATAAAACCTATTTCTACATCAGCCACACTTATAGATCATATCTGTAGGAGTACTCAGTAGCCTGGCATTTGAGAGAAAAAAATCATAAATTAGAACCTAGTGTTAACTTTAATAAAACAAAGCCTTCTAACAGCAAGTGTACATTTGTTTGTGCTAAATATTTTAGGGCCAAATATTTTACTTGGCGACAAATTAACTTCTAGATATATGTGTCATTTGTGCTGGACTTCTCTTTGTCCTGCAAAGACTTGCTTGCTTCTTAGAGCAAATGTCACTGCTCATTTGTAAAAGAAAGCTTTTCATGCTAGACAGGAAATATCACATGAAAGCTGATATTTCTAAGAGTCTAATATTTCATGGGTAGGTCTTTGAGCAGATAATGCAATGAAAAGCATCCATAATGCAACAGGCAGCTCTTTCTCGCGATGAAAGAAAACCAGCCTGTTTTCAACCATACACAGCACTTCAGTGTACTACAGCCACAGAGTTAAGCCAGCTGCCCACGTAACAGCCACTGCAACACAGCAAAGTAGTGATGTCTTGTTATAATTATGTCAGAAAACATGTCCTTTCGTCCATGTAAAGTTGATAGGAATACAGGTGGAAAAAAGAGGATGACTTAAGTAGGCAGCAGAGGCTGGAAATGTGCAGGAACTTGTTGCTTGATGAACATGCTAGTCTTACTACAAGGTGTTTAGTGCCATCACATAGACTCAGCAGGGAAGTATTATTCTGTAAGATGGCCCCAAAAGCCTGCCAAAATTTTACTGTTCTCTTAAGTTCTATATGGTAATATCCACTTTTTTCTTCTTTTTTTTTAAAAAAAACATATTTTTTTTAATTAAATACAACCATGTTGCTTCACTTCTGCGGAGCTTTTGCATAAGGGCTATTTCCAGATTACAATATAGTGGAACTCCTGTCTGTCTCCCCAGACAGTTACTGATTTCTGCATGGAAGGAGGCAAGCAGGCACACCAGGACCCTAATAAACACATCTGCCATATAGCTTGGCTGTACAGCCTACATTTGGAGCTGCTACAACTGACTTGTCTAAGGATAGGCACTGTCCTCATTTCAGCGCCCCCATTTTCCTGATTCAGCTCAAATTTATAGAGGAGACAGAAACAGAAGACACACATCTTCTCTTTCCTCACAGCACTCCTTCCTTCAGCAGCATTGCACATGGATGCTCTTTTGTGCAACAGACACTTGGTTTTACTGTAGTGATAACTAAAGAAACTGAGAAGGACTTCGAACTGCTTGGGCTTTGCATGCGCAACTCTCACTGCCTTTGAATTGTGCAGCAATGATAAAATCCCGTGTGGTGACAGTTCCTTGCCTGCTCAAGCCAAAAGGATTACTTTCTTGAGTTCAGCAGGTATTGGATTTTGCCCACGATGCTCATAAACAATTTGCACAGTCTGGATACTAGAAGGCACTTTTATGGGAAAAGATGGGTTTATGAGGACAGAGGGATTTTCTACACAGTTGCTACTGATAGGCAGAAATGACCTAGGTTTAACACCTCATTTAAATAGTGGTTCTTTTCAGCAAAGCAGACTCAGACTGCAGGAAGGTTTTCTTCATTAATTCACTTCATAATCCATTTCTTCCTTAATGAAGGGGAGAAAGAATACTTATTTCAAATAAGATCTATGTCATCAAATGCATATTATTTGTTCTTGGCTTCTCCCTGATTACAAAGTTGCCATTAAAATGATTGAAATTATTTATAGCAAAGCAGTTTGTCAGCCCACCCAATAAAGATCACCAACCTAAATAAACCATCCACAACAAAAAAGCTTATTTCTGCCTACAGCTACAAAGCAGTCAAACAATGAAGGAAGGCATAATTGAATACTTAGAAACCAAAAGCAGTTAATGGTCCTATTTTTGTACAGTTCTGTCGTTACGTATTGTTAAAGTTAAGGGTAAAACATTGTTTGTATGGATAAGATTTTCATTAAAATGCATATTACACAGTTCTTACAGATCACATTTCAGTACGGATCATTATTAACACATTTAAATAAAAATTCTATCAGTACAAATTACACATAGCTAAATGTTTACTACACCAACATACTTCTGCTAAACTAAACTGCTTTGCATAGGCTTGGAAGCATACCCATTTAGGTGAACTAAAGGCAACAACCAACTATTTTCAAGTCTTCAAAAAAGAGCATGTTACTTGTTCAAGACTAATTTACTGGTCAGTAAGCAAGTGGTTAAAACACAAATTGCTTCCAATTTAAATGTTTTCATGTTATTTGCACTTGAGAAATGCTCTCCTTTGTCATCACCAGGGAGTACTCTGCTGTTCTCATGCAAAATGAAATCTGAAGCAGGAGAGAAAAAAAAAAAAATCTATTATTAATTAGACATAAATTATTCCTAATCTACACACAGTGCTTAATCCCTGGTTTACAGAAATGCAAATTGTGCTTCAAAAACAATATGTTAAGAAGCCATTTGTCAGAAGCATGCAGAAGCCCAAGCTCAATATAAAATACAGAACAAATGCTTCAAGCTCATTCTAAAGAGCATGCTGATTGAAGGTTTACCCTGAGCTATACAGAAATACAAGACGGAAAACTGTGCAAATAAAATAGTTCACATTGTGAGCCTGTTCAGTAGTTCAAGGATAGGGAAAAAAATCACCAAAAATATACTTCTATCAAATTTCGTACTTAGCCTCCTTATAAATAGCAAAAATATTCCCCTCATTGATTTACAGTGTTCCAGGAGAATAAGGAAAACAGGAAGTTTCCACTGAGGAAACTGCAAGGACTGAGCACTATTCTGCTTCTTTTTCACCAGTGCTTGCCAAAATACGTTAATGAAATCAAGAGCTTAGAAATTTGTAACACAAATGTAAGTAATGCAAATGTTTAAGAGCTGTAATGGTAAAAAGCATTAAAAAGAGTTCCTGAAGACATCCTCTGCTTCCAGGCTTAAGCACCATGTTCTAGAAAAATTTTTGCCTGTAGTGAAGCTATGCCTAGGAAAGGTTTTGTAGACCCTTCTTCCCAAGGGTGGAAGCAAGCTAGCCTAACTGATCCACTCAGGGAATTCCTATGTTCCTATGTGAAACATAGGAAAAATATGAAAAATAGTTGAAAAATGTTCCTAAAAGCTTCATTTGAAAATGTGCTTTTCCACATGAAGTCAAACAATGTAATTTCTGTGATATTCCATTATCTCATCAAGTTTGACAGAAACACTCCTCAGCTTGGGAAGGGGTGAATACAGGAAGACTGTCCGTTTCATGTAATGTGCTGTTCATTACAATTTGAGCAGAAACAGGATTTTCCTCCTTCCTATCCACAGAGATAATACAGTAAAAGTTGAGTAACTAGGAAAAAACCAGCTCCCTCCATCAATGATGCTGATGCCTCAACTACTGTTCTTCCTACCTTTGCACTCTTTGCAAGTGGCTAAGTGTCACAGGAGTATGTAGATATTTTCTGTTGCTACGTTGAACTTAAGTGTCTAGTTAGGGAATCTGCAACAGAAAACTGGGATAAAGCACACTACAGAAGTAGGCGTCCTCTGTGAAATTCACCCAAAGCTGATACCAGTAGTCCTAGCTGTAATAAGTAGGAAAGGTGTATTACCAGACATCAGAAAAAAATGTCAGCTCAGGACAACTGCCAGGCAAAATTTCTTGGAGAGTTATAAGCAAACACCTGGACTCCCTGGCTATAGAAAACAGAGGCACAAAGTCCTCTGGTAGTATACTATGACCAAAGGATTTCACTTGTCACCATGGGGGAAACAAAATTAACTGTATTACATCTTACACTGTGAGTGTATTATAGTATTTGAATTAAGCCATTAGGTATTTAACAGCAGGAAGATATTCCTAGGGTGAAGATACATGAGCTGTCACTCTCAAAGGCCATTTTCCCAGCAGTTCAGAAAATAAAGCTACAATATACGGTTAGCTAGGACAGCATAAAGGTCGCAGAGCTCCCAGAGGAATATAAGCAGTGGCAAAAAAAAAACTCAAAACATTTTGCAAGTCCATTAATACTAAAAAGACCAAAGAGTTCGTCTGCTTTTTGCTGAAGAGTGAGAGTTACCAACAAGACACTGAAAGCCACAGTGTTTGGTATCTTCTTAACTTTCATCTTCAATAAAATATCTGCAGACTGTGACAGGAAGAAGAAATAAGCTCTCAGCTTAAAACAGTCTTTGAGTACTGAGGAAGAGTTCAACTACAGAGAACTGGCTGATGACACAGGAGTTAATGGGAATTTTCTTATCCAGCAGATTTGAGTACCACAGTTGTATTTTCTGTCAGGAAAGACAGTAAGAGGAGTCAGGAAGCTAGAGATGATCTACTTCACTTCCATTGACAGAAAACACTGAAAGAAATAATAAAGCATCTATAAAATTATAAAAAATGATAAGCAGCAGGAAATTAACTAATAAAGGACATGTAGCATCAAACTAATTAATTTCTTTCCATGACATGTTAACATACCTTGTGGCTAGAGAAGTGTCTGAATATGTCATATATCTTAGCTTTAGTACAGCTTTTGACATTTATAAGATGCTTCCAAGCAAGCTAGGGAAACATGGCCTGTACAAAACTACTATAAAGCTGGTCTTGTTGGAAACCACATAGCATAATTATCAGTGGTCCACCACCACGATGCAAGGACTCATTGAATAGAGTACTGCTGCCACTCACCCCATGCTAAACACTATGCCCACGAAAAACTAGACATGAAATTTGTCAAGTTGGTGTGAATTCACATACACTGAAAGATAAAGCTGCATTTAGAAACTGGCAAAATACTTTGAAAAATATTATTTAGTTCAACAAGGAAATGTGCAAAATTTGTAAAGTTGTAGGGAGGAATAATATGTCTGGAGGGAGGGTGGGACATGACAGCATGGAGAGCTGGACCTGTAGAAGAAGATCTGGTGGAAAATAAGTTCAGTCATAATTTCTGCAAAAAAACACCTTCACCATAGAGGGAAATATAAACAGAATCATTACCAGGAAGACAAGTGAATACCCAAGTACTCCCACTCCGGTCTGTATTGCTAATACCAAAGCTGAGCCCTGTCTAGTTTGGGGTACTCTGAGTCAAGAAAACTACTGATCAGTCAAAGAAACAAACGGATCTATGAAATGGAGAAATATTTAACTCACTGGGATCTTTAGCCTATAGAAGAGAAGACTGAGAGGACAAAAAAGGTTTTAAATAGTCGAAATATATTTGAAGAACAATCAGCAAGGAATAAGGGAATAACTTCTTCATTGTGTCTTCTGGGAATGAAGTGGGCTTATGTTGCACGTATTTCAATCAGAGAGTGGGAAAAACTTTCTAACAGTGAGGAGAGCTAACAGCTGGAAGAGTTTGACTAAGGAGATTGCTACACAATCTGCCTTGGGCTAACGAGCTCTCTATCATTTAAAATCAGCCCAGTACATGTACCCCCAAAATCTCCAAATACCTTTTAAATATCCATCTTCTAGCATAATAAATGCCTGAGCCTCTGATTTACTGCTGAAGAAACTGTTACTATGCTGCAAAAAGGAAGCTATAATCCAAGTATTGCTGCATCTGGCAGCGCAGTATACTCCTGTATCCTTTGTACTATATATGCACAGCCTGCACAACACCATTCAGCATAAGCCTGCTACTAGGCATATGATATTCATCACATGCGCTGTCCTCCCTCCATGAAATGCATTCTTAGATCATATTATAATTTATGACAACATTTTCTCCTGGCTTCTGAAAACTGCCTGATATAGAAATACACAATGTCACAGCAATGACAATTGCAGCTCCACAACTATTCCCACTGAAAGTCAATTGAATTTCAATTTCTTTTAGTGGGGAAAGCCAGGAGGAGACAATTATCATTGCTTTAACACTATGCAGTTTTACCTTAGGCATCACTTAGGTTCCAAACAAAAACATTTCAGATTTTGCTTGCAACCTCTCTCCCAATATGTTGCTCTGACTTCCAGTAGCAGTACTGTGTCAAGGGACAGTTGCACTAAATACACTTAGCCATACTGGTCATAATACCAAATAAATAGAATATTGTATATTCTAAACATTATAAATAAAATTAAACATATTAAAAATTTAATGCTATGTGCTCTTCGGTTTACAAACTGTGTTCTAAACCATTGTACCAAGTCCTCCTTCTCACAACTTATTAATGAATGTAGTCAGTGTGATTCTTTAAATTTTGGACCTCGTTCTCTAACCTGGAAGAAATCTTGGCTCTTCCCCATGACAGGATGGGACAGTGTCAGTACACTGTTAATGCTGCACACACAACAGCTACTCCCATGAGTTTACGGGATCACATCCTTCACTTGCATTTGCTAAAACCACAGAATTACTAAGAAGCATTTCCTATTTTCTACTGATTGGCTCAGCTTCCTGCAATATCGAGGGTGTATCTCTGAAAAACTGTAGCAGATGTGTTCCCTCAGTTTCAGTTTGTTGGATGTGTAAACAGTTAGGCTCTGTCAGTGGAGCTGATACCATTCTGAGAGTCAGCTGCGGATGGAGGAGCTGCAGTCTGAAAATAAGCTCACAGGCAAATTAAGAGCAGAGTGTCTGAAACAGAAAACTCATTTTAGATCATTATGATTTAGAGCTATCATTGATGTGAAGCAAGCAATACAAGTGACAGCTTTTTAAATGAAGTTGTAATGGCAATACAATGGATTTCAAGCCAATTCTCAATTCTACAACTTACATTGTGAAAATTATAAAGCAGCTACCCAGGAAGCAAAAAAACATGTTGTGTTATTTTCTTAGCAACTGCTCTAATTGCAGACATTCTGTCTGTCTGTCTACCTACCTATCTATCTATCTATTTAGGTTTTTTCTGCTTCTCTTGTACAGTTGTGTGTTTTCCAAAATTTGCTACTATGAGGCAGCAGCAGTAGTTTTGTCCTTTTCCTCAAACATGCCTCGTCTAGGCTTGAGGCAGCACTGATATTTAGAGAAATATCAGCTATAGATTTCAGCTTACATAGACTACAGAATTTTGTGAAGCACTGAGTTTTATTCTAAAAATCAATGTCTGATCTTCATGTATATGGTGCCAACAGTCTTTCAAATTACGATTTTTACCATTCCTCAGAATTAAGCTGAAGCAGAAGACTTTCAAAGTAGAAATGAAATCAGTACGCTGTGCCATTCCCATTAATTTTCTTAAGAGCTTAACACAGGAACAAAGGCAGACTGAAAAAAAGTATCAGAAATTTCTTATAAGGCAGTTTCTCAAGGGAAAATTAACTGACATTGCACTATTTTTCAACATCACAATTCACATCTTGGCTAAATGAAAGGATTATCTGTCAAGAAAATATCTAAAAATCTCAGACAACCACAACTTTCTAGTTCTTCAACTGTAAAATTAGAATAAATTAACTTCTCTCCACCTTTTGTTTACTGTGTCTCTTGACTCAGTAACTTCACACCAAGCAATGGCTATCTCTCTCAGTGACTATGTAAAATGTCAGGCTCATGTAAAAAATCAGGCTTGTATAAAAAGTCAGAAATGGTCTATGGTATAAACTGTAGAGTTTTATAGGTTTTGAACAAGTTTTTTAGACATTTAGAAAAAAACACTCATATTTCAAAGAGTATATATGGTGCTGGGAAGACAACAGACCTCTGATCACTCTGCAGTGTGAAGGAGTAATTAATGTTTATGCATTATATATGGGAAAGCAATAGGCATTATCCCTGTACACAAGCAAGCATAGATGAACAAACCATGTCATCGGCCTGTAAGCCACCTCCGTGAATCCAAATGTGACACTGAACTGATGTCTGGCAGAGCACAGGGTCAGTGTAGCTCCATGGTCTAAAACTCTGCTGGGAGTGCACTCTATGTGGAGGAGTTTCCTGGGGCAAACACCAAGGTGTTTTCAGCCCCTGAGGGCTTGCCTTGATTTCAACCTTCAGTAAACACTCACTGGTCCATCTTACCCATGCTGAGTTAAGCGTCATCAACGTAAACAGTTGCAAAGCCTTCCACAATGGAGAAACTGCAGTAGGACAACTGCATGGGGGACTGTCTACAGCTGAATAAATTCAGGATAAATAGTCCATTCACAAAAACACTAAGGGCATGTTTTACATAAAAACATCTGAGTCCTTTAATGCATGTCTCTCCCAAAGGTTCTCCAGTAAGACAGCTGTAAATAGCATGACCAAGGAGAGAACCACAATGTCTGAAGTCAGCAAAATACAGCTCAGCCCACTTGTATGTCCTCTGGAATCAGAGCTAGAAATGACATATTGCACTCCGCATCTATTCAGCCTTTCAGAAATTAATCACACAAATAAGTTCCAAGTTAAAAGCTTCTAAAAGGAAGACATCAAGATACACATGACAAAGCACAGGGAAGTGGTACCTTTTAGTGCATATCAATGAGAGTGGGAACCAAGAACAGATACTGTTACTTTGATATTTCTGAGACTATTTTCTGTTTCCAGGGGATGATGATGTGAAAAGGAGACAAGTGTTTTGAGCTGGATACAACCAGGCTGTAGGCAATCCAAGCTGGACAAGATGTTAGCTGTCCTGCATTTCCTTGCACTATTTCAGCAGACCCTGGAGATTACACTTTGTATTTGTAGGAGAAATCAGTGGTTCTAATTTCCCAAGTCTTTGTCTTTTCACACTTTAGATGCCACAGAGCAAGAAGGTTGTGGGAGAGAAAGGTGGAGAAATATACTCCCTATTTTCAGCTGTAAACTCCAACATTCTTCAAACCTGTATATCCAGCATTTTTTTGTGAACATGATGAATTATCCAGCAGTGATCTCAAATGTCTTACTAAGAATATGTTTACATGAGAGAGCACAGGAGGCTTCTTTAGCATAACGACTCCACTGAGAAAGGGAAACTCATAACTACCACCTCGCCAAGTGTGTTGCCAGTAAGCCTGAAAAATAAAGAAGCACAGTTTCTGTGGGGGCTTGTAATGTTCCTTTCTGGCCTCTACTTGCAGGGACTCAGAATTCATGAAAAATTTAAACATCTCAGGAAGGCATGGCAGTTCCAGTATGTGGGCTGTCAAGTTAATTTATGAGTGCGTATAATTGGTCGGTTGCTTCTCCTCTAGAAAGATGAAACAGCTGAGCCAAGAAAGATTGGTATCTACCGTTTCCAATATTCAGAGATAGATATTTTTAGGGTATGAAAAGAGAGAGAGAAGCAGGGGAGCATCTGTGCAGCCACTAAGTCTGCAAGGTATAAAACTGTATAATTGAATATACCTTCTAGATGCAGGGCTCCAATCATTACTAAATTACAGGGCTGTATGGTGACTGCACAGAGGTTCAGGGTGGCACTGCACCCCAGGGAGTTCCCAGTAGAATTCTGCTTACAGACAACACAAGCAGGCAGAATGCTTTCCAGGGCACTGAGGGAATAAAAGTTTTCTTTATTCTAGCCTCAGTGCTGGCTCTGAAATGGAAGTGAATGTGGGATAAAGCCATGCCCTAACTAGCCTTGCCCCTATTGTGCAGGGGATATCAGCCATGTGATAAATCCCAAGGGCCTGCAGGGAGCATCCTTACTGAGATTCTAGCTGGTGCTCTTAGAGAAGCATACCTAAAGGAAAAAGTCCTGTTTTGAACTCTGCACCCTCTAACTAGGCATGCTGGAGGTGTCAGAATCTGTCCCTTATTAACTGCCTATCTATGAGATCAAATACAGTGTATTAATTAATTCCCAATAAATTACAGTAGTTGCCAAGGGCAATGGTTCCAAGGCAAATGGGTGTAACTGTTACTAGGGTTAGTGAAACACAGCTGCCTGTGTACAAGTGCTGTCTGCACAGCACCCATTAATTTGATAAACAAAGGCTTTGTCTAAACAGTAGAAGATGGGGGCACTTTGCAATTCCCATCTCTGAGGCTAGATGTGAAGACCACAAGCCAGAATGAGTCCTGAACATTGGGTATTCCTGGTCTTCATCACAGTTTCTGCTGGAAGGAAATCCAGGACGGTGAGGAGGGAGAGAGCTGTGGTGTATGCCATCACATCTCCCACTCAAGGTGACTGGAGGAAAAAAGGATGGAGATGAGGATATACCACAGAGAATGCACTTAGACACAGGTAAAAAAGGTTAGATTTACTTTGGTATATTGATAGCAAGGAAGAAATGAATCTTCAAATCCTTCCAGTGACAAATATACAGGCCTCGGATTTCAAAACAAAGTCAGTGTTCTGAAAAACTGTCCTGGATTATTTTGTCTGCAGCTCTACCGTGTGCTTGCACAATATCTGGGTTTACAAAAATGCATACATATGCATACCATGCATATATACCCCATCAGTTATCACCATTCTCATGATTCAGCACTATCTCCTGCCTCACTTTTCTCTTGGTCATTCAATGCCTGATTTTGGAATTTCTTCCAGCTACCTCAGCAGGGAACCTCTCATCCTGAAGTAGCCCAAGATCCCACCTATTATAACTTCAGCCTCACTGTCATAGCCTTTAACTGTAGTCATGCAGAGCGTCACCTATTTGGAATTGCTCATGAAGATACTGACATAGAATACTGAAAATGGAAGAACTGGGCCAAGGTAGGGTGGTAGGTTTTTTTTTAGTAATATCCTGATCACAGAGATATAGGCACACTTTCTGTGCACAATAGACAAGACTGACCTTGTCCTCACTTAAGTCTCCGTAGCTAGAAATAACTCCTATCATCTCAGTGTACTGATATAGGTGTATACGAAGGAGCTGTCATGTGAATTTGAGATCTTCTGAGCAGCCCAAGTTCAGATGACGAATCATTTTAATACTGGCTGAAAAGTTCTGAGTTGTCTTATTCACCTAACAGCAATTCATCTGAAGTTGTAATTACAAACAGGACACATAAAAATGGTTGGTTTTAATTAGTAAACTGGAGGTGACTGAAGGCTGCTGAGTCATCACATACAGTACCGCCCTTCTGCATGCCTGTGGATCACTATTTTTTTGACTGCTAGTGCAAATGGGATGTCATTCACAGCAAGGATGGAAATATGTGTGAGTTTTTCTTTCACTTAAAAAGTTTCAGTCATCCAGTCAGGTAACTGATCTGCGCAATTCGAACACCTACTTACACAAGGGTGAATTACACCCAAAGAAAGCACCCTGTACTCCATGAAACATACATAGAAACAAATAAACAAACCCTGTTGACTTCACTCATTTTACTGTAAGTAGACCTGCTTTTTTTTAAACTGTACTTTGACGAGCAGGAAACTTTGCCCTCTGGGCTACAAGATCATCCATGGCTCATATGCTAGCAAAATAAGTGGGCTTGACATTTCAATGCTCCACAGCAGCTAAAAAGTCATGGGCCAAATCCTGAAATTCCCCACCACTCAAGCACTTCCTGATATATTTAATGCTGTAACTGATTTCTCATAAAACAGTCTATTCACTGTGGTCTCTCTGCACCTTTGAAAGTTCTTGCCCAGGGAAACACCTTTTCTCTTCAGCCATTCTAAATCTGACCCTCAGCTTTTGTAGAGTATCACAATGCAGCTGACTTCTTAAATAGTTCACACTTGCTAATGCAGCTTGTACTTACTGTAACATCCCATTATAATGTGCAAAACACTATGCTTGTTGAAGTGACTTGTTTTAAAATGCTTTAAAAAAATGCTAAGAAAAAATTATTTATGCAAAAATTCCATTAGACTCCTCTGGGATTTGCTAATGAAAAAACAAAGACATAGTTCATGATTCCTAAATAGATTTTGCAGTGGGAGTGACCACGGCTTCTTTATTTTATTTTTTTTTTCATTTGAACAACAATACCTTGTCAGATTTTAGGTGCAGGTTTTAAAGCTTAAATCTCTGCCTTTCAATATCCATAATTTATTGCAGAGCTGAAGATCATATATAGATCACATAGTCCACTGTGTAACTGACTTCAGCCCCTTCCCTCTCATAATAAATAAATTAGATAATATTGGAGCCTTTAAATTAACAAAAGGTTAAATAACATGATATGAGTTCCCTTGGTGATTTTCTGGCCAGCACCACATTTTCCATAATACATCATTACAGCAATAGCACTCTGAAGTACTGTAGCTGTATTACAGCAATATTATTATGGGAGAGCTGCTGCTTTGAGATGCCTATTAAACATGTTTCAAGACTCCAGGAGCTTCCAAACAGTCAATAAATTGTACATTACCCAGGATTGCTCAGTGAGATATAGCAGGGGCCACATGACTTTAGCAAAGCTGGAAGCTGTCCATTCCCTTTGCAGGGACTCAGCCATGCTGAAGAAATCAGAAGCACGCCCTTGTCTTTTCAAGGTGTTTGAGCGTCTTCTTTTTTGGTTATTAAAAAAACTAATACATATTCAGTATATACTAAGTCTTCATTTTCTTTATTTTCTTGTTATACCAAACAACAGATGTTCTTAAGGAATACACTTACCAAGGACAGTTCAAATGTCTTCTTTGTGCATCATCCTCAAAACTGTTTAGAAGGACACAGCGTAATGCTCTAAATATTTTTGAATATAAACTGGAAATTCTAAAAAGAAGCAGAGGTCCATTCTCTGTTCCTGGGAAAATAATTACAAAATAATCAAGGGCTGCATCTGGGCTGGCCACTAACAAATTACAGACACTGTCTATTAACCCCTCTCCCCTCCCAGAAGGGGAAGGCAGAGAGAACAAGGGAGAAAGACTTATGGGTTGAAAAAGAAAACTCAAACAGCTTTAATGAAACAATAACAATAAAGAAAAGATAATAAAAATAAGAAAATACTGCTCCTCCCTCCTTTTTATGTGCTTACAACCGTTTTCACTTCTGGGACTCCAACATGAAGTACAAGATTTAGCAGTGACCTTGGTTGCTCTAGGAGCAAGCATAAGCAAGAACCTTTATGCACACCATTCCTTGGTATTAACTATAAACATCAAGTGCTACCACTGCTACGAGCAGTCACCATCTGGAAAGACATGCTGTTGGTTTCAGAAAGCGCAGTTACTTGGAAGAGATTTAACTAAAAAGTAAAATCACTGAACAGAATTAGTTCTGGTTTAGCTCAAATTTGGACATAGGACATTCTCAACTTGTGAAGAGTAAAACTCACTTCTAGTCATCAGGCCAGCACAAGCTTTACAGAACACCATCAGGGTGTCATTTGCACATTACTCTGAGAATTGAAGTTATGACCTGACCTCAGCACAGAGACAAGCTCTCTTTGAAGCAAAAATCTCCCCAGATATTTCTAATACTAAAAAGCTGGATGTATGTCAATTCAGAAAGCATGGGTGGGCAAGGAGTGACTCTCCACTGTCAAACACCATCACTGAAACACTGCCAAAGCAGTGCCCTAGTCTTGAGATTTCTACAATGACTGTGAAGAGAGAAAAAAAATGTTTTCAATTGCCTTTATTTTTTACACAAACTTACATTTATTTCAATGACAGCTGAAATAGGTTGTGAAGGGTAATGGATAAAATGTTCAAAACCAAAGTAAATCATAAACAGCCAGACAGTGTACAGATGGACAGAGGACCACTCTAACCAATCAGTAAGTAAACAAAAGGTTCAGAATAATATCAGGGAGGTGTGCTTGCTGCCTGAAGAACTTTTCTTTTTTCTTTTTTTGTGCTCCACTTTGATTTCAATTTATGTCTTTCACTCCCCTCTCCAATGCACTTTCTGCCTTCTTCCCACTGCATATCAGCCCCAAAGATGGAGGGGAATACCTCTGTTTCACTTGAGTTCTTGAATTTCAAGGGTTTGAATAAACTAAAAGCTAGGAGACCATGTATGTCTAAATTTCTCTAAATTAACTGTCCAGAGTACTTTGATTTACTACGGTGACTTCATCCACCTCTGTGAAATCTGGTGATACCATGTTTTAAGCATGATTCATACTCAGTATGCTTTTCATGGCAATTTATAATCAAGTGACATAAACAAAGTGTCAATTACTTTGTTAGACGTCTAGCAGCTGATTAGTTAATATTTGAACATGTAGGTTTTCATGCTGCAGTGCTGCCTATTACAAACTGTTTTCTTGTTTTGAACACTGAGTTATTTTTCTTCAGATACTCCACTGATCAAATGCTGTGTACAATTACAGAAAAATACATGTAAGGATATCTATCAGCAGTATGTCTACCACTATCTATCACCTATGGAATGGCTTACACACAAAGGTATCTCTGAATGCAAATGATAATAGTCCCCCTTCTTGCATTGACAAGAATATTATCAAACTCAACCTTTCCTCAGGCAAGAATTTGGCATATCAAGGTTCTTTAATCCATTCTAAACAATGCATGAATTGGGATGTCAATTATTGCTAAATCTGTCCTGCGAAGTTTAGTCTGCACTTGAAAACCTCTCATCTTTTCTTTCAGGTAGAGATGCTAAATTGCTTGTAATCCACTGAAAGCCTGAATTCATGCAGGCTATTACAAATGCTGTGGGCCACCACTTATCCTCTATGTTACAGGAAAAGTCATTAATTTTACTTCCTTTCTGCTCTTGCATGACAAATTTATATTATGATGCACAAGAGATAATTAGTACCAAAGAAAAAAATGAAATTCATTCTGCATTTCTCTTCCATTGCTCTTCTAGTACGACTTATTTGTAAATATAGCTCTGAATTTCTTTATATGCTCTGAATCCCACCACTTTAAGTAGTTACACTTACTAGCCATTCTAAAAACTAATTAGAAGTAGCAGGAAAGCTATGTTTCTGCTTTCTGTAGGCAAAACCACAACATCCTCATCAGCCTCCAGAAAAAAAGATGACAGACTTTGGCCAGCTAACTATCACTAGGATAATTTGCTTCTGCAGTTAAATGTGATTACCAAAATACATTCAGAAAATATTGTCAGGAAATGTTGAGCACAAAAAATGTACTATGAATTCAGAATAACTATTTATGCCTAGCTGGGAAGCCCTATATGTTCTACTCAGATTTGCTGAGGAAGAAAAAGGCCAAACCATACCTTCTATTTGCATGAAATATATGTTAAAATTCAAACTCATTCCAGTATATAATGCAGATAAAAGCCAGTGTTGGCAGAAATGGGAAAGCTTATCTTTGACAGAATTATGAACAGCAAGTCTGCCTGGGTGTTTTAGGACAGCGCAGGAATTTAGTTCAAAGTCTTTTGTGTTCAGCAATCGCACATTAGCATTCTCAACATAGTGCTGAATATTTCCTTCATGGAAACTAGGGGACTTATTCAGGGATCTGTACACCTTTTTATTGTCTCCTGAACTAAATGCAAAAGGATTCAAAGGGTGTAGGCGAGGGACTCTGCTGTTGTAAATCAGTCTAGCTCCAAGAAGTAATGCAATTTACACCAGCTATGGATTTGCACCTGTGAGGGCTTTGAGGTAGATCTAAACCAAGTGAAGTTTGCCTGAGCTAGAAAGTTGTAGACCTGCAGGACAGTCACTTTTCCCTTCATCTCTCTAAACAAGAAGAAATGTAAATTATCCTAACAGATTAGGATTCTGCACAAATCGTCTTGACTGTCTTAAGACTTTTACTTTGGAGCTATCCGTGTATAACTTTCATAGAAGCAAGAGTCCATACAAGTTGTTCAAAAATTAAAACGCAGTGGAGCTGATGCCAAAGTTCTCGATAAAAATGCAATACCTGCTGTGGGATGAGTTTTGCTCCCTTGCAAAATGTCTATGAATGGAAACAAGACAAATGGTGGATTCTTTTTATGATACAAATTGTTTGTATTAAGCAGCAATTTCTCAATAAACAGTTAGTCCAAACCTTCTGCTTGTGGAATCCCACTGTTTGTAGTGAAGCACTCCTGATGAACATTAGCAGATAAAATAGTACCCTGTGTTTGTAGACATAATTAATATCAAATATTTGTTCCAAGGATCAATATCCGCTACAGGAGCTTTAAATGAGATAGGTTTGGAGGTTTTTTGCTTTGTGACATGAAATACAGTCAATACTGGGATATTCCAGGAAAACGTCTGCAGCTAACAGCTAATTTGTTCATTCCTGACAAGTCTCTTGGGTTTGTTTAGCTGTTTGCATTTTCATATTAAAAAAAATAAATAGGATCTAATTCACTTTAGATTCCTTAGTTTTGCACAGAAGCCTGATAATTCTCCAAACGAGATGTGTGTAATGGCCCACCTTTGTTCACTAACTCAAAGTCTGCATTGGCACACACTTCGCAGGATCACAGAATCTTTGAGGTTGGAAGAGACCTCTGGAGGTCATCTGGTCCAATCCCCTGCTCAAGCAGGGCCACCTAAAGTCAGTCGCCCAGATCGCTTTGGAATATCTCCAAAATGGGAGACTCCACAGCCTTGCTGGGCAATTTGTGGCAGTCACCCTTACAGTGAACAAGCGTTTCCTGATGTTCATTTCAGGAGCACACTTCAGTTTGTGCCCATTGCCTCTTGTGCTGTCACTGGGTACCACTGAAATGAGGCTGGCTTTGTGATCTTCACACTCTCCCTTCACGTATTTATAGACACTGACGAGCTCCCACTAAGTCTTCTCTTCTCCAGGCTGAACAGCCTCAGCCCTCAGCTCTCTCGTTATATGTGAGATGCTGTAGTTCTTCCATCATTGTTGTGGCCCTTTGCTGGGCCCCAGCATGTCTCTTCTGTACTGAGGAGCCCAGAACTGGACACAGTTCTCTACGAGGATCTTACGCAAGACAGTGTCAAAGGCCTTCCTGAAGTCTGGGTAGACAACATCCACTCTCTCCCCTCATCTACCAGGCCAGTCATTTCATTGTAGAAGATTGTAGGTTTGGTCAAGCAAAACTTCCCCTTCATGAATCCATGCTGAATACTCATAATTACCTTCTTGTCCATCATGTGCCTGGAGATTATTTCCAGATTATTTATTCCATCACTTTCCCTGGGACTGAGGTGAAGCAGACTGACCTGAAGTTCCCTGCACCTTTCTTGTCTTTTTCAAGATAAGAGTGACATTTGTGTTCCTCCAGTCCTCAGGCACCTCTCCCGACTGCCATGATCATTCAGACATAATTGAGAGTTTAAGCCGTATGTTGGTGACAGTCACCAGAAGCATTTTGATAATGTCGTTCTATTTCCTCAGAAAACACTGCAGCAGAACAGTTACAGTGTTTCCCACACTACTTTCAAAAATATGCTCCTGATTGTGGAATCTTGGTTATGAAAACAAACATTAAAAAAGCAGGGCCCTGGCTTGGTCTCATGTCTTCTGAGCTCCTCTGTGTACTCCCATGACATCATCTAAATTAGAGTTTCTTTACCTTGCACTCAGGGACAAAGTTCAGAATTACTGGAGGGGAATGCCAAACTGATGGAAGAACTGCTAAGAACTGGCTTCCACCCTGGAAACAGTCTGTTAACTTCCTGGGCATTATGTCTTAACAGCTACAGCCCTCGATCTGTGCTGTACCATGCACAGGTACTGAGGGAACAGTGAATCAGGAACTTAGCAACATGCAGGAAAGTGTCTCAGCACTCCAGGATTCAGTTCTCCATAACATCTTCTACCTGTCCTTACATTGTCCACACCACACACTTGGTGGTTCAGCCTCTCTGGAATTCTGCAGTCTGGGTTAATCACAGATAAATAGTCTGCAGGAGCTTGCCACTTGAATATTGTGGCCTTCTTAGCAACCCAGAAAGCTCTAGAGACAAATGTAGCCCATGTATTACACAGTGGTACCTCCATACCACAGCCAAGGGAAAGTCTTGATGATGTTAAATGACTTGAGATCTGAGTCATGGGATTCTAGATTTGCTGCTGGACCTCATACTAATAAACAAAGAAGGACTGGGCTGGGATGTGAAGGCTGGGGGTAGCCTTGGCTGTAGTGACCATGAGATGGTGGAGTTGAGGATTCTTTGTGGAAGAAGCAGGGCTATGAATAGGATTGCAACCTTGGACTTCAAGAGAGCTAACTTTAGCAACTTCAGAGACAACTTGGAGGGATCCCACGGGCCAGGGTTCTAGAAGGTAGGGGGCCCCAAGAGAGTTGGTTGCTATTCAAGCACCATTATCTCCAAGCCCAAAACTGATGCATCCCTATGAGGAAGAAATTGAGCACAGGAGGCAGAAGGCCTGCTTGGACGAGAAAGGAGCTCCTGGAAAAACTCAAAGGGAAGAAGGAAGTTTACAACACATGGAAAAAGGGACTGGCCACTTGGGAGGAATATAGGAATATCATCAGACTATGCAGGGATGCAATGAGGAAGGCTAAGGCCTGTTTGGAATTACGTCTGGCTAGGGATGTCAGAGACAATAAGAAGGGATTCTTCAAATACACCAGTAGCAAAAGGAAGACCAGGGAAAATGTGGGCCTGCTGCTGAATGAAGTGGGTGCCCTGGTGATGGAGGACACAGAGAAGGCAGAGTTTCTGAATGCCTACTTCACCTCAGTCTTTACTACTAAGCCTGATCTTCAGGAATCCCAGACCTTGGAAGTAGGAGAGGAAATCTGGAGGAAGGAAGACTGCCCCTTAGTTGAGGAGGATTGGGATAGGGATCTCTTAGCTTGACTGGACACTCAAAAATCCATGGGCTCCAATGGGATGCACCCGCAAGCGCTGAGGGAGCTTGCAGACGTTATTGTTAAGCCACTCTCCATCATCTTTGACAGGTCATGGAGGACAGGAGAGGTGCCTGAGGACTGGAGGAAAGCCAACGTCACTCCAGTCTTCAAAATGGGCAAGAAGGAGGATCTGGGGAACTACAGACCAGTCAGCCTCACCTCCATCCCTGGAAAGGTGATGGAACAGCTCATTCTGGCTGTTATCTCTAAACAGGTGGAGGAAAAGAGGATTATCAGGAGTAGTCAACACGGATTCACCAAGGGGGAATCACACCTGACAAACCTGATAGCCTTCTATGATGGCATGACTGGCTGGGTGGATGATGGGAAAGCAATGGATGTTGTCTACCTCGACTTTAGCAAGCCTTTTGACACTGTCTCCCACAACATCCTTATAAGTAAGCTTAGGAAGTGTGGGATAGACGAGTGGGCAGTGAGGTGGATCGACAGCTGGCCAAAGGACAGAGCTCAGAGAGTTGTGATCAGTGGTGCTGAGTCTAGTTGGAGGACTGTAACTGGCGGTGTTCCCCAGGGGTCAGTACTGGGTCCGGTCATATTCAACATATTCATCAACGACCTGGATGAAGGGACAGAGTGCACCCTTAGCAAGTTTGCTGATGACAAAAAACTGGGAGGAGCGGCTGATGTGCCAGAAGCCTGTGCTGCCATTCAGTGAGACCTGGACAGGCTAGAGAGCTGGGCAGAGAGGAACCTAATGAGGTTCAATTAGGGCAAGTAGGGTCCTGCACCTGGGGAGGAATAACCCCATGCACCAGTACAGGCTGGGGGTTGACATGATGGAAAGCAGCGCTGTGGAGAAGGACCCGGGAGTTCTGGTGGACAGAAAGTTAATCATGAGTCAGCAATGTGCGCTCGTGGCCAAGAAGGTCAATGGTATCCTGGGGTGCATTAAGAAGAGTGGGGCCAACAGGTCGAGGGAGGTTATTCTCCCCCCTTTACTCTGCCCTGCTGAGGCTGCCACTGGAGTACTGTGTCCAGTTCTGGGTCCCCCCAGTTCAAGAGGGACAGGGAACTACTGGAGGCAGTTCAATGGAGGGCTACAAGGATGATGAGGGGACTGAAGCATCTCTCCTATCAAGAAAGGCTGAGAGACCTGAGGCTGTCTAGCCTGCAGAAGACTGAGAGAGGACCTCATCAATATTTATAAATATCTAAAGGATGGGTGTCAAGAGGATGGGGCCAGGCTCTTCTTTCATCCACACTTCCCACAAATTCAAGGATTTAGTTCAAGTACATTTAATTCAAAGCAGAACTAAATAGTTAATTTCTTTACCAACACATTGCAATGTGTAGCAATACATTGAATGGACCTATCATTTTGCACCCCTCTGAGCTTGCCAAGTAGTTACAGTTACCCTTTAACTTTTTTTGACCCTATTGTCCTTACATGATCAACTTTTGCTAGGTTACTGTTAGATCTACTGAAAATTCTGAAATTTATTATCTGCCAATTATTAGCATTTTCTCTAATAAGGTTAGCACTAATCAGCCCTAAAATCAGCAATGAGTTACTGTAAATGATACAGTCAGCATTAACATTGATTAGCTTGCTAATTACTCATGGCAAAAAGTAGGACATTTGAACCACAAATGACATTACTATGTCATTACAAAGGGCCATCACAATTAGATGTAACCCTTGTTTCAGTTTTGCTTCAGTAAGGACCAACAAACCAGATGGAATTCAGTAGCTCATTAATTATTAACATTTTTGTTGGTTTCAACCAGAACTCTAGCTAATGCACATTCTCTTTTTAGACACTCTTTAATCATAATTCTTCCTAAAATACCCACTCATCCAAGCAAACTAATTCACCAAGGAGGACTGTATATCCACTTCTACAAAGGGAAGAACATCATATAAAATAGAAGAACATCATATAAAATATAGAGACAGACAGAAGCTGGAGGTACCTTCAAAAGACTCAGTTCCAAGAGTCTAAGATATGGCCCATTTTGTGACATCTACTTTAAAACCCAGAAATACTGAAGGTATCAAACTAAATGTTCATTTCCCTATCTGATCCTGACAGAATATCTATTCACTACTGCACAATACATAACGCTAGTTAACAAAAATCCTAGAATCATAGAATCATTTAGGTTGGAAAAGACTCAAAATCATCAGTTTACACTGTAAACCTAACACTGCCAAGTCCACCACAAAACCATGTCCCTAAGCACCACCTCTACACATCTTTTAAACACCTCCAGGGATGGTGACTCCACCACTTCCCTGGGCAGCCTGTTCCAGTGCTTGACAACCCTTTCGGTGAAGAAATTTTTCCTGATGTCCAACCTAAAACTACCCTGGCACCTTCTGAGGCTGTTTCCTCTCATCCTATCACCTGTTACCTGGGAAAAGAGACCAACACCCACCTCACTACAGCCTCCTTTCAGGCAGTTGTAGAAAGCAATAAGGTCTCCCCTCATCCTTCTTTTCTCCAGGCTAAACAACCCCAGTTCCCTCAGCCATTCCTCACAAGACCTGTTCTCCAGATCCCTCACCAGCTTTGTTGCCCTTCTCTGGACATGCTCCAGCACCTCAATGTCTTTCTTCAGCCTAAAACTGAACACAGTATTTGAGACGCAGCCTAACCAGTGCTGAGTACAGGGGAACAATATAATTCTGATACAGGCCAGGATGCTGTTGGCCTTCTTGGCCACCTGGACACACTGCCGGCTCATGTTTAGCCGGCTGTTGACCAGCACCCCCAGGTCCTTTTCTGCTGGGCAGCTTTCCAGCCACTCATCCCCAAGCCTGCAGCGCTGCATGGGGTTGTTGTGACCCAAGCACAGGACCAGGCATTTGGCCTTGTTAAACCTCATACAACTGGCCTCGGCCCATTGATCCAGCCTGTCCAGATCCCTCTGCAGAGCCTTCCTACCCTCGAGCAGATCAACACTCCTGCCCAACTTGGTGTCCTCTGCAAACTTATTGAGGGTGCACTCGATCCCCACATCTAGATTATTGATAAAGATATTAAACAGAACTGGGGAACACCACTTGTGACCAGTTGCCAACTGGGTTGAACTGCATTCAGCATCTTTGGGCCCATCCAGCCAGTTTTTAACCCAGTTTTATTCCCATCCAAGCCATAAGCAGCCTGTTTCTCCAGGAGAATTCTGTGGGAAACGGTGTCAAAAGCTTTACTAATGTCTAGATCGATAACATCCACAGCCCTTCCCTCATCCACTAAGTGGGTCACCTTGTCATAGAAGGTGATCAGGTTAGTCAAGCAGGTCCTGCCTTTCATAAACCCATGTTGACTGGGCCTGATCACTTGGTTGTCCTGTATGTACCACGTGATGGGACTCAGGATGACCTGCTCCATAACCTTCCCCAGCATCAAAGTCAGGCTGACAGGCCTGTAGCTCCCCAGATCCTCCTTCCAGCCCTTCTTCTAGATAGGAGTCATGTTTGCTAAGCTCCAGTCAACTGGGACTTCCCCAGTTAGCCAGGACCACTAGTAAATGATTGAAAGTGGCTTGGTGAGCACTTCTGCCAGTTCCCTCAGTACCCTTGGGTGGATCCCACTCAGCCCCATAGACTGGCACATGTCTAAGTGGTGTGGCAGGTCACTAACCATTTCCCCTTGGATTATGGAGGCTTCATTCTGCTCTCCATCCCTGTCTTCCAGTTTAGTGGGCTGCGTGCCCTGAGAATAGTGGGCTTTACTATTGAAGACCAAGGCAAAGAAGGCATTAAGTACCTCAGCCTTTGTCCCTGTGGTTCCCCCTGCATCCAATAAAGAATGAAGTTTCTCCTTATCCCTCTTTTTTTTGCTAATGTATTTACAGAAACATTTATTATTGTTTTTTATGGCAGTAGCCAGATTAAGTTCTAGTTGGGTTTTGGCCCTTCTAATTTTCTCCCTGCATAATCTCATGACATGGTTGTAGTCCTTCTGAGCTGTCCACCCCTTCTTCCAAAGGACATAAACTCTTTTATTTTTTGTTGAGTTCCAGCCAGAGTTCTCTGTTCAGCCAGATTGCTCTTCTTACCTACCGGCTTCTCTTTCTGCACATTGCAGGGATGGCCTGCTCCTGTGCCTTCAACATTTCCTTCTTAAAGCCTTCCTGGACTCCTTTGCCCTTCACGACTGCCTCCCAAGGGACTCTGTCAACCAGGCTCCTAAACAGGCCAAAGTTTGCCCACTGGAAGTCCAAGTTAGCAGTTCTGCTAACCACCCTCCTGACTGATCAAGAATGAAAAAATCTGTCATTTCATGATTACTATGCCCAAGACTACCTCTAACCACTACACCACCCACAAATCCTTTTCTGTTCACAAACAACAGGTCCAGCGGGGTGCCATCTCTGGCTGGCTCACTCACCAGCTGTGTCAGGAAGTTATCTTCCACACACTCCAGGAACCTCCTGGACTGTTTCCTCTCTGCTGTATTGTATTTCCAGCAGACGTCTGGTAAGTTCAAGTCCCCCACGAGAACAAGGGCTAGCAATCATGAGACTTCTCCCAGCTGCTTACAGAATATTTTATTTACCTCTTCATCCTGCTTGGGTGGTCTAAAACAGACTCCCACCATGATGTCTGCCTTGTTGGCTTTCCCTCTGATTCTTACCCATAAAGAAAATCCTATTGTCACCATTGTCAAGCTCTAGGCAGTCAAAACACTCCCTAACACACAGGGCTACCCCACTGCCTCTCCTTCTGTTCCCTGCAGAAGAAAGTCTATGACAATGACCCCTATTTTGTCTTTATGGAAGCAGTTTTGAAACGGGGCATAGGCTGACTTAACCTTGGTAACACCTCCAACCTAGATGAACCATCATCCTTGTCATTATTTGGTTTCACTTGCAGAGCCTTGTACCTACTATGAAAGGGCACCTGGAAAGGTGGGGTACTCACGGAGCTGATGCACCTGCTGCATCAGGTAGTAACCTGTCACCATCACCCCCTATCCCTTAAGTCACGACATTCTGCTGGGTGGAGAGAGGATAAGGAATCCTCCATATCATATGTTCTGTCTGTCTGATCAGTCTGTCCCAGGGATGGTAGGGTGCAGTTCCAGTAGTCTCTCTTATACTTCTAACCTACTCACCTCCACCCGGAAGTCTGCCACTAAGCTGAGGAGTTCCTTTATGTGGGCACACCTCCCACAGTTGTATCACTGCTACATCTGGTACTGGCATAAAAGTAGAGCACACTCTGCAGCCTGACACCTGGGGAGATGGAGATGAACTTACAAGTTTGAAAACAGCAGTGCATGACTGGTTTAATAAAAGCAAAAACAGTGGATTTGGTTAGTCACATGATATAGCCCAGTGCTAAATCTTCCACTCTTTCTAATCTATACTGATCCAAACACACAAAACTGATTGTAAAACAGCTCAGTACCCATCCCACAAGTCTTTCTTTTTACATATGAAATCCATATTACATATGTTCATGGCCTTATTGAAATTTCTGAATGGGGCTAAGCTTACCCTTAGCTCATACCAAGGCACACTCCCTCTGTAAAGCTAAGTACCCACAAATGGTGCCACAAACTGGACAGTATTATAGGCATCAGACACATGCATATTGACCACCAACTGTTACAGTTTTTGAAAAAACCATGCAGCTTGCAGCAGATGCACAATGGCAAACCAGGAGGCTTGACTCCTGAGGGCCTGCAGACTTCTCTGGCCACACCCACCAACACTGCTGGGGAAAATGCAGCCTTGGAAGACATGCAGACATGCAATGAATATCCAGCATCTTGGAGGCTGTTGTAAATAATATCCAATCCTAGTGTCATTAGCATCATGCAATTAGTCTAATGCAATCCTGCAGTGCCCTGCATGGAGCAAGGATGTTCCCTAAAGCTTGTACAACGACACCTTTTAAACACCACCTATGATCTCACTGCATCCTGATATCACATAATAATCCCACGGTTTGTAAAAGAGAACATGACAGTTTTTGCTGCTTTTCTTCTTTCTGCTGCTTTCTTATTCTACACCATCTGCATTCCACATGTTTTCATGCCCATAGATTAAGAAGCTGATAGCTGCTCTCTACTGCAAGCAAAGATGCGGATGAGAAAGGTTCAAGAAACAAATACAGAGCAAACCAAAATGAAAGCAATGCAACAAATAATTAGTTAAAGCAGAAAGGCACTAACTGAACTATACACACCCTCCCCCCGCAAATTAATGAAGGAACAACGACTCTGAACCTGGACATGGTCAGAGACCAGAAATATTGAAAAACAAAGGAATAAGTACAGTTCAGCCCAGTTCAAAGTATGTAGATTGAGTTATGGTCTAGGAATGTTTTCTTCTTTTTGTAGAGAATTACTTTGCTGATTATCAGAAAGTTCAGAGACTAAGGCTAGTTAACACCATTCAAAAATAGACTAGGCTGCATGCTGTGAAAAAAACATCCCACTGTAGATGGGCTGCCTGACATAACCCTGCACGTCCTCGCAGTTCAGAACCTTATCATCCAAGCACAAGTCAGCCTTAGGGGTGAGAACTGAGCCTCATTAGAAACAAGGCTCCTCAAACCTATGAAAGATTACAAAAATATGTGTATGTCTTTATTTTAGCTTTCATATGTAGAATACAGTTCAATGGAGAGGAGATAAAGGTGAGGAAGCACGTCATCTCTGTTTTATGACAAGGTAGTTATGGCATTAAAGTAAACCAGCATCAAACGAGCATGTGGAAGTGCAAGCTATATTGTCTTCATAGTGCTCTCTAGTTTCTGTAAAAAATTGTTCATATTAAGATATCTTTTTTCCTCGCTTCTTTCTTGCAGTTCTTTCCCTAGAATCCACTGAGCTTTATGTTTATAATCAACATATCACTTTTATGATTCAAAAATTTTTAAACACAACAAAAAAAAGGGTGGTTTGAGCACTGTGAATCAGTAAATTTAATCTAGCCAGAACCATTTCAATCTGCATTCACTCTTCTGTGCCTGACATGTTAAGAAACTTTTATCTTCCTGAATATTTGACACACAACAGCTTTCCCAGAAAACAAAACCTAGAAATTTCAGGAAACAATAATTCTACCCTGACATTCCCAAAACCGAACTTTTCAACGAACTTGACTTATACCATGTTTTTCTCACCTATAATGAAAGGGACGGAACAACTTTATTTACTTTTCTGTCCAATTTTACCTCTTAATCTTACCACTGACAAAGTATACAGGTGAAAGCCTCCAAAGACAAAGGAATTAAGTACTTAAAAATCTACTGATACCATCTAAGTTAATTCTGAACAACCTTGACCAACAAAGGATTTAAAGTTTAGTATCCTCTGCCCAGCATTATCCTTACAAGCAGTCAGTATCTACACTGGAAACAATAGAAAGTTTGATTAACAAAATATAATATAGATGATCCACCAACCACCCCCAAGAAAAAAAAAAAATTACTAAAGACCCCAAACAGGGAACTAAAGATTCTGCTCAAATCCAGTAAGACAGACTGAAAGCCCCAAGAAAAGTTTCTAGAGTGGCTAGTCAAATTGTTCAGGAGAAGAAAAGACTGTCAAGGTTTTACTGGTCAAATTTATCTTTATCATCTTCATTAAATTTGTGTTGAGTATGAATCCAGTTTATTTTTATCAGCTGTATGAAGTCTAGCAATGAGACAACTTTGCTTACACACGTTGAGAAGACGTAACTTCTACAAACGCCTGTGTAAATCACTTCAGCTGATGCTGAAGGAAACAAATTGATACAGAAAGTATAATTTCAAATACATCTTACAGATGAAGCAAATAATGTAGCTTGTTATTTTCTTCAGTAATGACTAAACACAAAGCACAATGGACACAAAGACTTCAAGCTGATGTTCCATATTGACTGACTAAGCTATAATGACACTGCAAAGTTAAAGGCAAAGCCTGCAACAGCAGGACAACTACTATTCATTTAGCATAAAATATAGGATTAGTAACTCAGAGAAAGGAGAGTTAATAAGAACAATAGAAAACAGGGGAGATGTCTATCTCTGAAAAAATCAGTTTTGCTAAAAAAGTGTGGTCTACCTGGTGAAAAATAATGAATAAGTTGCAGCCTATGTCTTTTCAGATTGTTGTTTTTTGTCATTACAGGTGTTTATTTTTTTTTTTTTTGTTGGGGTTGGGTTTTGGTTTTGGTTTTTTGTTGGCTGGTTGGCTTTTGGCTTTTGTTAGTCGCTTCCATTTGTGTTTGCATGCAGGTGAGGAGTAGTTAGCATCAAAAAGACACGCCAAAAAAAAAAAGAAAGAAGTTTTAAAATCTACTCCAGCTTCCTCAGGGAGAATATTTATGTTGCTGAACACGTCATGTAACCTCTATCTATCTCAGGTATACTTCCTGAAACTTGGCTGCTAACATAAAACTTCACAGAGAATTGTGGAGCCTTACTAATTAGTTAACCTTTTTGAGATATTTGGATGAAACATGGTATTTGATTGCCAAGTGCATTAGAACTTCACACTGACTGTGTCATATCAGTTGGCAGCAAACTAGAGCAAGCCAAGCCACAGAGACAGTTTAAATGCCCAAAATGGAGGAAAAAGTGCTCCTGCCTCTCATGTATACCGGTTTCTGATCTTTTACAGAAGAAAAAAAGTATATTCTACAGAGTTTAGCTGTGAGAGCTGCAGTCTCAATAACACGATAGTAAAAACTTTTCTAAGAACAGGTGGTCCCTGATTTCTTTCTCTTAAGGCAGTAGATTTGTGCAGTTACCTTTAACCAACAGCTAAGATTTGCAATATTACATTGGGGGGGGGGGGGGGGGGGGTAACAATGCTTTTGTATTAAGTGTTCTTGTTTTAATCTATAGAGTCCTTCACTTGCTTTCTCCCAAAGACAGAAATAGGGTGTTCTGAGGGAGTACTGAATATAATACTTTCATCATAAAGGTAATTAGATATCTTCGGATCCTGCTATCCCTTAAGAGTATCTGTTGAATATAATGCTTGAATTTCACATTTTCGATTCATGCCCAGAAGTTTATGTAAGATCTTTGCCTGAAATACTGAAAGAGAACCTAAATTTTTATTTCCTCATGCCTGTGCTGAGGATTAAACCATTCTTCCTCACACTGTAAATTTTTTGCACTTTAAAAAATTCCTTTCTAATTTCTGAATAGTAGTGAGTTGAAGACTCAAAACTCCAGTTTCACAGCTAAATCAAAACCATTGCTGGAAAAAAAAATCAATCAAACAAACAAACAAAACCCCCAAAAAACAAAATAACTTTTTCGTGTTATGTGAAAAAAAAATGTGTCCATACTGGGTTCTGCATCAAAGTCCACAAGTGAAATCTATCCACTTTGCTCTTAAAATGTTGAAATACTGAGCTGGAAAATTCATAGTACCAGCTATGTGTAAACAGTGAATTTAATAAACTGGCTGATAGCAATAGCTTGTGTTCTTATAGCACTTTATGTTATGATACACAAACATTAACTAATTAATTCCCTTAATACTCCTCCGAGATACATCCTATTAAACATAACTGTTAGAGATGTAATTACATGTTAACAATTGTTGGATTCCTAAAAGTTATCTTTGGCAATGAGAAGAAAATGTAGTTTATAAATGTCTATTCCATAATCTATGTTTTCAGTGGGCTAATATATTGCCATCTGTTATTTAGGTGACGCATTATCACCCAGATAGCCTGACTAGAATAGGAAACAAGACTTTTATTTCAGTCCTAGTGTATGCTCTGTGTGATACGATCATTAGCAAAATTTGTCAGCATTGTCCAATATCCTGAGGATTGATTTGGGACTGCCAAATCTCTGTGCTTTTCCTGTGCTTGTCAGCATGAATGGCTTGTAACAAATTTTGTGAGTGATGGCCATTTACACTGCAAGCAAAGAAGTTACCTTATCACTGAGAAACGTTAATTAATTTCTATTATTTTTCTAGAAGCACTTGCTCTCCTAAATGGTGACTTCCTCAGCTAGCACAGTATGTAGACCGGCAAGGAAATACTCACCTCTCACATATCAGCCTACCCCATCTTCAATTCACCTGAAAACCTGAAGCCAAAATGAAGCCAAAATGAAAGGATTCCTAAATACATACATACTGTGTGCACTAGCCCTTTTAAGCTGAAATCATGGAAATTACTGGAAACTTCAGACTCAAATATGCCTGTTAAAACATGACCACATTTTTTTTTACATACTTCCAAAAATTGACAGGAAAACATTCAAGCAGATGTCTTCCCTTCTTATGGGAATTGCATCTCCATGAATCTTGAGGTAGCAGATTGTGAGAATCAGGAATGTTGAAGACATTGCTATGACCTCCCTCATCCCTGGGGTTGTATTGGACAAGTGAGGGTGTACTAAGCAAAGCATATTGGAAAGCATCAGATATAAGAAGCAGGCAATAAGACATAGTTGTCTGGCTGACGCCCATGACTCTGAAAAGATCCTGTGGGGAGGAATGATAAGGCAGAAAAAGCAACCTGACAAGTCATGAACACAGTCCCTGTTCTATTTTGAGCACACATAAAAAGAATGATGCAGAGAGATCTTCCACAATGTTTAGCAACTCAGCACAAAAGACATATAACCAGATATAAACAACCAAAGTTTGCTCATTTTAAACACATGCTGTGTTGTACATCCATGCAGTGCTCTACTAAGGGCTGGCAGTGAAGTCTAATCCACCAAATTCAGGAGCAGGAATTCTTTCCACAGAGTCTGGAAATGTATATGACTACAGGATTAGGCTCATCTATTGTCCTTTTAATAATGTAGTTAGGACAGAAATACAGGAAGGCCAGGTAGGAGAAAAGCTTCACAAAGCTTTCCTGCAATTTGTGGCAAATGTACCGACAATGGTTTATTTGGAAACATCTCAGAATTGCCTGAAACAATGCAGGTTTATGCAACTCAGAAGCATCAAAACCACTTATGATTAGGTGCATCCTGTCCCTTCTTCAGTTTTTACTAATAGAAATGGTATGCAAAGGGAGTAAAGGTACTCCACCACAAACAGAATTCATCCCTTAGCTCACTATTTAAAAAGAAAGAGACAACACCTAGATGGGTGACTCTTCCTAGTACAATTTGCAAATAATTTGCCCTCAAGGTGACCAAGCACATAGAGGCCATTTCAGCTGCAAAGGACACCAAGGGAGTCTGTAAGCTGGAACTGTGTTTCAAATGCTAGCTCTTCAGTCTGAAAATCCCTTGGTAGGTGTGGTGGTTTGGTGTCTGGCAGTGTTTTGGTAGGGGTTTTTGTAGTGGGAGAGGGGGCTACAGAGGTGGCTCCTGTAAGAAGCTTTCAGAAGCTTCCCCAGCTCCCATTTCCTTGGGAATCGGTGCCTCTTCGAATAACTATTTAAGAGTGAAAGAACCTGTTGATTGTTGGCTTTTGTTTTGTCTGTCTGTTTTGGTGAGCTGGAGAGAGAAGGCGGACAGAAGATAGACAACCGCCCTGTCGACACCGCGGTCAGTGAGGAAGGAGAGGGGGAGCTGTGCCGGAGCAGAGGCTCCCCTGCGGCCCGCGGTGGGGTGGCGGCTGAGCCCCTGCAGCCCCTGGAGCCCAGCGGTGGCCCAGAGGTCGCCCTGCAGCCCGCGGAGGGCCCCGGGCCGGAGGAGCAGGGGCCGGGCCCGGAGCAGCCGTGGCTCCGAGGCAGCCCGCGCTGGAGCCGCCCGTCGGTGGGAGGGCGGCAGCCCCGGGAGGGACCCGCCCCGGGGGGTTCTGGGGAGCTGCGGCCCCGCGGGAAGGACTCGCGTTGGGGCAGTGGGCGGAGGGCTGTCTGCCGGGAGAGGGACCCCGCGGTGGGGCAGGGGAGGGCTGCGAGGGCCCCTCTCCCTGAGGGGGAAGGAGCAGTGGAGACATGGGAAGACCGGACAGGTGAGGGGAAAGGTGTGCTGTATTTAAGACCTGGTTGTATTTCTTATTATTCTCGATGGTGGCGGTTGTTCATGAAATTGATGTTGTTATCGCCAAGTTGAGTACCCAATTTTTATTTTTATTTTTTTTTTTTAATTTTTAACTTCAAGCATTTTTGCTTGTATGTTTGTCAGGGTTAAGGTTGGGCAAATAACAGAAATGTGTTACCTACTGGCAGAATGCCTACCTTCATGAGGAAGTGCATACAAAATACAGGCCTGTTTCCAGTTATCTCCCATTGTCCAAAAGACTCTCCATCCTGATCAGGCCTTCAGTAGAGCAAAATGAAAGGATACTGTAGATTTGAAAGTACATTTAATTAAAGCTCCATGGTGATCTCTGATACATAAAGGTAGTCTAGAACCAAAAAAGAAGCAAGGTGAATCCAGCTACAACAATTTGGTAACAAAGATTTTTTTCCGTGTGAAACATACACAGCTGAAGAGCTGTATTTTGTTTTGCTTGTGAAGTTCAAGTTTTGTCCTTGTTTTACAATGAGACAATGTCTTTTGTTTTGGGACATGGGGAAAACTGCACTTATAAAATTCTTTCGCTGTGATTGATGACAAAATCTCTTTGATTAATCCACCTGCATCAAAGCTTCAGTGACTGACACAGAGTTGCAAATATAAATCACCCTTCTATGAAAGACAGGTGGAAAATTTTCTATTATTTCTCAAGGGAAAAACAAATTTCTCTTAAATTAATCTCTTTTAAAGCACCAACCAAGAAGTTGACTTCACTCTGACATTTCCCATCCTATACTGCAACTACTAAAGGATAATGTTCTTCTTGCTTGAATGAAAATCACAACTCAGAAGAGAGTTGGCACATTCCTATGAATCACTCAAGCCCTGTGGTCTTAGGTGGTGCCTGCGGCATAGCTCTAGCAATCATTACCTGCATGGGGATGAACTTCCATCCTGTCATACTCCTTGGAGAGGCAAGTTGTTGTTAGAAGCATAGCCAGAACACCAAAATCAGTTTGAAAGCAATGGCCCACCCAGCCAGCAACTAACCACCACGCAGCTGCTCATTATGCCTATTACCCCGCAGTGGGATGGGTAGGAGAAAATGTAATAAAAGGCTAGTGGGTCGAGACAAAGGACAGGGAGGGCTTACTCACCAGTTACGGTGACAGGCAAGAGACAGACTCAACTTCGGGATAACAACATCAATTTAATTTAAACAACCATAAATTGACCAATCAAATCAGAGCAGGACAATGAGAAATACAACCAAATCTTAAAAACACCTCCCCCTCTCCTTCCTCACTGACCTGGGTGTCTGCAGGGCTGTTTCTCTCACAGCCCCCTCCTCTCCTTCGCTCATGAACAAAAGGACCTGCCCAGCAGGTTTTTCCCCTTTTAAATAAGTTATCACAGAGGCACTGATTGGCTTGGCCTTGGCCAGAGGCAGTCCTGACTTAGAGCTGAGGGAGCTGCTAGAAGCTTCTTACAGGAGCCACCTCTGTAGCCCCTAGCCCACTACAAAAATGCCGCCAGACACCAAGCCACCACAGTCAGTCCAAACTTAAATGAATCAAGATAATTTAGAACAGGTTCAATAGAAAACTACCTGTTTAAAGTAATAAGTACGCTAAGGCATGCTACATATAATGTTACTTACTGTATACAGATATATTTAGGTCTGCAAGCATGTAAGCTGTTTACCTGTTGAAGGGAACTTCCACCACCCACACTTTTTTTGTATACACATGGCCCGCAATTTTCAAGAAACAGCTTCAAAGAAAATCTAATATAATACAGAAGTGCGATTCATAGCTTTTCACAGTTAAATTTAATTGTGAAGTTGTACGAACTACAGGAAACTGAACCACAGGAAAACTTTTTCAGTTCAATAGGCTGAACAGTTCATTAGATCAAAGCATCTGTGTATGAACTTCCTGTAAGGAGTCTATGTGCTCTGTTCATGAAGATCTCCAGCAATCCAGATCATAGAATCATAGAATCATTTGGTTGGAAAAGACCTTTAAGATCATGGGGTCCAACCATTATCCTAACACTGCCAAGCCCACCACTAAACCATGTCCCTAAGCACAGCAACTATACATCTTTTGAACACCTCCAGGGATGGTGACTCCACCACCTCCCCGGGCAGCCTGTTCCAATGTCTAACCGCTCTTTCAGTAAAGAAATTTTTCCTAATATCCGATCTACATCTCCCCTGGCACAGCTTGAGGCCATTACCTCTTGTTCTGTCATTAGTGACTTGGGAGAACACATTCTGGATTTTAGCAAAGCTTTTGATACTGTCTCTCACATATCCTTCTGGACAAAATGTCCAGAGCACAGCTACACAAGTCCATAATATGTTGGGTAGCAATTGGCTGAGAGGTCAGGCTCAAAGGGTTATAGTAAACGAAGTTACATCAGGCTGACAGCCAGTCACTTAGTAGGGTTTCCCAGAGCTCAATTCCAGGACCAGTGCTCATTAATATTTCTATAAATAACTTGGACACAGAAGTCAAATGTACATAAGGTTTGCTGTGGACTCCCTCGAGAGTAGAGGGGCCTTATAGAGAGATCTGGATAGTCTAGAGAGCTGGGCCATCACCAGCCATATGAAATTTAACAAGAGCGATTGCCAGATTCTGCAACTGGGATGGAGTAACACTAAGTACAAATATAAATTGGGAGAGGAGTGGCTGGAGAGCAGCCCTGCAGAAAGGGATCTAGGGGTGCTGGTCAACAGTAGGCTCAGTAGGAGTCAGCAGTGTGCCCTGGACTTGACTACTCTCTGCAGTTCTGGCCCCCACAATTTAAGGAGGATGTGAAGGTCCTTGAATGCATCCAGAGGAGGGCAACACAGCTGGTGAAAGGGCTAGAAGGTGTGTACTGTGAGAAGCACCTAAGGACTCTGTGTTTGCCTAGTTTGGAACAAAGGAGGCTGAGGGGTGACCTCATTGCTCTCTACAGCTTCCTGAGGAGGGGAAGTGGAGAGGGAGGTGTTGAGCTCTTCTCCCTGGGATTCAGTGACAGGATGTGTGGGAATGGTTCAAAGCTGCATCAGGGGAGGTTCAGACTCGACATTAGGAAGCACTTCTTTACCGGGAGAGTGGTCAAACACTGGAACAGGCTTCCGAGACAGGTGCTCAATGCCCCAAGCCTGTCAGTGTTCACGAGGCATTTAGGCAATGCCTTTAATAACATGCTTTAACCTTTGGTCAGCCCAGAAATGGTCAGGCAGTTGGAGTGGATGATCATTGTAGGTATCTCTCAACTGGTTCAGGCAGCCGGGCACCACAGGGCTCGTGTGCAGCAGTGGAGGTGAGCTGTGCGGAGGCAAATGTGCTCCTGGGGCAGCCATGGGGCGGGCGATGGGGCTTGGAGAGCTGGGAGGGTGTCTTTCTTGAGGGGCCTGGGCATTACTCTCTCCCTCCCTCTTCTCCATTTTTCAGTGCAAGATGCCCTTTGGCAGTGCTGGGGCCAGCGAGGGGGAGCAGCTCCTCGTTCATCCTCAGCTCTCCTCAACCTGCCGCAGACAGAGGGCGGAGCTGCCCCATCTGCCACGATGCTCAGGAGACCATCACCTTCGTGCAGCTGTGCCAACACCAGTTCTGCCTGCGCTGCCTCCTGCAGTGGGCAGAAAGGACACCAGCCTGCCCACTCTGCGAAAGACCGATGGAGACACTCAAGTTTATGAGCGGGGAGAAGATGACCACCTAGAGCACATCATCACGCCCCTCGCACAGCCATCGGTTGCCAGCAGCCAGGCAGGCAGAGCTCCAGGCTGCCTGGCCAACAGCAGCCCCCATCGCCCCGTGGTGACCCCCCGTCCTCTCCGCAGGGGACGCCGTCCCTGAAAAGCCCTACTGCTACAGGCTGGATGGGGAGGTCGTGGTCCGGCGGTTGCCGTCTGACCTCGGGGAGCAGACAGCACCGCCGGCCCCTGGCTGCTGCATCGATGTCGTGCACCGGTGCAGCGAGGAGTCCCGGAGGCGGCTGTGCTCCTCCCCGGCCGAGGAGCAGGACAACGGCCCTGGGCCCTGCACCCAGCCCCAGCGCCGCCCGGCGGGGGGGACTCCCCCCCCCACCGGGCCTCCTCCAGAGCCCTGCAGGCCCCGACGTGGAGGAGGCAGCCGGCAGGCCTGAGGCCGCCCTCCGCGGGGGTCCCGGCCGCCCCCCATCCGTGCCCGTCCCTGCAGGGCCGGAGCCCCCCCGGGAGGAGCCGGGGGAGGCGGCGGCGGCTCCCTCTGCCCAGGACTGCAGCCGCCGCCCCTCCGCTCCCGGCCGGGGCGGGGACCGCTCGCCCGGGGGGCCCTGGCGCCCCGCAACGAGGAGGGCCTCCGGCCCCCAGGGCTCCCCCCAGCCCCCCAAGAGGCCCCCCCGCCGGCGGCACTAGGCGGGCGCCCCAGGGGCTGCTGAAGGGGGGGCTGAAGGGGACCAGCAGGCTCTCGTTAGTCGCCTTAATCTACTTATTAGAGAAAGAAAATCAGGGCATCAAGACCCCAGGATAAGTCTCGGTGTCGCTAACGGCGCGGGTGGCGTTGCCGTCCCCACCCGGGCTGCCTTCGGTGCTGCGCCCACCTTCCCTCTCCGGGGTCGGCCGCAGCCCGGGGCCGGCGGGAGGGAGCAGGGGTACGACCGCGCAGCCAGTTGCCGGGCCGGGGGTGGGATGTCAATGCTGACGGCTCCCCGGGTAGCCCGGGGGCTATTCCTGTGTTTCTCCCCCCGCGGGCGAGTTCTGCTAAGCCCTGGGGCCGGTGTTTGCCGGCAGGGGGTCTCCGGGGCCTCCCTGCCCCACCGCTCTTCGCCCCCGGTCTGGCCCCCTCCGCGCCTCGGGGCCCTGCTCGCCTGCCGGCCCGCGCTGCTCGGCACGGCCTCGGCACGTAGCCCCGTGGCTTGGTGCCGCTCTCTGGGTAGAACCGGGGCTGCACTCGCCGCTGCTTTTAGCAGGTAACCCCAGCGAAAGCCCAGCTCCGCGGCAGGGTAAGGCTGAGCAGTCCCGGCTGGGAGGCCTGGCACGCTCAGAGCCAGGCCGGTGCCCTTCTGCTAGCAGCAACGGTGCCCCGTACAGCTCAGCGACGGGGGAGTTGCGTGCTGCGTAGCATGTGCTGCAAACACTAGAAAAGAGCAAGCTGTCCAAAGCATTAATGGTATTTCGAAGAGACATTTACACCGTGGGAAACTTCATCTAGCTGTTTTTCATAACATGCATTATTGGGAAATTGGCACTGAAATGCAAAGGATTGTTTTCTGTGTCTAGGGTGGTAAGCTCAGCTTAGGAAACCACGAATCTGCCACAGGCAGCCATGGCTTTCCAGTGCTGCTTTGGGTAAACCAGCTCATCACTCTCACCACACCCACCCAGAGAGCGCCAATAAGCAAGCCCATTCACAGCATCAGCCGCTATTAAACAACCTACTTCTGCTGAAGGGAACTGAGCTGCGGTGATTGGCTCAGGGTAGGAATGAGACTCAAGACTTCTACTGGCAATGGTGTGGGTTTAGCCCCCATAATGTTATCTGGGGCCATTTGAGATTCCCTGGATACTCTGCCTGGCTTCCAGGTGCCTTTCGAGAAAGAAGCTGTTTTACCTGCCAGACATGGGGTACCTTGAAATCTCAGGAGAGGTGCATGGGCAGATAAATCGACCAAGGGTATCTCTTGCTCGGCATGGGTGCAGAGCCTGTCAATACGGGCCTGGGATCTTGTTTGATGACCAACCTGTAAGGAACAGATAATAATCCAGGCTGCACTGCAAAGGGCTTTCCCCCATTAGCACCTACCTGCTGTGCTTCAAATGAGCACATAAAGACAAAGGGACATTCCATGGGTACCTTGTTCATCTTATTGTCGAGAAACCCTCTGGTGAAGCAGCATGTTGCAGTGTCCATTCCTGCCTCTGAACTGGGCTGGTATCCAAAGGCTGGCCGCAGAAAACACCAGTGCTGCTAGCATGCATATCTGTTGAACATTTTATTAGTTGGCAGATCAGTCATCAGCAGTGTCAGAGATGCTCAGTGCCTCAGTTTCAAGAAGTTTCAAATCTCACTTTCCAGAAGGCTGGAGCTGTCTGCAGTTCCGTAAGTTTCATGGCCTTTGCCACGGAGTGACAGAGGACCTGGAAATGACCTGAGCCTAGTTAGGTAACCTGCTGATCTAGGTAACCTGCTGATCTAGGTAACCTCATCTAGGTAACCTGCTCATCTAGGTACATTTTCAGTGGTCTCCAAAAGGGGAACTAAATTACCTGAGGCAAGTCTTCTGGGTTAGCAAAGGCCAATGGAAAGCAGAGAAAAAGCTCCTCTCCTTGGGATGCTGTTAAATGCTCAGGTCTAGGGAATCATTTGCATGAGGTGTGGAGCGAAACAGTGTAGAACTAAGTTAGTCTTCAATCTTGATGAATAATACGGCTGGCAGCTCATCAAAAACATGTGAACCAGTATGTGTGACAATATTACAATCTATCTTTTGAAAATCTGTAGCCCTTAGAGGTGAGGTATCCAGTATGTTACACATCAAACAAGTCTGAACTAAGTGACAAGCTGCTAACCAAGGCATTCAAGATGAAAATGAAGTGCATAAGGGCAAAAGTAGAGCTGTGAAAGAACTTTTTTTAAGATCATTTACCTGGTGGCTGTAGTTGGGATAATAACAGTTTGATCCTTGGCCACCTACATGAACAAGGTCACATGACTCTTTCAACCACAGGTCTTTGTGCCTTGAAATCATACTTCTCCATTACCTGGGGCATAAAAAATGTATGTATGTACATATGTATGTATGTATGTGCTTGCATACCTGTGCACATTATGTGTTTATGAGGAGAGCGAGGGAGAGAGGGAGAGAGCGTGACTGAGCTGTCAGATGCCTATTGTACTCTGGAAGAACAGCACAGAAAAGCAAAGGCAGATACCGTGCACCTCCTGCATGCACATTTAGGTTTTTGGACATATGAGAAAGAACTGAGAGAAAGAAGGAAAAAACCTCCAAAACCACTGGATGGGCTGGTGTCCTGTAAGACTTATGAACAGCTAAATTTAGAAAAGTAATTTTGCTCTTGCTGGTGTACTGAAGGCTCTTCTGCATGTTCAGGTGGTTTGTGTCAGAGCAGTTATCCCCCTGGGTGACAGGAGCAGAAAGATGTCCTAGATCCAAACCTCTGGACTTACTTTTTTGCCTAGTGAAAGACTGAAGCAAACAAAAGATTTTTTTTCAAGGGTTGATGCCTGCTTGTGAAAGCCTATATATGGGAGAGCAGCTGCAGGGAAAGAGCTCTTTGGACAGCAATCCCACTACCACAACACGTCCAAGGAGACTCTGGAAGTCAGGTCCCCTGGGGCCTGGGAAAGAGCTGGACAGTTGGCTGCTGCCTATCTGTGCTGCCTTCCCCTCCAGACCTTGAATGTCTGTGCACCCTCCTGCTGGTCCTGGAGAGTCTGTGCTCCACCCCTGAATTGCAGTCAGATGCAAAATGTGTGAATAGGATGACCGCCCCATCACTGAAGTGCTGGTGGGTGCCCCAGTAAAGTCATTGACACGTTAACATTCAAACTCAGAAGACAGTGACTGGGGGTTGATTATCTCCCAGCTGACCCTGAACTTGTTTGAGACTTGCTGTTCGAGCTGGATGCATATGAGTCTGTGGGGCCCAATGGAATTCATCCCAAGGTACTGAAGAAGCTGGCCAATGTCATTGTAGGACTCTCCATTATTTTTCAACTGTCTGGGAGGTCCCAGTCAACTGGAAGCTGGCAAGTTTTTTTTAAATTTTGAAGAAGGGGAAGAAGAAAGACCCTGCTAATTACAGGCCTGTCAGTCTCACTTCAGTGTCTGGTAAAATTATGGAGAATGGTTATCCTGGGAGTTACTGAAAAACACTTGAGGGACAATGCAGTCACTGGCCACAGGCAGCATGGGTTCATGACAGGAAAGTTCTGCTTAACCAGCTTAATTCCCTTTTATGACAAGGTCACCCATTTAGTTGACCAAGGGAAACCAGTAGATGTGTTTTTTTGGAGATTTTATCAAAGCTTTTGACACTGTCTCTCACAGTATCTTTTGGGACAAAATGTCCAGCACACAGCTATGTTGGGTGAGCAATTGACAGATGGGTTGGGCTCAAAGAGTTTATAGCAAATGGGATTACATGAGGCTGGTGGCCAGTCACCAGTGGGGGTTCCCCAGGGCTCAATTTTAAGGCAAGTACTCTTTAATGGACACAGGAATCAAGTGTAAGTTTCACAATGATACTAAATTAGGAGGAGCTGGAGACTCCCTCAAGGGTAAGAGAGGCCTTACAGAGAGATCTGGATAGACCAGAGAGCTGGGCCTTCACAAACTGTACGAAATTCAACAAGAGATTCTGCACCTGGGATGGGTTAATCCTGGTTATACATACCAACTGCAGGACAAGAGGCTGGAGAGCAGCCCGACAGAAAGAGATCTGGAGTCTGAGTTGATGGCAGGTTGAGTATGAGTCAACAGTGTGCCCTGGCAGCCAAAAGGGCCAAGGGTGTCACTGGGGTGCATCAAGCACAGCACAGCTAGCCAGTCGAGGGAGGTGGTCATCCCACTCTACACTGCACTGGTGTGACCCCACCTCGAGTCCTGTGTGCAGTTTTGGGTGCCTCAATATAAGAAGGACATCAAACTATTAGAGTATGTCCAGAGGAGGGCGACCAAGATGGTGAAAGGCCTCGAGGGCAAGATTTATGAGTGGCTGAGGTCACTTGGCTTGCTCAGCTCGGAGAAGAGAAGGCTGAGGGGTGCCCTCATCGAAGGCTACAAGTTCCTCAAGGCCAGCAGTGGAGGGGGAGGTGCTGATCTGTTCTCTCTGGTGACCAGTGACAGGACACTGGGAAATGGAAGGAAGCTGCATCAGCAGAAATTCAGATTGGACATTAGGAAAAGGTTCTTCGCTGAGAGGGTGGTTAGTCACTGGAACAGGCTCCTCACGGAGGTGGTCAAAGCACCAGGCCTGTCAGAGTTTGAGGAGCATCTGGATGACGCTCTTAGTCATATGGTTTAGTTCCAGGTGCTCCTGCAAGGAGCAGGGGTTTGGACTTGATGATCCTAATGGGTCCCTTCCAACCTGAGATATTCTATGATTCTAGTTATTCTTCCTACCACTATTGTTTCTAACATGCAGCCTTGCTGCAATTTAGGAAGCAGTTTCTTTCTACCTTAAATTAAAGTAAGATTTTTTTCCCCCATCCTTCATACTACCTACAAGTTTCACTGATATTTGTTCATCACTGTACAAATTTTTTTTTTAAAGAACACCCTGGTTTTAGAGCCAGGAGTAGCAATTTTCAACTGCTACTGTGCAGTGTATTTTCTCTTCTGCTGTGATGCTAGACTTGGTTCTGGCAGGTGCACCATCTGCACTTAACACAGGAGGGAACTAAGATTCAGAAAGATTTTACTGAGGTTTATAAATTTCTGGTGAGAACAGACCTCACTGTCCCAGTGCAATACATGCACCTGTCTGGCTGTATTTAACATTAAGCCTTTCAAATTCAGCTTCTTTCTTTTGGTTCCCTATGGTTATGTTCAGTTCACCTGAAAGATTGTGGTCTGGGTCTGTATTGCTCTATTATATTTGAATTGTCTCCTTTGGTTTAGCATTTGGGAAAAACATCACTCCTGCCTTCAGCCACCTGAATCTCTGAGAGGCTGTAGCCCCAGACTCTGTTTAAAACTGAAAGCCATCTGTGTAATTTAAAGACAGACAAATCAAGGAAAAGAATCTGTTCAGCTAGATAAAGGCTTTCATATAGATTATCAGAGAAGGGCCAAAATGAGAATCACAGGGACTAGATAAAGTGTGAGTTCAGATTTAAAGCTGAGCCATTGCTAGCATCTGGGTCCTAAAGCAGATATGCCAAATGAGCACCATTAAATGATACCCTGGAAAAGTCCCAAATGTTGTGCTAGTCTAATTAAATTCCCATATTCCAGAGCACTGTCTAGTTTGTTCTAACAAGATTTCAGATCTCATTCAAACCATAATCAGAAAACACCATGCAGGTATTTTCGTTTGTATCAGACTGTTGCTCCTCTGATCACCTTGCTACAGGTATACAGAGACTGGATTCAGTCTGGCTGTACTTTACTTCCTCCTGTTTTGGAAAGCAGTTTGTCTGGTGACTATTTCTGCTTCTTTGCAAAGCATTACTGCTGATCTCTATTGCTGAGGCATGATTAAGAAGTTCTGCAGTGCCTGTAGGAGGCTACAAAAGGGTTACCCTTCTAGCTTACTGTTTAAAGCCAACAATGTTATTGGCATTGTGCAGTGCACAAAAATCAAGACAGTCTCTGCGCTGGACAGCTTATGAGCTAAAGCTAAGAAGCACGAATAGGCACTTAGGTTCAACAAAAGGAAAAGAATCTATGTCAAAACCTTCTGTGCCAACAAGCTTGACAACTTCATGCTAAAGCATACACCACAAATAAGGATTCATGGCCCAGTCTGAAGAGGTTTTGAGCATCCACAGTTCATAATGAAATCGCTGGGAGCTGCAAGGCTAGAGCACCTATTCAGAGCAGCTGGTAGCTTAAATGAGAGTAAAATCAGCAGAGGTTATGAAGTGCTTTACTGTTATTTCTCTGACAGGTGGTGCCACTGAAATGGTGGAATTAGGGTACTGCAAAGAAAAAAACAGCTCAGCCAAATAACTGCAGCTGTTCTGTACTGGTTTTTTAAAATTATTTTTGTATATGACAAATTATTTGGGAAAAAGATATATGGAACTCATGTCATTTAAATATATGCCGTAATGGACCATGGGGCTAATATTTGTCACTATCCACAGTTGTGTAACTAGTCAAGAGTCTGTGGTATGAATACTATAGCAATGCTCATCATGAACACGTACAATAATGACAGTTTTCCTTCATAAAAGCTTTCCCCCAAATAGAACAAATTCTCCTTCTTCCTCTTTGTTTTGACAAACACATTGCAAAGGACCAAATGCATCCCATCTCCACTGCAAGTTGGAGGAAATCCACTAGATTTGCACTGTTGTTGGGGTAATGCTTAATGTACTATAGTCTGTGGAGCAATCAGTTTGTGGTCTGTACCATAGTATTCTGTAGAGGAATCAGCACACAGAGCTTTATCGTTATTGAGGATGGTTGCTAACAAGTTCTGTATATAGAATATATATTGGCTTCTGTAATAGCCGCAAGACACTGTAAGAACCCTGGATGTAATTTATGTGTGGTTTTTTGTGTATTCTGCCAGAATTATATGAACAGCATTCTAGTCTCATTTCTAAATGACAGCTATGTATTAGTAACACTATACTGAACACCCAAGCTGTTTTCCACTGAAATGATTTAAAGGGAGGTTTGCAGGTCAGCTGGATAAAGCCTCACAATTTCTTGTATTAAATTACAAGAAAAGCAAGGGAAACAAAAATTTAGATATGTACTGTGTCAGTCAGCTCACTCCTACGTGAGGTTCTCTCTGTCTTGCAGGAAAAACACTGCTGCGTGTGTGATACTACAGAACACTTGATGAACACATAACACTGAAGGAAGCTTAAAGCTGTAATTTTTCCACTGCATGTAGCTGGCAGTTAGTACAGTCAGCTTTCTTAAAGACTGCATCCCAGAGGAATAGGTGGAATACATAATGTTACAAACATGGAACAACCTGACACCGCATTACACATTTCTGAGGTTTGGATAAATTTTGAGTAAAAATTTGCACATTTTTAAGTAGCTGGTGATACAAGTCTTTGGAGTCCAAAGCAGTAACTTGCCTAGCACCTTGAGAGCAGAGGCATGTGCAAAGGCAATTAGATCTGAGAAAGCATTGGTTGATATGAACACCATAATGTTAGTATGAATTCTATTTATGTGCTGCAGTGACACGTACACCAATTGCTGAGACATCTGCATTTCTTATCCACATCTGTTACTTTACTACTGTCCTTCCCTCCCATCAGATTCTCCTCAGCCTACTTTGATTATTTTAAATTTGTGAGCTTCTAAAAGCACCCCTCCCCAACTGAAAACTGGCATGTAATCAATCAAAGAAACAGCACTCTGCAGAGAGGAATGCTCAAACAGCTACTGATGCCTGCCTGTATTGTCTACAGCTGTACTATTGCCTACAGCCTGAAGCCACCCACACACTCAAAAGAATGTCAAGCAGCTGTTCATAGAGAAGAAAGCTGGGCAGAATCATAAAGTCAGTATGAAAAAATAAGGATGTCTAAAAATATTGTCAAGGTAAAATCCTGTGTCTGTCCCTCTTTCCAAAAACAAACAAACCCCTCACATTGTATTGTGTTCCCCAGAGCTGTGAGTGGCACTACTCCATCTGAGCTCATGACAGCTCTAATGAAGTTTAGTACTGCTGAACCAACTGTGGCTCACAACAGCGGGGTGCTCCTGCATCCACAAAACAGCCCGTTACTCTGAAGAAAAGGAGTGTAATTGCACACTTGGTTTCCCATGGGGTGCTGCTAAATTGGTCGCTGCTATCCCCCACCTTCTGTTAACCTGTTTTGCTAGCAGGGGCAAGATGATCTCACGAGACTTATTTTCATCTAAGGGAGATGTCTGTCTGTCTGTCTTTCTTTCTATCTCTCTCTCATCCTTCCTTCCTTTATCTCTTTCTCTCCCCCTCCCCCTTCTCTCACTCTCGCTTTTTCTCACTCTTTCTTTCTTCCTTTCCCTCTCTCTCTCCTTCCCTCTCCCCCACCTTCTTTCTTTCTCTCCCTTTCTTCCCCTCCCTCCCTCTCTCTTAGCTGGAGACCTGTATAACAGCAAATCTCCTTTTTCTGGTCCCTGGAGCAGGAACACAAATACACTTTTAGGGAGAGGGAAGACATGCAGCAAAAATCAGTGTCCTGTTCAGACTGTCTTTTCTGCACACTAAGGGAAGGGAAAATTAATGGAGCTTCACTGTGAGCAGATAATGACAGTGGCACAACAACTCACAACTAACCCATTTTGGGAAGAACAAGCCTGAGAATTAAGGGCTGGTTTTGCTGGTAATTCGCACGGTGATTTGAGCCTCCTGTTGAGCTAGGACTGCATCACAGTCTGTCTGATCATAAATAATCTCATCTTGTATATATATTACTGTTATTCACCTGCAGATCCTTTTAATGTCTACTTTTGATGGGGAAAACATCTCATGGGAAAGCAAAAAAATAGCTCTTGGCATATGGAGATTGCAGAAAGATTTAATAAAAAAAGCAAAAATTAGACTTATAAAACATTGAAATACTACAATTTTATATGTGAAGTCATCTTCAACATCTAGACATCATTTTTTAAAAGGCATATTAATTTTATGACAGTATATTTACAAACTGTTAGTAAGAGTATTCTGTCCTTAGAAGAATGAATAGAAAGTACTTTCAGTGTTTTCAGCGTTAATTTGTCTTGTCTTTCCTTTTCCATTCTTTTCCTTTCAAATGACATTTTTTTCTACATAATTTAATGCATTATCCACAGACACAGAAATAAAAAATAATCTCCTTGTGCTTGTATTACTTTCATTATATAGTACCACACAAATAAATTGCACTTTTTAGATAAATTAAGTTACAGTTTCTTTCTTCAGAGATTTTTTAGTCTCAGTATAACAGCAAATGCCTTTGACCTTGCTCATGAAATTAGCAGCAGTGGATCAGCTTGCATGACTGAAGTCATTGGACTTTGATGCTGTTTAATGATAAAAAACGACAACCCATAGCTTGATCTGTTTCAACAAGACTGACACAGGAAAAAAAAAATCACTACAAATTATCACAACAATTTCTCCTAGTTTTCAATTTCAAGAAAATGTGCCTCAACGAGTGGAAGTTTGTGTTAATATTACTTCAGCACAGTTTTATACAACCCCTTCACCAACCTCAACCTAGCCATCCTTCCCTCTGAGCTCACTGTAGACATCAGAAGTCCTTCCCATATATGAAAAGAAAAAGAACATATTAATCTCTTCCAACCTCAGTCATCTAAAAATGTAACAGTACTGCAAAATAAAGTTGTCTAGAGGCTTTCTCCGTAGGGAAAGGAGAGAGATGCATCTCCTGATGCCCTGTCTGTTTTAAAATAATCCACTTTGACATGGTTTCTGGAGTATGCTTCCTAAAGTCAAAGGTTGTTTCTTGACAGAACTTCCCACACATTTCAGTGTAAGATTTATCTCTTTTCACGCGTTTAATTAAGGATGAGGAATGCTAGATGTTTTATATAGTTTTACTTCTTTTTTCTTTTAACGTGATCATATCCTTATGACAGTGATACTGAAGGTCCACATTTCTATTAAAGAACTTACCAAAGATGCTCTTCTAATTTCTTTTGTTCTTGGATCAGATATTGCTGTTGTTCTGTTTGTTTTCAGCTATGAGCTACAAGGTCCAAAATAAAATACTGTGCTACCTGTAGCAGACGATTCTCAAAAGAGAAGTATTTTCTGTAAGTTTCTTCAAACTTTTTTCTGTTGCCACGTTCTATTCAGAGTGTCAGGAGTGGTACATACCATTTTAAAAATAAACTTGTGATTCATTTTTAAGTACAACAAAAAGTGAAGCTACCACAGATTTTATTTGATTAACTAACATTGAATCCTACCAATCTGGATGAGTCACTGTTTCCTTTTGCTCCTCTCTTACTTTTTCACAACACAAGTGCAGGCATCAGGACATTGTGTGAGAAACCATCTTCTGTGACTGCTTATTTCAATGATTTATTTTTTTTTATTGTTTTCAAGATGTCCTAAATGTCATTTTTTAAGGGTAAGGATTCATGACAGGCCAGAAATTCACTTTTCTTCCCCCCTCAGCTCTTGTATGCAGAAAGCAAATAAAGTTCTTTAAAGTAGCTCTCATTTCTGGTTCAGCCTCTATACATCTTTTAAGATGTAATTTGAAAAGGCATTTTTAGGGACACAAGTATTTAACTATGCGTTCCACTAATGAAAATCAAATATGTCCTTAAAGTTAACCACATACTTGTACAATTTTCTGAGTTAGGTTGGACACCAGCATTTCCTGAAACAGGGTTTCTTACTGTTTAACTTAGCAGAACTTTCTTCTCTTGCCCATCTTACCTCTTTCTTAGTAGTTCTTACATTAAAGACCATGAGTGAATTGTGAATTATTCCCATTGCATTTGGTTTGTGTCTTTACTGTTATTCTTCTCTTGCACATGACTAAAAAAAAGGACTTATTTGCCACAAAGTCATACTTTTCTACCTAAATCAGTCCTTCCCCTATAGACCTTGCCTCAGTTATATCTTTAGACTACTACAGCATCAATGCTGCTTGAGATGTGGACATTTTTTTGGCACTTTTATTACAGATCAGTGCTTTCAGACAAAATTCAACATGTCACTCACAATGTTTTGTGTGTTTGAAAATTCACTACAATTCTAAAAATGAAACATGATCCAGACTTCATCACAATCAGTGATACAAGTAGGGTAGGGGTTTTTATTGTACATAATATTAGAATAATCTTTAACATGGTGTTTACAAAACAATTATTGTCAGAAAGAGGTAATACTCAAACCAGGTTTTTCCTTCCTGTTCTTCTCCCTCCTTCTTCCATTTTTTTTTCTACAATGGCTCTAAAATCTCACAAAAAATAATGTTTATTATATATAATCAAAAGAGGCAGGAAAATACACAGTCACCCCTAGGTACTGCAAATCACACAACAACAGGAGAGAGGGAGGGAATGAGAGAGAGAGAGAGAGCACCAGGGAAAGATGTGACTGAAACAGAAACAAAGTTGTCATGGTATTTCACGTTTTGTTTTTAGAAAAGCAGGACTAACATATGTTTGTTCTCCACTGGGTAACTTCCAAAAGAGACTAATAACAGAAACCACAGCAAACACGTTAATCAAACTAAGACCACCATTTTGGGATTCCCCCCTGTCCCTCATACACATATATTCCCAAAGAAACCTGTTTACTCACTTTGTTTCCTCAAGCATGAACAAAGCAGGAAAAAAAATCAAAAATCAGAATATGTAGTATTTAAAAACAGCATACTTGCAATTAGCCTAACTTGTATGTCAAGATTTTTCTCGTGGTTAAAGAAGTCAGGCAGACAGGACTTTGGGGTGCTACTGCTCATGTGGCCATTGCACATTCTGTCAATTTGGAGAAGACACTTGTATTTGCAGAATGAAAAACTGATATAGTAAGACAGACCTGACTTACTAATTTATTCATTGTCCGTGATGTTCCTTTGATTCCAACATAAAAGATGTCACCTACATGTTCTTTTCTGCAAGTCAGTGCTTCTCTGCTTGTTGCTGCCTTGCTTCTGGGTTTTCCTGGTCAGGCCTTCTGGTCACAGTAACCCATTCCTCTGGGCTTTGCTTATACTCATAGTATGTCTCTGCTTGCTTATTACATCCAAGAGTACAAATCGAAATTTCTGGTCACTCATAATAAGTTCCCAAACTGAGAATAATTTACTGGCCAAAAATAATATAAATTCAATACTATCACTTTATTACTCTTAAAATTAGAAGAAAAATAGAAAGAAGAGTCTTTTCTGTAGAGGTCCAACATGCTTCCATTTAAGAAGAGCCTGAAGAGAACTGTTTTATGTCCTCAATCCCTGGGTTAATACAAAAATATGTAAACTTTACAAATTAGAGTTCATACCTATACATACGGTAGTTGAGCTAAGAATTAAAGGAAAACATGCAATATTGAGAAAACTTTTGAAGGAATTTTGCAATCCAGTTTTCAACTGCGACTGTTGATTCTGTCAAAACAAGCATACAATTTAATGCATGCCAGCAATATTTCAAGTAATGACCTTCCCAACTCATATATAGCAAGTATCCTAGAAAAGAACCCACTATTAACAGATTCAGCCTGAACTCCAAATCCTTGAGGAAAGACAGTATGTTTTCACAGTTATTTACATTTTGAGCTGGCAATAGAAGCATTTCCTTAAAGATTTATGGTACCTACACCATAGATCTGCACCCTTTTCCTACTGATGAAAGTGGTGAGTTTTAGCTATCTAACTCTTTAGCTATCTAACACATCATAGGAATTTTAGGTGGAACTTCCAGTCCTTAAAACAACTAAGATGAATTCCTCAATAAGGCTTTAATGAGAGAATCAGCTGGTGGACTGGAAGACTTGAGGAGTGCAGGAGAGCACAATAAGAAACTGAAACAGGTACCAAGTGAATTTTTTGGTGATGCACGACCTTTTAGTTCCAAGAGAGATCACAGTACAACTTATCTGTAAAGCAGAGCTTTATTTAACAGAACATCTGTGAGATCTGGGCAACCAATACTTGAATTACCAAAACAATTACATAATTCATAGAATCACAGAATCATAGAATGGTTTGGGCTGGAAGGGACCTTAAAGATTATCTGGTCTCCATGGGCAGCGACACCTTCGACTAGACCAGGTTGCTCAAAGTCCCATCCAAACTGGCCCTGAACACTTCCAAGAAGGGGGCAGCCACAGCTTCTCTGGTCAACCTGGTCCAGTGTCTCACCACCCTCACCATGAAGAACTTCTTCCTAATAGCTAATCTAAATCTACCCTCTTTCAGTTTGAAACCGTTACTCCTTGTCCTATCACTATCTTTGATCATCTTCATGGCCCTCCTCTGGACCTGCTTGAGCAGGTCCATGCCGTTCTTGTGCTGGGAGCCCCAGAGCTGGACACAGTACTGCAGGTGGGGTCTCACCAGAGCAAAGTAGAGGGGGAGAATCACCTCCCTCGACCTGCTGGCCACGCTTCTTTTGATGCAGCCCAGGATGCAGTTTGCTTTCTGGACTACAAGCATACATTGCTGGCTCATATTCAGTCTTTCATCCACCAGCACCCCCAAGTCCTTGTCCATAGGGCTGCTCTCAACCCACTCATCACCCAGCCTGTATCTGTGCTTGGGATTGCCCCAACCCAGGGGCAGGACCTTGCACTTGGCCTCATTTAACTTCATGAGGTTCACATGGGCCCACCTCCCCAGCCTGTCAAAGTCCCTTTGGATGGCCTCTCTTCCCTCCAGCGTGTGGACTGCACCACACAGCTTGGTGTCATTGGCAAACTTGCTGAGGGTGCACTCAATGCCACTGTCCATGTCACTGACAAAGATGGTAAACATCGCCAGTCTCAATTCTGACACTTGAGGAAAGCCACTCATCACCGGTCTCCACTCAGACATTGAGCCATTGACCATGACTCTTTGAGTGTGACCATCCAGCCAATTCCTGATCCATTGAGTGGCCCAACTGTCAAATTCATGTCTCTCCAATTTAGAGACATGGATGTCATGTGGGACAGTGTCAAAACTTTGCACAAGTCCAGTTTGATGACATCAGTTACTCTTCCCTTATCCATCGACACTGTAACCGCATCGTAGAAGGCCACCAAATTTGTCAGGCACGATTTGCTCTTAGTGAAGCCATGTTGGCTGTCACCAATCACCTCCTTATTTCCACGTGCCCCAGCACAGTTTCCAGGAGGATCTGCTCCATGATCTTGCCAGGCACAGAGGTGAGACTGACTGGCCTGCAATTCCCAGAGTCTTCCTTTTTTCCCTTTTTAAATATGGGGGTGATGTTTCCTGTTTTCCAGTCAGCAGGAACTTCACCAAATTGCCACAACTTCTCAAACAGGATGGACAGTGGCTTAGCAGTTTCAGCCACCAGTTCCTGTAGGACCTGTGGATGCATGTCATCAGGTCCCATGGAATTCTGCACTTTCAAGTCCTTTAGATGGTCTCAAACCTGATCCTCTCCTACAGTGGGTGGTTCTTCATTCTGCCAGCCCCTGCCTTTGACCTTTGTGACTTGTGTGGTGTGGCAGGAGCACTTGCCAGTGAAGAGAGTGAAGTTGTTGAGTACCTCCCCCTTCTCCACATCCCGGGTAACCAGGTCTCCCATTTCCTTCTGGAGAGGGCCCACATTATCTCTAGTCTTCCTTGTATCACCAACATACCTATAGATGCTTCTCTTGCTGCCCTTGACATCCCTGGCCAGATTCAATACTATCAGGGATTTGGCTTTCCTAACTTGATTAGCAGTTCTATAGAACTGATACTTTTCCTATCCATAAGTGATCAGGATCAATGGGTTTCTTTCTTGTACACTGTCGTGTTTCATATATGGCAAATAGAAATCCTGCCTTATGCTTTTTCACAACGTTTTTGTATATACATGTGGTAATACCTCTTCCCATCCAATTTTGGCCTTGCTTGCTAATTTTGCTAAATTTATGATTAAGCAAAAGTTGTAGCAATCAAATTACTAAACTCAGGCAAGGCAGAAAAGAAACAAACATTATTCTCCATCTTCTTCATGCGCATAGGCAATACAACAATTATGCAACTTTCTCGTTGAATTATGTAGATGTTTTTGTATTAGTTTTTCTGCCAACATTTTCACTATCAGAATTTGAATTATATAGACACGGATGTTTATGCTTACAGAACACAGCTGCGGGAACTGCGTGAGAACACTGACACGATCAATGTGATCTAACAAGTGAACCTTTATTTCCGTGTTTTTCAGTGCAATATATAACCCTCGACCACACCCAATAAATACTGATTGGCTTCATCGCAAATAATTGGCCCATAGTCCAACCCGATTGGCCATATTGCGAGTCATGTTCAAGTCACGTTCACAGATGTTCACACCCATCTTCTTCAGGAATTAAAACTGTGTCATTAATGGCGGCTGTCTCTTCTCCTGCACCTGCAAGATGTTGATGCCCTCTGCACCGGAAGTTGTTTATGCATTCTGCGTTCCGGTATGTCCCAGCCCAGGCTCTCTGAAAAGGCTGGATTGTTCATATATCCCTTATTTTGTAAATATCCTTCCACACACAGCCATTGATAATCAGGACTGAATAACCATGAAGATAATTTGGACCACTCTCAGAGAGTGGTTAATACCGCATAATTGGAGAATCACCTTCATAACTTTATGCCACCACAAATTTTGCTAGCTTATTCCTTGCTGACCTTTGCAGATCAATAAATGTATCAAACATAAGACCTAGTAAGGAATTCTGGGGCATTTTGTTGTTAACCTTTAGACATGATGAAAATTGACCTTTTAATCGAGCTCTCCATTTTCTATATTTTAGTTTGTGATCCAGGGTATTTTTTCCTTCTTACATCATAGAAACCTAACAGCCTGTGATTCTTTTCAGGGAGAGGAAATTTTTAAAGTTTTATAAGCTCATACCTGATCAACTAAACACTGCCAAAGTAAATAGTTTCTAAGAGATCAATAAAATACAATTTTCGTTTTAAGAAATCATGCTGTGTGATTCTTGTAATTTCCTGATTTTCTATTGCAGTGATTTTAAGTATCTTTTCATCAGGACTGCTCAGTGTATCTATGTATTACTGAGTTATAATTCTTTGATCTAGATACTAAGTATTTTGCAATATAAATACACAGAAAATATTTGAAATTTGTACTTCCTTCCAGGCCTTCAGAACAATGGCTGTTCTAAAAAGTTACTAGGAATATTTTCTTAATTTTGGACATAACATGTTTCTATTCTGTGATTCTATGAGAATAATGTGAATTAATCCCACTGTCTTGCTCAAGACTAACTTGAGAACAGCCTCCCATTCTTGGTCAAGTCCTGTAAGAGTTTCTTAACATGCTATGACTTCCATTTTATCCAAGTTTTTCAACACCATGCATCAAACATTTTGTAAAGTGAAGAACATCATAGTGTTAGATTTTATGGCTTTTCCACTTTTTCTGCATCAGCTCTCACAACTAATCTTTTCCTTTCAGCCAATAAAGACAAAATAATATTTTCTGCACAGCAGGCTGTGCATCAAATGATTCATCACTGATACAGACATCTCTTTGGAATTTTATCTTTCTACATAATTAGCAGTTGTTCTTAATTTTGGTTGAATACAACAAATAAAAAATATATACTAGTAACACAGGTAGAACAGGTATTAAAATAATGATGGACTGGCCACAAAAGCTTTATCACCCATAATACAGAAGTACAGAACTTGACATCAGATCTTATGAAGTAAATCCCAATGAAAAGAAAAGGTTCAGTTTTATAACATTAATTTCAGATCTAGTACTTTGTTGTATATTATCTTCATAGATACTTGATGGTTTACAATAGATCAACTTAAATTGCCACAAGGAAATTCCAGCCAAGCACATCTGAAGTGACATTTAGCAAATAAAAAATATTCCAGAGTCTTACTTCATGCAGCCCATCCTCAGGCAAAGCGTCCAGTGATTTAACCAGGAGTCTTGTAGTAAGAACTTTTGTATTTGCATGTTTGAAGCTATCCCATGACTTCTTAGAGTTTCCAGTTACATTGCTCCTTGATCTTCTGCAATATTAAATATATCTGAGTACTCTGTAAGTATAGTTAAGACATATAGGGAGAACTTGGTTTACTACAAAAAGATTAAAAATAAACGAAAACATTATGGATAAATTTACATGCCATAGTACTAATTGTAAAATTTGAAGGGGAGCTAGGTCTGAATTTTGTTTTTTAATGGGACAGTCTTCAACTTTTATAAAAACTAAGTTTAATACCTACTTTATTTCATGGGATCAGGAATGATTTTTAGGTAGATACAGACATACATTCATAAACAATCAGACGTACATACATGTACATTCTAGTTTAGTTGTTTATAGGAGTACTATAGTAACAGACTTCATCATGAAACTACTATGTAGGAATTTGATAATTACACTACCATTATAGAGCTAAAAACCTACACTTTAAAATTATCTAGTTCTAAATGTGTCCTGGAATTCAGAAGTTTTGAGTGTTTAAAACCAGTATTTTCTACAAATAGATGAAAGAAGATTACTATAATTTTGAAACAATTTTTATATATGTGTCTATGTAAGAATATAATGTCCTAGGCTTCAGTGCACACTGTTAATGTTTGTGAAGAACTGGTATATGGACTTAAACTCTCTTATGTTATCATGATACACGTATGGATGGGTCTATTTACATTACTTGGAAAGTAAAAAGGGGACTAATAGCTATTTGCAATCCTAAAACCATCAGAATTTAAAGTGCCAAATGTTTGATAGGTGAGAAACTGACTATATCTCTGTCATTGTTTCTAGTCTGAATAATGTGTCCATTTGTGCTGGTGTTGGGGATCAGGGACAAGGAGAATGAAGGGAGACACAAGCCAAGAGGACACAAACTACCAGCTCATTTTGAAAGATCATTCTCTACAAAGGACAATTTTGTTCTACAAAACATAGTGTGTAGACAGCCACTGTCTATAAGAAAACATCTAGGAACCTATAAAGACTGGCTTGACATATGCACTTTGCACTTCCAAGTACATTATCACATTAAAAGAAGCAGAAAATGTAAATACTTTTACTAATATCAATTTAAAGCTATAACTATCCTTCCCAACTTTATATTGTATATTCAGAAATGGAAGGGAAGTGGTAGTCTTTCTAAAGGTGAATGGAAAAGGCAATGGTCTTACCAATTTTGAATTAAGTGGAAATTCAGAAGGAAAATACTTTTAAGAAATGTAAATTCAGGTAAATGCTGAAACGCTGGTTCCTGCTGTATACAGGAACCAGAAATGTCAAGCAAGATGGCAATGCAGCGGCAGGTTCTCATAAAATGAAAATCCATGAAAGCAGCTACAGGCTTCAGTGTTGTAGCACACACTTTACATAGTCTACGATGAATATTAATGTTTTTTTACTTTTTCCTCATTTTTTTGGAAATAAAAGCTACATACTTTAAGAACAACTCTCCTCCCACAAAGCAGTCTTCAACAGAATTTGCTTGCTAGCTTTGTGCTTGTTGTATTGAATACTGATGTCAATAAAAAAGCAAGGATGACAGCGTCCCGCCAGTGAGATTTCTGAATACTACTGGAATGCCAGAAACCTTGGCAAGCTAAAAGAAGAATTTTTAGAATTTTAAAACAGATGGACTAGTCTTTATAAACAGAAAGCTAGTTTAAAGGACAAATGTCATATGTAAAATATCACAGAAAAGACATCTATTTAACCCTGTTATTGTCCTGTGACCCACTGTGGGGAGGGGGCGAAAAAGGTGGCTCCTGTAAGAGGCTTGAGAGAAGCTCCCGTGGCTCCAATTGCGGACCCGCCTCTGGGCAAGGTCAGGCTAATGGCGCCTCCAAGAACCTGTTGAGGGAGTTCTTTGTTCCTGTTTCTTTGTGAGTGGAGGAGAGGAGGGGGATGGGAGAGAGACAGCCCTGCGGACACCGCGGTCAGTGAGGAAGGAGAGGGGGAGCTGTGCCGGAGCAGAGGCTCCCCTGCGGCCCGCGGTGGGGTGGCGGCTGAGCCCCTGCAGCCCCTGGAGCCCAGCGGTGGCCCAGAGGTCGCCCTGCAGCCCGCGGAGGGCCCCGGGCCGGAGGAGCAGGGGCCGGGCCCGGAGCAGCCGTGGCTCCGAGGCAGCCCGCGCTGGAGCCGCCCGTCGGTGGGAGGGCGGCAGCCCCGGGAGGGACCCGCCCCGGGGGGTTCTGGGGAGCTGCGGCCCCGCGGGAAGGACTCGCGTTGGGGCAGCGGGCGGAGGGCTGTCTGCCGGGAGAGGGACCCCGCGGTGGGGCAGGGGAGGGCTGCGAGGGCCCCTCTCCCTGAGCGGGAAGGAGCAGCGGGGACACCTTGTGCCGGCCGGACTGTGACCCCCATTCCCTGCTCCACTGTGGGGGGAAGGCAAAGCAAAGCTGAGCCTGGGAAGACCGGAGGGGTCTGGGGGGAAGGTGTGTTGCATTTAAGACCTGGTTGTATCTCTCATTATCCTTGATGGTGGTGGTTGTTCATGAAATTGATATTGTTATCCTCAAGTTGAGTCTGTCTTTTGCCCATGACCACAACTGGTGAGTGAGCCCTCCCTGTCCTTTGTCTCGACCCTCAAAGGCCTTTTGGTTGTATTTTCTCCTCCCCTCAGGGGATGAGGTAGGGGTGAGCAAGTGGCTGCGTGGGGCTTTGTTGCCGGCTGGGTGGGCTCTAAACATGACACCCATAGACAACTGTGATGTTCAAAGACGCACAGAAGTCACATACACCATGCCCTCTGGAATTCAGTGGAATTCAACCTTTGCTTATATCTTTGGAACTTCTCTTTTAAGTATCACTTCTTTTGGTTCCACAGTATCCTTTTTCTTTTAAATTTAGCTCAGGGTATTTTATTTTTCCTTTATTAATTTCAATATGTGAATTATCTGACTACTCAGAAACAGAGTAAAGACACCTTGAGAGCCTATAGACAGTATAGTGATGCTTGCTATGATACTGATATGTTCGATTACTTCTAAACTGCTTGAAACTAGATGGGGTTGAACTTTCTGCCTGTTATGAAGAAAACAGAAAACCTATTATTTGTAGTTTAAATAGAAGAGACTATAACAGTCTCTTAAAGGCAGTCGCTTGCCAATATCGATAGATTACCTCCTGTCAATCAGTTGTGAATGATAATTAGGTCTTAATCCCACGGTGTTTTAGGAAGGCTGCAGGTGTGAGGCCCAGAGGCAGAGTAAATAATGCCATCATCTGGGAACCAATTATGTAGGCCTTTGAATTGTGTCTTCTTTGCAATCACAACTTTAGCAATTATCATCACAAATATCAAAGCCACATGTCAGTGAACTGGAAGATAAACTAAATAATAATTATTTACATTATGAACCCTTTTTTTTTTTTCCCTTTAAGAAAACCTTTGTTCTACTGTATTCCTATGCTGGTCTGTAAAACAGAGGAGGAAGAGCAGTATTACAGACGAAGTTTTGCATACCTACCATGAAGCAACCATTTAAGAGAGACATTATTTCGACTCCTGCTGTTATAGAACTGGTTTCCACCCTTTAATCTCTGTGCGAGGCAAAAGTATTCTTTCTAAATTAACGTTTGCCCTCAACAAATAAACTGATAGAAGGCATGTTTCAGATGTAATTTCTGTCAGTTCAGTGCAAGTTGATATGGACTTCCTGGATTAGAAGTACTGATTTAAAAATTCTGATTCTGGCCATTTCTGAATGAAAAGGGAAAAGCTACTGCATTATCCCCTATTTGCTACTGTGCCCCACTGCTATTATACAAGTAAATTGCTAGCAATGCAATAGGACAACCATGGTGCAGACACTAACTGCACTCTCCTTTGGGCCTTCCAGTTTTTCAGCTGACAATTTTCCTATCCTGTGTCTATCATCTTGGATGATACAAGTAGGAAAACCACCAGAGTCTAGAAAATTTTTCCAGCTGGGAGAAAAACTAATGATGGAATACAGGTATTCTTCACCTATTGGCATAGTATACGTAAATTTCTGTTTTGTGAAGAAACTCTTGATTGTCAGCACCAGTCTTTAGTACTGACATTTATGTACGAATTCAGTTTCCCTTCTCTTGGCACCAACTCCTTCTTCCTTGATGTCGTGGTTTGAGCCCAGCCAGCTGGCAACAAAGTACCCCACAGCTGCTCGATCACCCTTACACAGTCTCCTGAGAGATGGGGAGCAGAAAATACAACCAAAAGGCTTGAGGGCTGAGACAAAGGACAGGGAGGGCTCCTTCCCCCTCAGGGAGAGGGGCCCTCGCAGCCCTCCCCTGCCCCACTGCGGGGTCCCTCTCCCGGCAGACAGCCCTCCGCCCGCTGCCCCAACGCGAGTCCTTCCCGCGGGGCCGCAGCTCCCCAGAACCCCCCGGGGCGGGTCCCTCCCGGGGCTGCCGCCCTCCCACCGACGGGCGGCTCCAGCGCGGGCTGCCTCGGAGCCACGGCTGCTCCGGGCCCGGCCCCTGCTCCTCCGGCCCGGGGCCCTCCGCGGGCTGCAGGGCGACCTCTGGGCCACCGCTGGGCTCCAGGGGCTGCAGGGGCTCAGCCGCCACCCCACCGCGGGCCGCAGGGGAGCCTCTGCTCCGGCACAGCTCCCCCTCTCCTTCCTCACTGACCGGGGTGTCCGCAGGGCTGTTTCTCAAAGAGCACACCCCCCCACACCCCCCTCCCCCACTCACAAAGAACTCAATCAACAGGTTTTTCCCCTTCTAGAGTTATTCGCAGAGGCACTGATTGGCCTGGACTTCGTGGTTCCGAAACTGGAGCCCGGGGGGCTTCTCGAAGTGTCTTACAGGAGCTACCTCTGTAGCCCCCTCCCCCGGTACTAAAACCCCATCAGACACCAAACCACCTCACCTGAACATGTGGCCAAGGTAAAAACCATCTACATTACTTTGTGTCAACTGTATATATATCTTGGGAGATTTCATTTTACCATAAGCAATTTCTGGAGTAATTATTTTTCTTCCCATTTTACTATGCATCATCGTATAATCTACATTTAACAGAATGGCTAAAGTAGGTACATAATCTGTTACAGATTTCAAGGTATCTGATTATCACTATTTATACTAAACCTTGGAAAGAATTTCACTTTCTTGCAATTATAGAATCTGCTGCTGCCAGCTTTCCTTTTTTCCTTCAAAATGACAATAAGCTGGTTGCAGGCTTTAAACACAACCTCCTGAGATAATTCCTATTTTGTCTTCCTGTTTTGCTCACTTTCTTTGGGTATCAGTTGTGTGTTGGACCTGTCAGCTCAACCTACAGAAACACCACATTCTTAACCAGAATGTCTTTCAGGCTGTATCTGAGGGACCACACAGCAATGTAAAACTGCTGTGAAACAAAGACTAGAACATCGCGATCATACTCCCTCATGCTTTTTCTCTGCTTAATCTTCTATTAAATCTCAGGTTCAAATATTTTAGCTGTTGCACATTTTCATTCAGAGGACGGGATGCAGCTGGTCTAGTGTTGGACATCTACAATGAAAGCATCTTTCAGACTCCCTTAACAGTCAATGGAAAGGAAAAAGTTGTCTGGAACATGATCTACCTGACCTCTTTTAGACACCTGCATTGCAGTAAAATGAACTATGTTCGAAAGGATACAATTAACCATAAATGGAGCATACGTAATTAGATGTAAGCACATATGCTGCAAATGCTAGATTAATTTCACCAGATGATTCAGAAAATAAGCAGGATCTGATGTTTGTTCATGCCTTCAATACCTTTTGTAAATAAAATTGAGCCCATAACACCAGATTTCAAGATATATTTTCTAAGTTTCTGCTGGAAAGCATGGATGACCAGTATTTTTTACAACATTTGACCATAGAGAACAAATTCTTCACTGAAAACATTGCTCCAAACCACTTTTTTCCCCACCTTTTTCTTCCATCTATAAAAATAATTTCCATGCTCTGAATTTAGAAGGCTTTTTCTAGCATGGCTTACAGATGATTAGCCATACATAAAAGCAAGACACTTAATTCAGCTTATTCGCTATTTCAGCTGTCCAAATGTCTTGCTCTAATTTCAAAAGTGCAATTTCAAACTCAATTTCCCCATCCTTTTACCTAAGACCTCAAACACTACCTGTAATTAGGTGGTTTATTTTTGACTCATAATCCTTAGCTATCTCATCAAACGTGATGAATCAACTCAACTGTCTGAGTTATGGTTTATTATTCCTATGCAATTCACAGAACCTATTACCATTTCGAAAGCCAAAATGTTAAAGTTTCCGTCTAAACAAATATTCAGAACTGACCTACATATCAATAAGCTTTGTCTTTTAATGTGGTGCTTCTCACTCCCAGAATGTGAAATTCCATTTTCATCTTCTTAGACAAACAAAAGCCCACAACTGTATACAACAAACATCCCTTGCTTGTATTTCTGAGTCTAACCAGTGCTGTCATTTTAGGTTATAAGGCTTTGTTCAGAAAGCCAAGCTGAAGGGGAGTTTGTTGCATGCTGAAGTTCTTACAGTTTAACCCAACCTGTAATCCTTAGTGCACCATTCTCTTTCCTCTCTACTCATACGTGTGCAGTTCTGAGCTCAGCTTCCCTACTCCAGTCCACAGCTTTTTGAGGGACTGTTCTTTTTCCACAGCAATATAAATTGTAATTGAAACTGGTAAGTCAAGCTTCCCTTATTTATACTCGGTTCTTCTTATGGCAACACATGGATAGGATAAAATGGTGCTGTCATCCAGAGATGCTGATATTTGGTGGCTTTTAATATTGCTGCCCATACCAAGGCAATAAATAAATGCCATCAGTATTACCTAGTCTTACTTCTTTAGTAATTATTGCATTAAAGTCGTATTTATGCTGTCAAGCATCAGCAAGAACTGCTGGTACCAACTAGTAAGTCTATTTGGTGGTAATAAACTATGCCCAAGGATGGTTTTGCAAGGAATATTAGCAGCAACAGCAACGTAATATGTAAGTTATAAAACTTTTCAATGTATGAAACTAATAAAGATTAAAGAAATGTGTAAGAAAGCAGCAACTCAGACCACAGGTCGACATTTACTAGGCAAAGATCAGCAATCCAGCTAAGCAGCAAATACCTTCCCAAGCCACCCACCCCATCCTCAGAATGCTTGCAAAAGGGTGGGTTTACATAATTCCCAAAATGCCACTTCTTCCAAGGATGACAAGGCAACTTCTAATATGTCCTGTTCCTCAACACTATCAACAGTCAAGGAACAGTGACAACTTAAACACAATGCCTAAGGCAGGTTGGCAAAAATGTAAGTAAATTAGCTTCTAAGGCCTCCTCCTCTTCCCAACACTGCACTGCAAATCTCTAGTTAGAGAGACTGCTTCTGATCTCATTTATTCTGGGCTGACAGTAGTGTAAGTACAACTCCATTGCCTTTGGCAGCAGCACTCCTGCTTTACTTTAGTGAAAAGGGATAAGAATAAAGACCCTCCTTCACTCTTGAATTCAGTGTGCAGACTGCTGAGGGTCTTACTCAGGCTAATTTACAGAGGTGTACAGATGACAGAAGCTTTATCAACACATACCTTTTCTTAAGCAATCATCAGCTCAGAATGCTAACTAAATTTCCTCCTAGTTGCATAAAACATTTACAAAGACCTTTTAAAAGCATCAGCAGCAAGGCAATCAGAACTGTATCTATCATGTTGTTACAGATTTTCCCTCAATATGACAGTGGTGCCCCTCCTTGTCTCTAAATAGACTTTTTTTCTTTAAACTAAGGTTTGCTTAGCTCTGTGCACTGAAAACTAAAGCTAGAAAGGGAAATCAGCTGGAAGGGGACATCTTTCCAAATCTTCTCCACTTGGAAATGTTTATCTCTTCTTGATACACCAGACTACAGCTGCTCTCTCCAAATATGAGATTCTTTCCCCTCAACCTCAAAAAAGACCCACAGATTGACCTACATTTTCCTATATTATTTCCAGGACTGTTAGCAAACTACTGATGCACTCCACGTTGCTATTTCTATACTGATGTCAAATCTAATTCTTCGTATTTTATTTTTAATGTAGATCCATGGGCTAGAGTATAAACATAGATGCCTATGATTCTTATCCTACACTGAAACTCCTTGTTATGTCAGCACAGAGATTAAGGCAGAATAAACCTTTTGTATTCCAAGTATGCTTTCTGGTTATCATTTATTAACTATCACATTGTCTCTTTCACTTTTCTTCAGCTAGGAAACATGTTCCCGTTACAAGTTATCACAATTTCTCTTTCTTCTCTCTTTGTGTTTTTCCCTGCACATTTTCTCTGCCATTTTTTTGTTGTTGTTCTTTCTGTTTCTCTGTAGCTCTTTCATCACTTTCATTTCCAACAGGTCCCACCACTAAGATTTTGCCCTATTCTGTCCCTGAAATGTAACCAGTGATGCAATTAATGTTAGCATTTTACATATCATCAGATTAGTCCTGAAGCAAGATCCAACCTAATGATACTGTATACTCTTTCCCAGTAAGGGCCTTCCAGGTTTTCTTTCAGGCTGAGCCTGAATGTATTTATTAGAGATAATGTATTTATTAGTTAATCTTTACTTCCCCTTTGAAAGTTCAGAACCTGACAGTTAGAAACTTTGTTAATGTACACTTAGATTCTGAAAAACATTGTTGACTACATAAACACATTAAAACAGCTCAACAGGGCCTTGCAACAGGAAAGGAGACATCACTGAACCATGCTATTTTAAAGGCATGTACCACCTTAGTTTAAAAGCTAATGCATGCTATATTGTATTTTTTAATTTGTTGCTTGCTGTCCCTCGGATGACACTGCTTCATGTGTACATGGCAATGCTCTTATCTTCAGGACTACACAAAATACCTATCTCAAAATCCTGAGATCTTTACGGAGATTTGACTTTGAATGAAGTTCAAGCCTGAAAGCCACTGCTTGCACTGAAGCAAAATGATCTACCTTAATTTCAGGAAAACCTATATGAAGTATAATTACATGCAGGGGAATGCACACAGTGGAACAGACGCTTGATGGGACATTCCTTTACTTTTGTATTTTTACCTACCTACTTCTCAAAGGTTGAGATGGTACCAGTGGGCTGCTGTTTTTTAAAAAGAGTAGAAAGGAGGACCCTGGGAACTACTGACCTGTCAGCCTCACCTCTGTGCCTGGGGAGATCATGGAACAGATCCTCCTAGAAGCCATGCTAAGGACATGGAGAACAGGGGGTGATTTGAGATAGCCAACATGGCTTCACCAAAGGCACGTCCTGCCTGACCAACCTAGTGGCCTTCTGTGGTGGAGTGACCACATCAGAGGGCAAAGAAAGAGCTACGGATGTCAACTACCTGGATTTCTGTAAGGCCTTTGTCACGGTCCCCCACAACATCCTTCTCTCTAACTTGGAGAGATTTGGATTTGATGGGTGGGCTGTTCAGTGGATGTGGAATTGGTTGGGTGTTCACATCCAGAGGGTAGTGGTCAACGGCTCAATGTCCAGATGGAGATCAGTGACAAGTGGTGTCCCTCAGGAGCCCAGTGTCCCTAAGTCATTGTTCTTCATCAGTCTAAGTCATGATCTTCATCAGTCTTCATCAATGACTCAGACAGGGGGATTGGATGCACCCTAGCAAGTTTGCAGGCATCAGCAAGGGGAGCTGTGAGGCTGCCCACGGGACAGGATGTTATCCAGAGGGACCTAGACAAGCTCAAAAAGTGGGCCCATGTGAACCTCATGAGGTTCAACAAGGCCAAGTGGAAGGTCCTGTACCTGGGTTAGGGCAACCCCCTCAACCCTCTATAAGAGAGGACTTGGAGCAGACCTAGTTAAGATATGTATTAATCACTGTGGGCTAATAAATGTTTATGTACAGACCTTGAGAGTTGTCTTATCTTAGTCCTCACCACTGGGGATCTGCATATCTGAGTCACATGCCCCCCTCTTCTGAGTAAGTCATAACACCCCTGTTATCAATATGGGCTGGGGGATGAAGGGATTGAGAGCAGCCCTGCCAAGAAGGTCTGGGTGGTGCTGGTGGATGAAGAGCTGGACATGAGCCAGCAATTATAGAATCATAGAATAATTTTGGTTGGAAAAGACCTTTAAGATCATCAGGTCCAACCATGATCCTAACACTGCCAAGCCCACCACTAAACAATGTCCCTAAGCATAACATCTATACAACTTTTGAACACCTCCAGGGATGATGACTCCACCACCTCCCTGCGCAGACTGTTCCAATGTCTAACCACTCTTCCAGTAAAGAAATTTTTCCTAATATTCAATCTAAGTCTCCCCTGGTGCAGCTTGAGGCCATTTCCTCTTGTCCTGTCATTAGTTACTTGGGAGAAGAGACCAACACCGGCCTCTCTACTTCTTTTTAGGTAGTTGTAGAGGGCAATAAGGTCTCCCCTCAGCCTCCTCCAGTCTAAACAACCCCAGTTCCCTCAGCCACTCCTCACAAGACCTGTTCTCCAGACCCCTCACCAGCTTTGTTGCCCTTCTCTGGACGTGCTCCAGCACCTCAATGTCTTTCTTGTAGTGAGGGGCCCAAAACTGAACACAGGATTCAAGGTACAGCCTAACCAGTGCTGAGAACAGGGGCACAATCACCTCCTTACTCCTGCTGGCCACACTATTTCTGATACAGGCCAGGATGCTGTTTGCCTTCTTGGCCACCTGGGCACACTGCCATCTCACGTTCAGCCGGCTGTTGACCAGCACTCCCAGGTCCTTTTCTGCTGGGCAGCTTTCCAGCCACTCATCCCCAAGCCTGTAGCGCTGCCTGGGGTTGTTGTGACCCAAGTGCAGGACCCTGCACTTTGACTTGCTAAACCTCATACAGTTGACCTCAGCCCATTGATCCAGCCTGTCCAGATCCCTCTGCAGAGCCTCCCTACCCTCAAGCAGATTGACACTCCCACTTAATTTTGTGTCATCTGCAAACCTGCTGAGGGAGCACTCAATCCCCTCATCCAGGTCATTGATAAAGATATTAAACAGGACTGGCCCCAATACTCAGCCCTGGGGTACACCGCTTGTGACCAGCCACCAACTCACAGCCCAGAAAGCCAACTGTATCCTGGCTGCATCAAAAAACGTGTGGCCAGCAGGTCGAGGGAGGTGATTCTGTCCCTGTACTCCACTCTGGTGAGACCCCACTGCAAGAGACTAAAAAGACAAGTCAATTTGTCTATACATATGCCTCAACACTGGTGACAACCCCTTCTAAGTGCAAGACTTCGCTACCACAACAACAAGCCCCTCCCTCCCTGCCTCAAGAAGGACAGATGACAACAGGCGCACACCATGCCTCACTCTGACCACGTAGCCCGTGACCCACTGAGCAGGCACCTGGGACCAGGGTCGGAGGCTCAGACCCTCTGGAAAATTCCAAGACCTTCTAGGGACAGTACTGGGCATGCTCCCCACCAGCAGGTGGGAGGCGTGGACATGAAAACTAATTCCAAATGTGGAGCGAGACATCACTACCAAAGACAGAAGCTGTGAAGAACAGGGCTGGCCCTCTCTCTCATCTTTTGCTGTGGACAGACCCCTTTGCTGTTGGACATCAAAGACACGAAGACCCTAAAGACTCATCGGATCAATGGGACACCAAAGATCCGTGGTAGTTATCTGGTGACTGTCCCTTTCTCTCTCCTCTCCCCTTCTGTCTCTTTCCCTTTCTCTCTTTCTCTCTTTTTCTTCACGTGAACATTGCTAGTTAAATAAATCGAGTTAGCACTTGACTCCATTTGAGTCTTTGTTCTGTTTCCGAGAATTGCGAACCTGAGTCACAATAAAACATCTAACTGAGCATCACTCAGGAGTAAAGCTCAGACACCCCTAGCCACCCAGGATTACCTGAGGTCAGTTAGAAAGCAAGGGGGTTGAACTTCTGCCAAATTGTTCCACCATTAGATCAGATCATGACACCCACCTGAAGCCAGAGTGCTGTATCCAGCTCTGGAGTCCTCAGCACAGGAAAGACATGGACCTGTTGGAGTGAGTCCGGAGGAGGGCCACAAAAATGATCAGAGGGATGAAGCACCTCCACTGTGAAGAAAGCCTGAAAGAGTTGTGGTTGTTCAGCCTAGAGCAGCAAAGGCTCTGGGGAGACCTTATAGTGGCCTTTCAGTACTTAAAAGGGGCTTATAAGAAAGATGGGGACAGACATTTTACCAGGGCTGGTAGCAACAGGACAAGGAGTAACAGTTTTAAACTAAAAAAGGGTAGATTCAGACTAGATACAAGGAAGAATTTTTTTTACAATGAGGGTGATGAAACACTGGAACAGGCTGCCCAGAAAGGTGTCAGAAGCCCCATCCCTGGAAACATTCAAGATCAGGTAGGACAGGGCTCTGAGCAATCTAAACCAGCTAAATATGTCCCTGCTTACTGCAAGGGGGGTTGGACTACATGACCTTTAAAGGTCCCTTACAGCCCAAACCATTCTATGATTCTGGAATTCTAAAAGCAGAAAAGGAGTACAAAAATCGAACTAAAATCAGTTTGGGCCTAACTTTTTTATGACCTCCTTCAAGAATCACAGAGAATAGAAACCCTTCATATCCATAGAAACTGTAGACCTGCTTGAATTACTTTCACTTCAAGACTATGAATTCCGTGTCCCAAGTTGTAAAGGTAAGAGTGGGCACCAGCAGTTTTTGTTTCCTTTGTGAGGTGTTTTTCTAGAGTCTTTTTCTTGGGCAGGGTGGATAGGGTGCAAAATCAATAGCAGCTGATGGTCCACAAGCATCAACACTTTCTCTTCTCATCTGATACCCTTAAATAAAAACAGGGCCTTAATCAATAGGAATGGAGATAATATTTACCCCTACTATATTGTTGCTGTTTAAAATACTGTCCTTCACAGGTGTTCTGTGAGCAGAAAATCATTGAAGACTGGACAACTACTCACACTTCTTTGGTTTCTCCCCTCTTTTCACTTCCCCCCTTCATACTGTCTAGCGTGATCCTGTCTCATGACCAAAGTTTGTCTATGCTGATTTCTTGTCTTTCCCCAATCACTACTTGCTGTCATTACCTTTAACCCAAGAACATCAAATTGGTGTTTAAACATTGTTCAAGGAATCTGAAATTCAGTAAATTTGCTTCTGATATGTCAGTATGATTTTTATAGGAATACAGCTCATCAATCTTTATGCTTGTACACATGCATTTAACTTCTAGATAAAGGCACAAGAAAAACTAACGTAGGTGACTAAACAAAGTTGAGATATACCTATGGATTTCCAAAGCAGCAACGTTAAAAAGTGACTAATAAACAAGCATTAACGTGGTTCTTTCAATGCAAACCCAGTTTAGTCACATATATGGAATTACTATAATGCCCTAGTAAATCTCTCATTGCTGGCTTAGTGCACTAAATACTTGCTCTAAGATAATTTTTGCTGATCAGCAGTCACAGTGAAAAATACAGTAATAGTAAGATAACTTATGTTCTGCAGTGATTTGCTGGGGTTTTTTCTAAACTTTTAAACTAAACAGTCATCATTTAGAGCTGAAAAAGTTCTGAAAATAATTATTACAATTACTGCTATGCACTGTTTAACTTCAAATACATAACCCATACTCAAAGTTTCAGCTGGTAATTAACAGAACACTGGATCATAAAGCAAAGCATCACAAACAGTTTACAACCCGAATTGCAAAAAATATGCAGAGGTCCACAGCGAAATGTACTGCACAGTCACGTAATCCCAACAGGACTCCTTAACTGTGCAGATAACTACATGCACGGTTATGTGAAAGAAGATAGTCAAAGAGAATTGATGGGCATTTCAGAAGATCAATGGATTTCACCACCCACTATGAAATATCATTGATACAGCTTCCTCACATCCTATTACTCTTCTTTTAGAAATAATTTATGGGCAAGTTTATACCACATGATCTTGTTACTTTAAGGTGAATCACCTGTAAGCTGCCAGAACTATTCATGTACTAACTATGCATCCTTATAGCCTGCATTTCTTACTCCTTAAATCCCAACAACCTAACAACACTAGAGCAGCCCGAGTAACATCTCTATGACCAGGTCTTTGTCTAACAAGCGCTTCCAAGCTGACATTAACTTTCCTCTGCGCCATAGCCACCCCCTTTAAGTAACAACGAAAACGAGGCCCAGATGCACACCAGAGGACTGCACACCCACGCCAGCCAGTGAACCCCCACCGCGTCAGATGGGCAGCAGCGCTTGGCTGTTCTAAGAGGGGGCAGCCCAGCTGCCCAAGCCCATTCGCCACCTCACGTGGTTGGGAAACAGGGGGGAGGAAAACAAGTTACGACCCAAAAAAGAGCGGACAAGTGACCCAAAAAGGAGCGGACGAGTGACCCAAAAAGGAGCGGACGAGTGTCGGACTTCGGCGCCCGCAGCCCTGATCGCCCGCGGGGCTGGCAGCTGGAGCCCGGGGCACGGGCCGAGAGAGCCGCAGCTCTGCCCCACGCCCGAATTGGCACCGCCCCCAAAATGGCGCCGCCAGGCCGCGCCGGCTGTTCCACCCTGACCTCCGAGGCCCCGCCCCATTATTTGCATAAGGAGGTGCGCGGCACTTCCCTCCTCTCGGGGCGGCGGCGGCGACGGCGGGGCGTGCAGGCGGGCTCGGCACGGATGAGGCGCATGCGCGTTGTGGACGGGCGCTGGGGCTGTACCGGCTCGGCGCGGAGGGGCCGGGCGGGGCTCGGCGCCGCGGGTAGCGGCAGCGGCGGCGGGGCGGAGGAGTTCGCCGAGCCGGGAGGCGGCCAGCCGGGCTGGCGGGGCCAGCCGGGCTGGCGCGGCCAGTCGCGGGGCTCGCCGCAGCAGCTAGCGGAGCGGTACGCGGACCTGGCGGCCAGCCACAGCGAGGCGCTGCGGCAGCGGGAGGAGCGGGAGTGGTACAACGCGCGGCTGCGTCAGGAGAACGCGCGGCTGCGGCTGGAGAACCGCCGCCTGCGTCGCGAGAACCGCTGCCTCTTCCGCCAGGCCCTGCTCGGTCCTGGCCCCGACAAGCCGGCCGCCAGGGACCCGGGCGAGGAGGCGGAGGCCCTGCGCGCTCAGCTGGGCCGGCTGCAAGAGAAGCACCGCCGGGCCTTGCACCATCTGCGGCGCTGCCGGGCCGCCGGAGGGCCGGAGGCCTCGGAGCTGGACGACGGGGAGCTGGACGAGCTGCTGGAGGAGAGCGAGCAGCCGCTGGAGAAGAGGAACCTGGTGCCGCCCGTGTAGGCGGCCCCGGGAGAAGGCGCGGCCGGGAGGGCTGCTGTGAGGGGGCGGCGCTGCGGGCCTGCCTGCCCGCCCGGCCGCCCTCGCTGCCTCCGCGGGCAGCGTTGGACCTCGGGCCAGGGAGGGGCGACTGACCCCCTCCTTCCTCCCGTCGCTGCCCCCGCTGGAGCGCGGGGCAGACCACCCCACCCCCACCCCGTAAGAGTTGAAACAGGCTCTTCCCGCAGAAATAATGGGGAAAGAGTTGGTTGGGTTGTTTTTAATCTTCTTCCCAGATGGATGACCAGGAAGCATTGATCGTGATCAAGGAGAAGCAGATTCAGCGGGGAAGCTGGCACTTGGAAGAGGCCAGTGTTTTAGTCGAGGAATGCCTCAAAAGCAGCTGTTGTTGTGAAGAAAACCACGATGAAAATAGTTGGTCTCATGTCACCTCATGGCATTGAACTGTGCTTCCTTCGGGGACCAGCTGTGGATCACTTTTTATCTCTTTGAGTTAGCGACTGTCATGTAGACCTTAATAGCCATGGAGGCTATCAAAAGATGGCTCTGGTTAGTTCTTAGTAGTCTGTATATGTCTGTTAGGAAAAGGAGTGGAGGAAGCTTGCAAAGTTTTTTGTCAGCACTCCAGTAAAAGTTGGTGATTGTTTGAACTCCTCTGAGTTGTATGGACATTAACTGCAAAACAGTATTTGTATTTTTAATGATGGACTTTGTTCGCTGTCATATGAATACTGGTTTGAATTTCACACTTTCACATAAAACTGCAGCTGATAAAAAAAATAAAACCATGACACACCAAGTGACTGTCTTAAGTGTGATTTTTAACAGGGAGTTATTTTGAAATTGTAGATGAAACATCTTTCAGACGGTTGTAATGCACTCCCTCAAAGCTAAAGGAATTGGTTATTTTTTGGACCTTTTGTTCTTAGAGAATCTGCTGTTTGACAGCAAATTATGTAGTTATTTTTCAGACCTGGCTTCCTTCAGAAAATCTGTTTGAAAGCAACCCTGGTAAAGAACCAAGACATAACTGGTCTTTTAATGTTCCCTCATTGTTTTGTCACTTAAAAGCTGTCTGATGCCTTCAGGTTTGGAATTGGTTCCTCAAAGCTTTAGTAGCTAAGGTCTGTTTCAGCTCATAGTTAAAAGCACTGTGAAAAGGTGGAAATCCATCCTTTCTATAAGTATCCTTGACAATGTAACTTCTGAAAAGAATGGTTATTTTTTCATACAATGTTGGCATAAGCCTCTAATCAAAGTGGCTCTAGTGTTTGTTAAATTCGTCTCTTTGGATCTGCAGCATCAAGTAAGTGCATTCTCAAAACAGAAACAAATTAGGCACAGCACAGTTAATGAGAAGTTGTGGATGTTGATTCTGGATATGGGGTTTGATAATTTTATAAACAAAGTATTCTCTGAAATGCTTAGATTGATAAATGCTTTGTAATTACACTCCATACAATACCAACATGGTGGAGTTTTTTAAAATTTAATAGCAGTTAACAGTAAAGTCAACATAGGACTGTGTACAGATAGAAATATGTAACTGTGGCAGGCATCCTTTCCAAAAGTTCGAAAGTTTTTGAAATATTTGCAAGTACAAAAGAGAAGAAGTTTTGGACTTTACTGATACAAGAGGCAAATTGTTTTAATTAAGTTTCTGGGACACTCCCAATAAATTGAGGGTTTATGCAGGAGTACTGAGTTCTATGCAAGTTTATCTAAAGGATTCTTTATTTTTTTAATTTTTCCTATATCTTGATAGAGAAATTATGAAACAACTCTTCAGATTACAAAATACAGAGAAAAAAAAAAAAAAGTATGAGTATTTTGGTAAGATACAAATTAAGGTGAAGAATGCCAAAGAAGAGATTTTAAGTATTTTCTGAAGTTGCTGCTTCAAGATGAACTACAGTAAATTACCACTTAATTCAGTCAAGTTGCAAAATTTCATTTAACCAATCATTTGATTTGGTTGTTGCGAGTTTGGTTTTGAGAGCAAAAGACAAGAAGATACAAGATTTAGGAAAAGTCTTTAGTGAGGTGGTGCAAAAGTAGTCTGTCACTACAGTGTCCTCCAATTAATTGTTTACAGGTAGTGGGTTTCCTTTATGATACACTTGAATGATCCTTGGCTACAGAAAACTACAAATACTGAGACCTACAGAAAAAGTGAATATAAGCCTTAATGCTTGTAGTCTGGATTTGCATATATGACTAGTTCTATCAGTCAGTATCTTGATACCATAGGCAGACACTCATATCTGGACCTAAAATTGCAGTTCAGCCGAAACCCCTTGCGTTGATGGGTGGCAGAAAGCAGAGAATATCTTTGGAACTGCCTGACACATTACAGCATCTAAACATCTGAAGCGATGGGAGAAGTGTTACTACAGTTGTATCCAGAGCTTAAACCTTTCTCTACTTTTGGTTAAGGTCTGTTTTGTTTCCTGTTGTTCTGCTTTCTGTCCAGTAAGCAGTCTTGAAGTTGCAGAGTTCACTTCTTACTCCCAAATCTTGCTTTAATGCTGTTTAACGCATTCTGGGCTTTGACAAGTATTTGTCCTTCTTTTGTTCGAGCTGTTGTGGTAGTGTCTGTGTTTCAATGTCTTGCTGTGCTGAGCTGTTCTTCCTCTGGTCTGACTGAATGCTGCTTCCCTGGATTCAGAAGAGAGTGCGTTGAAGAAGAAAATGGCTACAGTATGCTCAGCAAACAGAACCATGCTGTCCTGTTGTCCTTCTTTTTATAATTTCACTTTTTTTTGGTTCAAAGTAATTTCGGTTGTATACGGAATTTCAGTTTTCAAAACTGAATTTTAGAGCCATGTGTTTTCATGTTTTTGATTCTAGGTTTTAAGTACCTGTTTCTTTGTCATAGTTACTTGAAAAAAAACCACTTTGCTTTTGCCACCACCAAATTTTTGAAGATCATATATTTTTTTCCTGTTTAAAAATGGTTTTGCTTATAATTAACATTTACTGCATAGTATTTTGTACTGCAGTGCATCAGAGTGCTATATGGGAGTGAGTTTGTTTGCAGGTAAGTTTTTTTATTAGAGAATGGATTGAATCCGAGTTTGGATTTGTGAGTTTGGACATTTTGTGTTTTCTTTAGTTTTGTTTGGCGTTTTTTTGTTTTGTTTTGTTTTTTCCCCACATAAATATGTAGAAACATCACAATGTATAAAACATTTGGCAATAATACCTTCCTGATCACCTTGTTAAATTGCAGTGTTTAAAATATGAATACCTATTCTCTTAACTTTTTTTGACATGTATATGTATATATATATATATTTATAGAAGCAAACAGAACCAAAAAACCTGTAGCCTTTCACTTCATTGGTAAGGCAACAAAATTATTTTATTTTGTTTCTTCAGGAATTGTTCAGTCTTAGCTGCAGACTTTTCCTTACCCTTCTGTCCTGTGCCTCATGTTAACAAATTATTATAGAGCGTATGGTACAGTGGAAGTTGTATGCATGGCTATATTAAAACTGTATTAAAATCTTCTGGGACTCTGTGTGAATTTGATGGCAATTATTTTAAAACACATGCATATGAACAGAATGGCTCAGTGTTGGTGCCATATTTAATATACATTCTATTGCTCTTTTGAGACCTAATTTAAGTTTCATTAAATATTGCACTCTGAAGGAGTCTTTGTCCGCTGTGCTCGTCTCCTTGAATATGTTAGAGCCTTGGGGTGCTTTAGCTGCCCACGGAGAATAATGAAATAAATTAAATGTCTTTGTATGATAAACTAATGCCATTCATATTACTTTAGTTCAGCTAGTTTCCTACCAAAGCAGTCATCTGTTACTCTTCCCTTTCTGTCTGTCTCACTGTGTTCTGTATCCCCTTTTGGTTTTGCTCAGTTTAGCAGACATTTACAAGATGTGTAGAAAACCTCTTTTCCAAACTTGCAAATGATTTTAAATAGTGGTTTAGAGCTGGATTTTTAGTGATCACAAATTAACAAGGTCTTTCCTGTATATTTTCGAGTAGTATCTGGAATCTGTATTATACTGGTAAGCTTAGGTGTAACTGCCTGGGAACAGTCATTGTTCTGTAGAATATCCAGATTGAATTTACTGCCACATCCCTTCCAAAATAAAACCCCATATCATTCAGAGAATAATAGCAGCATGTGATTATAAAGCTCTTTTTAAAAAAGCTTGCAAGTGGTATTATTTCATGACTTCCAAGGCCATTTGCTTGCTCTTTGTGCTGTTAAGGTCTTTGTGCAGTCAGAATGTAGTTCTAGCAGAAGGGAAGATAAAAGACGTTACATTTAGAGGGCATAAAGAGGCTGCTTTAGATCTAGCTTTATAAGAGGGAGAGTGGTATAAGGCTGGGAAGACAGCAAATTGGTTGGATAATCCAGAGAAAGGGAACATTTTGTGAAAGAGAATTACTGTGGAAAGATGTGACCATCAAACAAAAGCTAATGGAATTACTATGTTCGTATATATTGGTGTGTTTTTAATGAATAAAAATATTAAATGCGAAGTTTGGATAAAGTGAAAGACTAGCACTGAGGAAAAATGCAATTGTATTATGCACTGGCATGTCTTTGAAGTAAGGGCAAGCTTTGGAGAGCTGCTCTACCAACAGTTCTTGGCCTCTGCTGAGAATATTAGCAGTAGTGCTCATAAGGTTCATTTATTTCATGTGAAAATTTGTGAGGGCCAGAAGACCGAGCATCTCCATTTTGTATAGGCTGCAGGATTTTCAGTGAGCTCAAGTGCTTTACACGGTTTGCAATTTGGCACCTAGACTAGTACAAGTCTTAACCCCCTGTTGGAGTACTGGTTCAGTAACAGAGGAATGTGCTGCAATCAGCCAGAAGCATCCAGGTGCTCTTCTTTGATAAACTCGGGTCTAAATGCCTGACCCATCCAGATGCTGATTAGCATGTGAGAGCTCAGGGCATAGCCGGAGGTGAGGCAGTTGCAAAGTGTGTAAATACAGTAGGTCTAATATGTTAGTGGTCATGACTTCTGTTATAATGACTACCTATAAAAATTATGTGGGCTACTGAAATAACAGCTGGTGTGTGTGTGTGAATTGTGAGTAATTACTTGGACCTGTGTTTCTTCTTATTAAGTATGAAATAGTGTTGTCTATTAGTTGGTCAGAACCATGACTCTGGGGATGTTCAGTAATTGTTTTTTCATGGTGAAGATGGTCAAATTGTTCTACCTGGCTATTAGACAGCCTCATTCCCAGCTGAAGCTTTTTTGAATTTTGTTACTTCTTTTCATTCAGAAGTGATGGGTTTTCAAAAAAAATAGCAAAAATCTTACCTTGCTTTTACAGTTTGAGGGAGTTTTGCTGTGCTGCACTGATGAGGAAGAAAAGCTTCAGGGTGGATGCTGTAAAATCATTTAGAATCAGAGCAGTGTACTTGACACATTTTCCCAAAGATTTTAACAGTCCAAAAGTACGATGCAAAAAAACCAGAAGTTTTCAAAGAAATCCTATTGAAGATTTTGTTTTTCTCTGGTTTTAATTTTTCTAGTGATGTAAGAATTGTAGCTGTAACAACAGTTAAATATTTAATTACTCTGCGTTGTAAATACAAGTGGCTGGATCTACTGAAGGACTCAGGAACGTAAAATCTAAAATAAGGCACTAAAAGCACTAGAGATGCTCAGAAATCTAAATATAAGGTCTTTACCACCAAAAGCAGCCCCAGGAGGCTCTCTTCATTTGACAGGGGAAGGTTGTGCCTATTTTACTTCTGAAACCTCTCTTTATTGTGAAAGAGGCAGCTGTAAAACTAGTGTAAAAGTAAAATTCAGCCCTGTGTGCTTGAGACTTGTATGGCGGTGCTGAAAAAAAGCACTAGCAATTAGAGGAGTGTGTGAAAAGTGGCTCATTTCCTGGATACGAGTAGATGCTCTTGGCTAAATTTGAATAGTCTCCGGCTTGGAGGACATCTGGGGAGGGGACAAAGGAGGGGGCTTCAGGTGTCAATCAACTTGGTTGCTAGCCTTCTCTTGGTACCAGAGGAGCTTTTGTTTGTGTTCTGCCAGAGAGTGTTTCATTTCAGTTTTTAGCTAAAGAAGCTTTCATGGCCTCAGTGGGCATTTGTCCGTCTCCTCCGTGGCTGCTGAACAGGGCAAAACTCAGAAGCTTGCAAGATCCCCCTTTGGCCAATTAAAAGACCAGAAAAGTGACTAGGAAAAGACCGAATAAATCTGGTTAAAGAACAGATGGGAGGATTTCTGACCATATGGGTAAGAAGCCCTTGTTGCATTGAAGGTTTCCATGTAAAAGATGTGAAGAAAAATGCTAGTCTCTAGCAAGCTGGTGTAGGAAATACTGTTGCAACGATGTAGCGAAGTTGAATACAAGCTCTTACATGAGAGGAAGATGTGTTTATTTCCAAAAATTAGAGCAAAACTAACTTATTCATTCAGATTCATGCTTTCATAAGGAAAAACTCATAAGCACTGAGATGCATGTGTCTGGTAGATCAGACCCAAATCACATGTACTCTGGTGGTCCCCAGGCAGTCCTTCCAGGACAGTAGGACATAGGATACTGTCTTACAAGTCTTCCTCCCTGGGGTCTTTGTGACCTGATAATATAGGTGCCATTCTTACTGCTTTCCTGTGATTTGCTCCTTTTACTTGATCAACACCCAGACCTTTTTCCCCCTCTACCATGAAGACCAATCTGGACTTTTCTGTTACTGATCTCTAGAGCAGATTCTGGTGTGCCCTTGGAATGCCCTGCTTTGGAGGGGACTGGCACAATGAGTACTTTTCAGCTGCATTCAGAATTGCATTTAGAGCTAAATTAGTGCGCGCTCTCAAGTGCAGGGAAAGAATGCGCGCACCTAACTCTCAAAATGCAATCAGCTGAGTTTCATTTCTGTACTTTATACATTAAACTTTGCCAGGAGTTTAAAGTTTTCCCTTTCTGTATGCCAAGCAGCACTGTAATCTCAGAAACGCTGAGGATGTCATTGTGTTAACGTATGCCTACTGCCCAATAGCTTTGGAAGCCTTTATGTTCCCTCACATGTTAAGCTGTTCCGAGCATCTCACGCAGTATCAGTTTCACAGAGCGGTCTTCAGGCATTAAGACACAATGCATAATGTAGTAATGCTGCTGTTTTCCTAAGAGAACACAGCTGAAGGTGGGACTAGCGCACAACAACTTAAAGCTTAGAGACCTTATTCAAGATGTGGCTTCTGTCTTTGGCATAAAGAAATTCCAACTCATTCTCACACTTTCTAAGAGCTTGCTTGACTTTGCCAGTGGGGAACTCTGTTGTCTTACTGAGAGACTTCTACATTGCAGAAAAATTGAATGCAATGCATATGAGACAGAAATGAGGCATTTTGCTGATCTGTATAAGTGATTAACTTGCTGTATGACAAAAGCCTTGGTTCAGTGTGAATAAGGGTGCTGACTTCTCAGGTTCTCATGCTTCCTTTCAGAGAACTACTGTGCAGTGATTTCTGATAGTGGTACCTGTTAATTGATACATTCATTTCTTTATTTTCTTTTTCTTCCCCTTCATAGTTCCAACCTTCAGTTCTTTTTAAATAACCCTATTTTATGTTATGTTGAGGTTCATCCATCATTGGTAGTCTTAGGGAATTTTTAATTTGTTTCTTTCTTTAGAAATCCTGAGATAAGAGTTTCACAACAGGGATAGGTTCAGTAGGGAATCTTCTCTTTCTTTGAAAGATTTCCACATATTATGTGTGTATCCTGAAAAAATAAAGATGATTTTTATGGTAACAAAGCTGTTACCCTGAGGATGATGACTGATAAAACCAACACATTGGTGTTCATAACTTTATTCATAAATAAAGTCCTTTATCACTACTGCTGCCTCATGAAGGAGAAAGATGTGCTTTTATCTGCCTTTACTGTGGAAATTGAAAATGTGTAATTCTGTCCATAAGGGGACAACTAGCCAAAATCCTGTCATTGACCACTCTTCTCTGCAACAAAATGAGGTACAACATAGCTTCCAGTAGAGCAACCAGTAAAGCTTCCAGTTTTGCTATGTAAAAGCTTGTGGGTTTATGGGTATGCATAGCTTTAACATAGCATGAGTTATGAGTCATGTCAGTATCTTGAGCCTCTGCAATTAGTTGTTGAATTTAACTAATTTTTTTCCTCTTTAAACACAGGTGTGAAAACTTGCTTTATCATTTTCGCGCTGTCTTTTCAGTGACGTGATTATTTAGTGCATTTGTGCAGTCTCAGACTTTTTACACCAATTCCTTTCATTTCAAAGCAGGTATTTTAATAATTTAGATAGCAGCTGTCCAACTAAGAAATTTCTTTTCCACTAGTAGCATAGATTTTGTTAAATGAAATTCAGGTGATGATGCAGTTCATTAGGAATCTGGTTTAGCTGAATCTGTGAGGCTGTCTCTACATTGTACAGTTGCAAAGTTATGTTAACTGCAAACTTCAGTGCTGCTGGCTCACTAGAAAATTTGTCATACTTTATTGTGCATGTATAAAAATTTTCTATGGAATGTTAAGTACATTAAACAGTGCCTTTTTGATTAAAGTGGCTCATGGACTCTCTGGAATACAGAAAGTATTAGAGGATGTTATTCGTATACTTGAATTTTGGGGAAAATGGTGTGCTGTTACTAATATATAGCAAGATAGTGAAATAGTGTTGTTCAGTATAACTTCATTGATTTAGCTGAGCCATTAAAAGCAAGTGTGAGCTGGGTTCAGCACATCAGTTAAACACAGCTAGCTAAGCCGTTGCACAGCAGTGGACGTTTCTCCTTAGCTGCCTCGTTCTTTCTTCTGAGTAAACCTCGATTATTTGAAGGCAAGAAAGATTGAATGCCATATGGTGGAGCTATGCACCACTGCAGAGTTGCACACTGTACCATTTTTATAAGGTCTCTACAAGGCAGCTTTTCTCCTGCAAGTTCACAGCTTGGTGGATTTTACTGGATAACTGAGTAGGAGTACCTATCAGTTATAATTGAGGAAAAAAGATGGAGGGAATTAGAGGGTGGGTAAGGACTCTGTAGTTTCATATCTTTGTACTGGTGGTAGGACTACAAGTGTGTGTGTATATGTAAATGTATACACATACATACTGCAGTCTTTATAGAATTTTATACAAGATTTTTTCTGAATATACACTAAATACACACCAAGGTACAAGACCAAAATATTCTCTCTGCATGTCTGTCCTCTGGGCTGTGCTGATTCCACTTTTACTCTGGCATGCTATAGCTTGTAGGAACTGATCTGTCTGATGCTGTACCGTGGGTGCTTTCTTCTGGACCTGTCCAGCTAGGGAGGAGGAGCAGGAGCAGATAAGTTTACTTGTATACAAATTTCTGTGGAGGTTATGATGGCAAAGTGGATTGTGTGTGGCTGTCCTTGCTGTCAAGGTGTCAGTAACCCATTTTTGTGCTAGGTTTCAACTTTCAATTAACTATTACAAATGATCAGATAAAATATGCAAAATACTTTACAAATATTACAGAAGGATTTTTTTTATATTTCCTGCACTTGTGGTCTGTAATCAGCTATAAAATTAATGTGCATGGCTACCAATCCATTCCAGATGGGAATTCTTCAGTCTGTTACTGATTCCATTGATTGTTGAAAAATAGTCTTTAAATATTCCTAAATGAAGGTTTATTGCCATCACAGGCACAGGGTATTCCTTTGGCAAGTCTGGTAGTCCTGTCTTATCTTAGAAATTGAAACCTGCACATCTTCAACATTAAACTGTCTGTAGTTTTCCTGCTTGCTAAGGGACTTAGACTAGTCCTGCGTGTGGAGAATAGCCCTGTATAATGTCTGTTTGTACTGCTAAAATACTGTCTGGTTTTACTGGTTAAGAGAAGTTGGGGCACTGATGATTGCATCCTATTTATATTTGAGTAAAATGCTGATGATGGACTCTGAGGAATGTAAGAGGTAGTCCATGTCACTGAGTTTGGTGACAAGAAATATCATGTTTTATCTGCATTTCTATAAGAAGGTCAGTCCAGTTTCAACTAAGGCAAATTAAAAGCAAGTTAACAATTTCTGAATTTTGCAAGTTTAGAATCCTACAGCTTTTAGGTTTTCCATAAATGGCAGTTTTCGTACTCATTTTCCTGTGTGCCTCTAATAAATAGCTCTATCTTGACTGATGTACAAATAGTTTTCCTGAAAATCTCTGGTCTTTGGGTATACAGAATAAAACCCTCTGATCATTATTCAAATGCTGGTCACATTTTAGTATCATCGAAGTGAGGTTGGATTCGTAATGAAACAAATCATGGTGTGTCTTTCAAGTGATATACTAAAACAACTTGGAAATATAAAGTTTATTTTGTGGATGTGTGGCAAGTTGACTGTGGTTACCGTAGTCCAGAGCTATATATTTGGTCTTATATTACTATTACATTATATAAATCTGAGACAATAAGTTCTTAACTATGTTTTGTATGTCAGGAACATGATTTCACGAAGCACTGAAATCCTCTCACAAAATTTTTAAAGGCTGGAACCTATTACATGTTCCATATGTGACTATGGACACTTTTGTCCTGACTATCTAAAGAAGGATTTGTCACTAAAGAGCAATGTAGTCTGAAATGCTCATAGCTGTTCCCTCTGAAGCCTTGGTGCAGTGTTCAAGGCGTGATGAATAAGCAGAAGACTTTCCAGGGTGCTGTTTCACAAGGCAGGGATTCAAGTATGTGCTTTGGTGTGCCTGGGTTTGTAGCACCATTAGGGTGATTATTGACTTTTAGTGGGATCTACTTATTTCCAGATCTAGTCTCTGCACTTCGGTTCCCAGCTGCAAATACATTGCTTATCAAGCAGGGAGAACAGAGTGGGAACATGTGCACCTGCGCAGGAGGCTTGGATGCTCTAGTGGTGAAAAACATATCTGCACAGAAGGAAAAATAGTGTCTTTCTCATGACATTGTTTCAGTGAGCTGAGACCTACCTTGTAAGAACATGAGGATAAAGTCAATCGGAAGTAGTATGTAGTACTAACTAGAGCTTAGTAGCAAATGGTTTGGGGAAAAGTTATAAGAGATGGTCAAATCTAATGTGTTAGTTCTGTGATACATGTTTAATTTCTAGCTATCAGTGTTTCAGGGATTTTTGAGATGATTGTAAAATAGAGGGAAAATTATACTGAAGGGAGGAAGAGAGAACAGTGCAGGAAACAAAATGAAGACAGGGAGGAAACTAAAGGAAGTTGGAGGAGACAAAGGTAAGGAGACAAAAGTTGTAACTTGTAGAATCATTTACAGGACAAAGTGGAAAAGGGCTAGTGAAATGGTAGACTAGGATTTGGGGAGGACGTCCATGGGTAAGGAAAGAGAAGGGAGAATGAGCACAAAGGAGTAGGTAAATTCGCAAACATTGGTTGTATAATGCAAACAATATAAAAATGTGAAATTTTAGAAGTGATGAAAACAAATTGTGGAGCAGAGTAACATCTTGAAAAAAATCAGTGGGAAAGCTGCAAGATCTATGAGTTGTTGGTCTTCAGCACATTAAGTAAATTAAAGTGCTGGAAGATGCTATAGATAAAATCTGTAAGTGTGTAAAATGACCCATTTGATTGAGACAATGTGGTGTTACCATCTTACAAGTCCTGCAAGGCTGTTAAGTGTACTCTTTGTGATAACAGCTGGAGACAGACTGCTAAAATCTGAATGTGTAGGCTGATAACCTTATTAAATAACTTCTACCAGGAACAGTGCTACAGAAGTCAATGGAGATATTGTGGAGCAAGGTTCTGTTCTGTGTGAGTAAGGGTAATGCAGTCTGACTTATTAATTTGAAAAACTTCTGGTGACAGGAAGAGAACAGCCAAATCAATATAGAAGGGAAGATTATTCCCCAACAAATTCAGTTAAGATTGGTGATGAAGTAGCTAATCTACATAGTTACTGTGAACATGACAGCTGTGGTAAGAAATGATTGAATATTCGCTGAACTGTTGTTTATACTGAGGAATCATGTTTTACAAAGATAGAAATCTTCCTGCTATAAAGCCTCCAGATTTGTTACTTCACCTGAATAAGCTTATACATGTGAGAGACCTGAACACTTGACTGAATAAAATGTAGTAGTGAGTATTTCCCTGCCTCAGCAGGTGGAAGATGGCTATGCCATAGTACAAACATCACCTTACTAGAGCCTGGACCTCACCTCCCAGGGGGCCACCAGCAAGGACCAAGCTGCCAGTCATGGGATAGACACTTTGCTACTGAGTATAGGGACACGGAGTGTGCCATGCCATCATGGACACTGTGCACACAGCTGGGAGGAGCTGGTGGGAATCAAAGCAGGTGCCAAGGGCTGGCTGTGGTTTTGGGCATTCAGCCAGCTCTGTGTTGGGCCATTTCCTTTTGGGCAATGGATATTCCCGTGATCACTTTTGGCGGAAATAGGACAGTAACTAATAAGGGTGGTGCACTCTGGCTGAGAAATGTCACATGGTGAGGAATTTTGCAAGGAAGGCTGTTCATTGAGGAGGTCCATCCCCAGGCCAAATCTGATATGCTGGGCACTTCTGTGGTGTACGAGAGTTCCTGACATCAGGGAGCAGGAAGAGCTGCCATTGGTTCTCCTATGCACAAAGCGAGTATGTTAAATGCCAAGGGATCTGCAAAGACACATGTCCCTGCTTTGCCACCCTGGTATCAGCCAGGCTGTCATGGGCATCTGTTCAGGGGCTCTGTTTGTAGGAACGTTAAGTGTGTCAGTATATTAGTGTTTGGCAGATGTAGGCTAATAAATCCTGATACATTTTAATAAATTTAATTTTAATACATTTTTATGTGCTTATGAACTTGAGAGCATCAAAGGTACATTTACATGGGAACAAATTCACCTACTGAAGACCTGATAAGAGGCGCCAGTGTCTGAATCTGATCTGCCTTTTTTTAACATGGAAAGGAAAGCATTTCAAAATATATATGATGCAACATTACCAAAAAAAAAAAAAAAAAGGCTTCTGATAAATAGAGGTAGCAATGGTTATTATTTTTGTGTTAAACAATGGCCATTTCCCATTCTCACATTTGGTTTTTTCCTTCAGAGGCAAAAGGTACTAAAATGATAGAGCTGGGATTTTTAAATGAACAGCACAGAACAATTAAAATTAGATGCTTGTAGTGATGGAAAATTACCATTTTCATTGATGTTGAGGTGAAGTAGATTGCAGAGCTATTTCATAGGAGGTCTTTTGAGTACCATCACGTTGTTTGTCCTCCACAATTTGGCATATATTTTCACTAACTCATTAGTTAGAAAGAAATACTTGATGAGTCCCAAAATTTCAAAGGTAGGATGGAAGATAATAACTGAAGAAAGAGCCTCTTTTTTATTTTTTTTAATTTTTTTTTTCCCCTTTGTCATAGTATGAAGTGAAATTGGAGCAACTGCAGGGCTGGAAAGGGTGCATTGTTTTTAGCTTGGCTTCTTACAAAGACAGAGTGCAAATGATCACTTGTCTGAGTGTGTGCCCATATCCTCCTATGTTCTTCCCGATTTTATCCACTTTAGGACAGGCCATTCTGCCTTTTATTAACCTACGGCAATTTCAGTTGCCCAGCTTTCAAAAGCAACCTTTCAAAAGGCTTCTTTGGAAATGAGCTACAGCACTGAGTTTGGAACAATTGACCAGGGGTAGGTAAAGGGACAGAAATCTTTTAACCTGGCACTGTTGACAAGGAAAAATGTATTATCATTCGGAATATATCCAAATACAGCACATCAGGAATAGGTTCAGTAAGGACAGTAGATCAGTCCAGTCCAATGGGTGAATATATATGACTGTGCAGTCATATATGTTCACCCACCAGACTGGACTGATCTATATAATACGTATATATACACACATATATGTATGTATGTATATAAGTATATGTATATATATATGAAAATTTAATTATTGAGCAAACATCCAGAAGCTAACTTATCTACTTTCTTTGAACTGTACAACTCTGCTGCATCTGATAGTCCCGCTGAGCCTTTAGAACGTGGTTGAGAAAGCAAAAAGGGAGGGAAGAGTCTCTCATGACAGCTGATGTTAGGGATTTTTTTCCTTAACTTCTAGTTAAATGTGTAATAACCAGAAGATCCAGTCTGAAAATATTTGCTAGATGCTCCTATGATCCCTTAGTTCAACATTAAACTATGCAGTCATATTCCCAGTTCAGCTGCTTGCAGCCAAAAATAATTTTTCTATCTCTTATGAAAGAAAAATTTTCTATTTCTTGTCTTTTCCCCTCCCCTTGTATTTTCATGGTTTAGAGACCTGTACCTTAGCCAGAATGCAGTAACTCAGGTTAAGTCATCATGAAAAAAGCCCCTTCCTTGAAATACTTTGCACTAAATGTGCAATTAAAGGAGTCTTTACTTGAGAACCCAGCTGGAAGATTATTCTTTGCCCCCAAATCCTCATATGCCAGCTACTCAACCAAATCTTCTTAATCAAGTAAAAGTGTAATTGTTTTAATGCCCTAAGTGTCTCTTCTGCATAGCATTGAGCAAAGGAGCAACATTGCATTTCCTGATTAAGGATGTATTTATTAGCTTCTTCATGGCCTATATCAAAGAAGACAGGTTTTAGCTGCTTAACTCAGATCCTTTTGCTCAGTCAGAGTGAACAACATGGTTACTTTAAAATTACAGGGATGTGTTAGATTGGTGGGGGCAATATTTCATCTCAGGGTGTGTTAATGCATTTAATATTGTATTTTGAAACCAAAGCAAAACATTTTGACATCTCAGAAATGTGGTGTGAATCCCAGTAAGAAATCTTTGATTTTTTTTAATCTTAAAAAATGTTGCTCTGAATCAGAACAAAAATGTTTGGTTTTGTTTTGCTTTGCAAGATTTCTTACGAACTGACAGTTTACAGCTGAGCTCTGTGGCGTGCAGATCTCAGTGCATGGTTCTCTTACGCTTTATGTAAATCTTGTAAATACAGTTTAGATCAAAATCTGGCTTTAGATTAACAGCCTGTGTTTTACTTCCTTCACATAAACGTAGACATCAAGTATACAGTGAGGCTCATCTGAGTGTGAAGTTGTGTGAGATAAAAATATTGCTCTGCTTTGTATTTCCCTGTATACTAAGCCCAGTTTTAAATGTTTTTAATATATCTCTGTTCCCATGAAATTCAAAGATAGTATTCTTATAAAACTGGATGTATCAGTTTACCATGCATCTTCTCTAAGTCAGTTTCTTCTGAGAAATGCAAAGCATTAAGTCTTTCAACTGCATACTACGTTCATTTTCACTTGCTTTTAGAAAGACTTTCTCCTCCTAACTAGGCTTTTTATATAGCACAACATTTTACATTTTAGATGGTTTTGAGGGGCAGCTCTACTTTGAAATGGAAAGCTACTGAAAAACACCTAAATCTCCTGAAAGATTTGAAGCTGCTGAAAATGATCCGAAGCAGACGTTTTCAAGTCTTAGCAGCTTGGCTGGGTTGCTAAGATGTTTTGTGTTTGTAGAGCGAGAATGCTTCATGCCTAGGTGCTCGTATGGAGAAACTGTGTTTTGTTTTGCTGTTGTAGGTGCTTCATCTGAAAATCATGACAGTAGCCTGGTGTGATCATCAGCAGTACTGCTGATGAGCCTCCAGACCAGAATAAATTCTTTGTAATATACTCTTATTAATGAAAGCAATCTCTACTTTTCATGTAATACTCCTCACAAGAAAATAGACCTAGTGAAAGCAGTGACTTGATGCAGGTGGGCTTCACTGGATCAGTTTACTAAAATATTTTTTTTTGTCATAAGTATTAATAGAATCCAGGGTGGGTTTTTTTCTCTATTAGGTGTTAGCAATAGCTTTGTAGTAGTGTCAGGAGAAAAAAAAATCTTTCTCGTTACACTTACCAGAAATTATCTGAAACTTTTAACGGAGAAGGTATCTAATGACTATTCAAGTTAAGACTAACGTCTAGGATGAATACTCCTCTGACTAAATAAACAAAAGTGTGATTGGGGAAAAATGCTAAACTTATTTAATTAAATCGAGGCAGTAGGGACTTAGAGGAAGACTAAGGTGTACTTTCGTAACTGTTGCAATGTATGTGATTTAAACAGCTCTGCCTTCAGAAGCTCTTAAAAAACAGTCGTGCAGGTTTTACTAAGGGATCAAATGCAACAGTATGGCTTCAGAGAGGGGGAAATTAGATTGTGAAGCCCTTGCTCAAAAGAAACACTTAGTGATTTCGGTCTGAGCTTTCTTTCAGTAAAGATGCATCCTCACATGCTGAAACCTGATATCTTAGCTTTGCTTAAAATAAGCGCTTTAAACCAAACCAGCTAGGAAAAGAAAGCAATAGTGATTCAGGATGGTCAACAGAAAGTCTGCTTATTACCAGCACTGGGGAAAGAACTGCTAGATATTCTTTGTTTCTCTTAAAACGAGTACTTTATTTTGTCCAGTTTGACTATACAGTTTTTATGAAAGGTCATTTTCATTAACCCTAAGTGTGCACTACCCTGACTCATCGCCCGTAGGCATGCTGTTATTTACAGTTTTCCTTCATCCTGTGTAAAATTAAACAACAGTGAATATGAAATTAAAATATGTTAAGTGCCTCAGGCGTATTCCAATTAACAAAGGTTGGAGCACTTCCAAAATATTTAGGGAATATCACCTTCAGTCATTTTCATTTTAAATTAATAGCACGAGTTTCTTTAAAAAGTAATAGACTCTCAACTGAGGGACTAATCAGGGAACTTGATTAAGATGCACATATAGCAAGCATTTTAATGAAAATAAAAATGGGTTATGTTCCAGTCCGCAAACACCATACTTGGTATGTGCATGTGTCTCTGCAAATGTGAAGGGAGGACTTTATGTGCATTGTCTATATCATGAACTGATTTTTTGAAACACTGAACACGTGAAAACTAGAAAGGTTTTAAGAAGTCTTGGTGCTCTCATTTGTTGCTTCTGGGCCACGGATATTAAGGATGTACTGATAGCAGGCATAAACGGGTGCAAGGGAAGATAGTTTACAGAGGTTAGAGATGAGGCAGAGGAAATTTTTAAATAAATGTTATTTATTTCAAGGAGAAAGAATTGTGTCTCAGGGTATGGAAGACCTGTTAAAAAAAAAAGCAGCGATGTTAAAATCTGTGAGGAACACAATGAACAAGCATGTTAGTGGCGCTAGTTTATTGTGTTATATGTAGTATGAATGCATTATATTTAACTTCTGCCCAAATTAAACAGTCGAAGGCTAAAACCTTCTGTTATGTGCAGGGCTTGGCAAGACCCACACTCTATTTAAAACTCTAAAACTCACTTTTATTTCAAATTGAGATCGTAAGTGCTGCATAAACATTTGGTAGACTATATTTACAGAGGTGAAAGCAGTCAGTCTGAAGTCTCTAATGCCTTTCACCCTCACTGCCAACAGGGTAAGTCTCTTCTTTTGAAAATACTGCTCAGAGATTCTGCTAATTGTTGTCATGTCTTCTGAAGACAGACTACCTACACAGAGTCAATGGACTATGTCAGGGTTTGTTTCCAGTAAAGATTAATGTATCCTTACTAATGAGGAGTACTCAGATGACATGTTCTGTTGAAAATTGTAAACATTTGCAAGACCTGAGTGTGAATATATAACAGTCCATCCAAAATATTGTGGTGTTCTGTACAAGCCTTTGTGTTGTCTTTAGCTCTAGTATTTCATTGTAAAAATGTTTTGTAATACTTTTAGCAAGACTTTCATGCCACAAAAAATTGCAATTAGAAGAGCCAAATACCTATCAGATTAAAATCCCTGAATACATGACTGAGAACATTTTCCGTAGATATATTAAACCTCTGTAAGATTTTAATGGCTTGTATACTAGTGAGCTATCTCCACCATTAAGGGTTCATACTAAGCTTTGTTGCCTTCCTGAATGCCTGTTTCTCATAATTGAATTTAATGATAATGAGTTGATTTTGGAACATTTAAGTCTATAATCCAATTTATGCCAATGAACATTTTTTTCATGTGGTAAAAATAAAAATCTAACACACATTTAATTTTAAAAAGCTTAACTTTCAATACTGTCATCTTATTTATTGTTCAAAGTTCAGTAAGTTGAAATATCAACATCATGATTGCTTGTAGAGTGTGTTTTATTTTGATAACACACTGTATTTCTGAAACAAGCAATGTCCCTGAACAGGGCTAATTACTGCCAGTATGCAGTAGTTAGGCTGTCATGGAAAGGGGAAGAAAAGCAAATAGTACAACTCACAGTTAACAACCAGTATTTATACTGTTACTATACAAAACCCAATTTTTTCTTTTATTATGTATTATAAATAATGCATTAATTAGTAATGTAATTCATACTACCACCAATAGATTATTTTTAAAGTTACAGTACTCAGTAAAGCTAGATGGGGAAGCGCCACATAAACTTTTTTCATTCTTTCTTTTCTTGATTCAAAGGATTTCCTGTTCAGATAAAGTGAGGAAAAGCAGTATGTATTACTCTGCTGAGAATACCAGTAAATACGGTAAATACAATGGATATTTGTGGTATGAATTCTCATTTGCCTTTATGTGGACTGACGCAGCAACACTTTGCATGGATTATATCCTGCTTTTTATAACTCATCACTACCAAGAATGGATTTGGGGAATTTGTGCAATTTGTCCCACTGAAAATCCCATTCATGAAGATTTTAAGATTGAGCTCATCTTTATAAGCATCTGAACCCTGCGTGCAAATAGCTTTTAAATATATGGAATATAGTTTTCAGTGTTTTGAGTTTCATTTACTGATGTTTGAAGATATAGTCAGATTGTTTCTTTCTGCACACCAGCATACGTGCCTTCATTTCTCTATCAAAATACATGCTTTCTGAACAAGTTGTTGCTACTTAACCATGTTCCTTCAGCATTTGAGAACAAGGTACTTGCATATCAAACAAGCACTGTGCTAGAGGTCATGGGCTTGCAATTTAGCAGGCCAAAACAAATGTCTAGCTCATCCATATTAGTCTTCCAATTACTGATGAGTACCATAAGAAATGCTGACATATCTTATTCTGTGAGGCTTGTGTTTATACGGTGTTTAGAATATGCTAAAATGCAATCACTCCCATGTACTGAAGATGTGATTGAAGATTTGCCTTTCTAGTTCAGTCACGCGTAGTACTACACACCATTTTTTAGCGAGATCATGCTCTGCTGTACACACGACTCAGAACCAGTTTACATTATATTTTGATGCCTTAGGTTAGATTGGTTTTAAATTCTTGTGCAAAGGCAGAGAAAAACAGGTACTAAAAGAGGAAAAAAGGATAAGAAAGAAGGTAGAGAAAACATATATTAAGGATATTTTAATATTTTCAGCTGACTTAAAAGTGCAGAGCTGTGAAACCAGTAAGTAGGCTAGGCCTAATAGGTCTGGTTGCATCAGATTTCGGTATTTGTCATGGAAATAATGGGAGTACAATTTAGATGTGGTCAGAGCAGGATCAGTTTAATCCTGTAGCTGTAGGAGAGATCACAGAGCAGCAAAGCAACAGCCCCTGCTGATGTGAGCTCTGCACAAATGGTGCAGTTATGCGGTTTATACACCTTTAGGTTAAACAGCCTGTTCTTCACCAAGCCTGTCAGATAAGCAGCAGGGGGTATGTAACTGCGATTGAAATCCTTCAGATAAAGAAGCTCTAGACACTACATCCTTTTACAAATAATTCACTCCTTTGTTAATTAAATGGTGCTGACTGGCAAGACCGTTAGCTGCAAATGTTTCTTAACAAATGAGGACTGCAAAGGCCTATGAGACATTAACTATTTTGCTTCCATATTTCTCTTGAATATCTAGATTATAGTAGAACGGCTGTGGATGCCCTGCTCATGACTCCTGGGAGCCCCTCCTGGGATGCCAGGATCAATCACTGAGTGGGCTGTACAGTCCCATCATACATTCTTGTCTCTAGATTTTTATAATCCTCTATGTCCTGTAGTCCAAGCACTACTTCTCTTCTTCCACATCCCTCAAAACATTCAGCATCTTTTTTCTGGCCTCTGCTTGAGTCATACCACTTTCCATCCTCTCACATACCAATTTGCCACAATGTAAAATCAACTGAACCAATACATATACAACAACCAAAGTTAATAATCTCAACAAATGATACTTCAGTGCTGTTTTAGGCAGTTTTTTTCTAACCATCCTTCCATGCCTGGGAGCCATCCCCACCAGTCAAAAAAGTTTTTCTGCAGGTATTTCATGTAGCATCTGAAGTTTATTGTGAATCATATATGTACATTCATTTCTATTCTCTGATCTTGGTCTGCATATGTACATCAAGTGGTGTTAACTAATATGCATATCCCTTCTTAAGCAATAAGCACATCTAATACCATTCTGTTTTGCAGGGCTACCTGTGATGCTTGTTTTACTTCTAACTGTAAGGCTGAAAGAGCATTATCCATCACTTCTATTACAGCAGAATTTTTCTGATAACTCTAATTCTGGTTCCCTTAGCCAGGTGAGGAATGTGTGTGCAAATGGGTGGAAGCCATTTTGTCAAATTAGTGGTTTTTGCAGTGTTTGGTATTTCTTTTGCTACCTTGGGGTAAGTTATGCCCATCATTCCTGACCAGGTCTGGATGTATTCAGGTAGCAGGAAAAAAATCCACCTTAATAGACAAGTGCCAGTCCAATTAACTGGCAGTGTCTTTTAGGCACTAAAGCCACATACTCAGCACAATTCATTCCCTAAGGTCTTACCATATAACAATTCTCATAGGTTAGTGTATGAGCAGTAATATTAACCCAAATGCAAAAAAATCCCAGAGCAAACAAAGCTATGATTTCCAGAAACCATTTACAGGTTCAGGTGATAAACAGTAGAGTCATCAAAGCCTATTTGCAGGGTTTGTTTGCACTTCTGTTGACATTTGATCAAGGGAAGTTCATCCTGATCATCCATCTGTGCTGTGACAGGTGAGACACCCTGCCTTGTGTCTGACAGTGGTATGACCCTTTCACACTGGGAAGGGCAGATCCAGTTGGGCAGGCCCCCTTGGATTTCACCATAGTATTGGTAGTTACCAATACCTGATAAGGTCCATTCCACTGCATCTGAAGTGCGTGTTTTCACTGGTACACCTTAATGTAGAGCCAGCCTCCTCGTTTCAAAGAGTGACAGATTTCAGTGGTGGGTTCAGGTGAGGCTTCTTTCAGCTGTTTATGGAAAGTTCTTACACATTTAATTAATGCCTGACAGCATTTTAGAAAAGAACCATCCACTAGCTGTAAGCTGGCCTGTATGGGAGTTAAAGGTGCTGTGTAAGGCAATCACATGGGTCTATCCATTAAAATATCTCAGGAGGTGACAGCCCATGTTTACTACTCACAATGCTTCTTACATACATTTCAGGCCAGTCTATGCACAAACCTTTGTCAATTTGGTTTTCAAATTGGAGCTTTTCCTCTCTACAATGTGTGACGGGCACAGTGATGCTTTGGTTCTGTTTGTAGGGCTACACAAATTTTCTGCATTTCTTGTCCAGTGAAATAGGTCCCCTATTACTGTTAGGGGAGTACTAAACACATAAATCAGTTCTCACAGCAACTTCTTTGCTACAGTTGTTGCATCTGCATGTTTACAAGGACAGGCCTCTACCTATCTTGAGAACATATCTAAAATGACAAAGACACACTCAAAATTAGAATATTTAGGCATCTGAATAAGGTCAACTTGCAAATTTACAAGTGGTCCCCACAGTTTAGGGTATGCAGCTATGCTCATCTGCTGCTGCTACCCCATATTGTTCTGTTGAAAGTTCTAACAATAAGAAGATTCAAGAATAAGAACAATATTTAAAAGCTTCAATCCTTTACACTAGTAATTTCTGACAAAAACAAAGCTGCTTCTTGGTCGTTGAAGCTACAGAATAAAACAAATTAAATAAAAATATGTATGAGTTATACAAACCATACATTTCTGTGGACTATAAAAAAGGCAAAATCACATATTAAGTTGCTTAAAGTTTCCCTTTCTGTTATTAGTTGTATCTTTAGCTATATCAACATGTTAATGATGTAGTCATTAGCTCAGTGGCTTCACTAAAGCATTCAATTGCTCTCATCCAATTCCAAAATAACGTTGAGAATAGACAAATGCCTGAAACATGCACACACAAGAAAAACTTGAAGCAAACCAATACTGTCATATAGCTGCAATCATCCCCTCTTTGTTGGCGTGGGTCCACTGAATGGGCCATACAAGCAAGGGCAGGTATATCTGTTTTAATTCTTGCTGTAGTCCCAAAGCTGTTTTGCTGGTAGTTTGCAGGAAGCTGAAAGTCACCCCTTCCAGGTTCACTGCAGGGTCTTTCCTGTCTCCTGGGTAATTTTTTGAACAACAAGAAAGTCTCCCCACTTCACCTTTACTATCTTCTCAGGAATATCTGCTAGGGAGAAATCACTGGGCACATCACAGCAGCTGCATGGAGTTAGGGGGATATCGCTGTGTCAGTTGACTAACCTGCAGGATAGCACCAAACTGTCACCTAGCCCATCTCTGTGCCTGGATTGTTGTCATTCTAAAGTGCAAAATCTTTTAAATGATTCCTAAAAAGGCTCAAGCTCCTTAGAAGAGGAAAAACCATTACAAAAAAAAAAGTGTCTCCTTGGATCAGGGAATTATGCAAACATCCTTGGACAGAAAGACCTCCTGTGCCACTGACAGTCATACTGGCTGACCCTGTTTGTCCTGTCCAGCCACCTCTTGTTTACAAGCAGGATGGTATGCAAATGTTTAGCAGGCTCCACAAGAAAGTTCCATTTCCACTAGGCACATTATTTGCAGCATTAAGTCATGTTTGTTCCCCTCTAATTCACCAATTTCCTGTCTCCATCCAGTTTAAATCTGTTTAAGATGAGGCTCTTGCCTTTGCAAATGAGCATTTGCCTTTTCGACCTAATTCTTTACAAATCTGAACATTATTCAGCTTGTGACCAGTACCGTTACCGGTTTGATAGGTGGAAGTGGTCTGTTACTAACAGGAGGTCTAGTACATACTCTGAGTGCCTCTTTTCGTCCCCAGCTGACAAACACCAGTTACTAGGTCTGCAGTTTAGGCCATTTACACTTCTCATTGGTCTCCTAATACTCTGTAACATCTTTTCAATCCACTAATGCAAGAACTTACTAGCGCAGGTCGCGTTTGGGTGCTCGCACAACGTTTTAGAAGTTTGGTTACAAATTTATCACTGTAGGCGCCTTAGCAAAGGTCAGCCCCCACATCACATAAAGTATATACATCTAATATCGGGAATATTCACCACTTGACCAAGATCCTGAGATACGCATCGAACAAACACAGGCAGGCCGTTCCCCTCCTCCTCGCGGAGGCAGAAGGTCACTAGTGCAGGTACACAGGCATCCCTCGAAGCCGGCACGGCCCCTGGGGACCCCTGCCGGCATCCCGGCCCCCCCCGCATCGCCCTTCACGGGTCCTTTATCCGCCGGCTGGCCCCGCCTGGCGCACCAAACACGCATTCACACACTCCTCCCGCGGGCGCTTCACATGCGATTTGTTCTCTTGGATCTTGCACGTTTGCAAGATTCCACTTTTTCAGGCAAAAGGAAAGCTACACTATTTCAGCAGCCGCTGGGTGGGTTTTTTTTGTTTGGAGTTTTTTGTTTGGCGGGGTTTTTTGGGTTGGATATTTGGTGGGTTTTGTTTCGTTTTAACTTCCTTAAGATGTTTTACTTGATCTTTCATTTTTTCCTGCGAGTCTCTCTAACTTCTGGTTTGGGATCCTGTTTTCCTGTTGGAGGCCTCTTCATACAAATAAATATATCCCACTGAAACTGGGGTACCTTAGGTCCTCTGGACTCCAAGGTACTCCCTAAGTGCAGTATTTCATCTAAGTTAAGGTACCTTCTATAGGAGGCTTACCTACCTGCAGGTTCTAGGAGAGCAATACATAAATTTGAAACATCCTGGAGCCCCTGTTAGAGTACCGGTCCCGTCCCCATTTTCACATCTCAACGAGGGGCCGTCTGGGTATCAGCTCCCAGTCTCTGCTGCTGAGGCGTGTCTCCAGCCCGACGGACACCAGAAACCTGAAGGAAAAGAGACAAGACCCACGGGAGCGTCCTCTCGGTCACAACGTCCAGCCCAAGCCCGCCGTGCCGGTCGAGGTCCAGCCGACAGTACGGGCGCCCGAGGGGGCTCCTCCTGGAAGCCGGCGGCCGGGCTCCGGACCGACCCGCGCTGGAAGCCGGGGCGCAGTCGACCCCGCACGGCTCGGCCGAAGCCCCAGGAGGGTTTCGGGAGGTGCCGTACCTCTCCGAGAGGCGACGGTCTGGGGGTTTCGGCAGGAAGCAGTCTGCCACCCTCCCAGCCCAGCGGGACGCGTGAGTCCGGGTCACGGCACCGCCTTCCGCCCCGAAATAACCGGAATTCCGTTTAGATGAGGTCAGAGCAGGAGAAGTTTATTGCTACAGAAGAGACCACGGAGCAGCGGCACGACAGGCTCTGCTGATGGGAGCTCTGCCCAAATGGGGCAGCTATGGGGTTTGTATACCTTTAGGGTGTACGACCTGCTAGATAAGCAAGAGGTGGTAAATGACAACAGCTGCTGGAATCCTTCAGACAAGGAGGCTCCAGACACCATATCCTTTTACGAATCATCCATTCCTTTGTTAATTAAATGGCGCTGACTGGCAAGACCATTAGCTGCGAATGTTTCTTCACTACTGAGCCCTGTAGAGGTCTGTGAGACAGGAACTGTTTTGCTTCCATACATTCCTATTGCTGTTCAACAAGGACCTCTCCTTGTAATCTTGCCAGTAGACAGGTTTTGCCAATATCTTATTTATAAAATAATAAGGGATGCAGATGACAAAATTCAGTTGATGTAAATCTCACAGTTCTGAAGTGAGTGGAGCTGCACGGACTCACAAGGCAAACAGATTTTCATATAACATCTGTTTTAAAAGCAACTCCCTTTGTAATTCTGTTTTCAGAAGTAGAAATAAACGTGTCATTGCTGCATTCTTGAAGGAATGTGTTTAGCAAAGCATGACACACCTAGAATTCTTGTCTTTGCCAGTAAATGGAATGATAATGTTGCAACTGCATTTATATCTATATAGACCTATCAGTTAGGCAGTTACAAAGATTGCTGTGATGGAGTGTTTAAAGACATGAATTAGGTCAGTTTTAAACTCTAAAAAAAAGCTTTACTAAATTAATTCATTAGTGATATGGCATTTAGTAAACATCAGTTCCTACACTGTATTAATCATCATAACTATGTATACAAAGATATGTCTTCCACACTAAAGTCCTGAGTGAGCTATGAGAATGCAATACCAAGGGACTGATGCCATGTAGTTAGGGCTGATGGCTGGGATACATGGTGGCACTTGGTCATGGAGGTCACAGTGATCATGCCTGAGAGCTGTTGGACTGGAGAAGTCAGAGCCAGAGTGGGTTTGTGCTCTTTTTTTCTCTAGGTTTCCTTGCTGAGACCTGGTGGTTTTAGGCTATTTCACCTCACCTGAAAGAGGGTATCTGCCTCTGTTACTGTTTATTTTCTTTTCTTTTGTCTTAGTAGTAATCCTTTTCTATTCAGAAGGGTGCCCTGCCTGTTTACAGTCCCCTGTGCTTATCTTCTCCTTTGTCTGGCAACTTTTGTTCCCAGATGTCTCTTCTGGGCAGCTGCACCCATGTTTCTCACTTCAGTGGTCACCTTGCTGATATAGTTATGCAAAATCGTGTTTGGCTACACCATTGTAATGTTAGGAAATACTTGCATACTATTGTTAGTTTGACTATTTTAGTACCTTTATAGTGAGATTCAAGGTTAATTACATTCTTTTAGGTACATTTATGATTTACAGGTGTCGCAGACCTTTGCTTTGCTACAGTAACTTTTGTTTTTCTTTGATTGGCATGATATTATCTCTCGTGCCACACAGTACTTGCAAGCCATCATAGCTGCATGCACTGTATTAAGATAGTGCACAACTCAGTTGCTCCCACAGCAAATTCATGATCATTGCTATGGGAAGCTCTTACCTTCACTTATCACTTCTACCTGCATAGTCTATGCAGCCAGCCATCATGGAGCCCGTGTTTTCCTGAGAGCTGCAGGAGGAAATAAATCTTCCATGGATATGACGTCAGGTTGAAAGAGCTATGTTTTAGATATTTCTCTCGCTGCTGCTTTGTCTCTTCCATGACTGCCACGAAGAAAACCAGAGAAGTTAAGAGAACTTTCCATTTAAACACGCACAGCTGTAGTACTTGCTAATGAGTTATCTCATTACTGCCACATTTACTAGGATTGTTCACTCATGTCTTTTATTTTTTTCCCCAAACATTGTTTCAATTTTATTTTTTTGAGAATGTAGTTTGATAGTACTCTGTCAAGGCTAGCAATTTTACTAATAGCAAATAGATAGAAAATACGCCTTTTGGAGAAGTCATAGAGAAATTATCAACAGTTGTCAGCAATGGAATTATAGCAAAGCCAGAACAAACAGATTAGTAAAATGGGTCACCTGTAAATCAGTGGTGACTTGTCTACTCATTGAATAGGCCAGAGGACTTACTCTTATGAAAGAAGGGCAATAAAAATGAATTTACAACTGAAATGTCACTGGAAGTAGCTAAGAGAATCTTTTAAAACATAAGGGCAAATGAAGAAGTTGTGTAAGAGGATGTGGCAGTGTGCTTCCCCCCACCAGCTGACTTCTATTTCCAGTGACGCTGCTCAAGTGATAACTACCAGTGGGGATTGAAATGGGTGTATGGATTTGAGAGAGACCAATAGCAACACAATAGCCAAGGTCTGCTTTGAGCAATGCACCCACACAACCACAGTGCTCAGTGTCCGTCTCAAGCCAAATTTGAAGAAACTAACATCTGTAGTTGGTATGTAAATATGACTGTAAGTCAATTATTCTACTCCATAAACAGTGGAGAGTCCAGGGCCCATTGAGCTCTCCTGCACAACAGCGGGCTGCACGCCAGGATCTCCCCTTGTCTGGGATGCCTCTCAAAGCTGCTCCTCCAGGTTGAGAAATTCCATGCTACAATAGGTTCTCAGTAAGTGATTAATACCATGCTAAACTTTGAAATCTTAGCTAAGTTTATCAATATAAGGTTTGATTGCATATATATAATCCTTTAGACATAAACCATTGACCAAGTCTGGGACTAGGATTGGATCTAGCTGCACCTAGACTCCTTTCTGAGAATGAATTCAGAAAGCAAGGGAGGTCCATTCTGAACCTTGTGACTCAATGGAAGGTTTTCCTTCCCTTTGTATCTCTTCAAGTAGACACAAACTGTTTACCAAGTCTGAGACTAAGATTTGACCTAGTCATCCGTAAGCTCCCTCAGGAGTTTGGAAAGCAAGGGGGTCCACTCTGAACTTCGTGGCTTAGCAAGAGGATCTCCCTGACAGTTTTGTCTGACCCTGTCCTCTATGCAGTAAATAATCAAATGTACATCGCCATCAACTCTTGTTAAGCCACTGTCATATTTACTATCAATTTTATGAAATCGCCGCATTGTATCAATGAACATATTGCTGCTTCTGTCTTAGCTAGTGAAGCACATCACTCCATCCACGACAGAGGAGAGTCAATAGGAAAAGGCAGGCTGTACATTACCATGTTGTCTAACTTTACAATTATTTTTTTTTTTAAATAAAAGCATTAGGGAGAAACTATTATGTACTTGGAAATCCAAACACTAATGTCAAAGACATGACAAGGTAATGATGCTTGTAGTCAAAAGGCCACACAGGCTTGTTTAGCATTGTAAAAATAAGGTCACACTGCAGGAATGAAGAGGCTGCACAGAGTTTTGGGTATTTTGTTCTTTAGTCAAAATCAGTTTAATTGTTGATTGATTTAATCAAACAAACTGGTTTTTTGTTTGTGAAGACCTAAAGTCAGCTTAAAGAAAAAGTCTTCCTCCCACTCCATGAACAGAATAAAAAGCAAAATAACATTAATGAAAAATGCATGAAAAATCCTGCTATCGATTCCTTTTTTTCTCGGAGATTTTTAGGAGTTTAATAGCAGTAATGGGATCAAAGTTGATCTGACACTGAGTGCTTTTGAAGTGCTACAAGTACTTACTAACAGGGGTGCTTTTTACTGCTGAGCACTCCCTCCATGTATTCCTAGATTATTCTTACTGCAAACATTGTTAATACAACGTAGCCGAGATTATTTTATAAGCAAAATACAAAGTAATGAATTATAGTAGAACAGAGGAGTCTTTTTACCAGACTACCAGAGCTTCATCAGAACTAGAATCAAAACTCTCACTCTCACTTGCACAAAATTGTACAGTGTCTCAAGTATTTATTGCTGAAACCAGACTCACTAAAACAACCTGTCTGTAAAGCACAGGTGGACTTGCATTGTGCTTGAAAAGCTACATGTGCATGCATTTTTTTTTACCTTCCAGTGGGCAGTATCCATACGAAAGTGCCTTTGCAGATAGTCATTAGTCTAACAAAGAAAAACCTGCTTGAAGTATCCAAACTTTGAGGCTTTTGTCTTTCCACTGCACATTGTGTGCACAGGAAGCTTCATCCTAGGAGCTCAGTATTGCTGATGAAGATTTTTGTTTCAAGGTTTCTGGTTATTATTTGAGCTAGAAGTTGCTCAGAAGTTCCTTTTGCCCTCAAATTCCACTGTTACTAATTTTGCTGATCAGCTGCTTCTCTGCTTTTTTTGTTTGTTTGCTTTTGACACAAGTGAGATAAGGGTGCTGAGAATTTCCTGTTCTTGAACTAAAACAAGCTGATATAAAAATATTCCAGTATAATTAACTACGGAGAGTAGCAATGAAACTCCAATTTTTTCTTATGTTGGCTTTACTATGTGGGGGAATTTATGCCAAACTGCAGTAGAAGCAACTCCTTTATTACCTTTGCTGTCTCAAGCCAAGACTTGGACAGATCGAGTGCTATCACCTCTCAGGTCTGTGTTTCAGGGAACAGAAACATGTTGTTGTGTAGGGACTTCCAAGATGCATATCTTCAGTTAAGCACCCCTGTATTCAACAGCAGGAAGCAAGCAGGGAGGTTGTTTTAAGTCACTTGTGATCCGGTGCAGCAGGTAGATGCATTTGAATGAAAAGCAGAGAAAGATTTAACAAACCCACTCTCTGTGCTGTGTTTTCTCTTATTCTCGCTTGAGCTCTGTCTGACCAAAAGACAGCACACAGAATATGACTCCAGTGGTTACTGTGGTCACTTAAAAATGAATGGTGATTCTGTATCTGTCACTCTTGTAAGAGGCTTTTAATCATAAATCCGTGGAGCTGTCATGGGAACAAATTATTTTTACATCACAAGAAGTATGCTTTAATAGGTTGTACTTAACTATTGTTAAAAGGCAGTATCAGAGCGGGACTTCTTAAACATTCAGTTTTGCTCTAATATGAAAACATAAAAGCCGGTGTGAGTAGGGAAAGGGAAAGATACAGAAAGCCTAGTAGGAGACACAACCTGATGAGTGCTTAGCGTTACTAGAGAATGTTTTTTTCCATCTGCTGTAAGGAGAAAGCCTAGTTTCTGGTGAAATAGGCCATGATGTCCGTACGCTAGTATCTAAATCTTCCTAGTCTTGATTCGTTTCTCTGTCTACTAATTAAAGTTCCTAGTTTTGAGAAGAACATGAGGCATTACCTTATAGCTCTCCTGGGTATGACCTGATGTGATAGATTAAAGGGGAAAACATGATCTTGAAAAACCAAGGTGCCTTCAAGAAGTCTTCAAATTTGTCCTTCTCTGCAAGAAGGCCTGCACCTCTGAAGATGCAAAGTCTGCTGCACTGGTGGGAGTTAAAAGGAGCAGAAAGCACTGTACAAGAATGAGTTTCAGATTCAAGTCTATTGTTTTTCCTTGGAGTTATCCAGACAGCAGAGTAAGATACAGGCTTTGTTTTGTCTGGAATGTGATCACTTTTTTGTTTAGAATAAGTGAATGGTGTCATGGGATTGTTTATAATGGAGAGAGAATTAGGGGTGAAAATTCCCAGTCACAAACAAGATAGTTTCTGCCACAACTTACATTTTCAGTAGTGTAAGTTTTTCAACTTGACTTTAAACTCAAACCTAAGTAGTACAGTACCTGAATATGTAAGGCAAAAATCCACAACATTTATATTAAGCATAATGAGGAAACTGGTTACACCACCTGGATTATTAGCAACGTTGTGACCTTACACAAGCTGACTGGCATTAGGCTGATATTGTCCCTCTTAAAATTAACAGAAGCTCTAATTAGTGCCTGAAAACGGTGAGACACACTTTAGCCTTTGAACATCGCAATGAATGAGAAATGAAATGACAAGCAACAATGCAAAGCCTCAGTGATACACAATTAGAAAGCAGAACATTTTTTACTTCCACTGGGGAAACAGCTGGAAATAACAATCAAAAAAAAGACGTTATTGAATTTATGGGTCAATTTTGAATTGGTGAGCTCAATTTCTGTCTTCCTCCTTTTTCTTTTCAGAATAAAATTTACCTTGTTTTAGCAAAGCAAGTGACTTTTGCTAGTACATTGCATATGTAAAATCCTTAAGTGTGTTGCATTTCTGATTTAAGCTTTTTCTGCTGTGCTTATTCCCCAATACTGGTCTGCTGGTCACAATTCTGCCATTATAGCAGGATTTTGTTTTGTATGTCAGATAAGTATTGGCTTAACTCTTTCTTATTATACTCTTTAAGCTGGGTAGGATGCAAAATCTCACTGGCTTTTATTGAACTGTCTACACGATGTAACTCGATGCTGTGTTAACTGTATCTCAGCTATTTTCCAGACCAGTGTGGAAGATAAAGTACAATGAGTGCCTGCAGAGACACTCAAATGCAAGCTTTGATAGGTGTTTTGCTTAATGATTTGAACTGGTCTGAACAGTTGCTGTCTGCTGTAAGCCTGGTTACCTTACACAGTGACAGCATGTTGTAACTATGTTGTTTCTGTTTCTAGAGCTAATTCATTCAGTACCAGCTGAGGGACTGCTGCTTGATCATGTATTATGCTATGCAGACGTGCTATTGAGTTGCTAAGTGACTTTTAAAATTGAGGCAATGGCTCTCCAGTGCCACATGTTGTTTAAAGCCTTCTCAAGATGACACCGTGTAAGATTTCCTTTTTTTATTCTGTGGCTGTTTACATTTTGTATTTAGTCCTACAGCCTCCTGTTTTAAATTGGTGCAAATTCAAAGGAATTGTATAGACATGCCTTGAATGCCAGGGTGCCATAGGAGCTGGGGCCTGCTGGGGACATTTATCCAAAGAAAACAGTCTTTCAAATACCAGGGTTGAAGGAGTCACCCTAGACTACCCTCTAGTCTGCTGAGCCTGAAGATAGCACAATTTTGCATCTGGAGGTGCTTTAGTGAAGTAAGTTTTCCATTACCTCTCTGAGAGTCACTACTGCAATGTTCAGGTGACAGTACATAGGTAGGCTAGTGGACAGAATGAGTAAAGCTGAAACTTGGAGTGGTGATAAAAGCAGCAATGACACCAGGGATGTCTGCCCTTTTTGGGGAAGAGGTAAAAACCAGCATTTTGAACAAGACAACATGGAGAGTGCAATATAATAAAGGAAGAATGATAAGGAGTAGAGATTCTTTGTAAGTGGCACAGAGGTGTCACAGGAAGACTGAGTTCAGAAGTCATATAAAACTCCATTGATTTTGATTTACCCTTTTCTTAGGTTTTCTCTTGAGGATTTCTGTCTCTCTTCTCTCTCCCTTCCTTTGGTAGAGTTTTGTTTGGCTAACACTGAATCTCTGTCCTTTCAGGATTGGATACACTGTTCATCCTTGTGCCCAGAGGTGGCTTCCAGCATCTTGATAAAGTAATCTACCTCCACCAAGCCATGACCACTTAATGAGCACATCTGCCCCAAGGTTAACATAAGACCCAAGGGGAAAAGATTAAAAGATTTTATTAAATTTTTGCCTTTTGTTTTTCACAGATGAAGAAGATGAGAGCCAGAAGTAATATACATTTATTTTACTATCATTCATTAAAGGTTATGCTTTTGATGGAAAGCATGCACGTCTTTGTCACTGTGCCTTGGCTGATGTCTGGTGTCTTGTCTGTGAACCTGACTGCTATGGGCATCCAAGAAATGTGTTTACAGTCTTCAAGCAAAAAAGTTTCTTCATAAATAATTTGTCTTCACTTTTTCTTTTAATATCAGCAACATCTGGTTTGATAAAAATATTATCCAAATAGATGAGTTTAATGTTGCAAATCCTGAAAGGAATATTGACTGAACAAATGAGGCAGGAGAAACTGGCAAGCTGCAAAAAGCAGAAGATGGGTGTGGAGGGATCTCAGACTCCTTAGTGTTGACACCTGTTTGCCTCAAGAAAATGAGAGAGAAATATATACCATGTATAGAGGTGACTAGTGGAGTCTTTGGGCTATATTTTCTCACTGACATCTTCTTTATCTTGCAATGACCACATGAGTATTGTGGAACTTAGTCCTAACTTTCACAGACCTAACAGAGGAGAAGCAAGTTCTTGGGCTTGTTTTTTCCCTACCCTCTTTACAATATTGGCTAAAGCATAACACAAGCATCCTCTCTGGCCACACAGATGGCTTTTCAGAGCCCATTGTCTGTGTGCGACAGTTCTTGTTCAGTAAGCGCAGAGGCAGCAGACTGTGTGTGTGTGTGATGAACTAAAGATAAAATACAAGATTAATGCAAGAGCACGAAAAATTATCAATTAAGAATTCTCATTAGCTACGTTTGGTGCCTTAATTGGCCTTTTTGACTGCGTAATCTCAAGTGATAATTATTTGTGGCACCAGCCCATTGCTCTGTGAATATCATCTTTTAGTTAATTTCAGAAACAGATTTCATTTCTTTTATGCCTCCTTTCTACATAGCAGTTCTGCCTTGCCTTTTTTTTAGTGTAAACAGCATACCTCGAGTTTATTTAAAAATTGTTTGTCAATAAAGGCTAATTTAATCATTGACGAAAGATAAAGGAAAATCCTGAAGGGTCTTGTCTTACCAATTGAATCCTGTATTGTGTGATCTTGTCTTATGGTGAAGGTTGTATGTGAAATCCTGCTCTTACAGAGGTCTGTGAGATTTAAGACTTTGCTCTCTGTAGAACAAAAATTTCTTTGTGAGTATGTTATGTAGTTTTCAGTAGAGTATATATTAATAAATAAAAAATTGAAGCAAAAGATATGTGGAAGATTATGTTTAGTATTCCACATTACCGTAGACAGCCTGATCTGTGGCTAAGTGGTGTGAAGAATAACTTTCCTATTAAAATCAACAGGCAGTGAATGCCTGAAAATTATTGATTGACAACAGCGTATGTGCAGTTCTAGAGTACATAGATAGTGTTCATGGTATAGCACTGTTACAAATTATCTTACTAGTATGTTTACAAAGAACAGATGAATCAAGTTCCTTCATACTGAGACTTTCTCAAACCTCTCCTCTGGATTGGAATCCAGTAGCTTCTGAGGTCCAACACAGTTTGCTCTAACTTTTTTTTTTTTTTTAACTTATTTTTTATTTTTTACCTTCTTTATACTTCCATCCTGATACGAAGCAGAAGTACCCAACTTCATCAGAAATTCTGTTCTCATAATTTCTAATGTAAACCAGGATGTTCGAAAGCTTACAGTAAGGAGAAGCTATTCTCACAAGATTTCCACCCAAGCTTTGCCAGTCTGAGAGGCTTCTACTGGAGTGTGGTACTCAGTAAATTTTATTATTTGGGGTTGTGCAGATGGTTTCTAATGCCTCAGATCTCTGTGAGTTCATTTCTTTCCTTTGGAATCTGTGTTAACATCAAACTTCAGTTGTAGCCACTGCTCTTATTTGTTACTTCCATGTGCCTGCAAAATGGAACTGATTTATCCTTCAGAATAAACCTCTCACATCAAAGTTTATCATTGCATTATTCCTGGATCCTCAACATGGCAAATACAGGCAGTGTATTGTGATTATGACAGGGTGCTAAACGTAGGGGATTGTCGCATACATGAATCTGTCGTGGGCCGTTCAAATAAAGATACATAAATATGCCGAAAATACAATGTTACAGTAAACTCTGCTCCTAGTCATGATACTTTCCTTCCATGTCATATGTGATTGGTAATTCACATCCAGTGGACTGAGATGGTTTCTAAAGTGGATAATGTTGATAGAGGAAGGAACAATCCTTTCTCAACAATCTGGAAGCATGCATTTGCAGGGCTTATATGGAAAGATGACTGACCTAGGTAAAATGTGTAATAATGGATGGAAATGTCTCTTTCCTCTCTTAAGTCAAATCTTCTTTTTAGTACAAAATGATGCTCTCCATTTGAATCCCCAGTGTATTATTTTGTTGGATAATTTAGTAAAAAAGATTTTACTTCTGCAAATGTTACAGAGTTCAGGTCATGTTACCCCACAAATCCTTCACCTGTCTGAAGTTTTGAAGGCCTAAGCTTGGGGGTTTTTTCCTGACAGTTTTTGACTACTTTCAATTCTCCTGTCAGGGACTGATTTAAACCCATTTGCAGATTGCAGGTAAATATCACAATTGCTTAATCTTAATTTCTTAATGACCCTCTGCCTGCCTGTCATTCTTAACAAGAGAAGAGACATGGCTTTCCACAGCAGCTTGCCTTTGTAGAATGGTATTCTGAAATTATCCTGGCCACACCACTCACATAATTAGAAATAATTGAATTAGCTGCACTCTGGCAAAGAGATGAGATAAATATTATAACTAAAACTGCATTCCTTTGTAATTGGATCTTAAAAATGAAACCTCTAAAAGGTGGAAATTGTTTTGTGTTTCTTAGAACTAATTAACATTTGTATTAAGTTCTATATTTTAACAGTAATACAGAAAAAAAATTACTGTGGTCTATCATTTGTGTTAGTGGCATTAGATATATTTGCACAGATCTTCCACAAAGTTATCCGTTGTAATATTTAAAAGACATGGGATTTTGCAAGGCTTTAAGAGGCACCTGTTGAAAACAGTGAGGCCCAGACTCTACAGTTAATGTGAAGTGCAATCAGTAGTTCTCAACAGCTGAACAGCTGATTTGCTCTGCTCAAGGTGTTGGGCTATTGTTTTTGGTGAAAGCAGAACACACTCCTAAGTGTTTAAGTCCTCACTTGGCTGTGTGACCTACAGTACTTGCAAAGAAAATAGACTAATTTTATGGAAAATTCTCAAAGAGCTGTGTTTGTGACAGATGTCCATCCATCCATCCATCCATCCATCCATCCATCCATCCATCCATCCATCCATTCATCTCTACTTACGTGTAACGGTTTGCTCTGTATTGACCAGAGAAAATGGATATTTGATCATATGAGATTAGACTGAGGTAAAATTTCCACTTCATTTCTTAAGTTTCCAAAACAAATTGAAATGAAAATTATCACAAAAAACATCGCTTGAAAACCTTTTATTTTCAGAGCAATCAAAAATATTTTATTTTCACAAGAAAAGCACCCTACTTATGTTCAAAGTCGTATTTTGTGTTCCAACATTTAATGCACAACTCAAAACATTTTGAAATAAAATATTAAAATGTTTTGCCTGAAAGAGTCAAAGGAAAATGCTTTGGCATGTCAGAGCTCTTTCCTCTACTGTCTTTCAGACTTTTTTTTCCTGAATGATGAGTATAACCCAAACAAAACCAATTTCAGCTAGATACCTCTTATAGACTTTGAACTGTCCACTTGGGATTTTGAGCTGTGTGAAATAAAAGTCCACAAGTGGCTCTTTCATGCCAGAAATTGTAACTTGGAGGACATTCAGAGCCTGATCCTGTTTGAAGGTAAAATTTGGTTTGCTTTAATAAAAGTGCTATTTAAGGTCTTGATGTTGGCAGTTAATTGCAGTTTCTTTCCTCCATTTGTCTAGTGGTAGGGAATCCACTTCCAGGCCACAGTTTTGTCTTGCTTTGATTTTTTTTTTTTTTGATCTGAATTTTGCAGTACTGCTTTTCACACGGACACCACTCTCCTTTGAGTAATAATTTATGAGTGTGTCCCACAATGAGTTATTACATCAATAGATCACTGGAGTGACAGCTGGCTCTGGTGATGCATGATCTAATGCATCATAAGAACAACATCTCATTTGGATTATACTTTAGGTAAGATTAATAGATAATTTTCCTTCCTTTTTTCTTAGCTGTAGACAGGACTGTTATTAAGGGCTGCAATGGCATTAGAACTAAAGTGAGATAGTATTTCTAGTTTTACCTTCTGTTTTCACTCTTGAACACAGAATGGAACAATGTCAGAATAATTTTATCTGTAGCTTCAATAAGTAAGGGAAATTTGAAGCCTGTCCTTAACTCAATCCATAGTTTCCACGTACGAAAAAGGGAAGGCAGATGTTAGACAGCATGCAATGCTTCCTAGTATTATTCAGTGCAAACTTTCTCAAAATAATCTTGTTCCCTTTTGCAAAATAAGGCCATTTCCATTGGCAGCTCAGTTAAGGCTGCAAGAAGTCAATGGAAAACATTGCATGGACTTCAGTGCGCTTCATGTTAGTCACAGAAGAGGAAAGCAGAGCAAAGTCTGAGAACCACACTGCGAGGTCTCTAAGAAATCATCTCCAGATGTATTTCAGATTTGGAAGATGCTGGGCACTTGGTCAAATGAGCAGGTGCATTAGTTCGCTGTTGCTAACTGACTCAGATTTGCAAATATTTAATAAAACCATGGGGAAAAAAAAGCATGCAGAAGAAAACTTTTGTTTAAAATTAGCAGAATGAATAGTGCCTCTTGACATTTTAGTCTCTCTAATACAGGAAATGAGAAGCTAATGCAGTCATAAGGGAGAGATTTTTTAAAAAAAAAATAAAAAAATTATTTTTTTTTTTTTAAATTAATTTTTTAAAAAATATCTTAGCTAAAGGAAAAATACACATTCTTTAAAGTTTGTTTGGAATTTTCTCACCTCTCTTAGCTGTAGGTAGGAGGTATGTTTACATTGTGGTGTAAGACAGAAAAAATGGTAACACATTGTTAGAAGCGAGAGGCTCACGATGACTAAATTTGTTAAGCTCATCTGTGGAGAACCCTCTTTTCTAACCACAGTAACTAAACTGCTTCATCTTGAAAACAAAAGGGACTGATTTGCTTGGGGTCTTCAAAATACACAGCAGTCAGTGGGCTTTTCCTACCTATTTCTTCCTACTCTTCTATTCAAGTAGAAAACCATCACAGAGCAGATCTTACTGCTTCACTAGAAGTGAGAATGAGAGCTTTTTTTTTTCCATGTGAAGCTAAGAGATCTGTTCCAGCTTTCCCCAGCGGCAGCAGAAGTGTTTCTGACAAATGAACGATGTGAGTTATCACTAGCTGATTTAATCTGAACGACTACATTACAGTCCTTTCATACAGTTTTGGATAGCTGTAGTGACAACCAAACTCAGAATATTTCTCATCATTCGCTGTCAACCAGTCAGCCTTGCACAGAAACAGGGAGTATGAGGAGCCAGAGAGTCTGGATTTGCCTCTGAGGAAAAAAAAAATAAGAACAGAGGGGGAAAAAGAGCGAGAACAAGAAAGGAATACTCAAAAGAGCTACATTAACACATGCAGCTGAGAAAATTAATGAGAAAAAGTCATTGAACTCCCCTTGATTTCTGTGACCCTTTGCATTGACTGTGCACAAGCTTGTAACTCTGCATTTATTTTAAATATTTCAGTTCTTATAACGCTGAAGAAGACATCAGCTTTATACAATAGCAGCTTAGGCTTAGAGGTACATTTTTTTGTAATGGTGTAAAACACCCCAGAAACTAGCTTTAATTACTGAAGAGCTGGGAAAGTACTTCGTGTGTGCTTGAAGTCTGTCAAGAACTTATGGAAGCCTCCTAACTTAAGGTGTATCCCTGAATTGAGACATTGTGTATTTTTAAGGCCAAACAGGACGTGTCTGATGTTTCTGTTTCTTTTCTTTAATTACACAGAATTGGTTTTTGTTTGCCAGAAATGCAATGCATTAGTGGGCCCAGATGTAACTCTAGACTTCTGGGCAAAATGCATTGCATGATCCTTTCTGGATGCATTTGCAAAACTCTAATGGGAATTCCAAGAACAGAATGAACAGAAACAAAATCTGTCATATTTGTAGGAGGAATTTTTCCTTAGTTTCTGGATAAATCAAAGAAATCCCTAACCTAAACTTGCCACTAGCTGCTTACATAGCGGTCTGTCAGGTGCTGATGCTGCAAATCCAAAAATGCAATTTCTAACTCCTTTGAAATCAACTTCAGTAATGCTTCTAGAGCTTTGTTGCCTTGGTTAGAGAAAGGGACAGATTTACACCTATATACAATCCTCATCTCACACCAAAAAAAAACCACAGTGGGAAGACAGGTCATAAAATTTTTTGAAGGTGAAAAAATCTTATTTCACCCAAAAAGGTTATCGTAACTGTTGACTCATTTTAGTGAAACCTTGTCTCATTCCTAAAAGTTCAAACCTTCATTTCAGTTTTCTTTTCTTTACTGCAAAATATGGTGGTACTTTAGTTCTGAAACATGTCTATGTCTCATTGTCAAACAACTTTTAAGAAATCTCCAAACTATCTGAAAACTAATGTTTTCAATTTAAACAGTTTTTAATGGAAAGCAAAATTTTTTATTTTTGTCAATCTCAAACTGATTTTTTCCTTTGATTTTTGTTCAGCAAACTGAAAAATAAGTTACTGAAAAAATGCCAATTCAGTCCAGCAATTAAAAACTGAAGTTAGAAAATTACAAATAGAAAATAAGCATGCATTTTCTAACAGCAAGTCCTAATAACCCTTGGAAAAAGTTTAGTTAGTCATGCCACATGGTTCATTAGTTGAATTATTTCAATCAAGACTGAATAGCTTTCTGAAACTGACATTGTAACTTATTCTGAATTTGGTGACTTGATGTTGGGATTAGTGAGGTTGACTTCTGTGGCTTGCTGCAAGTAAGATTATGTGGTTGCTGTAGATTCATACAACCTTACAAATCCGTAAGAGTATGTGGCCCACAATATAAATGTAGAATCAGACTGGGGGTAGTTAAAGGTCTTTTATTCTTAGGAAAAACCTATTCCCTCAAGTAAAGCAAGTAGTACGGCTTCCTTTTCTCTGAGATCCAGTGACAGATACAAGACTAATCTGCAAACAGTTTCTCTTAGCTGATCCCATATTGCTTGCAAAGTTACTTGGGATTAGCTTTCAAAATCAAGTGATTCTTCTCCTGCTTTGCCCTTGCACACAGGCACCAGATGAAAATAAGTAATTTATTTTTCATTTATATAGCAAAATTAGTTAAAGAAAAGGGTTGTGTATTAAATTCTAAAACCAAAGGCGCCAGCATTGTCCCACTCAGGCAGCCAGGAAGACAGACCTGTGCTTTTCATAGACAGTGTGTGTGAATTGCTGTGCAGCAAGATGTTTTAATGCACTTGAAGAGTTAAGGTCACTCAACATGCACATGCAGAAGGGCTTCCTTTTCCTTGCTCCTTCTCCTTCCTGCCTTCTCCCTTTGTTTCGCCTTTTCCTCCCTCCTTTTCCCTTTCTCTTCTGCTCTCCCTCCAGCCATCCTCTCTTCCACCTTTCATCCCTCACTGAAAGCCTTCTCGGACCATTTTTTCCAAAGGCTCAGATCGGCCAAACACATATACTGACCCCTTCTTTGCCTTATTTCCTGTTTTAATTGAGTGTCGAAGGTTATACATTGCTATTAGAGCAAGACATGAGTGGCAGCAGGGGTCAGGGACTCCGTGGCTTTCTATTAGAGCCATAAAAACAAAATAGAATGATAATTTCACCTCCTCTAACCCCAATTTTTCCAAGATGTGATAGACACTGACCTTATTGTTTGATTGCTATTGACTATGTAAACTGCAGCCACACTAATTCTGCTTACTAAACAATAGATGTGCCCTTTATGACCAGGATGGGAAATAAAACAGTAAAACATACACACAGAAGATTCAAACAAACAGACTAATCCAGGTGATATAAAATGATAAAATAATGCCTTACTAGGGAGGTCAGGCCCTTTCTTTGACGGGTGTGACCCTACAGTTATTTCTTCTACCAATTTTCAATTTCTTCTTTTTGGCAGAACATCCTATATCCATCTCCAAGTGTTGGGACACAGGCAATAAATCTTAACTGCTAAAGAAGTCCCATCTATGCCTCTTGAAAGGTTTGTGGATCTCAGGGGAATGGGTTGTTTTAATTCGTATACGTGTATTTTGGAGAAAGTGAGGAACGCATGTTTAATTGTTTTAAGGAAACTTTTTATGAAATGCAGGAATATTCCTAAAAACTTTCATAGTCAAAGAACAAAATGAATGAAATAAAGGTTATATAACACCAAAAGTCATTATTTGATATTAGGATGTTAAAATATTAGTATCCATTTATCATGAATGTCTAAGTTGGGGTTTACAGCTGGATTCACATGTTGGTCAGATCAGCTTCCTTTTACCTGGTGTTTGATCCAAGTCCACAATGAGGAAATTTTGTATTTTATAACTTGAGAATTACTTTTAAACCTATGTGATAGCTGGTGTAAAATGACATAGTTTAATTCCAGATTCATTAATAATTACTACGAAAAAACTCAAAAGGTGCTGAGATTCGTTCTTTTTGGACCTTCTACTTCTGTCTTTGACAGAGATCCATGAGAAAGACATTTAGTAGAATAATCAATGCATTGGTTTTACATTTTGTCCTAAAGTTTGAGAAACCTTCTAAAACTGTCATCAAACACAAATTTTCACTTGTTCTACCCAAGAGTATTTACCCATTGCTACAGAATAGTTTTGCCCAGACTGTAAATCTTATTATGCAAAACAGTATCAGCAACATCTGTAAGCTTTGCCATAGCAACAGTGAGGAATCCAGTGGGTCAGAAAGGAGGACAGCCCTCTCTCATTTCCTATTGATGTCAGTATCCATGGAAACCCTTTTTAATAGTATCTGCATTAGGCTCAGAAAACAGGTAAGCTCTCTTTTAAAGAGAGTGCATTAAAAGAACACAATCCTTTGCAAGGTCAGCTCTTGAAAGCCTTGAAGAACCCCTTAGCCGAGAAAGCTGGAGAACTGTAAATCCTCACTTTCTTTGCTAAGAAGCTCAGCTGCAGAGAATCACATTAGCACTCTCTAACATGAACAGAGGAAAGTAAAGCCTTTGTTCCCTCCCTAAGATGTTGCACCCCTGAGAACCTACTTGCTTCACTAGGAGAATATACAGAATAGGTGATTACGTGAACTGAGAGATTAATTATGAACCGAATTCAATGGGGAGAGACTGACACAAGAACATGCACTGTATGTTTAAAAAGAAAAAAAAAGAAAAAAAGACTGTATTACAGGAATGCCATATGGCAAGTGCCCGTAAACTAAGAATAGGTACACAAGAATATTATTCACGCGGTAACATTTTAAAATATCTGTAAACTCAGCATTTTATGGATAAGTTGTCCGGAGGAGATGGTGCTACCTCCCTCTCCCATCGGGGCTATTTGAGTGAGAAGCGAAAGTTATCATACTTTTAAATCATCATGGTGGCAAGCCATCCTTGTCTTCTGCTTTTGATTTCCACAACTAAATGGACATGATTTTGAGTAACAAAAGATTACAACTATATCACTTTGTGATTAATTTGCAAATAAGAACTGTCATACACTAAGGTTCAGTGAGGAAGCAGTTTCTGATGATTTTTAAGCCCAAACTATTATCTAAAGTTAAAAAAAAAAAAAACACTGCAAAAAATGCACTAGGAAAAATCAAGACTGTTGAATTTGAATGCAGCCTTTCCATTAAATTCACTAGATTTGGAACTACATCCCACAGGGTAAATTTTTATTACATTACAATGAGAAAAGTAATCTTCCATAGCAGAAACGACATTTTAATTGTATAATGTGGCTATGAAAGTGACATTATGAGAAACCTTTCCCTTTTTTTCCAGACACACTTGCATGTCACTGATTGATCTCCTAATCTCTCCTTCTTCACTGAAAGAAAAAAAAAAAATCTGAATTCTCCTAATGAGTCAGTAGTTTGCATCTAAGGACAGAATATATGGATTGTACAGCCTGCATGACACACAGTCTGTCAAGGCAGCAACTTAAGGTCTAGTTGATGAAGGTATCATATTATTGGAAATATCTCATGGTTTAAATTATAAAGAATTACATACATATGATTACAAGACAGCTTCATGGTATGTTCTAAGGAAACCTGGCAAATGCGAATTAGATCTGCCTTGTAAAACCATGAAAACCATGAGCCATAATAAAATTTAACAAAAAAATTAAGGTACTGCAGTGAAACATTTAAATATGCTTTCTGTCTGAATGCATGTAACCCAAATATTTAGAAACACCAAATCACCTAGATAAGTTGAGGGTGAAAGGGACTTCTGGAGAGCACCTAGTCTATCCCCCTGCTTTATCTCCCCCTGCCCGTCCTGTTTTCTGGGAAGCAGTAATGCCTGACAGCCCAGTACCTCTGTACCTAGGTCTTGCACACTGTACTGGAGTGGTAAGGAGCCCCCTTAATGTACCTGGCTCCTGCTTCCACTATCGTTTGAAGAACAGTAGTGACAGACAAGCCTCGTATATCTGTAACTGGGTTGTGTCACAAAGGGAGAGATACCAGGACTCCAAGATCTATTGAGTTCTTGGCATGTGGAACTGGTGGAAAGTACCAGAATATTACATCATCTGAGTTGGACTGAAATGGAAAAGTGATGAAAGTCAGTTATCTCAGACCCTATAAATAGTGACCCCAAGTGAGACTCTTTGAGTTCTGGATCGCAGTGGGCTGTGACCAGCACCTCCCCTGAGTTGGGATGCCTCTCAGGTACTGCTGATGACTGGTCAGGGGCAAGAAATCATCTTCTTGAGACTCAGTCATTGCCCATTGAGGAATGCCGATGCACTGTGAGTATTTACTCCAAAACTCAAAAAGGGAAATTCTAACTATAGGTTAGCCTCTTATCTTCCCCTCTCTACCTATTTATGTGTTTATCTGTCTGCCTGTGTGTGTTTGTGTTATATACCTATACATGCTTTAATTTGGGATACCTTGAATTAAGTTAGTGTGAATCTTGTCTTATATTCTACTAAATTACCTTGTTAAAACTTAAATCGGTTAATGATTAAGAGCTGCTAAAATTTTGATCTACGTCACACCAATAATAAACTTCAAATTGTTGCTAAATCATAACTGTGTGAAAACTTTTCATCCACGACAGAGACTTCCCACACCCTTTCTGGGCAACTTCCTCCAGTATTTAACCACCCTCATGGTGCTTTTTTTTTTCCTTATCAGGCATTCACAAGTTCCAGCTTTTGCTTGTTGCTTCTTCCTGTCACCACTTGCAAGAAGACTCTGGCTTTGTCTTTTCTCACCAGGCAGCTGCATACAGCAGTGAGGTCACCCCTTACCCTCCTCTTCCCCAGGATGAATCAGTGAGCACCCTCCACCACCCGTCATGCATCCCAGGCTCCAGACCATTGCAGAGACCCTCCATTGGACTCTCTCCTGTACATCAGAGTCTGTCCTGTGCCAGGAGCCCAAACCTGCACCCTATGCTCTTGGTGCAGTCTCAGCAGTGCTAAGCGGTGAGGCAGGATCAGTGCCTGGCCCCGCTGCTGCACCCATGCTGGTGCCAACCTGGGTGCCCAGGATCACTGCTGCCACCTGGTAACCTGCTGTCCACCAGGCCCTAGGGCATTTCTGCAGAGCTGCTGTTTACATCAGTGGTAGAAGCTTTCTGAGCCCAGCACTCCAGGCAATTTTCAACTCACTTTACTGTCCACTTATCTACCCCCATACTTTATCAATCTGGTGAGAAGAAAACTACGGGATGCTGTGTTAAAAGTTTTGCTCAAATCAATGTATACAGCACCCACTGCCCTCTCCTTGTCCACAGTGCTGGTTACCTCGTCATAGAAAGCAGTCACGTTGCTTGGGCAGGATTTGCCCTTGGTAAATCCATGCTGGCTCTTCCCAGTTACTTCCTTGTCCTTTGAGTGTTTAGAAATGGTTTCTAAGAGTTTTCGCTCCTTCACCTTCCAGGGACTGTGGTGAGGCCAAATGGCCTGTAAGTTGCCTTGATCCATCCTCTCCTCATCTTTCTTTAAGATTGGTGCAGTGTGTGCCTTTTTCCTCTCTGATCCCACAGACTTCTGTATGTTTAACTGACTTAAGTGCTCTTTATCTCAGTCGTCCCTCCTGTGGGTAATATTGCCCTCCTACAAGCTCCAGTAGAGACCTGGAAAGCCTTGAAAAGGCCAAAATCAACAATTCTGAAGTCCACAGTTGTAATTATATTTTGTGGAATTCTTTTAGGATCTTGAATGTCACAGTCTCAGTGTCACTGCAGCCAAAGCTGCCCTTGATCATCACATCTTCCACCACTTCTTTCTTGTTTGAGTAGCGGGTCCAGCAAAGCATCGTCTCTAGTCTGGAGTTGCCAGAAAAATGTATTGCTTGTGCCTGGCTGTATTGCCCTTCCATAAGACATGTTAGCATCTGTACCTACTTTTATAGATGTACAGAAAGTTCAGATTGGTTGAGTTCACTGCCAATAAACAAAAGAAAGAAAATCCCTACTAGGCCTTAAAACAAGTATGAGAAATTGTTTTTTCAAAAAGTGGCAGAGAATGGAGAAAAAACACCCTTATTCTGCTTCAGCCTCTTTTTCCTGTGTCTAAAACCTGGCTAGTTTGGTAGAATAGGTGCGGGTTAGACAACAGGGCCAGTACCAGCCAATACTAGCTCTGAGCAAGAGTACCAGTCTTTACGCTCGCTCTCGGGCTGGCTAGACTGAAGCTTGTTGGTAGGAGTCCTGCTTCTGGAAAGAAACTGGCTTTGGGAAATAATGTGGACTTTTAGAAAGTAAAAAAAAGTTTCTTATTTTCATACATAAGGAGTGAATAATCAAGATTTTGAGATCAAATATAGACAGTTTTTCTCTTTGAAGTGCAGAATCAGTCAGCCTGGAAAGTGTGAATCAATTGCCAAATATATATATTCCAGGCACAGATATTCTGGAAAGTTTTGTGAGAAATAAGCATGTGTGTGTGAACAGTGCACTTACATATGGGAGGCATAACAAAACTCTATTCACATTTCATAGGTAGCCTGAGCACGTAAATGATGTTTCTTACCCTCTGTTCTAGCTAGGCAGCTTTTGGAAAATGGCTGAATATATGAAAGTTTAAGGGGAGTGTGTGTATGTGTGCATTTCTGTGCTTGGTTCTACTCAAGGTCAGAATAGAAGATCTAAGGTTGCTACTGGCCTTTAAAAATCTTTATTTGAACCTGCCTTTCTGACCATATTCAAGTAAAGAAAGAGACTTTTCTCCCCAGGCAAGGAGAACTGTCTATGTTCATACCCACAGGATGTGGATTTTACTTTGTTTTTATTCATTGTGCAAGGTCACTTAGGAATCTTTTGACTTTTAAAATAAAAGTATAAGGGCAAAATGACATCACGTTCACCAGATTGCAATGCAAGCCTGCCTTTCAGAGTTCTTTGGACCACACTTTTATTTCTTCAGTGCAAAAGCAGTAGCCTGAGCAGTAGAAGAGACAGTGAGACAGTTTTACTGAAAGTAGAGCTGTTGCAGTATTGCAACAAGCCTATGTGAAATATTCACCAAGAATTGCTTTTGTCTGCACAAATGATCACACTTTTCTGTGATTGCTTTGCTAAAGGCTAATTTAATTATCATTACACCATGTATTGGTATTCTGCTAGCCCAAATCTGAATATCGTGCTAGCAGTCAAAACTGCTGGTTGTTCTTCATGGTGGAGTAGTACTGGAAAAGGTTATACAGGTAGGAGTTTTCCCAGGAGAAGACAATAATTTCACCAATTGCCAACTGAAAAGTTAAAAAACTAGATGAAAAACTATATTCCTTACCATCATTGTCCTCTACAGTAGATAAATTCAAGAAGTGTTTGTGAAGAAGGTGACATGCTCCTCAGGGTCTGCTGTGTTTGCATGAGACACTGTTTTGGATATGAGTGTGAACACAGTGAAAGAAAATGTATTTGAAGAAATATTATTTTTATGTGTTAAATTTTTAGCCTCAGATAACCACCTCAGAATCAGAGACTTGTGGGAGATTTGGGCAATAAGGCCAAAAGGATAAGGCAGGGGAGGGATTTGGGGATCCATGAAGAAAGCTAAGAAGATAAGAGCTTCTGGGTTTAAATTATCCATGGATCATCAGCATAGACAGCAACACCTACTGCTGCTAAATGAAAGTCATGTAATTTTTTTTGTGTATGAAAATACCGTCTTCGTTCCCAAGAAAACAGTTGTGGAAAAGGAACTGATTTTTTTACAAAACTTGTATAAATATATCTTTTGTTCTCATCTTCCAGGCTGCCCCCAAATACTTGTCCCAGAAGGCTTAAAATATATTTTTTTCTTTCCTTTTTTTGATCTTATAAACATTTCTTTAGTGAAAGCACATATTTTTATAGCAACAAAAATTGTCCTCAAACGTAATACAAGACATTTCCCTAAGAAGCATGTGTTTGAGAACAAGGACTGTGTCCATGTCCATTTTTACTAGCCAAATGCCATTATGCGGAGCTGTGACCTGCAAGAACATTTGATAAATGAAATTTTCACATGTAAGAGACTATACTGTTTTATAAGAGCCATGGCAGTTTTCCAGTTATCACTATCAAAGCGGATAACCATGATAGTAGTTAATCATAACCATAGCTGTAGATCAAAGATGTTTAGGTGGCACAGTATTACCCCTGCCTCCATGCTATTTGAAGACATCTATGCTGTCAGAGGATGAACAGTGCTCAAGTACCAGTGCACTCAACTGATACACAACATCAAGTGCAGGTATAGCGCTGTGTCATAACGTATATAACAGCAGATAATTTCAAAGGAGACAGTGTTTAGAAGTGCCTTGTATTGACTGATCAGGGTCATTGGCTGAGACCCTCATCAATTGCTAACATGTTTTTGTGGCTTCTCTGGGTTGATGTTGTTCTTTTGTATGTAACAGGTTTTAGTAAATCTGAGAAGCTGTGGCACTCTCACTTTGTAAGACTGCTTGATGGGGTGTTCACTGCACAAATCAAACTTTGTTGTTAGCATTGTACTGAAAAGGAGATGGTGGAGAAATGGGTGTTATTTTATTCCTATCCTTCTCACTAGTTAAGAGATGTCCCATCCTTTATAGGAAGTCTGTAATGGCTTAGGTTAACATTTTGCACAAATTCTAAGTGATATCTAAACTGCTTTAGTTCTGACCTGCTTCCTACGCAAACATCTTTCCTAACCTTACAATTTGCACTGACTTCTTCAGATTTTTATTCCTGATATTCTTTCGCTTTCTCATAAGCCCTGGCAACTTAATCCTCTGCACCATTTCCCTATGCAAAGTAACTTTCCCACCAGTTTCTGTCAACCCAAGAAATAGGCTACAGAGTTTAATCTTACCTGGACTTTATTTGAGACAGGGCTGGCCACTATGCCTTGTCCGTGGTTTAAGCTCCCAGGTAATCCTCTGGTAAAGAGATAATAACACTGTTCTCCCTTGAGATGAGAGATCTTGCAGAGCACTGTGCTTCCTAGCCCTTCTCCTGCTTACAGCAGAAATGGCTAGGAGCATGTCTATATTACATACTATAGTCTGACTGAGCGAAGTTGGGTAAGGTTATTTAAGCAGGGCTTGGCTGTCTGTACATGTCAGTGTAATTCTCGTTATAAAGGTACCAGCAACAAGCAACGGTGTATCAGCAACTGTCATATTAATTCCACTAGTTCTCTGCCTAGCTTCTTTGTGACCGTAATCAGGAGTGAGCAATACAATGAAAAGTGAAGGGGGACAAGGACAGAAGGGGAAGTTGTGCTAACTAAACCTACAGATTTCAGGCACTGTGGCACACTTCACGGCATGGTGTACTACCACCATCATAGACACTTCAGCTTATTAGTCTATGGGCCTTCTATGCACATTTTTCCTGTGCTCTGGACAAAGTTCAGCATTTATGGCTTAATTTCCGGTTTCCAAGAGATCCGTCTGTTCCTTGCAATATTTGCTATTGTTATAGAAAATAGCACTCTCACTATTCTTAATAAAAGACATAACTGAAGGAAACTGAAAATTTAAAAAGCAGAATTTACTGTAATGCTTTGTAGCAGAATGTTCTTACTCTTTTGTTACTAAATTGCCAGGCCTTCTATGGGGAAATTTATATGGGAAAACATTATTAGCAACAATGAAGTTTGACAGCAAAGAAACAGTGATATAGATTGTCCCTTATGGAGCTAAGTTCCACAGCAGGAGAAAGCATGCACGTTAACCTGTTGAAAGACCATGGACCTTTGTAAAACTCAAAATCACAGTTACCTTTACAGAGCTCTGATAAAACCATTTAGGGAAGGGAAGGGAAAGGAAGGGAAGGGAAAGGAAGGGAAGGGGAGGGGAGGGGAAAAAAAAAAAAAGATAATTTTGCTTGATTTATAGGGGAGGGAGGAAAGCAATCCTGGACAAACAGTAGCATAGTGTAATTGCAGTAGACTGGATGCATGGTACCTTTATAAGGCTGTTTTACCTTAACACTAGTGTGAAGTATTTCTGTTTCTGTATCACTGGTTTAAAGGATGAGCATCTTCCCTGTGAACACAACGAAATAAGATTCAGTTGTCCCCTGAAATCTCATCAATTTCAGCACTTCCTGGCAGACTGTATTGGTGCCTTTCATGTGCAGTAGCTTTAAAAAAGGTAAAATACTGTTGTGGGATCCTAATAAAAAAATAAATTTTTTACTGAAAAGAGTTAAGAAACCCAAAGAGATTGATAAGTCCATTCACCTTAGCTCTATCCTTTATTGAACAGATGAAAGCAATATGTAATACGTAGTAAAATAGTACTTCTGTTACTCTTTTAATAAGACTTGAAACCCTTTACCATCAAATTTGTATGTTTAATGAAACTAGTCCGTGTACTGAACAATTGTGCTGATTTCTACCAATTTATTTCTAATTTATAGGCATTTTCTAATTACATCCAGGACCTCTTTTTGTATCGTCTAACATTGAAAAATATTGTTAAAATTAAATGAGCAGCATTTTTATCTATTCTGTTCAAACCACAGATGCTAGATTTGATTTTATTTCTTACACTGAGATTGAAATTCTATTTTAATATGCAGAACTACAGTCTAGGGAGTCATAAAATGCAGAGTGTTTTCATTAGATGATGGCTCTGCACCTCTAGTTAACAGGAAAGCTGATTCATCAAACAGTAGTGATCAAGACACTGGGGCCTAAAAGGGAAATTCACCACAAAGAGGAGAAAAAGGATGTACCTGTTTTGCAGCATGTGGTTGTTTGGTTTTGGGTTAAGCTCTAACTCCACCAATAAAACCAAGTACAGCCATTTATTACAGATCAAGGCAACGACAAGGTTGAAGCATGGATTAGTCTTTCATTTACAAACTATTAGTTATGGAGTTTTAAAAGTTGATTTCTAAGTGGTGACTCAGCCTGGTGTTTCTCCTGATACCTGCATAATTTATCGGCTAGGTTTATTTGAACAGTATATTGATGTTAAAAATACAGTAAGTTGATTTAAAAAAAAAATCATGTAAAGTCTGCAGAAAGCTGCGGGTGCAAAATTGTTCCTGCATACAGGGTGTAGTATTTTAAGGAAGTATTTTCAATATTAATTTGGCAATTTTCTTATCTTGATTTCACAACTTACATGAGCCAGCCAAGTTAACTGGCTTGATGAAGTGTTGAATGGCATTTGAATGGTTTGAATGGCATTTCATGGAGTGTGGTGATGCAAAATAATCAATGGGAAGTCTCTCTGTTGTAAGGTATGAGCTACCATCTTTGTCATGACACACAAGGTCCTGCTCCTTGTGGTTTGAAACTCAAGGTGCATTTCTGCTTCCCATCAGAATATCTTAGTATGGCCAATATACTATGGACTAAAAGCATATGTAAGAGAATGCATCTCACTGAATAACAAGCAACAACAAAAGAAGCAAGAAATCCAAGACAATAAAAATCTCCCATACAGAATGATGCTTTTGCATTATGTATCTTTGCATTTGATCTCTGTCAGCCTTGTAAAGTGCTACATGCTTCTAGGTTCATCCCAGTAGCCATTGCAGAGCTCTGTTTTTCAAATGTGACTTCAAAAGAGCTGCTAAAAACTAAGTGTATGTTCAACAATCCAGTGTTTCCACAAACTGCACGTGCTGTTGCAAATGGGTATGATGGAGCTTCAAGACAGAGCTAAGGCTCATCTGTGACTAATTTTATCCAGAAACAGATAGCAGCCTGTTTTAAGTGGCTGGTACAGTCTCCGCACCAAGGAGCACTGCAATACCCAGGAATAATGTCTATGATAAACTTACATCTGTCAGTGAGGAACTCAGTTTCATATGCACAGTCCACAGTGCAACCAAGTGCTTTGTCTTCCTCTGGGGGTTTTGTAACGTTTGTGGGACCAAGATCCTTATTTCATGTGTATAAAACAGCATATAAAACCTCATTTTCATAATGTCCTGTTCAAAGTGACCCTTTCCTTATTTTTTCCATATGTAGTCAGATATACTGAAAAATAATTCCAAAACTTTCTGTTTATTTATTCTTTTTTTCTCATTAAATCATGTGAGTATATACTACATCATGAAGTGAGGCTAAGCATGTCCAGAGTTGCAGTTTCCCTGCAGCAATTTATCAGCAATGATTTTTTAATTGATCCCTACAGTATAAGCCAATTTAGGAAAATATCAGCTAGGCAAGGGCATTTGGAAATCTTTTGAAGTAAATAAATCTTTATTCATATTCTCCCATTCTGCATGTATTTGTTTATAAATGAAAGGAGATGCTACCTCTCCTGCTCCCTTCCCGTGTGGCAATGCACTCCCTTGATTTTTTTCCACTGTTTTAAAACTATAGGATAAATTATAATTCTAACCAATTATAGTTCTTTTTTAAAAAGGAAGAAAACCAAATCTGTCTCTGAGCTGGGGCGTTGAGCTCTTCAGGAAAACTACATAGCTGTTGGCCTGAGAACAGTTTCATGCTCATGAATCAGAAGAAAAGTGAAGAAAAAAATCAAGATACTAAGCAAAAAATAATTTAAATTCATCCACTATTCTCTGAAGCCAATATAGTGGTGCCCATTGATCTGTATGTCTTTGGGTTAAACTCCATAGACATATTTTAAAATCTATGATTATTTCTTTTTCTTAAGGGGGGGGCAGGGACAGGGAACAGGGGGAGAAAAAACAGCAAACCAGCCCAATATTTGTTAGAACTTTCATTCTCATTTAAATCTGTTTTCCAGACTAAGGTATAAAAACAGACAATGTCCTTCTCGGTGTCTATTATTCCTTTTGACCTGAATGCCTTAGTAAAAGTTTTTGAGAAGAAATGGACAATGGAGTCAGGTTGTTTCTTTGATGCACCTCTGTTTAATAAAATTTACAAAATTTCCATGAAAAGTGTGAAAAAACATTTGCTATTCAGAATTTACACTGTGCTGCCAGCACACCTCCCAAAAGCTGTGGTGAATTCATTCTCCATCTCTCTGTCCCTCTGCTCTCCTTTTCTGCATGCATACTCCTGTTGCCTTTTACTTTCTCACAGGCCAGGTCCACCCTTTCACAAGATGGTAATGTATTTCATCTTTGTGTGTGTATTTCTGCTGTAGTGCTCAGTTAGAAACGGGAGGCAAAGGCTGATTTCTACGGTTTCATGCTGATTTTTTTTTTGTTTTGGACTTTTGTACAAAAGGATGCTATTACACATGAAAGTATTATAGGGGTGGTGTCTGATTAATAGCTGTTCTGCTTCAGGATCACTCTAGAAAAACATGGACTCCCTTGCATCCTCACATTTCAAATCATTTGCTCTTGCATGTGCCATTTTGACATCTTGAGATCTTCCAGACAGGCCTGTTCCTTTCCTTCCAGGAGCTCCTGTGCTCAGACTCTGGCTTCCATTTCATTACCTTATTTCATATGAGATGTCTGATGAGCTATTTTCAAGAAACGGTCTTTAAAGGATTTTTATTGGAAGATCAGCAATCTAAAGTATAATATAAAATAAAAATGTTTTGCTTGCAAGATTTTAGAGATTAATAAATAGAGCTTAGATAATACCAGGCTGAAAAGTTGATCCCGTATGACTACAAGAAATAACCACTGTCAATAATTCAGAGTTTATTACCAATATTATTACTGCTTATGTGTTTTGCCTTTCAAATGGAAATATTTGGGTTGCTACAAACCAAAACGTTTGTCTCAGCAATTAGCCTGCAAGTATGTAGACATTAACATTTCCTTCTAAGGTTCTTTTTTTGTGCATTTTAAATTTTTAGAATAAAATTTATGAGCACAAAATCTAGAAAAACTAAGGGTTGGTTTCTTAAATCTTTTATGTTGCTCAGCACTGACCTTTAAAAATTTCTTTTGGTGTAACTGTACATTTCAGCCTTATGAATGAGTGAAGATACTTGCTCTGCTTTAGCCCCTAAGTATTTATCTCTGAGGGCCTTCCAGCACTTGATGGGTCACATCTTCTTTTCAATATAGGAATACCAATACTGGGTTGGAAGATGCCCATCAAAAGGTAACCAACTGAACACAGTTACAAATTACTGAGCATACAGTTTCAAGGACATTTTCCTACTCTAAGCAAAAGTGTTTTGGCAGATTTGGTATCAGAGCTGTGGTGAGCAGATTTGCCCAGCAAATAGTGAAAATGCTATCAACACAAAAAAAAATCTGATCTTTTCTCACAGTAAATCTTATGCAGGAAAGTGAAGGATCTACTAAGGACTCAGTGAATATATGTAAGCAGAAATCAAAGGAGCCTGATGTCTATTTCTAATGGAGATTACAAGAACGCGTTGCAGAATAACTCGCACTGATGCATTTTTCTGGTTTTCCTCCTGTATGCAGCTCAGAGGTTTCTCATGACAAGGTCATCCCTCACAGAGGACTTCTAGTTTTTTCATATCACTGGAGCATAAAGCAAAGGATTGGCTTTGTGATGAGTGATTTGTCACTACTCATACCATTTTGAAAGTCCCCAAAGTTACTTGAGGTCTTTCTGTGTCTAAGGAGGAACAAGGGAAACAGGGAAGCTGTAACTTCTGAGCTGTGCATAGGTCTCAAATTCATCCGATGTGAGTTCCCAGACTGGGAGGAAAGTTTCTGGGCACAACCAGCAGCTGACTACAGTGACACAAGTGTTGCCTCAGTGAGCAGGAAAGCTACTGTGACCAAGTGGCAGCTGAGCCCAACCTTGACAGTTCAGCTTCAGCCACAGTCCCCAGCCAGCCCTCTGGAGAATGACAGGGTAACCTGTAACATGTAACAAAAAGCTATTGTCAACTCCTGCCTTGGGTCCACCTCTGAATTTGACAATTCCTTGGCAATCCTAAAGGGTGAAACGTGTTACCTGAACTTGAGGTTGGTGGAGCACGTGAGGATGTTGATGGGCAGTTTGCAGTGTTGGATGTGTTGGCCATGACCTGCAGTGATGGGCATGATGGTCACGGGCAGAGGAGCTCTATCATGTGAGCTGACGTAACTAGAGAAATTTCTATAAATCTCATGCCCAGGCCAATGATTAAAAAAAAAATAATGTAATGCATTTTTTTTTAATTGTTGATATTCTTTTTTAGTTGTGGTTCCCCCTCTTGACCTGATAATTTGTACTTGTGTTAAAACACTTGTTTACAGAGTGCTGTCAGTACCCTCGGTGTCAAATGAAATGGAAATGAAAAGAAAAAATCTTTGCCTGCCATTGGAAACCTGGTAGGGCATCATTAATTCATTCTAATGACTGGGAGATCAATTACAGAATACTGATTTTTACTAGTTACAAGCAAGGGGATAAACACAATAAAAAAAATCAAGGATAATGTGTCATTAAGAGTACCTTCTTGGTTTAGTTGACAACTGTAATTTGATTTAAATTATTTATGGTAGTGCTGCATTTAGTAGTATACACATAAATGCTCTGTAATACAATTTGAAAAATAAAGTGATATATTACATTTGAAAACAATTGTACTAAATGTGATACTTCCTGTACGTATGGTGATGTATGTGTACCACTAATGCGTAGTGGCTGTAGGATAGTCAGGTAGTCTGTGTAGAGTTCAATTTTCTGTTTTCTATCTTTTGTAATTTTCCAACAGCATTTCTGCTATACTCTAGCATTATTTTTACTTTCTTTTGTTTTGCCTATCTCAAAACTTGCAGTGAATCAGTAAAAGCCTTCTAAGCACTCTTTGTGGGTTGGTTAAGTCACTTTGGAGCACATTTTCCATCTGCTTTTGCAATTCCTAAGTCACTTAAGAGCCTTCAGCGTCTTATCTTTTTCCACCGGGGCAATGGCAGTAGCAATTAACAAATCTAAATTAAAAATCTGTCAAGTATAATGAATAATTACAGAACTACATTTGCACAAACACCAGATTTCACCTATATCAGTTGATCGAACGAGGAGATGCCAGGGACTTGAAAAAATAAGGTATTTAGTTGTAAGTAACTTAGTATAACTTTGATAAGCAGGACTCCAATGGCCAGTGAGAAACCACATGCCAGTGCTAACAGACTGGGAAAATAGTTTCATTCTAGGCAGCATATTTGTTATGCAGGTTAATGCTCACCAGAGCACTGCTACACACCACGAATACTTGTAGTTCTTACTCTTTTTTAATCTTTTTGTCCCACTTACCGTGAGCAACAGATATTTGTGTTTTCTTGGATATAATCTGGGGAGTCCTACATTTTGTTCAGAATTGCATTTTTAAAATTGTAGGAAACTTACTAATAACAGCATTTTTTTTCTTACTCTTTTATGTTCGAAACCCAAACTCAGTAGCCTTTTTTGGACATGAGAAGTGGAGCTACAAAACTAATTCTAAAGGTTCTAATTCCACTTCTTTATGAAACAAAGGAGAGTAGGGCCTGGAGCAGTGTAGATTTACGTGACTAGCCATCAAAACACAGGCAGGAGATGTTGCAGTAATTTATGATCTGGCAGCTAGAGGCTGGAGGGGCCTATTTGTGTGCCTATAGGACCTTACAATGTAATCATTACCAAAAGGACACTGTTTACTCTTTTCTGTATGATTTTTATGTAGGAAGTAGTCCTTTATGGTAAATTAATAACACGGGAGTTCTTAGAAATTAGTTAAATACAAATCTTTCCTACTAATCTATGTGAAACTGAACAATAACCAGTTATGTTTTACATATGTGATGCTGTAGGTGCTACCTTTCAATTAGGTGTCTTATCTTGACAGACACTTTCACATCTAAAAGTGCTGCTGATCGAGATCTGCAGGACAAAATCTGCATGACTTGGAAATCGATAGAAAAAATATTGAGCACAGTGTTTCCAAATATTGGTTAGATAAAAAAGAAAAGTTTTGTTCAGCTACTCTTTAGGCATTTAAGGAAATCAAATATATTTTCAAAATCATGAAAAACAGCAGTGCAAGGCTGTACATTTAGCACTTAAATATCCACGCTCCAATGCAAATTCACTATAGAAGATTTTTTTTTCCCCTGGAGAAACAGAGAAGATGCTCAAGAGTGTTTTGTTAAAAAGTCCTTATTGTGGAAAAAGCAAAGCACAAGAATCTGGGGACAAAGAATACTGTATGATGTGATGGATTTATTAAAGAGGAAATCCAGACTAATCTGACTAATCTGTCCCCTTGATCTATATTATCAAAATTTAACAGCCGGTCTCTGCACTGTGCAGACACTGAAATATCTCCCAACATGCTTCTGTAGTTGCCTCAGAAAAGAGGCACAGCCACCTTTATTGTTACTCAACACATGTAAGACTTGGAAAGAGTAAAGAAAACAGCTAAATCAAACACTTAGCTGGAGAAGAGGCAAAGAAAGCAAAGAAAAAGAATCCAATTGTTTTATGTTTGTTTTGCTAAATGGTTTTTCTGTCAAGGATTGTGGAGAAGAAACCCTTCCGTCCTCCCCCTGCCTTTTTAGCTTGTTTGTCTCTATTCTATAAGGCTGTGAGCAGACAGTACCATATGACTAGCTATATATTGCTGCTGAGACTTCTGCCAACACTAATTAACCTCCTCCTACAAATATCAACAAAGTACAACCTAGGCTTTGTCTGAACGTGATTTAAACCAATAACGGCAATAAAAAAATCCCAAACCTTTTCTAATTGTCTTGCAGTCAGTAATTGTTTGGTTTCTTTAATTCAAAATGATCCTCCAGCTGAGGAAATTGTCCCCTCCCTCCGCCCCTACAAATTCTTCAGCATTTATTGTAAACTTGAAATCCCAGCTGCAGATGTAGTTCAAAGAGCAGGAGTGCTACAGCCCTCAGGCTTTCTGCAGCTGATAAACTTTTAGATCCCACAAGGTGCTGAGCACTCAAAACAACCCACCAAACCCCCAAAGGGCACAGAGGATGCTCAACACCTCTCGATTGGGACTGATTACTTCAATATCTCCTCTTTGGACCCTCACTGTACATTAGGGTAGTCAAAGCACACTGAGATGCTACAAGTGACAGGCAAAATCCTTCACATGCAAAGGTTTTACTCTTCAGGTTTGTTGCAGTGTGAAATCTAGGAGTTAACTGGCGGAAGCAGTAGTCACAAGAAATATAACTGGGATCAAGATTTGGACATTTTGGTTCAGAGCACCTTAGCCAAAGGGGGCTGGAGTTTTGAGCAAGGCACATGAGCAGCCCGGGCTGGCAACACCTGCAGTACTGCTGGAAACCAAGGTCTGCCTACACCACCTGTATAACCAGCACTGCTGGAAACCTCATGGGAAAGAGCTCCTTGTTAAATCTAGAAAACAGAGAGTTTTTTGTCTGCATTGAGCTTCTCTTTTATTAACCCATTGTTTGGCCTCTGTTGTTGTTTTGAGGTGTTACTGAAAATGACCAAATGAAGGAGGTGGGGTCTTGTGAAAGTGGTTCAGTGTTAAAGGTAGACAGTGAGGCACTCCTTTCCTTTAAAAAGGACTGCTCATTAATATGCAGCTATCTTAAGGCATATGTTACCTTAAATACCTCTGGGAAACATAAAATACAATTTAGCTAAATGATTAAATATTTTCAGAATTATTTCAAAGGCTGTTAGAGACATGTGCATAAAAAAATAAGGTATCACACATACCTCTCTATTCTTAGATCTGTACCAAAACCTTACTTTGGTTGTGGGGGTTTTTCCCCCCTCTGGCTGATGGCTCACGGTAGCAGATATTTCTCAAGCAAGATGGTAAGGAACATAATTGGTGCAAACTGTCTCTGTAGGACAGTGTTTCCAGAAAGATTGCTTTAGTTACATTCTCACATTTAACTTGCTTTTGATGCGTATTTTTCCTGAAATGCTTTTTTTAGTCACACCACACTCTCACCAGAATTTCTTCATCCAGTAACTATAACTGGATAACTGTTAACTGCCTCTGATAACTGGTAGGTATGACTTCTTAAGTGTCCTGGGATTCATTTACTTAAATCAGTCATATAAACACCATTGAAAGCCAGTAGTGTTGATGTGTATAACATGCTTGGCATTATACAACTTCTCCCACCTGAGAGCCAGCGTCAGACTTTGGCTACATAGAATATGCCTTACAGGTTTTACATAGCTTCATTTCAGTGAAACACTAACTTTATTTCTGGCTATAACTATGTGATTGAGGGTGTCATCAGAAAGACTGGCTGCATGCCCAGTATTAGATGTTTGCTTAAATACTTTGCTGAATTGGGGAATGAATGTCCCTGAGACATTCCATAGAGCTTCTGAATCACAGAATAGCCCTAAATAAATCTACTCAGTTATAGAGACATTTTTTTAATACTGTACAGTATGTAGCATTAGACTTGACATTTTTATATATCCATTATTGCTGAGATACAGTTGCTGTGGGAGGTGTAATTTAGAATTTTCCAACCCTTGCACATTTAAAAATCTCTGTCACAGCATTACACTAATATGTTTATAGTCATATTTCTTTATTTTTTTTATCTGAGAGTTGTACTGTGTATCAGTTTTATAGAGCTCTGTAAAGTGTATCTAATTAACCCTATCCATGTTACCCAATTGTTTGGGTTTGTGTGGAGAGGAATGAATTTCGCCCTTAAGGATCAGACACCTAATTAAATTGTTTAATATGTGTTTTATTAATGTTCTTAATTAATTCTCTTCTGAATAAAAGCAAGGAACCAGCAATATTTGTTCATAGCAATATTTTTCAGCAAAATATTAAAGTAGTTAATTTCTTATCAGGATTTATTTGAACGATTAATCAGGTACTTTCTGTCCTTTTACTCTGCATGCTGAGGTAATGGAGCTGTTAAGATTAAAAAAATCAAAACCAACAAACAAAAGTCTGCACCCATCATGTCATAGAATAACCTTCAGACATGGCATACTGCATAAATAACTGATGTCATCAAGGCTTATGTCAAGGTACAACACAAACAGTTAAGGTACATTTGACTTGAACTAACGGATGAACATGAAGACAAATGGTGTTAAATAAAGGTGCATTTTTTCGTGTCTGCTGTTGGCATTGCCATTTACTTTCTTATGAGAGAAATTGTATCAATACAATAAGGTTGTTAAATGTTTAACAGCAACTTAAAACATATAATTTTACCACAGACAGACCTCTCTCAAGCAGTGGCTTAATCAGCAGGTGAGAACAGAAGACTGACCACCCTGCAGAAATGGTGGTGCTGACAGTCCTAGCAGTACCAGGTCTTCTGCAAGCTGCCATCAGGGTTGGTCTGGTGGGCTCGTGGATCACCAGCCTGCTTTGCTTGGTGCCTGCCTTGGCAAATGCTTGAGAGACCTCCTGCGCATCCAGGTAGCTCTGAGGCTTCACAGTCTGTCCTTGAGTGCATGTCCTTTCACAAGGGCTAAGCTGGGAGGAGTCTGGATGGATGGAGAAACAAGGATGGAGAAGTCAGCATAAAGAGAAGAAAACACCCAGAGCAAAAAGCGCTGCAGAAATTCTCTCTCTGTTTGTTTGATCTGTGGTCTGAAGCTGCAAGGACACCTTTCTCTTCTCACTGTCTCCTCCTATAATTTGTTTTCTTGAAGGCGAGATGCCTGGGAGTAGTGAGACCCTGGCCCTTGTCACCTTTTTCACCTGTGATACAGATGGTGAATTTCATGCATGTTAATGCTTCCCCTTGCCTGCTGTCCCTTAATCCCTTCAGATGAAAGTTGTGATACTTCATTCAAGACACATGGCCTAGGAGCAAGCACCTAGCTGTGACTATCAACACGGTGAAAGGCAAAATACTACCCTTTGTCATAGCGAAGTCGTAGGGCACTATGCTGGGGAGCTGGGAAGGAAAAACCTGCCTTGTTCTCACTGAGGGGATCAGTGAAGCCTCACAGTCTGAGTGTCTCAAAGAATGTTGAAAGTTAAGTCATAAAAAATTAGCCATAGAAATAAATGTTACTGATTAGAAAAGCTATGGTAGAGTCCAAATTATACTCACATTCAGCATAAGAAATGAAAAGTTTTCGATTTTATTCCTACCTCTTTTTTTCTCCTTTTTTTTCCCAAAGAGGACATTTCAGAACATTCATAAAATATGTACAGTTAATGTTCCCCCCCCTAGTCCTTCCCACCCACACTCTAATATCAGCTGCAAACTTGCTAAGACTGCACTCTGTCCTACAATTTATGTTGCTTATAAAAGCATTTTACATTTTTTCCCTCTAGTTCATTGCTGGATGCCATTAGCTACTGGTCACCAATAACACTGATCACAGCTCTTCAAGCCCAGAAGTCCAGTCTATTTTCCACCCAACTTAACATTTACTTATTAGGCCATATCCTGCCAATTCGGCTACAAGGTTGCTACCAGAAACCATGTGGCCTTGCTAAAACCAAGGTGTAAAACATTGCTTGTCTACAGCACCATTCATCTCATTGAAAAAAGCAGTCAGCCTGGCCAGGCAGAATTTGTCCCTGGTAGATCTATGCTAGCTGTTCCCAGTCAACTTCTTGTCTTTCAAATGCTTGGAGGAAGCTTGTTTCATTATTTTATTTTTGAATTACTACCCTGCTCATGAGGTTGTCTTGGAAGACTCGGTCAGAAGTTTGACAGATTGTTAAGCCCCCAAGTCTTTTCCTTGCTTTTCAGCAGCTGGGTTGCACTGTGCCTAAGTGGGCAAAATTCTGAACTGTCCTAAATAATTATTATCATTCAAACAAATTTATACAATACTAAATTCGTCTCAGCATTTACAGTACACAACTCTCATGTGAGGCTTTACAGAGTGGCAAACCAAGGATTTTGGGAAACATAGTCTAGTAGTCCATTCAGACTTCAATTTCTATGAAAAAAAAAGAGCTACGAGTTACCCAAATAACTCCGTAAGGGATACATAGTAAAAGGAGGAGGCAAATTTCTGTATCCTGGTCTATAAATCTGGCCTAGTCTTGGGTTAGAAGAATCTTACATGTAATCCTAGAGAAGAAGTCTAGGTCGTAGTTGGTGGAGTAGCTAGAAGACCCTCTCAAGTAATGTAGCAAGAAGCGCCCAGGGAAAAAAAAGTGAGAATAAAATATGCTGTATTGTGCATTAAGACAAAAATCAACTCACAGATCCAGTCCTACAGGATTTCTGGGCAGGCAAACGTTACTACTTTGAACAAGGCTGCTTGTGTGTGATGGACTTACAGCAAGGCTGTAACAACATCCCTGTGCACCACATTAGCTTTATCATCCTGAAGGAGAGATGGAAAATGTAGATTCATAACTTGATCTAAAAAAAGACATTTCAGTGGAGACTTGATTCTTCTTCTAAAACAAGTGCAGTTGATAAGAGTTTCCATTTACTCCTTTGTGCCTCCTTGCCCTGCTATATATTTATGGTATGCTATAATTCGCTAAGTGACCAGTGGAGCTGGGCTGCCCATCTGCACTGGGCATTCGAAGCCAATATGCTTTATTGTGGAGTTCTTAAAAGTAAGACCTGTTGCAGGCCATAATATCAGTTTACAGTTGTTTTTTTTTTTTTAACTCTTTTGTGGGGGGCATCAGAGAAATTTGAGAGTAGAACCTGGAATTCTGCTCACTGCTTTTTATATATGGAGCTCTTTCAAAAGCCTCTTCACAAGAACAGGTAGGCAAAATATTTTAATATCCTGACTTTACTTGACTGATATGTGGGGACAGCAGTGAACTACTGACTTCATGAACAAGGCAGGCTCAGAAGCAGGAAAAGGTTGTAATAAACCTACATGCCAGGAATCATAGAATCACAAAATGATACAAGATTTTTGTGATATAAAAAGACCTGGGGGGTTATCTAGCCCTATACCCTGCTCAAAGCGGGGCTAATGAGAACAGGTTGCTCCATGGTTGGACCATGTTCAGTTGAGGTTGGAACACCTCTATGGATGGAGACCTCCACAAACTCTCTGAGACATATCCAATTTTTTTTCCATGGTCATGCTGAAAAAGTCTTCTTAATGTTAAACCAGAATTTCACGTGTTCAGAACTGTGCTTGTTGCCTCCTGTCCTCCACCTTCGACAAAGGTCAGACAGCAGCGACCTCTCCCGTTCACCTTCTCTTCCCCAGACTAAACCAACCCACCAGCCTCTACCGCCCTCATCCATTCCATGCTTTAGCCCTGACCACCGTGGGAACCCTCCACTGGACTTGTTGCTGTACATTAGGGCCCGTCCTGCACTGGGAGTGAAAATCTGGACACTGCACACTGTGCAGTTTCAGCGGTGTGGAGAATTGGAGCCAGGTATTGAAGCACCATGAAATGCACGTCTTGCATGCAATTTCCAGTCTTGCAGCCCTTAATCAGACAAATAAAGACTTGGGGAAGGGTTCATCAGTCTGATAAAGGACTTCGTGGCCCCTTTTTTCCTTTTGGCAAAGTAGCTATGAATGCCCATTGACAGACTTTCTTTTGTTAAAACCCTGTTCTGTTATCTCTGTACTATAGACTTGGAACCACAAGTTTGTCGAAGGAGTTGCCCTTCAACAAACAATGTTGTGTCAGATCTCTGTAAAGCAAGGTTTACTGGGTATTTGATACCTCTGTTAGATCTCATCTTAACCTGACTCTGAGCCAAGTTACTCTAAACCCCAGAGATGCAATACAGCCTTGTGATCTGTCAAACCATGAATACACTTTGATGGGCCGAATTTTAGTTTCATGAAGCATAAGTTCAGACTGAGAACCCAAAATTCACAGTCATAAGAAGTTGTTTCGTTATATGTAGATGAAAAATATCTATTTTAATAAGCTTACTGGCACCTAGGTGTCACTTTTTTCCCCTGCTGAATACAAAGCTGGCTGATACAGATATTTTAGGCTTACACGCTGCAAGTAAAATAGTCTGCCCCAACAAAAGCAGAATTCTTAGTTAGGATATTTCCACTACAAAGCATGCCAAAATGAGTGGGCAATATTAATTTTCTGCAAGAGCTTTGAAATTAAATTAACAGAACATTGCCTTCATGGCAGAGTGTGTGTAGTTTCATTACTCCCCCAGCACATAATTTGTCAACTAATACACATTAGCAAAGCTATATTATATATATTTTATATATTATATATTGTTTCCCAGGCTCCTAACTCGATGTGTGCATTCATTGATCCGATCGCTTTGTTGCTCACTTACTGAATCTGCTCCACTCAGCAGCTAATAGAGGTGGTGTTGGTAGGAAACCTAAACTTGTTTATGTCTCCTTCTGTAAAAAGTAATGACAGAATAATTGAATCTAAGAAATGTCTACTTTGCAGGTAAAAAAAGAAATTTACCAAAACTTACGTGCCTAAGGACTACCAAAACTAGAAAATTCTTCAATGATTTCATGTGTTGATCCAGACCAAGTCCGTTGTTTAACACTGAGGACATGAAGGCATTAAACAAAATGCTTTCTCATTCCAGTCAACTGTCAAGCTCCTCTAACTCTGATAATGTAAAATTATGCCAAAGTTTTTTATTGTCCATTCATGTGTTCTGCAGGTATATATGAGCAGGCCATTACTAGTCTATGCATGCATAAACAGAGTTATTTTGCTGTTTGCTCTTCTGTGTGCTTTGGATAAATCACAAAAACCTGGGACATGCCCAGAATATTGCTTCCACTGACCTCAGTGGGCCACATTTCTTTACCTGCTTGTAAACTGATCCCACACTTCCAGTAAAAAAGCGATAAATCATGGCAAGTGGGAACTTGGAGGGACCATCCTACCTTTTCTCGTCTGCAAAGAAGAGAAGTAGAAGCTGTGGAGCTATTCCACACTTAAAAGTTTTAGCAGTGTGTGAAACTGATGTTTATGGGTATTACTTGTTTGCCTGTTTTTTCATCGGTCAGTCTTAGACTCACTTCATGTACTGTGCACTCCCAGGAATACGGGAAATCTGATTGTTTATTAGATATTTTCATGGAAAGCTTCATATTCTTTCAACGTTACAATTTGTGAGCTCAGATCTGTTGGAATGGAGGTTTGTTTGTACTTGGATAAGTAAGTACACTGAAGATAGACTCTTGTTGAGTAATGTTATCTGTCAATATGCTAACAAGGATATTGCTATATTAATTAGTTCTTAATACTGGCTACTGTTCAGTGTTCAGCATCCCTGCTACTTAAAATGTCACAAAAAATAACCTGTCCCTTACTGAGTAGCTCCAACAGAACACCTCGGAAATGTGTGTCAAGATAGAATAGAAATATGCTGGCATGGAGACTCCAGCCATGGAGGCATCGAGTTGTCCAGCCCTGGAGCCACTTCAGCTTGGTGGGGTTAGCATGAGGAGTCTCTGGGAGCTTCAGACCAATGTGCAAACCCTCTCATGTCTTTCCAGTGGCCCTCCCCAAAACATAATGCTCAAATGAAGACATTTAGATGCGTAGTGCTACATCTGATGTGTGCCTTTTAAGCTGCGAATGACACAGGTTTGTAACTTTTGTTAACATCCATTTCTTTAAGAGTTGACCTTCTTGTTATATCATTTATTTTTCCCATGTGATGCTGCATATAGCTTTTCTTATTTACTGTGTCTTCTTTTTCTGTCTATCTGTCTATTTCTGGAATGTAGATACACTATAATGACTCCAGTGTTTTATATCTGCCTGATGAAAGAGGACTCATGTTTTATAGCTTGATGGATTTTATTAAAGCTAAAATGTAATCTTGTTAACTAGATCATATATTTTTTCCCTATAATTTAAACAAGGAGATGCAGAATGTCTATAATGTATGGTACAATTTGCCAACAGGAACTTCATACTTTTTGTTAACTTGGTATATATCCTACACATATAAAATGCAGGAAGATTTGAAAGATAATTTGTCTTCCATTATTTTCCTCATCTGGCTTTTTCGTTTAAAGTGAAAAAAATTTTATTCTAATTGATGAAGTGTAAGTCTTACCAAAGGTACGGAACTGAGTTGGAATAAGGAATTTCTGCTGCTTAATTATACTAAATGCCACACAATTATATTTAGGTTCTTCCCGGTTTAATTTAGTTTATCCCCTTAGGAGAGATCAATTCACAATATATAATTTATCTGTAATACACTGTAGTAAATATTTTTCAAAAAGGAAATCATAATGAGTTGAAGACATGCATCACAAGCTTCCTATTTTCTACCTTACCTTTTCAAAAGATTTTTTGTTTCAGTTCCATTAAATCTTTTAAAGGGGAAAATCAGACCTCCAGAAATGTTCTTGGTTTTGCATCCTTAGTGAAGAGTTTACCTATTCATTGAGGCAAAATCATAATCCTACTGAAATCACAGGACCTTCTCCCCAGAACTGCTCCTGGCTCCACTAGCATTGCTGCTGGGGCTTTGCCTGCCTGGGGTAGGGCTGCACAGTGCTCCTGTCCTGAGTGCATGTTGCCCTGATGGTTCTCCTCTCCCCCTGCCCTGGTCCCTCTGGGTGGCAGCCCTGCCCTTGTGCACATTGGCTGCAACTCTCGGAGAAACCTCCAGGTGATATTTCTCCAAGCCTGAGGGACTACAGTTAGGTGTGGGCTGTGGGGAGATGCTCCTGCTGCCCCTTGTGCCCAGAATGGGCAAGCAATAGAGGAAAGGTGACCGCTGTCTTCACTACCTACATGAAAGAAACCTGTACTGAAAGTCCCACTTCTGACTTCATCTATGTGACACAATGCTTGTGTGTCATCACAAGCATTCAGAACCTCCAAAAATAAGGCTTAAAACCTATGAGATTTTAAGGAATTATTTTTTTATCTGCCTATTAGATTTTGACAACAGTGGCTTATATTTTGGGTTCCTTTCTGCATTAACAGAAAATTAGAGCATATACTTTTTTTTAGAAAGATTCTTATGAAATCATTAAATATTCCAGGATTTCAAGGGGCATAAAGGACCCAGAAGCACTGCCTGAGATCTCAGTCCCAGTGACATTAACAACAAATTTACAGCTAATTTATATGCAGCCAATATTTTTGTCCATTTTGATTCCAGTCTCCATTCTGGCAAAACTGCTGCTGGAGAAACTGATGGGAATATTGCTGGGAACAGATCATCGACATGACATTTCCATCATGTGCTGTGAGATGTAATTTGCCTCAATAAGCATGGATTAGGTAGAAATATAGATCTCATACTTATATTACCTGCCAGGTAGATACTCTAATGTTGCAGTGTTTAGTAGTATAAATCAGAATGCAAAAGTTTAGGAGAAAAGAAAGAGAAAATCTTTGGAGGTATGCAAATTTTCTTCCTGGAAGCTGAAGAAAATCATGCAGTTTATACCTGCCTAAAGATCTGACTATTGTTTGCTGCTGCACTGTTAAATGAACACCTCCACATACACACAGGACTTTCTAATCCTGATTTGCTTTATAAACCTGTAGACTGATAGTAGCTTCACAAATTACATCAATGTCAATATCATCCTGAATAGAGATGTAGTAGTGTACTCCGCTAGACAGTTTTCTGTAAGCTCAAAGCTCTGATATTTCTTAATATCTTTCTTTTTAAACTGTAGAACATTTAAGTCACAAGGCTGTAGTTATTTTTACATTTTACAACCTTGTATGAGGCTAACGACACAAATGCCTTTGTCAAGGGTAGACACCAATGTTAGTGTATTGGGACCAATGACTCAGTCAGTGCCTTGCTTGAGATGAAGTGTAGCAACCTGCAATTTCATCAAAGATCTGCAGGAGAGGCAGCACATTATATAAACACTAGCACTTACGCAGAGCTTTAGGCGAGGCCAACACGGGCACAAGAGCAGTGGAGAAGATCTGGTGCAAGCCAGGGGCTGTGTTCACTGCAAAGGTGTGCAAAGCCTCCATGACACTGATTAGACACCTTTTGTGTGCAGCAGCTGCACCATGGGTGAAGTCAAGCAGGGACAGCATCACTTTGACAGACTATTGACCAGGGTAGTTTATCCATCATCACTAGTGAAGTGTGCTGCAAAGCTGCTCATGAGAGACTGAATGACGGACAAGCCCTGCAGAGGACATAGGTGTGCATGGGCCACTACCAGCTCAGATCTATTGATCTGAGACATCTAGGGTCAGGGTCCTGAGGAAATAAAAGTGGCATGAGCCCAATGGCTAGGGACTGTGCTGATTTCCTCAGCTTCTTTAGGCTTTTGTGTAGCCTTATAGTAGCTGGCAAGGTAAGTTTTACTATATGCTAATCAGGTTGCATTTTGAAACCCAGCCTTTTTGCAGCACATCTTGGTCATGGCAGTCCTGCAGGGCGTGGGACAGTGCAGAATGGGCATGGGCAGGTTGCTAGAGAAGGTCTAAATTAGTAGGATCAGGGTCGGTATCCCTGTTCACTTGGTAAATCTCTCTGCTAGTTTTAACCTGACCTAACTGTGATTTACTCAAATGTGTATATATGTGAACTTGTAATGCACTTTCCTGGACACTAAGGCCATAGAGTGAAAACCACCAAGTATTTGGTGTTTAGAATTGTATATTTCTGAATGTAAGCATTCTTACTTGAATTTATGCAAAACTAAACCCACCCATTAGCTGAAAATACTAAGAAAAAAACCCGAAATTACATACAATATCCTTTTGTGATGTTTCTCAGAGAAATATCTGGGGGGAGTGAAAAAGACTTATACTGTCTTAATTTTCATCTTATTCTTCTAAGAGAGTCGGGAATAGTGGTAGGTAGTATGGTAAAAGAGGAATGGACTTCTTAGCTCAGGAGGTAAGCCTTTGTATATGCAAGAAATTTTATAGCAGTTTATCTTCAATTTTGTAAAAAAATGTATTGAGTAAAAGTAGTGCAAATCCTTACAGTGATTCTTCCTTTAAAATGTTGAGGAAGAGTTGTGGGTCTGTTTTTGTTGGTTTTTTTTTTTTTTTCATTTAGCTAAAATCAGTGAATCTGGTCTTTTTATCATATATTTAAGCAAATATGAAAGTATTTTTTAAAACCCTGAAGCTGCCATAACTTGAATCCTGACAATAAGGGCATTTATAGACATTTAAAACTGATTTATATCTGTATATTTTATTATCCTTCCTGTACAGGAGTAGCTATGGCAAGTAAAGAACCTCTGTAGTGATATGAAGTGTTCACACTAAAGCAATAATCCCTTTCTAAAAACATCAGTACCGTTAAAACAACCGTTCAGTTTTCTATAGCAGACAAAATCTGAATAATTTATTCAATCTGCAAAAAGTTGTATTTAAAGCAGAAGTGAAACATCCAATGGAAACATTAAAGTTTTCTAAATAAGGTTATATCTACACTGCAGTGTCTGGGTGGTACTGCATATACAGCTGACTACAGGTCAGTGCAAGTTAATTTATCTTCCACTTGGTGTTGGTGCCTCAGCTGCCGTGTGTAGGAGGGTGTCACTACTCAGGATAGGTGTTATGGGTTTACACTACACCACAGTTCCAGCTTTTTGAAGTTAGACTTGTGCAGCTTTCTCAAAGGGATTTTCCCAATTCCACCACTGTTTTAGAAGTCAAAAGTGAAATACTGTTTACCTGCAGGGTGAAAAGACAGGTTTTTATTTTTGGCTTGGAATACGTATCTTTTTTTAAAAAATCCAATTTCCATTAAGAAGCATATGTTGTAAGTAAATTGCCTGAGGAAGGATGTTCTAGAGCATTTTCCCGGTATAAGCAGTGAGCAAAAAACATCCTAAACCCCAACTAAAGCAATGAACTTGAAAAAATACCTACAATATCAACAGGCTGGTGTTGTTTCCCCAGCTATTGGAATCTCTTTTTTTGGTCCTGGGGTGAACAAGAGTTATTTGTGATCTGTTCTGGGGAATCACATCTGGAATATAAAAACAGACGGCTTCAAACCGAAGAACTACTTTGCACAAAATGCAAAAGTAAAGCATACTTTCCTTGTGCTCCTGACTGCATTCAGCAATAGTTAACATTGCTGGAATATGTAAGAAATGCTACATGTGTTTGTGGTAAAAAGGAAACATTTATGTTAATGCTTATTGTTTACTACAGCATCAGTACAGTTTAAGCAATCCAAATTTAGTTGTTGCGCTCCAGGTCATATGTCCTTATGCCAAGTACACAAGGGAGAAGGGGTTTTTAATGGGAGATACTGTATTCTAAATAACTACAACACAAAAATGGAAGGAAACAGAAGCTTGGGAAGGTGAAGGAATTGTACAAGAATCACACAGTAAATCATGGCAAAGCTAGGATAAAACCTAGATTTCTTGATTCTAGCTGGTAATACCAGCTATCGAGTATGCTGCTTTTCAGTGTATAGCATGAACATGCAGTACTTTGTAAAGAAGCATGCACTAGACATTTTGATGTTATTGATGTGCTTATACACAGTAACTAAGTCCAAGGAGCACTTAAATCTGCACAAACAGGACTTTTGAAAGGAATCTCTAGCATGAATCCTGACAGGGTAGTTAGGTTTTCAGGTCCATGAGCACAGAAAACCCATCAAAAATATCCCTGTCACTAAAGCAAGTTGTGCTCTCTGACAGGAATTTCACAATAAGTACTCTCCCTGCAGTATCTAGAGATGTAAAAGCTGCAACAGGGGAATTTGGAAATGTCTTTCCTGTACTATGCAGTTTTAAACACCAACAAACAAGCAAAACCAATAGTATGCTTTGCATAACTACTGCTGAACATGCTGATGCCTCATGTCAGGGGCTGCAGTGATGACAGATTTAGAGATTAGAAAATGAAACACACAGAATATTTTATGCAGAGCAGAGGACTGCCTTTGCTCAGCAGGGAAAAGGCGAAGTCCCTTGGTATCACACAAGAGCTGTCTATATTTACATTTGCCTCTTCGGGGACTACAGTGCATTCATGACATCAAGCAATTCATGGCCATGTTGTTGCGAGGAGCTCAGACTCAGCCTTAGGACAGCCTGCCTGCATTATCTGCCCACGCATGTGGCATACAGTGTTCCTCTTTCCAGGGAAACCTTTATACCTGCATGTCTGCCTTGCACTGGCCACAGGGCAACTCGTGGACAGATGTGCAGGACACCACCACGTAGCCATGGTGTGTGGGAACAAGCCACTCCATGCACACTTCCAGGTGTATCCTGATAAGCAGGATGTGCCAAAGAATTCCTTTATGGGATAACCAGTGGAGTTGTCCTGGATCTGTTTCCCAGGTGTTCCTGCTGTTACATAGCAGGAACAAAATTCATCTCTAGCATCATGACTGTTTCAGCACAGCAGTGCCTATGGAGGCACAGAGAAGAAAAATGATTGAATGCTTTTGAAAGTCTGGCCTCTTTGTGTAAAAGCCTATGTGGAATCTCATCCCCTCTGAAAATAAGTTCCCAGAAGAGATGGAGACTTAACACAATTTCCCAATCTTTTGAGGTTCGTCCCTTCGGGTAAGGGTACAGTTAAGCACATGGGAAAATACACGCTGCTGTGGTCTGTTGCAGTCTTTTTGTAAAGGCAACTTACTCATATCTCATCTTCACAGAAGAGTCAGAGATAAAGACAACCATGGCAAACAATACGAAAATCATCCTTAACTATTTCTTTCCCTGATCAGGATTTCCAGGGTGGCTGGTGATTTTGAGTATCTCTGCAGCTGATGAGGTACCTGATTTAAAACCCATGAGAGTGGCTTGGCTTTCAGAAAGGAAGAAAAATTGTGCCCGACTTTCTGTTATCCAGTCACACATTTTTCTGAATGTGTTTGCTATAGGAGACTTATACAGAAGACCTCTTTTGAGAAAGAGGTCTGTGCTAGTGGCTTTCATTTTGGTTGAAAAAAATACAAGATGAACCTCTCAGTATATCCTGGCCAAATTACAGCTGCCTAGTCATTTAAATTAATATACTAACTTCGCTTGCACACATATTCCTAATTTGCCTTTTAATTTTAATTACTTTATTACTAAAGAAAAAGTTTGTACCATCTGGAAACTCTCACTTTATTTTTCCCCATGTTTTCTGAGGTACCATACATAATTACTCGGCAAACAGCCTGCCTAATGCCACTCATCTTGCTAATAATTTGTATGCAGAAGATGAACTCTTGTGTGAGTGATAGTTCCTTTGAGGCAGGAGAGAGAGCAGACGAAACAGTTTTAGCTGAACAAAATGTAAGCTTCTTGTAAATATGTTGCTGAAGCACTTGTTCTAAATGGTGTGTCCACAGAGATTTATACTAATGATCCAAAATGCCAGAGTAGTGTGAAAAATGACTAAAATTCTGTCACTATTGTGTAGCTTGCATTACAGCCAGTGACAGCTGTCAAAGAGAAAGGCAAGGCGGTGAGCAGGAGCAAAAGTCTGCTGGAGGAGGAACTGGAAAGAGAGGTCTATCAGAGCTGGGAAAGCACCAGGCTTCACAGTGTGGAGTGGAAGGCAGGCTGGTAGAGGAGATGGGTTTGCAGATCAGGCCAAGTTCATGTGAGCTCATACGTAACTGTGGTCTCCGTTTCCTGATTTTTCTAGTGCCTGTTTTTGGGAAAGATTTTGTCTATATGCAGCTTATTTTCCTCACACTTTTGGACACAGTGTGAGGAAAACCACTGTTTTCTCACCTGAATATTGTTTCCACTTATTACATATGTTGCTTAAAAGAAGGAAATTATTTTCCTCTTACTGTTGCTACATAGCAGATGTTTTTAAAAAAGGTTTTAGGAGGAGGGAATAAGGCAGGTTTTTTTAAAAAGCATTCACTGTACCTGTTACTCTGACTTTTTCAAGTCAATCATCATTAGCTTTCTTTTACAAATGCATTACAAAAATAGTTGACTTGATATCCTTCTTTCCCGACTTGCAATACTCTTGCCAGTGTTAATACTTACAAGTACTTTCAGTCATGTAAAGTGAATTTGCTTTTGGTGGGAGTGTTAAACGTATCGGAAGAAGGGAGCACCAAATATTTAGGGTCTCACAGGAATTTAGCAGAATACTTCCAGGGTATACTTTCACTGATTTGCAATAAAGTTTCAGTTCAGCTGTTCCTGGCAAGAAACTGTCTTAAACCACAACATGATACTTATGCTACCCATGAGCAATGATTCAGTGACTTAATGTTAATTTCTGAAGAGGGACTTTAAATCTCTATTTATCGCAGTCATAGTAACTTTCCATAGAACAGGTGCAACAAAAAGAAAAGGAGCTAGTAAAATTAGAAATGTGGATGTCAGTGTTTTCAAGGAGACTAAGGGGTATATTAGGCCAAGAAAGTAAATTATTCTTTTATCCTTAGCATTTGCACCTTAGCACTGGCACCAAACCAGAGCTGAAGAGAGCTCTTGTCTGAGAGCCTCGTGTCTGAGACCAGACAAAAGCCTTTACTGCCACAATATATGCTATAAGTAAGTTTCCACATGTTTTAACTTTAGAATTATATTCCCTTCCAACAGACTAGAACTTGGACTAATTTTAGTAATTTATAAATATTAATTCTATTCCTTAAAATTTCTAACAATTTTCTAGTAATTTTGGTAAAGATTTTGAGAAAGAGTTTTGAAAACAGTTGATTGTAAAAAATTTGATGAAAGTTTGTAGATTTCTATTTACATATACAGTAGTTTACACAAACCAACAATAATACCTCAGACTTTTGGATTGCTCTTTAACAACATCATTTTCTAAACTATAGATACTTTTCCTACACAGCGACTGTGCAATCTTGATACTGATTTTATTCCTTTTTTCTATACTTATTAACATATATGAAATTTTTCATTCAGGTACCTGTGTTTATTACCTTATAAAAATATCTGCTTGTGTTCATTCCATCTCTAGGTATTATGAATTGAACTACCATGTATAATCTAAAATATTTGCCTTTTACATGTCATCAAGCTGCATTTGTAAGACAGACTCTTTACTCTTTGTAAAGCTTCCTTTTTACAAAAATATTTGGATTATAATAATTTCATTTAAATGTTAAATTTATTGTGCTTACCACTATACTTATTAAATTATAACTTCACATTCCTTAACAGGAATTCTCATTTGCTGAATATGAGTCCCACTCCCAGAAGGTCCAAATTCTGCAGAATTGTATTGGCTATTCACCATGTGTTTTATTATAACTGTTTGTTCAAGCAGTAAATGTTAATTAACTGTCCTGGCTTTGTTTTATATCTATAAGTCTGCTGACTTAATGCTAAAAGAAAACTAAGAAAATAAGTTGAAAATAACCTTTGCTAATGTAAAGAGAGGAAGCAAAAATGATGCTATAGCTTTTTTTTTGTCATACTGTAAAACAGCAATCTAATTTAATTATTACTTGTCACTGTGTTAATGACTATTTAGCCTTTATAAATGACAGTCTGCACTAAAACAGGGAGCTGACCCATGCTTTTAATACTAAAACCATTTTTCTCTTTTGTGCTAATTTCAATTAGAATGGAAAATTGTGTGTAATATTATTACTTAGACTGATTGCAGTCATATATAAAAACCTTTGAAGCTTTATGCATCATATCATTGAAGCGAGGTATTTTAGAGAGAATGGAGAGTTTTCTGTTAATAGTTTCAACAGCAAGGTTTTAAAAAGGTTTTTAAAAATAGAAGGTTAAGCCAAAAATCTACATACATGATGTTCCGTCACACCAAATAAATTTCTGCTAAAGCACCAAATCCTTGCAGCAGAAATTCAACTGGTAGCAGATTACACAGTCACATTACAAATATTTCCATCTACATATGTGGAAAAATCACACATGGAAATGCCAGACCCTCCTGTTTCTCATTTTCCTAGGGCTGTGAAAAAACAAACATGTTCTTTGTAACAGCCTGTCCCCTGCTCTGTAGTAACTGCTTCTGTGCACTCTTTTATCTAAGGACGGGGACAACTACTGCTTTTCTGCTGTTATCTAGCACTAGCTTAGCATAACTTGGGTGTCATGCCTTTAGCAGTTTGGGCTGTTTGAGGATTTTGGTGGGAACTTTTGCCTTGCTGGTGCTGGATGATTGGGGACAGTGACAGTGGTTGGTACCCTGGATCACTTCTGCAAATTGTTGTCAATTATAGCAGAGGTGACATAGCAACAGTTGAAGCATAACATGAATGTTTACATAGTGTTAGGCTTCTTTTTTGCAGAGTGACTAAAATTAGTGCTGGATTTAATTTTTAAAAGTGTAGTGATTGAGGATTTGATTCATAAGATATCTGGCTATCTCTCCAACAGGAGCAACAATCTTCAAAATGGGTTCTGTATGTGGGTCCAAAAACTCAATATACATATGCATTTGCTGAAGATGATCCTGCTTTGACAGATTTTTTTTTTCTCATTTCAATAGTAATTATCTTCCCAAAGCAGGTTATCTATTGTAATAAAGAAATCAGACAAAGGTCTATATGAAAAAGGTGACCAGTATAACTGGAAAACACCTACAAGATGGATGAAAAGGGGATGAAGGAGAAACAACACTAGTCCAGAGTGACTCTATATTCTGCCAGCACTCCTTAAACATTCTAGTGCCTTATTAATTTGATGGCCATGTGCTGTCTTGGAATATGCAGTTAAAATGGAGATAGGGTAATATGATAGATGTGCTACAGAATATGCACTTCTTGTATTTCTGTTGACTGTAACCAGTTTTAATTAAGTTGCTTTCAACTAATTCAGATTCTCTTTAAAAATGTAATTAAGATCTGTTGTAAGTTACTGAGACATCCCCCTCATTTGAAAATAGTCAAATGGAAGTAAAAGATTTTTTCCCCTTTCTTTTCCATGTGGTCAAATCTCTGCTGTGGGAAGAACATGTTGAAATACAACAGGGTTCAATTGAAATACTTTCTGGGTTTGGAGGGTTTTTTAGTTGTGTTCTTGTGTGGTTGTTTGGTGTTGATTGTTTTTTTGGTTTTGGTGTGTGGTTGTTTTTTTTTTTTTAGTTCTTAAAGGCACCAAGAGGATATTTCTTCTCTATTTTCTCCTTTTTTATACCTTTGACCTAATTTGTGGTAAAAAGGGAGCCTCTGTTTTGGGACATTGCAAAGTGGTTAAGAAACCTCTATGTGTACAGATGACTAAATACTGTTACTTGAGGGGGAAATGATGCAGGTTTATTATGAAACGTTCCTCTAAGCAACTGAATTATTTTTGTGTACTTAATAATATCCCTAAAGCTCTTCCCAAAATCATACTTGTGCTAACCGAGATCAGGTTAATGCTACACAGAAAATAAGATCTGATATCAAGAGAAGAAATTTCAAATCTGAACCCAAGGTGACAGACAGCTCTGTGAAAGACATTCCCTGAGATACAGAGCTTGTTGACCAGGAAATAGCAATGTCACTGTGCTCCTAGGAGCTTCAGCACTATTTCTGTGCACGGTCATTTTTTTTGCAGAGCAAGAAGTGAAGGATATATATTATTTGCTGTTGCCTTCACCTTTCTGAACCATGTGACACTGAAGGCACATTACAGACACTGTTTTACAACTAGAATAAAAGAAAAGAAAAATGTTTAGTGTTCTGTGACCTCACAAACATGTTTTATGTACCTAGGTAACCTATAACAGTATTAAGTTGTTTAGGTAGACTAAGGACCTCATCTCAAATATCTAAGGTTCTGAGTCATGCTGATAAATAATACCATCTCCCCTTTCTCAAATGGTCCTTGGGTATTTTGCTTGTGACAGCATACTTCACAGATGGCCTTGGGAATCTCTGATATGTTATAGCAAGCTTTGCTGAGCAACTCCTATAAAATACACAGCTTTTGTGACTTGGTGTTTGGTGCTTTGCAGGCAGATGCAGTCTCACGGCACAATATGAACTGGGGCATAAGAAAAAATTCAGTTGTTCATGATACAGATGACAGCATCTTTTAATGGATTTCAAAATTCTGTACCTCTACTAAGAAAATCTGCCACCCTTCACATTTTATTAGATATAACCTTAAGAAAATGATAGATTTGTCTGATCCAAACACTGATGGAAAAATACAAACTGCCAGTAAGTTAGGAAAGTATGAAACCTATGGTACCACTAGAGACCAAAAGTTTTCTTTGGAAAATCATTACACAAAGGTAGATAATATATGCAGAGATAGCTACAAGGTCTTAACAGAAGTGTTGATCAAATACAGAGGTCACAGTTTAGATAAGAATAAAGAATTTTATGTGCTTAGCTGAGATTAAACAAACCATTATGTTGGCCAGAATTTTTTTTCAGTGTTTGATACCGGAAGACATTTGCCATTTCATTAAAACAGCATAAAGAAAAGGCTATGTCTGGACCAGAATTGCAACATGGAAGGTACTCCATGATACCAAGTAATTTAAAGGTCAAAATATTCCAGGTTGAAAAGGAGAGAATTTTTTTTTTTCATTTTGTTGGTTGAGCTCGTGGTTGGGATTGCAGAAATGCTTTTTGAGTACTGGACTTAATTACTAAGCACTGCTGGACTGACAAAATATGGCCTATTCTTAGTGGCTCATTTCACAACATTGCCAGGATTTGAAATGTCTTATTTTTTCTTTTTTGTTTTTGTTGTTTGTGTGTGTGTGTTACTTTCATTAAGAGAAGAACACAGCATAGCCATAAAGCACAATGGAATCTTCAGACTTCTCTCTGTGTCAGTGTTGAATTGGTAGAATAAACTGAGTTTCTGGAAATTTGTAATATTTCCAGCTAATTAACTTGGTTTTGCTTCTGCTTTCTTGTAAAGAAGCTTTGAATGAGTTCAAACATCAGAAAGAAAAAGTGGAAAAAAGAAACAGCACCATATAACCTAAGGTAAAAATTTAAAGTTTCCACTGTAAAAATAATTCAGTTTGGCGAATTAGTTGCTATAAACTCACCGTGCTTTTCAAGTATGTCGTCTGACCAGTAATAGTTTGTAGGAGAATTGAGCAGTTGAAGGAATTACTTATAAATTTTGATATGGTAAGACTCCTAAGAAGAAAAAGCAAAGAATTTTAAAAGCATCAAAGATCTTGGATTCAATTTTAACTACTACTTTAGATCCTGCAGTTTCACTGACTTGCATTGTTGGCATTTAGGTACTTAATCATTGGATGAGATTTACTTAGGAAATGTCTAGACTTCTAAACAATTGCGCCTAGGTTCTCTGGGATATGTAGTTGATTGTGAGCACAAAACTCGAAACAATTAGAGACTGAGATAAAGCTGCTGATAAACCGTGGAAAGTATGAAAATATCTAGTCATTGAAAACATTGATATTGTAAAAAAAAACGATAAAAGTTGATGGTTCCGACCAATATTACAGGTGAAAAAGAAATCAGTTTAAGAGCCAAATACCATTATAAAAAACAACAAAATTTGCAAGTATTCTTATTTAAAGATAAAACTTTAGAACTCAGAATAACTGCCCTCCAAAGTTCTTGATCCCTCCCTTGGCAATGATGCTATTTTTGTTTTGTCAGCAGCACCAATGAATGCAGCTACTGTGCTGCATAAAATAATTTTATTATATGGCAGATAAAACAAGTGGTATGCATCAGATTGTAAATAATTTAATTTTATAAAGGAATTTTACATCTTAATCTGTTTGACCATCACTTTCACTTAGGCTCTGAAATAAAATTACGTTATTGTATTGCTTACTATAATCTAATATTTCACCCATAAAAAAATGTCAGGTCACATTTACAGCAATCTAGGGGCCTCTAAGTCAGATTGGAAGGTCATTCTGTTTGAGCATTGTAAATGAACCTGTCCAACAAAGTTTTGGTTAAGGACAGCCAAGGACTCATTATACAGTCTATTCACCCAAATGCTAGCAAAAACAATGCCAAGGCTATTACTGTCTGTCCTTTGAAACTTGAAATAGTATCAAACATACAGGAGTTTATCCTTTGTTATCAAACCTGGGAAGAAATTTTGTTAAAAAATAATTTTGTAGAAGATCTCTATGTAACAGTGGAAATAACATTAAGCAAAATAATATTTTGCTAAAATGAGGCAAACTCTGTTTTGGCATTAAGAAAAATGTGAGTGTATATTTGTTTTCATAAACTATACCTGGAGGCTTGACTATCTTCTATAGCCTCACTAAACTGCTACATAGGCGTGATCAAGTTCTAACAAGAGCCTTTTTTGCAGCAAACTGCAACTCTTTTTCTTATGTATGATTGCGTATGTGTGTGTTCAGTATACACACCATCAGGGAACATGACTGCAGTCTTGAAAGTGGTTTCCACTTCACTTAGTGTTGATATTAGAAGCCAGGAGAAATAGAGATGCATCTGTGAGAGGTGCCTAAGTCACTAGTGAATCTGTGTTCCTCCTTAGGCAGAAAGACAAGAGTGATATTTCTTTGCAAATTTGTGAAAGGCTGAGGATTAGTCAATATATTCTGGTTATATACAATGACTTTTGTGTTCTGACTATTGTTTTGTCTATTTTGTAGTATTGCAGTGTTGTCTCAAAATCATTAAGTTAGCTCATCTTTTAGCTGAGACTTCTCAAGATGGTGCAAAATTAGCAAGCTGCTAAATAGTACCTCCAGTGGTAAGCCACATGTTTTGAGCTATACACTGGTAAACTGAGTCAAAGCATTTCAGTGCTTTCCTAATATTAATTAATTTGGCCCATCCTCACCCCTATCTTCTTTCCTAATTTATATGAAACTCTGTCTATCTATAGTATCAGGTGCAGAGATGATTCTGTTTGAAAAATGAGCTAGTATAAATTAAAGCATTGAAGTTATATACTCTGATATAGGTATTGGATAGAAGATGTCTAAGGAAGAAGGAGAATTTTTCCTTTCTGGATCATAGTCTATTTTGACAAATGAATAAAACTAACAGAATTGAACTGAGTTAATTTAATAGAGTTGTCAGCAAAAAAATAATCTCTGTCTTCCTTTACTTCTTCCAGTCAAAGTGCTATATGACTAGTTTTGTCATGATATCAAAGAAGTTCACATGATAATACAAAAAAGGTCATATTTAAAGCTAAAATTGTCTTTTAGGCTTTTGCATCATTCAGAAAGGGAACAAGCCTTATTCTGGTAGAATGAGGCTCCTGATGTCAGGAATGTAGTGAATACACATGGGAAAATGTGTTTTCTGTAGAAAAGACGATATTTCTCTGTTTACCACCCTGTAGAAATTTCTGAATTCTGCACAGCAAATCTTTAAGGTCCCAGTGCAGTGAAATGCAGTGTATTTTGTTCCCTGAAGAGCACAGTGCTGTGAAACTCCTGGAAGAAATTGAATGGTCTGTCATGGCTAGTAATAATTAGTGATCTTTTACCACACCAGGCTGATTTCTTGATTTGCTTGAAGGCTGCTTTCTTCCTCCATTTCTCTGGAGAGTTTTAAGAAGACACTTGTCAGAGTGTTGAAAACACCATAGGTTGAAAAAGCAATCTCTTTTGCCAAATGAAGAACAAAATTTTGGCAAAGTAGTTTTCCTTTGTGCTATTTTTAATGTCAGTCATGTTGGTCACAGGTCTGGTGTCAACACTCTCATGCTTACTTCATGGACATCCATAGATCTGTCAGGGCTATTATTACGACTGAAGTGACTTGATGTGGGAAGCAAGTAGCTGTAGTACTCCAGGGACCAGCGACTCTCATTTGGGATCACACATGGGTATGAGTTTCACTAGAACAAGGAGTTTTTCTTCTTTAGTGCAATCTCTAATGTAGCAAAGACTGTCAATTTCTCTCAAGAAATTCTGTAAGACTCAGAGTAGAGCCTGGGAACTAGATCATGGTGAGATACAGGCAGATTAGCTTCTCCAGGCTTCACCCCTTTCTGTCAAAGATGGGTTTGGCTTAAGGGGAGAGCTTTCAGGGCAGTCAACACTAACTTGTCTGTCAAATTCTCCTGCATTAAGAATAATGCTTTCCAATACAGTAGACAATTTTTATGGAGTCCAAAAGTGGAAAAGTACACTTAGCCACACTGAAGACTTGCATTATTTTACCACTGCCAAAGTACGGTAGGTTCCTAAACTTATGGAGGGATAAATGCTATTGGGTGGTATAAATCTCCAAAATAATCAGTTCTCCAGATTGGTGTAGTGTTTCCTGCAGGACTACTTGACGCTTCTGGAAAAAATGTTGGAACTGCTGTTTACCAGCAGCTGTGGTGTCGTTTCTGCAAGTGTCATTTTATAAGAGAAGCTTATCAGAGAAGAAAAGTGTAAATTTTTTGTAATTAATTGATACCTTATCTGCACATCGGGTAAAAAGGGAGCTGCTGCAGAGGGCATCCTCCCTCTAGTGGCCTCTAAGGGCACTGTGGACTCCAGTACGGCCAAACGTTCAAGATTCCCTTATGCTTCGAGCAACAGAGAGAAGCCACAGCGCTTGCCTGAGGCAGGGCTATCACAGGGGCAGGGAAGTGGCTCTGGTAGTGTATTTGCTCCCAGATATCCTGGGTGAAATGTGTGTGTGTGGGTTCCTTATGAAATACTATGTTTAAGAACAGAATAGAGGGAACTGTTAACTATGTGTTTAGTGATTATAACAAGTTTGAATAAAGTATGACTGATGGCTTATGGGGTCCCTAGTTTCTACATTGCTTCTGTAACGTTTCTAATTAAAATAAAAGTCCTAATACATTCAATACATTTTATGCTTAACAGGGTGTTATGAGGCACTAGTCCAAAGAGCAGTCAAAGAACTCTGCAGGTGTACAGAAAACTTTCATAACAAGCTGTAAAAGTGGTTCATTTGTGGCACTTTCAAGAAGGTAGCAGATAACACTTGTGTCTCACTATTTAGCAGAATGAATTGTCTCTTGGATTCTCTCCCTTTGCTGTTCGTCAGCCAGCCTCACTGCAAATACTCTGTGCCTTCAAGCTTTTTTCCCTTTAAATGGTGCAATCACATTATACATTCCTTGCCCACAGCTTTTTCCCCCTTAAATCAGTCCCTGGCATTTGACACTTGCAAACTAGGAACAAAATGAGCTGAGTCCCTAGTTAACGTATATTTATTAAAGATGATCTTTCATGTATAGAATTACCAGGACATTTGGTCTGATTTACTATACTAACATTTCCAATTTGGCTCTGGATAGGGAGCTGTGCTAGTAATGCTGCACCCTATGGTGAAATAGTGCCTAATCAGTATTTATGAATAGGGTTTTGGAAGTCACTAAAGAGCAGAGCTTTCACAATGGACTGGGGAAGAGGTCTTTACTTTCTTAAAACACAAATATTGCTGAGCTTTGGGAATCTATATGGCACATTAAGATTGAAAAGCTTTTATTTTTAAATTGCTGTTAAAAATGTGTAATGTAATACTGTCAGTAATTTAATTGGAGTGTACCTCTTTCAGCCATTAATACTATTTGTTAAACTTTGTAATTACTATGCAAATGAACTGCTGCACTTAAAAAATGGCAATAAAGTGAATACAACAGAGAAGGACAGCTTGAAATTCTAACAAACGTGAAAATATGTCCACTCCCCCGACCTTTTTTTTTTTTTTTTTTTTTCTTTTCATTTTTGCAGTCAGTGTTGTTTGGGGAACATTGCATTTTGGGATGAGAAAATAATTTTTGGGGGTTGGATGGATACCTGTCAGGTTAACTCTTTACAATAACAGTGTGCCAATTGAGTAGTGTATATGGTTTTCCTTAATCTGGGATCAGTTCTTTAGAATACCCAGGTTCAAATACTAGCTTTTTTTCAGAAACCTAGCCTTGGTAAAGAAGTCCAAGCTATGCAAGGGAGTTTGATGCACAGATTTTTGTGTTACTGGTGACCGATCTAGCCCCACAAGTTGCAGTCATCTAGACATGAATAGGATCATGTTGGACCCTGTTACTTTCTGTTCTCTCAGTGTGGAGTGCAGATTGCTGCTCCTTTTTTTTTTTATGCAGCTACCTTATATATACTTAAAAGTTATACTCCTGTTTTCCTTTCATATCGTTATCTAACCAAGTCCATTTTAAAGTCTTCCCAATGTTCCTGTCTTCTACACTTATAGACTTTCCTTCCTCAGGAATTTCTCCAGTGATTCTGTGCCCAAAATTTGATATACCAGTTGAAATTTTCCAAATATATTTCCCAATATCTGAAGAAACTGTAAGAGTATGTTATTTCCATTGTAAGCTGCATTCCAGTTTATATGGTCCACCTTGAGTAATGCTTTTTTTCCATGATATTAAAAAATTTTTAGTTGCTATTACATTTGTGATGCAGGAAACCTTTTAGATTCTTTTCTGCAAAGTTGTTACATAGAGGCTTGTTCTCACAGCTCTATTTCTGTAGCAGGTTATTCTTGGTTAAATGTGGAAACCTGTGTTTATCCTATTTGAAAATGCATCCTGTATTGGTTTTGTTTTAGTTGATATTTTAAAGATTATTATATTGAGCATACTTAAGAAAATCTTTGGAAATTGTAGAGAGGAATAGAGAGGAATACTTGCATTTAAGCACAAAATCAGAAGGTATGCAGCTGATCTGCAAAGCTCTGCATCAAATCTTTGTCTACTACAGATGTTGCCAATGACTTCTGTGTCTTCCTGCTGCATGAACCGAAGTTCTTTCTTCTTAAATTTCCTTCAAGATCTGATTGTGCCAGAAGTAGACTTTCACTGTTGGGCATAATCCATTGTAGAAGACTTGTGGGAAATGAAAACAATCTGGCTGAGCTAAAAGCACAAACATGGAGAATGTGCAACATAATGAAATCTTGAGAAACACATGTACTAACCCATATTCTGATAGTTAGGCAGGAAATATTTCAGTAGAAGAATATAAAATTCACCATTGGTGAGCTAGGGAAATAGCCCCACATGGTTGTCACGAGTAATTCTCAAGGGAACTACAAAAATTCATATGACTACGTAGTTTCTACAGTAAACTTGACTTTTAATGTATAGATCAACATTTAGAATGTAGTTTTTAATTATGGAGAAATACTGCTGGAAATAGTTGAAAAGATCAGCAGGATATATTTTAGAAATTGGTCTACCCAAGGGAACCAGCGACATCGTACACTGTATTCAGATCCATTTCAAACGTTGACCTGGAAGAAAATCTGCTGGGATATTTGACTGTATTTGACTTCAAATCATTTATTCATTATGCTGAAGCTTTAGTATATCTTGGGGATCTCAAGAAAAAAGTATTTTATTCTTGGTAACATACCTTTACTAACAGCAAATGTGAGTTAGTAGAGACTGCAATTTTCAATCTTAAAAAAACACTGACTAGGAATTTAGGAATGAGTCTATGCAGTCTGAATTATGAATAATTAGTTTCAGGTTACCTAATTCCATTAGAGTTTTGCAAATCAGAATAGCACTCTCTGCTCCAAATAAACTGGGAAACTAATACATTTGGTGTAAAGCACAGCCAAAAGGGTGTATCTTGCCCTGAATCTGTCATCACAACTGCACAACTTTCTGTTAGTAACAGAAATGGTATGAATGAGTCAAGGTGCAATATAGTACACGTGCCTACAAAAATGTCTATACAACTAAGCATAGAAGTTAATATCCATGAGTTATTCCTTCTCCTGTATATATGAATATGAATCCATTTTGAACCATATCTTTTTACAACAAATCTTCCAAATAGTCAGGAGTGTAGTTACCTGATGCCAAAATCTCTGCTAGATTCCTCTGCAAACTAATGATGTTCTGTAAGAGTAAAAAGCAATGTTTTCTAGATCTTCCAAAAATAAATGAGACTAGGAAGAGTTTCCAAATATGACCACTAAAGATAATTCCCATATAAAGAATTCTTCCTTCCTGGTTAGCAAATAGCAAGAGATTGAAAATCAGGCAGAGTAAGCAGAGGAAAAGACCAAAATGTCAGAGGAAAAGCCACAGAAGATTTTATTATTAGATCAAGGAACTGTTAACAAGCATGAAGGATGGTCTTAAAACTCTTTTTTTCCTGTGTCAGTTTGAATGATGATCTATCCAGTTTCAGTTCTCCAAAGTAAGGCTGTCAGCTGAGGCTGGGGGATTGTAAAACCAAAAGTACTCACACAATTACAATGTGTTAATATTGCTCACCTGCACAACATGGCCTGTGACTGCAGCTGATAGAGCAAATGGGTAAAGACCAGCTATGTTAAATGTAAAGAACATGTTTTTCTTCTTTTCATTTTCCTTTCCTTGCTGTAAGAAGGTGATCTGAGTTTTGTATTCTAATAGTGTAGTACAGAGATTTACTTCCAGGATTATTCATCATCTTAATGTATGTACTAGACTGGGTAAATTAATAGCAAGACAACACTATGATTGAATCAAAAAACCCCAGACTAATCCAGTATTCTCTGCCAAAACATTGGTGATGTATTCATGGAACAGTTAGTACAACAGTTTGTCTTCTGTAATTGTTTTCAGAGTCACTTTGTACACCCCTTACAAAAAAAGACTGGAGAATCATCTTTTACGAAACGCCGTGCACATGTTTAGCAGTCTAGTGTCGACCAATTCAGCCATCAGAGGCTGGAATAAGACCACATGGTCTCATTTCTCTGTGGTTTTGTGCTGCTGGTTCATGAAATTTATGACTCCTACATGAGCTTAATTCTGTTCGTGGTGAGAAATTGTTATCAAGCAGCCAAGGAACACATCCATTATACCATATATTCCATTATATTGTTTAATCCCCTCAGCTCATTCCTGCATTAAGCAATCATTCAAATAATGTGTTTTATTCAAATATTTTTCCTGTAGAAGCAAGGAGCACAATAAAGGTCACAGTTAGAGGAAATTCAATGCATATATGGGTGTGCCATGGTTTATATAATACAGTGGTTGCTGTGGGAGCATTTTTATGACTTTTTTTTTTTTTTTTTGTCAAGTAATTTCCAATCAGTAATAAATGGCATGTTCTTAAGCAAAATAACTCTGTAGTAAATAAAATTATTGTCGAACTTTTTTGGTGAAAAACCTTTGTGACAATGATAGCAACAAAAATACATTTAAAAAATCTTATTTTTTTTGTCTTCATGAATTAAAAAGAGTATTAACATAAACTAGAAAAATCATATAAAAGTCACAAGAAAAATGTTCTCTTCTAGAGAAGGCCACAGGCTGCAAACGGAATAACAGACAATCGGGAAGATTTCCTCACTTCTTCTGCTGTGCTGTTTTTGAAGATATTATTTGTCATTTGCTCAAGGATTTTTTTTTTTTTGTTTGTATCTAGAATGGATAAGGAGAAATGTGTTCATTCTCCTTCAGCCTCTCTCTCATACACACAAATAAATACACATATATATGACTAGAGCAAATCTTCATCTTCTTATTCCCTCATTTTATTTAAAAATATTATCAATGGTTTGCAATATAGTTTTATGAACTTGGTGTCATTCAAGCTCTGGCACTTGGACTACTTCAAGTTTCTTTAAAAATGACAGGGAGCAGTTTGCCTCTGGAGAGCATCTTGGTAACTAGAAAAGGTAGTCTTTGTTATTACAAAGCTGTTGCCAGAATTATCTAGAGTAGGTGTGAATGCATGTGCACATACTAACATCTATTTCTATATGCCTCGTTGCCATAGTATCCCTGTGCATTCAACAGGCTTGGCTTCACAACACTTTTTTGAAGCAAAAGACTACTTTTATTTCCATTTCACAGGTAGAAGCTAAAGCGAGGCTTTGTAGCTTGCCCAATCTGACAAAGTGGCCTGGGGCAAAGCAGGGAACTGGGGCTGACCTCCAAAGGGCTAAGACACTAGCTCTAACCTGCAGAGTCACGTTGCTGCTTTAGCAAAGCAGCACTCTTGCCTGATTAATTTGTTAGCTGAGGAATTTTTTGCAGGAGGTTTTATCTCACTGTTGTAAGACAAAAGACCTTTTGAATCTGGGCTCCTAGTTTTAATTTGCAGAGAGGTACTTGACTGAGATGATTGACACAGTTGGTCAGGAAATTCTGCCATATGGAAAAAAGTAGCAGATGGACTAGCTCTTGTTCTTTAACACCACATCAGTCTGAAATGAAAGAATCTTTTACTTCTGCCACTGGCTAACTGGATGGGGCTGAAAAAGTCTTTTCACTTTCCACTGCATTAATTTTGATATCTATAACTTGTCATGCGTTGTCACCTCCTTTGTGAAGCTCTTGGTGATCTACCTGTGGAAGAGCTAGATCTTACTGTCCACAGCATAGGTATATTTATATAAATATGAATTGTATGCAAAGTATCTGGATTCCTTAATTTTCATTTTTACATTCTTATTAGTGTTTAAATTCAGTTAATTGTCTGTTTCCTCATGTTACAAACATTAGTCTGTGTGCCAACTGACAAGTACATAGCAATGATGCCTTTTAACTTCTTAGGATGGGATTGATCTAATCTCTTTTGCAAAGGGAAGTCAACATCACCACCACTTTTGGTTAAACAATAGCTGCTTGCAGGGCAGGTAGGAGTATGCAAAGAAATTTCATTCTGCAGAATAGAAACGGAAGGATGTGAACGTACTCTTTGATAATCATAATCATCATTGATATGCTGCCAATTTGTGAAGGTCATCTTGTTGAGAGGTAACACTGATCCCACTAGTAGGGTCCATCACAGACTGTAAATTAGTTTCAACATTCTACAGCAGTGTTTCAACATTAAAAAGAAAAATTTCATCTTTAAAATCTAAGCAATGGTTTAATGTTTAAAACATTGTTCTTCTTTACTGTTGTCTAACAAGGATAAAAAATAGAGGGAGACTTTTTTGCCTCCTCTAAGCCCTGACATGGACTGTTAAACTGCTTAGACCATCTGCATGATGTCTAATCAGAAAAGATGTGCATCTCTCAGCAAGGTGTCAAGAGGGGGAATGTTGGAAAAAATAGTTTTTATTAAAATACATGACACCTGCTTTGTCTTCCTGTGGAAAGGAAAAATTAAAGAGTGAAAGCACACATTCACGGACCTTGTTTAAAGTGACAAATGCCTTACCTCCAGAAATACCTCCAAATGTGCAGTTATGTCTGGGAGAAATGCTGAGCTCTACTCAATGTCTCATTTTTTTTAAGGTCTCCTTAATGGCTTTTGTACAGCTTAAGGGCTTAAATATAGCCTTTATAGCCACTGAAATAAATAAAAGAGATTCCATTGAGTTTTCAGATGCTGGAACAGGCCCTAAAGTACTGTAGAGAGAAAACCATGAACCCCAAGGTCTTCTAAAGCACTCCTGCAGAACATAACCTTTACTCATCTTCTGACTGCACAGAGATAGTCAGCTTTGGTTTTCTTTCCCTTTGAACTCAGGGAACTCTCTCACCTTCTAGCATGTAAACAGGTAACTTGTCTCAGATGGTAGCGTTACATCTGAGCTCACCACGGGTTTTATTTTACCAAACTGGGATTTTGTTTTGTGTATTGCAGTGTTTAGAGACAGAGAAAGTGGAGGCTATAGCAGAAGAGCTGCCATGCAGCACAGGGACCTGAGCATTGCTTTAGGAGACCTGCATTACATAATGTCTGCAAAGCAGAGCATGTGAAGCTCAAAGAGAAAGCTTGCATGGAGAAAATATGGGAACAAAAAGATTGAACGAAGTGCCGAGGAAAATGTGCAAATTAAAGCTACCAAAAGCACTTTAATGTATATATATGACAATTTACATTAGCCAAGTAAATTCTGAAGCTGGAAACAGAAGGAACGGGTCTGAGAAAAACAGCGAAATAGCAGAAGTACGTGATTAGACCTAGCAGGTTAACACAGCTGGATGCAACAATTCCCAGCCTAAGTCCTAGGAATATACTCAAAGAATCTTCAGTAACTGATAAATTGAAAAACTAAATAAATCCGGGAACTGTTTTATTCAGACATTTAAATTGCTATGTCCAGGACAGCACAGCTTAGCCGGGATCCTGAGTACATGTGAAAAAAGGGTGTGCTTCTTGATATTGAAGTAAAACTCGGCACCAAATACTACATTCACCTTTTTCTAGAACAATACTTGAAAGGATGACTCGCAGTTCCTCTTCTCCTCTTTTCTGCCCTTGCCAGTATTTCATCTTTCAGGAATCTTGGTGATTTTTGTCGGTATTTGAGCTTATTTTTTTAGCTGGAACTAGGAAGGTATGTTTCTGTACCCCTGCATTCCCTGTGTATGCAGCGTAACTTGTAATACTTGGTACTTGTTCATATCTTCTCTGTTTGGTGTTGTTTGTGTGCTTGTTTTTTCTATACGTGATCCAAAAGGCTGGAAATACAAGCTTGTGTGGCTGTATAGTTTCTGTCCTCAAAATGTATATGCAGAAGCTTTTCTGGTGGTCATGAAAAAATGTGTGAGCACTGATCTTTGCAGAGGTTGCATTTTACTGTAGGAAATTACAGTAATGCAAAATCCAACTTACATCTGTTTTACACATGCATATAGAAATGGCTGCATACTGCCTTCTGCTGTAACTGTGCGTTTTCACTCAGGCTTCTGCTGTATTTGTACTTGAGAACATTTGAGAGTAGGGTGTAAAATTGCTTTGCAGAATCTTTGCTTTGAAGTTTTGACTTTTATTTTCCCCGTTCTCAATTATACCAAGAAATCCTGTTTTTGAGGTATTGCTCTCATAAACTATTTTTCCCTCAGGGAATTCTCAATTTATTAATGAAAACATTTAATCAACATTTTAGGATTTTTAATTGGAAAGGGTACACTTTTGCTGAAGTTGACTTCTTTCACATGGTAACTTGAAAAGGTCACCCAAGCTAGTTCCAAAACAAGTGTGAATTATATGGCTCAGTGACAGCAGAACACAAAACTTTGAGAGACTGTGAAATACATTTGAAAAAAATCAGTAATATGAACCGAAAGAAAGTCAGCAAAGGAATAAAAAGGTAGAGGAACTTTGTTTTCACCTGTCCACACACTAAATTTCACAATGTCCTTCCTGATGACCTTAGTAGAGTCCACCTTTCACTGTAGTGAGTGAGAAAAATCTAAGAAAAATCAGAGTTGGTATGGTTGAGGTTTTGTTCCTTGATCTGTGATACATAGCTGAAAGCAGGGATTACAGCTGTTTTGTGGAAGCTATTTGCAGGAGGTGGCTTGAAAAAGCCCAGGGGAGTACATCAAACACCCCTCATTTGCATTTTACTCTCTTGGTTCCTAGCATGAAAGAAAGGGTGAAGACTACATGAAAAGAGGTTGTTTGTCACATTTCTTCTGCACTGAAGCTAGGAATGGCAGAATTGAGTCTCTGGAGAGCTAAGGCCCTTTTCTAGACACAGGCTTCCAAATGAAGTTTAAGTGCTTGATCTGAAAAAATATTAAAGCTTCCTAAAGTTTTGTTACTAGAAGGAGCATCTGTAGTTTAGTCTCACTGACACTATTAGCTAGGTTGTGTTGGTAATACTTCTTGCACACATTCATGATTCTCATTTTCTCACTCCCCAGTTTTTTCTGTCACTTCTGTGCATGCTTGTATTTTGCTCCCCAGTGACATTGGTAGCATCCTCATAGCTTCTTCTACAGAATGCATTCTCCTGCACTGTCTCCATAAACCTTCTGAACCTTTTAAATATCGCAGTAAGTCATTCTAATTCTTACTGGATATCTTGCAAAAAGTCAACTTTTTTTTTCCGCTTGTAGTAATGGCTAACTGTTCATGTTCCAATGGTGTTTATTTCCAAAATTATCTGTTGAAAAGATGATTAGAATCTTGAGTGGAACACAAAAACAAGCAGGATGAAAATCTGGTATAGGTTAAGCTAAAGCTTGATAATTTCATGAAATATGTTAGATGACGTAGACACTTGTAAAAGTTGGGAGTGTGGTATATTGATGCTGGCAGTTCCTTCTCACTGTACATCTCTGCAGAAGTCTTGCCACAGAGCCTAAATCTTGTCTTAAGCCTGAATTCATGTGAGGGTGATGTGTAACATATTTAGAGTGTGTTGGTGTGCTGTTTTTACCCAGAGGCTGTCAGCCTCCCTTTGCTAATATTTGAAACACTTTTTCCTTTCCTGTTCTGAGAGTCCTGAGATAATAGCTCTGTGTAAAACAGGTCTCTGTTGCTAAGACTATATTCTGTCACACTTTCCACTTTATAGTGCCCTTTTCTTTCCTCTTATGATTTTAAACACGAAATTCTCTGTTAAAGCAGTGTTTAGGCAACTGTATTTCCTCAGTTATATGTGCTGATTTATTTTCTGCTGTCTCTTTTCTGACACTAAGTTGAGTGTAACCAAAGTTTAAACAAACTACAGACTTCAGCTTAGTCTTCTTTTTTCTTCCAGTGGTTTATATATAGCACTTCAAGGGAACCTTTTGAGTGAGGTTAGATACTACTGTAAAGTGCTTTCTATGTACAGTGAGACCCTTATCTCCTAGAGCTTGCTTGGGTTACTGTCTACTATCATGTTCACAATTTTTTCATCACAGAAGATATTTTGGTGTCTTCTTCCAAAAGATCAAGCATTGTAGAAAAATAAAAACCACATTCCTTAGTAATAGTGATTATATAATCCTAATAATTCAAATTTTTATCTTAGAGGGCTTATTTCTGACAATCTTGGTGACAATCATGTATTTTATGTAATCATAAATTTATTCATGCTTTTGCAAATTCCATGTAGGCAGAATTTTGGCTTTAGAAGAGATAGCTAGTGTATAGATTTAAAATTTGAGTAATATTCTCAGGATTTGGACTTCAGTAAGTGCATCAGAATCAGAGACTCATTACCAATCCGTTTAGAAGTGCCATTACCATGAATCATTTACTAGTTGATTCTATCCTGGTTAATTGTGTCAGTGAACAAGGTGGCGTGAGTAGGGAGTGAGATATTGGTTCCAATTCAATAACAAAGTTTTCTGCCTTATTTTTCTTTGTAAGTTACTTGTTTACACAAAAAACTGTGAAAACTGGTAGCGTTTGTCTGTCTCTGGCAAACCAAAGATATTGTCCAACGACATTTACATTGAACATTTTTGGTGTGCAACTGCCAGAAGAATGCCCTTCTCAGTGCAAAGGGATTGTTATTTTCCACAACATCTCAGTGCTTGAAAGCATAATAAAATAATTTTTATTTATGAAAAAACATTAGAGAGCAAAATTTACATCAGCTCTAGCACATGTGTAAGGCTTAGCAGTGCTTGACTCTTGAAATTGTTAACTTGCCTACTAAATGATTTCAAGACCTTCACGAATTCCATAAAACAAAGTGTAAGTAGTTATTGCCAACTGTGTATGGTGTTTTGTAATTGCTTTTTAATAATGTTATTAATATTCACCAAGGTGAGCTGCAGTGAGTGTACTTGATAATATATGTATTAGGTATTAGAATACCAACACGAACAGACTGAAATGAAGTAATTATCACAAACCTTGCTAATTTAGCACCTGTACTCAAGCCTTCATTTGTATTGCCTTTGAATTAAAACTTTGAAGACACATTTCTTCTTACCAAATTTAAAGGGCTGTGATACTATCTGAAAAAATGTCAGTAAGAAGTAATCTGAAAAAATGAGACAGTAAGAAGCAGGCAGGAATTGATTTGCAGACTTTGTAGCTGGTTCTGTATCTGCATTTTTGAATGCATATGAGTACTCATGGCAAATTTCAGTGTCTTCTATTTCAGTAATTTATTTGCTATTATAGAGAAATTGTTTGTCCAGTATGAAGATGAAGCTAGCACTTTAGTACTAAAATTTATTGATTATTCCCATTATAAGTCTGTGTTTTCTACCGCCTAAGTGTTTAGGCTGAAATTATATTTATTGACTCTTTTATTTTGTTTTCCTCTTGAAAGCCCACCCAAATGCCATGTTTTAAATAAGGAGATATTTGCATTGTATCCAGGATTCCCACCAGAGATCTGCAGGTGGATACACTGCTGCTGGTTCTCTGGAGCCATCAGCTCTGAAAGGAGTAAAATCTCTACTTGTTCAGGTTAAGATCTGCCTGGTGAATGTACATCACAAATACACATTCTCAGATTTCCTGTGTCCACATCTTAACTCTGCAATAGTGAAGAAGACTTCTTAAGTTATTACAGAGATGGAAGCTTAATGAGGAAAGAGGCAGTAGCGAGATAAACAGTAGCCAAAGCAATAGAAACCTGCACTGAGAAATTGGATTCTAACTCTATCACAAAATTAAACCAAACTTATTTGCTGTGCCTTATTTTTTTGAATCCCTGATGGCAGTCTTGAAATCTGATTTGCAGAAGTGCTGAGTGTTTGTGGCTAAAATGGAAACCAACTCAAGCTGTCTTTTAAATATTTTAAGTGCTATATGCTACTGAATTGCCTAAAAAACTTAAAGTTACAGATGTTTTGACTTGGGCAGTCAGAGTTTATGGGTACTTTTGACTCATATCTTGCTAGACTTCAACACTAAATTTTAAAGATTCTCCTTCTCTCACAAGAATGAAACATAAGTATGGGATGCTTACATGCAGCAATGGAAGTCTCGTTATTGTATGTGTGCAATATTAGATGATAGAATAGTGTTTCAGTACTGGACCCTAACTAAAGCATGAACAAAACATCCAGGGGAAAATGAATGAACCAATGTTTATGTAAATGAGCACCAACTTCTCAGTGAAGTAACAGGGTCTTTGAAAAAGGAAAAAAAAAGGATGTAATTTTCAAGCTGGAAACTGTACATGTTCGGTTGAAATTGAAAGGTGTACATCCACTGATGTGAATCAAGGTTGTACAGTCAATTTTAGCTCTAGAATTTTAATATTCAGGGGCGTTTGTCATTATAAATTTATTATTATTCCACTGATGTTAAACATAGGATTTGCTATTTTATGCTGTAGGATGATTGGCTTGGAAATAAAATAGTTCTCTCTGCAAAGGTAAGAAAGTATCCTGCTAAAGTGTTGTCCATAACAACACTTGCTATTTGTTCAGTTTTCTTCCATTAAATGTCTTCATGTGAAATAAAGAAGGCTTTCTTATATATTAACATATTCTGCTAATAAGAAGCTGGTTGACTCCAGTTGGCTAAATTAATCTGATATCAAAAGAGTTTTTACCCCACATAAATCAGAGGTATTGTGTTCAGAGAAGTATTCAGCCTTTGACCAAGAGAGATTTTGTTCCTCTATGTCTTCTTTTCTCTTCTAGGGGAGAGCAACTAATGTTTCTGTTAAGTTTCTGTAGGAGCTCCACAGCAGTCTGCATGCGGGTGTGCTGAAGCAGACCATGCCACGCAATAGCCACATCACACCATGCCACCCTGGCAGCAAAGGAACAAGAAGGGATTGTAGGACTGAACCCAAGGCTGATATGACACATGTTGTTTCCTAAGGTTTATAATTTGCAAGCAGTGTTCAAAGTATGTGAATTCCAAATTCCTTTTGATATTGTAAATTACTGTCTGAGTGCTTAGCATAATTTGATTTGCTCCACTAATAATAAAGCTATACTTGGGGCAATCCTAATCCTACTCTGTGTGTTTGCATTGGATATGCTCTATAGTTACAGAATTATTTATTAAACTTTTTCTTGTATGTGTGGTAGAACGGAGACTGCACAGCTGCATGAATTACATAAGATACTGCTGGGGTATATTTTTTATAGTTTTGACTTCTAGTCTTTTTTTTTAACCACAATGCATATTAGAGAAAAATATGCTGTAAAAATTGTTGTAAAATAAAATTAAAGACTATATTTAACTCGTCATGCATGACCCTTCAGAGGAGATGCTCTTCTTTAACTTAGTCCTTAACTCACCCAGCTGTACATGAATATTCTAAGACTTTATACATTAGTAATACGCAAGATAACACTATCATCTAAAAGCTTTGCAGTACCATGGGCATAGCAGCATGAGATGAGCTATTCTTATCCTTACCTTTGTCTTTCAGGTAGCCAGCTGAATAGTTCAACACAGATTCTTTTTTTTTTCTGTTGAAAAAAGCTGGCAACAGCAGCGTACGTTCAATGAACCAAGTTGTTTTCATCCCTTTTGCATCCATGGAGCTGCATGAAACATGATCTTTGCCCCACTGTATTCAGGGACATCATGTTGTGTACGTGCAGATAAACAGAGGCAAATATGTATAACATGCCTTTGCATAACAGGTAGCGCATCAGAGGTTTAGTTTGCTTTTGACACACATTTACGTCATAAAACATTAAAGCAAATCTTGCTGAGTGGTATTACTGCACATTCAGTTAACCATGTGGGAAAGCTGATTATGGCAGATAATTTGAAAATCAAAACCAAATAGAGTTTAATTTCCAAACCAACAGTTGGCACTTGCAATTGGAAATCCTGAACTTACTACTCTAATTATTGTGCTTTTTTATTCTGATAGTGCCAAGAGAACCTGGCTGTGGTTGTTCTTGGCATGTGCACACCAGAAGTATAGCTAGAGTTGCCCTAGAGAGCCTATAATCATAGCAGTAACAAAATGAGGCAAGAAAAGCACAGCTAGGAAACTCACTGTATTAACAAATCCACTAAGGTTAGAGTAATAAGCAGCTGCTGTGCTACAACTGTGACAAGGAATGTATTACCTTTCTTTCAAAGCCCTTTACTGAGTATATGGATAGGTTTTTAATGATAGTCATATTTTTATGCAATTATAAATTAAAAATAATAAGCTCTGGAGTGTTTGGAAATATGCTTGCATGGTGTAAAGAAAGCAAGTGGAAGCAAGGCAAGAAAACAGTTTGCTCTGTGAAATGTTTCATGTTTGCATCTTCTTCCATCATTAGGAATAAACCTTAAATGACTGGCAAAGGACTAACTGAGACAGGACGCATGTAGACTATTTGATTAGCACATTTCAATGTCAGTTCCTTTTTTAAAATGTGTGTTTTAGAGGCAGAACAACTAAACCGAGTGTTTCTTGTATGGAAGATACCCCTATGTTCAGTGGTCTTTATTGTGGATCTGAATGACAATGTGTAAGTGGTCTGGTTAAAGGTTTGGGGAGTAGAAGATGTGGATGTTGGAGTGGCCCAGGAACATCAGGAGCATGACAGTCCTTTTGAGTGGGGGTGTTTATTTCATGGTCCCTCCTGCTGTTTAAGCCTTATTTCTAATTGCGGTGAAGTTTAAATTTTTAGCTCTTGGGTGGTGCTTATGGGATGTGGCATCTGTATGAAAATTGTCATGCACTTAGTACAATTTTGCTAACACTAGCAAAAGAAAAACTTAGGCGAAACATCGGACTTCTTTCCCTAAATACTATAGAGCAGCCACTGTTTTAGAGAACACAGTTGGTGTGTCCAAAGTAAAATATTTCACCCTGGGAAAAGAATATACAAAATAGCATGTTCAGCTTTTATCTGCCATGACTTAAGGTGTTTCTGAGAAAATTACTGGAAACAACTGGATTTCAGGAAGCAGGGATGAGGTTTGTCACTGTCCTGAGAAGATGCCCCTCTGTTAGCTCACTTTAAAGATCTTGAGTAAATGTAAAGGGACAACTTAATATAATATTTATCCTAAAACTTATTTAAAACTTGTTCTGTCCAGACGAAGAAACCTCCTTTGCACAGGGTTACCATCCATAATGGATATAAGAGACATACCTTTTTCAGAGTGCCTTTTGGGCATCTGAATCTTAAAGCTTCAGCATACTCCTGTGAGTTAGAAAATTGACAGCAAATGGGGAAACAGGGAGACAGAGAAAGTAATCAAGGCCCAGGACTCTTTGGCTTGTCCTTGGATAATTCCTCCCTTTTTTTTCCCTGTGTTTAAGAGACATAGTGCTCAGGAGAAACAGAGGTTAAGAGAAATATCACAGAATATCACTTCTGCTTGAAGTGAGAACAAGGATGTCTCTGAATTTGGAGATGAGGAAAACCCCTGATATTAATGCTGGAGTGAAGAATGGTCTGAGGGCAGAATCATGTTTGCATGTTCATCTACAGCATTTCTGAAATTTTCTAAATTCAATTTATGTCTTCTGGAGTTAGGTCACAGTGAGGTGGGCATACAGCAGCTTGCATAATCCTGAGAACAAGACACAGGCATCCTAGATGAGTAGTAATTGGCTTCAGGAGGGAGATAACAAATTTACAACCAGCAGATTCCAGCTTTGTGAGCTGGTCCTATTTGTCCATTGAAAGATTAAAATTCTGAAGCATATGTGAACTCTTGTGTATTGGAAAACCTTTTGGTGTAAATATCTATGAATTGTAATGAATATAAAATATCAACATTACTACTTTTTTTAGTGGCATAGAGTACATTGATTGCATTGCTAATGAAAGGATCTGAGTCCTGACCCAAATACTTTACTACATAATAGGAACCAAGACCTAAGCGGAAGAATATTTGTTTGTCTGGATAGGGAAGGTAGCTATTCCTCTGTCGTATCACACTGGTCGTACATGTATGGCTAGGCAAGCTATACACAATTCCAAGAAATGAGGAAGTGGAAGGGGTGTAAGGTAAAAAGTATAAAGGGACTCCTTAGATACTAATGGTGAGCACTGAGCATTCTGGGGGCTTGGATTTTTGTTTTTATTCTCAGGAAAAATGAGAATATGAAGCATATTAGAGTGAGTATAGTAAAATTCATATAATAACTCATTATTCATTGGTCTTACAGAATTTTGAAAACATTGGATGAAGCCCAAGGTGAAGGGATGTAAAGAGCTGGCGTGTAGGCAGACGGCTGGAATCACTGTTTGTTTTTTTTTTTTTAAATTATATTTCAATCAGATAAATAGAATGACTAGATTTGTGAGGCTGGTGTTATTTCATAAAGGGCAGAGGTAATACTGAAGCAAGAAGTTTTAGAAAGTTATGCTGTTCAACTTTAATTCATGTCTTTGAGTGCAATGAAGCCATACACCCCAGCTTTTTATGTAATTATTTGTTTTACGTTATTCTCACCTCTTTGTCATAGCTTCCTTTTCCATCCCAGTACAGCTACTTCTTCCTGAGTGGGAAACCACAATGGATCTCTATATCATACAGAGTTTGGAGGACTTATCCATTTTTCCTGCAGAAGTTAAATAAAGTGCAAAACTTTCAGCCCATCAATCCTTTAGCAAGCTGTCCAAGGTGACATTTCATTAGCACATTTTGTCAGTGGATAAATCGTACAGCATGCTCTGAAGAGAAGGTGGAAAACATCCAGTCCTTTTTCATTAGATCCATCTGAAGCTGAACCATTGGAGATTACATACAAAAAGCACATGAGACAGAAAAAGCGCTATTCTATCTATAAACTGCATTAATCATTCATTCCCTTCTGAGTGCTTTGAGTCACTGCCTTGTCTCTGGTTAGGCCCAAAACTGGTGATTTAATTTTGAGCTGCATGACAGATACGTTTCAAGGAAAATCACAGACATAATGACTCCTGCCAGGCTTGATAAAGTTCTCATTCATCAATTAAGGAGCTTCCAATAAGGCAAGATGGATAGAGCAAAATGAGGCAGATCACACGATAATATGTGCAGGGCTGGGGTTGCCAGGTTTTTTTCCCCTTCTCTCTCAGGCACGCACAAGCCCATATTCCCCAAAACACACACACGTGCACACTCACATGCACACCCTCTCACACATACTCCTTTTCTTGATTCTGGGAATAGAAATAATTAGGGAGCTTTGATTCACTAGTATGAACTAATTACCTAAGGGACTGGGACTGTTCTCTGCTCCACTGACAGTAAGTGTCAAAGGGCTGACCAAAGATAATAAATACCTGAGAAGTCACCCATTTACTACAGTGTCAAAATGTTTTCCCATAGTGAAATTTTTCCTGGCTATGCTGAAAATGAGTGTTCAAATAAAAATGATTTATGTAAAGAAATAGGAGTGTGGCAAAATCAAATGAATTGCTGGAAAATATGCTACATAAATAAGTGAAGCTCTGACAATAAAGAGGAACAACAATATGATAGATTAATGACTAATTTAAATTAGTGATAAGCCAACTAAAGGGTCACTGTCAGGTTAAAATCATGGGTCTGATACAGTGTCAAGTCAGTGGATGTATTAGATATTGAAGGGTTATTTTGCAGTTCAAGGCTTGGCTAAACACAAAGACATCTCTGCTGAGGGGTTCCTAAGCAGGCATCTCTGACAAACTATTTGTAGATGTTCTAGCCTAGGATAAGAAGGCCATACCCTCATGCACCTTTATGTATAAATGAAGCATTAAAGAAATTCTTGCAATAGCTTTCACCCCAAATTCCTCTATTGAGTGCTGAGACCACAAACATTGCTGGAAGCTCTACAATGGTTTTAAAAAATGTCAAAGAATTGCCGATTTTACTCAGCTCCTTTGACGGTATCAGGGGAAACTGATGCGTAAACCTTGTTTTCCTAGTTCCCCCTCCTCTCTTGACTTTGCTCCCTTTTCGTCTTTCCAACAGCTATTATAACCTGTCTGTCTCTATCACTTCCCACCACTAAGAATGTAGTTTCTTTTATTCCCTAAGAAGAAAGATAGGATATTCAGAGAAGTCAGATATATTTTGCTTTCCAGTGGCTTATTTCTAGTAAAACATTCTTGTTCAGGTTATTTAAAAGAGAAATAGTTTTTACCATTATAATTAGTTTTTTTATCATTAGTTCCCTGATATAGATCTGATCATTAGAATCACAGAATCGTAGAAAAATTTCAGTTGGAAGAGACCTTCAAGATCGTCGAGTCCAACCTTTGTCCCAGCTCTATCAACACCACTAAACAGTGTCCCTAAATACAACATCTACCCGTCTCTTAAACATCTCCAGGGATGATGACTCCACCACCTCCCTGGGCAGGCTGTTCCAATGCCTGACAGCCCTTTCAGTACAGAAATTCTTCCTAATATCCAGCCTGAACCTCCCCTGGTGCACTTAAGTTGGGTCCCCGCTGGCCCACAACAAAAACCCATGAAATACTGCAATCTGTACTAGATTCAGAACAGATTTCTTCTTGAACAGCTGGTGCCTTGACTTTTTGTTGTACTTCATTCCACCTCCAGTGAAGGCTTTTTCTGATGTTTGCAGAAAACAAAGCCGTAACTCCTCACATTCTTGTCTCCTGCCTGTGTTTGAAGTGCCACTGGAGAAGACATAGATCATATACTGGAGTTGTCTTACAACTTGAAGGTTCAAAAATAGAGTGGGAGAGGACAGAAATTGTAGAAAGTCATCTTTGCCCTCTCTTCTTCCACCTGTTCGCTCAAGAAGCACAGTAACAGATAAATTCCTCATATCCTAAATACTTTGTTTGTGCTCTTTGATCTTTTACTTTGGTGATTAATAGTACAAAGTAGTCTACTTTTCATCTGTGATCAGTTTAACCTTTTCTTCCTGATGTACATATATTACTGTGCTGTTGTTTACAAGATTTGCTAGAATCATTTTAGTATCAAAATACTATTTGTATTAAACTTTGAAAGTTTTACAAATTCCTCCTTCCTTTCCTCCCACCTCCTTCTCAAATGTTTTAACACTTCTTACACAATGCACTGCTGAAAAGCTGGGGTTTTTTAAGGGTTTTTCATCTTCCAGATTTTTCCTACCTGTATGACTGAACAAAAGTAAATCTGGCAGTTAAATTTCTTTGCTGAGTTCTCATAAGGAACAAGATAGTATTGTGACATTGTTCAAGTTAGCAGAAGTTAGCAGACTTTGCTCAGCTGCTCATAAGTAATTGACTGTTCTGATATTAATGTCTGTACTCTGGGTGGCAAGACCTTTTCATTTTCTACAGCTACATTAGACAACATCCTCCTTCTCATTAAATTTTGCCAGTTAGAAGCACTCAAGTCTTTTTTTGCAGAGAGAAATTTTTACTTTGGAGTAAAGTTGGTCTTTATTTTATGTACTATTTTCCATAATATCTGAAAAACCCAATATTAACAAGCATTTTCTACTAGACAGACTTTACTCTCTCCATTTCAATTGATGATGACACACTTGCATGGTTGACATCACAGCCAGTTGCTTTATAACTTGGGCTTTCATAAATATGTAAGAAAAATAATTTCACAAAATTATCTGTGAAGGCATGAATACATTTTCCGTGTACTCATTAATTAACCAACTTGTTTTGAAAGTTTCACCTGAAAGAGAAAATAGTGCTTGTGCTGCAAAGAACTTCCTCTGACAGATGCATTTTTCCAAAACACTTCATAGACCTTTTGCAAGTGAAGACAGTAGACACCTGACACTTCTGAGAGCAGAGTTAAATGGATTGCATTGAAAAAAATCCATCTTTTCCCATAGTTTTTACCTGTTTTTAAGGTTATACTAAAATTTGCAGGTTTTTTTTTAATTTATGAATGATCTTTTAAGCATCTTGTTGTAATGCTAAGAATACTTTGGCTTTCATGCTGCAGTCAGTGGGGAGCCTTCATCTTTTTTTTTTTTTTTAAGACAACCAGCTGTGCTCTTATGAAATGCATTAAAGGGGAAAAAAGGCAGCTGCTGCAAATGTGTCTTTTGCTGGCACAAGGAAAGGATGTGATGTTTAAGGAATGAAAGATCGCTATAAAGAAGCAGACCTGTAGGTGATTCTCAAAATATTCATTTTAGAGGCCTACGGTGGCATTTTGGACAGCTTTATAAAATTGGGCTGAAAAACATAATGTTGTCAAGTTCAAATTTTAGCCCAGAGAATCTATCACTCTGCTGGAGTTCCTGCTGAAAATGTGAATGGGGCTGCAGGGGCAGGGGTGGGTATTCTGTGGGACACTCCTGTCTCCCATAGAGCTAGAAGGGATACAAGTATTGTCACCCTTATTTTCTCCATATTTCCCATATATTTGCATGCAAGAAGGCACTCAAAGCCTCCCTACAGCCACAGAAGAGTCTCTGGCAGCTTTTCCCCTGCTGTGCTTCCCCACTCTGATGGCAGGGTGGGGAGTGCGGAGGTCCCGCTGTACTGCTTAGCAGGCAAGGATTGTTATGGACCCCTCACCCCGGGGAATGAAAAATGTTGGTGTACTTCAACTCTGTAGGAGAAATACACGCTTCACAGATGTTTTAGAAGTATAAATCAGACCAAAAGTGATACTAGGGGAAAAACAATAGGGTGTTGAAAACTCACGGTAGCTCCTGCCCACAGGCCTCATTTAGGAGCATTTGAGAGTACAGTGGTACCCACTGAGACAATAAACCTTGTATCTCCTCAGGCATTTACCGTACAAATGTGAAATAGCTGCTAGGTACCTGTGTAAAATCCAAAGACAAGTATGGTACTGTTGTTTAAGTGGCTAGAATATGTCACTTTAGTTGATACACTACAGAATATGTTTTAAAGAAAAGAAATTTTGTGAGATAAGGGTGTTGAGGAATTTGTTTGCTTTGGTAAAACCCAAATAGTTTTAATGAAATTATTGCATTGAATTGTGGTTTCAAGGAAAGTAAAAACAAATGTTCTTAGAGGTTCTGTATATAGAATCTTCAAAATAATTTTAACAACATTTATCATTCAGTAGCTGGAGCCACTAAATGCCACTACTGCTCATCCAACAGTAAAGCTAATTTTCCTGTTTTCAGGTGTAGTTCATAATGCCCTTATATTTTCCCTTTCATAAAATTATATTTGAATTATACATATTGTAGCAAACCCATGGTAACTATACAAATGCTAATATAAAATCACGGCCCAAGGTGTTTTATTTCAAGACGATCCTCTTTACTGTGGCTACAACAAGTATATTGTAGTTATAAATACAAATAAACTATACCATAGTTTTATCTCAGTATCTGTATTAGAACCAAAATTTGCTTCATGGAATGGTAGCTCTTATAGTTTCTTTGTAATAAATGCTATACTTTGATTGTCTAACTACTCAGATTTTATGCCATTTTTCCTGAGGCTGGAAGCTTTTAAAGGTAGATGAGGAATGGGATGAAAAAACAGGGTGGTTTTTACTTTAAAGAAATGTGAGGATTCTTCATAGAATCTTAGAATCATAGAACCATTTAGGTTGGAAAAGACCTTGAAGATCATTAAGCCCAAGTGTTAACGTAACGCTGTCAAGTCCACTACTAAACCATGTCCCCAAGCACCAGATCTGCGTGTCTTTTAAAGACCTCCAGGGTTGATGATTCAATCACTTCCCTGGGAAGCCTGTTCCAGTGCTTGATAACCGTTTTAGTAAAAAAATTTCTCATAATATCCAATCTAAACGTCCCCTGGCGTAATTTGAGGCCATTTCCTCTTCTCTTATCACCATAAGGTCTCCCCCGAGATCTTATCATCTTGTGTCTTGGTTCTCAGTCATTTGGCAAAATCTATAAGCTGCTTCTGAGATTATCTAAGAGGAAACTTTATGTGAGCACTGCAATACATACATACATAAAGGTATTTAAAACTTTGGCACAAGTGTATATACTTGCATATTTCTAATTTGTTTTTATACAGGTATATATGTAAATGCATGTGGAAATATATATGGCATCAGCTACATTGCATACTTATATCTCTCATATCAGATATTCTTATGTATCTCTATTTCTACACTGTAGAAAAAAATGTATGTAGAGCAAATAGGAGTAATTACAAACTAGGAGAGTCTGTTTGTTCTATGTTGTGGTTTGGTAAGAAAGCAAAAGCTGACAGAGTGTCCTAGAGCGACACATTATAGGGTGTCCATTCTGTACAGAATATCATGTGAACAGACAGATTTAAACATCTAGGAGAGAAAGCATGAGGAGCATGGAACTTACACACAGTGACACAGTGACACTTCACTATGTATTCTTCTTGCTTCTGTGGAGCATAATGTTGATGTTTTGGTTGCCCATAGACTGTATTCGTACCAGATTTGAGAAAACATTCAAGCCATGTCACCACATTTTGCACTTTGAATTTTTTAAGAAATAAGGTGCCTTCACTGGTACTTGATTAAAGACTTTTTTTATTCCCAAAAATTTTGATGTTTGTTGGACCCTTTGGACCTCTGAAGATTATTAATTACTAGGCAATGGAGATCAGAATATGCTTCCAGAAGTGTATAACGTTTTTAAAATTACACCACAAAGACCTTGACTTTTTAACCATCTCAAAAGAGTGAATATTTCCTTCTCCTAGTGAGACCAGGGATGACATGGGTGAACATTTCTTTCAGTACTTCTGATTTTGGTCCTTGCTGATGCCCACAGCTTCTAGACAGTGAAACAGAATAGAAGAAGTAGCCATTGCTGAGTTTATTTGATTGCTAACGGGTTTGATGACCAGTAGTTGATATACATCCATTAGGCGAGGATGAAACACCACAAAAACCTAACAGTAAGTCTCAAGGAGGATATAGAAAAGGTTAAATTAATTACTTTCTCAATAACAACTCTGATAGTCTTCCATGTTAGCTATATAAAGTGATAATTTTGATTTTGAAAGGTTGACTATGTGGCACATCTCAGGTAGCTTCACAGCAGTAAATTAAGCAGATTTCTTACAACTATAAACCTAGAGGTTTGTCTTGCAACATTTTACACTGAATTCCAATTAACTATGCTACATGCTACAAGTTTGTAAGTGAAAACTTTGTGTTTTTGTTACATTTCCAATAGTCTGTTATGGAATAGAGGTGTGGTTTATAGTATGATCAAAGGTGTTAATTTACTATCTGTTCTGTACCATAATACTTACTCTGTTTAATGGAATAAAGGTCAGTCAGAATTCCCTTAAACATACAAGGGAAAGAATTAAAAAATGTCATATTGCATACTACACATTATATAGGACACCCACACCACATACTCTATTTTCACCTTTTGTGTTTTTAACTTTTATTTTCATAATAAATACAGTTATTTTCAAAACTCTTATATATCTGTGAGATAATGGTAGTGATATATTTAAACATAAGTTCGGAGCACAAAGGTCTACTATCTCAGTGTTTTTACTTTGCTAAACACTATTATACAATACTGCTGAGAAACAGAAAACAAACTTGAAAGTCTTTATATTCCCATCTGGTTTCTAATTTCTCACATATTTCTGCTTTTAGAGTTAGTAAGGTTAGGACACCTAAGCCAGTGGTATGACAGATAATTTGGTGGCTAACATCAGTGCTTAAAGACAAAACGCCAAACACTAAAACCACAGGGTAACAGGTCTTTCCTCTCTAGGACAGTCAGTTTTGGCATCTGTAATAATCTAAGAGTTACAAACAGATGAGATATTAAAAATTAATCACTACATTAAAATGCCTGTGTGACTAATGGGAAGAAACCCTTACATATAGTGCTATAAACCTTACTGCTAGAACTAAATTGTTCTAATGATGGGTTAGACTAATGAAATGTGTTAAAATTTATGTCGACAAAGACTAATATGATTTTTTAAAAATTCCATGTTTATCAGGAACTAAATAAGGGATGTCTTAGGGAATCCAAATAAAGAAGTAGGCAAATAATCTACTACTCTCCTAAGTATTCCGATAGTAAATAGTTGGTGATCAGCTTCTGCTGGTTCAGAAAAGAAAGTAATAAAAATGAAACCTAGCTGTCCATGACTACTTAAGATCCTTAAGAGTGAAGTAGTTGATTTACACCTTCATTTGGATATCCTAAGAGATTTCCATTTCCCTTTCCCTTTCCCTTTCCCTTTCCCTTTCCTTTTCCATTTTCCTTTTTCCTTTTTCTTTCTTGTTTAACAACAGGAGCTGATTCAGGCCTGCTGCTTTGAATACACAAGCATATGATTATAATTCAGAAAGCTTTAAGTAAACTTTGAACATGAGATATTTATTTTGATCTTGGCTATACTGACTGCAGGTAGGAATGTTTCTACTAGTATTTGAATGATAACAGTATTTTAGTTATTAAAATGTTTATATTTTTAAGGACCTGAGAATTTAGAAGACGCCATCTTTTTACAGATTGAAGTGAGCGTCAGATGTCTACTCACCTTCCACTTGAAATTTTGTTGTTTAGCATTCTGTTTTTATAAGCAGAAGGTAATGAAAATTAGGTAGATCACTCCTTCTTAAAATCCTTGAAAACATTTATATCACGCATTTTTTCTGGCCTAAAGATACTATAAGTATTTGTTAGGAATGATCTCTGTAACTCACAGGCTCTGGGGAGCACATTTAAGCGTTTAGCTCAATGCTCAGTCATGTATTTTTTCTGGTTAAGAAGAAGTTTCTTTGCTAACTGTACTTTTCAAACTAATGGTCTTTAGAATCCCAAAGAACAAGAATATATTTCTGTATAAAACCACAACCCTTAGGAAAGTTTTTGGTGTTTGAAGAATAGTTCAGAAAGAAAAAACTGGCATATCACTAGCACTGTGTGAAAAGTGGCCTGACGATAATACAAAATATATGTGCTTAAAGGTGTTTATGAGAATTAGCTGTCTGTTCCACTGAAAATCAGTGAAATGAGTTGGTAACTATAATAACACTTTGAAAATGCTAGTTTTGCCTGCAGAACGCTAAAAGTGTTTATGGGTGTGTCTGTTGTGAAGCAGCACTTTTACTTTTGTCGAGAAAAATTTATGAAATGCTAGAGTAATAAATTACTGTTTAGGGTTTTATTAATCTCAAAATGAAAACAACAATAGCCCATTAAATGTTTGGAGTATTGATAATGAGAAAATTATTAAAATACATGCCTTAGAAAGAGGAGAGTTTGTATAAAAAGTCAGTAATGATATACTGTAATATTATGGAGAAAAGATTTGACATAACTGGGAGCCAAATGAGAAGCTAAGCATCACTGAATCCATCAATGACAGGGCTAGGGTCAATTCACCCAAACCCCTAAAGTAATTGGAAATTCACCCTAACGTAATTGGTTACTGACATGGCTAGAATCAATCAAAAGTCAGTAATGAGCCAGAAATACTAGTCCTCTTTATCTATTTATGTGAAATAGAGTTGTCAGGTTTAGAGTATATACAAAATACAAGCTTTAGCATGTGAAGGGGCTCCAACAGAAGGTGAATGTTCTTTTGTCAGATGGAAACGAACCCTCTGTTTCCTTCTGGATCACTGATTCAGACAGTAGACACTGGGCTGTTTGCAATACCCTGTACTGGCAGCGAGCACTGGATTACATCCATTTAAGGTTTTGACATGCTACATAAACCCAATGACGATCCCCAGGTCCTCTGTGATCCACAGAGCCACCTGTTTGCTGCATTGCTGGACCCAGTAGGACTTGGTGTAAGGGCAAAAGACTCAGTGGGGGAGTAATTACTGATCCCGTGGCACTAAAGCAGTTTCATGCCCCTCTATTTGATGGTGGTATGATAAGAATGAGAGCTTGGGGACATATCTGAGCAATCAGGGCCCAGAGCATGCACTACCTCACAAGCCCTGCCAGGAGTTTTGCTTTCTGTGCTTGTGTCAGCTCACAGATAAGGAGGCTCGTAGCTTTCCTCCAAGCTCTCCAAGAAAAAGCTGAAAGAAACCCCAGCCATCTACTGGATGATACTCTTGTGCTTGATCACCTTCTGGGCTGTGCTGCAGCCATGCTGCAGCCAGGCACCCCAGTGTGCAGATTTGGCCTCCCAGCTTGTTCATAGACCTGCCTTATTTGCACACTCACCTTAGAGGTTACTGAGCTCCTGGTAGACCATCAGCAGGCCTGTGTTTCTTCCTGACTTGTGTTGTGGTCTTCCTTTGCAGGATGGCCTGTCTTTGCTGATCCCTTTCAAAACCCTCAGAGAAGCATTTAATAATGCTTCTTGCATTTGGAAGCTTGACAGGTTTACAGACCAGTTTGCAGAAGAGACCATGCCTGGAGATGGAAACTTCTGCATCGATTTGGAAAGGCAGGTCTTGGATGTAAGCAAAATTATTTTCATGTTATAACTCTGATCCGACAAACTGAGGGCAAACCAGTAAAAAGCAGAATGGGACCCCAAAATCTTACAAGTGTGTTCCCAAAAAGCTTTTATGGCCACAGAGGCGATGGAGGTTGAGCTCAACTCCAGTATGTGTCACTGAACGTGGAATCAAGAAGCCACAGATCAGTCAAAGGGACAGACAGAAGATGCCAAATAACTGCCAGAATTAAGTCAAATAATCACCTTACTAAAATCGATAGGTTTTGTGATGTTGTGCAATGCCAAACAAGAAAGATGTTTTCCTCAATTCAGTCTTTGAAATGCTCCCACTTAAAATCAGGAAAATATGTATACTGTGAAGATGGCATTGTCTGTCTGTTTCTGCATCCTTCTAGGAGAGGAGGAAAGAATAAAATTAAGGAAGTTGCCTTTATGACAATAGATTACCTGAAAGTTATTGCTGTATTTGTCAGAGAAATGAAATCCATTTTCTTTTTTCAGCCAAGTGGGATCCCAATATATGGATGACATCATGGCTCTGCTGTTCAAAGATTTATGAAAAATATGTAGAGTAAAGCATCTAAATTTTGTCCGTTATCACTTGAAAATGTGTAGTTCAGTGTAATAAACAGTTTTCTGACTGTGCAGAAACTTAGGACTAAACAACCAACAGATAGGGTATAATGTTTGCCTATGTTTCACGTTTTTTGACTGTAATTTCAAAAGTCTATGTTGTCTGCTTTACTCAGCTCTTTAAATGAAGGGGAGACCAGGGCTCTGTTAAGGTTATTAAGGATCACCATAGGAAAATGGCACTAAATGTGCACTAGGACTTGTCACTGAGCAAGCCCAACAATTTTCAATTATTTTAAATTCTCTAGTTTAGGGCAGAGCCTCTAGGGCAGAGAGAGCATGGTAGAGTATTCAAATTTTCTGGTTTGTGTGTGTGTAGAAATGGCATTATTCTTAATTTCTGTAAAATTTGATAAAAAACCAGGATGATTGTATAACCCTTCAAAGTTGTGGAGAGACTTAATGAGGCCACCTGTAATAAAAGCAGGTTTCTCAGTTGTACATCAGTCAATCAAAAATACATAATTGTTGCAGAACGGTTCCAAACCTCCCCAGACCTGTTTGTTTATAAACAGAAAGGAAGATCTTGTAGAAGACCGTAATCTTTAGGGGGATTTAACCTCAGGAAAACATACAGTCATATGACATCAGAATTGCAGCCTCAGGCCATCATGAACCTCGGCGAGTGGTCTCCAGACCCACCCCCAGCCCAGAACAGCCTCAGCCATGGGATCAGACCAGGCTTTATCTTGTAGGAGCTGGAAACAGCTGCAGCCTTGTTTTTCTTACAAGCATCTTCTCCCTGATATCTGACTCCTCCTTTAACAGGCTACTCCTCCCTCAACATCTTACACCATTATGGCAGCTTGAGAAAAGTCAAGACAAACTACTTGCTTTCAGAGAACCAGACTAAGCTCTGAAACTGCAGAAACCCGTCTGTTAGATGTACATGAGGTGAAAAGTGGCATTGTTTTCCTCTTGGACATTGTAATGACAGATTGACCCATTAGATTCTAATGTATTGATTTGTCTGTTATCTTTAAAGAAGTCAGTGATGTTGATTAGTTAGGTTAAAGTTTGTTTAACTCTCGTGTCTGTCTGTCACCCACTGTCCAAAATTGTACTCTCCTCAAGCTAAATTGTTCTCTGGTTTGAAAACCCCCTCTTCTTGGGACAGAACTTTCCTTCCCTTTTGGTTCCATCATTTGAACTCACAACATTCCTTATGACACCTGCCAACTAAATATCTACAGTTACTCAAAGCACTCAGGACTGGCACTCTTCTGTACATTCCTTGTCATGCAGAAAAATGTGGTTTTGTCTGAAATTTGCAATAAAATGGTTTAACCAAAGGGAGTTTTACATCAAACTTTCTTTTTCCACTTTTACATCAAACAGTGTATGATAATCAGCTCTGATCTGATTCTGTAATTACAAGGATCCTTTACCTGGGTGAAAAATTCCATGCAAAAAACCCAATATTTTAATGTTTGAGGCTCTTTGTGATTTTTTTGGAGCCTGATCCAATGGTCAGCTTGTTTCAGATCAAAGATTATCCGCAAGCATTACAATTCTCATTAGAAGGTCAACAATTTTCTTAGTCTTTCCTATATTAAGTTTGATTCTGTCAGAGCTTAAATTACTTTTATGTGAATAACTTTGTAAAATTCTATAGCTGAAACTCAGCTTTGTGTGGCTTGAGATTTTTGTTTATAGTGTCTCTGGTCATTGCTTTTCGCTACCTTCTGTAGCTAAATTTAGCTGAACAATTTGAAGACAGTTTGAACTATTTTTTTCTTTTTTTTTTTTTTTTTTTTAATTTATGTGCAATAACTAAATCATTGCTCTTAACAGATTCAAATCTCATTAAAATACAGCTTTTGGCAACTAGAGTACCCTAATGTAGCAAAGCAGATCATGTACGCAAAAGGCAATGCAATTCATCTGATAACATGGTTGTTACTTAGGCTTCCCCAAAATGTACATAGCTGCATAGTTGTCTTGAGCTTACCAGTAGCTGGTAGGTGCACAAAGTTCTGGAGAAATTCATAGCAGTGAAAAATGAAGAACTCCTTGGAAATACAGTGTTTTCTGGAAGATAACAAGTAGGGAAGAGTAGCCCTGCTTAGCAGTAAGCAATCCTTCCAGCAGAAGTCCACGGTGATAGTTACTGTAAAATGAAGCTGTTCATAGAAGTTTTGTCTTCTAGAGGAGGTAGCCTCATATGGATGTCAGTTTCCTTCTCATTGCAAAGCATATGCCACAGTGGCAACACACCCCCTTATTTTATTCAGGCCTCCTCAGACTGCATTAACTACCTGTTCCCTTTACTATGCCACGCTAAGCAGATTTTGCATTTTATATAAAGGATAGACAAATTTCAGTAGTAGCTGACGTTCTGTTTTTATAGGTTCTGGTACTGCAGTCATCCAGCATGAAGTACGGTGCTATCTCTATGAACAGGTCCTTGGGAATGCAAGAAGAACCTCAATCTACTCTTTAATTTTGCAAAACCAACGCCTTGTTTAGAAGTCAAGTGATGATTAGGTACCCTTCCTGCATATCACCAAAACTCAGATGCATGCATCAGGATCTGCCAGGAGCTGTCAAAACCATTTCAATGAAACAAGTATATAACAAAATATAACACATAAACAGCATGTGTTTTACATGAAACAACCAGACAGTCTAACCCTTTATTTGCATTTAGCATAATTTTTTTTCCTTTCCAAAGTCCTTTGCTCCTGGTTTAGACAAACACAAAAAAGAGATGGAATCATGAGAGCAACCAACCACCATTTTTTTAATATAGGAAGGCAGTGAAGCAGCAACACCTCCTAGCCTGATTGGAGCCAGTAACAGAAATTAGCAGTGCCATCTCCAGCATTGAATATAAATTTAAAGGACTCAATGTGCCTTATGGCAAGCACTATAATATTCAACAGCAATTTTTGTTAAGCTAGCCATACTTGTAGTCATCTTTTAGGAAATTAAATGTCCCAAGGTCATAAAGAATTTAAAGACTGGAGAATGGCTATATACTCTAGGCTGAACAAGACCAGACTGTTGTCTGGTTTATCAGAAATTGTCCACTTCACCTCATGGCCTTTCTCATCATATCTTAAATTATTTTCTTTCTTTCCAAGAGCTCTAAAATGTGGTTTTGTTATATGGTCCAACAACATTACTTGGCAATTTGCATACTATGTTTTAAGCAGTTTTTGTGTGAAGTGAGCCTGCCTGCACTGCCTTAGCTGACTGACCCTGAGCTAACCTCCTTTCAAATTTTAAGATATTGTCTAGAAATTTGGTTCTTTAGAGTACCCGTGACAAGTGTTACACAGTCTTAATGGAGAAATTGTACTGTGAGATTTTGTCATACTTGTTTCATTGGCATAATAAACATCAAGCCATCATTTCACATGGCATTGTATACCTGGATGAGTGAAACATAAGAAGAAACATTTCAGCTGGGTGATTTATTGGTGTATCCCTTCCCTTCACTAAAAATCAGGATTGCAGTTTTCAAGACACTATACAACTCTATTTCCCATCTTAATGCTTTTTCCTAATTCTTCCCATAAGGGAAAAAAGGGGACCTATTTAACTTTTACTGGTTTGAAAGATTTTCTTAGTTCTCAAAAAACTTTCCCACAGTCTATGTTGAAGACTTTTACAGATCAAACTTTCTCCTTGAAAACAGTACATTATTTTTCAATTCAAATTGCTTGGGAATGTTACTCTAAGAAGGCAACTGACTTCTGTTCACCCAACCCTTTTCCTCTAGCATCAGTTGGATTTTCTGGTTCTAAGTAAGAGGCAAGTGTATCGGTACTTCTGATTCATCAATGACTACACTTCATTAGATGAATTCTGTCTAATTAGCTAGTATCTGCTTCCTTTTCACTGCCTTGTATCTCCTACAGCAGTCTGAAAATCTGAATTTTTAGATTGTGTGGGATATGCTAGGCTTTTGGTTTTTAGATTCCCCTTTCCCTGCTCCTTATCCATGTCTCTTTTTTCAGAAGATTCAGTATTCTAATGCAATTGATGGGAAAACCTAGATTAAAGCTTTTTACTGTTCCTTTCTTGAACTGAGGCAGAAACAAAAGTAATTCAAAGCCTTTGTGGAATAAAGTAGGTCAGATAAGTCCAATCTAAGACCCAAAGCTGTCTTTGAGGAACTTGGCTCCCTCTACATCTGTAGTTTTTATTTCAACATTATATGTTGTTTTATCTCTGTTGTCTTTTCTTTTCCAGCTGTCAAATTCTTCCTTAAGTTAACTAACAAATTCCAAGTGGCACTTCAGCAAAGACTTTGCTGAATATCAGCTCTAATTGACTGTTTGACTTGAAGAAAACAGGTATTAATGTAGAAGCTAACTCTTTTTGGCAAATCATCAGAGATACTATGTCAATATGGTATTTCTGAAAAAAAAAAAACATATGGCACTTTTATCCTATTTTCCAGTTGACTTTAAATACTTGCAAAAAATTTTTAAAACCATATATACTACAAAATCAGTTCACTATAGTCACCCAAGTAACTTGTTTTGTTTTGTCCTTTTATGTCACCTTACCATTTTACTTAAGAACAGAGAAATAACGCATTCCCAGTCCTGGAACTCTCACAAGTATACCTCTGTAATGGTTGGTGTTATACCCTGTGATCTGGTAACTAATATAAATCTTCCCATGTTCTGTGTCTGAAAATCTGGATTATCAACAGGTGTCCTATTCTTTTCAGAGGGACTCTGAAAATGTAGTTTAAATAAGCTAAACCCAGGACTTTTCAGAAGCACTACAAAAAAACATACATGAAAAGACATAATAGAAACATGTGGCTTGCTGGAACTATGAAAGATTTCACATGTGAACCAATGCTCCAGCCCATACTGTTGTTGAGAATGTAGTAATGAACTATAGCTTTTCACCTACTAATATCACTAAAGTAAATTGACCTTTCAGAGGCACTGACCCTTGTTTGTGGGCTCAGCTTCCATATTCTGCTTACAGTATTGCACACCGTTGCATGACAAGCACCTTAAGGACAATTGACTTCCTATACAAAGGACACATGAGTGCCAGGGTTACAATAATTTCTCAAGGAATTAAGCAGATAAGCAGCCAAGCTGTGGGACATTTTGTCAATGAAACAAGATCAAATGAGGGAGTTGGCTTATACTTGAGGTGAAAGACACTGAGGTGTAACATGGAAGGTAGCACACAAAAGCAATTTCAAGTAGAATGAAGATCAAGAAAACAAGATGTGTGCTCACAACTGACAGGTGAATTAGATCTAAAGATCCTACAAACCTGGTTCTCTGTAGTCGTCAAATAGTTATTCATACTTTCAATCCATCTATCTTCTGCCTTTCCCTTTTTTCCCTATCTTTCAGAAGGATCCACAATTAAAGATAAGAGATCTTATCTGTGAAGCAGAACACGTGAACACATTCTGTCTCACTGAGGATGAAATTATTTTGTAAAGCAGATAAAAACATCAAGAATGTTGTTTTCTTCACATTTTAATTTTTAGCCACTTGTCTTTATATCTTATCACTTGGAACAAGTCTTGAATTAAAGATCTGATTCTGCTATCCCGACACATTTCATACTGCACCATATTTCTTGACTGCAGCAAATAACTTCAGTGGGGTAATTGTGCACATTAACTGCAGTATTGAAATATTGGTCTGACCCCCAGCAACTGAACAAGTAAAATAGGCCGCAAAGTGTCCTGAACGACCCGAATTGGTTACGCACAACTGAAAAATCCCTGTAATAAGTATCGTCCTGAAGGTTCTTGGCAGGGTTTGGATCCAAACATGAATGAAGAGTAAGTGTCACAGGTCTGTTTCTTTCAAATTTGAGAACTGTAGGAATGAGAATATAGGAACGAGCAACAGGAAAAATACGAATGAGCAATAAACAGTGGTGACTTGGTCTCCTACCAATGATGCTCGTTTTCAGATATGAGCCACAAGATTATGACTTTTCTAGGTGGGTGACGAGGATGTTTCTTCACACAGGTGAAAACTGGAATATTGTAGAGGAGCTGCCAACATTGTCTACACTAGGCACTTTGTGCTTCTTTGGATCACATAGGTAATGCGCCTGAACAGGATAAATTTTCATGCTGCTTTAAAACCAAAAGTATGTATGCCAGCTGTCAAACTTTGATGTGAATTACAGCATATCTATACAGCAAAATATCTTTACAGTGTAGTCACAAGAAATGTCATAGGGAAAGGTGGTGATATAGTCATTTACCCTACAACATGCATGACTAGATAGCTGTTTACCATTCCAGTTAATGTTCCTGGTTCTTGTTACTTCTGTTGCTGCTGCAGTTGTCTTGTTGCATCAGCCAGCAAAAAGGACAGAGACATCGTTTCCCAGATTTGTCATGGTCTTCACTGTTACACGACGATTCAGTTTAAAAAGTTTGACACTATAGATGTAATTAAACTGTGGATTGGATTAAATTAGTATCTTGTTGATGGTGAGAGACAATGGCAAATTATCCAAACTAGATTTATTAAATATGCATCTGTAACTGTTTGGAGGAAAGTGTTCATATTTTTAAATGAAATCTATGACTACAGAATGCCACATAATGATAGTAGATACTGACGAAATTTTTATTTCCTCTCTCTGTTATTTTTTGTGCCTGCTTCTTCTGCTGTGTTGTACTGTTATCTTGATAGCCTTTTCACTTTAAATTAATATTTCCCTTTTAAGGTAATATTTATCAACATTGAATTTTAACATAAAGATACAGTTTTATTTGAAGAAAATGGGAAATACAACAATTTTATCATGAAAGGGAAAGGAAGGGAAAAGGCACAGGAAAATACCAATTTTGCCCTCAGAAGGCTTCTTTTTTTTCTTTTTGAAAGCACACTTACGTATTTTTTTCTCTGTACCACAAAGATAGCCACTTTTAATCAAGAAAATTTCATTACTATTTCCCTACTTTAATAAACTGTAGCATTCACATTAACCAGACTCCTTTTGATAAACAATTATAGTAGGTAATTGAATATTTTAGATCTATTTTTAAGGGCTGCTTATATAATTACAGATGTGAATAATTTTACAAATGCAAATAAAATGTGCATTTTGTTACGGCAATCCTCTGCCTATCACATCTGCAAATGTCCCTTTATGTATAAATTTCTCAGAGTTGTTTAAATAAGTGTTCTGAATACATAACTTGTCAGGTAACATGTATTGTATGAATCTATGAGCCTTGTTTTTTAAAGTTGTCTATAAAGTGGGCTAGTCTTGGAACATACTTTATTAGCCTCTGTGGAACACATATTATTTACATCTCAACCCAAAATGCAGCAAAATTACCAAAGTGAATAAAACTTAATGAGAACAGCTGGTGTTTTTAATTTGTTTGGTAGGGATGCAACTATCCTATTGAATCATCCTGCTGAATATGCGGTCAATTTTGTGATGATCTTCACTCTTGAAATATCCAAACTGAATATTTTACATTTTGTTCTGTCTTTAGCTCCAAATATCACAGACCCCAGTACTGGGAAACATAATCATTGGACGAACTGCCCACATTCAGTGAAGTTAATTTGTATATGCCCAGCAAGTCAGTTGCATCCCATATGGCGTTTTACTGCTCCTTACAAGTACGTACTGATGAGTTCTACAGCACAATGTGAGACATCCGAGATTTCCTGGACACCAGCAACTTCACAAGTATCTTTCTCTGCCTGAAAATCCCTAGACAGAAATGGCAGAATGGCAACCTAACTCCACAGGGTGCTTAATCCTGGATGTAATCACAGCACAGCTGATGAGATGGGACCTCACGTACAACCTCTACAGAGGGAATTATTTCCAGTCCTAAGGTGGGTCAGTCCTTTCTTCGCGTAGTTAAATCTTGAAACCTCCAGCAATGAAGATCCACCAGCTCTCCTGGGCATCCTGTTCCAGTGCTGGAAGCTGTTTCACCTAATGTCCAACCTGGTCTTTGTGCAGGACAATCTGATTTTTCTTGCCTTAAACAACCTGTGTTGCAGATTTTAAGTATATGTCTTGAACAAACCTGTTTTACAGTGCAAGTTTTATATATCAGCCCTAAAAGCAGCCTGCTTTGCAGTATAGCCTGCTCCAGAGAGGGAACAAGTCTTGTGAAGGTGGAGCAGTGCTTCCTCCTCAGAGGTAAGAGAGTGAAGCAGTGCTCCCTCCTCAGAGACAGGAGGGTGGAGTGATATTCTTTCTTCAGAAACTTTAGTTGGGGTGATTGATAAGGGGGCTTCAGTTGGAGTGGCTACCCAACCTCCTCTATCCAAACTGACAAACCCTGCAGAAGAAGGGTGTTTCTGGGCTTCGGGAGGCCCATCCGCTTACCTACAGGTGTACACTGGACTTGGGGAGGTTCACTCCCTTATCTATAGTGGACAGAACCCCATTAGAACCCCCAAAATGTTGTATACATCGCCTGTGTCCTAATTAGCATGGAAAGAGAGAGAAAAGGAGAGGATAATGTGAACAGGACTCATGAATATTAATGGAAGGGACAATAAAAATACCAGTAACCAAGACACAGGTGTGCAGCCATCACTGAAGAACCAAAGCTCAAACTGGACCTCCGAGACATTGCTGGACCCCAGGAGTGGTGACATTTCTTTCTCTCTCTTTCTTTTTCTTTCTTTTTTTCTTTCTTGTTTTTTCACTCTTTTTTTTTTTTACTCTTTTTTTTTGTTTTACTCTTTTTTTTGTTTGTTTTCTTCTCTGTCCACATTATTAGATAGAATTAGGGAAAGCCATACCTTTGTCCAATCTCTGAAATATTACTGCTCTTAAAGTGTGTTATTGCTGCCAATGTACTGACCAGAGAGCTATTATCTTGCTACCTTTGCTGAGCAAAGGGTCTCTGCCATGCAGGGACCCCTTTAAAACTGAGGATACAAAAGATTCACCTACCCCGAAACCCAGAGAGTGGGACAGGACAATCTGCTTAACCTGCAATATGCGGTGGATGTCTCTTGTTAGGTGATTTATTAATAACAAGTAGAATCTCTCTTGCATTTGTAGCTACCTTTCAAATAGTCATAGGATGGTAGCTATCATCCCTTAGCCTATTCTTCAACACCCACCAATTGCTGTAGGAATTACACAAATATTAAGGTAATAATAGCACCAAGAAGTAGAGAAACTGTTAGGCAAGTATAAATAAAAACATACATATACAAAACACAAACTAATCAACAAACTAAAACTTGCTGGATATGTAGGTCTGGAATACAGTGTTTTTTATTACAGGTTTCTACACAATAAAGCAAGGACACATTAACTGTATAAGTTATTATGTATCTCTAAACTTATTTTCAGAATTATATCCTGAAAATTCTTACTTAAGAAAGAGCTACACTGAGACACCAACCTGGCATTTAATTAACCTAAGACTGGGGGATTGGAGAGATTTTTAGCTTTTGTGTAACTCCTGAGCTGCATCATGATATTCTCCACTGTTATTGAGGCACCGGGCCCAGCGATGCAAATCAGTCTGGTCTCAATAAAGAAAGAAAATCCGGTAAATGAGTTCTATGTGTCAGACTGCTATGTTGTGAAAATTTGATCTCTAGGTCTAAACAATGGCACTGAGCAAAATCCAGATCACCGCAGGAGCAGATGGTAGTGTTTGCAGCTTTGGGATAGACTTCAGGCATATATTCACCATCTGCCTGCACAGCATTTTCTCAAATTTTGCTAAATAGTAAGTTTATTGCCACTAAAGCTTACGATCATTATGAGACAAGTTACTGAGTCTCACATTCAATCAAACATTTTTTTAGCATTGTATTGTTAGTCAAATAAATAGCTTGTGAGGGCTGTGATGAACATCTCCTCCCCGCTTCCCCATAGCTACTCCCTTAAACAGATCCTCTCTTTGCTTAACTCATGCCTTTGCCTTTTCTGTATAATCCTATTACAAAAAATGCAAAATATGTCCTTTATAGCCCTCAGAGTTTTCTTAGTGAGAATTTTTTATTTCCTTTTTTTTTGCAAAGTGTGTGCAAGTTAATGGTGCTTTAAGTGCTCTGTGATATTTTGACACCTGTTGTTTCATTTTCTCTCTCATTTTAATAGATTTTTTCCTCAGAAATCTAATGATTTAATTATTTATCTAATGATATAATCTCCTGATTATAGATAAGTCAGTTGTCACAAAACGTCTTTTCCAAGCTTCTTCCACTGAGAATCACTTTGTTTGTAATCAGGGGAACGGTCTGGCAGCTACGTTTTTGATAAAGCATCTGTGTTTCTTCCCATAACTGCTTAATATAAATTTCTAAGCATATCTCAGGGAAGATTAGTCTAGAGAAGGTTAGCACTGAAAAAAAAGTCATCATATTGTATATCCACAACCCATTTGATTTTGCATACCTCTGATTCCTGTCTGTTTTGGTTTTGATGTCTGTGCTTATCATTATTATTACAAACATTTGATCTTCACTGATCACCTGACCTCTGTTTGCTTTATAAGGATTTTCCATTTTCAAATAAAAAATGGTTTAATTTGGCCTTGTTTTCAAGAAGGGGAAGCCAAGTATTTTCAGTCCCTACTTAAATAAATGCATTAATTAACCTGTGTTTTATATCAGACTACTAGTGAACCCTGAATTTCCCCAAAGGTGATATGTCAGTAGTTTAATTTCAGAAGTTCATTGTAATTGCTGTTTCTTTCTGTCCTTTTTTATAATACACTTGCTTATCTAATCAAGAAGAGGAAGTCATGCTTAATGACCAAAGAAGAGAGGCATCAGGTTTTCATCTATGTGTTCAAGACATCCAGCTGGTACTAGACTTTTCTGGTCAGTTGGAGCTGGGCTTCAGTAGTCAAGTCTCATTTATGTGCATGGTGCTTCTGGTTAGTTTACACACAGTGATAGGGCAGTTTTATGGTAACAGAAATTACCACTGCAATTTGTTTGAGCTGTTTGTCCTTCTAGACTTGAGCCTGGATTAATTTATGAAAAGTGGTGAGGTCAGATTTCTGCACAAACTTGATGCTTCGTTCTGTACAGATGCCATTAAACAACACATATTTATTGCAGTGGAAGAATGTAACAGCAGTGGACAGATCAATTTCTTTAGTTGCTTTGCTATCTTTTCTTGTGATAATTTCTGTCACAATACACAAGTGGTACTCTTGTAAGCCCGCACTGGGGAAGGGTTTCATGGCAAAAAAGGCTGGCAAAAAGGCTCTTTTGGGGGCCTTTTGAGGCTGGGAAAAGCAGCAGCTTGACAGCGGGCTGCTGAGACGGCATGGGTGGTGTGGGCAGAGCCAGCACCACCGGCATCAGCTCTATGATTTCCTTCTCTAGCAAGCTACTTACAGTGTGGTATCAGAAATGCTGTCCTCTTCTCAGATAGCCTGTGCTGCTGGGCTTTCTCTCCTTGACTACAGCCTAGATGTAAAAAGTTTAGGCTGAACAAAAAAAAGGGGGAGCTAAACAGGCTCCTTTGTGCTTCAAGGGTCCCTGACGCTGGGACCAAGACTGCAAGATGATCTGTTTATTTGCATGAATACAAAAGTTTCTTATAGGCTGTTGGACTCAAGGGGAACTTAGTGATATATGATGATGAGAGAATACAAACTCAGTAACACAATCTAAAACATGGAGTGAATGAGCCTTCCAGTCACGAAAAGAAGACAAGCAAAAATCACTTTTTAAAAATGGACATGTCTTGTTTTTGCAGATCAGGTGACGAAAGCTGACATTATAAATTACGGAATATTTGAGCTTGACTCTTTCAGGAAAGTCAGCCAGTTACGCATATGCACAAACAAAGAATTTGCTAAAATTAAAAAATATAGGATTAAAAAATACTTTCTTGATAACTCTGTGTTAATCTTAATAGGTGGGTGGATTATTCTACTTTAAGGTATTAGGACACAAATGCTGAACATCGTGTAATTATCTGGATGTGTTTAATGAGTGCCATTAGTAGGACAGTAAATTCTCACTAATTTGTGGAAAAGGTGGAGTGACATGTCAGGGATGTTTTTCAAGTTAAAGTGTAACCATTCAAGTAAGTACAAGCCGCAATATATATGAACAAGGAAGATATATTACAAACCATACTTCATTCTTTTTAAAAATTGCTGGTATTCAGATTTCATGGAGTGGGACCTCCAAAATACAGTGCATTTACATCTGTAAATATATCACAGGATAAATACAAATTATGAAATCTTGCTACTAAGAGGCTGATCAAAGTATTATAATTAGTATATGTATATTGACAAATATTGTGAGCTGTTATTTCAAGTTCTAATTACTAGACATTGTACTCAAGCTAGCTGCATGCTGTTTGATTAGTTAATTACTACTATGATCTTTCTTGATCAGGCTGTAAGACTTTTTATTTTTTGTTCTGCAGTATTGTGTTGATAAACAGACATAATGAGATAAACATCTGAGTGCTACATATTCTATCCTCAGTTAACACAGTTAATACTGATTTGTCATTTTTTATTAGCATATTCCATATGAATTCATTATTTCTTTCTTCTAAATTATGTCTGTTTCCAGTAAGCTCTCTGTTTTGCTTAGCAATATACCAATGCAGAATATAGCACAGTAGCTGTCCCAAAAAATTCAGAGGATGTAAAAGAAAAAGACACTACATAGGGAATGGCATAGTATGTAGCAGGAATACTTCAGTGTCCAGAAGGGAAAAAGCTGTTTTCATTAAGAATCTGGAATTACTGCTTTGTATAGCAAATCTAAATATGTTGGACAAATGAAAAATGAAAAGAGAAAATCAGCTTTCTTTCAGAGAACCATCCAGAATTCTGACACACACATGCTCCCCACCAATCTTTCAGCTGATGTGGATTTCCAGTAAACACAACACAAGAATGATGGTGTGCTGAGTATCCAAAGGAGGGGCAGGTGTAGGTATAAGAGGAATACTGACATGAGCCAAAAAGTCCATGACTTTCCCATGAATGCCAGAGCTGAGTCCGCAGAGGGCTTCCATTTTCTCTTATACATGTTGTTTTCTACCATACGCCCCATAAGGAAAATGCACATGAAATAAAGGCTGAAGCTTTTGGGAAAGGCATGCAGGCCTTAGTGAAAATAATCTGGAAGATCAGTGGCTGGTGATGCATCCAAGGCTTTCAGAATTCAGTGACTTTTCTTCCCTGAGGCAAGGACAATTTATATAGCCATTATGTATGTGTTATTCGTATGTCTTTTTGCATAGGAATCACTGATTTGTTCCAAGTTTTCGTACAGAAATAGATGCTTTAATCTTTTCTGTGTCTGGTTTAACTACAGGGGGCTGATTTATTTGTGTATATCTTTCAAAAGCAGCAGAGCTCTGGAATTTTGGAGTAAACATTTTTATGGCTTTTATATTGTAAAGTTGCTGTGGATGGGAATTGCAAAGGAAATTAGTGTAAAATACTCCCCATTGCAACACTTTCTGTGCTAGGTATCTGTTGAGGAATTCATTTCAGGCTTGCTGCTGTGATTTGCACAACAAGCAGAATAACTTCTGATTTCTTAAGTAACAATTTTTCTCCCTGTGAACACAGCCCTGTATGCAATTATGATGGACAATGACTGTGCAAGTCAGCAGGGCCAATGAGTTGGCTATCAATGTCTGAGGAAGGCAAAAAATGGAATTTGACACTCATTAAAATCACTAGTTACCTGTATAGTATTAGGGATAAAATTAGTGTCTTTTCATTTTCACTAGTCAACCCTAACTTCCCTTTCAAGAAAATACATCTGCTGGTCTGCTAAACCTGCATATTTGTGTTAATGAAGGAAGAAAGTGAGGCTTCCTTCCTCTGAAAGACCTGCATATTTGACTGAAAAGAGTCATTCTGTAACTTGGACATATACTCCATAAATCCTGCCCTATAAAAGGCCTAGACCTATCATTCTGCCATTATTCTCCATTCACGTAAGTAAGTGGGTGTTATTCTTGTGACCTAATTCTACATAGAATATTACTATAAATAATAATCTAAATATCCCTCGAATATTCCATATCTAGACCATCAGATTCTGTAAGCGAACAGCAATCTGAAAACATCTGCCCTGAGCTTTATTCAAATCAATGAACTAGAATTAAAAGGTTCCTTTACCAATTGTTAATCCCAAAATCTATGGGGGTGTCATGAAAGAGGTGTTGTCTCATGCGTAGTTTTCTGTTGTATATCAATAGGAAAATGTTTCATTATTTGAGGATACTGTGTATATAGTAAGAAAAGACTGGGTGGATTAAGCTCTTTAGGTATGGTTGGATTTTTATTATTACAGGTAAATTTTGGTTTCCAAGTGGTGAACTTCCATACATCTACAGATTCAGTTTCTTCTGTCTAAATTTATCTACCGCTTATGCTGCAAAAAATGTTGACTTTCTCCAAATGTTTAAGCCAGTTGCGGTGAAGATGAACTTTCTGCAAATAGATGCAAACAAGTGCAGATAACCATTGGAAAAGCTTCTGTCCCTTGGATACAAGAGCTGACTACAAGACAGTGAAATGCCCAAGAGTTTTGGATCTCAGTGGTTTGGCTTTCTGGATTTTTCACTTTGCCCAGCTCTGAAATGGCAAAAGACTTCCTATCCATCTTTGTACAAGATTTTGAAAGATGACTATGAAACCTTCAGTGGCTACATGTAAGGCGGTAAAGACATAGCTTATAAACACAAGGTCTGTAATAAAGTTGCTGTGATAATCTGAATGTCTCTGTATTGTTCTAATGTGACCCCTAGCAGCTGTACAAAGCTCTGAGTAGCTGAGAGAGACATTGCTGATATAACTTTGGGTCTTCTAGGGACATTTTTTTGAAGGCATTGAGCACCTTGGCCTTCTCTGAGTAATTCTGAGTCTTCTCTGAGTCACCAGTTCCCCTGACCCATTCAGCAGCAGGACCAAAATCTCTCTAGTTTTCCTTTTGTCATTTATATACTTGCAAAAATCTTTCCTGTTGCCCTTGACAACCTGTGGCAGATTCAACTCCAGGTTGGCCTTGGCTTTTGTAGCCTCATCACTGCAAGATCAAACAGCAACTTGTTACTTCTTCTGGGTCACCTGCCCCTGCTTCTATCTCTTGTACTCTGTCTTTTTATGTCTGAGTTATGTCAGTAGCTCTTACTTATCCATGCAGGCCTCCTGCTCCATTTGCTTGATTTCCTACTAGTCAGGATGGACCCTTCTTGAGCTCAGAGGAGGTCATACTTGCACATCAGCTGACGGTGCTGTACCTCTCTTCTCTCCAGGGTAACCCACACAACTCTTCGAAGCAGATCTCTGAAGAGATTGAAGCCTGCTCTCCCGAAATCTAGGGCTGTATTCCTGATTTGGCCCTGCTATCTTCCATTAGGATACTGGCCTCCATTGTCTCATGGTCACTGCAGCCAAGGCTGCCTCTGACTTTCACCTCCTTTGCCTGCTGTTCCTTCTCCATTAAGTATCAGCACAGCACCTTTCCTTTGTTGGCTTTTCGGTTCCCTGTGTCAGGATGTTGCCATCGATGCACTAAAGAAATTTTTCAGACTGTTTGAGCCCTGCTGTACTGTCCTTCCAGCAGATATCAGGGCAATTAAAGTTCCCTGAGGGCAACAGCTTGTGAACATGAGGTTTCTTCCAGCTGTTTGAAGAAAGCTTCATCTACTTCTTCCTGATCGTGTGGTCTAAGGAGATATCTGCTACAATGACACGCATGGTGATCTGCCTGCCTATCTTGATCCATAAGCTCTTGACTGACTGCTGACCCATCCTAAGGCAGAGCTCTGTGCATTCCTGATGGTCTGTTACAGAAAGGATTGCTCCCCCTCCTCACCTTGCCAGCCTCTCCAACCTAAAAAAGCTGTATCCCTCCATCACTCCACTCCAGGCACTTTGCAGATAGCTAGTGTCAAGAAAGTTTGATTTGAACTTTGCTTGAAAATGGTATGTATACCTTACAGATGGGTATATTGGGATGTTTCAATTATGTTTGGATTGTGACCTTAAACTGAGATTCAGAACTCGATTTGAGAAAAATATCTTTAAGTCCAGGTGGGTGTTCACGATACTGAAATCTCTGAAAGACTTTGATGAGAAATGTCACAGTCATTTTTCATGCATGCTTTTTTTTTACCTCAAATCTTGTGAATGTAAGATTTTGACAGGTTTTTATATATATAAAAAAAAAAACCTGTGGGGGAAAAAAAAAAAGAAAATGTTTTCTTGGGAGCTTTGGACCAGATCTGTCATGCTCTTAAAGGCTGTTCAACCTATATGAAAATTTCAGCAAGATAAGGCACAAAATTTAATCTCTCTTAAAATATGTGTAAGATATGGTACATGAACAACTGTTTAGATTTTGTATGAATCATTACACAGAAGCTGTGGGCAAATATGTTTACCGTCTGCAACTTTCTGAAAGCTGTTCTGTGAGTAAATTTGATAGGCTCAGCCCCTAAACACGTAAGTTAGAATGATTTTGAAAAATTGTTTCTTCAGAACAATAGGCAATTTCACTACCTCATTTAGAGAACAGTCAGCACCTTCTGTCTATTATGTAAAACAATCAGAAACTTGGCTTCTTTACCAAATAGGCTATAAAATAACTTATTCAGCAAATGAAATTAGAAAATTTCATTTGCTCACTTTGCAAAATCAGCTACCATGTGTGGTTTAAAGATGTGTTTAAAATATTCTGGTAGAGATAATATAAATCTCAGAAACTTTTCTAAAGGAAATATGGGGGCATATCTGCTAAATCACCATAATATATTTATTTTTTATAATGTTATGTTTATGATTTATTTCTTTCTTCTCTTCCACATAATAACCTTTGGGATGAACTGACTATCAGTTTCCCCAGTGATTTTAATTTCTATGGTCTATCTGTGCACATTATTTCAGGCATTATATAGGTATTTGCATGTCAGTATTATCGCTTTTCTGCTACCAAATGCAGAGATGTAGAAATGTGGCATACTTTTCCCTTGCATCCTTTAATGAAATTGTTATCTCTATACATATTGTTATTCAGCCTCAAGGCAGGGTGATGTTTTAAACAGTCTTAAGTGATGACAAGGGTAAGACAGATGTGTGGCTATAACAGTGACAAAGTAGAGGCTGGGAGACAGGGTAGGACCATAACCACAGACACCTGTAGGTGAAAACTAAAATGTTCCCATTTGCTTTCACAGACCATGTAAATCTGTGCTGGCAGGGCTGGTCTCGTGACTACAAATGACCAACAACAGTCTGCTCCCATCCATGTTCCCATGCTAGTGCCGAAAGGATGACTGGGAAACTTTCATTAGCAAAAACCTGTCATTTGCTGAAATGGGTAGCAGCAATCTGGGGCTTCTTGGAGCAGCTCTGCATGTAGGATGCACAGTCACTTGTCAGAAGCACTTTTTGTGATGTGGCCCTCTTCTCCACTAGGAATTCAACTGACTGAGATGATCCTCTTATCTCCAAGAGGTTTCCAATGACGGATTTTTAGCTTTTACAGCCAAGCTGTATGCCTGACGCAGCCCATCAAAAAGTTGACTCTAGCATGGTTTTGAAAGAAAATTAGACTTTTGCAGTTGTGTTGAGCAAATAATCCTCAGGAATATCATCTTTCACTAAGTTTTGGACTATGTGGAGCGGGTTGAAGGTTAAAAACATAAACTCCACAGAAGCAAAGGCCATAAGGAGACCGCTGGCCCACCAGGTACCTCACTGACAGAGTGAGCAGAGACAGTCCAGTCACAGGGATTGTGGATGGAAGATGACTGCTCAAAAAAATATGTGGTGGAGGAATATAAACAGGTAAGCAGGTCTATAAGCTGCAGGAGGGAGAGGTGATCTATGGTGACATGAAAACTTTATCTTCAGTATTTTTTTAAAGCTTTCATACCTGGGGTTTTATTTGGAAGCTGTTGTGCATTCTTCTCCTTCTATGACCAGGTAATGTGCCTAGGCAATGAGGGGAAGGCTGTGGATGTCATCTACCTGGAGTTTAGTAAAGCCTTTGACACTGTCTCCCACAATATTCTCCTAGGAAAGCTGATGACTCATGGCTTAGGCAGGTGCACTCTAAGCTGGGTTAAAAACTAGCTGCATGGCCAAGCACAGAGAGAGGTAGTGAATGGAGTTAAATCCAGTTGATGACCAGTCACAAGAGGTGTTCCCCAGGGCTCAGTATTGGGGACAGTCTTGTTTAATATATTTATCAATGATCTGGATGAGTGGATTGAGTGCTCCCTCAGTAAGTTTGCAAGCAACACCAAGCTGGGTGAGAGTGTTACAGAATCACAGAATGGTAGGGGTTGGAAGGGACCTCTGGAGATCAGCTACTCCAACTGCCCTGCTAAAGCAGGTTCACCTACAGCAGCTTGCAAAGGACTGTGTCCCAGCAGGTTTTGAATATCTCCAGGGAAGGAGACTCCATAACCTCTCTGGGAAGCCTGTTCCAGTGCTCTGTCACACTCAAAGTAAGGAAGTTTTTCCTCATGTTCAGGTGGAACGTTCTGTGCTCCAGTTTGTGCCTGTTGCCCCTTGTCCTGTCACTGGGCATCACTGAAAAGAGCCTGGCCCCATCCTCTTGACACCCACCGTTTAGATATTTATAAGCATTGATAAGGTCCCCTCTCAGTCTTCTCTTCTACAGGCTAAAGAGCCCTAGGTTTCTCAGCCTTTCCTCCTATGAGATGCTCCAGCCCCCTCATCATCTTTGTGGCCCTCCACTGGACTCCCTCCAGTAGTTCCCTGTCTCTCTTGAACTGGGGAGCCCAGAACTGGACACAGCACTCCAGATGTGGCCTCATCAGGGCAGGGCAGAGAGGGAGGATGACCTCTCTCAGCCTGCTGGCCATACTCTTACTAATGAATCCCAGGGTACCATCTGCCTTCTTGACCACAAGGGCACAATGCTGGCTCATGGTTAGCTTTCTGTCCCCCAGAACTTGCAGGTCCTTCTCCACAGAGCTGTTTTCTAGCTGATTGATCCCTGGCCTGTATTGATGCGTGGGGTTATTCCTCCCCAAGTGCAGGACCTTACACTTGCCCTTATTGAACCTCATTAGGTTCCTCTCCGCCCAGGTCTCCAGCCTGTCCAGGTCTCGCTGAATGGCAGCACAGCCTGCTGGTGTATCAGCCACTCCTCCCCGTTTTATATCATCAGCAAACTTGCTGAGGGTGCACTCCGTCCCTTCATCCAGGTTGTTGATGAATAATTCAAATATTCTTGGACCAGTATGGACCCCTGGGGAACACCGCCAGTTACAGGCCTCTGACTAGACTCAGCATCCCTGATCACAACCCTCTGAGCTCTGTCCTACAGCCAGTTCTCAACTCACCTCACTATGCACTCTTCTACCTCACACTTCCTAAGCTTACCTATGAGGATGTGGTGGGAGATAGTGTCTAAAGCCTTGCTAAAGCTGAGGTAAACAACATCCACTACTTTCCCCTCATCCACCCAGCCAATCATGCCATCATAGAAGGCTATTAGGTTGGTCAGGCATGATTTCCCCTTGGTGAGTCCGTGCTGACTACTGCTGATAATAATAATTTCCTCCGCATGCTTAGAGATGACAACCAGTACGAGCTGTTCCATCAGCTTTCCAGTGACGCAGGTGAGGCACCAGGGCACCCGCCTCATCCAGCATCAAGCCCACATTTTCCCTGTTCTTCCTTTTGCTACTGATGCATTTGAAGACTCCCTTCTTACTGTCTGTGACTTCCCTAGCCAGACTTAATTCCAAACAGGTCTTAGATTTCCTCGTTGCATCCCTGCATACTCTGATAATATTCCTATATTACTCCCAAGTGGCCAGTCCCATTTTCCACATGTTCCTTCTTCCCTTTGAGTTTTTCCAGAAGCTCCTCGCTTATCCAAGCATGCCACCTCCATTCTTTTCTTGGTTTCTTCCTCATAGGGATGCACCTATCTTGAGCTTTGAGGAGGTAGTGCTTGAATAGCAATCAGCTCTCTTGGACCCCCCTACCTTCTAGAGTCCTAGCCCATGGGATTCCTCCAAGTAGGTCTTTGAAGAGGCCAAAGTTAGCTCTCCTGAAGTGTAGAGCTGCAATCTTACTTATTGCCCTGCTTTTTCCACACAGAATCCTTAACTCCACCATCTCGTGGTCACTAAAGCCAAGGCTGCCCCCAACTTCACATCACCAACCAGCTGTTCTTTGTTTGTTAGTGTGATGTCCAGGAGTGCACCTCTCCCCATTGGTTCCTCCATCACCTGAGTCAGAGTTACCATTAATGCTCTGCAGGAACCTCTTGTACTGTGGCTGCTTGGCTGTGATACCTTCCCAGCAAAAGTCAGGGTAGTTGAAGTCTCTCATGAGAGAATAGAGTTGTGAGGTTCCTTTCGGCTGTCTGTAGAAGGCTTCATCTAGCTCCTCAACCTGTTCAGGGGCTTGTATAGTAAACACATAGAACAATGTCACTGATATTAGCCTGCCCCCTAATTCTTACTTGTAAGCTCTCGACTCGTTCCTCATCCCCCCTCCAGGCAGAGCTCGATACACTCCAGGTGCTCTCTCACATAAAGAGCAACTCCCCCACCTCGCCTAGTTGGCCTGTCTTTCCTAAAATGTACATAGCCATCCATGACAGCATTCCAGTCATGCAAGCTGTCCCATCATGTCTCTGTAATTGCAATGAGATCATGGCCCTGTGACCATGCACAGATCTTTGATTCTTCCTGTTTATTCCCCACACTGTGTGCATTAGTGTACAGGCATTTCAGAGGCAAAATTGAGCACACAGGTTTCCCTGGAGGGGTGCGCAAGGATCCGCCATAGCTATACACACCCTTGGCACAGTTGACCTTCTGGTACTCATCAGAGGAGGCAGCTAAGGAACCCCTGCTGCTGCTCTGCTTGACCTGGCTTATTCCCTGGTTCGGTATGGTGTGTTGAGTATTGCCACTTAGGACACCTCCCCCCAAGCCTTTCAGTTTAAAGTGTTGATCTGCTCGGGGGTAAAAAGGCTCTGCAGAGGGAGCTGGACAGGCTGGATAGATGGGCTGAGGCCAATTGTGTGAGGTTCAGCAAGGCCAAGTGCCGGGTCCTGCACTTGGGTCACAACAACCCCATGAAGGGCTACAGGCTTGGGGATGAGTGGCTGGAAAGCTGCCCGGCAGAAAAGGACCCGGGGGTGCTGGTCAACAGCCAGCTGAACATGAGCTGGCAGTGTGCCCAGGTGGCCGAGAAGGCCAACAGCATCCTGGCCTGTATCAGAAACAGTGTGGCCAGCAGGAGTAGGAAGGTGACTGTGCCTATGTACTCGGCACTGGTGAGGCTGCACCTCGAATACTGTGTTCAGTTTTGAGCCCCTCACTACAAGAAAGACATTGAGGTGCTGGAGTGTGTCCAGAGAAGAGCAACAAAGCTGGTGAAGGGCTTGGAGAACAGGTCTTACGGGGAGCAGCTGAGGGAACTGGGGTTGTTTAGATTCCATATTAACATAAGGAAAAACTTTTTCACTGTGGGGGTGACAGAGCCCTGGAACTGGATGCCCAGAGAGGTTGTGGAGTTCCCTTCTATGGAGACATTCAAAACCCATCTGGACACTTTCCTGTGTGATCTAATCTAGGCGACCCTGCTCTGGCAGGCGGATTGGACTAGATGCTGTTTTGAGGTCTCTTCCAACCTCTAACATTCTGTGATTCTGTGATTCTGTTTAGTTTGGAAAAGAGAAGGCTGAGGGGAGACCTTATTGCTTTCTACAACTGCCTGAAAGTAGGTTGTAGCGAGATGGGTGTCGGTCTCTTCTCCCAAGTGACTAGTGATAGGACAAGAGGAAATGGCCTCAAGTTGTGCCAGGGGAGGTTTAAATTGGATATTAGGAAAAATTTCTTTACTGAAAGAGAGTCAGACATTGGAACAGGCTGCCCAGGGAAGTGGTGGAGTCAGCATCCCTGGAGGTGTTAAAAAGCTTGTAGATGTGGCACTTTGGGACATAGTTTAGTGGGAATGGTGGTGTTGGGTTAGTGGTTGGACTTGATGATGTCAGAGGTCTTTTCTAACCTTAATGATTCTATGATCCTAAGGCAACATAATTTGGAGCTTGAAGGTCCGACTTATGAGTCTGTTTTGCTTGTGCTTAGAGTCTTCTGGTTTTGAAATTAAATGCTATTATTCAATTGCAATGATGCAAGAAGGCTAAGCCTTGGATGTTACAATTTCCGTTCTTCTCAAAAAGGATAATTTCAGACAGGCCATCCATGGAGAACTCTAAATTAGGCTAAAATCTTCTTGTACACCATTCTTTCACCCCTGAATTTTCACTGACTGCAGGGGAGCTATATTTTATTTATGATAATTGTGGGAACATTTGTAATTTGCAATGTGTCTAGTGAAGGGGGAAACACTCCACTGAAGTGCTTCAGGTGATGACTAATTTACAGACAGTGATTTGTGAATTTGCTGCCAGCTTGCTTTGACAATAAACAGCATTTTATTTCTGAGCTACAGCAGCAGCATTGTCCAGGCACCTCACTGACTTCCCACTGTACAGCTCCACAGAATGAAGATTAACAGTATCATGGAAACCATTTTCCTGAATAAGATTACCTGGAGCTTTCTGTACGTGCAATTGGTGATGATCTGTCCCTGCATGAAAGCAGAGTCTGTATGCAGCTGCCTTTACTTCAGTTATTAGACATACTTCATTTCTATTCCCTCAGTCTGTGGTGGGAGTTCTTATGACAGTATTTCTTGTAGCAAGAACAATTTTCCTCATCAGCATCTAATAATTCTCTCTGAATCCCTCTGGGACTTCTTCCCCCTTACCTGTAGGAATTGTCAGCAGTCCTACATATTTAGTTTTCCTACAAGTCTCCATTCTTTCAATTTTCCTCTCCAAGCTCCATTTAGCCTGTCTCACAGCAGCTGCAAAGCTCTTATTAGCTTTCATCATTTCAGATTTATTTTTGAGTTTCGCAGCTTGACTTTCTATATCTTTTCTATGATTAATCTAGCCTTGTGCTTTTATTAAGGGAATGGTGTCTTGTGTCTCAAATACGGAGTGAGGCTATCTGGACTCTGTTTCTACTTCACTCAGAAAGTTTCTCTGCAATCTTTTTTGTCCCAGGGCCCTGGCATTAAGATGATGAAACAACATTCTCCTTTCCAGGCATTATGTGAAGTATACTTCACTAATGACTGTGATGAGATTATTGGATGACAGTGAAGTGCCATTATCAGTCTTTTGACTTGACTTTCAAAACACATTAGGTTTTTCACAACCATTTAATGAAGAAGAGGTTAGCACAAAGATTACTTGGCCCATTACAAGACACCCTTGTCATTGTTTTCACTTTGCAATACTTCAGCCATTTGATTGAAATACGCAATTTAGTACCACCGGCTAAATGGTCAAAACCTTCCACCAAACCCCAAAACTTATGGAAAACGCAGTTCAACAGTTCTTAATACAGAGCTAGGAAGACTACCGTATTTTGTCCAGTATTACTACTACTACTGTTACCGTTACTACTACTATTACTACTGCTGCTACAAGATACAAGAGCTTCTTCTGTGGGGACACAACCTTCCATTTTTTTATTTGCCAGGTTTCAAGTGCTTGATTTTACAGACTTAATGTGTTCTTTTAACATAGCTTTTTTAATGTGCAAATAAAAACCAAGGCCCAAAATCAGCAAAACACTGTCTCTGCTCTACTAAATGCAGTAGGATGAAAAAAATCAGTAATTCCTTGTCAGTAAATTGCTTCCAAGCTGTGCAATGGAGAACAATATAGCTCAAATAAGACAGGGCCCATAGTGGGCAATTAACGTTGTGCATACACATTATTTTAACAGATGTTTCCTATTAATAAGGCTACTTAGCAGTTCATTTAGTGTATATTTTCTTTCTTCCAATAAGCAGAAAGCCTTTTTGATTCAGTACTGCTTAAATATCTGATAACATTAGTTACGGAAATATTTTATTAGAAAGAAATTTTTGTATGTGATCAGAAAGATTCTAAAGTAGTATTTGTCATCACTTAACAGTGGAGCAGAACAATTTCTTTACAATATATAATACTACTCCACCTAGGTATGAGAGTGTTTATAAGAAGGCGTTATTATTTAGGGACATTGAGGTAAAGTGATTTGCCGAGGTTTTTTTGCTCTTTAGGCTAATATGCATAGCAGATTTCTTAAACTTTTATCCAATGTGCTGTTTTCATTATCCTAGTAGTGGATCTGTTTACTTTTGTGCTTTTGTTAACAGCTGAGGAAGATGAAAGTAATGTTAACAATGAAGAACATTTGTTAGTTTTACTCAAATGTGGCAAAAATAAAAGAGAATGGTGTTACAGTTTGTTTTCTAAAGAAGCTGATCACAGCATTGACTGATAGTATTCATACATTCAGCTTTACCTCTTCTGGCATCCAAATTAAAATTAATAAAATACAGCCAACTGATGAAAAAGATGATAACAAATGAGAAGGAGTGCTCTGCAGAAAGTGGTTTAAAATAACTACTTGCTAACAGTGGTGATTAATGGTGATTAAGCATCCAAAATTAAATCTAAGTCTGCAGAAAGTGAAAAGCTAAAACTATCAACCACACCTAGAGGGACCAGCATGAGGATGAGAGAATGTTTTGGGCAGCACAGTATAGGAAAGATATTGAGGTCCTGGAGCATGTCCAGAGAAGGGCATCAAAGCTGGTGAGGGGTCGGGAAAATGTGTCTTATCAGGAGCAGCTGAGGGAACTGAGGTTGTTTAGCCTAGTGGATAGGAGGCTGAGAGGAGACCTTATTGCTCTCTACAACTACCTAAAAGGAAGTTGTAGTGAGACCGGTGTTGGTCTCTTCTCCCAGGTAACTAATGACAGGACAAGAGGTAATGGCCTCAAGTTGCATCAAGGGAGATTTAGATTGGATATTAGGAAAAAAGTCTTTACTGGAGGAGTGGTTAGACATTGGAACATGCTGCTCAGGGAAGTGGTGGAGTCACCATCCCTGGAGGTGTTCAAAAGACGTATAGATGTGGTGGTTAGGGACATGGTTTAGTGGTGGGCTTGGCAGTGTTAGGGTAATGGTTGGACCTGATGATCTTAAAGGTCTTTTCCAACTGAATATTTCTATGATTCTTTGAAGGCTCATTGTCCCTGGCCTAGCTGAAGCTGGCCACTGAGTCTTGCACACAGTCATAATCTCTAAACAATAGGCTTGCACAACATTTGACCACATGAGCTTCTCGTCCAGCTTCTAAATACTATTGCAGTGAATGACAATATTACAGTCTTAACCATGGGTGTGAGTGTTGCTTGGGAAAAACCATTAGGATCAGGAGGAGCGACTGTAACTGATGCTAGTAAAAGAAGTCATCTAAGTCTGAAATAGACATACAATATAAAACTCTCTTAACTTCCACATGGTATACAACTCATTTTTGCAGAAGAATGTGTAAGTAATACATATGAATAATAACAAAGAACTTCAGCAATAGAAAAGGAACATGATTGCTTTTCAAATCCAAGAAAGCAATTATTGTCTCCATATTTCTCAAGCCTTTAGTGGAGAGGAACATTTCTCATTCCTCAGACTGAGAAGACTTTTTTTCCCTCTTCATTGTACTTTAAGAATATCATTATTCTAAATGTCTTTCCAAGATCTCGTGTACTGATTAGGAAAGGAAGGACTGAAACACCAGTTGTTAGTTCAGTCACCCCGTCATGAAACCATATATAGGAGTTTGGTTCTTTGGACTGATAAATTAGTTCCTCAGCCCGACATAAATGGGCCCATAGCTGTAAGGTATCATAGAAAAAGAGATCTAAATTTGCTACCATAGAGGGGAGTCTTTTCAGTTGGAGGAATCTATCACATACTTATACCTGTTCCCATGAGCTAGTAATCATTTACTTCTAGAGACTCAATAAGGCTTGCTCTAATGAATTGCACTGCAGCTTTTCCTTCTACACTTCTTCAGTTAATCTAAGTTAGTACAAGTCACAGTGATTGTCCACAGTATCTTGAATCTAGAAAGAATTGAGAAACTCATGAGAAAAACTCTTTTCAGGAGAATTTAAAATAAGTTATCTGCAGTGTTTATGTGGATACTTAAAGTCTTTCCAAGCAAAAATAGGGAAAATGAGAGATTTTGAATAGTATTTTTCACAGTAGCAGTAACATTATTTACAGATGGGAACTTGAAATGAGAATAGGCAGAAAAAATAAACCATTAAAATAAATAAATTACATCCATGGTTCAGCAACAAAAGCAAATTATGTCTATGAATCATTAAAAAGCTATGAAGAATTTTTAATTCAGCCTGAAGTAATAGACTATTGTTGTATTCTTTGTGTCAGGTTAGCTTATAACTCACTATGCATTGAGTCAGGTTCCATATCAATCACTACAGATCTAGAATTTCTGTTCCATGTACCTTCATCCCCCCCTTTTATTCCTCACTAAACCTTTTTTTACAGGCTGTCGTTTTGTTTCTTTTTTTATGATCCTTACAACATACAGGAAACAATTCACAAAATATGGTTATGTCTTTTTATTTATGTATCAGTGGGAAACAAAGTTCAGAGTCTGATACAAAAATGTGGCAAGGGTATTGGGATGAAGTGGGAAGCACTTTCAATGCCTCTGTCCAACTCTTTCTTTGAAAAAATATCTGTTATTGAATGTGAATAGCTGAAAATAAAAAAAAATTCTTAAAAACAGTTTTTACACCCTAGTTATATCATTCATGACAGGGGAAAAGATTTTGTAGTGACTGGAAAGGAGTTCAACAAGTCAGAGAAAAAGGAATATGTCTGAATTTTCCTCCTTTGCATAGCAGGATATTATAAGGAAATTCCTGTAGTAGCTAGAAGTCTTTACTAACCAGCCACAGGGTGCTAGTGGTTTTCCTCTGTTTGATTATCCCTTTTAAATGTTTGGTCAGTGTCTTCTCAATTTGGTAAATAACTGCAGAACTGGTTTTACTTCTGTTAAGGTAAATCCAACCCAGCCTTGCCATAAATAATAGTAATGATAGCATAGTAAGAATCCTAGTCGGCACCTTAATAAATTAGACACCCTTGCCTTCCAGGTTATATCTAGGGATCTGTGCAAGTTTTCAGTTCTGACCATTGAAAGCTACTGAGTTCATATGGTGTTATATTAAGCATTTCTGACTGCAGCAGCAACAAGCTGGTTGTGAGTGGAACTGCTGTGAAATTCCTCTTTTGTGCTTACGATTAGGCGCAGATGCTTCTGGTCTAGGTTGTTGTAAACTCAATCCTGTTTGAACATTGTCTTAGTACCTATGCACGTGTGTGTTCACAGAATTTATACTTTAATTTGGAAATAGAGCTATAACTTTATTCCATTGCACGTACATTGTCATGCTTTAAAATATACACAACTCTGATATGCTTTTTTAAAACAGCGTAAGTTAAAGCAAAAGTTATGCACTCAGCTGCATCCTGCAGTGAAAATGATCAAACCACTTGCAAACAATGAGTTGGAAAAGATTGATCTCAAGTTAACAAGAAGTATTTAATAACAGTTCAAAATCCCTCTTGCTCAACAAGTTTATGAGTCTGTCTATATTTTGTAAATAACAAGAATTCAATGAAACAAGATAGATCCCTTTCCATGAAAGACAAACAGACATTGTGGGTGTAATGTGGAAATTGACTGAAACTCAATAGCCTTTATTAAGCAGTAGGTTAGAGAAGATAAACACTATGATCTTTGTCATTTAGTCAGTAAAACTAGCAGAAGTTTTTGTAGATTTCCACCTGTGTAGCAGAGCATCACTAAATTTGATGGTGAATAAAAGTACTATTACTACAACTGTTGCTTTTATTAGCCATTTCAATCAGATTTTTACCTATAATCTGATACAGGTATTTGGGCTTTCGTCTGCTAGACAGCATAGTAAATGTGCACTACTCAATGGATTAATACATGAAAAGCATACATTCTATAGAAAGGAAACGAAGAGGACAGAGGAGAGACAGAAGCAGAGCTATGAAGTTACGTGCTTAAGCATGTGCAGAAAGTTATCAACCAAACAGAGACTGGTATTTATTTCATGTACTCAGTATCACTTCTCATTTCTTTTGAAATAGTCTTAGAACTCATCATACTTGTCTATTGAACAGGTGGTAGATCGAATGACAGATGTAATGTAATGTGTTACATTTAAAAGTAGAAAAGATTATCCTGAGATGCTAACGAGCTTAAGAACTTGTCAGGATTTTTTTAAAAAAGGTTAACCTTTTATATGGGTAACAAGACTACTTAGAGATGATCAAGTAAATACCTAAAAGAAATATATGGCTTTGGAAAGAATGCAAACGCTCTGACTTTGGGGCTGTAAACTTAGGACTTAGAAGTGCTTACAGCTATTGGATGAAGGAGTCTCAGACTGCTGCTTGACCACTGCTCTGGTATTGTGGCTCTTGTGGCTCCTCTTCCTGCAACCCCAATAGGAAAAGCTAATTAATCTACAGGCTTCTAAACTGGTCATGTTTCCCTGTTTTACAATGAAATCTGGAACCTGTGGATTAGATCAGCAGGCAGCTATCAGTTATGACCAGAGGTGTTAGGTTGAGCTCCTTTTCTGCTTGGCTTCTAGGTGCGGAGCAAAGCACATGCAAATACTGGGAGAGCTGCTGTTCCATTTGGAGGACAACATAAGATACTTTAGTAACTATGTTACTTATTGGCTGTAAATCATGCACACCAAAGTTTGATTTTTGCATCTGTGAGACTGAGAGAGGGCAAGGAGAAAAAGCTCTTTTATGTCAACCTTTATTTTAGACACCCAAATATCTGACCCTCAATATGGAGTATACTTTCAGTAATCTTGCTGTGATGTTTATGCACAGATGAATCACAAAAGCAGATCAAATCTGTTTTCTTCTTATCACTGTTCAGAAGATAAGCTCTTCTTATCACTGTCTTGCTCAGGAGTGTGTGTTGGAGTAGGTTTCAGTGTTTTCTTAAAAATACCAAAAAGTTTGGTTTTGTTTACACTCCACTTTCATTCTGAGTTGAGAAGAGTTTCAGGACTAGTGACTGCTTGTCCTCTAATATACTGGGAAGGACAAGATAGCAGGAGTCTTTGTATCTGAATTCCTGTTTTTTGCACTCATTAAAATACTGAGGCTGGTTTCAGATAATAGGTTTTAATATTTTGTCACATTTTACAGTTTTAAGTTATGCTAATTTGGATACAGTATTCATTTATGAAATAACAAAATTCTACAAAATTCTTTCGGACAGTGATAGTTTTCTTGAACATCAGAGATGGTCTTTTTAATAGCATTCTCTGCCTCTACATTTGGGATACCATATTATTTTACTTCAGATCACTCTGAACACACATCTTATGTGAACTCGTTGTTTCTGAATTCTTCCTCCTGAAGATCCAGCTTTAAAATTCATGCTGAAACTAATGGAGAGTTGTGAAATTTAGTTATATTCTTCTTAGACCAAATGAAGATCTGTAGAGCTTTTTACCTTCTGCAATGTGTGATACTAAATACCATGGGATGCATTCTTCTGATCCCAGCTATCTCATTCTCCCAATTTTATTTTTCACAAAGCCACTTTTCACGGGTTTTTCTTTTTTATAGTGATCCTTTTGAATAATTAATAGCATTGAAACTTACAGTGCCACTGCTTAATGAAGCTTTAGATTCTTTAAACCACCAGAAATAGCTGAAGTTGCAGTATAAAACTAGGTTCAGCTTGCTTGCTTAGATTGATTTACTTATTTTAGCTATTATGTATTCAAGTACCCCAAATGGTTTCTGTATGTTGTTATTGCTGTAAAAGGTAAAATTCAAAGCCCAGAGATTGTGTGTGTCCAAAGTACTATTTATAGTTCAAAAAAATCAGAAAAGGGCTGATATACAAAGCATTAATGTCTTCCAAAACTGGACTAACATGATACAGAAATAAAACTTTTTATTAAATTGGGCCAGATATGGAAGCCCGACTCAGCTTCTTATCAGGTCCTAATGCAAGCAAAGTTGTCACTGGTCTGAGCACTGACACCTGACGAGGAAAAAAAAAAAAAGAGGAGCTCTCCATCTGTATAGAACTTATTATGTACTTTGGTTTTTAATACACATTTTTCACACCATGGAAGACAAGGTCTCCAGAATCAACGTGATTTTCTCCTGTCCCTCCCTACTCTTCTTGAGATGTCACATAGTTTTTTACCATGATGCACAACATATCCTGGGGCCATATAAGAACCACTTGACAAATATTCTTTCTAAGCGTTAACAGTACTCCCACCCCAGTATTATTTCCTCGCTGTTCAGACTGCTTACAGAAAAGAAGATCCAACCCGAATGGTAAGGATTTTATCCTGAGTAAATCTTGATGATTTACATAAGTAAAAATGGCAATAATAGTGGCAGAGCAAAGTGACTGATTAAGGTCTACCTTTGTACAGTCACTTCAAATCTATGTGATGAAGACACTTCCTGCCTGAACAAGAAACAATTCTTGCAGTCTGACAGGTAGGTGTTGGGAGAAAAAAGAGTGATACTCTCAGTTACACTTAATGAGTTCAAACTACCGGCACACTGTCAAATGCCATCACCAGTTACGGTCTATAATATGTAGGTCTTAAATATTTTAACTTTCAAATAAGCCTCTCTGTACGATCAGTCATCCAGTGTTTCTTGGGTGCGGTAGTACTGTGGGTGATAGACTAGTCAGGGAAATGTGTAGTCCAGGCAATGGATCAATCCCCTTTGCAAAACGCTGTTGATTTCTAACAATAAGGAAGAGCTCTTTTTTAAAAAAAAAAAAAAAGATTATTTATACTGTACTATACATATATGGAGTGAGGCAAAGAAGTCATGGACAAGGTTGTAAACACATGCTAAGATGGAAAATTGTCTTTGAAACACGTGCATGCTTGTGTATTAATCTGTTTCTACCATTTCATCTTTGTTCATAGGAAAGGTGAATAATAAATATGTCAGAAGAACTGAACTTTCTGCAGTGGGTCTGTTCTTAAATAATCCTTGCACACTGAACAGATGATCTCAGAGGAAGAACTGATGTCTCAACAAGAAAGAGAAAACTAATGGCCATGTACCACAAGCAGATTTGAATGCTGGCAACCTGTGCTTGACCTTATCGTGTATCTCTCATAGAATCATAGAATGCTTTAGGCTGGAATGGAGCCCCAAAGGTCGTCTTGCCCAACTCTCCTGTAGCAAGCAGGGACATCTTTAGTACAATGCTCAGCTTCTACCCAGAAGCAATCTAAGTGCAAATATCAGGTCTCATTTTATTAACCAAACGACAAACAACAAAAAAGAGATCACCCTAGAATAGCTATGACATCTGTGGTTTCAAAGAAAATCCTTGAATTAATTAAAATAATTTATTTTTAGATCTTATCAAATATTAATAAGAAATTAAAAGTATATTGCCATTCTTTTTAAGCTGCAGAATCATTAGATCATTTCATTTACATCATTCAACTGCAGAATATATAAGCTAGTCCCATGAAACGTGTGTCTTGGTTTGAAAGACAGGTGTCTCCTGAGGAAGGCAGGAGCCTCCCTTGAAATGGAAAATGCAAACCCCTTACCTCCAAATTATTATAATTTTGAAATTAAGGGGCCTTCAGGCAAAGATATGGGGAATAGGAATAACAGTTCTTTATATTATATATATATATAAAACAAGGCAGAAAAAACCCCACTGGTTTACACCGACAGAGTCAGAAATACAACCTGACACCCTGTTAGGGTGGCAGTAGCAGTCCAATAAGATGCTGGCTGCAGTCCTCCTGAAACGATGGATGTAGTTCTGTTGAAGCAGCGATCTTGTAAAAGGGTCTGGTCTTCCTTGGAAGGTCCAGTGGTAGGTAGGTAGCTCTTGTCTTCTGGAACTCCAGCGGGAAACGCTCCTCTGGGAATCCAGTGGAAGAAGGCTGCTAGGGTGTTGGAGATCTCAGTTTATATTTAGCATGGAATGCTTGGCTCCTTCCCCCCCGGGCGGAGCATCTCACAATGGGATGGGGAGTCATGAGGCAGTTCCTTGATGGGCCATTAACAGGAGATAGTCCAGGAGCGAGTTATCGATGGGTCAGGCGATAAGGCATTGTTGTGCCCAGTAACAGGAGATAGTCCAGAGCGGGGAGGCAGGGAGCACCGCCCCACCTGGTCTCAACAGCTCCTGAAGATGGTAATAGAATATTTTTTGGGCACACCTTACACTGTAACCTAGGACAATGTGGAATATAAACATGTATTGTTAAGAGGAAAATGGATCAAAGAAAGCTGCCAGTCATAGCTATAATCACTCAAGTGATGAATCCAACACAATGAAATATTTTTATGAAAGTGTAAAATCTGGAGAACAAGGTGATAAGAAACCTACAACATGAAGTGCTGTTGGACAAATCCCATCTAACCAATCTGGTTTTCTTCTGTTACAGAATAGTTGATTTAGCTAGTAAGAGAAAATTATTTGATAAAATACATATTTACTCAAGTAAGAATTTTGTATAACAGGGGAATTTATGATCCAAATGAAATTGCTGTGAAATTGATGGACAACTATGCGAAAAACTGTAGTCAGAGAACATTATCAATTAATTGCTATCAACCCAAAATGAAGAAATGGCGATCTTCACTGTGTTAAGTTTGCAAACATTTATTATTCTCTCAAAAAATGTAGTAGACTTCTATATCAGGAGTGGAAAGAATTGCAAAGACTTTGGGTGTCATTAGAAAGAAAATATTAACCTAATGTTAAATGAAGAAATGCTCGAAAAATCCGTGGAGGACAAAGTATTTTTGTAGGATATAAAGGTGTCATCTCCATTAAGAGGTGGAGGAAAATGGGCAAGCAGCAATAGTTAGTCTTAGAGTGGTCCATAAGTTTACTATGGGTCAAAAGGGTGACAAAAAAAAGTCTTTAGTAAGCAAAAAAGGAAAAGGAAAGCAAAAAGGTCTTTGATTGCTCATGTTATCGGGAAGAAAAAAACTCCATAAAAATACAATATCTAACAGACTGTAATTTTGCAAGAGCAAATAGTATCTATAGGAACAGGAAAGAGTTCCCCCTCAGCATACTGACACATAATTGTAAATCAAATTACAAGAACAACAGCTTTTGGCAGATGGTGTTTACTTTTTGTTGAAGTGTCTTTTGAAATAATAATATAATTCAACACATCACTGAAGCAACATGAACAGAAAAATACACTCAAACAAAGAGAAAACCAGAAAAGCAAGATAAAAAGAAAATTTTCAAAACAGTTGAGCTTTATATAGTAATAGCCCACAAACGACAGTGGATGGTAAGTCATTCTCTTGCGACATTTTCCTCCTTTAAGCCTAATATGTATCAAATGTGGGTGGCCTGTGGTGTCTATGGACACCTCCTCCAAAGACACACATGTAGCCTTAGAGACATGTGCCCCTCCCTGCTCCCATGCACATGCATATATGCCACTTCACATGCTGAAAGATTATGTGTCCTGCTATCCACACAGTTTCACGGCTGCAGTTTTAGCATTGCTAGGTCAGAAGATTCCCCTGGGTGCTTCTCAGTCTCAGAGATATTAATTCAAAAGCCTTATTAGCAACAACTACAGAATCCACCCTGGCAGAGAAGCTTAAATCAGCTGTTAAAGACATAACCATTCAGCAGGTAAATTAGCAATATAGGTGTTGTTCCTACATAAAGTCTGCTTACATGCAAGTAGCTAGTACTCAGTTAGCTGTTCTTTAACTGGTAGTATTTCTAAGGCTAGATGCTGTGTTCTGCTTTTTTTTTTTTTTTTTTTTTTTTTGAGAAGTTTTCTGAAGGTTATTTGCTCAAGCTTTTTTGGTTTTTGTTGTTTGTTTTTCCCTCTTTGGTCTACTCCTTATTTACGTCTGAAGTATACAGAAGCTTAGAGAAGTTCACTGTTTATTTTAATTATTGAAAGAAGCTAAGACAGGGTGCTGCCCACAGCTTCCTCTGGTCACAAGACACTGCAGCAGATAACAGGTTCAGTGGTAATGGAGATGTAATACAGTGTGGGAGCTTAGTTCAATCACATTTTTTGACTTTTCACTGAAAAAAAATCATTTTTTTTTTCTGAAATGTAAGAGATTACTTGAAATTGACAGTAAATATGTATCAAACTTCATTCAGTAAAATATCTATACACATGAAAAAGGATTTATGAGGGAAATGTCTGCACAAAAGAAATAAAGTGATACGTAACGGTACTCATCTCTTCCATACCTGGAAAAACAAAGGATTTTTGAAAACTGTGACTTCTGTGTATTGACTAACCACATCCTTCCTAAGTTTGCCTATGTGAAAAGAGAAGATAGCTAGGTGACCCACTGACAAATTTGCAAATAAGTGAAAAGTACCTCAACATTTGCTTATTACCAAAAACTGCAGCAATCCAATGGTTTTCTAATCAAATTCTGGGCTGAAATTCCTGCCACAGAGATTGCAAAATTTAGCCCAGATTTTCTTGTTAGTCTGTACACCACTGATAGATATATTCACTGTTAGTTTTTGGAATAGGGAATAAGGGTCTGAATGTAAAGTAGTGCTTAAATGAATTTTAGCATCCAGTTTCACTTAAATGTTAAAAAGCTGTTTTTTCTGTGTCCCATTCAGATTTTTCTTTAAAATGTTGCAGATTTAAAACCATACTTTTTTTAAAAAACATCTTGCTTTGTCATCTCATGCAATGCCAGAGTGAAAGCATTGTGTCCAAAAGTTTTAAGCTGAAGAAAACTGTGTCCTCTCTGGTTGTTTGTCTTCTGAGTCTGCAAATGTGTTGACAGAATAACAGCATTGTTTATGAAAATGTAACATGTTTTGCATCTTATTGTGACTTTTAAAAGTGCAGATTAGTAGAGCTCAATTCTAAATTGCATTGTTTAAGATATGGGTAAGAATATTTGGGTAACTCCTTTTTCTTCTTCCACTTTAAGGGATTTATTTTCCTTTGCTGTACTTAAAAATGGCCACAGAGGATTAATCTTCATACTCGATTTAATGTACCAGATAAACATAAATAAATAAATAAATAAAAGATATGTTTATTTAATCTTAATACCCTGATTAAAAAATTGAAAAAACAATGGTGAAACTATTACGTCTTCTCTGACTATTCTGTTAATTTATTTCCCTGTGTTTGGGGACAGAGAAGTATAGGGTGCAGGGAAGGAGGGTAAAATCTACAGATGCTTATTATTATCTATTTCTGTGCCCTTCGATCAGACTTCACAAACATGACGGACAAAATTCTGAAGGATCCAATTTCTGGTGTTCTCTGGCTCCTTTGCAGGCTTATGTCCTTGATGTTCAATCTGTACCTACTTAGCAGAAAGTAAGGGCTTATGAATGTTGTACAGAGGGGAAAAACTCAGTTTCTTAGAGAAATACTGTCTATCTCTCAGAGAAGCGTGATATTTATCAGCATATGTAGGGTTGCTATTCTACAGGCAAGTTATTTCTTGTTGCTGGGAAACAGACCTTGGTGAAATAATAGATAACCGGTATTAGTGTGTGGTTTGGAAAGAGCGTCATAAGGAAGAGTTTTGATTTGACAGTTGAGGACACTTGCTTTTTTGCACTGTGTCTTTGTCTGACATCAAAAGACAAGCCACAGTTTGGTTTCTTTGGGGGTGATACTTCCTTCCTGTAAAGACATCTGACTCAAACACTCTTTCTGAAGTATCTTCCTTGCCTTTTGGGCTAAACTGGCTGCAAGTGATTGATTTCTGTATCAGATGGGAGATCTCATTCCTAGTGCCCTTAGTTTGCACATATTAAAAGAAATATAAAATGCTTGTATAATATATTGGTTCATCCAGATTTGTTTCACAAAGGAGATTTAAATGGTGGGTGGTTAACCTTGCTGTTTTCTTGCTTCCTCTTCTCCACGCTCCAGGCTTGAATCACCAGATCTCAGAAGACCACAAGTCGTTGGAAATTATGTCTCTCAAACTCCAGAGTGTGCTTACTTTAAATATATTTTTAATTTCTCCAAAGCTTAGGAAATCACATTCAGGCTTCATAAGCATTTTTCTCCTGTCTGTGAACTGCTTCTGGCTATAAGCAGTAGGAAACTGCAGTGCACCTTTTCAGCTTGGTATTTTTCCAGTGCAGAAGATTAACCCCTGATTAAGATAAACAAAAAAAGGAGAAGGAAAATAATAATAAAACATCTTTTTCCCCAAAAATAACTTCTAGACTATTCTTTTTCTTTTTTTTTTTTTTTACTTTTTAAAAAATCTAAACCACATGAAAGTATACTTCAAGCATAGGATTCTGATGCCGTTGGTTGTCATCCCAAAACACATCCATGTGACAGTATTAACAGTAATAATTATCCGTATCATTTATCAGTATCATTAAATGACAAAGTGGCAAGATCTGTAACAACAGTAAAGTTTCTATACTTCTATTTAAGGAAGGGTTTTACTAAGTGATGGCTAAGGAAAAAAGAAAGTGTTTGTCTCTCTACATCAGAACTTTTCCACAGGATATCCCATACAGCTTGGTCAGGCATCACCAAAGACATGTGAAAATCAGCAAGTTAGATAAGACCTAATATGAAAACTTATTCTGAGAAGTCCATACATTTAAAATGTAGCATTTAGGAGTTTTAAAAATAAAGTTTCAATTTTTGCCCATCTCCATTCTGTAGAAAAAGAGAGAAGAGAGAGTGTGTGAGAAGGGAGGTCTAAGTTCAAAAATCTCTTAAATACGTTTCATAAACCCAAGCCAATGACAGATCATGTCTGACACCTTTTCTATCAAACAGCTCTACGCTTCAGGGTAAAGAACTAATATACATATTAGACAAATGGTCCTAGTCTTGGACCTAGTATTTCTTACTACTTATGACTAAAAGGGGTTTGAATAGAAGACCTTGAGTAAACAAGCGGTAACTACAGTAAAAAGTTAATTAAAATGGAAAATAATACTAGTACAAAAGAATCCAGTCACAGTTTACAATGAGAACATGAAATTAAACTGTGTCTTCCACTGTAGCATTCCCTGTTAATTCTAGATACAGAATGTGTTTTATAGCTAACATAAGTAGTAGTCTAACTACGTAATTTTTAAGTGTAATGCTTGCCTTGCATTTGATGCAACTAGATATAGCAGTAAGGAATTAGAATAGTCTGTCTTAAACACAAGAGATGGAGAGCGACCAGGAGAGGGTTAGGCAGAGAGTGTTCCAGAAATTTGGTGTTAATTTGGTCCATATTTTTGTCAGACACTTAAGTGGGACAGATAAGCTTTAAAACTAGTCAGCTCAATAACCTACAGCTGGTTTAAAACCATGGATAATTCATTACCCATATCTCTCTAATAGTTAAGCATAGCATAAAGATCACAAGAGCATTTGAATTGCTTACTGTCACTTCCACTTTGTGACTTTTAGCTTTGGCCCTACTTTTAAGTCTTCCCAATTGGCATGCATGGTGTCTATGCGTAAAGCAATTTAACTCACTCAGGATGCATCATTACCAGTTGCCTTTCTGCTGAAGGTTGATCTGTTGATGTGGGGCTGACAATTCTAGTCTCTTGCCTCAGTGCCTCTGTGTTGTGCAAGTAATCTCTTCCGACATACCATCTATTTTAAAGTAATGTCTCCTCATTTTTCGTCCTTCTGTTTTGACTCCTGACAAAAGCAAATATTCCTCTGAGAGATGGGAAAAGTAGGAGAAAAGGAGCATCTCAGAAACAGTGAAAACTTTGTTTAAACAGCATAAATTAATCCCATATCACACAATGTAAGTAACATGCAATTGCTTGTTGTTATCAGCCATTAAACCTTGAAAGGTATTGTATGAGAGAAGAGAAAAGCACATAAATAATAGAGACAGGCTGCTCAAAACCGTGGGTGCTTGCAAACCTTTTCTGGACTATGTTCTCACTTCCCTAGATGAGGCGCATCACAGCTGTTGTACTTCAACTGAGGCAGCGGATGGAAACCCAGATCTTGTGCTTTGATTATGTACTAGCATATTCGTAACCACAGTATTCAACGGTCTTACAAGTACTGATGAGTTTGGTTTTGCAATGCCTTTCTGAATTATGGAAATGTGCGGATAGGAAACCGGCGCACAGAGAGATGAGACAACCTCCTGCTGTTGCACAGTGAGTCTGTAGCAGATTTAGAACGACAGGAAGAGTTGCCAAGTCCCTGATCAGGCGTTTTTAGCAAGTATTGGAGACAAAAGCACATCTTGAAGTAGGCGTGACCAATACAACAACCCTCATCAAGTAATTGCCCGAGGCTTCCCCCAGTCCCACCCCACTGCAGGTCTGTATGAGCCTATCTCCCCTCCTATACTGTTTTCTCACCTCATTCCTGTTGTTCATTCAGTAAACATTTTACACCATCACAGCAGTTAGAGCAGTGGTGTCCTTCACCATGATGGAGTTCAGGAATAACGCCACACCCCTGTGAATTTTATAAACTCCAAGCAGAGTGGTCAGAAATGCTGCAATCCAAGCTTTACCAAGAATGTACATCTATGCTGAAAGGTATTCCTGTGCTCTGTGGAAGGCCCCTGAGTAATACCACAGTGATACACCCATCTTACGTCCGTATGATGTATTCAAACACTTACGCAGTTTGTTCAGCCTAGGATTCCTGGAATTTATGGGCTTTGCTCTGATATTTAATCCCAGATTCTGTTACACCATACAGCATTCCTGAAATCCAGCAGGAATTACCTTTTCTGAGTCTCCTTAAGAGCACAGGAAATTGCAAAACCTGCTATGACACCCTGCTTATGGAGAGGAAAAATACTTGTATGTGGGATTTTTGTTAAGCCCACCTCAAGGTTTCTGATTGTAGGGTAGCCATCATGCAGGCCCTTGAGAGCTGCTGGAGCTTTTAACCACCCCTTCTAGGACAGAAAATGCAAGTAGCAGCAAAGCAATCAGACAAAATAAGCTCTGAAACTCATAAAGCAGATGTGGACAATATGATTTCTATTAGTTGCTGTTGTAAAAGCCATGATAGAATTGCAATGCTTACAGATGTGAGACATCTAGGCTTTACAATATACATTTTTTCTTCTGTTTGTAATGAATACAGGTCAATTCCTTCACAAGTCATGTAGGCAAGAAATTTCCCATGTAATCTTAGCATCTGCCTTTAAATATGGGGAAACATACCTTGATTTTTGATGGCATTCAGCAATCATGTCACAGGATGAGAAAACGGTGCTTTACAGACTGATCTGTATTTATTCCCACATTTCTCCCTACAGCCATATTTCTATTTTTGAATGCCACACTCCAATTTTGAAAGATGATAAGAATACATTTTTGGCTGTGCAGTCTTTTTCGCTGACAATTATGCCCTGGGACGAGTGATATTTTTACTGAAGTCAGAGGCTCTTGCTAAAGCATAACCAAGGATGGTGACTTGACATCCAGATTCAATCATATATGCTAAATTTATAGGTCAGTAATAAGTACATATTTTTCTTTTGTGGCTAGACCCACAAATCTATTTTCTTTTTAAAGTGATCCTATGATAAATATTAACTTGATTCAATGCTGTGCATGGTCTTTACAGTAAGATGTACTAAAAATATCCTTTTTATAAATCCTGGCTCTATTCAGCCTAATGCAATAAATGTGTTAAACTAGCTACTTCTAGAAATACCTGTTTAATCACCACTGCCTTTTTGCATTTTAGGTTACTTCCATATTTTGAAATTATTTCATTTTTTCAATAATTTTCTACTACTTTTTATCGTCATCTTGAACCAGATGGCTATAACGACAAAAAAGCCTACACAGCAGCTTTTTAGCTAGTAATTAATAGATTCAGTTCTTCTTTTGCTGCTGCAGCTATACATCAAAAGGAAAACAACTATTGCTACTGCTTCTTAGAATACCATCAGACCAACGTTTGAAAAGCAGCCTTTTGCTCCAACTTAGAGGAAATCCAAACCTGAGATTTACATTACAGATAATTTCCCCTATCTCAGGTAATGCACATCTGTGCCATGTTTGACTTTTAAGATCTTCTTATCAACATCAAGAATAGTTTATCTGTTGTATCTCTGTCTGAACTTTGTTTCTCTGTGAGGTGTAAAAGCAATTGCTGATGTATTCTCAGCTATCAGTATTGCCCATGAGAGATATTATGAACCTTACAAGGGTCCTCCTTCATCTAATGTAACACCCTTGAGGCATTTTAGCAATTAAAATGAGTGACTAGATACTTTCATGGTTTAATTTATACACAGTTCAAACATCACTTAGGCAATGCTTTTGTTTGGATAAATTTGCTTGAGTATAATGGAAATTCCCCAGTTTTCCCTTGAAAATTGTAATTCTTCCACAGTAATAGTCTCTCCATGCACTTTCTACTCAGAGATTTACATAGAATGGGAAAGTCATGCACCTCTACATGTACGTAGTTACACCAGTGATGGGTGAAACTTTAAAGGTCCAGTATAAAAGACAACTGAAAAAAAAAATCCTGATAGCAGGGCTTCACTTAAATTATTCAGATCTTGCAGGTATGCACAGATGAGGTTAAAACTCAAGACAATAACCTTCCCTTTAATACCAGCTTTGAGCTAGTTTGATAATATTTATTCTTCTGTAATTCAGTTCCTGCTGTTCACCACAGCCTTTCTTAGTGACGACAAGAAGACTTAGTAGGAAGGATAATCTCTATTAGCAGCATTGCTACTGTAACACAGCATTGATTCAGCCTGTCTCAGCAACGTGAAGAGCACTGTACATGTGCTTAGAAGATAACTAAATACACATTATTTATGTATTAAGTATCCACACTGAGTATATGCTATAAGAATATATTTCTCTTTGAGCAAGACATTTGGCCATTCCATCAGTTTACACAGAAATTTCTTGAATTTTTCAAAGAAATTTTGCAAATTATATTCATATGCTTGTTCTCATACATTTATATGCATATCCTCCTTCTTTTGTTCCTTTAAAAACAGATTGAAAAGATAAAATATGTAGTAATATCTTTTTTTGCTTTAGTTCTCCGCAAAAGACTATTCTTTGATTCAAGTGCTTGTGTATTTTGTATGAAAAATCACTATATCAGAGGCAATACCTCAAACTGAAACTAATTTCTTGGTGTTGTGCTGCTACAAAGGTAACCTAGATTTTGCAACTGGTTGCTAGAAATGACAAACCAGGAGGCTAGCTCTCAGACTCCATTTCAAAATAGGGATTAGAAATCAGTGAACCTGTTCCTGTTTGCATGAAGAGAGAATGCAAACTAATATGATTACGTATTTTGTATATGAACTGTTTATTCTACATATATTTTTAAGATGTCTATGTAAAAAATAATACTTAGTTCTGCTGAGACTAGACATGATACATTTCCCAGGACACCTACACAGGGACTCTGGATTGGCCACAGCAGTAAGGATGAAGAAGCGCATCTCTTACAAATGGGAGGGTAAGAGTGTGTGTGAACAGAAAGATGCTGCTGGTTTCTTCTGTGTACCTGACTGTTCTCTGTTAATAGATTTTCATTGCTGCTAGAACTTAGTAATCACAACCTGCTAGGCACACCTGCTGCACTTCTAGCCACTGGCTGGCTGTGGTTTAAAGACAGAGGATTGCTGTTTTGTGCTTTTACCTTGAGATCTGGTGTTTGTTCTCTCTGGGGGATTTGCTTGTAGTAGCAAAGAGTAGCTTCACAGAGACAGAGGATCATGCATACACACATATGCATGTGTACGTATGCCGACATGCACAGAGTTGAATAGGATAATTACTTTGTAAGTATGATACAGAACAGAAGGCCCGAATAATTACACAGTTAAAAGGTAGAAACAGGAATTTTAGCAGCTAGGCAAAAGTAAAGGCTTGAAATCCTCACAAAAGCTAAATCTCCTTTTACATGGCATTTCATTAAAATCACAGAACGTGTCATCCATTTCTGGGTTTTATCTCGGGAATAAGCACTACCGAAAAGCACCACAGAATGACACTGGTTAAAATTAGCCCTAGCCAGGAAAATACTTTAAGCAAGTTTAAGCAGCTTGAAAGGGCGACAATCTGTGTGTTTCATGCCCAGACAATGAAACTTAGGTATAAGCATTTTTCTTGTTTGTGAGCCCCTTTAGGCATAAAAACTCTAGTATCATAATAGAAAACTGGTATTTAAATACATATTTAAGCCCCTCACACATTTGAATCACTTTTACAAAAGATCGCTTTTCTCTAAAGCCTTGGAGCCTGGGCTGCACAGTTGGACCTCCCACTAAACACTGAAAGTGAGGTCTTCAGCTGGTGTAAATCACTGTAACTAAGCATCCAAATAATTGACCTATAGGGATAATTATTCCAGCTGTCATCTTCTCAGGCTATTTTTGTCAACTAAAATGTTTTTCAAACTAAGTTTATTTTTAATTAGTGTCTTTATGTAACTATATTCTTCACCAGTGATCGGTTGATTTACACTAGTGGAAGACCTGGCTTGCTGAGAATGTACTTTGCTGCACTGAACACATGGCAGTAACAGCCTGTAACTATCCCTTTGTGGCCCTGATCACATTTTATTTGTGCTGAATTTCCTGTTGTGACTGCTGTTACAAAAGACCTTAAAGCATTATGGAACATGTGCTTTATTCTTATTTTTTTTTTCCCTGAAGTTGCCTTCCTGAACTGAAGGACAGTGAGTTTATCTTTACCTTATGAATATTTTGTTGAATTAGTAGATTTAAAATTTCTTCACACAGATTAGTTTCTCCATTATTATTAAATCTGTCGTTAAAAATGAATTTTGCTTACAGTTATTTGAGAGTTTTCCAACACTGCAAGAAACACACACAAGGTATGTGAAAGAAACACAACAAGCATGTATTCACAGGAATTAATGTTAAAAAGAGATCACACTTAAGTGACTATTGTTTTACCTTGATGACGTCTTTCTCACTGACAATTCTGATAATGTTTCATTCTCAATATATTTTACCCAGAATCACTGAATTTTGGGAAATATACTAGATTTAATGTTGGATTCATTATAAAAGTGGGACCATTCCTACTGAATACAATAGCGATGAACAGTGAATGTAGAAACCTCCATGATACCAGCTCAATACATCTAAGCAATACCCCTTCTGTGTAAAAAACTGATTACTCATAAGACCAATGACAAATTTTTATTTAATTTATCAAATATTTATCAAAACATTTTAGCATTCTAGTGAAAGTTTCTTTTTCGGTGTTTCCTATGAAGAATGAGAAAAAACTTCAGCACATTATTCCGTATCACTTTATTAAAGTCACCAGAAGGAGAGGGATGTTAAAATTTTGTCATTCTTGCTGAAAGCCATTTTTAATTGAAAACCTGGCTTTCAAATACTGAAAAAAATATGAAAATGTATTAAAACTTATGCTCTCGTTTCCCCAAACTTTCATATAAAAAAACTTGGCAATATTACCGTATTTCTAATGAAAAGGTGCAGAGGACAGAGGAAAGGTATAAAACAGCAGCAATGTACGTACCAACAACCAGACGAATTACTTTTACCTTCGTGAATTAAGGTTTCTCTTGCCAGCATCTGCCAGTCACAATGACATGAATTTTATTTGGGTAACTTTTCCAGCTGTATCAATCCATGATTCAGCAAAGCATCTAAACTTATGCTGAAGTGGACAATAATTATGTTGCAAAGGCAACATTTAAACAGAGGATTTTGGACTTTGCTGAATTTGAGCCATAAGAAACACAACCAAAGTTGTCTTGTTTTATGTGCTGCAATTTGGGCTTGAATTTTGTGGAAGGTGTCTGGTTTGTGACATACTGCAAATTTTCTGGTAGCCTTTCAATGAAAGAAAGTCTCCAAAATAATCCTAAAAGTTTTATTACATAGAAAAGGTGAATGGAACAATTGTTTCAGTTGCCTACATGTATAATTTACTATATTTTCAAGTTAATGTTATTCAGCTTCATCTTGACAATGGAACCTTTTGGTATACCATAGTTTTTTGTGTGAACAATTTATAATTACAGTATGAAATTTGCCAGCTTGATGTTAGTATTTTAGAGCTTGGAAGAAACATTGGGATCTCTCAGTGTTTGCATAGCTTGTTATTTGCTTTAGGACTTGCAAATGGGTCTTTGTTTTTTTGTTTGGTTTGTTTTTTTTTCTTTTTCTTTTGTTCCTTAAAGCTATTATGATGAAGTGGTGTTAGAAATCAAACACTCTTTTGTCACATTCATGGCCAGGAGTCATGCCATTATGAACCATGGGGAATCCACATCTTTCGCACCTGGAGAAGCTTTTAGTCTGTCTGCTTTTTACTCAGTCATGCTAGAAATGGACACACAACTTCTTATTTATCCACAGCATATTAGCGCTCAGATAATCTTTCTTTTGAAAGTAAAATGCTCAAATGCAAATTTTGCAGCAAGAAATACTGTCTGTGGAGGATCCTGCAATCATAGAATCACAATATACACAGGCAAGACTCTTGCCAGTCTTTGATTTGTAAAGAAAACAAGTGAATATGGCCTTCACAGTGTTCTGGTCTCTGCCTTCATATCTAATAGGCTTAACAAAGAAGGAACACTGTCAGGTTTATTATTCAAGATTTATCTTCTTGAGTCAGATACAAACAGAAATGCTCTTTGACTACTAGATGAATATAAAAGGTGACAGGGAAAACAAAACAAAGCAAAACAAAACAAAAAAAAGAGGAAGTTCAAGTGAATGATTATATTTTAACAGCTGTAATAAAACTTGAATCAAAATTAATCTAAGTACTTATACCTAGCATCAGAAGTGGTGTGTATGCTGCATTTAGGGGTCACTGCAAGTCTCTGCAACTTAGGCTGAGGTTTGCACATTCAAGGGCCGTGGACTGCTGGCACTATGGTTGCTAACCTTGGAGCTGAGCACTTTCTTTCTTCAGCCAGTTTAGAATCATAGTATCATAGAATGGTTTGGGATGGAAGGGACCTCAAAGATCATTTAGTTCCAACTCCCCTGCCATAGGCAGGGACAGCTTCCACTAGACCAGGTTGCTCAAAGCCACATCCAGCCTGGCCTTGAACATTTCCCAGGGATGGGACATCCACAATTTCTCTGGCCAGCCTGTTCTAGTGTCTCAAAACCCTAACAGGAAAGAATTTCTTCCTAATATCTATTCTAAATCTAACGGTTTCAGTTTGAAACCATTACCTCTTGTCCTATCACTGCACTCACTAATAAAGAGTCCCTCCCCACCTTTCCTCTAGGCCTCCTCTAAGTACTGTAATGCCGCTATAAGGTCTCCCCAGAGCCTTCTCTTCTCCACAATGAACAAGACCAACTCTCTCAGCCTGTCCTCATAGAGCACCTCCCCTATTACAGCCCCCTGATCATGTTTGTGGCCCTCCTCTGGACCATATCTTTCTTATGCTGAAGAGCCCAGGGCTGAATGCAGTACTCCAGGTGAGGTCTCCCCAGAGCAGAGTAGAGGGGCAGAACCTCCCTCAACCTGCTGGCCACAATTCTTTTGATGCAGCCCAGGATCAGCTTTCTGAGTTGCGAGTGCACATTGCTGGCTCTTATTCAGTTTTTCATCCACCAATAGCTTCAAGTCCTTCTCCACAGGGCTGTTCTCAATCTATTCTCTGCCCAGCCTGTATGGGTGCTTGTGATTGCCCCAACCCAGACACAGCACCTTGCACGTGGCCTTGTTGAACTTCATGAGGTTGGCCTGGGTCTACCTCTCCAGTCTGTCAAGGTCCTTCTGGATGACATCCCTTCCATCCAGTGTGTCGACCACACCACACAGCTTGATGTCATCGGCAAACTTGCTGAGGGTGCACTTGATCCCAATGTCCATGTCCTGGACAAAGATTCTAAATAATACTGGTTCCAATACAGACCTCTGTGGGACACCACTGGTTACTGGTCTCCACATGGACATAGAGCCATTGACCACATCTTTTTGAGTGTGACCCTCCGGCCAGTTCTTTATCCACTGAGTGGTCCATTCATCAAACCCTTGTATCTCCATTTTAGAGACAAGGCTGTTGTGCAGGACAGTACCGAATGCTTTGCACACATCCAGGTAGATGACATCAATCACTTTTCCCTTATCCACCAATGCTGTAACCCCATCATGGAAGGCCACCAAATTGGCCAGGCATGATTTGCCCTTAGTGAATCCATGTTTGCTGTCACCAATCACCTCTCTGTTCTCTATGAGTCTTAGCACAATTTGCAGGAGGGTCTGCTCAATGATCTTGTTGGGCACAGAGATGAGACTGACTGGCCTGTAGTTCCCCAGGTCTTCCTGTTTTCCCCTTTTAAAAATGGGGGTTATGTTTCCCCTTTTCCAGTCTGTGGGAACTTCATCAGTCACAACTTTTCAAATATGATGGACAGTGGTTAGCAACTTGATCTGCCAATTCCCTCAGGACCCTCAGATGCATCTCATCAGGTCCCATGGACTTGTGCATATTCAGCTTCCCCAGATGGTTTGAACCTGATCTTCTGCTACGGTGGGCAGTACTTCACTCTCCCAGTCCCTGCCCTTAGATTCTGTGAGTTGGACAGCATGGCTAGAGCACTTGCCAGTGAAGACTGAGGCAAAAAATGTTGTTGAGTACCTCAGCCTCCTCCATGTTAGGTCTTACATTTCACTCATCACAGGGATGTACAGTTTCTTTCATCTTCCTTTGTTGTCCTATGCACCTGAAGAAACCCTTGCTATTTTTTGCACCCCTAGCCAAGTTCAGCTCCAGCTGTGCCTTGGCTTTCCTAATCCCCTCCCTGCACTCTCAGGCCATATCCCTGTAATGTAATGTTCCCAGGATTTATAGCCCTGCCTCCACTGCCTGTGCATTTTGGTTTTGTGTTTTAGTTTGCCTGAGATGTCTTGACATAGCCAAGCTGGCCTCCTGCCTCCCCTGCCTGAGTTCTTGCACATTGGGACTGAAAGCTCTTGCACCCTAAGAAAAATATCTTTAAACATCCCCCAGATCCCATTTGCTCCTCTGCCTCTGAGGGTAGTTTCCCAAAGGATCCCATGCACTAGTGCCCTAAACAGCTGAAAGTTTACCTTTCTGAGGTTTGGAGTCTTAACTCTACTTTTGGCTATCCTGTGCCCCTCAAGATTGAGAATTCCACCAGGGCATGATTGCCACAGCTCAGGTTGCCTCTAATCTTGATCTCTCCAATAAGTTCTTCCACATTAGTGAGCAAAAGGTCCAGCAGTGCCTCTCTTGTGGTCGGCCTCTCCATTACCTGTACTGGGAAGTTGTCCTCAATGCACTACAGTAGTTTCCTGGACTGATTGCAGTTCGCTGTTCCACTTTTCCAGCAGATGTCCGGGTGGCTGAAATCCCCTATGGGGATCAGGGCCTGCGAGCATGATGCTTCCTCCAGCTGAAGAACGAACTCTTCATCAGCCTCTTCTTGATTGGGTGGCCTGTAGTAGGCACCAACCACAAAGTTGCCTTTGGTGGCTTGGTCTCTAATTTTCACCCATAAGCTCTCTACCTGTGCATTGCTGTTCTTCAAAGACAGCTCTGTGCAATCAATCCCATTTTTGACATGTAGGGCAACACCCTCACCTCTCCTTCCTTGCCTGTCCTTTCTGAACAGTTTATAGCCGTGAATCACAGCGCTTCAATAGTGCATTTCATCCCACCCAGTTTCTGTGATAGCAATCAGGTCATAGGTTTCCAACTGGGATGCCCAGAACTGGACCAGTACTCCAGGTGTAGCCTTACCAGGGCAGACTAGAGTGGGAGAATGACCTCCCTTGACCTGCTGGCCACACTCTTCTTAATGCAACCCAGGATGCCATTGGCCTTCTTGTCTACAAGGGCATATTGCTGGATCATGGTCATCCCATTATCCACCAAAACTCCCAGCTCCCTTTCTGCAGAGCTACTGTCAAGCAGGTCGACCCCCAACCTGTATTGGTGTCTGGGGTTATTCCTCTCCAGGTGCAGGACCCTACACTTGCCCCTGCTATCCTCATCTGGTTCCTCTCTGCCCAGCTCTCGAGCCTGTCCAGACCTCACTGAATGGCAGCACAGCCTTCTGGTGTATCTGCCACTCCTCCCAGCTTCATACCAGCCAATTTGCTGAGGACACACTCTGTCCCTTCATCCAGGTCATTGACAAATATATTGAATAAGACAGGCCCTAGTACTGACCTCTAGGGAACACCGCTAGCTACAGGCCTCCAGCTGGACTCAGCACCCCTGATCACAACCCTCTGAGCTCTGTCCTTCAGCCAGTTCTCAACCTACCTCACTGTCCACTTACCTAACCCACACTTCCTAAGTTTACCTATGAGGATGTGGTGGGAGACAGTGTCAAAGGCCTTACTAAGGTCAAGGTAGACCACATCCACTGCCCTCCCCTCATCCACCCAGCCAGTCATTTTGTCATAGAAGACTATCAGATTGGTCAAGCATGATTTTCCCTTACTGAATCCATGCCGACTACTCCTGATAATCTTCTTTTCCTCCATGTGCTTGGAGGTAACAGCCAGAATGAGCTGTTCCATCACCTTCCCAGGAATGGAGGTGAGGCTGACTGACTGGTAGTTTCCCAGGTCCTCCTCCTGTTTGTTTCCCATGCTGTAAGCATTGGTATAGCCACTTCAGCGGGGCTATTGGCCACATCCTCTTTTTAGATGAGCTTGCCTTAATTCCCTTGAGGCAATTCACAGATGTTTCACTGTTGCTTCCTAACACCTTGGCAGTTCCTGGCTCTTCTCAAGGGCTTGGAACTCTATCCCCTTCCCCTACTAAATCTAGTTTAAAGCACTCTTTATAAGTACAGCCACCTTATTGCCCAGCACATTCTTGCCCCACTTAGTTAGCTGAGCCCCATCAGCTGTCAACATGTCTGGTTTCTGAAAAATATGCCAGAAACCACAGAAGCCAAGGCCTTGAGCATGATGCCAGCTGCGCAGCCAGTCATTCACCTGCTCATGTCCTTTTTCTTGAACCCCCCTCTCCAACTGAGAAGACAGAGAACACCACCTATGCTCCTGATCATTCTGGGGGACATCATTCTGGGGGACACAAAGTCTCTTTTGATATTTCTAAGTTGCCCCATTGCATCATTATTCAGCCCTACTTGGAATAGTAGGAATGGGTGATAGTCCACAAGCTTTACTAGGCTCGGCAGCCTCTCTGTGACATCACATAGTTTAGCTGATGGTTGCCTTGACATCGGACTAAGAATCCTAAGTAAGCCAAAAGTTTTAAATCTACATCTTGTTTTCATTAAAAAAGAAGGAGTCTGAAGGAAAGATTCCCAGCTGCATTTGCAAGTATCTGGTAGTGCTAACTGAGGTCAGGGGAGACTGATTAGATCCTTCACTACCTAGCACACCATCAAAATAAAAGGGAAAAAGTATGGAAAAAAGGAAAAAAGATAGGGTGGCTGGCGGAGGCAGGCAGAAGACATGGTTACATTCAACAGCCATAGGGTCAACGACGGTTTGAAGAGGATCACTAAGTGCGGCGATAGGGAGATTAAAGTCTCACAGAAAACAGTGACACTGAATCACCACATGTGAAATACATGTTCATGTCTTATTACATTACATAATCCTTGTTAACCATCTGCCGTGGTTTGAGCCCACCCAGCTGGCAACAAAAGCCCCATGCAGCCCCTCACTCAGCCCTACCCCATCCCCTGAGAGACAGGGAGGAGAAAATACAACCAAAAGGCCTGAGGGTGAAGACGAAGGACAGGGAGGGCTCACTCACCGGTTACGGTCACAAACAAAAGACAGACTCTTGTGATCTGCAAAAGAACTCCGCAGTACAAGTTGATTGTGAAGCAGGTATGTTTATTACAGCTCTGCAGCGCTGAGTGCAGCGAGGGTCAGGTGCCCTAAGGATGCTTGCACCCCGAGCCACGGTAATTGCGTGCTATTTAAAGCAGTAAAACTTACATATTAATGACTCTGTCCTGCTTCGGATGTAAATCAGATCTCCTCCCCCTTGCGCAGGCGCAGTCTTCCCCTTCAGGGGTCTTTTGGTGGTCTTGGGGAGGAAGTAAGAGTTCCTTTATAGTCTTCATCATGATTGTCCTTTTGAACCCATCCTCCAGAGTGCGCAGTTCAGGGACAGCTGGGCAGCGTCTCTCCCCACCCCCGCGACCACAGCTCAAGGCAACATCCCCTTCCATGGTCACAGTCTGTTGCACAAATACAATTACTCCCCCATCCCCATCTTACCTAAAACAATGAAGCAGGCCTTCAAGTAATCAAGACCCTATTTGAGCACAATGAAGCAGGCCTTCAAGTGATAAAAACCCTATTTGAGCCGTGCCAAGAGCAGGGGGTTACACTCTTGTTTACCAAAGACAAGGCTAGCTAGCTAATACTGCAGAGACTAAAGCATATCACATACTTCAAAAAAAATATTTTCAGATATTTTCTACTTTCCCATATCACTTGGGGGATAACAACATACATTTAATACAAAACAACTACCACCATCAAGGATAAGGAGAGAGACAACCAGGTCTTAAATACAACACAGCTTCCCCCCATTCCTCCTACCCTCCCGGTCTCAGCTCTCCTCCCTCTTCCCCCCCAGCAGCGCAGGGGGCAGGGAATGGGGGTCACAGTCCGTCCGGCACAAGGTGTCCCCGCTGCTCCTTCCCCCTGAGGGAGAGGGGCCCTCGCAGCCCTCCCCTGCCCCACCGCGGGGTCCCTCTCCCGGCAGACAGCCCTCCGCCCGCTGCCCCAACGCGAGTCCTTCCCGCGGGGCCGCAGCTCCCCAGAACCCCCCGGGGCGGGTCCCTCCCGGGGCTGCCGCCCTCCCACCGACGGGCGGCTCCAGCGCGGGCTGCCTCGGAGCCACGGCTGCTCCGGGCCCGGCCCCTGCTCCTCCGGCCCGGGGCCCTCCGCGGGCTGCAGGGCGACCTCTGGGCCACCGCTGGGCTCCAGGGGCTGCAGGGGCTCAGCCGCCACTCCACCGCGGGCCGCGGGGGAGCCTCTGCTCCGGCACAGCTCCCCCTCTCCTTCCTCACTGACCGGGGTGTTCGCAGGGGTGTTTCTCTCCCATCCCCTTTCTCTCTCCAGCTCACCAACACAGACAGATAAAACAAAAGCCAACAATCAACAGGTTCTTTCACTCTTAAACAGTTATTCACAGACTCATCATGGAGGTGGCCTTGCCCAGAGGCGGGTCCGAAATTGGAGCTGGGGAAGATTCTTACAGGAGGCACCTCTGTAGCCCTCTTGCCTGTTACCAAAACCCTCCAAGACACTGAACCACTGTACCACTACATCGCAATCGATGTATTTTTAGTGGGAATATCACTGTGACATAACAGAGTCTGTCATTCTGTTGGAAGATTTGGTGGCCCATGGAAAACAGTGAATTAAATCTGTTTCCTAAGGGAGCTGAATGCAACTCCACAGAAAGTTTGTGAATTCATAGTCTTTTTTCTGTACATTATTTCATTAATTAAGAAAGAAAAGGGACAGAAACAGTAACTGTGACGTGTATTTCTGAGTTGTTTAAATCTTAATGAAGGATGCAAAATGAATACTTCTGTTGTCCTCATGAGTAACAGAGTTTGCTCTGTGAGAAACTAGTAAATAACAAATTTTCTTTTAAAAACAAAGTCAAAACCATGTAATAACCTACTTTCACACCTGTAAGCCACTGAAACTCCACTGGCTTCATCTTGTTATTGGACTCAAATACTTTTCTAAATGCAGTAGTGTTATCATCTGCTATTTAGTATTCTTATCTCTACTGTTCCTTCTATGCTTTGGGATTATAGCTCCAAAAGGTGAGGAACTGCACTCTTGTGAAGGTTTTTGAATGCAGTAATACTGGGAAAAGTTCCTCTGCTGTGTATGTCCAGACTGATACAGTAACTTCAGTCTGCCAACATATTTTCTATGCACAACAGCATGCAAATCAGAGAACATGGTCTCCCCACACCTCTTGCATAAGAGTGCTTCCTTATGTGTTTCAGCGTTTATGCCTTTTCATACCCCTTAAATATGTTGGAAATGCCACAGGTTTTTTTTTCCCTTTCCTCCCCTCAGGAAGATTAAAGAATAAATATAAGCACAGCAATCGTCACTGCCTGCATGAGGATGTATTTTCATAAAACGAATGACACATTGCTGATATTAGATCTTATTTTCATCTGTTAAAAGAACTCACTTTAGCATAAACGAAACCACTTTCCACTAAATTGCAGATATTTAAACGTAATTAAATTGTAATAAGTAGATCTATTCAGAAAAGTCTGAGAGAAATATGGAATGCCTTGGAGGTCATTTAGAGTTCTGAAATGCCAAAAAGTGTACAGCCACAGCCAGCAGTGCAAAATCACCTCTTGTGAAGGAAACATTAATTTCTAATGTCTGTTTTATCACTAACAGACCTACATCAGCTCCCCTTATAATACGTCGTCTATGTTGTGGTGGCAACTTGATACTGCAGTGATATGAAATATGACTTCAGAACAGGGAAAGGGTGCATCCCCCTTCCTTTTTGCCTTTGTTGAAGACCATGGTGTTGTTAAAGCACCTAGATTAATTACCTACTTTGGGACACTTAGGTAATAACTTCTGTACTTGCTATTTGATTTAGCATGTGTACTTGCATATTTTTATACTAAATCCCAATGATATAGCATACATGTACTGTATTTTCATGTCATGTACTGATATAACTCTACAGTACAGCTGCAGCAAGCTTCAACTGTAGTAAACAAAAGGCCTGCCTAATGTACAGAAGATTACATAACGTCCCTGGACACTATTTCTTAACAACTAAAATTTTCATCCTTTGCTCTTCCTTCTTAAGATGTATCAGTAAAATTCTCAAGTCCTGATTGTACTAAACTCTTTGTGAACCAAAATACTTATTAACAGAACTAAGCACCGACTTAGCAAACTTTACTTTTACTGAAGGTGTGAGCCCCACTGAAATTTGCAAGCCTAGTGGAATTGTGCAGTTTATGTTCATACATGATTCTAAGGTTTCGAAAGATTTTTCTGAGAAGATAATACTTTCTTCCCACTTAATTTTACTTTTTAAAAAGTTGTTATTGAGGGAATAGAGATTACATAACAGTTATAGTTAATTAGAAAAAGATAAAATTTTCAGCAAAAATCTGTAAAGAAATTTTTCTTTTCCATGTTATATTTCTTGATGGAAAATTGAAAATGTTAATCAAAATTTGATGCAAGAAATAAGACATCCTGCCTTAGATATGTTCTTAATGTATTTCTCTTGGTACTAGCCACTTAATAATTTATTTTCTTTACCTGGCATGTTCAATGCCAGAAAATCAGATATTCAGTGTTGTGATCGCATTGCTCGATGTATGTTTTGAGTCCTCTCAAGAACAATAAATGTAGGATTATAAGTCATTCCATCAAAAATTTCATTTCACACTGCTGGTTCTGACTCATTGATAGTGTATACAGTGAACAGTCAATTAATACTTCAAGGTGTTTCATGCCTTAGATGTTTTAAACTACATGAAAATTAACAAAAGAAAGAAAGAAATAAGGGGGGGGGGAATTGGGAAGCACATGAATCTTCATCCTTTCTAGGAAGAGAAGTAGGCAAATGTTTTGGTTAGAGGTCCATGATTAGGAATGCACTAAAATAAGCTATTGTTTAACAAAGATTTTTGGCAATTTAAGAGAATGGTTCTGAGTTAACATGGAAACCCCAATCACGTTAAGTTTCAGAATTTGCTACGGAGTGCCCTAATTTGTGCAAAGTATGGTCACATAATGGTAACTTTATAATTCAGAACAATTTTTATCTTATTTTCACCCTCTTTCGAACATAGCATGCACTGCTAGAAGGTGTTGGTCAATGTTGTTTTTGTGTTATCACCTTTGCGTTTACAGGAGTTATAAGTAAAACTCACAGGGTCTAGCTGGATAAATATACCTATGTACACACATCTTATCATACATATATAAACACACTGCAGCCTGGAAATCCTTGGAAACTTGGGGCAAGTTTCACAAAGCCAACAAGATACCTCAGTCCTCTTGGATTCAACAGATCAAGGGCTTTTATACAAAGCCCTTAGAGAGATTTCTTCCCTTGCACACATCTACTCGTTGTATTGCCACTTAATTTAAAGTAACAAAAATAGGGATAACAAGCAACAGAAGGGAATGGAGTGATGAAGTAAGAACATGTAGTCTCTGCTCTCCAGCTTAGCTGTCTACCAATCTATGGTTACCTTCGGATGTAGGAGAAGACATAATCTTAAGAAAAACTTTGGAAGAAGAGAAACTGATAGTGAAACTGATATTCAGAGCAATTGAAGGACATATTAAACTACTCATCTTTGGAGAATATTTCATCTTTTCTGGAGATAACTTATCCTAAATGACTTTTCCAAAGCCTCACACTGAGTTAAGTCTGGCATAACACAGAAATTTGACTTCTACTCTATTGCCCTTATTAAAAAAAAAAAAAAATCCATACTGCTTCACTTGAAATGAAGTTACAACCCATTCAACCACACTTGACTAGAAAGTACACATAAATTAACAGCCTTGTAGTCTCACATCTCCTGTGCAGAAGTGGATGATTTTTAAAATTTTGAAAGAACAGAGTCTTAACTGCATGGCTCCCACGTGGCTTGATAAAAATATCGATGAATTACTTAGGTATGAAATCCAGTTCCTCCACAATGCATTATAGCCAGAAATGCATAGCATAGAAACATGACACCCTAAGGGACTACTCAGTGACTTCCCATTCTTACAACTGGCTTATACATGTGCATTTATTACTACCAAGTTTGTGGAAGAGGACTGGGTTTGGTGACTCAGTCCTTGGCTCTCTCACAGACTACTTCCTGTGGACATATATACTGTGCTACCCCTTTAATTTACAAAGCTCCAGCCCAAACCTACAGCTGCGTATACATAGATGTTGGTCTTACCTTTCCTCTGCCTTTCTAAAGCATAAAATCCTAGGAAGCAAATGCTACACTCCCTGTTACCTGAAGACAGTAAGCAAACACTTCCCATGTGGGCTTCCGACTGTCAGAGTAGAATAAATATTCCTTGCAGCTGCACCATCTATGCTCGCCTGTACAAGGCAAGGAACAACTTCCCAAGTGTTGGAATATCCAAAATTATTACTACAGGGATTAAGGCCTGTATGGGGATTCTAAGCCAGATTCTCTGATACACCAGAGCACACTCAGTCCTTCTTTAACTTCTATAAGCTTACGACATCTTCAGGACACTTGAGGCCACTGAATACTATCAAAGCAGTCACTTTCCTCCCCTGCAAGGGGAGGGGCAGAAACAGAAAAATGGAAAAGGATCTCTAGCCAGTTAAGAAAGAAAGATGTCCTAGTATTAGAAACCCTCTGTGGGAATTTAGCAATGATATGATCTGTGTATTTATGGTCTAAATTAATCCACAATTTAGGTAACACATTTTGAGCTACATTCCAAAATAGCAACCATAAGCATTGCATGTTATGCTCGGATTTGCACTTACCGACACTGATAGATGTGTCTGTTTGTATCCACATGTACTAGAAAATCAATTAATGCATATTAAACTTGTGGGGTAGGAGAGGGGAGAAGTGAATATAGAGACAGGCTCGAAGCAGTTTCTTTAATTTCTGGTATTCCATTGCTGTCAGAAGGAAGTAATTCAGTTTCAGGAATATGCAAAAATACCAGCCTCTATTTTGTTTAGCACAGCACTCTGAATTTTCACATGGTGAGGAGCACTTCTTCCATATATAAGCTGCCTTGGTGTTTCAGAACATGTGGTATGTAAGATCACACACTGTTCTACGTCTCCTACCATGGGTAAGAGCAGCAGGGTGAGTGAAGGAGTGAAAGGTAGCATTAGTTCCAGATTTGCAAGCACTTCTGGTTGGATGATATTCTCTTACTTTAGTGAAAATAGTAGAACAATTAACCCAGTGTGACAAATAGTGTAAGAACACTAGGCTTTAGAAGGGAAGTTGATCTTAGGCAGGGTGGTTATCCTGCCTGCTAGCTTTAGGAAGCCAGTGATCTACTGCGGTACTGACGTGCTGATGCATGATGCCATCATTAAAAGATGAGGGAGGGGGATACAGAGAGAGATGCTAAAACCTTGTGTTACATTTCCATCCACACATGCAACATTTGCAAGTCCACCACCCTCCCCCAAGAAAATCAAGCTGCTTGTTTTCCCAAAGTGCGAATATATTCCTGTGTTGTTCTTCGTGTCTTCAAAACTGTGTGACAATGTGTGTTTACTCATACTTTCACTGTAGACAATCTTACACGCAGTGTACAACAGGATATTTCTTAGGCAGGCAGTGTGGTTTATCAGCAGATGCTTCTGCCTCTGTTTTCTGTGTTAGTGTGTTTATTGTAGAAAATCAGAAAGACAACGATGGAAAACCTTACTTTTAAAAATCCAGTCTCAACCACTACACAGTTTTGGACTGCCTAGACAACATACTATGTGCAATGTTTGTGGTTTAAAACAATGCCCCTTTGGCACTCTTTTATGTTGTAAGGCATGTTATGCATTTATGAATAGAGTCCCTCTACCTCGCTTCCTGGGTATTATCAAACCACACAGAAGTTACAGCTGAGGAAGCAGTGTATTTATGATCTACAATCTATTTAATATTTTTTTTAGAAAACTGAATAAGTAATACTGTACAATGTACCTTTATTTCACACAGACATATTTATACAAACTTAACCAAATCTGTTAAGTAAGTGAAATGTGAAAAAATCATGGTGGTAGGAGTAAGAAATAAATTATCTTATTGGAAAGTGGGAAAACACAGGTATTCTGAATAGATAAAAGGAGGGACAATAAGATAGGCAGACACACTAAAAATCTTTTACAGAATGCAGGTACCGTAAAAAAGGCATTCAAAAAGCATCTGGTCATCAAGTTTGAGGGACAGAGATAGGTATGTGTTAAATGACATGGGAAGATAGATGAAAGGAGGCAGAAAGACAGAGAGAGGGAGGGAGAGGAGAGGTTTATGACAGCATTGTTTTGGTTTGGAAAAAAGGATTGGTGGGATTTTAAACACAGATTTGAGGGGTAAATTGATATAGAAATACTGCATAATAGATGTCCTGGGTGTTATCTCCATTGAGGGGTTGGTGTTTCAGATTAATGAAGATTGAATGCATGTATTTAAATCCCTTTAACTTCATGAAGATTAGTCAATTAAGAGTAAGCTTTGATTTTAATATAAATAAACAGTTTTAAAATATAACTTTCACTTTTATTATATTTTTTTTTTCAAATTAAGATTACAGCACCACAAGACAATTCAGGCTAGCAGGGAAGTCTTGTGTCTGACCCCTGCCCAAAGCGGGCTCTAGCAAGGAGTCAGACCAGGTTGCTCAGGGCTTTATCCTGTGGAGGCTGGAAACCCTCCAAGGAGGGAGCCAGCACAACCTCCCTGTGCTTATCCCCACTACCTGGCTGTCCTTACAGGGAAAAATCTTTTCCTTATCTCCAGCCCCTCTGGCCCTGCTCAGCTCATTGCCCACCAGGACCCACAGCCTTCTCCCCAGCGCTGTCCCTGGTCTCACTGGCATTGCTGCTGGTGCTCTGCCTGCCTGGGGCAGGGCTAACATTTGCTACTGCCCCATGTGTATGGGGTCCCTGTCCTTTCCTCCCACCATTCCAGGTCCCTCTGCACGGGCACCCTGCCCTTGTGCATACCAACTGGTGTCCCCCAGTTTGGTGCCATCTGCAAATGTGACAGGGTGCACTTGGTCACCTTCCCAGGTCACGGACAGAGATGTTGAATAGGACAGGCCCCAGGGCAGACCTTGTGGGACCCCATGGGGCACCAGCCTCCAGGCAGATACAACTCGGTGACCACCACCTCTGAGCCTGACGGCCCAACCACATATTTACCCCCCTGGTGGGGCACCCACCCAGATCCTAACATCCAGCTTGGCTACAAGGACATTGTGGGAGAGTGCTGGAAGCCTTACTGAAGTCAACCTAAATGATATCCCCCATTTTCCACATGTCCACAAATCCAGTCTTTTTATCACAGAAAGCATTGAGATGAGTGACGTAATTTTTACTCTCAGTAAATCAATGTCCACTGTTCCCCATCACCTTATTCTCCCTCTACTGTCGAGATATGTTCTCCAAGAGGACTTGCTCCATGACTTTGTTACTCTTTGATGTGAAGCTGAACAGCATTGTCCTTTTCCCTCTTTTTGATTACAGGTGCAGTACTTTCATTCCCTCTGTTTTCACAGACCTTCACTGCTCTTCAAAGCTGTTAGTGGCTTTGTGAATGCATCTTCCAGCTTGCTTGGCACCCTTGGATGCAGGCTATCTGCTACTGTGGACATATATGTGTCAAACTCAGGCAAGTCATCCCTGACTCAACCCACATCCATTGCTAGTTGTTCTCTTGAATGAAGTTCCCAAGTGCAGAGCCGTAGGAGACCTTACTTGGTGAAGTCTGAGGCACAGAAGGCATGGAGTATCTCAACTTGCTCTGTGCTTGCTGTCATTGGGTCACCTGCCGTATTCAGTAACAATCACGCATTTTGTTTTCCCTTTTATTACTAACATAGAGGTAGAAGTTCTTCTTGTTGCCCTTGACCTATGCCACCTGTCTCAGATCCATTTGAGCTTTACCTTTCCTCATACTATCTCTCCATGCCTGGGCAATGTTTCTAAATTCTTCCCTTGTATCCTTTCCTTGCTTCCACCCCTCATACGCTGCCTTTTGTGTTGGAGCTCTGTCGTGTGTTTTTCTTGCTAGCCAAGCTGGTCTCCTGAAATGTCTGCTTTTCTGCCTAAGCGTGCGTTTTTGTGCATGGACTTCTCCATCTTTGAAGCCTATTTCTTAGTATTCATCTGCTTTGTGAATGGAATTTCCTTGTTCTTATTTATGATGTTGTGCTGTTTTGACTTTCAGTTATTCTGTCAGTGTAGGAGCGCAACACGCTGGGTGTAAAGACTTTCTGTTTAGGTTTTGTTCTATTTTGGAGATGGCACGGTTAAATTTAGTGGCTCCAAAGAGTTAACTGCTGAGACCTCTTGGCTTTTTGTGCTTTGAGAGCAGGTTTTAATGTAATCATATAGATTTCTAGTCTGTGAACACTGTTATTGAAGAGTGGCAGGGTCTGTAATTATTACAAGCATTGCAAAAAACCCTTCTGAGATAGAAATCAGTTCTGTACAGATTGAACATGCACCCACAATCAACTTACCTAGGATAGGGTGAGTTCTATTCAAAAATTCTAGGTTTAATTAGGTTTTGTTTGATTTTCATTATTAAACTGCTTTTTATGGTAACTACTCTGCGAATGAGAGTTATAAGCTATGTGAAAAAACAATCCTTGTTCATCCCGAGGGAAAGAAGGAAAGTAAGCAACTGTGTAAGGACAATTTTTCCCTTTCTTCCCTCTTTGCTCCTTCATTTTGCTGAGGGTACCCTTGATCTTGCTAAGTGACAACCACATTAACTAAAAGGTCCTGACGTAGGACATAGTAGGGATTAGGTTGGAGAAGCAGCCTTAGATGGATGCTGTTAGTAAGATACCAAAGAAAGGTAGGTATCTTATGAAAGAGATATGAAAGAGAGGAGGGACCTTGCAAATAGTAGGCTGCTCCAGATGGACAAGTAACAGCTCAAAGTTGTTCCTATTTTGCTGGAACTAAAGGGTTAAGATTAACAGAAATAATTTTGGAGTTTTGGATTTAATTACTTTTGTTTAGGGAATAAAAAAGTTTTATCTGTATATCCTTTCTTATTCAAGTCTCTTTAACTGCTGCTCATTCCTACAATAAATAATAAATAATAGATACATTCAAAATAATTTACACTTACAGAGAATGCCTTTAATTTAAGCAGTCTGTCTTTTTTCTCCTCTCTCTGTTGTTCTTTCTTTCTGATCTCTTTACCTGCCTAATATATTATACAAAAAGACACTACTGATGTGTCAAGGCCACACTTTAAAGGGAAATACTTATTTGCAGAGGGTGCGGTCTCCATTCCTTTTTTGAATCACTGCTGTCTTATAGTGTATGTCTCATTTCCATGGATTGCTAAATCCCACAGGATGCGACATCAGCCCTCACAGTGAACAAAAATGACGGTGTTTCGTTTTGTTTCCATAGGTGACAGCTGGAACGTCTTTAAATGCTCAAAGTGATTATGAAATAATTGGAGGTTAATATGTGATAAGGGCGTCTTTCAGTGGAGGGTATTTTCTGTTCTGTTTTTTCACACATAGACCTGTGAATCACGTTAGCATTTATAATCCAACAGTTTCAGCCCATGCTTTTAGAACTGTTTCTGAAGTACTGTGACACCAGCACATATACCTGTGCGGCATACTGGGAATGGTGATCAAGTAGGATACATTCTGTCTCTTCAGCTACAGGTGTCTGTCTCTTATCTCTTGTAGCCATCCTGAAATGATAACAGGGCTTGTTGTTAGTGCGCTGGTTTACTTATTTCTTTTTTGCCTTGTAAACATTATAAGTGAGTGAAACTATGAGCCAAACTCATCAAATTATTCAGATTAACAATACAAAACTGTTGTGGCTGTGTCAATCTGCCAATTTACAGATGTGTTACACTGGTTGGTGTTTGAAGAAGGAACTGCAATGTGATGCTGCATCTGGTTCTGTTCAGCTTATTGAACTTCCATTGTCCTCTTTTCTAACTTTTCTAACTTTTCTTATATTTTTATAAGTATTTTTCTTGCTTTTTCATTGGAAACTTTTAGATGCTTAATGAAATACAACTAATAGATGTTTCACATTTGCAAATTCATTTTTTACTGCCCTCATTTTCAGTTGTGGCAGGCAGCCACCTACTTCATCTATTCTTGCACTTGTCTGACCTCTAACTTAGAACAGCCTGCAGAGAGAATAGTTATAAGAAAGTATTTGTAACAGTTTATTTTTGTGTAATAGCCACAGGTAAAAAAGTAAAATGGAAAAGTTTGGGTAATTAAATACATTACCCAGGCTAAAATCTTCACCAACCTGTATCAAATACAAGAAAAGAGGCTTATACCTACACTCAAGTTTTTCTGCTGCCCTTTGTTTTTTAAGGGAAAGATCAGAAACCCACACCCACAGTCAGTCCTAACTGCCGTCTGGAAAATACACTTTTGGTCACTTCAGAGATATTAACATTTAGACTAAAATAAAAGGTCACTAAATTTTAGATCCTTTCTTCATGGTTCCTGACACCCACTGCATCTGAAATTTGGTGGTACATTAATAACAGCGATGAATAACAGTGTGTACCTCAGTGAATTCTAAACACATTGAGTTTTATTCTTTTCTCCTTCTATTCCTTGAATATTTCTAGATGATGACTGCTTTCTGAGAAGTGATCACCGTGTTCAGCCCTTAATAGGGCCATTTAGGAATTATGCACATATGTATATACATAAATGCAATTGGAATAATCTAGACCTGAACTCTTAAACCTATATAAAATTCTCCAGATTTACTTGAGAACGACAACTTCTGCTTTGTAAATACTGGGAGTTTCACTACAGCATTTTACATCCTGAAGTAGGTCAGCAGTAATGTCGAGGAGAGACGGTAGCTGTCTTTTTGGCCACCCTGATAATTTTGTGCTGGTTCTTCCAAGCAGGTATGCCCTTCATCATATTGTGGTTACAGGTCAGGATCAGGCCTGGTGAGGGGAACCAGAGTCAGGCACAGATCTTAGAGAAATTTTGCTGAAATGAAAAAACAGGTTCTAATCACACTTGCCCTTCCCATTGCCTTTCTCTACCCTCTTGGTTTTAGGATTTGTTAACTGCAGTGTCCTCCTGATCTTTCTCTGAAATGAGGTGTAACATCAGACAATATACATATACATATGCTTACCACTTAGTATATTTTTGTCATATGTTTTTTCTTAAACATCATTCAAGTCAGATATAGCCAAAACACACTTGCATGTCTGGAGCCCAGTTGCTGTCTTGGCATTCTTTGTTTATTCTATGACGCAGCATCTCAGTTTTAGGTTTATTGCCCTTTTTTTCTTTTCTACATCATCATTGTCTAGCTGAAGTTTTTCCTAGTAAAGGGTCATGCAGCTTAAGCGCACCATGTTTATACGCGTAGCCACATATCACTTTTTGCCACTGTTGCACTTAGTGTTAGCTGATCACTTGAGACATCAAAGCATTTGCTCACTTTTTGCAAGTGAGCTACTACGTAGCATCATTTGTATTCACCTCAGACAGACACTGAGCCTCTGTTCATTTCATCAAAGAACTATTTATGAGGCTGTAAAAGAGATGAGTTTCTCTGAATAGTCTCCAAATTAAACTTTTAAAAATTTAGTGTTGGCACACAAGAATAATTACAGTTATAAACTATTAAACATTTAGAGGAAATTTATAGTATTGGAGGAGAAAATTTACAGCTGTGGTCAAATGCAATAAATTTCCCCTGAAAAGCATTTCCACAGAAACATTTCTGTCTGAGAATTAAAAAAATATAGTACTTTATTAACAACACCAAAATGCACAGGTGATGTTTTTAGACATTATTTAGATAGGAAGATTCATATGTTTATAAGATACTGTTAATTAACCCTGCAGAAATGTGCACACACACACTTATACATATATAGCCACGCAGCTATGTTATTTTTTATTTGTTCAGGTTTTTTTACATCAGCAAGTGTGGGGCTCTGAGTTGACTTATTATATCAGGCTGCATATGCTATGTGATCCTAGAAGGCAGTCCAATAGCTTGCAATATTCTTCCAAGAATTACGATGCTGCAATTATCACATGCCTGCAGGGCAGTTAACATCTGTGAAGCTCAGTCAGTCCTTTAGCCTTTCCTTAGACAGTCTTATTGTTCTCTGCTACCATGTCTGTGAGTTAAATTTATACAAAATACTCTCACTTTGATCCTCCAAATCTTTCCACTTGTACAGCAAAATTTATGGGAATATCTCTCTACTTCACCCTTATGCCACTTAATAAACCTCTATTTTCTAGAAATATCCTTAAATTAAACTAGTTTATTTAAGGCAAAATTCAAACCCTATGGAAGGAATAACAACGTGCCCATTAATTTCTCTGGGCTTTGATTCATGCTATTTTTCACTTTATTTCATGCAACATCCAGCACTCTTGGAAACATTTGAGTTTGTCTTTTCAAACAAACTAAGGATGAAACATATTTCTTTTCAGTATTCTATGCCTAAGGAGAACCAGAAGTATCTCAGATTCCTTAGCTAGTTTTTGATTTCACTGAGTTATAATTAATTATGCATAGCAAACAGTCATATATTCATATTTACAACTGTTTAGTGTAAAGGAGACAATAAAGCATACTACTGAAGTTGAATAAATCAGAAATATTTAACCAAACATGTAAATTAGGCTGCAAACATTTTAGATCAGAGTCTGCACTGTTCATGATTATAGGTTTGCATAGCACAATAGGACATGGCCATGACCTTTAGATGATATTACAGTATAAGCAATGATGTGATGGTATTTTGCAATAAATAATCACAGAAATAAACCCATTGAATTTCTTGAGCAGACTTTGTGTCAAACTCTTCCATGTTTACATTGTGAGAGGCAATACCATCTAAAACAAAAATCTCAAATTTACTTTAACAGTGCAGTGCTGTCTTTTGCATTTCTCTCTTACTGAAGGCCCTAGGATTATTAAAATCTTATTGATAAAAGCTACTGGCTTGGACAGTAGTTGGTAGTCTTTAAATGTGAATGATAAATAAGGAAATAAATTTGAATGGAGAATCAGACTCTCAGTTGTCTTCCCTAGGTTTAAATGTGCTTTTTTCAAGGGAACTAGAATCTCCTTTCCACAGCCGTCCTGCTAAGACACTTGAGATGTCATAGGCCTTGGCCCAAGGTCTCAAAAGAACTTAAACACAGACAACAAAACATTTTCCTGTAAACTGTGGGACAGTATGTCATCTGACAGCCAAATGAAGTGACTGTAATGCCCCAAAGAAATATCAGGGTATGCATATATGAGACCACAACTCACAGAGCGAGTGCAGGATCCAACAGACCTTTGTATCTTCTTTTCCTTCTGTTCTGCTTGCTTTTATCACTTTCGTGCATTTTGTACCTTTTCAAATTGTATGATTTGTTTGTCTTGATTAAAAATAATCCTTTAGTTCAAAAAAAGCAGTGAAAAATGTTTTGAAATTACTTCTCTGCTCAAATGCGGTGATTTTGTCTGAGCAAGGATATAGGAGAAGGTGACTTGTCTCACACAATTTATTCATCTACCCCAGCTGACAGAGCAAATGAATCAGAAATTGCTGCCTGGCAGTATTTATGTGTTCAGCTTGATCAAAAGGTCTAGACAGGTGAAATCAAGTCATTCTAGCAACCTATTGATGGTTATTGACTGTAGTCAGGACTGCAGGCTTCCTTTGTACTAGGTATATTATATATATGATTCTGGTTGTACTTTACACACACAACCCAGACCAGTTAGGCAAGACAATATAAATATTGTTAGAACATGGATATTTTATGCAGTGAGAATTTGTATCTCACTGTCTTTGATTTTCCCACCCAGGTAAGCAACAACGCGGTAACAGTGATAATTTCTACTGAGCATGAGTAAGAAGGCTCAGTTGTACGTCTCTGGATCTACAGGAATATGTATTAAGTATGCTGATGGTGTACCCTTTGCAGAGGGTGGACGGGAGAAATGAAAAAAAGCAGAGAAAAAAGCCCAGTGAAAAGAATGAGGGAGAGACCTTCAAATAACTTCAGCAGTTTAGGCTTAGGTTCTGAAAAAAAAGGGGAGAAAATGATCGGAAAAGAGAATCTAATTGGTTTTAACACTTTTAGTGCTTACTCTTCTCAGGTCTGTATACACAGAATTTGTTTGGTAATACAATCAACTAAAGGAAACATGGCGATGGATGACAGATGATCATAACTTCTGTGCTTCAAAGCTATTGTAAGGTTGAAATGCTTTCAGAAGTGCCACAGCTGCAACTGATGCCATGATCTCTGAACAATGATCATAACTATTTGCAAATACAGATTGATTAGTATATTACTATATATGCAGATTTGAAATCAATAAGCATGGCATCTGCTTGTTTGTAGCTTGTGAATGTCCAGTCTGCTGAGAACTGTGCCTGTTCCCATCTGTGAAGGCAGCTGCCAGAGGCCATTTCAGGCTGATAAAATTATAAAGAATAAAATCAGTATCTATTTAAAAAGCCCTCCTCTCCTTCTTCATGCAAAGAAAACTGAACTGTTCAAGAGTGAAAACTGAGGCTTCAAATACTTTGTGCAGCAGACAGGTGAAACAACTGATTGATCTAAGCTAAAGGTAATAATTACGGCTTTTATCTTTATGTGACAAAAAAAGCTCCCAGGAAATCTATGCCTGATAAAGGTCTCTTCTTTGCTTTCATTGGTTTGATACATAGTCAGCAGCAAACTGTAATAAACCTAATTTCTTTCTTCTTGCATATTTATTCTAGGGACAGTTATAGAGTTTATCACATGAGAAGAAATATGTTCTTTGTTACCTTCTTTATGTATGACATTAATTCTAATTCCTCCTTCTCTTAAAAAAAAATAGGTATGGGTAAACCCCATAATATATACCAGCTTCTCTAATAATACAGGGGAGGGGGGGCATATAGGTCTAATTTAAGTACTTTTTTATTATTTTCATGTTCATCTTCTAAATTATTTTTCTGATTAAAAGCTACAGAGATATTACCCCTGGAATTATCTGAAGGGCTTTTGTTAGTATATTTTAATAGCTTCTTCCCTTAGATAAGTTTGTGGGGTTTTTTCCCTCTTTCCTGCCGGATAAATGCTAGGTTAAGGAAACTTGCTGAAGGAAAACAAGCATTTAAAGCTTCCTAGCCTGTTACTGTCTTACTTTGTCAATAATGACTGTTATGGCATATTACTTGATTCATCATATTCTTCAAAAATGACTGATGCCCGAAGTTCTTCTAACTTTAAGAAGAGACAATTTATAGCCTGCAGCACTGGGACACAGGATGGTGCTAGGACAGTGACTATGTGGCTGTACTGTCCAAGCATCTAAGCAAGAAGATATTGAATATTTATTGCTGGGCCTTATGCTAAGGTTCATTCGTACCAGAATCTTACTACCACAGATATATTGAGCTACTAACACAATATAGCTAGCTATTGAAAGTTCGAGAATTTGTTGAGCTTTAAGCTACAGTTTAATTTATAATGACAAAGATGTAAAGCATTTGTAAATTTAGTGGGTTAATATTCTTAACAGATATAGGAAAACAGGAATTAGAGTGGATTAATATCAGAGATAAGGACAGATGAGCTAACGTAAAGAACCCTTCCTGATTAGGCCAGGAAATATCTTGGACCTCACTCAGGCTGAAGCACTGCAATATCTTAGAATCACTTGCTTCAGCTACTCCTGTGGCCAAATCTAAAGAATGGTGGCAGACCATGACCATGTTAGGTTAATTGCTTCTATTCCAAGAGATCTACATCCTTCAAAAATTCGGGTATTGTGTTGTTGTGTTCCCATCTCATTAAAAGTGGGTTGTAGAAGAATGTGTCTGGCATAAAGGAGTATCTGTAAGCAATCTTTAAGCACACTATGAAGTACAGTCATTCTTGCAATAAAACTCAGCAGCTGCATCAGTGGTCATGCACCATGGCACAGAAGGATAGAAAAGGAAAAGGAATCTATCATCTTTTTTTCCCTCACTGTCTCTTCACCAGAAGAAAAGCCTGAGTAAAATTCAAGAGGAAAGAAAGAAAGAAAGAAACTACTTTAAAACCATGAACTTTTAAATTTCTTACACTGTGTTTGAATGTAGCACATCTTGGAAGGCAAGTAAAAGCAAATGTCACCATGTCATCAAGTTTCTTGTATCAGCTTAAAAAACTTTTACAATTGCTTCATAGTGGTCCTGTAGCCAGGAACTGATGCAGTATAGTAGCTTCCTGGACATATCTCCTTCTGAGGTTGCTGTGTTAAAGGACCATATTGCTTCCTGGTAACAGTAGACAGCCATCTTATCCATTTTTGACTCTGCATGTTGTGGAAGTAAAACCTATCACAGCCATAACTACCACCAACTCACATCACTGCCATTCAATATAGGAACGGAATTACTTGCTCCAAAGCTAGGGTCCCTGCATGCTGGGAATGGAGGGGAAAACTGACTGCTCTTCTTTTCCCTGTACAATTAGGGGACTAATGAGGCAAAAAAAGCTAATTAGTTTCGCCAGATAGGTGCTGTTCTTGTACCTGTGTACCTGTACTATGCTTTCAAAGATGCTTTGGGAGGCCAGAGAGCTCTAATGTCTCTGGGAAAAGTCAGCTTCTTCCAGAGGAATCTCTGAACTTGGTCAGCTGAAGCTGCTGGCAAAAAGAGAAACCTGAACAGCTGTAACCCCAGGGCAAGGGGCAGGACAAAGGGAGACAAAATGGGAGATAATGGCAAATGGGAAAGGAATTGTAAGGTTGAAGTTGCAGTGGCAACTGGGTGAGATGAATAATCAAGGAGGTGATTAGGAAATTTCATATAATTTTGTAAGAGGACTCTGTTTCAGTCCTCTGTGAAAGGAAATTCTGGGCCACACCTTCAGATATTTATGAAATGCAGCAGTGTCTCTCAAGTTTAGAGAGATTGCACCAGTTCTAGCTCATTGTTGTTCTTCAGGTCATTGGTGTTCATCTGCACTCAGTTATTTGGTTCTGAAAGGCTGACTTTGTTCCTCAAACAAATGTAAGGATTAGTTCCACAAGCAGATGTTAGCAAAGAGGAGGCCTCAAATAGAGCATAGTCAGCAAGCTGTAATGTCCATATGCAGTAAATGGAGAAAACAATACATCCAATGGTTCACCTATTTATGAAGGGAAAGAAATATCTCTGGTTTTATGACAGTGATGTCAATTAAGCATCAACTGACAGTTAAAAGAGCATTTATTGAGACTTAATAGCAAAGATGATGTGTAATCTTTGATAGAAAAGGTGATGTGTAATCTAGTTAAAATTGTGGGACACAAATATAATTAGATTTTCAGCACATAAAAATTGTAACGAATATTTAGGTTCTTAATTGGATTTTAAAAAGCCAGCAATATCAAGTTAATAATTGTGACAACTAATAGAGTGTCTAACTAAATGTCGGTATTTTTGTTAATTGATATTTAATTTTCTGTAGACTGTCTTAGCAAATGTTAATTAAATGCCAGAAAATTCCTTTACAAATTTTAACATATTAATAACCTTAACTTATGCCTTTATTGCTTACATAATTGTAAGTTAATTATGCAGTTACAGACTTACTCTCTACCCTTTACACAGAGCTCAGGAGGATAAGGCTTCTTCTGGGCCAATAAACTCACCTGCTTATCAGTTACACAAATGGAAAGTGAAGGCTGATCCTGTGTAATCATGTTCTTTCTGTGGTGTAGCAGATATTAATTTCTGGGCAACCCCTAGTTCGAGCCAAAGGAATTCAAAACAGGTGCAGTGTCAATTTTTCCCTATTTCCAGGATATATATGGTAAAAGTTCATTCATTATGGCTGGTAGTGGCCTGAGATTCATAAAAGCAGGAAAAAGTTAGAATACTTACATTCCTGATAATCAAAACCTTTCAGCTTTCGATGACTAAACATCACCATTAACTAGCTTTAGCATTTGTAATTAAGTCATTCAGAACAAGAGAAGAGAATCCAGGTCAGCGTGACCAAATGCTCTGTCATTTATAAAAATTCTGGACTTATTTATTGTTCAGAAAATTAGTAAGTATTTCTGAGCAATTCTATACCTTAGCCCACAAGGTACAATCTCCTGACAAAACAACAACTTCTTTATGAGCAAGACTCACTACTAATCAAAAACACATGCAAGTCCAGGACTCTTCTTCTGCTTCTTAAGGCCAGACATTTTCAGGATCCTTTTTTAGATACCTATGGTCCCGCGACTAAGAGTGAAGTATGTACGTGAACCCTCAGTTCAGTTGTATTGTTTAGATGTTTTTGGACTGCTCAGTCGTAGCTTCTTATCCGTTCTAAGTTGTCTTATTCGTAAAGGAGAGAGCTACATAAATACTGATTCATATTTGGGTCTATTTTCTCCTTTTTTTTTTTTTTTTTTTTAATTAAAGGATAGCATGCAGAATAATGAGGCATTCTAGACATAGATTTAAGTTTTTAGAGTCACTGGTTTTTGTACTTTCACTGTGTAAATTAGCAATGGTGTACATGAACAATTTCAGCATCAGTGGCTTGATTTCTGTTTTCTACAGCTTCTGTGCAAGAGTAATCTATGGCTATTTGCAGAAGCACCAGGTGGAGAGTCTGAGGAAAATTCAGGTTGGTGAGGAGGCTGAAAAGTCAGACCTGTTCCTGTAAATCCTCCATTTTTCAGAGGAATAATTTCCTATATTACTGAAAAAGTGCTTGTATAGTTTTTCCATTCTTTTGAGAGGGATATTAGTTCCTCTAAACTATGGTAAGATTCTGTAATCGAAGCCTGATTGTTGACATTTTGGCCAATAGACCAAGATTTCCTCATATACACATTAGACAGTCTGCAGAAAAAGTAGATGGTGATGTCTCAGCTACTCTGGATGTTTGAGGAGGTCTATGTGTAGGGTACATATACTATTCTCTCTTAAATACCTGAAAATATTGAAAGAAAATTTTTCAGCTGAGTGAAAACTGCTATCTTGTTTGGGAAGCAGACTTTCTTAATTTAGCACAAGGAGCAGTGTTTGTGTTAAAAAGAGTAGGCTGCCAGAAAAGTCACTTGGGTGCAGTCATTTTAATCCATGACCTATCCCTTACCAGTATGACTGTTTACACACCTTGTATTTTTCTTCCTCAACAGACGACTTCTCCTTTGAAGGCTCTAGGGAGACCTTATAGTGGCCTTCCAGTACCTGCTACAACAAGGCCGGGCAGTGACTTTTTACAAGGGCCTGCAGTGATAGGATGAGGGGTAATGGCTGGAAGCTGGGAGAGGGCAGGTTTAGAGTAGATGCAAGGAAGAAGTTCTTCACCCTGAGGGTGGTGAGTGAGACACTGGAACAGGTTGCCCAGAGACGCTGTGGCTGCCCCCTCCCTGGCAGTGTTCAAGGCCAGGCTGGATGGGGCTTTGCGCAACGTGGTCTAGTGGGAAGTGTCCCTGCCCATGGCAGGGGAGGTGGAACTAGATGATCTTTGAGGTCCCTTCCAACCTAAACCGTTCTATGATTCTATGATTTCTGGCTAGAATAATTTTCTTTCACTGATTGAGAATTACTAATAAATTCATCCTTATATGATTTTTCTGGCATTTGTGTAATAGTAACTGCATTGCTGTTGATTAGATGTGGAAGACTTTTAGTAGACGAGGCTTCTGCTCCCTCTTTTATTTTCAAGATGGCACTTTGGAATTTAAGTCTGACTTCCGATAGTTCTCTCTAGGAATATGGATGTAGCTAAAAGTCCTTTCAAAAACCAAATTCAATAAAGCATATTAAGTGAAAGACACCATTTTCCCTGTATCTTACAAGTGGATTTCTCTAGGGATGACACTTACAACTAGATTGTGTGACCTGTTTTAAGTTATTGAAAAGAATATTTCTTTTCATGAGAAGTTGTCAGGACTGTAAAAGGTCTCATTCTGTGAGTCGATTGTGGATTTTGGTTAGCAAGTAAACTGGTTCTTTGTTGAGTAAATGTTTTGTAGAGGCAGAGGGCGATGCACATACAAGCAAGCTCCCATTGCATTTTCTAAATCATTCTCTACTGGAACCTCAGAAAATCCCCCCTTCCTTCTGTCCATCACAAGCAACATTTCCTTTAGCACTGGCTCCATGCTGCAGGTAAGACAACATGGCCGTTCAGGTGTGCTTGTCCTCCAAATAATCCGTCTCCTCTTCTGTCTTCTATTGCAGTTAGTGAGTTTTCCACCCTACAAAAACTGAAATTGTACCATCCCGCAAGGATGGAACCTTTCATTTATAATGAAGTAGAGACTGCTAAGCAAATGTCCCTGTGTATTAGTACAACAGCTGAATGCATAAGAATTGTGAACAGAGGTACGAACGACCCCTCTCTCCTGCCTATCTGTTGATACTAGCTATAGCAGGCAGTGTGGCTGTTAGAGACCACTGCTGCTTCTAGACCATCTTTACCACTTGTTTCAGGAGAAAGATCATCCTTTGCATCAGTGCCGTTTGTCTCCGATAGTACAAAAAAGAAGGATGAGAAGGGTGTGGATATGTGGTTTATAGAGAACTCAGTGAATCAGAATGATTCTTAGGCATTAATTGAGTTCAGTGGCAGTGAATATACTGTCCTCTGTTATGTGACCTGCTGTTATTATGTTCATTTTATGTTCCCCCTTAATGACACAGTGACAGAAGAAGCATTTTAACCATTTCATTTATTTGTGATTACAGTCATTCATTACCCTGTTTGGTCTTCCTGTTTATATCTTACTGAGTTAAAGTGAGGGGTCACCACAAAGGCAGATAGAGAAAATTAGCTGTATAATAAACTTATACATAATTTTCAATTAACTTGTCCTTAGTCCATAAATGTATCCTGTGGCGAAGTGCTCAGCTAGAGGTGTTTCAGAGGAAGGTACTTTTACAGAGCTATTATTGCTGGCATATTACATACATATTACTAATTGTGAAGATACTGTACTGGTGTATCAATAAGAGCAAGGATATTGACAATACAGTTCAGTAAAACTACACACAATCAAAATGCACACATTGATGGGGAGACATTTTCAGCAGGTATAAATTGTCACAGCATTGCTAATTTCAACACAGTAGCAGTGATTTCCAGCAGTGTAAAGATCTTCAACATCTGGATATTTTTCCTTGTTAAAGTAATGTGTGAATGCGTGTGAGAGAGAAGCACAGAATGATATTCTTATATACTTGATATCAGTGGGAATGAAAGGTGCCTGGACCCTTTCTGGATTGGGGAACAGCAGTGATCCAGGCAGGCATCAGGGAGTTGTGTGGGATACTAAGGTGATAAAAGTTAGGGTATCTTGTCAAAACTAGTAAGTTGTTTGACTGGGGCAGGGCAGGGACAAAGAACAAGAAGCTAAAAATTAGATTCAGTCTTACTTTTTGTCTTTAGACAGTGAATGAAAAAAAAAGGAATAATGGTAAAGGTTTTCCTTATCTTTTCTTGTAGCTTTATCAAAGCTTAAACTTTTTGAAAGTTCAAGTCATGAAAGAATCAGTGAGGCTCTGGTTGTGGCACTTTGGCTTTTACAGGGCTTGGTGTTTAAAACCTTTGAGGAAGATAAGTTGAAAACAAACTAAGCCACCTTGTTCTTGGCTTACCTGTAATAAATTTCTACAAAATTTGTAATAAAAATGTGTTGTTGGGCACCTCTTGTTATCAAAAACCTCAGCCCGACATACTTTTTTTTTTTTTTAATCAGCTCTATTTTCTGTAACAACTGTATGTTCAGGTAGCTCTTCTGAAGGTGTACTCAAGGCAAAATATTTGAACAGTTTGTAGGGGGTATTTAATTAGCATAAATCAATGCTACAAGCAGCATAATTTTTTATAATGTCTCTAATTTAAGTGGAGTTTTTACCAATTACAGTTGGTGAAACCTGTTCTGCTATCTTCAAGTTATATTCTGATTTTACATTGATTTAATTGATGAAGGTGATTTCATATTTGTGATATGATATGATTTCATGTGTGATAACACTTTCTTACATTGCATGTTTTCTTGGTTTGTGTAGTTTATTCTACTGTTAATGGATTATATTTTTCTAAATGTCAAGCTGTGTTCTAGAAATAATACAACCCAAACTTATTTAACATGAAAATTAAAGGATAGGGTTCTAGATACCCTTGTGCATGATTTTTCTCATTTTGGTATTTAGATGAAAATGTGCAATTAATTTATATTGAGATGTTTCCTGATTTCACACTATGTGTTGAATATTTTGGCATCAATCAGGTGTTTTTGTACCTTGTTTTGTTAATTAAGAATGAGAGAGAAAATCAGAGAACTTTTAGTCATGACATACAGTATCAGAATTAAAACATGCTCAAGTGCTGACTTTCTGAGCTTAAGAAATGTTTTGCATTCGATGTTGGAACTACTTTGAAGTGTGTTCACAGCCATCAAGAGCTTTACATTAATATAATTACACTGACAGACAGTGCAAAGCAATTTGTACACACACATGCCCAGAAAGATTTATTCATGTGAACAAACACGATTTTACTTGCTACAAATCCTGTAGGTCAAATGTGATGGTTGCAGTTACTGCAACTTTAAACAGGCTGAGATCAAAGTACTTTGAGTTTCTATACTCTATGAAGACACATGAAATAGCCCTTTATTTAACTAGATACTGGCGCGTATCTGTATATTTCTAATCACTGTCTTGTGTAACAAATATAAAAAAGTGAAGCTAGAACATGCTATAGCAATACTTTCTTAGGGACATATTTTGAATAATATTGAAGTTGTGAGATAATCACTGCATTGCTTCAGGATAAAATTTCAAATGAAATATTTGTTTAAAAAACAGGGTATTGAAATTTTAATGTTTTATTCAAATTGATATTTCCTCTAGGAGATCTATGTATAGTAGTTTTATTTTCAGGTCAACTAGTTCCAGAAGTGCAAAATCCTGTATTTAGGGTTTCTTTAGCTCTGACCTCCAGATGATGTCTAGCAGGAAAATATAATTCACTCACTGTTGAAGTAAATTTTACAGAAGAGAGTTTTGAGAACAGACAAGCAAACCACAGGCAAAATGCATAGAATAATTAATCTTATATTTCTCTTCACACTATAATATAGGTTTAAATATATCTACAGGGTTAAGCCCGTTAAGTATAAATCAGTTCTGAATAGTAAAACCATCCCTAGCTTCCCTGAAGTGCATAAGCATAGGTTTTGTTTCCACTCTGCCTGATGTTTTTCACAGGTTTTTACAGACATAGCTCCTCGTTTTTGGGTATTTTTGAGTTTTTTTCATAGTCATTGGGGATATATTGATGAAAGAACTGGTGTGTTATTTTATAAAAAGTTTTTTAAAGATTGTCACCATTGGGCTGACATTGTTTCTTCCTAAATCCTCCATGACATGTATGCAAGAGACTGAAATCTGTGTACACATGTACAATACACACTACTCTGCAGTACTCATCTTCCAAAGTCCAGAATCAGGAAGATTTGCAACACAATTCAGTTATCTTCTGTGTCAATGTGCATTGCCAGTGATTTGGCCCTGCTTTTAAGTATATGTATTTTTTTTGATTACAGTGAAAAAAGACCCTTCGTGTATATACATTTAGATTTTATCTGTTAAAATATTACACCAGGCATACTGATTTTCTCTGGAAAAAACAAGCTAGCCTTATTGATGACTCTGTTTATGTTCTGACATTTGAAGAGAAAATTTTATTTTGTACGGTGGTGGCATTAGCAAGTTTATTATAAGAACCCTGTTTGCCTCCCAGCTGCTTACCAGCCCATTAGGTGTTAACTTCATGAGTATGTAATATGTTCTTGATTTTTAAGGACACAAGTTACTGCAGTGAATCCAGTAGTTTGATGTGTGATGGGTAAATACAAATCACCATACTCATAGCAAAGGTGTAGGTTTTCTCTGCTGTGGCACTACAGAAGTATCTTGTTAACATCACAGACATTGTGGACTATCTGCTGCGCTACTGAAGTAGTAAAGATTTTCTTAGGATCAGCACTACATGTAAAACAGTTCTCAGCCGGTGAAGTGGTTAGTCCTCCACTAATCTTAAGTGACTGAAACAACAGGAATTTCACTGCTGTCAGATAAGTATTTTTGCTGTACATGGATTTTGTTTAATGTTGAGTAAATAAGAAAGTTCAAGACCTCAGAATTGCAGGCTTCGCTTTTGTAGAAATTCTTATTTACAGTTGTAGATCAGATTTGCAATTTAAACAGAGATAAGAGTTCCGCAGTTTTGCTATAACTCCACAAAAAAGGAAAATTGTTGGAAATAAGCCATGAAAGTAAAAGAGCAGTTCAGTGACAATGCACAGTTGTCAAGGATATAATGTGAGAAGACAATAGCAGTTAAAATCAGAAACTTTTAAATTACATGAAAAAAAAGCATGCTAAAAGTTGTGCTGAATAGGTCTATGTAATGTGGAAAACGGAAAAAATGCATAAAGCAGATGGTTTTCAGGCAAAAGAAGGTCTAGACAAAGATTTAACCAAACTATTAAGTAAAATACTGAAAAAATCTTTTTTTTCTACCGTCAGAGTAATAGGAAAATTCAAGGCCAAAAATTAAAAATGGGGAAAGCAAAGTTCTTGAATTGCTACTAAAGTGATATTTATTCTGTTGGTCTTATGGAACTAATTTCTCCAGTGGACCAACTGGGGCAAAATTTAAGTAAAAATACATCTAATAAGAAAGACTAAACATTTTATGAAAAGCAGAGAAGTGAATGCATTTTTTTCTCCTTGCAGACTTACCCAAGCTCATCAGATACCCACTGAAATCATTAGAGAAACACCACTATAAATTTGTGGAATATGGATCATAATCTGGGTGAAATAAAATATTAAACTCAGTAAAATAGTACTATACACCTTATATAACAGTCAAGAGAATGACTCATTTAGGATGCAGTAAGAAGTGGTTTACAAAATACGAAATTCATGTTGATCTTGCAGAATATATGTGAGTAAATTACCTTACTCACTCTGTCTTTTTCTCATACTGAATAAGGATGAGCCAAAGATTATCCCATTTTATAAAATAAGATCCTTCCAGCTGTTTATGTAAACAGAGATTTACTGAAGCATTGGCAATATCTGCATCTGCTCCTGCCCTTGCAATGGAAATCATTTCACACTCATTGCCCTCTTTGATAGGGGTGAGCTGAACTTGTTCTATAAGCCATCATGGTACCACCTGAATTATAACAACCCACTGGTCAGGTTTTATTGTACATCTGCGTGCTTTAAACAAGACCCCACAGGGTATTCTTTTTCCTCTTATTTTCCTCTCTGTCTTGACTGTGCTATAATTTTCTTCCCCTTCCCTCATACTTCTTTTCAGGGGGGATGCATTTTTACTGTTCATTTAATCTTCCTCAACACATAGTTAAAATAGTGTTTATCACCTGGTGTGCATTGAACGTTACGGCCATTAGCTGTCAGAAACCACGATCTACTATTACATGCTGCATTTGCTAGGAGCATAAGGAGCTTAAACCAGTTGGGTGTTATATAGACCTCACCTGAACACAAAAGAGGTGTCAAAGCTAGGTACGGGAGCGATGTTAATCTGTATAAATGACTGAAAGTCATTGTCACCATAAACTGCATGGAAAGGAAAGCAGCTGCAACAAATGTGAAAGCCATGGTTCCCTGATTCCCCAAAGAACCTTCACAAGGTTCCCAATATAACCTGGCTTTAGGGTAGTTTTAATAAAATCTTGATTCATAAGCATTAAGAACCTATCAGACCAGTAATGATGTTAAAGTTGGATAGCTATCAAAGTACCTGAATTTCTAGGGTTAAGGAATCTTTTCAAGCCTTGCTTAGATCCAGAAGTTTAGAAAATCAAGGAAAAAAGGAACAAAAATTCAATACTTAAGAATTTCTGACCCTTCTGAAACCAAACAAATAAACAAACCCCACCACCACCACCACCAAACTGAATCAGAGATTAGTAGCAAAATTAATGCAGTTCGCTTTCTTTATTTTTTCCTGGAGTGGGTTTATTATTCTTTATCCAGGTTATCATTATATGACTTTTCCCTTTAAGGATGGAAAAATCAAGAGGAGAAAGTCAGTAGGGCATAGTGCAACATGCTGTGAAAATGACAGACAGATGGCATCATTGCTTGCCATCAGCTTGTATGTATGCATATCCCATTGAACCTACAACCAAGGCTAGCCAAGTACAATTCACTGTACATTGGGGCAGCACAACTCACAAGGCCACAGAGACTCCTAAAGGTTCATGAAACCAAAAAGGAAGCCATCAGCAACCTTAATATAAAGCAAAGAGTTTACATTAGTTTCTGAGGAAAATGCATGGAATATCAAAGTCAAGTATGTGTATTAAAATGTGGACAGTTCTGGCATCAGTACTGCAAACACTCATACAGTGTTCACTTACACCATTTACACATGGAAAGTGACCCTACAAAAATTCTTGCAAAATCTGCACTTGTCTTGATAAGAAAGAAATTTTTTATAAAAAAAGTTTGTCATTGCTACAGACACAAACATTTTTTTTTTTAAATGATGTAACCATTTCTCACTTGGCTTAGGCAAAGTCCTTTCTCTTGTACACAAACATAAATGCCCTTTAAGCCAATGGGTATCATTGATTTGTGTCATTTATATACACAAAAACCTATATATTTTACTGTAATCGTAAATGCATCTTGCAAGCATACCACATATTTTAATTACCATAAATACAATTCAGATGCTCCTTGCAACTTGCATATATATATTATGGAACAGATATGGGAGATAGAAGCCATCTATAAGTATTGATAATGGGCAATTTCATATAATACAGTCCCAACAGACATGTATGAGGAGCCTTCCAAAATTATTAATCCATTTAAGTGAAGATTCACTAACATGGTAAACTCTTTTATTCAAATATATGTGTTTTTAAGGTGTCTGTGTAGTCTTTCATATTTTATGCCTTTTCTTTGTTCAGTCTTTTACAAAGAAATACAGTAAATCAGTTTTTTAAATCTGTAATCTTAAAGCTTATTGATGTACATTGTGCTACATAAGGAGTTTAACTGAAGTAAACTATGTCGAATATTGAGGTATTAAATGGAATTGGCAGAAATAAGTGTGAGTTGTTTTTTTTTTTTTTAATTAAGCATTCCTCCAACTGCAGGGATATTTCACAGAGTGACAGCTTTATAATAATATGGAGGTAAAGTAAGTACAGTTCACAAGCCAGTAGTATTCTGCATAGCACCGCACTGCAGTCTGCAGAGAGTTCTTGGTTTACTTCAATGTTTCTAGCCATTATACAGGAAGAAGAGACAGCTATTACTGTGCTTTTGTATCTTCCTAATATTTTGCTTTATTAGAATTTAATTATAAATGCAACTCAGACTTGTCCTTCCTACCTTTCTCCTGCCTGGCTGGGAAACAGACTGCATTCCTTTTTATCGCCTCTGTCAGTACCTAATGCATCTTTGTGCTCTCATGGGGGGAAAGGTAGACCACCAGTTTCCAAAAGTACATGTGGACAGTACTCTGTAACCTGGATAATTCCACTGTTACATCAGGGACAGCTTAAAAGAGTTGTTTGAATTGTTAACATCAGATGTAAACTTGTTCGCTCTTTGAACTATCATTCCAGAGGATTATTCCTTTAATTCTTCTCATTGCTGTCAGATGTATTGATATATAGCTGATCTTGCAAAGGGCTGGTGACTCTAGCAACTATCTGATGTTTTTTCTGTATTCTTTTGTCCTACCACAACTGGGATTGACCCGTGACTGACATATGGTTAGACAGCTCTTCTTACTTCAGTAGAGCAAGATTACTTGACACCAGTTCACAATCGCGCTTGCCTTCCCTCTCTTCTTTTAACAAAATGGTGCAATCAGGCAGTACTTTAAAATTCTTTGAGAGACTGGAAAAAAGTGGGAATTTTTAGGGAGGAGGGACAAATGATTAGTGTCTGAAAAGGAATCTTGAATGCAAACCTTTGTTAGTCTAAAACTAAACTTTATTGTGTCTATTACATAGTATCACTGAAGTAGAGAAGTCTCTTTTCCTCCTCTATTCTTAAAGACAGAAGAAATCTAGAAAATTTGCTATTATTGGTTGTACTGAACAAAGAGATGCCCTGAAAAACAACAGGGCTCAAAACCAAATGTTTTATTGAATAAAAGAAGAATGATGGTATCAATGTGTTTTTATCTGTTCAAGAAATTTCGCTGTAACGGCTTTTTGGTGTCCAGTGCTCTAACACTCTCTATGACTACTAATGGCTTTCTAATCTCATCGTCTGCAATGCTAGAGTTTTAAATCTGTTTACTTCAGTTTCATGATATGTATCAGGGAAAAAAGGTGTATTTACTGGTGTTGCGTGCATGTTTTTTATTGGATTAGAAGGTGCCCTGTTCTTAATCAGGAACTTGCATTGCAAGTTCTCAAAAAGGAAAGGAAAGAAAAGGTCACTTCATTAATAAATTTCAATAGTCAAATAAAAAAAGCCAGATTCTTGATGTAGTTTTGAATTACAACATATCTGGCACTGGTTTCAGTCTGAATTTCTTCTTTTGGTAGGCTGCAGCTTACATCTGAGTTATTGTACTTTATCACCTGAATCTCTTTTTCTTTTCTTTTCTGTGTCAAAACCAATATTTTTTTTTTCCCTTCTCAGGAGGTACAGCTCTGACTAAACAGTTTGTGCACTTGTGGGTATTGGGGGAGGGGAGAAAACCTGTCAATAAATTTCCTTTAATCCTCCTGAAATTTTTCCATGAAAGAAAGCTTAGCCTACAGAAGCTGGGATATGTGTAAGGAATGTCAATAACATTTTCATCCCTTGATAGTTGACATTATTTGCTATGGATTACTACCATCTCAGTGCAGAGTAAATGACTTCTCTTTGTGAGGGGAGGAATTTTGAACAGGAATGAGAAGGAAATCATGTGAGATGCACTGTGTCTGCCTGTCCCAAAAGCAGACAATTCTGTTACAATCCTTGGATGTAAAAGTATATTTAACTCAAAAGTAGATGAGGTTTTTTAGGTCCAGAGATTTTCAAGTTAGTCTGTCAAGCTGGCTAACACAAGAACTGTTACAAAAACACTGCCCACAAAAGGGGAAAAGGATGGGATTATCAATTAGTGTAAGATCATATATAAAACTGCATTCTTCTTCAGCCCATAGAGACTTGCAGGCTTGACAGTGACTCTTTCTTAGTCTTCATCAGAAAAATGCAACAGAACATCTTACCCTGTGGAGTCACTGGAACAGGAGGGACCACATTGTGATGTATTTTTCTAAGAAAACACTCCTGAGCTTTCCAGTCAAGATTTGTCTCTGCAATCTACACTGACTCTCTCTACCTGGCTTCCTTATGCTGAATGCTCTACCTGAATGCAAAAAGGCACCTACCTCATGTGTTTCTCACAGAGCAAGAGCAAAACTGGGTATTCCTTCCTCCCTCTTTGGACCTGCTAGGTTGGTACAGCTATTTAGTAGACATGGTAATATGAAAGAAAAACTTGGTAGTTCTGCTGCAGTTCCCTGCTTTGGGAAAAGCTATCAGAAGACGGAAAACAAAAAATTACACTAAAGAGCCACTTCTAATTTAGGAAACATATGACATGAACCTTGAAAAGTACTGATACTGAGTCTTCATGTGTCTGACCTGTTGCCATGAAGCACCAGGTGTTCACAGTAATTTTAGATTACATTCAGAAACCTTTCAATTAATCTGAGTGTTCTAGCTGAATATACAAAGGCTGCTGTTCCACTCTTCAGGAGAAAGGGAGTTCAAATAACACATTTCTGCTATGGCTGCAAAAGCGAGATCAGGTTCTAGCATTCTAGTAAATCAGTTTCTGCCTGTGCAAGATGGCATGAATCTGTCAGATCCAAACCTTGGGTGGGCCTCTGCATTTTTTTGACCTTTGTTGAAGTTAGATTGATGCTGTTCTGGTGCACTCCATGAACCTTTTAGAGGCTTCTTTGAACCAATTTATGTTTCAGTTTATTGTTTCATATGCTATCTTTTTGTTAAAACTTTCTATCCTGATAACAAGCACCATGTCATAAATTATGCTTGTGCACAGTAGTAGTATTTCACTTAGTGTTGAGAATCCTTAAAATACCTGATACTTTTTCTCAAGAACCTCCTGTCCTGAAATCATTCAGGAGAATGAACCTCAGATGTAAACTGTAAAGTATGTTTATAATCCTTGTGATTTCACAAAAAACATGTGCTTCCATCCCAGACACATTATAATTTAGTAGTAGTGTCTGCAATCTTCTCTAGTTTTACAGGGGTTGCCATGTATCTTACATTGTTGTTTTTTCAGAAATACACTTCAATGAAAAGTTAGAAATGAACACATACCATAATTACAGTGAAGAAAAAAAAAAAGATTAGCCTAAAATAGCTTCAGTTTATTCACGCTTTGAATACACTGAGCAACTGCTAGAAGAAATGTGGCAGAGATGCAACTCTTTGTTGCACTTTCATTAGAAAAAATGCATTAAACTTCTGTAGGTTTATTATTTCTTATGCCTGTAACACTGACTGTATGGGTTTAGCTCATTTATATATTTGTTGGGGGAAAAAAATCCCATGTTTAATTAAAAAGGTATAAAAGGGAAAATCACACCTTCAGATATTCTAGGCAGTATTTAGCACTGCTTGTGTTCTCATTTGAGTTTTGCATTATGTAACATTGTTTTTTAAGTAGTACAAATTGGTAGCAGTTGTATTGAAATTAATGGACCTACATTGGGTAAAATAGCTCAGAATATAGCCTGCTTGGTTTGGGGTTTTTTGTTTTTCTAATGTGGAGTGTAGCACAGGACAGTGACTTTTGGATCCTTTCTGATCTCTCTTAGAAGAGGCTTCTGCTTGTAAGGACTTTCTACCTGCACGCTTTTCTTGGGCTGCTCTCTTGAATTTGCCAGTCAGGCACCTGAAGTCTCTCTCAGAGGCCTCTTAGGAATGCCTGTTGTTAATTAACCCTGTCTTTTAGCAGTTAGGAAAACACCTTCTACACTTTGTGTGTTTGCCTCCTATTTTTTCTTTGTATTCTTTTTTTTTAATAATACCCTTTTTTTTCTCCCTATGTTGTTTTGTAAATAGTTGTAAAGGTTACTTTTAGATCTCAGATATCTTTTCTAATTCCAAATTACAAAAGCAGTAAGAGGCTTAGGGATTTTGAACAGAAATTTAGAAACCATTGCCCTCAAGTGAAATGAAAGATGTGGCCCATACAAAGTAATAGGCTTGAGACACTGTCTGCTGAATGTATAACTTGCCAGGGTGCACAGGTGTGAACACGGCCTATACAGTATGTGATTAACAGCCTTAATGAGTAGCATTAGTAAAATAAATTAGAGCAATGCTTCTCCCATGCTTTGGCACAAATCAGGACTAATCTGCTGTGCTAAGTGGAAAGCTGGCAGATCACAGGCACTGATATTCACAAGTTGTTTCTTTTTTTCAAAGTCAGAATGGCTGTTATCTTGTTCCTATTTAAAGACATTACTGCAGAAAAAGAGAGAGCTTTCTGGACCATTAGTTTAAGAAGCCACTCAGAATTCAGATGTTTACCCAATTCAGTCTATTTATCTGTAACAGCTGATTCTGCTTTCCTTTCAGCCTAACCTTTTCCTGGAAAGAAAACACTCAATCCATTTCCAGTGGACTTTTTATGGTTTATATAGATGAGACCTGAAATTAAAAGCTGATCTGTGGCTTGGGTTTTCTTGGAAATTTGATTTGATTTGGGTTGGGATACTTTTGTCATTGTTGCTTTCTCTGTCAAGCAGTCCCTAAAGCAAGAATAACTTTCTGATACCATTTCAACTAGTCATAGCAGGAATAATCAGGTAAGGAAAGCATACATGCACTTTAAAAAGTTAGAGACTTTTTTTTCTGTTTCACATAGAAATGTAAAGAGAACACACAAACCAGTGTGATAAGGAATCTTGTTTCTGCATGGATATTTGTTATTCTTTCCTCCTCTTTTGCATACTTTAAACACCTACATTCAAAACCTTAGCTTAGACTGACAGACCCTGCAGGCAGGGTAGATACTTCTCGAAGAAAGGTAAAGCACGTTTTCTTTGTTCACGTTTTACACTGATGTAGAGAATGGCTGTTTGCCACTTTCTGCACTAGAGAGAATTATTGTACGAGATAATTAAAAGGAGACTAGCAGAGAGAATTTAATATTTGCTTTTTCTTGTCATAGTTGCCTTTTTCTGCATTCCTGTCACTAGTGTAAGCAGTATTACATTTTTATTTATATTTGTTGTTGTTATGAGGTATGTCTCCAAAGGATACTTTGACTCCAGAAGCCTGATAACTTTTAAATCATCTAGCTCTATTTTATCTCTCCTTTTTTAATATAGTTTGTTTTAGATCCATTTGACACATCTCTAGATATAAATGCTGCTGCTCAGCTGATGTTGCTTTCCAGCTCCCTGCCTCAATTACAAGGTAATTTTTAGATATTCTTGTGAGTTGTTCAATAAATTCTCCATTCAAAGCTAAGGGCAACTGGGTTAAATCACTCTTGAAATGACTGACCGTTCTCCAATGCCCTTTCCCATATATTGAAGAATATGGAGCAAATACGTTTACTGCCTCAAAATGAAAAAATTATTAATACATGAAGACAAATAGTCAGGAGAAACAGATGCAGGTTTAGCAACAATGGAGGAAAAAATTGTAAATTATGAGTGACGATGATTCCACTTTTTTCCCCAAAGTAATAGATACAGTTTTAGATGGTTCAACAGGCTGCGCCAGGAGAAACATATCAGCCATTAGATCATGAATATTGCATTTCCTTGTATTACCTGTGAGATTGACTATCACTCTAAAAGGGGTCAAAGTATAAGCAGAAAGATGGCTCATTCTAGCAATAAATAAATAACAAACAGGCAATGGTGGGATGAATCTAGAGACTTTGTTTTCGAGGTTAAACTCACTTCTCATAGCAGAGGGATTACCTCTTTATTATACCACAGTGAGAGAAGGAGTAGCTTTGCCCTGAATGCTCATTTCATTTGTTCATTCCATGATTCTCTTAGCCCATTATTCTGTATTTACTAGAAAACAGTAAAGGTTGAAAAAAAATGCTACCAATTAACCACTTTTTCAAAGACTCACACTTCCGTAGAAAAATCTCTTTTGGTCTTCTTTTTAAATTATGTTTATCAAATAGATTTTTGGTTTTTAAAGGTTCCTATTAGCTTATTCAGCACTTGTGTTCTACCACTATAAAAGTAATGTGCTTTTTAATTGAGGCATTGTTAAAAAATAATTTTAAATACAAATGTTGTTCACCTTCAGACTCATATAAAAATGTGTATTATATGATTTCATGCCATTAAGCCTTTGTGTTGCTTATGATAAATAGAACTGGTCTTAACTATTATTCTGCTATGAATTTCCAGGAATGTATTGTGAACTTCTTCAGTGAGTTCAGGCTTAATGTGTGGGATTTTTCAGAAAATATTTTTTAGCCTGCAGAATAGAGACTGCAAATGGACATACAATTCACTGTTCGTGATGGGACTTCATTACTAACATCTAAAAGAATGTGAATATCAGATTCCACTGCATATTTCAATTTTAGTAAGTTTTGATGAATTATTTTGTTATAGTAAGTCATCTAAGAAAAAGAAGAAAAAAATAAGCCATGTAATATAATTACTATTCTAAGAATGGAAGTACAAATTCTAAACTAAAAAATATGATTCAGTACTAGAGTATTTCTTCATGAATATTTGTAGTACACAAGTGTAAACATGCTCTGTAAAGCTGATCGTCCTGATCTGTATGTTAAAATAAGTTATTTTAAACCAATACTTTTTAAAAAGTCAGGAAGAGAACATTGCTATAACAATGAAGTATTATTGCATAGCATTGATTTAAGTCTAAGTGCTTGCCATTACAAGACTATTAACACAGTATTTTTAACCTTTTTTCATTATATTCTGCATTTTCTGTCTAACTCATTCTGAGAAATTTCCTCTACTGCACTTTTATGGCCAGCAGACAGTGATAGAGCATCCTTTGAGTATTTGGGATGGGGCAAGGAGAGGAAAAACCATGGCTGATTTAACTTTAATCAGGTTAAATGTGAATCACTGACCAGTTCAAATCTGATGTGCCCTATAGGTAATGAGAGCCAGTTTTATCAATATCAGTTCTCCAGTTCATTAACTGTATTTAACCAGGGCAGGGCAGGGGGACCAGAGAGCATTTTCATGCATCAATTCACCCACATTGTTTTGTTGTCAAGCTTTGTGGAAAACGACAAGGAATTGTGATAAAATGGAAAGAAATTTCAGGTGTAGTGGATGCTGCACTTGGCTTTTACTTGCAGGTTCATCTGATGCTCAGCATCACTGCAGAAAGAGCAAGTGTTACAAAGCAGACAAAATATTTTACATTATTTTGTGCCACATAGTGAGGAGCTGGAAAAGTTCCTTTATTTAGTCTCATGTGAGTTACAGCAAAAGAAGGATACCATCCATTTTGATTGAGTGAAGTATGCTTGTCAAAAACCTGCTTTTAATGAAAAGTCTTAACTAACTTCAGGCTGTCCGTGCTTTCATCCTGTCTGGAATTCCTACCACTTGTCACAATTCACTAGTCCTCAGTAGCTGCTGCTATTCAAAGCTTAATTACTCTAGGTAAGTTCAGTGTCTTCAAATTTATCTGGTTCTGTAAGAGAAAACCAGTGGTACCATTTCCATCACTGCTCTTATAATCTTGGTACCCAAGTTTGTGTGAGAAGCACTGCTGAAAAGTTGCTTAGAAAAATAAGTGCTAGAGAATGTAGTCTGGCCAAGGATCTAGCATAGATATCCACTTAGAATTCATTAAGTCTTCACCAGCTTTTAAAGAAAGTCCATAAACTACTACATTAAACAGAATCAACTGTTATCAAACTTCCTGTTTCATGCACTAGTTCCTAGACTCATAGAAGACAAGGTCAGTGTCTCTCTAATCCTGGGTCTTACCTGGTTCATTCACTGAAATGTTTCATAGTGAGTTGCTTATTAGGTTTTAATTTCTCTTGAGAGAATAATCTGATGTAAGTTTTTCTTTCCTGTTTTGAAAAAAGACATACAGTCAAAAAGCAATCTAACCAAATAAAGCACTCAGGAAAAATCACTGAAGTATCTGGGCAGCTGTCAAGGTAATTTTGTTTTCAAATGGGTATATTGGAAGTGATGACTACTCACACTTTAGCCTATTAAATACAAAAAAACTTGAAAGTAGCCTTTACATCCCTGAAAAGCAGCTACGTGCACTGGACAAGCTGCAGTGTGGTTGTGGAGAAGGGACAACTTCTTCGAAGTTTGGCCATTCAAGATCAACAGTGCTGCTATACTACTCAAAACAAAAGTCTGTATCTGTGCTCCAGCCTGATGCTCTGTTTCAGCAATAGAAGGGCCCTTTCAGGTTTTATTTCTCATCTGTAGGTCTAACACAATGCCACTAGAATATACTATGTTTCGGTTTCTAACATGAAAGGGAACTATGATGCAATCCAAATACTGTCTGAATAAAACTGGGAGTTTAAATTCGGAACCAAAATGTTCAAAAGCATGGAGTGATTTTGGATTCCTAAAGGCACATCTACACTGAAAATGGAGCAGCTACTGGAGAATCAATGCACAAGTACAGGCCCATACGACCTTTGTGTGTAGACTTAGCTCTCACCCAAATGCAATTTAGCCGCATTTCTTTGGAGAATCCCATAATAGAGCACAGAAGAGAAAAGCTGTCTTCTAGGTACAAGAATAGGGCTGGAAAAGTCGCCAGTGTAATAAGTGCACTGAACTGGAACAGCAAGAATGGGTGGAGAGGTCTAACACAAAAGCTTGTGTGCTAGAAAAAGGAAACAAATTAATGAGTGACTAGTGATCTGAAAAGCACAGAATTAGAGAGAGATGCTATTAGTATTGGAATAAAGACAAGCAGATAAGCCCTTGAAACTTAGAAAAATGTTTTGTGGCTTCAGTGTCTCATTTCCTTAAAACATTACTTTTTTTCACATCCTTGGGCAATTTTTACTTGTTCCCATTCTCATAGATATATGTTAACTTTAAACGCCATGTAAGTGGAAATTGTTATATGATGAGTCATTAAGGAGAAGGTAGGAAAGGAAAGAAAAAAAAAAAGTGAAACAGACTTACCAAGTTAAGGGTATAAACACAGACTTTTCCTACTACCTTTTTGAACCAAGGTATAATGATGAAAATTCTGTTAACTAGTTAAAAAAAAACCAACAAAACTTAGTGTCTGAGAAAATGAAAAGGAGGAAGGCAAAAAGTTCAAAGTTTGGAAGGTATTCTATATTTACTGTCACCTTAACTTGATTTTATACCTTCTGTAAACCAAAAGTCACACAAAAAATCCAGCCATTTCAGGAGCATTACAGTTATATTGTAGAAGATCCTATTATGTTTCTTCATTGAAATAATTTACTGATGGAAGTAGAAGAATATGTTTAGAAGAAGGAGAGCAAGGAATATTCTGGACTTAGTTGTGGACAGCACAAAGAATTATCCCTGTCAGGCTACTCACAACAGTGTATATTCATGGTGATAAACTGGTAAAGTGTTCCAAAATAGTCAGCATATGCTGTGTAACTTCAGTTTTGTACCTGACTAGTGAATGACACTGAATTTGTCACATGTCATTCTCTAGGAAGAGGAAGACAAAACAGTATTTCTTTCACATGGGATGAAAGAGGAATATAACACAACCCACAGAGCACAGGAGCTCAAGCAGAACACAGCAACAGTTTCAAAAGGGCGAGTTTTTTATCTGGCATTCATTATACGTGCCTGACAGATAACCTGTCACAAAAGAAGAGGAAATACGTTTTCCTGCTCTAAGTGCATTTTCTATTAAAACCAGAAGAAACCTTTGGGAACACTTTCCAGTGAGTTGTGTGGCAAGTTTCCTGTGATATGATCTGTGATTCTACCTGTAATTTTAAAAATAATTGAATAAATTGTAAAAATAATATTTAAAACATTTTGATCATTCGTTCTGTGCCTCACTACTCCCAGTTTTGGCTTGTTCTTGTCACTCTGCCTCTTAATTACTCACCCAGTTTTCTTAAAAACAGGTTATAATAGGCCAGAAAGAAGTCTAAGAAGTAGGGGCTGTCACACTGATATCAGAATAATAACGAGGTTAAATGACAGAACAGATGTTTAAGGAACTGAGTATCCCACAGGGAGCAAGGATGAAAGGATATCCTGCTGGTCCACATTGAATGCCTTGCACAACATTGACCAGGCATTAAAGGGAGGAGAAAAATATTTGTAGCTCCAAGCCCTGCAACTGTTCTGCCCTTAGCTATATGCCTCAACCCAGAGTCAAGTTCCCAGGGTACAATAAGATGCAGTCTTAAATATTCTCTTCTGCAAAGCTTATACTACACAAGTATCTCTGCACTGCTTACACTGTACACCTAGTTGGATGGGCAGTAGGTGTCTAACTCCATTGCCTATGATAGTGCAAGTGGCCCAGAGGCCCCTTGTATCCTTGGCATCGACTACCTCAAGAGAGGGTATTTCAAGGACCCAAAGGGATATTGGTGGGCTTTTGGTGTAGCCACTGTGAACACCGAGAAGATCAAACAGCTATCTACCCTGCCTGGCCTCTCGGAGGATCCATTCGTTGTAGGACTGCTGCAAGTTGAAGAACAGCAGGTGCCAATTGCTACCAGGACAGTGCACTGACGGCAATATTGCACCAACCGAGACACATTGGCTCCCATCCGTGAGCTGATTGGTCAACTGGAGAGACAAGGAGTCATTAGCAAGACTCATTCCCCTTTTAATAGCCCCATATGGCCAGTGCAAAAGTCTGATGGAGGGTGGAGGTTAACAGTAGACTATTGTGGCCTGAACGAAGTGACGCCACCACTGAGTGCTGCTGTACCAGATATGCTAGAGCTCCAGTATGAATTGGAGTCGAAGGCAGCAAAGTGGTATGCTACGATTGATATTGCCAATGCGTTTTTCTCAATTCCTTTGGCAGCAGAGTGGAGGCCACAGTTTGCTTTCACATGGAGGGGTTATCCAATATACCTGGAATCGATTGCCCCAGGGGTGGAAGCACAGCCCTACCATTTGTCATGGACTAATACAAACTGCATTGGAAAAGGGCAATGTCCCTGAACATCTACAATACATTGATGACATCATTGTGTGGGGCGATAAGGCAGAAGAAGTGTCTGAGAAAGGAAAAAAAGTAATTCAAATTCTTCTGAAAGCTGGCTTCACCATAAAGAAAAACAAAGTTAAGGGACCTGCACAGGAGATTCAGTTCTTAGGAATAAAATGGCAGGATGGATGCCATCATGTACCTATGGAGGTGGTCAACAAGATAGCAACTACGTCTCCACCAGCTAACAAAAAGGAAACACAAGCTTTCCTAGGCCTTCTGGGGTTCTGGAGAATGCATATTCCAGGTTATAGTCAGCTTGCGAGTCCTCTCTATCGAGTGACATGAAAGAAGAACTGTTTTGAGTGGGGCTCTGGGCAGCAACAAGCCTTTGAGCACATCAAACAGGAAATAGCTCGTGCAGTAGCTCTTGGGCCTGTCCGGACAGGACCAACTGTACAAAATGTACTCTACACTGCAGCTGGGGAGCATGGTCTCACCTGGAGCTTCTGGCAGAAAACATCAGGAGAAACCTGAGGTCGACTATTAGGGTTTTGGAGCTGAGGATATCGAGGATCAGAAGCCCACTACACCCTGACCGAAAAAGAGATACTAGCAGCATATGAGGGGGTTTGAGCTGTTTCAGAAGTTGTTGGTACAGAAGCATCTCTCCTCTTGGCATAACGATTGCCTATGTTACACTGGATGTTCAAAGGAGACATGCCTTCTACGCATCAAGCAACCAGCACTACATGGAGTAAGTGGATAGCATTGATCACCCAATGAGCTCAACTGGGAAAACCCAACCTTCCAGGGATCCTGGAAGAAATCATGAACTGGCCAGAAGGCAGAGATTTTGGAGCACTGCCTGAGGAGACGGCTCGTGCCCAAGAGGCACCACCATATAATGAGTTATCAGAAGATGAAAGGCATTATGCTTTGTTTATGGATGGATCCTGTCGTGTGGTAGGAAACCGTCGGAAGTGGAAAGCTGCTGTGTGGAATCCCACATGACAAGTCATTGAGGCTGCTGAAGGAGAAGGCGAGTCAAGTCAATTTGCAGAAGTAAAAGCTATTGAACTAGCCCTGGAGATTGCGGAGAGAGAAAAGTGGCCAGTACTCTATCTCTATACTGATTCCTGGATGGTGTCTAGTGCCCTATGGGGTTGGCTACAGCAGTGGAAGAAGACTAATTGGCAGCACAGATGTAAACCCATCTGGGCTGCTGCACTATGGCAGGACATTGCTGCCCGGGTAGAAAACATGACTCTAAAGGTATGTCATGCAGATGCTCACATGCCCAAAAGCCATGCCACAGAAGAACATCAAAACAATGAACAGGTAGACAAGGCTGCCAAAATTGAAGTAGCTCAGGTGGACCTGGACTGGGAGCGTAAGGGTGAGCTATTTGTAGCTCGATGGGCCCATGAAACATCCAGACATCTAGGAAGAGATGCAACATACAGATGGGCTCGTGATCGAGGGGTGGACCTGACTATGGAGGCTACACAGGTCACTCATGAATGCAAAACGTGCTGCAATCAAGCAAGCCACAGGAGTAAAATCTCCCTGGAACAGAGGGCGGTGGCTGGGTTTTCGATATGGTGAGGCCTGGCAAATTCACTATATTGGACCACTGCCACGAACATGTCAAGGCAAGCACTACATACTCACCATGGTGGAAGAAACTACTGGTTGGCTAGAAACATACCCTGTAAACCATGCCACTGCCCGGAACACCATCTTAGGCCTCGAAAGACAAATTTTGTGGCGACATGGCACCCCAGAAAGAATTGAATCAAACAATGGAACATATTTCCGAAATAACCTAATAAACACCTGGGTGAAGAAACATGGCATTGAGTGGGTGTATCACATCCCCTATCACCCACAAGCTTCTGGAAATATTGAACGATATAATGGACTGTTAAAGACGATGTTGAAAGCAGTGGGCCATGGGGCATGGAAGCACTGGGACGTAAATTTAGCAGAAGCTACTTGGCTAGTTAATACCAGAGGATCTGCTAACTGTCCTGGTTCTGCCCAAACAAAATGTCTGCATACTGTGGGAGGAGATAAAGTCCCTGTAGTGCATACAAGAAAGTGGCTGGGAAAGGCGGTGTGGGTCGCTCCTCCCATGGGAAAAGGCAAACCCATTCATGGTATTGTCTTTGCTCTGGGCCCTGGGTGTACTTGGTGGGTAATGCAGGAGGATGGGGAGACCCAATGTGTTCCCCAAGGAGACTTAACCTTTGCCGAGAAGTAATTTGTATGTTGCAGGAAAGTAATGTAGCAGGAGTGACCTGGAGTGACGAAGAGAGAGTTTTGCAAGGAACCAGAAGAGTGCAGTGATGACCAAAACCAAGCCAGTGCTGGTGCCCAACGATTGAACATACTGCTTCTCCTGTCCTGAACACTTGTCTTGACAGATAGGACACAAGTTGTAGACCTGGGAAAAAAAAAGACTATCTGTCTGCTAAAGGACAAGGGACAGTAGTTAATGAGAATGTTAAATATCTATGTTGGGGATAAAGATGGTTTAAGTATGCAGCATCAGTTGTTAAGTTGTAAGAAGGATGTACATTAAATTATGTGGTACCTGAGCATGACACAAGTGGTATGGAATAAGGGGTGGATAGTGTAATGGGTCTGCCTGAGATGCAGCCCTCACCGTACTGTGCAGTGGTAGCTAGATAACACACCAGCGTTCTGCCTACTGCTGAGCAGGGCTCACACAGCACCAAGGCTGTTTCCCCAACATTTCCCCAGTCGGCTGGGCGTGGGTAAAAACTTGGGAGGGGATATAGCCAGGACAGCTGACCCAGACTGTCCAAAGGGATATTCCATACCACATGACGTCTGCTCAGCAATATAAGCTGGGGAAAACAGGAAGAAGGGGGGGACATTCGTTTTTGCGTTTGTCATCCAGAGCAACCACTACGTGTACCAGAGCCCTGCTTCCCAGAAAGTGTCTGGACATCGCCTGCTGATGGGAAGTAGAGAATAAGATCTTTTTTGCTTTTGCTTCCGCGCGCGGCTTTTTCTTCATTAAACTGTCTTTATCTGACCCACGTGCCTGTTGTTATATTCTCTCTCCCCTGTCCAGCTGAGGGGGTGAGAGTGATAGAGTGGCTTTGGTGGGTACCTGGCATCTGGCCAGGACCAAACCGCCACAGAGAGCTGGATTAAAACTAGCTTTGTAGTGACTCCTCACCTCCTGACTGCAGGTAGATGTACATAGCACTTCCCCATTCCCATCCTCTGCATACTGGAGTCTTCATGAAAGCTCCAAGGCTGCAGAGTGAAGTGTTGGTATGGCTAAACATGGACATTTTTGCAGTATTGTGCATTAAATGGAACACTGAAAGAATAATAAAACCCAGGTAGTTCCCATTATCAGGTTTAATATAAGGCAGCATTTGATATAACATGCCTATTGACACCAACCACAACTTCGCACTTGCTTTTGTTACTTGATGGTTGCTAAGTGCATAGCCATTTAGACAGGGAAGTCACATGTCTTCAAACTTTGTTTTGAACAATACTCACTCATCAAAGCTAGGATGTCCTTAGTCTTTTTCTCTAAACGTAACAGTGATTCATATGTTTTCACTTCTACCCGGAGTTGACCACTCTAGCCCTCAAAAAATTACCTCAAATTTCTGAAAATTTCTTACATACATACAATTACTAGATAATTAGATCTGAATAGATCTGAAAAAAAAATCATGAGTGTTTTCTTAGATTTTCCCCACCCCTGTGTTAATTTTCTGACCCAGAACAAAAGAAGGCATTGGGAGGGAAAAGTAACTTTAGTAAAACCTTTTCTGAGGCCTGCCACCACACTAACTTATAGATTTATAAAAATAAACATGATTGGACTTTCTGTATGACTGGAGCATAATTAGGAGAGAGATCCTTTTAGTACTGGATATAGAGATCTGTGCTTGTTTAACAAGCAAACCCCAAAAATAGCATCCCACTATTGACTGCACAAAGACAGGTCAAAAAATCCTTGCCAAAGTATATTTCTTTTAAGCTGTACTCTCATCACTAAACAGTCTTTTGAAGTGTGAGGAAGAGTCAGACTTCACGCTTCAGTATGTTTCCTTTCCTTGAAGACTCTCTCATTTTTACATAGAATAGCCCCCCATCCCTCCCTTCAGCTATAGCTGGAAATTGTTCTTACTGACTTTTCTTGAATGGTCACTAACTTGGAAAAGAAACGCTTAAGCAATCTTGAACTCAACTATGGAGAAATTTGCTAACTATACTTCTAGAAACTCCGGGTAACTGCTAGTTTACTGCCCAGATCTGAAGACTTTTCCATGATAAGTATTCTATTATGATAATTTCAGCTACAAATCATAGTTGATTCACTCATGAATAAAGAACATACAACTTTAATTTGATGATAAATGTTAATAATTTAATGAAATCCTCAGGGAAAAAAAAACAAGAATGAAAAAAAACTAAATAAAAACCTCTTTGGAAAGAAACTTTGATCCTGAGCTGAAAATGACCTGTTGCTCCATTAAAAGGAGATGATTTTTCTCCTGTTTAGCAGCAGAAAAAATGAAGGAGGGGAAAAAAACCCACTCACTTTACATAACCAAAGAAACCTTGTTGCTTCACTATGGCACATACAGTTGTTATCTTCATGTACATGAAGATTTGTGACATAAATTTGCTGTGGTTGAACAAAGTGGATTTTTGCACAGCTGTGCACAGTACATCTCTGTCATGCTTGGGGTATTGTCCTCAGGTCCCAGGATTATCATTTATGCATGGCATCTATCCATTAAAACTTTACTTTTGGCAAGTTGTAACCTAGAGGAAAAACAGTTAGAAGCAGGATTCACTTTTCTTGTTTTCATTCACAGGCATATTTCTGTCAGAATTAGAGGGAAGCAGGTTTTGTCGTTTAATGCTCAATGTTGTATTTACCCTAGTCTTCTCAATCTTGACTTAGGTTACTATCACATCGCTAAATTATGTGCTGTTAAACCAATGTCTGATGAAAAGAAAAAAAACTAGCATTTTTTTCATATTATTGTTGAGAGTGTAAATGTGTTTATGTCTCCAGGGCTTATTGGTTCATCGGTAGCTCAGTATCTGAATCAGATAGAGTGTGGGAGGCAATCTACTGGGGTAGTTTAACTGGTGTTTTTGCATTATATGCCTTTTAAGTATAGCTGGCTGAGCTACACAGAGAGGAGTCAACTTGCAAAGAACAAAATGATTTGAAGATTTACCTGACAGATGGGAGCACCACTGGAAATTTGGTTATGGGAAACATGCATTTGTTCAGTATTAACCTCTTCATCTTTCATGCCTGTAACATGTAATCCACTTTATATCTCAAACCCCAGGACAATGCTATTAGAAAGGGGAGGTGGGAGGAGGCTCATGCATAGGTACTAACTTATGGTCATGGAAGGCACACGATGTTTGCTGTTGAGGCTAAAGACAGAATGGTTGGGCAAGAACTTTTTCATACAAGAACATCCTGTAAACCTTAATCTGATGCTTCATATACAGCATGGAATAAGGAGTATTGTTTTGTGTATGAAACTCTACATATGTGTCTCACATAACTGAGTCCAAATTAGCTGGCAACAACTACATTCTAGATGGCATACAGGGCACTGAACTGCAACACATGATTTTTGCTTCCATAAGTATAGGCCCTTGTCCACTCTAGGATTGTGCTAGGATTCTTTATAAATCATCTGTCAAAGCAGTGATCCAAAAGCTATTTCTTATTTTAGCATTTGTGTGTCTGACATTTTCTGAAGTTGCCTACGACCTGCTGTTGAAGCTTTTAAAGATATTCACCTCCTTTTCTCTCCTCTGGTATTTGCTTAATCTGGACAAAATTTGCATATGCATTTTACCAAAAATTTGTTGCTGTTTAGTCAATTTCACAATTTCAGTGAAAAAACATTTTAAATTTTAAGTTAAAAAAATTAAAAATCGCACATCTATAGATTGTAGGAGGCTTATTGTGTTTCACTGACAGTTGAGGAAACAGCACAAACTACCAAAGGGTCAGATTCTGAATATTGGGTCCTTCAGTGTAAGGCATTGGAGGTTCAGTATTGAAATGTGTTAGTTCAGAGTCAGATGCACGTGTAAAGGTTAGCATTTTTCCTCCTGTGGCTGAAATCTTCTGTCTTCAAGGACATCTCATTTCAGAAAGTGTTCCAAAGTTCCAGATGGTAGAAATACCATGAGACCAGAGGGAATTTGAAGATTTCAAATGGAAGTTGAAACATCCTTCTGTGGGAAAAAATTGGTGTTACATAGCTGACTCATGGCTTTGCTGAAGCAAAATAATATTATTCAAAAAGAAGTAGTAACAAGTTGGGTTTTGATTTGGTTTTTTAAAAGGCCATTTGCCATAAGAAAATGCATGGTAACAGGAGGGGGAACCTTCAGTTGACCCAGACAGGGATATGCATGTGTTTGATGCCTAGTGGCAGATGTTCAGGGCAATCCAGTTTAACGTGGGAAGAACTGAACAACACAGCAGCTTTCATACAGTAACAGTAATTGCTGTTAGGGTTCTACCTAATATTTAGACCTAGAAAATAATCAGTGTATACTACCTAGAGGTAGTGCAGGATTATTTGATAAAGTTTGGATATTGTAGCAGTATTAACATGCAGGCAGCTAAACTGTACGAACACAAAGGCTGCCTGGCAATAAGAAACACTTGTTTTTACTCAGTGTGGTTTGGAAATCCCCCAAAACAAAATTACACGGACAGCTAACATCAAAGTAAGCAAACAAGGTAACATATGTGGAAATGTAACTTTTTAGCTCTTTTTGTAAAGCAGCCCAAACCTCAATCAGTGAAAAAGAAAAGAAGAAAGCACATTTCAGCTGTTTTATGAGCGATTAAAATTCTCTACCATGTAGTGCTTTGATGCAGTCATGTCAGACAGAGAACAAACTGTCAAGATTCTGTTCAGTTATTTTTTCAAACCTTTAAAATTGAATTTCTGACTAGATCTGAAAACCTTTAATCATGTACATCTAATCTACAACAGTTTTGTACAGAAGTAAAAAAAAAAAAAGAGAAAAAAAGTTACAGTACTGAAGTAACCAAGAAAGCTCCTGCTGTAGCTCTTGCAATCTACCCTCTATGTGCCATCTTCTAGGCACCTGATAATACTACTTCAACACACAGCCCTATTCATTATACACCAGTCTTGGAGGCATGCTGCAGATACTCACCAAGATCTGAACTTCAGTGGAAAGATGGCAGACAGAACCTGAGGTACAGTGTCATGGCTCTCCAGCACAGACTTTCAGCACTGTAAGTCTTCAGGTCAGTTCCTACTGGGTCAGCTAAGACTGCAATGATCACAGTATCTCCCAAGCCTTTTCTACAGTCCATTCCTTGCTAGCAGCCCTAGGATAGTTTCATTGTAGGTTTCTGTGATACTCTGACTGATGGAGCAAAGCCCAAGCTTGCTGAGTTATTAGCATGTCCTCCACCATTCCATTTCCAAAATTGCCAAAGGAATCAGTGTAGAGGAAGTAGAATGGCATCTTGTGCCAATATATAGAGGTAATATTGGCATGAGTTCAATCATGTAATTTTCAAAAGCAAAATACCAATGAAACCAATTCATTTTGCTACCGTGTGTCCATCCATCCCATTTGCCTCAGGTTATTGCTGTGTCTTTTCACTTAGCAACAGCTGTCCTCAGTTTTGACTGACAGCAAAGATAATGTCAGAGCTTGAGACTTTAATAAGTAAAACCATATGCTGTAGGACAATCAAGTCTAGTTGCTAATCGCAAAGGTAAAACCAGCAATACAGAAACACTACTGTCCTAGTCTGACCTCTCACAGAATTTGGTGTCTATATCTATGTGACCAGGTGGAGGACAATCATATTGTAATTCTGGGCCATAAAAACATATGGCTGTAGCAGTATCATGTAGTTGCTACTTCACCTGAAAAATGCATACTACCATTATACGCCAGCTCAGGACAGAGTCAGAGAAGACACTCTAAACAGTGATCTCACTTTGTAATTGTACCTGCAGTGTGAAAAATATGTGAGTGAGCATGACCGTTTAAGTATTTTCATTCTCCCTGTTCTCCCACTGTATGACAGTGTTGCCAAAGTTCATTACTATGGTATTTCTATGTTAAGCAGCACTTGAATGAAAAAAAAAGTCATTCAAAATTTGACACGTTACTGGAATTTGAGGATGTCCTGCTGCTCATGAGGGTCTGTCTGGGATGGACTTAATTTTCTTCATAGTAGCTCATATGGTTCTGTCTTCGAATTTGTGATCAAAACAATGTTAGTAACACCATGACATTTTAGATATTACTGAGCAGTGTTTGTACAGCATCAAGGCATTCACTCTGACCCTCCAGTAATCAGTCTGGGGCTGGGCAAGCGGTTGGAAGGGGACACAGCTGGGACAGCTGACCCAAACTAACCAAAGAGATATTCAGTACTATATGACATCACACTTAGCAAGGATGGTAAAGGGGAGTTAAGGTAAATAGGTATTGCTTGGAGACTGGTTGTGCATCAGTCTACTTGTGGGGGGTGGTGCATGATTACTATTTTATTACTTGTTTTTTGGGTTTGTGTTTTATTATTTCTTTCTGTTTCCTCTTTCCTTTGCATATTAAAATGTCTTAATCATGACCCATGAGTTTTCTGTCTTTTCCAATTCCTATTCTCTCCTTTGTCCTACTAAGTGTGGGGAGGGAGCGATTGGCTGCTGGTGCTTAGCTGTTGGCTGGGGTCAACCCACCTTACGTGATGTGTACAAATTGCTTGCTCTGGAATAGAAGAGTTAAAACAAATTTTTGCATAAAATTTTTCAACTTTTTGTTTTAGCCTTAGAGGAGATCATGAGAGGGAAAGTGAGTGCCGTTTCCCCCAAAACCCAAAAGGCATTAATAGAAATCTACAAATGACAAAGAGTTGCTTTTCCCCCGTAAGTGACTTTTTCCTTCCTCTGTGATGACTCATTGTAGGCAGGAGTAGTTGTAAACAAAACTGCATTAAATGCTAAGATTTTTACTAACGCGGTATCTCTGAAATGAGTGGTTACAGTTTCTATGTCATATTAAGCTGTCCAGAAAGTTTTAAAATATCTTTAGCACTCACTATAAACTGAGCAGCTCATTCAGACCTTCATTTTCTACAGTGTCCATAAATATGGTAATTTTAACATTTGCTACCTTTTTTCCTCCCAGAAATGATCCTCTCACTGGGCCCACCACTTCTGACATTTCCCTTCATTTTATAGAGATAAGTAGCAACCTCAAAGAGCCTTCCCCAGGCCCCTTGTGACAGGAATTCATAACATTAATTGCCAAAAATTACCAGCTGCAAGGAGTTTTGTCTGACAAAGCTGCTCTGTGTCTTCCTCAAGACAATATAGCACCATTTATGTCCCAAGCAAGCACTTCAGTATGTAAATAGGAAGAAGCCCAAAGTATAATTAATATTTAAAAAGTAAAATGTCAGGCTCAGCTAAAGTTTTTCAACATCCATCTTCTTCTTTTTTTCTTAAATCACATTATCCTCAGAGAACTGTGTTTTGGGACCTCACTGAACAAATTTCAATTGATCAGAGCTAAGTGTTTTACTGCAAAGTGCCAAGAACTATACAGCTCTGTAAGACTTGGATCTAGAATGGCGGAAAAACACTGCTTAACTTTCACACTTCCGATCATGCAGAATCATGCTTCATGGTTTCTCCTTTTTTTAAAAAAAATCATAGAAACAGGAATAAAAAAAAAAAACAAATAAAGAAATGAAGAACGAAAACATGATAGGAGGAAACTGTTACGAGATGCAGAAAACGGAAATGGCTGCTTACTGAGTGTATGTAAATGAAAATCTCTATTTCACAGTCTTTTGTGGTTTGGTAAAATCAAAAGAACTGAAAGTTCTTCCTGCTGTTATATGTCAATAATGACAACTGTTACACTCCCAAGTTACCTCACTGAATTTTTAGCTTCATGTTACAGAATAGGAAACTGCAAAGCAGAGATCTTAACTGAGGTATCCAACTTTCTGCATAAGGGCAGAACTCCTGTAATAGAGTTTGAAGATAAATGTAATTTTGGTGTGCAGATTTCAGATACACAATTAACTCTCCTACTGAAAAATGAGGAAAATACTCCTACTTTTTATAAAGAATTTTGCAGTTGTACTAGCTTAAATAATTTTCTATTTTGTCCTAGAAGTACTATACTGAAATTAAGATATATGGACAGTAAAAATCTATAGCTGACAGTGCTTCAGAGATTTATTTCTCACTCTCAAAAAACCCACCAAAACCAGAGAAGCTCTATGAATTGTAATGAAGTTTTCTGTCATGTTTGTATGCCAGTAGTTAAATGATCAGTCTCATTTAAAAATAGATATAAAAAAATCCTTCTGAAATAAAGTACACTTATGTAAAAAATAAATAGATCCAAATGACCAGCAAGAACAAACACAGTCAAAGACCCAGCAAACTTCCAAACCAAATAATAACAAGTGCAGGAATAGTCTGCTCTCAGGTAATCAGAATTTACTGAGGTTTGAATTACCTGAACTCTTTTCCCAGGGCCAATTTATAAATGTATGGTTTGGGTTTAGATTCTAGGTGTAAGCATTTCCATTTATCAATAGTGAATTCAGATACAACATATTATTTTTTACCACTTATATTTTGGGCATACCTAAATTCAACTGTCAGGTAAGTCCGATAGTGCCATATGCTGTACAAACATAAAAGTGATAGATCACACAATAACAGTCTCCTCTCAACGTTTACAAGGTGCTTTGAGAGCCTGGGAGACATTAAGACAAGTAAAGCCAAAGGTGTTTGCTTGCAGATAAAAGCACTAAAACTCAGTTGAACAGAGGAAGAGGGCTGTTAATGCCACTGAATTGTTTATTGCAGAGCAAAACAGGCAGGCAGTTTTCTGAGGAATCTGGTCCACCATAAAGGTAGACACCAAATTGCTAGTGTAGGGAGTAAATATGTCTGCAAAGGGGCTGCTGGAAGAGCCAGATACTGCTAGGGCTGAACATAAGTTGCTCAAAGTGAAGCCAGGAGCCAGCTGTTCTGGCTACCACATGCTGTGGACTAATGACAGGGAGAAAGCAAGACATTGCTGATCATAAAATAACAGCTGCAGCTAAGAATTTACATCAGTGCCTTGTAAATGACAAGGTGAAGTTGCTTGTCCAAAGTGCAACACGGGACTTGGGATGATGATTTGGGATATACAAGTTTCCATTCTTTTATGACTAAGAAAACAACAGCTCAGCAAATGACACCATGATCTGTAAAGACTGGCCAATCTATTCTTCCTCTATAAGTGTTTTCAGTTTGTAATGCTTAGCAGTACAAAAATAATGTACTAGTAAGTGGCACTCAAACTTTCAAACTCTGTTTCTGCTAATTTGACTCTGAGAAGTGTAACAGTGTGCTCTTTGCTGCATTATCCCCGTATATGTTTGCATAAGAGAATTAGAATTGTTCTTACAGACATCAGCTAATTACAATGCTAACAAAATCTGGTCCATATGTCAAAAACATATAATCATTTAGGTTGGAAAAGACCTTTAAGATCATCGAGTCCAACACTGCCAAGTCCACCACAAAACCATGTCCCTAAGCACCACCTCTACACATCTTTTAAATACCTCCAGGGGTGGTGACCCAACCACTTCTCTGGAAAGCCTGTTCCAATGCTTGATAACCTTTATGGTGAAGAAATTTTTCCTAATGTCCAATCTAAATCTTGCCTGGCACAACTTGAGGTCATTTCCTCTTGTTCTATCACTAGTAGGAAGAAAAGACCAACATCCACCTTACTACAGCCTCTTTTCAGGCAGCTGCAAAGCATAATAAGGTCTCCCCTCAGCCTCCTTTTCTCCAGACTAAACAACCCCAGTTCCCTCAGCTGCTCCTCATAAGACCTGTTCTCCGGACTCTTCACCAGCTTTGTTGCCCTTCTCTGGACACGCTCCAGCACCTCAATGTCCTTCTTTGTAGCGAGGGGCCCAAAACTGAACATAGTATTTGAGGTGCAGCCTCACCAGTGCTGAGTACAGGGGCATCAATCACCTCCCTGCCCCTGCTGGCCACACCATTTCTGATACAGGACAGGGTACTGGTGGCCTTCTTGGCCACCTGGGCACACTGTTGGCTCATGTTCAGCCGGCTGTTGACCAGCACACCCAGGTCCTTTTCCTCCAGGCAGCTTTCCAGCCACTCATCCCCAAGCCTGTAGCACTGCATGGGGTTGTTGTGACCCAAGCACAGGACCTGGCACTTGGCTTTGCTGAACCTCACACAATTGACCTCAGCCCATCAATCCAGCCTGTCCAGCTCCCTCTGCAGAGCCTTCCTACCCTCAAGCAGATCAACACTCCCACCCAATTTAGTGTCCTCTGCAAACTTACTGAGGGTACACTCAATTCCCACATTTAGATCATTGATAAAGATATTAAACAGAACTGGCCCCAGTACTGAGCTCTGGGGAACACCACTTGTGACCAGCTGCCAACTGGGTTGAACTGCATTCACCATCTTTGGGCCCAGCCATCTAGCCAGTTTTTAACCCAGTGAAGAGTATGCCCATCCAAGCCATGAGCAGCCGGCTTCTCCAGGAGAATGCTGTAGGAAATGGTGTCAAAGGCTTTACTAATGTCTAGGTCGATAACATCCACAGCCCTTCCCTCATCCACTAAGTGGGTCACCTTGTCATAGCAGGTGATCAGGCTAGTCAAGCAGGACCTGCCTTTCATAAACCCCTGTTGACTGGGCCTGATCACTTGGTTGTCCTGTATGTACCACGTGATGGCACTCAGGATGACCTGCTCCATAACCTTTCCCAGCATCAAAGTCAGGCTGACAGGCCTGTAGCTCCCCAGATCCTCCTTCTGGCCTTTCTTGTAGATGTGTGTCACATTTGCTAAGCTCCAGTCAACTGGGACCTCCCCAGTTAGTCAGGACCGCTGCTAAATGATTGAAAGTGGCTTGGTGAGCACTTCTGCCAGTTCCCTCAGTACCTTTTGGTGGATCCCACCCAGCCCCATAGACCGGCACATGTCTAAGTGGTGTGGCAGGTCACTAACCATTTCCCCTTGGATTATGGAGGCTTCATTCTGCTCTCCATCCCTGTCTTCCAGCTTAGGGGGCTGTGTACCCTAAGAATAGTTGGCCTTACTATTAAAGACTAAGGCACAGAAGGCATTAAGTACCTCAGACTTTTCCTCAACCTTTGTCCCTATGGTTGCCCCTGCATCCAATAAAAAATGAAGGTTCTCCTTAGCCATCCTTTTTTTGCTATTGTTTTTACAGAAATAATTTTTATTGTCTTTTATGGCAGTGACCAGATTAGGTTCTAGTTGGGCTTTGGCCCTTCTAGTTTTCTCCCTGCATAACCTCACAACATCCTTATAGTCCTCCTGAGTTGTCCATCCCTTCTGCCAAAGACCATAAGCTCTCTTTTTTTTCCCTAAATTCAGCCAAAGTTCTCTGTTCAGCCAGATCGGTCTTCTTCCCCACTGGCTCATCTTTCCACACATAGGGATGGCCTGCTCCTGTGCCTTCAACATTTCCTTCTGGAACCATGTCTACTCCTTTGCCCTTCAGGACTGTTTCCCAAGGGACCCTGTCAACCAGACCTCTAAATAGGCCAAAGTCTGTCCTCTGGAAGTCCAAGGCAACAGTTCTGCTAGGCCCCTCCCTTGCTTCTATGAGAAATGTTTTAACATGTGGTTTTATTTCTTATTACTCCTCTCTCAGTTAATTGGTAATAAATTACATTTTTTCCAAGTTGAGTCTGTTGTGCTCATGACCCCACAAGCCTGTTGTTATATTTTTCTCTCCCCCGTCCAGTTGAGGAGGGGGAGAGTGATGAGCAGCTTTGGTGGGCATCTGGCATTCAGCCAAGGTCAAACCACTACAGGCACCAACCACCACATCACTCACAAGTCCCTCTCTGTTCACAAAGAGCAGGTCCAGTAGGGCACCTTCCCTAGTTAGCTCACTCACCAGCTGCATCAGGAGTTATCTTTCACACACTCCAGGAACCTCCTAGACTGTTTCCTCTCTACTCTACTTTATTTTCAGCAGATATCTGGTGAGTTTAAGTCCCCCATGACTTAAAGGGGGACAAGGGCTAGAGATCATGAGACTTCTCCCAGCTGCTTGTAGAGTATTTCGTCTGCCTCTTCATCCTGGTTGGGTGATGTCCTGGATTTGGCTAGGATAGAGTTAATTTTCACAAGAAGCTGGGAGGGGATGCAGCCAGGATAGCTGATCTGATTTTGACATGGGGATATTCAATACTGTGTGAGGTCATGCTTGGTATATAAACTGGGGGAGCTGGCTGGGGAGGGAAGAAGGGATGGTGGCTCAGGAACAGGCTGGGCATCAGGTTCTGGGTGGTGAGTAATTGCGCTGTACATCACTTTGCATATTCTCCTATTAATGTGATTGTTATTATTATTTCTTCTCTGCTTGTGTTGTCCTATTAAACTCTCCTTATCTCAATCCACGAGTTCTTAACTTTTTCTTTGGATTCTCTTCCCCATCTGTGATGGATTGATCCTGACTGAACTCCAGGTGCCCACCAAAGCCGCTCTATCACTGCCTCCTCAGCTGAACAGGGGAGAGAAAATATAACAACAGCACGGGGTCAATATAAGGACAGTTTAATAAAGCAAAAGCAAAAGCCATGTGTAGAAGCAAAAGATTTTATTCTCTATTTCCATTCAGCAGGCTGTATCCAGTCACTTCCCAGAAAATAGGACTTCAGTACGCGTAGTGGTTGCTCTGGATGACAAATGTAAAAATGAATGCCCCCCAATTCCTCCTCTTTTCACCTAGCTTATATTACTGAGCAGACGTCATATGGTATGGAATATCCCTTTGCTCAGTTTGGGTCAGCTATTCCGACTATGTCACCTCCCAAGATCTTGCCCACCCTCAGCCTACTGAGGAAATGCTGGGGAAGCAGCCTTGATGCTGTGTGAGACCTGCTCAGCTGTAGTCAAAACACTAGTGTGCTAACACCTTTCTATCTACCACTACAAAGCACAGCATGATGAGGGCTTCATCTCAGACAGAACCACTACACCATCCCATTGGGGCGGGTGGAAGAGTGAGTGAGCAACTGCATGGTGTCTAGTTCCCAGCTGGGCTTAAACCATGATAGGAGGTCTATAGCAAACTCCCACCATGATATCTGCCTTGTTGGCCTTTCCCTTGATTCTTGTCCATAAACACATCCCTTTCATCACCATTGTCAAACTCTGGACAGTCAAAACACCCCCTAATATACAGGGCTACCCCACAACCTCTCCTTCCTTGCCTATCCCTTCTGAAGAGCTTATAGCCATCCGTTGCAGCGCTTCAGTTGTGTGAGTCATCCAACCATGTTTCCATGACTGCAGCCATATCATACTTTTCTTGCTGCACAATGGCTTCCAACTCCTCCTGTTTGTTGCCCATGCTGCATGCATTGGTGTAGTTGCACTTCAGTTGGCCCATTTGTCCTGCAACCTTTTGGGGGAGAAGCCCTAATTCCTATATGACTCTTCTCAGGTACTTCTGCAGTTTCTAACACATCAACAGCCCCTGTATCTTTGCTGCTGTGTGTATCTCCATCACCTAACCCCACTGAGATGGCTAGGGTGCTGTCCAAATTAGTACAGGTACATTTCAAATATGCTCCAGTGTACTCAGCACATCATGGAGCAAACTGAAGGACCTGACTAGCACACCATCCTTCAAACATTGTCATGCCACACCATGGCTTATCTTTAGTGAGCCTGGTTTTATCTTGTCCCTCTTCAAAACTGCTTTAAAGCTCTTTCAGTGAGCCCTTTTCACTCTTGCACAAAGATCCTCTCTCCCTGTTGAGGAAGATGCAACCTGTCTGTTGCCAGAAGGCCCGGTGTCATGTCGACCAACCCAAAATTCTGCAGGTGACACCACTCTCAGAACCAGGTATTGATCTGCTGGGTCTTCCTGTGTCTTCCAACATCATTCCCTTCAACTGGGAGGATAGAGGAAAAAAATATTTGTGCTCTTAATCCCTTAACCAGTTAACATTCAGCGAACAACATCTTTACAAAGTTGGCAGACCAACTTTGACATGAATATGCACAAAACTCTCTTTTAAAGACAAATATTATTGTGAATAATAGATTATTATGATTAGTTATGAAGTTCTCCCAGATAAAATTGCTTTAATTTCTTAATTTTTATTTTTACAATAAATAAATAAATAATTTTTTGAAACTCACCCATGAGCATTTATTTCTAACAAATAAAGTTAATAAAATATTCTTAAAAGTTTCAAAATACTGTTATGATCAGCAGGGGACTGAGATACTGTAGCAAAAAGCAGATGTGAGAGGCAATACCAAAGCAAGTAAACACATTTTCTGGAGTGATTAGTTTGTATTCCTTCGTTTTAGTAAATTCTCCTATTTTTTTAAGAATACTTTGGTTTTGAAGGAGAAAAACCCCTCCATACTAGAAAATGCAAGAGGGAAAAAAATTATTTCAGAAGCAGTCCACAGAGCCCAACATCTAAGCCTTATTTTTAATTAATTATTCAAGTTAGGTGTTCAGAGAAGGGTTTGGCCCTGAAGACTAGAATTTCTGGCTTTCTCATGTTTTGTCTGATGGAAATTTTGTCTTTAAGTAGTCACAGGTTGTTTTCTCTCCTTTCTGATGTGTAGTATCAACAGGACATTTTATTTGGCAATATAGAGCACACAGTTATATAACCAATAACTTTCTGTTCTTTGCACTCTACAGTGCTCCTCAGTTAAAAACTCATGAGATTGTGATTTATTTACTATTTCTTTCCATCTCTTGCTACAAGTAGAGGTGATTGACTGAACTTGCAAAATTTGTATCTGGATTTTGTTTGCCTCTTTCCTAGATAACTTTTGATCATGAGTTTCGTTCTGATTTTGGTTTAGGTTACCACCGAAGAACATGACCAAAAAAATATTTCAGGCTGGGCTCTAGAACATTCTTTTCTTGCAACATATCCAGATATTCTGAGGCAGAATTTGCCTTCAGCCAGTATCTATATATCACATGTCTTCCCAATAAAATAACTAAACAGAGATAACTGTCACTATACATCCTATATAGTCTTCCATCAGCTAACTCAAGTTACTCCTTATTGCTACAGCAAACTGTCTTAATAAGTAATAGGTTTCTTTGGTACAGAAGTAATGAAAAATCTGTCTTTTCTACAACCAACAAATTTTCTTTTTTAGTGCTACGTGAGATAGCTTTTTTGTGAGTGTACTGAAGTCAGTAGATTCAACAAGGTAGGGGTCTAGATATTTTAAGTCTGTGCCTATGTGTCGACTCCACTTTGTTCAGTCACCATTGTACTAGGAAACAAATACTTTAAACTAGAGCTGAAAGCCTGTTTTGTCAAATCTGTGCAGCGGTGTACTCAGTGGTGCTGTTTGTCTCCAGAGTGTGTTGTGGTTTAACTCCAGCCAGCAGCTGAGCCCCACGCTGCAGCTCACTCCTCCCCAGTGCAGTGGGGGAGAGAATTGTAAGGCTAAAAGTTCAAAAATTCATTGAAATAAAAGCATAATAAGTAAAGCAGTCAGCTAGCAGGTGTTTAGCAATTTCCAGGAAAGCAGGACTTCATCACACATAACATTTACTTGGGAAGACAGATGCTGTAACTTTGAATGTCCCCTCTTCCTCCTTCTTCCCTCAGTTTTATTGCTGAGCACGACATCATATGGTATGGCATATCCCTTTGGTTAGTCTGGGTCAGCTATCCTGGCTGTGTCCCCTCCCAATGCCTTGTGGACCCCCAGCCTGCTCTCTGGAGGTCTAATGTGAGAAACAGAGGAGACCTTAATGTTGCGCAAACACTGTTTAGCAATAGCTGGAACATGGGTGTGTTATCAACACAGTTTTGGTCAGAAACCCAGAACATCGCACCCTATGAGCTGCTATGGAGAAAATTATCTTAGCAAGTTTTTGAACAGTTCTCAGTATTTTAATTAGTTTGATTTTCTTGTAAACACTTTGTAAATCGGTAACATTATTTAAGTGTTCCTTTGACTTAGATTTTGGAGATATTAGAACTATTCCAGTTTCACCTAAAGAGGAGTATGAGTTTGTGAATTCAGGACCTCATAGAGTTCATTGTGCTAATACAGATGTGTTTGAGTTTCACCCTTATAACAATCTGAGGAAAATAAATAAATACAAATCTCTTATAGATCATAAAACCTGAAAAAGAAATCAATGAAGTGTTGAAAAAATAGACCTGTTTTTATTAAGCCCTTAAAAGAGTTTGTTTAATTTCTTTGCTTTAGTCAATCGTTTAAGTGAATTCAATGATCCTATCATAAAGTAGAGGATAAGAAGAAATTTTTCCAAGGTAAGATCTGGAGTATGCTAGGATAAATTCTTGGAACTAGACATTTGATTTCTCTTCTCAATAAACAGAGTAGCCACACATATTTCATCCCTTCCTTTACCAGATAATTTGTAACTAGTCATCTTTTGCTCTGCAGAGGAACTCCTTTCATGAGTCATACTCAATACTCAATTTATTTTACCAATTACCTAATGTTTAATAGACTTAAAACGTGTTTAGGGGAAGCATGCTAGCTGGCTAAACATGACTATGTTCACGATCCTTGCTGAAGGAACTTGACAAGTTTCTAGTGGCCCGGCAGCTATCAGTCAGGTAGGACAGTACTGGACTCCATCAGATCAGTTTCAGGTAGTCCTTGGAAGGTCTTATCTTCAATCTTTGTAGATTGTTCTTTTGACTCTGTTGGTTTTCTTGGAGCCTTATATACAGTTTTGTGTCAGTACAACTGGAATCTTACCAGTACTGTTATTCTGCAGCACCACCTTTTTGTTTGGACTTCTACGTTTCATGTCTTAGCTTTAGCCATCTTGTTGCTAAGTAAAGTAGCAAGTAAATTTGAGCCAAGTCCCCAAACCAGTAACTCACAAAACTGAACACAGTGTCAAAGACTGCTGACACTTCAGACCAGACACTATGAAAAAGGAAGCATACCAAAACAGTACGTTTTTATCACTGTGCCATACTTAACCTGTAGAAAAGAAGGCTGAAATTAGGAATGTTAAGTTCAAAACAACTATATCCTTTGGACTAAGCAGAAGGGAAGGTTCACGCCAAGCTTAAGTGCTGCATCCTCTCTGTGCCTTACACAATCCAGCAGGGCTGGTAGGAACAGGTAAATACTATTCTGCCTTCTTCAGGATTCGGCCTCCCCTGAGATGACAACATGAAATTCAGTCTCAAAGGGAGGTTTTTCCTGCACTCTCTCACACACAGCTTTTGCCTGTTGCATCTCATGGTCTCCTGATTGGGCATATTGTAGCTGCCTGTCTTTTACCTGGGAAGAAATTCCCAACTGTTTAGCCCAGAAGGGAGAGACATGCCACTAAGTTAGGGCAGGGGAGAATATGCCAGATAAAATTTAAGGTGTCCCTGTTATATCTAGTCCACGCGTAAGCACAAGAAATTTGAAATAGTGATGATGAGGTAAATTTTGTTTTGAAGCACCTCCTAAAGACAGCAGAGTCAAGATATAATATATGTAGGATTTTCTATCCTCCCTGCTCTGCAGCCACAGGTAGGACTGGCATTAAATTGCATAGTAAAAACATCCTCACTTTCCTCCTGTCTTGGATCTCCTGTTTTACAGGTATTTGTGCTGTCAGAACTGTACTCCCTTTGAGAAATTTCCAGCAGTAGGGCTTCTGAATGGTCAAGATTTCAGCGATCATCAGACTCCATGGGAGTACATGAGTACTGGCTTGGAAGACCTGTGCATGGGTGTAGATGTAATCCGTTCTCAGATGGCTCACATATATCTGGGCTTCTTGAACCATGTGATGAGTTTCCACAAACAGAAACATACAGAAATCGTAAGTACAGAAGTATTATTTATAGACTAATACACATAGCATGTAGCAGACAGCTAGAAGTAACACACTACCAGACTACTACTACAGCATGCTTAGCACCCCAGTACAGGCACACAGTGAGTCTCTCTGCTGCCTACACACATGACAGCTAGGTGTGGAAGTGTGCTCCTTGCATCAGGCTGATCCTCAGCATTGCTGAAGTGCTATCTTTGTACCCTCTGTTGTTTTTCTAAGGTATTTGGCTACCTTATAACTTTTTATGTTGGAAGTTTTCTCTGAATTACTATTGGGTTTCACTTCGAAGATAAGACTTCTTGTAAGAAGCCTAATTACTGCTTCATATCTCAGTAGGATATTTTTCATGGCAAAATACACAAGAGTGTTGAGGAAGCTGGCGGATGCCATTGCAAAGCCGCTCTCCATGATCTTTGAAATGTTGCGGAGGACAGGAGAGGTGCCTGAAGACTGGAGGACATCCAATGTAACTCCAGTCTTCAAGAAGGGCAAGAGGGAGGACCCAGGAAACTACTGACCAGTCAGTCTCACCTCCATTCCTGAGAAGGTGATGGGACCGATCATTCTGGCTGTTATCTCCAAGCACACAGAGGAAAAATAGATTGTCAGGAGTAGTCAGCATGGATTCATTAAGGGAAAATCGTGCTTGAGCAATGTGATAGCCTTCTATGACAAAATGACTGGCTGGGTGGATGAAGGGAGAGCAGTGGATGTGGTCTACCTTGACCTTAGTAAGGCCTTTGACACTGTCTCCCACCACATCTTTATAGGTAAGCTGAGCAAGTGTGGGTTAGATGAGTGGACAGTGAGGTGGCTTGAGAACTGGCTGAAGGACAGAGCTCAGAGGGTTGTGATCAGGGGTGCTGAGTCCAGCTGGAGGCCTGTAACTAGCGGTGTTCCCCGGGGGTCATTACTAGGGCCTGTCTTATTCAACATATTCATCACTGACCTGAATGAAGGGACAGAGTGTATCCTCAGCAAATTTGCTGACAATATGAAGCTGGGAGGAGTGGCAGATACACCAGAAGGCTGTGCTGCCATTCAGTGAGGTCTGGACAGGCTGGAGAGCTGGGCGGAGAGGAACCAGATGAGGATAGCAGGGGCAAGTGTAGGGTCCTGCACCTGGAGAGGAATAACCTCATACACCAGTACAGGTTGGGGGTCGACCTGCTTGAGAGTAGCTCTGCAGAAAGAGAGCTGGGAGTTTTGGTGGTGTCTTGTCTTGAAAGACAGGTGTCTGCTGAGGAAGGCAGGAGCCTCCCTTGAAATGGAAAATGCAAACCCCTTACCTCCAAATTATTATAATTTTGAAATTAAGGGGCCTTCAGGCAAAGATATGGGGAATAGGAATAACAGTTCTTTACTAATATATATATGTGTATATATATATATATATATATATATATATATATAAAACACAAGGCAGGAAAAAAAAAACAACCCCTGGTTTACACTGACAGTCAGAAATACAACCTGACACCCTGTTAGGGTGGCAGTAGCAGTCCGATAAGATGGTGGCTGCAGTCCTCCTGAAACGATGGATGTAGTTCTGTTGAAGCAGAGATCTTGTAAAAGGGTCTGGTCTTCCTTGGAAGGTCCAGTGGTAGGTAGGTAGCTCTTGTCCTCTGGAACTCCAGTGGGGGAAAAAAACCTCCTCTGGGAATCCAGTGGAAGAAGGCTGCTAGGGTGTTCAAAATCTCCGTTTTTATTTGGCATGGAATGCTTGGCTCCTTCCCCCCCGGGCGGAGCATCTCACAATGGGATGGGGAGTCGTGAGGCAGTTCCTTGATGGGCCATTAACAGGAGATAGCCCAGGAGCGAGTTATCGATGGGTCATGCGATAAGGCATTGTTGTGCCCATTAACAGAAGACAGTCCAGAGGGGGGAGGCAGGGACCACCGCCCCACCTGATCTCAACAGCTCATGAAGATGGTAATAGAATATTTTTTGGGCACATCTTACACTGTAACCTAGGACAATGTGGATAATAGGAAGACCATGAGTCAGCAATATGCCCTTGTAGACAAGAAGGCCAATGGCGTCCTGGGTTGCATTAAGAAGTGTGTGGCCAGCAGGTCAAGGGAGGTCATTCTCCCACTTTACTCTGCCCTGGTAAGGCCACACCTGGAGTACTGTGTCCAGTTCTGGGTCCCCCAGTTCGAGAAGGACAGGGAGCTACTGGGGAGAATCCAGCAGAGGGCTACGAAGATCATGAGGGGGCTAGAGCATCTCTCCTACAAGGAAAGGCTGAGAGACCTGGGGCTCTTTAGCCTGGGGAAGAGGAGACTGAGAGGGAATTTTATCAATACTTATAAATATCTAAAGGGTGGATGTCAAGAGGATGGGGCCAGGCTCTTCTCAGTGGTGCCCAGTGACAGCACAAGGGGCAATGGGCACAAGCTGGAGCACAGGAAGTTCCGCTTGAACATGAGGAGGAACTTCTTTACACTGAGGGTGGCAGAGCACTGGAACAGGCTGCCCAGGGAGGTTGTGGAGTCTCCTTCCCTGGAGATATTCAAAATGTGACTGAACACAATCCTGTGTGACCTGCTTTAGGCTAACATGCTTTGGTGGGAGAGTTAGACCAGATGATCTATTAAGGTTCTTTCCAACTCCTACCATTCTGTGATTCTGATTTCTTGTCTTTGTCACACACCCATGAGCTGTTGGGTGAAGTTCCTGTCCTTGTTGGCTCAAGGACACTGACCTTCTCATAATTGCCCTTATATCCTTTAGGTTTGATGCTGAGGCCTGGTGATCAATTGCAACACTGCATTTGGTAGGCTGCAGTTGCCAGTCATGTTCAGTGTCATTTAATGGCTCTAACCACAACTCCACTCAGACTTATTTCTGGTTTGCTTAGAAGGCTGTGCCGGTCTCACACAGTAGTATCCTCTGGTTTTGTTAGCAAGTACTCCATGTCAAGGATGTAACTAATAGCACTTCTAACATTAAAACTCAAAAATCATAACATGATTTTCAAAACTATGTGAAAAATAGTCTTCTCATTAATAAAGAATGTCTGTAGATTACAATTCATTCAAAGTTGGGACTCTATGACTTTGGGCATTTTGTGTAATGACTGACATCTCCTGTTTTGCAGCTGCCAATGTGGAAAATGAAACCTGGTTTCTGAAGTGTGATCATGCATGTCTGGCCATATCCATTAGTCTCATAAAGCTTCTCCTTACGAACATTATGGTATCATAGCTAATAACGCTATACAGTTTTATGCATGTTAAATACTTGCTCTTCATTAACAATACTGTTGTAGAGGATATCCTAATGCATAAATAATTTTGCTTTACAGTAGTAATTGGAAACATATCTATGTATGTGGAGTGTATTTAGTATGCATTGCTGTTGTGATCTATAGAAACAACAGTCAGTGGTTTATATATGAATAAAGAGTGGTATAGAAACTGACTATCAAAGTTTCAACATCTAGGAGTACTTACTGCCTGTTAATAGTTAGGTTTGGGTTGATGTATCTGGGTTGTATTCGGGTTGATGAGTAAAATACTGCAATAACATGATCTTTAAAAGCCACAGGCCTGAGCCTTATGTTGTTCCACGAGCCAGCAATGTCTCGAGCTTTATGATTTCAGGCCTTTCCCCAAACATTTTTGACTTTAATTCAATTTTTTTTTCAAGACTGTAAAATTTGTTACACTTGTGTTTGCCGAATGTCTTCAATGATTTTTTTATAGAAGTGACATTCTCTTGATTACTACCTTTTATGGCATAATTATTAATCTCAAGAAAAAGCTAATACCACCAAGGTATTAAAATTTATTAAAGTAACAGCAGTTGATTATCTCTTACATTTGGTGCAGTTGTCTATTAAGACAGTTTATCTAACTGGCATTGCATATGGCCCATTTTTGTATGCTTTCTATTATAGACCATCTCCATTCATAGAGCAGATCTCTGCTTTACCTAATTTGTTAACTAATTTTTTTTTTTAATGACGATATTCACTAATTTTGAGCTGCTGCTTATAGTTCTTATGATAGCTAGAGCTAAATGATACTGCCCTGTATGTTATTTTGAATTTATGTTTGTGACTGTTACAATCACAGTTTCAGAGGGATTTGAGCTACCGCATATTCTTTAAACCAAAGTGAATAAAGAAATGTACAAGATAAACATGCCTTGCTGTTTAAATTAAAAAAAAAAACAAAAAACAAAAAACAAAAAACAAAACAACAAAACAAAACTGCTGACATATTTTCCATGTTTTACCTTTCTGTATGACCTTGAAGCAAAATCCGTCATCTGATATAATTAGACAGGAATAATCTCACATATGAATAAATATGAAGCTTCAGCCCGCATTGTTATATGAAGCTTCAGCCTGCATTGTTGTATCTCTATGACCATATCCTACAATTCCCTGATTGTTAAGGAGGCAGAGGGCAGTGGAGTAGCAGGAGAAGGTGAAGAATACAAAAAACATTAGAGTGTCACCGGAGCCTGTGTAGACATATTGAAAATGGCTGACCCACATTAACCTAGGAAATCTGTGGCACATCAGAGAAAAATCCCAGTTCACTTGACTGCACTTTTATGCTTTATCCAGGAAGTTGCTTAGAACACAGATTTCAAGCCATGCAGAAATATAAAAAAGAAAAACAGAGGCAAAAAGAAGCATCTCATCTATATTTTTCCAACTACAAGCCACGTTCTTAGATTTATTAAATGATTTGTACTTAAAAAAATACAATAGTACTAGAACTCAAAACCCGACGAATGACAGGTATAGAAGGAGGCTTTATGGCCCCAGTGATATAATTTTACAAAATCTTTACCTTTCAGAGAAGGCTGCTGTGCATACTTACGCATACTTTTATGACCCTTTTTTTTTTTCTTTTAAGCTTCCAGAATCTTGATTATTAAAAATGTCCAGCAACCCCTCATATGAGTGTCAAAATAGCTGGTGCAAGTATTGCCTATTTGTCACAATGCCCCAACATTCCCAGTGCTTTCTTTGTAACTTGTGACAGTACAAAGCAGTGACATTTCACAGAATCACAGAATCACAGAATGTTATGGGTTGGAAGGGACCTTGAAAGATCATCTAGTCCAACCCCCCTGCCAGTTCAAAGCTGCAATACAACTAAAAAAAATGGATTCTGTTCATTAATTTGTGGAAAGTGTCATTTGTAATTAATGGCAAAATACCATTTAGGAAGTATTTAAATGGGTTTTGGGTGTTCATAATATTCTTCATAAATCTTCAAGGTGTCACTATTAACACAAGTCTGGAAAAACACCCAGAACAGTTCTGTCTGGTATGTATTATGCATCATCATTATTTAGTTAAAAAGATATTTTTTCAATGAGGAAGAAAAAATGTTTGCATTGGCTAAGATGAGAATACATACAACCCAAATTTTAAATAACAAAGAATGAGAGGGGTTTTCAAGCTGTAGAAACAGTATTCAGTGAAACCAGACTGTAGGCAATATTCAGAAACACGGGGACAACTTTGTGAACTATTCAGCAATCATTACATACATTGGACATCCAATAACATTCCTGGTATTAGAAAATCGTTGCAAGTCTTACTTGGCAGTTTACAGACTACCCTAAGTTTTGGAGAACTTTCATTACCCAAGATAGCTTTTCCCTTGAAAAACATTTATTTTTACACTTCAACATTACCGAAAAAAATATAAAATAAAATCAAAAGTATAATCTTAGAGTGAAAACAGAAAGCAAACAAAAATAACTCAGTATAGTCTCCATCTTTGCATCATCACCAGTAGCTCACAGTTGTTTAATGGTAGAAGTTGATAATATTGACTATTTGTAGCAAAAAAAAAAAAAAAAGAAAACCAGTTCTATTTTACTTCTGTTTCATTATTGTACTTGCCATTCACAGTTGTCTGCATTTCAGATCTCTGGACCCAAATCTCAAATGATGTAAGCTGCAGTAGCTGAATTGTCTTCCAAGTGTGTTGTCACTTCTGGAAAAATCCCTGCAGTGGCAGCCTGCAATAGACTGCTATAGAAGAGTTCAGTTCCTTTCCCTCTGATTCCTGAAAGGATGTGCTTTAGTATATCTGACCACACATGCATGTACACTTGTGATCTGCTGAGGAGTGCGGTCATACTTATGTACTCCCCTGTCTAGTAAGGCATAAGCAAATATGTTTAAGGTCATAGAGTAAAAAAAATTGACAGAACACTGTTGTTTACATATATTTGAGATTTCCGTTGCTAAATTATCTGAACAGTTTTAATGGGTATACTCAGGCCCATTGCACATTCAGAAAGAGAGAGTCGGCATATAGCCTAGCAGGCAGATAGCAAGAATCTCACCAGGGCTGTGGGATGCCCAAGTTAGAGTCTCTATTCACATCCTACTGAAAGCAAATGTTTAGAGCTTTTTCTGGCAAGCACCCACATTGACTCTCTGTGACACATTTCTGTGATGTTAATGTTGACCCGGCAGCCCTATTCCTATTGGCTGTTTTGTTAGACAGTGTTATAAAGACCAATTTACAGAAACATTTTTCATAAAGTTGTCACTTGCTGTTATATGCTATTCTGATATGAGTGTGGACAGATAAACTGTCCACAACAAGGATTTTTCAGAAGGGTTCCTTTTAATTATTTTTATTTGCCTGAAAGACTTTTCCCCTTCTCTGTCCCAGTTCTCATTTGTACATTAGATCAGGCATTTTGTGTAAGTTACGTTACTTTCTTCTCCACATACTTTTATTATATTTGTGATCCTGCTGCTATATATTATGTGTGGGGCCAATAAACAGCTATACTCAGGTACATCTACCTACTGGTTTGGAAAAGTAGACATGTTTGAGATTGTATGAATTTACATCCATAAATGACATCTGTGCAATTGTCATGAAAAAAAATTTATGAAGAGGGCACAGCATAAGGTACAAAGAGATTACCTTCAAGAGGACTGTAATGCCATGGAGGTGCCTTCTGTGTCTTCTGTAGTAATAATGTAGCTTGATGTTTCCCAAAATTTTCTCTTAGCTGATAAAAAGATGGCAATTGGTAACCCATGTCTTTTGCTCTTGTCTAGTATTGCTGCACTGTGCTGAGAAACAGTCGCACAGCACCCCAGAAGTGTCTGCTTCTTATTAACTAATTCCTAAAAAAGCACAAATTCTGTGTTCCATTCCAGACATTTAGTGCCTTTACATTCAGTGGATATGTATAACTTTATACATGGTCAGAACACAGATTAAGCTGTGAAGTTTTTCATGGACAGTTTTTTGTGATCTTTAAAAAACAGCAATGCCTTTTTATTTGTGTGCGTACTAAAGGACCTAAAATTAGGTCTTTTCAGACTATGAAAATCTTTTTTTCCTTGTAAGTGAGAGAGCTCCATCACTTGATCTGCTCCAATTTGACTTGATTTGGAGAACGATTTAAACCTTCCCACTGAAATAACAGGAACAGCCAAACCGGAACCATTCTGGCTGTACTCTCAGTTTTGCTGCCCTGCTGATGTAAACACAAATAAGAAGAACCTCTGTCAGATGTGCAGTGACAATGAGGATGTTGGTGGAGTGAAGTTTCATTTGGCACTAGGCATTTGTACAGGACTGCAGCCAAGCTGCTGAATCATGGATGACAGCAGGAACAGATTCCACCAGACTACTGACAGCGCTGGCCTAGGCAGCAGATGATGACTCAGTGCTTTTGACAAGTTCCTTTAGTGCATGTGCTTACATGAAGTCTGATTTCTAAAAAATCTTGCAGGCTTTCCTGCTGTACAAGAAAAGAAATTACAACCACAGATAGCAAACATGTAGAAGGGAGCACACCTCAAGTAACACTAACACAGCTCTTATCAACGAATGTTTCACCTCATGCCAAAAGTTAGAGCAGCAGGAATCTCTAGTTTAAGGAGAGTTCATTGACACACAGAGATGATGCACTCTCTTGAGTTAGGGGCAATCGAAAAGTGTAAAACACCTGACCAAAGACCACCTAATCTCTTCAGGATAAACCCATGTAGCCAGGAATTTCTAAGTATCACCACCTCAGATGGAAATGGGCTTTCCTGAACTTTCGTTGCTATCCAGTACAGAATATCCTGGGTATTGTATGATACGCATAACTCTTAGTGGGAGTAAATAGCTCAAACATGACCTTAAAGGTAGTGTTACAAAACCCGTCTGCTGGTTGCATGACAGTTTTTTTCCTCTGTAAGACTGGCAGTAGTGCTTATGGTTTTAGCTTCCCCATAAATGGTCACGGAGCTCTCAGTGACATGCTTGACAAACTGTTTATAATGCACAAAAAATCTGTAGACCCTTTCTACAAATCAGTCCTCAGTGCCACCAATTATCAGGTAGCTGAGCCACCGAGGTGGCTGGATTTTTTGTGGCTCTTCTTACTCCTTGAAATGTGCAGAAGATCCTTCTCCCTCACACCAGTCCACCACCTTATTCTTTAGCTTGGGTGCTCTCTCCTCAACATGGGTCTAAATGGTTTTGACTGCCTCACACTGATGCCAAAGTGGATTTAGACAATGATGCTGTCAGCTATTGCCATGTTGAAAGTCATTCAGAGCAAACATTATTTTCAAGTGACATGGAAACAGTGAGGAAGAAATAATTCATAAGCATTCAAAAGTGGAGGTGATTTCTACAAATGTTTCAGCATGTACAGCACTGTGATCTTGTCAAGTGACTGAAGAATATACATGCTTTATCTTTACCTGAATTCCTTCTGAAACAAAGAAGATTAATAGAAATGTGACTTCTATTAGCTTTTGCATGATGTTCATAACAGTCTATGTCAGTAGAGCCCACTTGAGTCCTATGAAGAAAGAAACAAATTTTAAATGCAACGGCTCAAATGACCTTAAAACACTTCCAATAAGCGTAAGTTTCTCTTGGTATTTGCCTACCAAGGACTATTCTATATCCAAACCAATGTTTGCTGTCATATCACTGCAAACAAGCTAATAAAATATGAAAAAACCACAGAGAAACAAATTAAGAAAAATGTGGGAAAAAATATGGGTACATAGTTTCTTCACTTTGAAGTCATTTTTCTGCATATTTGAGTTCAATATATATCATTGCATTTTTTTTTAATGTGAGACAATGCAGACAACTGTAATTGCCTCCCTTATGGTATGGCAATGAGTTTATTCCCAAATTAGTCCAATCTGATACATGTTACATAGTCCCATTTTCCTTGAAGGATCTGAGGATCAATAAGGATGGGAGTAGGATACTGTTGGGGTTGGTGATTGGTGGGGTTTTGGTAATGATGGAGGGGGTTACAGAGTTGGCTTCTGTAAGAAGCTTCTGCCCCGACTCAAATTTTGGACCTACCTCTGGCCAAGGCCAGGCAAATTGGCACGTCTTATTTAAGAGGGGAAAAACCTGCTAGGCAGGTTCTTTGTTTGTGAGATTTTGTTTGTGGGTCTTTGTTGGTGAGCAGAGGAGAGGAGGGGGGTGTGAGAGAAACAGCCCTGCTGACACCCCGGTCAGTGAGGAAGGAGAGGGGGAGCTGTGCCGGAGCAGAGGCTCCCCTGCGGCCCGCGGTGGGGTGGCGGCTGAGCCCCTGCAGCCCCTGGAGCCCAGCGGTGGCCCAGAGGTCGCCCTGCAGCCCGCGGAGGGCCCCGGGCCGGAGGAGCAGGGGCCGGGCCCGGAGCAGCCGTGGCTCCGAGGCAGCCCGCGCTGGAGCCGCCCGTCGGTGGGAGGGCGGCAGCCCCGGGAGGGACCCGCCCCGGGGGGTTCTGGGGAGCTGCGGCCCCGCGGGAAGGACTCGCGTTGGGGCAGTGGGCGGAGGGCTGTCTGCCGGGAGAGGGACTCCGCGGTGGGGCAGGGGAGGGCTGCGAGGGCCCCTCTCCCTCAGGGGGAAGGAGCAGCGGGGACACCTTGTGCCGGCCGGACTGTGACCCCCATTCCCTGCCCCTGCGCTGCTGGGGGGGAAGAGGGAGCAGAGCTGAGCCCGGGAAGGCGGGAGGGGTGGTGGGGAGGTGTGTTATGTTTAAGACCTGGTTGTATCTCTCGTTCTCCTTAATGGTGGTGCTTCTTTATTAGATCGATGTTGTTATCCCCGGGGTGAGTCTGACTTTTGTCCACGAGCACAACTGGTGAGTGAGCCCTCCCTGTCCTTTGTCTCGACCCTTGGGCCTTTTGATTGTATTTTCTCCTCATCATCCCTCAGGGGACAGGGTAGGGGGGAGCAAGCGGCTGTATGGGGACTTTGTTGCCATCTGGGTGGGCTCAAACCACAACAGCTATTTATGTAGTGTTTGTTTCAAAATGTCTACAGCAGAGTAATATCATGAATCTAATTCATCAGGTTAACCGTACGTATACCTTACACTATCTTTTTTCTTTACGTGGAACAATCACAAAATACTGAGAGCTGCATAAGCTGAGACATGCTGAGAATTCATTCCTTTTATCTGGAGTGTATCATGGCAGTGATAGCTCTGCAAAGGCTGTGCACATCAGCATAAATACATGCCTTGACTCTGCTCCAACCTCTGCTGTAACAGTACTGCAAGAGAGAATGACAAAAGGAAGAAAAGGCTATCAGCTAAGATAAAACTATGACCATAAATAAAGATTTCAAAAGCAATTAAATATACCTAACAAGGCTTTAAAGTAATTTGTTTGGTATCTACTTACAGGGTTTTTTATTGTTGTCTTAATTCTGAGTCTAGGCTGTAAATGAACTCACAATTCAAATGACAGATTCTTCTCTCTCGTCTGAATTTTTAAACTGTTATTAGCGAGAAATTCAACTTACATTTCAGATTCAGGTACAGGGTTTGTTTTTCCTTTAAGAACTTTTTTGGCAATAAAACTTTACCTTGTTCAGTTTTTATCTGAACATTTCCTGAAGCTGTCATAACTGCAGCACTCCATTGCAAAGGTGAAACTTCTGGGGAGAGCATTCAGATTAAGACTGAAGGGTATGTAGGTTAAAATAAACAATAGGCAAAGAATGAAGATGAGTACATGATAGCAAAGTGAGTCAATAAACTCATTAATGCTTTGCTGTTCCACCTCTGAACAGAAGCTACACTAAATCACATTTAGCTTCAGGTCTTGTGAATAAATGCAATCATTTTAGCTTCTGAGGTAATCATAGTAAGGCTCGTGTATTTGAATTCTCTTTTTAAGATGGAAACAACTGTACCAGAACTTGTTTTATGTTCTGTTTGAATGACTGTTTTTTCATACTGGTACATAAAAAGTAAAAACCTTTAAAGTAAGCGTGAATCAGAAAAAGATCTGAGAAAAACTGAATCACTGAATACCTGGCCCAGACATAAGTTTTTACATGTATTTTGTGAAAAAAGTTACCATATTTAGATTAACTCCTTTAAAGGGTAACAGCAGTGGGTATATTCAAACCAAAGCCTCAAAAATTATCTTAAGGATTTTGCAGAAAGTAGTGCAACAGCATCGGAGGAACAGCTGCTGGATTTCTTTGGCCTATTGAAAGAGAAACAATATAACTTGAGCATTGCCATTAAATTCAGAAAGGCTCTTTAATGACATCTGAAAGGAACTAAAAGCTTTGAAGCTGAATGGTAGAAAAGACATGTATGAATTGTGCTCTCAATATGCTATCATTGCACGATTATTGCCAGCATTTATTAGAAGGGGTGACCTTAGAAGGAAAGTAGCCTGCCTTGCTGCCAGAAGCAATCTTTGTAGCAACGTATGGAAATGCAATAGATTCTACAAATCCACAAAAGCTGATTAGTCAGGATCTTGAAAGAGTTTACTTTGAACCTAGTACTCCATCTGATCATTCAGTTCTGCTACTGGCAAATACCTGAGTGCACAGTGATTGGTTAAATAAACAGAAAATCAAAGACATTATGGATCCAGATACTAAGGTAAAAATAGCTTTCCTTCCCTAAAGATAAAAATTGCAAAGCTTGCACTTTTTATCAAGGTGAACAGTATTAATAATTATGGTGTATAAAACCAGTAAGCTAACGAAAAGTCTCAAAAAAAACCCCAACCAACCAACAAATCCACGAAACCTCTCCAAATGAAATTAAAAGTCCTCAAGCAAAACATTGCAAAAAAATTCTTGGTCTAACTAAAAAGAAAAAGAAGAAAAAGAAGGGAAAGCAATCCCTCAAAAATCCCTCAGTTGTAAAAGACTGAGATGAAAGACACACTTACTATATTATAAGTAGAGGCTCTGTTTATGTTTTTATTACTTTCTGTATGATTTAGGGAAAATACGTGCTGCAATTTCTCCAGTAATAAGCTCGAGATAAAGACAGTTGCCTCCTCTGTACAATGCTTTGGTCCACGGGGGCTATTGCATGCATTAAAATACACAAGGAAGTACAGCCTAGTAGGTGATACTTCTGTAGAATTCTCGGAAGCATATTGAAACTAAGCAATTGTTTTACAAACATATGGAATTAAAAATACATACATATACATTGCAGTTGTAGTGGCATTGAATAATCTACAAGTAGAAATCCTTATTAAATTGTCTCTTCAAGGTGGTATTAAACAAGAAGTGTTGAACTAAAAGCTATGGTAGAAATGGACATTGACGTGAGCTTCACCCAGAAACCAAAGAAAATAAATTAAGATGCCTCATCATGAACAATGCTTTCCCCACCCACAAGGAAAGATACTAAGGGCTTAAACCAGACAAAATTATTACAGAGAAAAAAGGGGTAAAAAGTGAAGTTTGGGGAAAAAAGGTATTTATATTTAGATGATTTTACCGACCTACTAGGATGCCTTGGCAACAGTGCTGATGACCTTTGAGATGATTGCTCATTCCTTGTCACACATTGACCCTAAGGATGAGTTGCTCAGAGTTAAAAAGTAGATCTGGGACAAGTTCAGGCTTGACAAGGGGGAGAACATGAACAGAGTCAAGATCACATATCCTGACCAAAACAATCCAATCTGAAGCATTAGAAAAGCAAGGTCTCACTAATGTATTTTGTTTAACAATCCCTCTCCCCATCTCAGTTCCACTCACTGCTCTACATTTCAGCTCTGTTTGTTGCTTCTTGGCAGCTTGTAAGTGACTGTGGTCTTCCTTGAGGGGTCCATGGCAAATCTGATCTCAAAAGAATTGTTCGACAGAGGTAATAACTAAGTTTCAAAGCTAAAGGAAAACATATCCCAACTAATGCCCTTTTGAAAAGCCCCCAAGCCTCTCCAGTTCAGAAACTATTTGCTGTTCTTCTCCATGAAGGTTTTGGTGCCTTTACTCTCTTTAAGGAGAGATAGGTTAATCTAGAACTCCTTTCCAGTGGGTTTTCACTTATGTCTTGTGCCGAATCATAGCTTCTTAGAAATTCTTGTAAATAATCTTAACTTTACATATGTAACTAAGGCTAGGTGAAGCCTGAACATACGGTTCATTAGTCATTGAGAGGGTGCCTTTTCAAACCGCTGAAAGTTACGTAAGCCTGAATAGAAAGCTCATTAATAGGATTTGTGCATGTCTCTCCCACATAGAGATTTGCAAACTTCCCCTAGAAAAAAACCTACCCTTCTCACAGGGGGCAGAGATATTTCACACACTTTGTTTCTTGTACTTTGAATTAGTGGGAATTAGTTTTAATGGCAAAATTCTTTGTGGGAAACTTAACTTAGTACTCTCCACAGTTCCTATATGTGAGTTAAAACTGCTCTGTGAGATTCCATAAGCATTGTTCCTCTCAGAATTTGGCCTGAGTTTGGCTCTTGAATTACCTGAGTTTATTCACAGAAGGAAATACGAGAATTTACTCACAGAAGGACTTGCAAATGTAATTTTATGGAGTAGGTCACTGTCCTGACATTTTTTTGAGTAGAATTATTATGTGTCAGTTCAAGTAGATCCCTTAGGAGCTTACATGCCCAGAAATTGAAATAGTACTTACACATCTTTATTACATGTTGTTATTGACAATGCAACCTTCATCCTAAAATGAGATGTTTCTAGTGACTCAGTATCTAGATGTATCTAGTTTTTTGTATTCACAGCGAAAATGACAGCTTAATTGAACTGATTCAGATTCCTTGTTGACTCAAACTTTGAAGTGCTAGTGGCTGTAAATAATTTTCTCCTTACCAGACTAATCTAATTTTTACTTTTCAACCCACTGTTTTACTTCTCACCTGAGGTTAAATCAAATGGGCACTGGTGACAATGGCTGTTCTGCCTCCACAGCAGCTGTAATGTCAGAAGGTTTGATGTCTGCAACAGAGAGCAAATAACTTCACCAAAAGTAGGAGAAAGTGTGTCAGTAGATAAGCAATAGATTAATGTACCACACTGCTTCTGAACTGGTAGTAACAGTACATAGACTCATTTGGAGCTCCAAATCTAATATTTTTCCTGTGGCCCCTCCCTTTTCCTTTGTTTGAGATGCACTAGCACAGTCAACATTCTACAGGTTTCTTACATATCTAAAGGAGAGCAGAAGTCGCTGGGCACTGCACCCTAACTTGCCATCCAGAGACTCCTTAGGGAGCTCAGGGTTGGGAGTGGTCTACTGGCCCACAGCTTGTCCTTCTACACCTGCACTGGGCTGATCAGTGTCGAAGAAAAGCAATTCTTTAGTTGGTATTTCCCTAAATGGAGAGAGAGGAGCATGGGCATCTGTCCCTGTTCCAGGAATGGTAGCAGTGGGAGAAATGTCAGCTGTGGACAGAGTACCTTATAAGCATTAAGACTCAAATGTACATTTTTGTCTCATAATTAAATACATAGTTTCATCAATATACTTTTAAATTTGAGAGTTAGAGCTCTGTTGAACCATGGAAAGTGCACAGTTCTGACGAAAAGGGATTGGCTGAAAAAGATACTGGCTTCAGAGTCAATAGCATGTTTCCTATAGCATGACAGACTCAAGGCACTGCAGGTTGAAAAATAAAATAAAACCCACTATCTAGAATTTTAACAATACCACTTCGTCCATCCTACTAGAAATACAAATCCAGTTCTAGTTTTTGGTTCTGTGTATTTTTTTTTTCCTCCTTTCTGTTGCTTTTCTTTCCATGCCGCTGGAGGAAAAAAAAAGTTTCATTAAGTGCATTTGTCATTTATTGTTACTGTTCAGAAAAAAGTTGATGAACTATCTTGACTGCTTAAGAAATACATACTGAGAACTCGTTTCTTACTTAAGTGGGACAAATAACATGTGAAATAAGTGAACTGCACAAGTTTATTATAATTGAAACTATAATGGTGTATGATTAAGTTCCTGGCAGGTAGTCAAGTATCTGAGAAATGTAATGTGAGAAAAAACCCCTGTAACAACAGCAGAGGGCTTGCAAGCTTCTTTCTGCATCATACAAGCAGTGATGTGACAACAAAAATCCAAGATAGTACCTGTTTTGCTAATGTAACTACATCCTGTGTCACAATAACTTCCTTATGTAGTGAACATGGGTAAACATTGAGTTGTGACTTACAAAATAAAGAGGTGTGAGATAGGAAAAATACAAAAATTCTTGTACAAAGTCTCTTCTCAAACAGAAATACAAAACCACAGCTGCCTTTCTAAGGTCATATTAGGATTATGAAAACATTTGTGATACTTAAATTACAGTTTTCTGAAATTTAGGTAAATTAGTAATTATTTTTTTATCCATCCCTGGCCAGAATAATTTCTACAAAACTGGAAGATCAGATTTATGATGTTATTCCCTTCGGAAAAAATGACTTAATGACAAAACAGAAGGAGAAGGTTTAATTTATATTTTTCCCATTTTGAAAAAGCTGTTTGCACTTGAGTTCCATATATATTCCTGTCCATATAGGTCTATAATTCCTTCTGAAGTTTATCATGAAAACTGGATTTAGGAGAGGTTAAGAAAGGAGTTTTGAGGATACATGTAGATGCAGATCAATAAAAATCACAGAACAGATGCAAAGGTCAGTGTTCCTTCTTTCATCCTGGCCTTGGTGACACTGTTTATTATGTATTGCCTGCCTTGCTGACCTAAGCCTAACTCTTCTCTGATGTTAGAATCACTGCAAGAGGAAACAAAATGCTTAACCTACATTGCCGTAGCAGGGTTAGGACCCTGGACTCTGCACAGCTAGGCTGAGAAGCAGAATAAAGGTGTAGCGTTTTCCCGTTCCCACTTATTTCTGAATGTGTTCAGACACGTAGTATATAAAGTAAATTATCGCTGCTGGTGCATTAGTTGTATTCAGAATGTATTACCCTTTTCCAGACCCATCTTTAACACCTAAGCAGCCCAGGAAAAGTCCTTCTGTGAGAGATTCAAGATACTTTATCTGGTGTCTTAAGGGGTCATTAGCAGCTGCACAACCAAATAATTATGTTGATCATATTTTATTTGCAGGCTGCTGCTTGTGTGCTAAAATGTGTATATGCAACAAGCCCTGAAGTGTTACAAGTTATTTTAGGCATCAAGTATCTCAAGGTTGGCTTGTCTTACAAGCAAACCGCATGCAGTCAACAAGCTCCTAAATACTCCTACAGACTAATAAAGCTGCTTGAAATTATTTTGGAATATAATGAACTATGATCAATTATTTATTACTGGACATCTTGGCCTATTATTCAGCCCAGTGTAAGTGCAATAGTCTTATTGTAATGATATGTGCAGCGGTTCAGAGACGAGCGGATTACTGTATCTCTCAAACACAATTACATTCTATCATACATTAGCAAAAATTAAATAAGCTCAGTTTTCATTAGAGACAGCCTCAGACTGTGACATGAGAGGGCTAGAGGGGAAGGAGGTGATGCTCTGATGCCCAAGTCCCCTCTTTGTCTGGCTTTCAGCATTTAACAGACTCACAGCTTTAGCCTTGCAAGAGACATCCTTTCCCTTCCTATCCAAAAATCAATTATGTGTTCTGGTGATAAGCCTGTTGGCTTGGTTTTTTTTTTGTGACTGGACAGGTGACTGGTTACTTTCTAAATAAATTTTCTTCACCATCTACTAATCATCAGTGTTGAGAATCTAATTTACATTTTGTGTGACAGTAAATGATCTAATATGTCTTGCACAAACCATTCACAAAACAGCGTTATCTAATAAGCAAATTTATTACATACTTGGAATCATTGCTGGGGATTTATGAGTCTGAATTTTGTGATATATTTTACTATCTCATCTCTTACTCTTGCTATACATGGTAACATTGTAGGAACAGGTGTATACATAAACCCATGAACCTCAGAAAAATCCATAAAACCTGGTGATAACAAGATAAGCACAATACTCCTAGTGCATCAGTAACACATCTTTAGGACAGGGAGATGCAGTTATTTATTCAAAATAAATGCTTGTGTCTAAAATAACCCCATCATGAGATATTTCTCCAGTGAATTGTACCCATTATCTTGAGCTGCAAAAATATGCAGCTAACTCAATAAAACCTTCTGTGGAGCTCATTTGAACATAACCCACTCTAATGCAATTATCCATGTTTCATTTAGAAGAGTGATCCTCCTGATGGTCAGAGTATTTCTCCTTTAATAAAAGAGAGCGTTTACCTTTTATTAACATGCAAAGAATTACCTCAGAATATTTTGTGAGAATGAAACAAAAAGCAAGCAACCAACCCAAAGAATCCAGACTAATCCTTTCAGTAATAATACAGTAAGCTAAAAAGTTACACTAGAAAGATGGGGACACCATCCGCTAGACCACGTTGCTCAAAGCCCCATCCAGCCTGGCCTTGAACACTGCCAGGGAGGGGGCAGCCACAGCTTCTCCAGGCAACAAGTTCCAGTGTCTCACCACCCTCACAGGAAAGAACTTCTTCCTCACATCTAACCCTCTTTCCGGATACCCCTTGTCCTACCACTGCACTCCCTGATAAAGAGTCCCTCCCCACCTTTCTGGTAGGCCCCCTTTTAAGCACTGGAAGGCCTCTAGAAGGTCTCCTCAGAGCCTTCTCTTCTCTAGGTTGAATAACCACAGCTCTCTCAGCCTGTCCTCGTAGGGGAAGTGCTCCAGACCCCTGATTGTCTTCATGGCCCTCCTTGGGATCCAATTGAGCAGATCCATGTCTTTCTTATGCTTGGTGCCCCAGAGCTGAATGCAGTACTCCAGGTGGGGTCTCACGAGAATGGAGTAGAAGGTGAGAATCACCTCCTTTGACCTGCTGGCCATACTTCTCTTGATGCAGCCCAGGATGCCGTTGGCTTTCTGGGCTGTGAGCGCACATCGCTGGCTCATATTCAGTTTTCATCCACCAGCACGCCCAAGTCCTTCTCTGCAGGGCTGTTCTCAATCCACTCATTGCCCAGCCTGTATCTGTGCTTGAGATTGCCCCTATGCAGGTGCAGGACCTTGCACTTGGCCTCGTTGAACTTCATGAGGTTTGCACAGGCCCACCTCTCCAGCCTGTCAAGATCCCTCTGGATGGCCTCCCTTGAGATTTGAAACTGTGAAGCAAAGCAAACTAAACTACCTAAACTCCTATTTAATGAAGCATTATTCTTATAGTGTTCTTCAAGACTTTTTGCAGCCACACCAGAATCCTTATCAAGTGGTATCTCCATGGTCAGGGAATGATATCCCCACGGTCCAGCTTCCTCAGGAGAGGAAGTTTTCTGTCAAACTTTTCTCTGGTTCATTCTTGGTTTTCGAGATGTTCTTGGGTAGGAGGGGTGGTGGTGTTCATCTAATTGCCTTTACATGTACATGTCTTATTAATATAGCAAATGCTAATATAAAGCAAAACAGTTTATTTACTTTTGTCTAATATGATCCTTTTGTGACCATTACTAGCTAGTACAAATTAGGTTACCTACTTACCACAACTGTGGAAGTTGTTCTGGTTTTCTGAATTGAGAAATTCAGTTTTGAGAGAGGCAGTGAAGGGGTGAAAGACCATGCAGCCTTAACAATTGCATCCTTTTTCTGCAACAATATAGGACCTGCAGTTTCAAGTCTAATTTGCACATATTCAAGCTTTAAAAGTCACATTTACATAAAGTATATAAACTGACAGAAGTTACATATTACACAAAAGGAAAGAGAGAGAAAATGAAGACAGATCTAAAGCTCTGCAAGCCACGTTTGCTGCAGAAAATTTTGGTGATATGAAGTCTTGCTTATCAATCAGCACAAGGGTGAAACAACATAGAAATAGGCAGCGTCTGACGGCTGATGAAAAATTTGAATTTACTCTTTGTTTTGCAAGAAGCTACAGATGAACAACAACAAAAATACTATGCCAGCTGGAAAAGCTGCTGTTTGTGACTCTGGCTCAATGGAACACCAAACCTTGTGGCTATGTCATTTATGAATTATTAAGCCTGACAGATTCCAGAGTCACTTGGCTGTTGTGCCAATTAGAACAAACCCTGGATGATTAGGTAAAGTTAAATGTGGACCACTGAATACAGATAGCTCCCTGAATTTCACCATTTGTAGATATTGTAAATTTTTATGTATGGCTTTCAAGAAAAAAAGTTCTATGTACAAATGCATTATAGACCTTATTCTAATTAATGTTGCCCTTGAGAGCAACAGATGTGTAACACTTAACCTGTTTACTGAATGTATCCCAACAGCTACCCTGGAACAACACTAGAGATGGAATGGAAATCAACAAAAAATTGTGCTACTTCAGCAAACTCGGAGACAGGGGTGACAACTTATTCTTCCTATGTACTGAGGAGTCAATACAAGCTACTTGATTTTAAGGACATCCCGACAGTTTTATTATACTTCTGCCTACATCTTTATTGTTTTTCAAGCATTGTCTTCCGTATTACTCTTGAAAAATGAAATGCTACTATGTAGATTTAGTAGTTGCATTCATCTGGCAATTCCCTCTTCTAAAAGTGTCAGTGTTGGCTTCTTGCAGTCAAAGTTTCAGCCTGCATAATAAACTCACCCAAAATTAAACACAATTTAATAATCTAATGTATTGTTACTAAGTTGTAGTCTCGAAAGTTATGCTAAGCTCTTAAACCTTTCATTGTTTTCAGGAAGTGAAAGCCATCTTACAGGTCTGTAGTTGTCACATAAAGCAAAGGCAAACCTGAAACATGCTGTTTAAATTTAGTGCAGGTGCAGACATGAAGAGAAACTCTAGTTTGAAAATAGGAAATTCCTCTTCTGGAAATGTGGCTACTGTGGTGGAAGTTTTGCCAGACTGTTCACTGCAATATTCGTAATCACTGCTTACTTTGGCATTCAGTCTGTAATCATGCAGTCTGAATTACGTTGCAGGGCTGTATAATATATTCTGCAAAGAAAGCATCTTATATATTGTTACACTTCATCATTGTCTAGTCCAAATTCAGCAACATTTGCTATCCCATAATAATTTGAAGATAATCCAAGCGCTATAGTATTCTGAGTTGTAGTTTCCTTAATGGACCAAAAGAAAAAGCTACCAGTCATATTTCTGCTGCATATTGCCCAAAATCCAGGGCAACACTGTGACATGTGATAGATTTTTCATATTCTATCTTTAGAAAAAAAAGGTGTACACATGTGTGAATTGTATTTTATGCAGAATCCAGAGACATTTCGCTGTAAATAATCACTGAAGTACAGTATTAAGGTAACGACATCCACATGATTTGGAAAGGTTCAGGGCAGAGCTTGAAGTTAAAACTTTTTTGATATAAGTACTGATACATGTATGAGTGAACCATTTCTCACTCCGTGTAAAATGTCCCCTACTACCAGGCTTGTCACTGTTTTACTGGTCACCTGTGAGGTTACATACAAGCATAACTAAGGTCTGGTCATTTCTCAAGACTTTTCCAAGTCACTGCTTTCTCTCTTGCCTTATGATGGGTTAATGATGTATAAACCAGCTCATTAAAAAGCTCTGTCTAATGCTGCTGCTACATCTAATATCAGTTTTGTTCTTCAGCCTCAGGGCTTTTTTCTTTTTATTTTTTTTTTCTTCTTTTCCACATGAAAATACATCCTTAGAGTCCAGCACTGTTTAATGAATAACATAAGCAGGGGCAGAATTATCATACATTCATTGGTTTAATAAGAATGTTTCCTAAACGTTTCAGGAATCTGTTTTATCCTCAGACAGGTCAAAGTACCTCTGTCAATATTTAAGCTGTATTGACTCATGGCTTGATTGCAATGCGTAATGCTGACTGCATCAATCTTCCCATAAAGCCTGGTTTCTGCTTCTGACAAAACTCTATTGATACATTTGATTCACCCTGACATTGCAAAGCCAAAAAACTGCTGAGATTTTCACTCTCCATAAATTTGTGTATATTATTAACCTGAAAAGACACACAGCAACATCCTGCTAGGTTAACTGCTGCTTCTGTTTATCCTTTTTGGTTTTAAATGCAAAAATTAAACAAAGCAATAACAAGCATACAAAACCATATAAGAGTATAGAAATAGGCTTTAAATTGTATCCTTTCTTGTGAACAACTTCTCATTCCTCACAGAAACCAAAGGTAAACCAATAAAACCTCAAAGCATTTTGTTACTGGCATTAAACAATTCTTCCCAGCAAAAGATCTTGGCGTGTGCTTAAGTTTGTAATGTTACAAAGTCCTTTGCTGAAGAGATATATGTTTAGATGCTAAAAGCTCTTGTTGAGCTGTGCCAAAGATTACTTGCTGGTTTATAATCAAAAGTACTATAAATTGATATGTTAGTTTGCTGTCTTGTTTTTAAAAGGAAAATACAAATTGCCAATAATAGAAATGCACTTATCCATTTTATCCATATATTATTGTTCCTTTTGGGTTTTGATCTCTAAATTCAGTTAATTTGTATGAAAAATAACACACATTCACATGAATACCAAATCACATAGTTCATCAGAATATCTCTGTTCTAGGGTTTAGATCAGATAGTAGATGGGGGAGTAAATGGGGATGGTCTGAAAACTGCTGAAATCCATTGCATGCAAGTATTAATAAATGCAGAACTGATTTGTTGGAAGACAATAAATTCAAAAGGCACGTTAAGACAAATAGGAGACAATGAGCTTGTTGCCACAAGATGTATTTGAAACAAATGTCTCAGACTTGAAAGGAAGATTTAGATATGTCTTATGTATTTACCCTTATAGAAACAATATTCAAATATGTGGCAACTTCTGGTTAAGACAGCAGTAGATTAAACAAAATGCATCCCCATAAACACCCCCATGCAAACTCTTGGTGTAGCAGATGCATGCAGAAATTCTTGCAGAACAAAGAAGAGCTGGTGTATCACTGTTGAGCAGTCATAAATGGATAGGCATCTGCTCTTTTACTTTCTATATATCTTTGCTTAGAAAGTGTAAAAACAGGTTAGGAGTCACAAATGCTTCCTATTCATTACAACAAAATTTTATGGCAGGTTATAGAAATGTACTGTGGTATACAAAATAAAATTTTTAGAGATAGTTCTTAAGGACCAAATAGTAGGTCTCTGAAAAATAATCTGGAGTACAATTGTTGTTACTTGTTAAATGTGCACTACTTGATATTCATTTTTAGGTAGTCTTTTTCTAGGGGTCAGTTCTCTTTTGGCTGACATCCCATATAACTTCATTGACTGAGATGTGATTGTATATATGACAGCTCAAAACATGAAGACCATATTTGGCCCAAATGTCTATGGGGTAGAAAACTAACTAGTGTACATCAACTTAAACTGACCAACTTTGACTTATATTATCTCAGAGACTGTCCTTTATTTTTGCATTTCATTTAATTTTTGACTCACCTGAGAGCAGTGATTACCCTTGCCTCAGGGGATTTCTAGTCAGCACTGCAATTTGGTTGAGGGTCTGAAATTAGTGATTTATAATAATGACTCTTCATTGTTGCATTGTGTACAATATTTCTTTTTGTCCAGCAAACAGAGACAATATTAAAAAATTATGCTTGTACAGTCAATCTTATGATTGTAATGATGTTTTCTTCTCTACTGGCTCAATTTCTGGGTTAGGCATCAATAGATAACATTTTACAATGTCACAGCAAACTGACTTTAAGGGTACTCTGACACATTAATATTTTTAATTGTCACAGTTTACTACAGGAATGTCCAGAGACTCTGTCAATAGAAAAATTCAAGATACAGCCTGCTCGTATCTACTTGGTTAATTTCCTGAATTGTTGAGAAACCTGTTTCTTTATGTTGTATGTACATTGCTGCTTTTACACTTGTGACTAGTTCTGCCTTCGTAAGGATACAAGGATCCTTAGAGCAAACACAGTAATACTATGAGAAACAAAGGACAGACCATAAAATCTATGGCTGTAACAGAAGAAGATTCACACATAAAGATGACAGCAAATTGTTGCCAGCTATTAATCCAAATAAATAAGTAATTACATATTCTTACTGTGTTTCAGAATACCGGGTAACAGTTTATTGGCACTACTTTTCTCACCATAATGACTAGTGGTTCCAGGCTATGTCTGAAGCTGGTAGCATCAAAAAAACATGCTGAAATACACAAGCACTGGAATATGAAGAAGTCCTCACCTGCCTTCCTTGGCATCAAAGAAAAAGTGGCACCCCAACATCTCAGGCTACGAAGATTTTGCTCTGCATAGAGGGACCCTCTGGTTCATGGTGAAGCTACCTTAACAAATACGCAGTAGTACTGGAGAAATGTCATGCTCCAGACAAAGACTCAGACTTAAATGCTTCTCTTGCAGGACAGTTAGATTATTTAGGTTATCCTTGTACTAAAGTTAATTGCAGATCTAGCTTATTTTGAAAATGACCTGTGAAGAAATAATAGTGGTTATCAAAGTCACAGACTTCGTACATGACAGCTATTGCAGACAGCAGATATTTATTTCTACAGTATGACATGAAACATGTAGTTGAATATACATAGTTTATGAAGTTAATGGGCTATTGTATCATGAGCTCTAGGTAAAGAATCAGCCAGTGTAAAAATAATCTCCTCCTAATGAGGGACTTCCAAAGAGACTAGCACATGGTAGACTACACCAGGGACAAACCCATGGCTGGTCATTATGAAAACTTATTTCTAAATGAAATAATGAAAATACCTTTTCTTTGTTACTAGAATATATTAATCCTGGTTTAGAGCAGCTGAAGTCTCTGTGGGAAACAAGAAGTATGGTATAAAAAACAGTGAAGGAAGGAAGGAATTTTTAAGTAGAATTTCCATATCCTTTGAACTTGAAAAATGTGATTTTAATGTAATCAAGTGCTAATATGGCATGCAAAATAGAATGAAATTCTATTCCTGCTCAAGTTAATGGCAAAGTTACTTGTTGTCCACAGAGTTACATTTTCTCTCAAAATCTATAGTCTCATGTTCCCTGAATGTGCTGTGAACTACGTGTTTTAGAAATTACGACTATTTCTCCTGATAAAAATAGTTCATTTTGACTACAATATGCAAATCCCACCTAGGAAGCCCGCTACTTTTTTTAAAGTGTCTTTATGACATTAAGGCTGAAAATTCACTGAAGCTGTCACACAGGAATTCACAGCACTTACAGATTTTCCTGGAGCTTGAATTTACACTTCAGGAACACAGTGATGAGCACAGTGAAAATGGGAGAGGGTCTTTATGGAGCTTTTTTCTACATTCTTCTCGTAATGTTACTGTTCTCTAAACCTCAGGAATACAGCCATTTGGCGCTGTTCATTGATGAAGTAACAGAACAACTCATACTCCAGACAGGACAGTTAAACTTTGAAGTGCTACTTGAGAGTTTACAGAAAAATTGAGAAGATTGTAATTTAGCTTAACTCAATTATTTGTTTTACAAATAAATTAATGCAACAGAAATATATTTGCCAATATAATATTTTAATTTATGTAATTAGCATTGTAATTGTGAAATATTATTTTTAAAGTTAAACACGATCTCTAAATTAAGGTTTTCTACTTATCAATACACTGCAGTGTCCAATTTACGTAAAAAGAGCCATTTATTCCAATGTCATCTTGATTGCTGAGAGTTTACATTTTTTTCTTGCAGATTATCAATTTAAACTACTTGAATATACACCAGTTCACTGTAATGTTCTTAACTTGTGTTTCAATGTTATAAATTCACTTGGCAAACTGGTCTCTGAGGAACACATGTTTAGTTTCAGCCAGAAAGAACAGCTGCACACACAGAGTGGACTCATGCAACACATAAATGTCTGGGAAAGTCCAGGTTTTGGGGACAGATGATCTGTGGAGATTATAACCTGGACCCAAAAAAATATAGGAAGTTGTTGAAAGGACATTGTTTTTACTGGTGTTTGCTGAGGTAGGGGAGGGAAGGCCAAGGAAATCCAGTTCCTATATAGACAGTGCTGGCTAGACTACTCAAAGCATGAGTCTAGATTCAGGCTTAGGGGGCATCTGGGTGAACGCACAAGCACTGGTAGAACAACACACACTTGAACTTGCTGATATTTGCTTCATTTTAGGAAGTTCTGACACTTAAAAAAAGTAAGGAGTTATCCAAAGCCTACTGAGACCAAAAGTTATCTTTTCCAAGTAAAAGGAACAGGAGTTCATCACATTGCCTCCACACAGAAGGGTCTGATGCTACTCCAGTGAAATTAGAATAGCATAGCATAGCATAGCGTAGCATAGCATAGCATAGCGTAGCATAGCATAGCATAGAATAGAATAGAATAGAACAGTAAGCACAGCACAGCACAGAGTATTTCAGTTGGAAGGGACCTAAACCAATCATCCACTCCAACTGCCTGACCACTTCCGGGCTGAACAAAAGTTAAAGTATGTCATTAAAGGCATTGCCCAAATGCCTCGTGAACACTGACAGGCTTGGGGCATTGAGCACCTCTCTCAGAAGCCTGTTACAGTGTTTGACCACCCTCTTGGTAAAGAAGTGTTTCTGAATCACACAGAATCACAGACTGTTCGGGGTTGGAAGGGACCTGGAAAGTTCATCTAGTCCAACCCACCTGCCAGAGCAGGACCACCTAGAGTAGGTCACACAAGAACGCGTCCAGGTGGGTTTTGAATGTCTCCAGAGAAGGAGACTCCACAACCTCTCTGGGCAGCCTGTTCCAGGGCTCTGCCACCCTCAGAGGGAAAAAGTTTTTCCTTATGTTAATGTGGAGCCTCCTGTGCTACAGCTTGCACCCGTTGCCCCTTGTCCTGTCATTGGCCATCACCGAGAAGAGCCTGGCTTCATCATCCTGACACTCGCCCTTTACGTATTTATAAACATTTAACGAGGTCACCCCTCAGTCTCCTCTTCCCTAAGCTCAAGAGACCCAGCTCCCTCAGCCTTTCATCGTAAGGGAGATGTTCCACTCCCTTAATCATCTTTGTGGCTCTGCACTGGACTCTTTCAAGCAGTTCCCTGCCCTTCGTGAACTGAGGGGCCCAAGAACTGGACACAAAGTGTCAAGTCTCAACCTCCCCTGATGCAGCTTTGAACCGTTCCCGCACGTCCTGTCACTGAATCCCAGGGAGAAGAGCCCAGCACCCCCCTCTCCACTTCCCCTCCTCAGGAAGCTGTAGAGAGCAACAAAGCAACCCCTCATCCTGCTTTTCTCCAAACTAGACAAACCTAGAGTTGTCAGCCACTCTTCATAGGACAGGCATTAGATTTTGGGGTCAACAGAAACCAGGTCAAGCGAAACCTCTCTTGCAAGCAGAGCTGACTACTGTGGAGAAAGTGGCTCATTCTTCAGACCTACATACTTATGTTGAAGAGGGGCAGAGAGAATACCTGTGCTGAAGGGAGATCCTCTTTGGAAGATTTCATGCTCTGTTCTGCAGAAGAAGGATTGCATAGCTTGAGTACAGCCAAATATGACCAGCTTTTTTTCATTCAGACCAGCAGATTCACAAGTGAACACAGCAAAGCAGATGACCCAGGATTGAAAGGTACCTGAAAGTGGGAAAGCAGATGTAATGATTGGTTTCACTCAGGACAAAAATAGAGGGGAACAAAGAATAATGGATTAAGATAGGAAGCTGATAGAATATTCAACATACCAGGATCAGTTTTAGACTACCCGGAGTTGCTGCAGAGAAAATGGAAGACTGTAAATTTAAAACATCAGATAAGTGGGACAATTTTTTTTTAAAGTATGCAGGAATCATGCTTAGATGGGTAACAGATGTGTGAAATACAATAGTGATTTCTATCCAGTAGCCCAAAGATGTCTTCATTCCAGGACAATGTACACTGTAGATTCTGAGAAATCTGGTCTACTTAAACAGATCAAGCATAAAATATTTACTGTGTTCTGTTACATCCCTACTTACATGGTTCTTACTTAGTTTGAAATCAAAGAGAAAAGTAAGGTAATTAGAATCTTTTGTGTATGTGTATAAAAAAGGGGATAACAAAACACTGGAGTAATACATAAAAATACATAAAACCAAACACTTTTTATGGCAATTAAAATATTTTGGGGAAGTATTTTCAACAGTGTTTGTGTGCTTATGAAAATTATATATTGAACTTTAGAAACACGAATGTTCATTTCAAGACATCCTTGAATTTGAGCTCTGAGTTTTAAAAAATAAAAATCTATACTCATCACAGAAACACACTGCCTGCTTAGGACTTTAACTGGTATTCTTAGATCATAAAAAAACCTAGTTTCCTGCAAGGAACTGCTGTTGTTTTGATAAAGTTTGCATACGTTTCTTAGCTAAATTAACACACCAAGGAGTCTGCAACAGAAATTAAAATGAACTCTTAAACTTTGGTTCACTTGTTGGGGTTTTTATTTTTGGATATATTTTTTGTTTTCAGTTGTCAGTTCTCACATATATTTGTACAACATTTAATAGATACCTTTCTCTGCAACTTCTATTATTTGAAAATCTGATTTCAGGAATAACTTATTTTTATTTGCCAAACAGAATATTTCACTTTATTTATTCAGGCCTTGGGAAATAGTAATTTGAAGGATGACAGAACTTTGATTTCCCAGGAAGACAGAGAAGACATAATTTGGAGAAGTTTTAGCTGTTCAGAAAAATATTTGAAACTCCCAAGTACTTTTTTCAAATCATTCTGTAGTTCTTGTTCAAAGCATACCAGGACTGGCAGCTTTAAGGCCTCAGATTAGAATCTTTGTTAAGATATGGAGAATGGATTTCAGCCCCTTCAACCCCAATGCATGTAACCTGTATGAAAAGATACTGCAAGAAAAAGTACCTTGAGCAAAACCTACTAAGACTGTTACTTGAATTTCTTTTTTTATCCTCCCAGCCTCCCTGAAAAAATCCTACTGTTTCTGGAGATACTTTGTCACCACACATCAAAACTGGAATTTTGTGACTTTTATGCGGATTAGTCACATCCTGGAGCAATCCTAGATCAGAGACACCCAATGTGAGTACTTACAACTTATTTGCTTATGCTGATGGCCAAGACCCAGAAGACATTGTCAGAACCACTGGTAGCTGAGCTTGACTGACACTGGGGTACATCTGCAACAGTAGAACTACTAGCAGTCAAAGACCAAGACTTTATCATAGAAGAGGAAGGCATATATGTAAAGAGAGCAATTATGAGAGCCAGTCAAGGTGACAATAAGGAGCAGAAGTTAACAGCCCTGAGACTTGAGGACTGGAGCCAAACTTCAGGAGCGAAAGATCAGGCTGCAATTGGCATCTGACCTCTGTGACCTGACCACGTCAGGCTCCACATCTTTGGCTGAAATGAGGAATAGTGATCACTGTCAGAGAATGAACATTTGACTAAATACGCCCAATCCACCTTGACAGCTCCTGTCTTAACACTGTCAGGATCTCTGACTTCAGGGATTTACTCTGCTGAGCTCTGAGACAGTACTATTGTTTTAATTTACTGATTTTTTTTTTTTTAGTTCCTCACAGTTATTTTCTTCCCAAAGTCACTGTGTCATAGAATTGCTTGTGGTTGTAGTCATAATAAACTATATTAATCCTTTTCCCAACCAGCTGAAAATAAAGTGTATTTGTGTCTATATCTGCAGTTCACTCCTGTTTATAGTCTCTTCTCAATCCAAAACCATATCTGAAACCAACTATTGCAGTCCTCGCAGTGCCTGTTTGCCAATCTCAGGTTGTTTTTCACATCATTGTTGCCTAGTTCCAGGTTTAAAACCTCACCACTTTTAAAAATTCCCGGCTGTTGCATTCCAGGAAAGTGTAAGCATAAAGAGATCTATTCAAATGTTTGAAACAGATGTACTTCAATCAGTGGAAATCTGCCCACATCTGCAATTGGGCCTTCTTGAACTAAGTACTCATGGTGAGAAAAGGATACTTGAGGTTCTTGGGTAGCTTGCGTGACAGTATGATTTTTCTAATGAATTTTTTAAAAAGGAAGGCCGAAAAGAAAAAGTAACATCAGATTCAGTCACCCATCCTCATGCTTCATTCCAGAGCATGTTAGTCACGTAATGTCCCCCAGGTGGGTATGACAGTAAAAGGAAATTAACTTTTGTCATTTAGTATCCTTACTTTACCTCACATTTGAGGCTAGATTGAATAACTAGAGCAGCAGATGCTATTTCTGCTGCTATTGAAAATAAAAGCACTGTGTTGAAATTAAAGTGAGAAGAACACTGTAAGGTAATGAGATTATGCTTCCAATTTCCCATGTGTATAAAAAATACATGGAATTAGACTAGTTCTAGGTATTTATATCTTCTTGTTAGAAGCTAACATACAGTATTAATGCAGAAGACTCAGGTCAATTCAGGCTTCACAACATTAACAAGGAAAGGCAGCCTAGGGGACAAAGAAAATAGTTCCAGGGGATTCGTATCCTTATATTTCATACTTCTGATGGAAGAAAAAAAAGTGATGCAAAACCACTCAGAAATTCTACCTTTGCTTCTTATCGCAGGGAAGGCACTAAATGAACAGGAACAAGGAAGGGAGGGAAGTATGAAAAAAGCTGCTCTAGTCGCATAATATTCATCATCTGAAAAAAAAAGAAAGAAAAAAAATGTGCTCAGAATTTTGTATACTGAAATCTGCTCCTACAGACAATACACTGCACATATCGAAATGTCTGCCAAATTTGTCTATAGTCTCATGAACAGAACATGAATTGCTTGGATACTGAGAAGTTTGATTACTTAGTGGTGGTGTGGATTTATATCTCAAGTGGCAGCATGGAAGAAAACCTCATTTAATGACAAGATAGTTTGATACCGTGAACTCCAGTCAGCTCTAATTTCTGTGAATTGTGTAAAGGAAACAGACTGAGGTTACAAGGTTATTTTTAAATGGGGAAATTAGTTTTAGAAATATTTCATTATGTTTTCTATCCCAGTTAATTTAAACCTGTCTTAGGTTCGGATAGGTTTTTTTCAGTTTATGTTTCTCACTGTCAGTGTTCTCCATCAGATCTAGAAGCATGCATCAACAGTAAAGGCAGCCTATCTAAAAAGTGCTGTGAATAATACCATGGAAGTAAGAATATACAGAGTTCTTCTCTTGCACAAATCTTACATCCTTCTTGATGCAAAGGTCTGAAAAATAGGAAAATCTGGTCATTCAAAAGATGATTAGCAGAGAGGTCATGGTTCCTGCAAGACTGCTTTTTTTGGTCCTCTTTCAGAAAATATGCAGAAAAAGAGATCACAAGAGACCTAAGGAAGTAAAACTGACTTCTGAAACTAGGAACTTTTTGCTGGTTTTGAATAGTTTAGCAGTCTATTGACAGTTGATCTGTTGACACTCATCACAAAGATGTTGAGGCAAATTTCATCGTGGATGTTATGGGCTGGGGAGGAACTCATTGCAGACAAAATTTACACCACCAGACAGCACATCTGGCTGCAGGATGGCTTATATGCCCTAGTGTAGAAGTCTTTTCTTGCTGGGTTGATAAGATATTAGTGTATCTAGAAGAATGGATGTTAGCTGTCATAAATCAGAATGGAGTTACAAACGTATAGGTCTCCTTGTCCATAGAGGAGATTACAATTTGGTGAAATCTTTCGGCTTTCTGCCCTTAGTAAGAACAGTATTTATTCAAGGATCATTATGCCCCCTCAGAATAAATTAAAAGTAGCCTAACTTTGAGAATGGCCTCATCCATCTTTTTTTTTTTTTTTTTTTCCTGCAGAAGAAGAATGCCATCAACAAGCTGATACTATGCTATTTCATTCCCCCAGTGGAACAGAAAAGTCTACATTTCTTTGAAACTAATAGAATTATGTCACTACTGGATAACTGTAACTCCAGTCCAGAGACATTATTAAACCTCTTAATCTATGGCTGATATATGGTTGTTGAGTCAGTAGAAAGACTCCTGGGTTCCAGGGCAACGCTGTACTTCGAAAAATATATATGAGTAAAAAGTGTATATACACAAACAAGTACATCAATATATGTTTCCCAGTGTTTGCAAAGTAGGGGTTCAATTTCTTACAGACTTGCCTGCACTGTTTCTGCATTTTGCAAGCATTGAGCGATCAAATTCCTTTGCATAACTGGTCATTAAATGTTTATTAAAGAATACTTCCTTAAAAAATGTTTCCATTCAGCATGTCTGATGTCTTCAATATATTTCTTGGTAGATCAGGTTCCTGTATTCGTCAGGAAAAAAATTCACCTAGAATTTGATTGCATGTCTTAGTAGCCTAACAAAGTTGTGTTTGTGTGCAGTTATTGTAAAAGGGAAAAGAGTAATTAATTGTCTACATAGCATAATATTTATAACAATCCAGCTTAAGGAAAGGTCTATGCAGGATTGAAAGATAAATATTGAAAATTCTCTAGTATTGTCTAGTCTGCTTATCTGTTTCCTGTCTGAATTCCCCCACTGTTCTTAGATTTTTTTTCCCCCAAAGATTCATATTACATTTCCTGAATTCTTTTTTAAACTTTTAATATGACAAAAAAAAAAGTGTTAAATCACAGTGGAAAAGTAGACCATAAGTGAAAAAAAAAACGTGTATTAACTAAGCAACATTGTTGAAATGTAGCCAGCACAGAATTTCCATTAAAAATTTATATATAATTCATAATATGAAAATCTATTTGGGAAATCTCAGTCTCGACAGACATGAAAACAGAAAAAGAAGGTAATTTCAAGGATTATAGTAGTGGGAATTTTCTATTTAAAGATTTGCAACATTATCGCCTTTCATTGTGATTTAATTATATTATGTTTCTGATAATTTTTGAGGAGAATTGTGGAAAAGTTTGTCAAAAGAAATGGAAACTTGTTCAGTCTCTTGCTTAAGGTGGAAAGTCTGCTTACACTAACATTTTGAGTCTCACCAAGAAAATTCTTCGTAAACACTGTGACAGTAGGATAAATAGTAAGCTGCCATTTTAAGTGTACACTAAATCCCTCTTTGATCTTCAAATGAAAGTGTGACTTAATGGAGACACATCGACAAAGCAATCACTAAATCTTCTTATGCATCATTATTTAGCACAGGTTTTTCTGTAGATATGATTCATTGGGACACTTCATTGTTTAGTCACCCTTGGAGTAACGCTTCAGTTCGTGTATAGAAATAGTTAAATGGCAGTATTTTACAGTTAGAGAATGTAATTTTTTCATATGGACACAATAGTTTGTAGACTAAATAACTTTGTTATATTCATGGAGATCCATGCATGCAAATATTCACATTCAATCTATATTGCTTCTCTCTTAACTTGTCTTTTCATTAGTAGTTCATGGTTACTTGGTGTTTTCACATCAATTATCACACATTGGAGAAGTTTTGATCCTAACGAGACACATCAGAAACAGAGAATTCAAAAGGGTTTCCCCTCATCAGAACTGCATCCATAGCCATGTAACTTTTATTAAATTGCATTTTGTCCGAGACTTGATTCCAAGTATGTCTGGACAAAATCCAGATATCTAGGCAAATTCCCAAGCTGTATTTGAGATAAAATATAGAATTGATTTAACAAGGCAGTGACACATGGTTGGAAACATGTGATATTATCACTTCCTTAAATGAAAAGGAAGAGCAGGAAATGCTTTGTCTCTATCTTTCAGAACTGTAATGCTACAATTTTCCTACATGCATCATAATCTCTAAGAAAATAGTATTAAATAAGGCAAAATACCTTACCTAGTCTCTTTCTTGTATTCTGCGTAACCATAGGCTCTGTATCTTGCAAGTGCTTCACAAACCACCTTTGTTTATTGCCAATGAATCCATGTGAAACTAGATTATGCCTTATTATTATTTTTAGCTATTATCACCTTGTTCATTGATGATTGACGATTGCAAATGCACTAAGATTCGTCTTCTAAAGACAGCAATACAAACAAAAAATCCTAGTTGAAAATACTGGGTTTTTTTCAGTAATGTTGTTCAATTCATGTCAGCTCTTATGACAGAATAATGCACATAACAGCTGAGCATAATGTTTGAGGTTTATTTTTAAGTGATGTCAGTACGATTTTTCAGAACTATTTCTGGCATGTCTAAATTAATTTATATAAATAGTCAATCTGCCAGCAGTTCATGAAAAAGAAGTTTGCTGGGACCAAACGCTATGAATCTTGCTTTACAACAAACTAAAACAGTTTTTATATAGCAATATATTTAATACTCACATGAGTAGGAAGCACTCTGGCTGCATTTAGGAGAAGTTGACTATATGAAATACTGTTTAAACTTAGCTCAAAAATATAATATAGAGGCACTGTTTCACTTTCACAAGATAACTTCTCACTTAGTCAGTTTAACTTAAAAGACTGTTTTGCTTTCTTTGCCTAAAGTAGTTATAAAAATTTTTTGCTTTTTCACTCATCATGTGCTTTACTGGCTTTACAGTGATGGCTAGGAACAGATAATTATATTGTACTACCATTTTTGTTGCTGTTTCTTAGAAAAGGTTCTAGTTGTTTGACAGTTTATACCACAATAAGCTTTGCAACTTGTTCATTGACCTCTTCTCCGTTTGTCATGGTTTTTTTATTTAAGTTTTATTGTCTTATCTGTAATAGTACAATAATTTGAGTAGTAGTACCAGTTCTTTAATGAGTGTTATATTTATGTCAATTGTTCATCTTTGGTGTTGATACCTAAAGGTACTTTGGCTGAGTAAGTTAATTTTTGTCCTCCAACCTCCTTATCTATCTTATTTTTCTCAGGCTGCAGGTACTACTACAGGATCCCATTGCGCCTCTGAAAATTTCATTATTCTGTGAGCTTACTCTGTGCCTCGTGTACCAGTGTGTGTTCACAGGCTGACGTAAGTATGTCACATCAGGCAATTATTGCCCTGGTGTGATTCACTGGCAAGTTTGTTCTAAAAAAAAGACTTATTGGCAAGAGGATGGAAATAGAAGCAGTCTTCCAGTGGGAAAGATTTAGTTTAGAGAAGTTTGTTTTGGTTTACTGCCTAAACACTGCTATTTGGCTTAGTGTGGTTTGTCATGTGACATCCTAAAGAGGTAGTTTACATCAAGAAAATTCCCTCCCCAGTCAAGGGACTACCTGTAGATTAAAGCTTCGTGCAATTGGAAGACTGTCACATGTCGGTCCATAAGGAATTATATATATATATATATATATATATATATACATATACACATATATATATATATATAAACACTTTGGTAGTTACAACAAACATTCCTAATTCAGAAAGGTGAATGCTATAATTCTGAGAAAATTTCAGGTTTGACCAAGCAACTGTCATTAAAAAAAAACCCCAACAAACCAAACCAAAACAAGATAGAAAAAGATTTTCCAGCGAGAAGCCCTGCTTATGGAATTTAGGATCACGTTTAACTGCTATTGGAGTCTCTATCAGATTCATTTTGTTTTGGAGAGAATATTGATTTTTTTCTTCTTTTTGTATACAGAAAGAGAAGGCTAAGTTCTTCCTCTCATAAAACAGGACAGAGGATTTCGTATTTCTTTCTGGGAATTTTAAACTGAACAGGCTTCAGAGATTGTTGGGAAGTAAAACAACGTAAGAATGCTTTATTCTATCTTTATTCAACCAAAATGTCAGATATGCAAAAAAAGGCTAAACTAGTTTACTGGTTTCAAGGAGCTACAAATATTGATAAAGACAACATTATAATTATTGGATTGCATACTATTCCCTCATGGAATTAGCACTATTTGGATTACGGGATTTCCAGGGTTTCCCTTCTTTCTGCATGCAGTTGCATTTGTGAAACTCTATTCTTACCTCTCTCCACCTGTATAATTTTTGCTTTGTATTGACTGTTGGAGTTTGTACCCCCAAAATGCTGCTCTTCTTTAGCAATTGAGTTTAAATGGAGTAACTTTTTCTGTGGCAGACACTTTAAGCTTTTCTCCTAGGTCAGCTGCAGACATGGTGCTCATCCAATCTAGTGTGAGCAACACAGAAGGGATACTAGCTTTGAAGAGACCGTCATGTTCATGTGCACAGAGAAATGATAGGAGGGCAACTGTGTCTGATCATTGTGGAATACAGTCCAGATTTTCAGCTTTGCTGAAATAGCAGCACTCTGTTTTGTTGAACTGTAGATGGGAAAGTTTTATATCCTGTCTTCTATCTACATTGTGTAAGGTGGTTCAAAGAATCTGCTAAGAAAGATAACATTTTCTATAGGCTTCCTATGGTTTTGTAAAACATTTTAGAATCATAGAACATCTCGAGTTGGAAGGGACCCATAAGGATCATTAAGTCCAATACCCTGCTCCTCACAGGAGTACCTAAAACTAAACAAGTATGACTAAGAGTGCCATCCGGATGCAACTTGAACTCTGACAGGCCTGGTGTCATGCCCACTTCCTGGGGGAGCCTGTTCCAGTGACTAACGACTCTCTCAGTGAAGAGTCTTTTCCTAATGCCCAATCTGAACTTTCCCTGACACAGTTTCATTCCATTTCCCCATGTCCTATTGCTGGTCACCAGGGAGAGGAGCAGCACCTCCCCCTCCACTGTCCCTCTTGAGGAAGTTGTAGGCTGTGGTGAGGGCACCCCTCAGCCTTCTCTTCTCTGAGCTGAGCAAGCCGAGTGACCTCAGCTGCACCTTGTAAATCTTATCCTTGGGGCATTTCACCATTTTGGTCACCCTTCTCTGGCCACTCTCTAATAGTTTGATGTCTTTCTTATATTGAGGCACACAAAACTGCACACAGGACTTGAGGTGGGGCCACACCGGTGCAGTGCAGAGTGGGGTGGTCACCTCTGTAACAGCAGTTGTTACAATATCACTGACAACTAACAAATGTCACCAGAGCACTCATTGATTATGTCTATATGACTAGTGGAAGAACTCAAAGCTTCTTTGCCATGTACCAGAGGAAGACACAACGCCAATTTTCAGACACCTCTCTTGCTCAGCCTTTTCACTCTAGGAAAGACGTTGGGGTAAACTGCGTGGTTTCCACTGTTGTATATCATCTGAAGCTGTAGCTCAAGGAACTTCAAAATTTATTTACACCCCAGTGTAGCAAACAATACCATCATACCCACTGGACTTTATAGATGAGGAAATAGTATGAAGGTGAGCAAAAGCTCAGACAAAGACCCTTTCTCTCCTTTCTCAGGAAATGACTGCTCCACCACAACAGGATGGTATTTCAAAACAACTGTTCTTTTCTTGATAAAGACAATGCATTTAACTTATTACTGGCAAATGCACCAGTGTTTTCTTCACAGACCCCATGTCATTAGTTTGCTCCCTTTTCCTCCCCTCTGACCTGACTGATAGGAATGAAAAGTGGTCATTATGCATCCCAAAGCTATTATTAGAGCAAACACAGGAAGTATAAGAGATCTTTAATAGCTTTCTAAAGAGTTTCATATTCGCTTCTATGGGAGCAATGTTTGGTCAATGAATCAAAAACCTTTGTAGTCTCTTACCTGTCAGCTGTTCCAAAATGCTCTAACAGCATTTTAACAGTGGCCCTTTGCCATTATCTAGGAATGTTTTTGTGATAAGGTTTTAATTGACATACTTATGGAAGAAGGTTGAGTAAAGAGCAATGGCTTCTGACAACTATATTTACAAGTAAATTATCCCACAGTTTGGAGTGTCCCATTTTCCAAGATGCCTTGTTCTAGAAAGACTCTATTTCTTTCTGTCTGCTGAACTGTGTAACAGCTCACAGACTCTCATCATATAGTTATGATTATGAGAGAGAATTTGCTGTGGCAGATATCTAAAAAGCACTGCCAGCCAACAAACCTTTAAAAGTCCCATTTTCCTCTGGAGAAATTCACTGAGTCATCATAATATGACAAGTGTGTGATTTCTTCTTAAAACCTAGCAGCTATCGTAAAACACTGAAATAATAGACTTATTTTCAATGATATTGAGTGAGGCTGAGGTCTTTTAGAACAGAAAAAGTTTAGATGGCAAGGATGGAAAGATAGACAGGAGAAAGTGGGGGGGAAATCCAGAATCAAGAAGAGCAGAAGAAAGTAAAAAAAAAACCTCAAACACAAAACCAAAAAAAGCCCCACCCAACTTGAAAGCAAGACCTAAAATGAGATTGAACTGATATATTTTTAGTACTCTGCAGTGGAAGGAAGAGGCATTTTACTATAATTTGGAAATAATTCTGTGTCACTCTTGAAAATATAAATTGTAACAACTTCAAAATAGCAAGCACTATCTTAGAAGGAAAAGAGTTTGGCAGGTTAAATCTGTATCTCGGTCACATACGATGAGTATGTTATGACATTTCTATCTTCTGCCCAATATAACTACCAAAAAAATATAAGAACTTGTTAACTACCACACACCTTGACATAAGCACGTTTCTTTTCACTGTATGTTTTAATTTCTCTTTCAGTTGGAGAAATCAAGTAGTACTACATACATTTAGCAAATGAGAGCATTTCTCTATTGTCCTAAACTTTTTCATCTGACCAACTTTTCTTAACTAGGAAACTATTGGCCTGTAAAATCCAGACCTCTGTATCATGCCCATGCAGCATTGCATTTCTCTCACTTATTCAAATGGCTAAGAAGGAAATGCTGCTTTAACAAGAAGGTCACAGGAAACTTACTTCAAGGACTGGAGCTGTCCTCGTGAATATGGAATAAGCAGTGGTACTTTCTCTATTTTATTTAGCTATGCAAAGGCTACCTTTCCCAGATGACCTGACACAGACCCAGTCAACACCATCCATAATGAAAATCAATGGCACCGAGTCACTAAACGATTACTCCATCTTCTTTAAAAATGCACAAGTCTTCAAAAAAACAAGGATTCAGAGACTGATTAATTTGCCATTTGCCTGGGAGATTGCACAAGTTGCATTATTTAAGAAGTTGCCTTGTCTTCGTGTCCTCAAAGGATGGACCAAGATCAAAGTCTCAAAGATTTTTGTGTCCCCTGAAAAATAATTGGTGACTATATGATGGGAAATACAGATCTGAGCTACAGTGGTGGAAGTTTTGTTAATACCTGATTGTGTAAGTTCCTGATGAATGTTGTTATTCTGCACACAGAACCCACATTGAACTAGTTTTGCAAACCCCTAAATATGAGCTGGTATTGAAGAAGACATTTTATAAACAGTAATTTAAGTGCAAACCCAGAAAGATATCAACAAAAAAATTTAGAAAAGAAAATTAATTAGGACTAGGACCAAATGCTAAAAGACCATTTTAAGGATGAGATTTTCAAAAGTGTTTTTAAAAGCTGGGCATCCAGGGAGCCTATGACTTTTGTAGGCTCCTAAAACTGCCTAAAATCCAGACCAATAAATGTCTTCATATTTTCAACACAGTCTTCCAAAAGAGGATGCTGCATACTTTTTCATTTCACAAAATATCATCTGAAGTCTCTGCTATGGTGTGCAACAGATATTTGGAGGGAACTGTATACATATGATAATCATAATACTGAACACAAAAACTTTATAGCAATTTCTTCTGCCTAGATGCAAAAATAACTCCTAAACCTGTTCAGAATTAATGCACTATATTCAGAAGAGCCGTACCTTGTTTTCAGCAAAATTACTTCACAAGACAAAGAAGTTTTGTGACAAAGAAAGAGTCTCAGGATGGAGGGAGACTTTTTACCAGGGCCTGCAGTGACAGGACAAGGGACAGCAGTTTTAAACTGAAAGAGCACAGATTTAGATTGGATATAAAGAAGAAATTTTTTATGATGAGGGTGGTGAGACACTGGAACATGTTCCCCAGAAGAGTTGTGGATGTCCCATCACTGGAAGTGTTCGAAGTCAAATTGGACAGGGCTTTGATCTAGTGGAAGAAGTCTCTGCCCATGGCAGGGGAGTTGGACAGATGACCTTTAAATATCCCTTCCAACCAAAACTATTCCCTGACTCTATGATTTCATGATTTTTTGAGTGATTCTGACTTATCCTTGACAGTTGCATAAATAGGTCCACTAGCACTTTCTAGTGGCAGTTGTGTAAGCACTTCAAGCACAAAAAATGCTTTCAGTATCAAAATAAAGAATCAGTAAAAAATGTTGGATACAGCTCTTAAATAGAAAGAGTTCAACACAGAGCAGGAAAAATTGCTCTGATGTTGTCATGTCGCTAAGCCTGTACAGCAATGGCAGCTATAGATTGCTGTATTTTTTTCAGAATTATGTGAAGTATATGATGAGTCTAAGTAGACAGGAAGAAGGACATGAAAGATGTGTAATGAATCATTTCCTTGACAGAAGGATGTGCTGCTTACTGCTGCAAGCAGCAATATAACACCTCTGTGAGTGTCTTTATGCTCAAATTTCACCCTAGCTGCAAGGGATGATCTCAACATAGAATGGCAGAGGCTCTCAGTCTTATACAAAGTCTGCTATTCACTTCCTCTACACTTAACTTCCCCTCTCCTTTAAAGCATCTTCAAAACTGCTTTGGACCTAGTCTTCAGGCTGAGTTTATGTTTTCTTTCAATAGAGGACTATGCGCTTTAAGCAGCAGCTTTCTTTCCAGTGTGCTTGACTTCTGGATCTATTCTCTATATGTATTTGTATCTTAAAAGAGAGGTACTGGCATAAGTGGTATCTATTTAAGTATATGTGTCTATGTTTATGTCTATGTTTTTATATAAATATGTATAGTGTATATATATATATATGTATATATACACTTTAATATTTTCCTTTATATAGTTATTTAATTATCTTTTATTCAGTTCTTTCCGAAGCCTTACTATGTCTTAAAACAGCTCATGTCATTTATAAAATTTAGAAAATATCTTCTGCTATTCTCTGTCATACCAAACCTCATTCCTGTGTTGGTTTTTCATTTATAGCCTGGATACTAGCTGTCAGCACAGAAATGGGTATTCAGATGATCTTCTAGTTTTGTTTCTGAGATGACTATTTCTGCCTTTTAACAGGTGTGCAGTTCAGCTGTCAGTGACCTTTTCTGCTGGAGAGGTTTTTTTTTTTTAACAAAAACCATCACCTGTTACGAAAGTATTACCTATGTGATCTGATTTCTGCAATGTCTAACTGATTTATTTCAGATTCATTACTGTAGAAGTAGGGATTGGTCCTGCAATATTGTTGGCTGTAACTGAAAGCACAGGATTAGGACACACTGACGTACAATAATAATGAAATCTCACATATACTGTGTAATGACAAGTTAAAATAACTGATCACCATGATACAACACTACCAGAGCCACCAAAGCCACCAGAGCCCTGATGCTGGAAGGTATTTAGGCACCTAAGAGTATTGATCTCACACCACCTGACTCCATTATTAAATCAATGGAAACTACTTGATTCTCAAGGCTTCTGTAAAATTAAGCTGTCAATTCAGGGACATAAATATAGATTTAGAAATCAAATTTTAGACACCTGATTTTTTAAAAACTTGACCCTGGGAGACCAGCACAGCAATATTAAAGGTCATGTGCAAATCAAAGAACATTACAAGAGTGCTGTTTTGGGCATACATTTTAAAGATTGACTCCAAAGTGGTAGGAAATTACAAGTCATAATGTAGTTTCTCTCCTGAATCGATTAGTTTGTGGTCTGTATTATTAGTACAATCACTTGATATGACACTGAATGCAACTTTGAAAACAAGGGCATTTCTTCTTTGCTTTAAGGAAGTCATAGCAGCTGATTTGGTTTTTTTTTCTAGTGTCAGTTTGAGTGAGTGCTCTTGATATTTTCTTCAGTTAAAATTAACACTGCCAAAAATCAAGGACCTTTGTTTCTTTGAAACTGTATTAAATTATTCATGCAGGAAAAAAAGAACTTCAAGTCTTTGCTCAGAATAATAAGAGAACATCCTTAGACAGTTGCATTTTGTCTAGTCGATGCTTCCAGACTGCTTCTAAACCAAGCAAGGACTACGCAGGAACTGTGGTGACATACCACTCTGTAGTGGTAGTGTAAAAGCCTTAAGTACAATGATATTGCAGGACCCATCCTATAAAACTGATGGATCCCAGAACTAAAGCCACATTTCTTGGGAGGAGCGGCTGAAGGAACTGAGGTTGTTTAGCCTGGAGAGGAGGAGGCTGAGGGGAGACCTTATCGCTCTCTACAACTGCCTGAAAGGAGGTTGTACTGAGGGGGATGTTGGTCTCTTCTCCCAAGTAACAAGTGACAGGACAAGAGGAGATGGCCTCAAGTTGCACCAGGGGAGGTTTAGATTGGACATTGGGAAAAATGTCTTTGCTGAAAGGGTTATCAAGCATTGGAAGACGCTGCCCAGGGAAGTGGTGGAATCACCATCCCTGAAGGTATTTAAAAGGTGTGTAGATGTGGTGCTTAGGGACATGGTTTAGTGGTGAACTTGGCAGTGCTAGGTTAACGGTTGGACTCTATGATGTTAAAAGTCTATTCCAAACTAAATGATTCTATGATTTTATTTAGTATGTACATATATGAGTGGGTTTTTCTTCCTTTGATGCTAGTTACATACACATTTGTTCCAGGGACGTGTCTGTCACTGTAAGATTTTTTTACAGCAAATGTGTTTACTAGTTAGTTTTGCTCATATAGAAAGTAATCTCTTGGACAGTGAGAAAGAAATAAGCATGGACTAGGGCTGGGCAAATACAGTGACAGATTTCTATATAGATTCTTCTGGATTTCAGAACCTTCTTTCATCAGAGGAAGAGAAATACTGCATCTAGTCTCAGCTAGCTGGACTGAAGAGAGGAAAAGCAGTCTTGCCTTTAATACACGGCTGAGTCTCATGTAGTGGGGAGTTTGGTGCTGTCTTTACCATTTTTCTCCCATGGCACAGTTCTCTCTTCTGTGCCTCAGCTCTCACTTGCATCATCCCTATCCAGGGGGTTGTTTTATCTATACAGGGCCTAAGGCTGAAAGAAAAAAATAAAGGGCATATTCAGCTTTAAAAGCTGAGAAGTCCTATGTGATTACTCTCACACTTTGACACAGAAATTGATTAAAAATATGCACAGCTTTCTGAAAAATCACAATGTACTTCCAGGCAGGTAGGCACTGATGTCTCAGCGCTGGCGCCCAGGCACTTACCCTGGTGGTAGTCCAGCAGTGGGTCAGTGCATCCACGCACACATCCCGCAGCCTCTGCCAGCCCTTCCCACCGCACTGCTCCTGCTCATGCACCTCAGCCTCCCCCTGGGGTATGCGGAGGGATGGGACACGCTCCAGCTCCTGCCAATGGACGGGGCGCTGGCAAAGCCTGCATGCTAGGAAACACACGCTGCTGCACACTGCGGGCTTTCTGTTTCGCGCAGTGTCCAACACAATCTTAGTTGAATTATTTACAGGATATGCCCCGTTATTCATATTCTGCTTTATGCTTGTCAGTTTGTAATGTTTAAACATTTGGTTTTGTTCTGAAATACTAACACAAATAAATACTACCAAGGTTATTTGCAGAAATTACAGTGTGTATTCATATTGAGGCTTTTTTACATAACTGAGTCAAATAATTTACATCAAGTTTAAAACATTACTATAAAGTAAAACCAAACTCATTTTAGCCCTATGCTACACAGCAATATCATTGTAAGATATTCCAGTCCTCTTAGTTACAAATGCCTTTATTATCTCTGGGACAGAAGAACTAATCAAAAATAAAATTAATAATTAGAAGTTCCTAGCCTATCAATAAAAATACAAAATAAAAGTGGTTCAAAGCAAAACAGTATAAGTGAAATAGATCCTCCAGAAGTTCTGCTTTAATTGCAGATTGATTAAAAATTAGAAAACATTAAAATTTATTGCTATGTCTAAGGGTTCTGTACATTTCAATGTAGATAAACTTTTATATCAAGAATTTCCCAGCTTTTTTTTCTCTTTACATAATTCCAGTATAAACCAATAATTTTCATTATAATGTAAAGGACCTGTCATGAAAACACAGTAACTTCACAGTCCTGTGTTTCAGAAATCCAGGACACTGCCTCTATTTATTTTCCCTTGGCAGCTGGTGAATTAATTTGAAATTACATCTCTTCAGTGAAAGCATCTAAAAAATAAGTATCTCATTCCTTTCTTCTTCTGCCTCTCTGTATTTGTTTTTTAAAATTTGGGGGCAGTAGAGTGAAAATGAAAAATACCAAGCTTCATATGGACATACACATTTTTTGGGGTGGTGATCTGAAACCTGACTAATTGAGAGTACTAAAAATATGGATAGTCTTTGTGAAACAAAGGTGCTGTAATACTGCTATACAATTCTTGACATTTTTTCTCATAGTGTGTAACACACACACAGAAAGACATTTTTGTGTAATTGACATGATGGAGAAGGACAACTGATACTATTCGATGAAGGCATGTAAATACAGCTCAGACTTAAAAAAAAGCCACGATCTTTCTGGATGTTATGTAAATTTGCTCAGCTATAACAAAGGAGACTCCTGCTGTGCAGCTAGGTTGAACTGCACTGAAATGGTTACAGACTCTACAGCTGTAGATCTTTGCTCTACTTCTTTATGAATCCCATATTGATGATATTATTTCCCAGAACTGTAGCTGATCTCTAGCTCAGTATCACAAGACAGTGTCTGAGCTTGCTATTTTCACATATCTCATGGCCCTAATATTGACTGCAACCTCTTTGCTTGAGAAGGGGTTTTCTTGCAGCTGAAATGTTTATAGCCACAAACATATTGTCAGTTTGCAAAGAGTAACTGGCAACAGACACAGCAGTCCACAATACTGTGAACTAGTCACTTTTCAGTAACCAACCCTTCACAAATACAAATACAGACAATCAGCTATCCTTTTAAGAAATCCTTACATTGCATATTCGTTTCGTAAAATGCATCAACATGCTGCTTGATGCTAAGTCTCCATGGTTCCCTAAAACAAAAATAATAAAGCAATATTGTGACAGAAATTACAATTAACAGGGATTTTAAACTTCTGTAACAAGGTCACTACATTGCAAAACCCTTCTCTGTTGTTTAAAATAGAAGGACAGACAGTGACTAACAGTTGTTATGACACATGCCTGAAGGAGACTTTACAGCCCAGACTGTATTTAGTAGGTGGATCCTTTTCTTATTGAACTGTAAATATGTCATTTATTTCATAGTATTTCCTGGTAGTGCCATCTATTGTAGACGTGATACAGTAATCTAGGATTAGCAAAAACGTTGGTGGTATATCCCGGCTTTTCCTTTCTTTCTTCCCTTGAAACTGCTCCCCATGAGCCACAGTGAAGGGTGACCTATGCGTCCTTCTGAGGATGGAAATGAAATCGTGCTCTGCTGACCTCTTTGCTCATGCTATCTGAGTGGTCCAGAAAAGTAGGAAGAAGACTGACTCCACCACAGCCCTTTTACCTTTCTCTGCTGCAAGGAAAGAAGAAAAGCCATCACTCTGCTGACCACTAACTGCTCAGAGAGAAGTGAGCTAGAGGCAGCAGCTGAGTATGCAGTGTACACAAGCTGTATCTCACAAACCCACTGAGAGAGGAAGCTACGGCAGGAGAATTGTTATTTATCCTGAGGAAACAATACCTCCAGGGGTTACTCAAGGATTTATTTGGTTTTTGCTCATCCGTTTCTCCTAGGCTGTGCCTGAAGTCTCAAGCTGGCCCACAAGGAATTCCCTAACTGCTATTATGGTGTGTCACTGCAGTTAAATCTCAGGATAATACTGCAAATAAATGAGACATTTCAAAGGTGTGACTCGGTACCAAAGAGATTGACTCTAACACAGTAGCAAGAAATGTCTGATTCCTTGTGTGCAAGGTTTCCAAAAGTGGTTTTATTTTGTGGTCCACCTTTTCATCTCCTTATATCAATATCTAGGCATGAAAAAACCAAATCCAATATGTCTCCTGAAATGACAGCTTGGCTGCCCCTGACCGTGGAGCTGAGCATCTCATTAAAGGTCTCTGAATTATGGTTGCCTTTCTGCCTGAAATTTGCATGTGAAGGGTGGCTGCTAGGTAGCCTCAAGGAACTACTTTTTACTTTTACACTGAAAAATGACAGCTTCTGAACAGAAAACTTTGCAAACTGTCCATGCTTATAGTAGGCCAAACTCCTCTTTAGTGTTCGGGTCTAATATCCAGAGGAGTAAAGGGAATGTAGAAGCAGGTAATTCCAACGCCCAGGGGACTGAAAATGGATCGTTGAAATCATTGCTACTAACTAGGCCCTAGGCTTCTCCTGCAGCAAAGGAAAGAGCAAAACTCACCAGATTCCATCCAAAATGCAAAAACCCATGAGCTACCTCACTGCAAAAAGTTATATTTTCTTCAGCTCCGTAGTCCCAAATTGTACTCATCTTTCTCACAGAAAGCAGAAGGCTTCTGCTGAATGGGATTTGCTGACTCCTGTTGGCAAACATGAGTGGTGTGCGGAGAATCTGCCCTAATCACATCGGCCTGCATGATGATTTCACTGGTACCTCTTACAGGAGGAAGGTAAACATTGACTCAGATTGTAATTTTCCTTGCATTTTTTGCATTCCTTTTTTGCAGAAAGACGAAATATTTTAATTTCAATTTTTTTTATCTTTTCGTTTCATTGTGTTACATAAACACATCTTGATATGAGCATGGTCTCATGTGAAGGGGCAAATCATAACAGGCTACAGTTACTATTCCTCTTAGTAAAAGGAACTGCTACAGTGTCAGATGGCTTTCTAGTAAATAATTGCGCTAGTGCATCTGGCAGGATAATATGGAGAGAATGTTAACAGATGCAGGTTTTTTTCCTCTGCTTATACACAGGAACAATATTAATTCATTGTAAAATGGATAAAAGATATAGTCTTGAAAATTAACAGTGATTTAATGGAAAAGGAAATTGACTGAACTTTATTTAATATTAGTACTACTTAATGTTACATCAATGCTAAACAGTGTAAAAGTTGTACAACATCAAAGGAGAAGTAAGGGGTTGCATTTTTTATTTGCTTTTACCAGCACCCTTTCCACTGTAAATACTAACATTTAAATCACATACGTGAATTGCAATGAGAATGTAAAACTAGATTTACAGATGCTACAGCTGCGTTAAGCATTCAAATAAAACTGATTTACTATCAGTAAAAGTATATTTAATGTTGAAAATAATTTTAATTTCAAAATTACTTGTACTTTAAAGTTCAGTGAATCAAAACTGAGTCATTACATGAAAACTGAATTCCTTTTCACATATTTTTGACTTGAAAGACACTATATTTGTCACAAAAATATGTATAACAAGACATTGGAACACTCTAAATATTTATTAGATAAATTATGATTGTCTCCAATACAAACTATGCCTATTTTGTCTCTGGCAATGTAAGCGTTTTTTATTTTTTCCTTTCAATAAATAAGAGTATTTATTTTCAGGAGAATTAAACTGAGTTGTTTTGATTGTAACTGAGCATTTAAAGTGATATATTTAACAGTTTTCACACACTACAATCCACAAACTGGATTATGGACAAAACAGTTTGTTTAGTGCACTTACTATGTGTCCATCTTTCCAGTAATTTCAAAATAAATTTATCAGGGGATTTTGGTATTAGGTTGTTTTATTTTGTTTAGTTTTTACTCTGAAGCAGTTTAAAATACACCGTATTTGAATGTTAAAATGGTTTTTGAGGAGAATTAATAATGTGGAGAAGATGCTTCTTCCTTTGTTTCACAAGAAAATCTATTCCATAAAACCTGATTGTTTTCGTTTTGGAATGCCCTTGATTTTTTTTTTTTTCTTTTCTTTAATGGCTTCCAATAATAATCTGTAAGATGTTGTTAGGAAAAAAAATTCACCTCATCAGATATTCTGTGCAGAATGCAACACCCACTTTCTGATAAATCAGATCTATTCTCAAAGTGACAATTCTTACTTTGAGTTCTGAGCTATACTGCAGCTCAATAAATGTAGGGAACCAAAGAAAAAGCAGAAAAACACTATAGAATGCAAACTCTAAGAAGGGAAAAAAGAAGTTATATATATTCTCTATGTTGTCCAAGGATGAAGAGGTTTGTTCCAATATTTAGTTTCTTCTACTTCATTTTGTGCTTATGTTCTTACTTCTTCAAATCCCTAGTAGCTATTGTCATCGACTTTAATGAAACTTGTCAGAATGAAATAAAAAGCACAGAAACCTATCCTGCTGCTGAGCTCAGCCTAGCCAGCAAGTAGCCTGTGCCTTTAGCAGATGTTTCTGCTTTAAAATTAAGACAGCTAAACTTCAGGTACTTGTTTTATCTACTGCTCCAGGTGTAAATGTCACTAGATAACAGCATAGAAATTTGCTGCCCGATGCCCACAACAAACTGCTGACCTTTGTGTCAGTATCACAACAGGAATTTCAGTCTGTGAACAACCGAACAAGCTTACAAAGGCATGATGTTAGTGTCTGACCATTGCACAAAGAGGGGTCTGCATCAGGCCAGCCTTGAGAGCTGCCACATGCCTTTGGTCCTTGCGGACCACTGAGAGTGGGGGCACTACCCGTGCACATTGCTTTGGCAACTCTAGTATACACAGAGACAGAGCATGGCATCGTGGTCTGGAACAGTCTGTGCTTGTGCTCCTGTCTCTGCTGCTGACCAGTCAAGGTATCTTCAGTGTTTAATTTTATTCCACATGTTGAGCATTTTTAGGTGCTTGGGATCAGCAGTTATGAAACAGAATGACTAAATGCCACTGAGGATCTGGGGCTTTATCTCTCTGTGTCTGTGTTCCACCTGTAAAATGGGGAAAATGCTTTTTGAGGAAAAACAGTTGCTGTTGGCTAAGAGACACAAGATAAGAACAATGAATTACCACTGCACAATCAAGGTCAAACAGCTGATTTCCCTCTCCTACCAATAACAGAAGCTCTTGCCTAGTCTTCTCTTAAAGCTTAGATTGCCAGAAGCCCCCCATGCTTTATTTAGTTATTTTGTTTCACCATTAAGAGAAGCAAGTATGTATCTTTTGCCCTTTTCAGCTCGGTAGCATGGCAAGACAACCCTTAGACATTTGTTATTACAACTAAATCATTGATCTATGTTATTCTATGACCTCCGAGGGCATAGAGGAATTTTTATTTGTTATTTCATATAAGAAGCAGAGATTTGTTTCTAAAGATTTCATAGGGAAAGAGAGAAGTAAGGCTTTTGTTTGACAAAGAGCTTATGGACTTCTTCAATTTCGGTGGGATACCTTTAAAAATTAAATATATTCATGACGATTTTTCTGTCTTTGGTCTGTATTTTATTTTTTAGGAAGTGAAAGAAGACAGTATCCAATGGGCAGAGCACCCAGTATAAAAGATACTGCGTTAAATGCCTAGGTTAATTTTTGGTCACCTAGTTTTAAAATTCTCAGTCTTGAGTTAGCACCAACAGGCAAGTTGGAAAGTTCTCTGATTCTTTTCTTCTTATTATTTGGTCTTCAGAAGATAACAAACCCTTTTGGATATCAGCAAGTTCTTGGACATAATTTCAAACAGTTAAAAACAGGATTCTTCTTCTTATGAAAACTACCAGCACCCAAATGCCATACAAAATGCAGAAACTATGTAGTAAATAAAGTTTGGATATTTTTTTAGTGAAAAGAAAGGATAGCAGAACTCCCAACACAGGAAAAGAGCTGATCATATAGTTATCAAAACAGATAAATTTTTGCATGGTAAAGAATCCATGATTCGACTTTAGATTTTGTGTCATGCTTTCATGTCCTGCCTTTAACCAATTCTCAATTCTTCTCCCACTGCCTTATAATTCAGTGAAAACTATCAAGTAATTGTACTACAAATACAAAAACACCTTTAAAGAGCAGTGAAATAGCCGTTCTTTTTAACAGCAATAATATTCCCCTAATAGAAAAAGATAGGTAGATTAGAGGAAGGGGCCAACCTGAAAGTATAGCCTACCGTCTATTTCCAGTCTGTATCACAGCATGATTGTACAACAACAATATAGTCTTTTTATCTTTCACAAAAGAGCACCGTATGTTAATTCTGGGATGCCTTTTCTTTTAATTGTTATAAAAACGGGAAGTGGATTTTCCTGTCTTTTTTTTTTTTTTTCTCAGAATATTGTTTAGTAGACAGGACCTGACTGAAAAAGGCATTAATTAGGTGATAATATTAGGCACAACTGTAATCTAGTTTGTATTGAGCCAAAGAACTTGTATGCCCTTAAATAAAACTGAAAATGAATGTGACTTTAGGTGAGTTTAGGGATGCGATTATTCGTATCCTTGTACTCAGATATATACTCAATACCTTCCTGAGTTAAAACATACGAGCCACAAAAATTTGTGATCAGTATTTTTCAATCCACTGAAACGTTTTACTGTTCTATTCTGTTGTTAGAGCTTGCTTGGGATTTCCTTCACAGCTTTGAATAATCCAAGCAGCAGCAGCAGCACGAACAAAGCAGTAATGGTAATGCTCTCTGTTCTTGCTGATGGGGAAAGGCAGCGAGAAGTAGCTACAGACTTTTCTATCTGACTTACACAGGGCAAATATTTCTTGCCACAGTAGTCACCCAAGTGCTGAATGGGTAATGAAATACTTAAACCACTATCTTTTAGTGATTATTTTAATACAATGTTAGACGAAGTTTTATGCATAGCAACATGTAAAACACAACCGTATTATCTTATCTAGAGCTCTGACAGCACAATGTAATCATATCACTTGCATACTAAATGCCAATCAGTTAAAAGGATCTGCAACTTTTTTAGGGACAGGACAGGATATACCAAATAAAGCAATATTTATATTTAAGTGATTCAAAGGGATGCTGAATTTTCTAAACTACCAAATCAGTTGTGTGAAAGATGAAGGTTAACCTCACAACTTGGATTAAGATCTCAAATTTATCAAGATATTATGGGCATAAACCATATATAAAATTTTGTACTAGCATACCTATGGTAAATTAAAGATGAGAAAAAAGCTTTTTTTCTTTCATCAGTACTGAGATGGAGTATGTGTGTGGATATTTGGAACTGTTTTAAGAGAATTTTTCAGATCTGGTTTACATGTTATTTCAGTACTACTGTTGGGTCTTTCTGTTTGCTTTCACTATAAGCATGTCTGCAATTCTCCCATGAACTGGAAGCAAATCTAATTGTACAGTAGAAGGACCTACATTTACAATTTAAAAGTGTTGCTCTGAATATTGGGTAGCCCCACCTGCAAGGCTGGTCTAAATCTTCTTTCCACAAAACAAGACAAATATTGTTTATGTACTCTTCTCAGAAAGTTAGACTCTGGGTTATTTTCACTCAGACTAACACATTTTTTCTTCTAATACCTCAAAATCTGTGGAAATAGAAAAAAAAAAAACAGAATCTAGGGAAAGAAAATTTAACATTTTTTTCTTAACTAATAAATCCTAATGACTGTTCCCCTTAAAAAACCTTGCTTCCATCTGGCTGATCAGGCAGGCACTTATCCCCTGTCTCATCTTATGTTTGAAACCCACCAGTGCCCCTCAGGACGAACAGCTTTTCTAGTCTGAAATATTTAAAGGGCTGATTGGATCCCAGAAGGTGGTACTGAATTTTCTTTTCTTTTTCTCTTGGTAGCTGCCTGGAGCCTTTACAGCTATGTAGACAGAATCTTAGAAGGATGCAGAAGAGCCTAAAATTAAGCAAGAATTATGTTCTTCCCTGCTTCTAAGTTCACATGGACTTTTTTCTTTTCCTTTTTATCCTGTTGGGCAGCCCCTTCCTAACTTAAATAACTGCAACCTTTGTCTTTTTGTCTTGCTTGGATGCCATGGCATGTTTATACAGCTAACCCCTTGAAGAAAGCCCCCAAATGGGTATAACAACACATTTTTTACTCCCTACCAATAGTGCAGATGTGAAGACAGGGGTTGAAAGGCTGTAGTAGGCATCTTAGATCTGCCAAAAAGTAAATAGTGCAGGTAATACAAAATAGATCCTTTGATCAAGAAAGGAAATTTCAGTTCAAAGAATAAGGGTTTCATATCTAGTTTAAATGTGTGTGAACAGCTAACTGGCACTGTTAGTTAGAATCAATGGGTCTTCTTTTTCTTTCTCTTTCTTTTTCTCTTCTTTTTCTTTTTCTTTTTCTTTTTCTTTTTCTTTTTCTTTTTCTTTTTCTTTTTCTTTTTCTTTTTCTTTTTCTTTTTCTTTTTCTTTTTCTTTTTCTTTTTCTTTTTCTTTCTTTTTCTTTTTCTTTCTTTTTCTTTTTCTTTTTCTTTTTCTTTTTCTTTTTCTTTTTCTTTTTCTTTCTTTTTCTTTTTCTTTTTCTTTTTCTTTTTCTTTTTCTTTTTCTTTTTCTTTCGTTTTCTTTTTCTTTTTTTTTCTTTTTCTTTTTCTTTTTCTTTTTCTTTTTCTTTTTCTTTTTCTTTTTCTTTTTCTTTTTCTTTTTCTTTTTCTTTTTCTTTTTCTTTTTCTTTTTCTTTTTCTTTTTCTTTCTTTTTCTTTTTCTTTTTCTTTTTCTTTTTCTTTTTCTTTTTCTTTTTCTTTTTCTTTTTCTTTTTCTTTTTCTTTTTCTTTTTCTTTTTCTTTTTCTTTTTCTTTTTCTTTTTCTTTTTCTTTTTCTTTTTGTTATCAATGCAATCAGAGTTATCCTAAACACAGTCTGGGTTACCGCTCAGACCTATCATGAGAACAGAAGTTCCTACAGAAATGTTTCTAGAACATTAAATCCATTCCAGTGACATTTTACTATAGCAGGACTCAGAAATCAGTCTGTGTTTGTTCTGGGTTTTTTTTCTGAGGACAGAGGAGAAAATTGTCTAGTCACATTCCAACAGGTTAGTAATAACAGTGCAAAAATATTACTTTTTCTGTCTACTGCACCAAGTTAATTACTTGTAAATGTGTTTATTTTATTTTGTTTTGTTTAATTTACTTTTATGTGACATATGTAACTTGCCTAAACTGCTCTTCTGTGCTCATAGTCTTCATAATCATGTGTGAAAGGTTTATAATGTCAGCTTTATTCCTGACAAATAACACCAACCACAGGAATGAAAGCAAAAAAAAAAAAAAAAAAAGGCATGAATCTATTACTTCTGAAAGTATTCTATTGTATCAAAAATAAAAATAGTAAGAACCTCCTCCAAACACATGTGTAACTTTTAGTCACAGGGATAGGAATGCCTTTTTACCCTACTGTTTAGCCCTTATGTTCTTTTTATTTAATGCATACAGACTTTTTTTGATAGTTGTCTTAATCTAAGTGTATTTGTGAAAGAAGACATACTGGGTCATCAGTCTTGTTCTGTAATTTGAGTTTGTACATTTCCATCATCAGCTTTGTACCCTAAAGCAAAATTTGAACCCACAGGTATATTCAGCTTTCTGTTCGCTGAAGCTTGAATGCTTTCCGTGGGTCACAAGGCTTGGGTTTGGAGTTTAAAGAAGACAGGAATTGAAAGATCCAGACAGGTTTTCTGAAGGGCTCAGGGAGGTGGGACTCTTGGAAACCTGCAACATCTTTCCTAAGTGTTACCCCATAAGAGCCTAGTAAAATGCAGAACTTTTATCTGCTTTTCTCATTCTGGGAGGAGAATCTCAGTAAGATTCTAGAAACTGAATGAAGACTGTAAAATAATCAACAATCATTGATGACATAATCTGTTACCCTCTGTAGTTATTTTTTCCCTTCAGATTTAATGTCTGAGCCTGTCTGTCTAATATCTTAACAAATTCTTAGGCCTTCTGTGTTTCCAGATATACTTCCTAAAGTCCGTGCATACTGCTGTGGGCTCACCTGCTTGCAGAAATGTCTGAAGATGCAAAACCTTTTCACTATTCTTAATCATCAGTTCTAGCCTGTCCTCAAAAGCTAATCTTTCTCCCTCTTCTTTTATCAGATTACTCTTCTTTTTCTCATTTTCCAAATCCCAAAGAGGTTTTGCTTTAGAGGTACTTCCATCTGAAATTCATTTTTTTAACTGTCAATCTCATCAGCTGTCATTTGTTATCTCAATCCAAGGCACATTGCTCCTATACCCATGCAGCCTAGTACTTCTTTCCTTTAGTTACTGAGTCTGATCTTGAATTTACCATGTATTACCATTGTCACTCTGTTGTTTAGTGCCATTGATTTAGTTTTGCAAAGAACTGTATTATACTTACAATGAAAAAAATTTCGCTTAGTGAAAATTGGAACAATTAATGAAACTCTAAAACCCAGGAAGTTTATTTGACAATATATTAATTTGCATAACATAGGGTGTTAGAATACTTTATTGGAATACTGAAATGGAATAGTTTTATCTTCCAGTTTTGATGTAGCTTTCTTACACAGGAAGATTTACCATGTCTGTAACACAAGCACAGTAACTAGAACCTTTTAAAGTTGCTAAATGGACATTAGAGAATGGACTGAGGTAGTGTAGAAGTACCCTGCACTGCCAGTGGTGCTTCTACACAGTGGGAGATAGATCATTAGCTGGTGTAAATCAGCATAGCTCCAGTGGCCACTGGAGCTGCCCCAGTTTATGCAAGCTGAAGTTGCAGCCCTGGGAAACTGTAGGCTAGTAAAGATAGAAATAATGGAAAGCAAAACTAGCATATTTTTTTTTAAAAAAGGTTACTTTTTGCTATTTCATATTCTTGTTGCACTGAAGTGAAATAGTAATACTGGCTTGAAAAGACAGAAGTTAATTCTGACCAGCAGTGAAAAGGATCCCAGATCACACACCCAGAGACAAAACACAGCCTGACTGTACTGCTGAAAGAGGGTTTTTTTTTAATTCATGAGAATGTACACAGTGAATAGTCATAACAACCAGGAGACATCAAAATAATCTGTTTGCCACAACAGAAACAGGTATACTGAATCAAACTGTAGCTGTAGTTGCTGTAATTCAGTGTGTCTTTGAATCTGGCTGGTACCGTGTGTTATGAAATAGAATATAAGCATATCAGGTAAAGCTTCCTCTGATTTTTGGGAATTCTTGGAACGAAAGTTGCATTTACATCTTCAAAAGCCCTTCTAGACATTTCTTCTGTTAATTCTTCCAGTTTGTTGTTGGCATCATACTAGACACAATTATAGAAATAACTTCTGTGGCTGCATTGGTCATTCATTTTTAAAACTCATACTTTAAAAAATTAAACAGCAAAACCTTGTATCTGATCACATAATTTGATATTTTGGACTGAATTCTGTGCTATAAAATATGCTAAAAAGGCATCATGATCACTATTTTAAAGAAAATAACTGTCATCTCTCAAATAAGGAAGTTTATCCAATCTCGATCTTCTTCAGTCTGGGAAATCAGTAACATTGAAGAATAGCTACCTTGATATATAGATGTTTATAAACTGTTGTTTCTGTGCTCTGGCTATTTGTCTACTTGTGTACATTTATGGAGACATAGTAACCCAGACTCACTGGTAACAGACTTGTTCAAGAGCAGACATTGTTACAGCAGCTCTATACAAACATCTTATGATGTCTCATATTTGCTACTTATTCCTTCCCCACCAAAAAAAAAAAAAAAAAAAAAAAAAAAAAAAAAAAAGTCCAAGGCAAAACACAGCCTCGGACAATGTTTAAAGTCAGATTTTTGTCACAAATTCTGAAAGAATATTTCAGGTTGCCACAACTTTCAACAGGATGGGATAGTCTCCTAAACCAGTCATTCAGCAACAGTTACTGCTGCTGTTAGCAGCAGCTTTCGACTTCTTTTTCTTCCTGATTCTAACTACAACAGTTATCCTCCACACTGCTCAAATCTTTGGCTAAAACTCTAGCTCAATACTGACGTAGCAACTGGAAATTGATGTTTTCTGCTTCTCGAAGTCATCTTCACATTATTTAAAGCAATATACTGTGTTGCACTGTCAATTCCTTCCCTTATTAATTTCATACATTTTTGTACTATTTCAAAGTGAATGTATCAGTTAATAGCATTCTGGATAGATCTGAGTTATTCAGAGCCTTATTTTTCGGCACTGTTTCTAAGGAAAACTCACTCAGGGGTCCCCAGTTCTAGTGTCAGAATTAGTGCTTCCACGCTCAAAATTGAAGTTCTGTGAAAGTGAAAACTACCTAGAAGAAAAAGTCCAGTTGCTTAAAACAGATGCTAACTTAGTTTCTTACTTTACTTATCAAAATTGCTGGCAATTCTGTGGGTGATACTTGAAAAAAATACTTATTTAAGTTGATGAGTATCATGAAAGTTAGAAGATACAATTAGTCTTCATTCACCACATTCAGCTACTAGTAATGTGCAACATTAGTTTCTGCAAATTTTTCTATCATGACTTTGTGAATCAGAATTATTCAAACTTAGGTATATGTAATGCACAAATTTGGCTCCCCATCTGTCTCCTAGAACCTATTCTATCCAGCATGTTTGCATCTGGCATTCTGGCTTCATCTTTTGTCAGTATTGAGCTTGCTCTCAAGCAATGATGTCCTTAAGGCTAAGAAATGTTCAAATCTGGGCTTTAAATTGGGGATTTTTTGGTTATACTGTGAAACTACTGTGAATGCTGTTATACATAAGACATGTATCCTATGTTAAAACTGAAATATATCAGGACAAAAGTATTAAAAACTAAAATACTTGTTTTCCCCGAGACACACTGAAATGGATAAGGAACATTACTTTCTGCTTCATTGCGATTCTAGTTCCAGGCTATTAGCTCAGGTTTGCAGAAAGAGTTTATTCTACATTACTAACTGTAATAGCTCTTTTATGTATCACTGTATAGCGGAAAAATACCTGAAATTCCTGGTGGAAAATACCACATCTCTCGTCTTTCTAGAGCTTAGAAACTGAATTATTCACTGGAAAATAATTACACTGCTATTTCTTTTAAAATACGTATTTTTCTATTCTTAACCTGCTCTTTTACGGACATTCTGCAAAGTCTCTTTTGTATATATCTGATGAACAGTTGAAAGTCATGTTGCCAAATATTGTTTCATCCCAATGAGCCTTGCATTTCTCAGTAAAACTTCTTTATCTTAAGTTTCAGGATTTGTTCTTATGGGTGACTTGCTACCTTTAATATAGTCAAGGCATTTCCCAGCTTCTCTCCTTTGGTTTTCTTCAGAAGGATTTTCTGTATGGTACTTCTCTCCTCTTACTCACCATACTTTGGACTGTGGTTCACAAATGAAGGTAAGACTAATTACCATCAAGCCTTCTTTTAGCCAGTATTCCAGAATCAAACTGGTGTTAGAATCAGGGATATTCATCCAGTTTAATTTCAAAACCCTACTCAGTAGTATGCACAGATTTTGGAATCCTGCTCCTGGCTCCTCTCTGAGGAGCCTCTCTCAAACCCTGGCTTTCAGCACTAGTGCTCTGATTGGTGGTATATAAATATGTGTATATTTACAATATATTGTAAATATAAAGTATGTCTAGATGCTATCATATCATATATGTTACAGGCAATATATACTACCCCTTCCCTTCCCTTCCCTTCCCTTCCCTTCCCTTCCCTTCCCTTCCCTTCCCTTCCCTTCCCTTCCCTTCCCTTCCCTTCCCTTCCCTTCCCTTCCCTTCCCTTCCCTTCCCTTCCCTTCCCTTCCCTTCCCTTCCCTTCCCTTCCCCTTCCCCTTCCCCTTCCCCTTCCCCTTCCCCTTCCCCTTCCCCTTCCCCTTCCCCTTCCCCTTCCCCTTCCCCTTCCCCTTCCCCTTCCCCTTCCCCTTCCCCTTCCCCTTCCCCTTCCCCTTCCCCTTCCCCTTCCCCTTCCCCTTCCCCTTCCCCTTCCCCTTCCCCTTCCCCTTCCCCTTCCCCTTCCCCTTCCCCTTCCCCTTCCCCTTCCCCTTCCCCTTCCCCTTCCCCTTCCCCTTCCCCTTCCCCTTCCCCTTCCCCTTCCCCTTCCCCTTCCCCTTCCCCTTCCCCTTCCCCTTCCCCTTCCCCTTCCCCTTCCCCTTCCCCTTCCCCTTCCCCTTCCCCTTCCCCTTCCCCTTCCCCTTCCCCTTCCCCCTCCCCTTCCCCTTCCCCTTCCCTTTCTCCCTCCCCTTCCCACCTTCCCCTTCCCTTTCTCCCTCCCCTTCCCACCTTCCCCTTCCCTTTCTCCCTCCCCTTCCCACCTTCCCCTTCCCTTTCTCCCTTCCCTTCCCACCTTCCCCTTCCCCTTTTCTTTGTTCCTCCCCCATATTGCAAATTCTCCTGTGTAGTGTCTGCTCCCAAGGTTTTCTTTTTCTTTCTGTTTTCTGCCTGTGCATTAAGACCTGCCTTTGAATAGACACAATACCTTTCTGTTGTTAAAATATTGCTCAGCAAAACTACGTGAGATTGTGACATATGGGATCCCATAAAAAAAGTGAAGTTAAAGGCATCCTTCTGCGCCCAGGTGGAAGTGTGAAATGCCCTTTGAAATGAATCAGGAAAAGAGTTTAATATCCAATTAACAAGGCACTTGTTAAAAAGGGCAAGAGAGGTGGAATTAAGGTTATGGATAGATCTGTCTGTCTTATTTTTTCTAAGTTTCTTTTTGTCTTAATGGGGACTAAGCAGAAGCAGGCACTGAAGAGGCAAGTTTGTGCAACTGCGAAGGCAGTTGTGTAACTGCGAAGCTTGTGTAGCCTCTATCAGGCACATAAGAAACAAGAACGTACCTACAGAACAAAAAGAACGTGGAGTTAGAGGCTTGGTGTGCTATAGACTCCACAACAGCTCACACACGCCACTGCCAGGGTTAATATATAAATAAACCATTTGGATGTGAAGTTGCAGCGTTATCTCGTCGTAATAATGAGTCAATACACATAATGCTGAGCTGAAAAAGTCCCGGTGCCCTAGCAGCCCTCCAGTTTTTTCCACTGCACCATGAAGATCAGTATCATCAGTTTCAGCATTTCTTTTTTTTTTAAACAAGAAACATCATGATTCAGTTTGTTTCCTGAGTCTTAGAGCAATTAGCATCCACTGAGTGGAACCTAAGCCTTTGCCAGCCCTGGGTTTTTGTGGATAAAGCTACATCCACAGTATGCTGAAGTTTTTCTAGGCTAGACCATGACTTGCACTAGATTGGGTCAGTATGTCTAAGGTTACTTAGAAGATAGTGAGAGCTTTAGTTGGCAGTAACTGTTCAGCAGAAGATTTTATTTAGACAACAGACAAACTGGCTTTATTTAGAAGAACTGAAATGATGCCAGTACAGGAATTTAAATAGTGATGTCTGTTGCAGAAATAACTTTTCTATTTTTGAAAACTGGAATAATATTTTGAATGTGCAAAAGTGTTACAAAAGGAAAAGCTTGGATATTAACTCCTAAGATGATTAAAAAAGTGAAGAGTAAGTTCTCAGAGTTAGAGGAAATTTCTTTATGAGACTGTGGGATAGGAGCACATAACGACTAATTTGTGGATTGAGTCACATTTAATGAAGAGTCTAGGGCTGTTGTGTAATAGAAAGCACATAGCAGACCTTCCTTGTACAATGAAGATCTTGCTTATGGGATAACTCGTCATAGGCCTGTGGAATCGGAGTCTGCAAACACAACTGTTAGGTTATGCTGCACCACAGATGACTTGCTACATCACTGTGAACGGCGTTTGCTGGTGGTGTTGATGCATTCAGAGGTACTGGATCCCAGATTTCAGAAATCTGAATGTCAGATCAGGTCTAACATACGATCGCTCACTTCCATGGAATTATAACAAGAATGACATTGTTTCATTGTAATTTTACAGAATTAGAGGATAACCACAGTTTCTAAAGTAGATAAAAAGTTTATCTTCAGCTGTTTCGTCATGTGTAGTTTATGCACAGGACTAGGTGGTCTAACACTATAATGCTCCGTGTGAACACACACAGCACAAGTGCAAGAGAACACTCTCCCTCAGCCTGACACAATATTTCAAACATGTTTTGAAAAGACATAAAATTACACTGAATTGAGTTCACCTTGTATTAATATTAGTATATCAAATTTAATTTTTCAGACAAGGAAGAATGTAGACATGCTTGCATTTCCATACACAGATACTACGTCACGCCACTGATTCAACATCATAACTCAAAACGCAGAAGGTAAAAGAGATGGGAAACAATCGTGCTGTCACAAAAGCCTACATCCTAGTAAGCAGATATTTACTGATTTTCATTGGGTTTTGTACCTGAGCTTTAGTGGAAAATATCACTAACTTTTCCGACATGAAATTCTAGTTTTTACCTGTGTAAATACGCATTCTGAATAAGAATCTAGTTGGCAAAAGGTTTTCACAACAGTATTACCTGGATGAAACAACAGCTTACCCATTCAGCTACCTTCACAACAGACTTCTTATATTACAAGCTATTACTTAAAAAGTCAGTAATTACTTCCGATAGCAGATATGCCTTTAAAAGTAACTGGAGAGAGTCTGTTGCCAAATCCTTACTCCAAACCTGCAACTTAGCGTACCTGAGCAAGGGACAAGAATTTTGCCTTAACAATGCAACTGTATGGTATAGGGAAATTGAGGTGCCTGTTTTTGTTTGCCAACCAGTGCAATTATAGATAAAGAGACCCTGGCATGGATCCAAATATGATCACATGGCATTATTTCTTTCAATATGTTCCTTCAACTAACTTTCTGTGTCTGATGACCCTTTCATTCACTTTTATCTACATCCTTGTTCTCTCTTTTTGTTAAAAGGTGAAATGTCTTTTTGAAAACCAGTCTTCTGTAGTGAGTGTGAAGTAATTGGTTTCTTTTATGTCAAGGTTTTAACAAAAAAAAGAAAGGTATAGGGCACTGTGAAATTATCAAGGCAATTGAACCTGCATGTTTCGCACAGAGAATTAACATTGTTAGGTGAAGCTGTGAAGATAAAATCTCTAGCCCTGAGAAATTTTTATTGTGAAATGGTTTTCTTATCAGTGAGGTTAATGAAGATGTCAGCAAACGGGATGAGGTTTTGCCAAATGGAACTGCTTTCACCTCCAATCCAACTTGGAAAAGGTGTTAATCAGTACATTAATCTTATCAGCAGCTGAGAAGATGACTTTGAAACTGGCCATTTCTGGTTTTCATTAGGAAAAACTGAAAAGATAATTATTCTCAAAATCCATATTACCAATATATTCCTTCTCACTCTATTTCAAGTGCACACTTTCACAAATATATAACAAGAATGGATGTGTGGGCTTTGGAAGGGTAAGTAAAAGGATTACTTGCTAACAGAGCTGGACTTCCTCTGGAGTTTTCAACGCATGCTTGAACAGCCTTTTCAATGAACAGTTACAAAAATACTCGGGAAATATTTGCATGTAGAGCAGTCCCTAAACCAGCGATATGTCTTGTAGCAAAATATTATATAGTATGGCTTCTGAAATGATAATTATAGCGTGACATGACACCAGATTTACAGGATCATACCTATCAACTAGTACATTTGTTAATTAGCAAGGAAAACAGTATAATTTTAATTTTTCCTGTGATTATGTGATTCTTTTATCCTTGTGGCAGACCTTTGTCATGCAAAGTACTAGTTTCTAAGTATTTAGGAAAAACTTTACAAAGAACATTGGACTATATTGTGTTGCATTATGTGATACTTTCCGATAACCTTGCTACAGAAATAAGATATTGCCACTTGTACCTGTACATCTCTTACATCTCTTACTCTGTGCTACGAACGGTCTTTGAAAGTGAGACGATATGAATTCACCAGTGCTAATCAAATCCTGCTGCAGCTGAAGGAGATATTAAAATTGTTTAAGTCATAAAGCACAAGAAGTATGATGTTCTATTAATTTTGTTTATTTATGTAAACACATGGGGTTTGTTTTGAAATTAACACTTAAATAAAATATCACTTTTAAAATACTTCTTTGTTTTGTATTAAATAAAATACAGGAAGGAAAAAAATGTAACTATTTGAAAGTTTTAGTGTGAGGGCCAGTAAATCAGGGTCAAACCTCTAACTCTGTCATCAGTTTTCTGGCCCTGAACAAGAGAGAAAATGTTTTTAAAGTCTTTGAAATGACTGGGAGCAGAGTGGGAAAATGTTGTTCTAAGGCTTCTGCTTGAAAGATACTTTAGAATGTAAAGGAAGACTCAGTAGGAAACGAACTCCCAAATAATACAGCTTGAAGCTCTGACCTTATTCTCCACCTCGGTTCCTTACCCGAATAATAAGGATAACTACAGATCTCATCCAGACAGAGATCCTTCACAGTCAAATTAATTCATGACCATAATGCACATAGACATGTTGATCTAAGTGAAAGGAGAAAATTCTCCATCTCAAAGGAAAGATTAAATTCAAACTGTTTAGTATTATCTAAGATTTCTAGAACTAGTTATACTCCCTTTACTCAAGGGCTAAAATGGAGCGGTTACACATGGAGGTTCTTTTCAATGCTAGCAAATTAAAAAAAAAAAACAAAAACTAAAAACCAGTGGTCTTGGCAAGCAATGAAGTTGTGTTCAACCTCCCAATTACCAAGATAGTTCTGCAGACGGGGAAAAGAAAGAGCAAGAGTCAGAGGAAAGGAAAGAGTGTTATTATTCATTACTAATGGCTCCTCAGTGGAAAATGAGACAATTTAATCTCATTTATTCTTGCACAACATAGGCATTGCTGTTACTAGAGTATCTGCTCTTCCATCTTGTAAAGAATTGATTCTAAGTTGCCACCAAGGTGACATTCAGTTTTGGAGATTCATACAGAAAGATACTCCAAAACTCCCTAAAATCACCTTAATGTTTCATTAGGGATTTCAGAGCTCTGAGGCTTTAATCACAGTCTACAACGTCAGCGTGGTGGGTTGACCCTGGCTGGATGCTGGGTGCCCATCGAGCCACTCTGTCTTAGGACAATAGGACATAGCAGGAAAAAGGCAATCAGGGTAGAATTTAGGCAGAGGAGAGAAAGAGTAAGGTTGGTAGCAACCTCTGAATATCTGAAGTCTAAATATTGATATTCCTGTTGTATTGCTGACTCATGTATGCATTCTCTTGTGTGTACTTCAAATGATGTTCTTCAGAGTCATTTGCAGGAACAAGGAGTGGTGCTATTTGCCTTTTAAATCTTATATTGTTTTTTGTCCTTCTCGCCTCTCTTGTTTCCAGAGTATCACAGGATTTGTGAGACTGTAGAGGTGGAGGAATGGAGGAAGTATGTAGGTAGAGAAGTTCACCAAAGCCTTTCTGAAAACTTTCAGTGACTATCGTATCTTAGTTACAGCTGGAAACGCTGAAAATGCTGCATACATGCTCTCCAAGGTTTTTAAAGTCAAGCTGACAGACCAGCAGGCAGTTTTCTTCATGACATCTACTGTGAAAAGTCTGCTTCATGTACTACAGCTTCTACTTCCTTATGATGTGCGGTTCAGTTGCAATTTCAGTGTCAGCTCATTATATATTTTTAATCAAAACTGTTAAAGAGCACCCTAATAAGAACCAGCTGTTTAACATAATTCTGTCAGTCTGGTCTTGGCCAGTTTTGTGCTAGCTGCTAATTCATGCCAAAAATTGTGTGTTCCTAAGTTTAACCCTTAATTCTGAAGTCATTATAGTTGCTTATCACTTTAAATGTACATTGCTATTTCTATATTTTGAGCTTTGTGAAATAAAGTAAGGTCATTGCCCATTCTTGTGTGTGTTTTTCTGACCTCCTTCACCCTCTGTCACTTCCTCTTCCTTTTGGAAATTAAGGTGGACTGAAAATTCAGGTTGCACATGTTGTCCTTTGTAGCCTTTGAATCAAATCTATGCTCTCACTTTTACATAAATGAAAGGATACGGAGAAAAAAGAACATAAAATACCCCTAAAATGAAATAAAAATTGTCTTCCTACCTGAAAATAAAAATGCCAATACTGAGTTACACTAAGACCAGTATTCTGTCTCTCGTGATAGACATATACTAGCTACCTACATAAAGTACAGAAGGAAAAAACCCCTAATGTTTTATACATTTAGCCTCTGTGATTAGGATCCTGAGACAGAGGTGTATGTTTCTATTTAAAAACTCCTGATATATTTTTATTCCTTGAGTTTGCTCCATGGCTTTTTGAATAACTGAAAACTTTTAGCAACCATCATATCTCACAGTGAAACATTTTACAGCTTATCTACTCAGAATATGAGGAAATATCATCTTTTGTGCATTAAACCTTCTGTCTGATGGCTTCATTTTATATCCGATACTTCTTGTGTTAGAGGAGAAGGTACATAATACATTTCTGTTTATTCTTCATGGTATTCAGGATTTTATGGACCTCTACACTATCCTTCTTCCTGCACGCGCAAGCACAACTGGAATCACAGCTGGGATCTGTTCCACACAATTAACCATCCTTTGCTTTTTCACTTTCTCTATCTGCTTTTGAAATAGATACCAAAACTGACCTCACTTTAAAGATGCAGGTACTGTGTATGGTGGTATGGTTGGATTATTTTGCTAAAAATACTTCGTATTCTATTTTCTTTAACTGCTACTAAATATTTTCATAAAACTGTATGTCATTACTCAAAGATTTCAACCTTTAACAGTCAGTTTTGAACCCATCACCATCCAAGAAAGGTAGGGCTGTGTTTTGCTTGGGTGTGAATGATAGCACTCTTCTCTGCATTGATTGTCATCACCTATTTTATTATCTAGCCATTCAGTAACAATCTTCTTCTGCAACTCTTCACAGTTAGCCCCTATGCTTACCTCCCCAAATAGGTCAGCAAACTTTGTCTGCTTATTGTTTGTTCTTCTTTCATTCTTGATCTGTAGATCTTAAACATGTTTTAATTCTGCAAAATATCTCTTTAATTAATTCCTTTCAGTTTCCATCATCTACCTCTTGCTTCTTGTAAGAAATCACTTTAAATTAGAACAGCTCAATAGAAGTCAACTACCTAAGAACCCAGGTGATACCTTGTCTTTGCCCATGATTTATTTCTCCAGCTGAGTTAATTTACCTTAATCTTGGAAGTGATGGATTCTTGATGTCTTTGAAAATCAGACCCTAACTAATTTCAATTTCAACACTTCAAACTGAAAATTAAAGCATACAGAATTAAATTAATTTAGAAAAGTTTGCATAATTATGTGCCTGAGGTATCAAAGCAGATCAGTAACAAAGTCAAGAACAAAGCGTGGACCTCCTGAAGTCAGGAGCATTGGCATTATGTGGTATTGCTAACATTTCTGACTAGAGCTTCCACTTAGCAGGGCAAACCTTATCCAATGAAGCAAGTCCTTCCACTAGGCATTGAAATTCCTCTCACTTCAAAACATGTACTCATGACAACCCCACATCACACAAACTTCATGGTTATCATCCATATATTCAAGTCCATAGCATGGAAAGGAATGGGAAGGCAGCATTAAGCTGCCTGGCTGGCACAGGGGAGATAGAGGCCAAGTGATCTTTGGGCCCAGACTGTTCTAGGACTGAAGAACAGAAAAAAAGGCACTGTGGAACCCATGGACTGTGAGTGCCTGTAGGTCCTGCTTACAATCTTACTGACATACTGAGAAAAGTGAACTTCTGCTGGGTGATGTAGGCACTTGCAAGAGTACAGAAAGATGCAAGTGAAATTCTGGTTCTCTAAATGCATTATGAAAAAGTACTGAAAACTAATATTAAATGTATTGGGAAAAAATACAACTAAAACTTTTTTATGGAAATTAAAAGGCAGCTTTTCTTTCATTGGTATAATTTTAAATTGAGCAGAGTGGAGCAATGAAAATGAAACACTGTAGGAGCTGTCAGTTACACAATGATATAATGGGCACTATGCGGAAAAATTAGAGAGTTGGGATTGTTCTAGCAGTGCAATGATTTGACTCTTTAACATCATTAGAGTGCTTTATAATCAAATTTTGGATACTCTCACCTAAATTCTGCTCTATTTTTTTGTACCACTGGTGTCAAAACTAATCATTCTGGTGTAATCTGGGGCAGAATCAGACCCTGTGTGTCACTATGCCATTTTCATTAGAGCAATGCGTTGACCTTCCATATTATTCTGTCTTTGTTGAGTGATAATGACTAACAGTGTAACAGCATTTTTCTGAAAAGAAAGCCTGCTTTATGATATGTACCACTCAGGCAGCTGTTTTTGTGGAGATGCTCTTTCTCAGTATCAACAATGACTGCAAAATTTGTGAACATAAGACAATTATTTATGATATTCACAGAAACATAGAATTTTGCAGTAATGTCCTATAAATATAATCGGCATGAGATAAAGAAACTAACACTTTTTTCCCTTTCTGTGTTTTGCTGGACTACTAAGAATAATGTGATGAAGGGAAAGGAAGGCCTTCGCAATATTTGATTCCTATGGTCAACTGAGTAACTGTGCTGTTCAGTTCCAAAGGACTTCTGTCACGTTCCTGCACCAAGATAAATAGCTAGGGGAAATTTCCTAGGACATGTCTCTGCAATGTGGTAAAGTAGAAGCTTTCTGAGGGCTTTGATAGCAGACTAGAAGAGTTCAGGGAAAAAAATACTTGAAGAAGAAATTTTATTTTCATTATCTGAAGCATGGGGAGCAATTTTGATCCAAGGATGTGTTAACAATAGTAATGATAGCAATAATAGTAATAGTAGTAATAAATAGCCATAATAGTAGTAGTAGTAGTAATAATAATAATTTTTTTTTCTCATGAAAGCATAAAAAGCTTAAGACCTTTTTGTTCAATAATTTAAAAAGTCATCCTAAAAAAAAAAATTAATAAAAGATTAATCTATAATGTTCACATTACAGTTTAATCACTTTAATCAATTTGTTTTTTTCTGAAAAACTGAGTTGTTTAATTTAATGATAATGATCTTTCAAGCATATTCAATACTTTTTATTTTGTTGCGTTGGAGAATCTATTAATTCAATGATCCACCAACTGAAAAACTCTATAGCTTAGCCTTGGTGTGATAGGCCATATTGTGCATTAGAAAGACCATTACAGCTTACCATGTCGATGGTGATGGCATTGATCTGACAGTTTATGACACTTCAGAATATGCTGGCAAAGTTGAATAATATTATATGTATTTTTAAAAAAATGGAATAACCCCCAATATATTAAATATTTATATGATGGTCAAAAGAACTGTCTAATCACCAGCATATCTCAGAAATACCCAGTTCTACGCATATCAAAAATATATATAAATTAAGAAACTCAAGGAATTAATTAAGATAGTTACTGTACTTATATAACAAGTTTTATACTTTGATAAGGAAAATTTGTTTCACTTTGAATAAAGGAAGTGACCACTAAAGCCTGGTATTCATCCACAGGAAGTCATCATCATCAATGTTTGCAAGGGAAAGCTTAACTACAAATCATAGTTCCAGAATCACAGAACCATCCAGGCTGGAAGGGATCTCTGTAGAACTCCTGTGCAGCCGCCTGCTCAATGAAGAGTAAGCACTGCACTCGACTAGGGTACTCAGGTCTTCTTCCAGCCAGGTCTTGAAGACATCCAAATATGGAGATTCTACAAGCTCTCTAGGCAACTTGCTCCGCTGTTTAATTACCCTAAATTTCTCCCCCAGCCTTCTATCCAGTAGGAACCTCTCTCACTTCAAACTCTGACCAATGCCTATTGTGGTCCCACAGCGCACCTCAGCAAAAAGCCTGTCTTTGCCCCTTGACAACATCCTTTCAGGTATGGGTAGGTGGCTAATAAATTGTTCCCTCCATACCTCCCCGTACACCAAAGCCCTCTCTGCTCCAAGCTGATTCAGCCCCAGCCCCTCATTTATTCCTCACAGGGCTTGTGCTCCAGTCACCAACCATGTAGTGACTACCACTGGGTTTGATCTGCTTTATTAAAACTTAGACAGAGCACAGGATTCTAGATGCTAGTTGCTTGAGTGATAGACAATAACTTATCAACACTTATAAATAAATATCTAAAAGGTGGGTGTCAAGAGGATGGGGCCAGGCTCTTCTCAGTGGTGCCAGGCAACAGGACAAGGGGCAACGGGCACAAGCTGGAACACAGGAAGTTGTGCTTGAATATGAGGAGGAACTTCTTTACTCCGAGGGTGGCAGAGCACTGGAACAGGCTGCCCAGGGAGGTTGTGGAATCTCCTTCTCTGAAGATACTCAAAACCCGCCTGAACACGTTCTTGTATGACCTGCTTTAGGCTAACCTCTTTTGGTGAGGGAGTTGGATCAGATGATCTCCACAGGTCCCTTCCAACTCCTATGCTTGTGTGTGATTCTGTGTGTGAGTAATCCTCTCTGATAGCTCCTGGGCTGTGCCCTGGTCACTCCACCTTGGATGGTGCTGGCCTTCACCACTCCCTGGGTGCAAACGTGGTCCCCGCTCAGCTCACTGCCTGCCTGAGCCCAAGATCTTCTCCCCAGACCTGCTCCCAGCCCCACCAGCATTTCTGGTGGGATTTACCTGTCATGGGCAGGGCTGCCCTTTGCTCCTGCCCCAATTGCATGGGGCTCTCATCAGCCTCTTCCTTTCAACAGACCCAGTCCCTCTAGATGGAGACCTCTTGCATGCATTGACTGGTTCACCCACACTTGGTATTGTCTGCTAACTTGGTGAATGCATACTCTATCTCATCCTCTAGATCATTGATAAAGATACTAAACATGAAAAGTCTCATGATGGATGATGAGATCCTTTACTTGTAATCAGCCTTCAAGCAGAATGTGAACAATTAATTAACCACTGTCCTTGACCCTGACAATCTAGATGTTTTTTTCAGCCATCCAGTAGTGTCTATAATGATACTCTGGGAGATCATATTCAAAGTCTTGCCAAAGTAAAGGTTGGTGACATCCACTCATCTCCCCACATCCATGGATCTAGTAATTTCATCATGGAAGTAAATCAAGGTTTTCAGACTGCCAATCACAAACACATTCTTCTTTATGTGCTGAGAAATAATTTCAAAGGGGGTTTGCACTGTGATTTTCCTGGGAACTGAAGTAATGGTGACTACTACAGTTCCCCACTGTTCTTCTTAACATTCTTGAAGATTATGCAATATTTGTCTCTCTCTGGTGAATGGAGACCTCCTCCAGCCTCTAGACCTCTCAAAGATATTCCTTACAAGCTCTTTCAGCACCCTGGATACATCTCACCTAGTCTCTTGGACCTGTAAATGTTTTGTTGATTTCTCAGACATCCATGATTCAAACCCTTCTACTCTCCATAATTTCTTTTCTCCTTAAAAGCCCTCTAGGCATAAAGGTCTGTGAGATTGTCATAAAGACTCAAATAAGCAAAACATTGGTTGACTCACCCTTATCTCCATTCATTGTTACTGCATCACTTACCTATTTAGCAACGCATGCACACATTTCTTGTTTATTCTTTCTGTTATGTTACTGGCAGAAGCTCTTCTTCTTGCTCTTGATGTCTGTTGACAGTTTTGGCTCTAGTTGAGCTTTAGCTCCCTTGACACTGTCTTGCATACCAAGGCAAGGTTTCTAAGTTCCTTCTTCGTAGCCTACCCCTGTATCAGCCTCCTGCTTATTGTTTTTTGTACTACAGTTCTGTCGTAAGTTCAGCGCTCAGCCAAAATAGTCTCCTGATATGTTACTCATTTTTGTGAGGATCAAGATGGGCTGTTCTTGTGTTTGCAAGTGGTTGTCCTCCAAGATCTGAGAGCTCCCTTGAGCTCTTTTACATCAAACAAGGTCTACTCTCTTCAAGTTCAGGGTCTGTACTCTGCTACTCCCTTTCCTCACACCCCTCAGGATTTTAAACACCTCTGTTTCATAGACACTGTATCCCAAAGTGTGATTCGTTATCCCATCCTTGACCAGTTTTTTTACCTTCCTAAGCAGCAGATCCAAGACCATATCAGCCCAGCTGGCCCATCTCACATCGTTGTTAAGAAGCTGTCCCCTGACCCGCTCCTCAAACTCCTGGACTGCTTGTGACCTGCCCTCCCAGGAGACATCAGGAACATTAAATTTTCCCATAAGAACCAGTCCTCATCAAATAGCATAAAGGAGATCTACTCTGCTTTCTCACTTTGATCTCTCTGTCACCCTTACCAGCCTCCCATGATGACTTGTCCAGGCAGTTACCCACCCACTGGCAGAGCTCCACACATCTGAGCTGCTCCTCCAGATGAAGGACAGACCCCTTCTTCCCTCCTCTTCTAAGAGGGTCTGTATCCCTCCATCACAAGACAGCAACCTCATGAACAATCTCACCACATCTTAGTTACTCCAGCAGTGCTACAGCTCTGCATCTACACAAAGGCCTGTATCTACCACTGCTTGTCACCTGGGCTGCACATCCTTTGTACGGGCATTAAAGTGAGCTCTCTTTTGACTTGTTTCATCCATCCTGAGGGCTCTCTCACTTCCACCACCTTACCCATGTACTTAATACTCTCACCTCCATTTCTTCATAGCCCCTTTGTTTAAATCTTACTTCACCAGGCTGGCAGAGTTACTGGAAGAGACAAAAAAAATCAAAAGAGAAAATCCCACAGTACTTCTATGGGTGTGCACTGCTATATATTGCTCAAAAAATTCCTTCTTACTTCTATTCATTGCAGGATATTAAGTCACACTTGGAAAGAAAGTGATCTAATACGTTTTGTGGTACATTTCTGGCAGGGGTCAGTTGCATGTCTTTTTTGTTCATAAACATAAGTGATAACAAAGGAAGAACTTGGAAGAAAACCTGTGTTGTATTTTAAATGATCATAGAATCATTAGGTTGGAATAGACCTCTAAGATCAGCAAGTCCAACTGTTGACCACCATACCCCTAAACCATGTCAAGAAGTGCTACATCAACACTTTTTTGAACACCTCCAGGGATGGTGAATCCACCACTTCCCTGGGCAGCCTTTTCCAATGTCTGACTCTTTCAGTAAAGAAATTTTTCCTAATGTCCAACCTAAACCTCCCCTAGCACAATTTGAGGCCATTTCCTCTTGTCCTATTGCTTGTTACTCAGGAGAAGAGACTGACCCCCACCTTGCTACAGCCTCCTTCCAGGCAGCTGTAGAGAGCGGTAAGGTCTCCCCTCAGTCTGCTCTTCTCCAGACTAAACAACGCCAGTTCCCTCAGCTGCTCCTCATAAGACCTGTCCTCCAGGCCCTTCACCAGCTTTGTTGCCCTTCTGTGGACATGCTCCAGCATTTCAATGTCTTTCTTGAGGTGAGGGGCCCAAAACTGCACACGATGTTCAAGGTGTGGCCTCACCCACACTTGCTGTGCCAAGTACAGGAGCACAATGACATCCCTACTTCTGCTGGTCATATCATGACTGATATAGGCCAGGATGCTGTTGGCCTTCTTGGCCACCTGGGCACACTGCTGGCTCATGTTCAGCCAGCTGTTGACCAGCACCCCAGGTCCTTTTCTGCTGGGCAGCTTTCCAGCCACGCATCCCCAAGCCTGTAGCGCTGCATGGGGTTGTTGTGACCCAAGCGCAGGACCCAGCACTTGGCCTTGTTAAACCTCATACAATTGGCCTCAGCCCATTGATCCAGCCTGTCCAGATCCCCCTGCAGAGCCTTTCTACCCTTGAGCAGATCAACACTCCCACACAATTTAGTGTCGTCTGCTAACTTACTGAGGGAGCACTCAGTCCCCTCATCCAGATCATCAATAAAGATGTTAAACAAGACTGGTGCCAATACTGAGTCCTGGGGGACACCATTTGTGACTGACCACCAGCCGGATTTAACTCCGTTCACCACCACTCTCTGTGCTTGGCCATCCAGCCACGTTTTAACCCAGCTTAATATACAGCTCTCTAGGCCATGAGCCTCCAGCTTTCTTAGGAGAATGCTGTGGGAGACTGTGTCAAAAGATTTACTAAAGTCCGGGTAGATGATATCCACAGCCTTCCCCTCGTCAACTAGGTGGGTCACCTGTTCAAAGAAACAGAGCAGGTTGGTTAAGCAGGACCTGCCCTTCATGAACCCATGCTGACTGGGCCTGAGTCCCTGGTTGTCCTGCGTCGTGTGAGTGCCCTTAAGACGAACTATTCCATAATATTCCCCTGCACCGAGGTCAGGCTGACGGACCTGTAGTTCCCTGAATCCTCCTTCTGGCCCTTCTTCTAGATGGGTTTCACATTGCCAAGTCTCCAGTTGTCTGGGACCTCCCCTGTTGACCAGGACTTTTGATAAATGATGGACAGTGGTTTGGCCAGCTCCTCCGCCAGCTCCCTCAGTACTCTCGTATGGATCCCATCTGGCCTCACAGACTTGTGGATACCCAGTTAGCATAGCAGGTCATTGACTGCTTCGTCCTGAACTATAGGAGGTTTATTCTGCTCTCGGTCTTCCAGGTGAGGGGCTGATTACCTTGTGGGTTACTTGTCTGACTCTTAAAGAATGAAACAAAGACAGTAAGTACCTCAACCTTTTCCTCATCCTTGGGGACAGTGTTGCCTTCCACATCCGATAGAGGATGGAGATTCTCCTTGGCTGTCTTTAGTTATTAATGTATTTGTAGAAACATTTTTTTTCCTCTCATGACAGTGGCTAGACTGAGTTCTAGTTGGGGTTTTGTCTCTCTAATTTTCCCTTTGCATGACCTAACAAGATCCCTGTACTCTTTTTGAGTTGCCTGCCTTTTCTTTCAAGAGTGGTAAACCCTCCTTTTTTTCCCCTGAGTTCTCTCAAAGGTCAGCCAGGCCAGTTCATCTTATGGCACATGAGGATAGACTGCTCCCATGCCTTCAATAATTCCTCCTTGAAGAATGTCCAACCTTCCTGGATCTGCTTGCCCTTCAGGACTGTTTCCCAAGTGACTCTCTCCACCAGTGTCCTGAACAGCCTAAAGTCATCCCTTGGAAGTCCATGGTTGTGGTTTGGCTAACTCTCCTCCTAACTTGACCAAGAACTGAGAACTCTATCATTTCATGGTTGCTAAGCCCAAGACAGCCTCTGACCACCAAATTTCCCACCAGTCCTTCTCTGTTTGTAAACAGCAAGTTGAACGAGGCACCTCCCCTGGCAGGCTCACTCACCAACTGTGTCAGGAAGTTACCTTCCACACACTCCAGGAACCTCCTGGACTGTTTTCTGTCTGCTATGTTGTATTTCCAGCAGGCATCTGCTAAGTTGAAATTCCTGATGAGGACAAGGGCTAACGATTATGAGACTTCTGCCAGCTGCTTGTAGAATGCATCATCTGCCTCTTCCTCCTGGTTGGGTGGTCTATAACAGACTCCTAGCAGGATATCTGCCTCAATGACCTTCCCCCTCATCCTTACCCATAAGCACGGCCTTGTCCTCACAATCATTAATTTCTACACAATCGAAACAGTCCCTAACATACAAAGCCACCCCACCACCTCTCCTTTCTTGCCTATCCCTTCTGAAGAGCTTATAGCCATCCATTGCAGCACTCCAGTCATGAGAGTCATGCCACCATGTTTCTGGGATGGTGACCAAGTCATAGCTATCCTGCTACACAATGGTTTCCAGGTCCTCCTGTTTGTTGCCCATGCTAAGACGTCTAACTGAACGCACAAACATATCTGTGAAATTGTAAGTAGGACTTCAGATAGCTCTTTGGAAAGGCTTTGGTCAGAATACATGGATTGATACAAAGTAGCAATATTTTTAAGGTTCATCAGTGAATAACATGTTACTCCTTTTCTTAGAACACTGAACAATTGTGTAATGTGTAAACACACATACACATACATGCACGCTGGTTTGTATAAAACCAGAATTAGTGGGTAGTGTAAGCACATAAATTAAATCCCCACCACTAGGACATTACATGACTATTTCTTTGTAATCTGTATAATGATGTGGCTCAATGAAGGTTTATTTCCATCTATATTCTTCAGATTTCTTACAACATTTTCTCGAAAATTTTATTTTGTTTTCTGAACATCCTAGTAATTATTCAGCAAAAACAAACAGGACACAATTAAGTAGATGTGTCTTGTAAGAGGACTGCAGGAGTGTTGAATAGTGGCTGTACCTCAGCTCTATTTACAGTTGGCATTGCAGCACTGTAGTCAGTCCAAAAATGTGTGTTTGCAGCTCCATCACAAATTTCTCTTTTGTGTTAAACTAAGGCCTGAGAATTACATTGAACACGGATCTTTCCTTTGTGATTTATTTTGCTGGCTTTAACTGGCAGTGCCATGATTTGATATGCAACTTGAAACACGCTATGCCCACACCAAATATCTGGAAAATATTATACACTGTTAAGTGCAGAAGGCAGTATTATCAGAATTTAATCAAACCTAAATTATACAGCTCTTAGATTTTTTTTTTTAGTAATTTATTTATTAAGTGTATAAGTATGGTATAATGTACAATACATATATTATAGAAAGGCAAGCAGCCTTATTTAAAGACGTTAGTTAACAGAATCCCATCATAACTGTGAAGTCAAATTAATTCAGAACTGGATACTTGAGAGAAGTTCAAACTGCAGCAAGAAAGTTGACAATACATGCTGCCTGCTTTGAGATGCACAGAGTAGGAGTGATAGCAAAATCCAGTACAGATTACAACAGTTAGTGCAACATGTTTACTGTGGTTACAGAAAATAAATATGCACAAACTCATCCAGAAGAACTCGTAGTGTAGACATACTAACAAAGGATGTCTTAAAGTTCCTTAGTCATCTTCTCTAAACAGTTAAAATTATCCTGTAGTAATCTAGGACTCAGAGAAATACAGGCCATCCCCTAAAACACAGTCTAAAAGTACATTTGCAAATTAGGCTGTAATCTCAGACTGTTTCCTTTAAAACAGATACAACTTGTTGATTAGGGTAAGTGCAGTTAATTCCAGTTTGGAACAGAAAATACAAAGAGAAATATGAAAAAGAATTTATCAACTTGAACGATTTTTCTTTTGTCAGATAATGCTGTAACATCTTGAAAGCTGCACAGGCAACCTTTTCTTCCTCCTGTTGCTGCACAGGCAAGTAAATGTGAGAGGCAAGTGCAGAGTAGCCCTCTCATGGTCCCAAATGCAGACTTTTCAGAGCAGGTTAAGTGCTTGCATGGGTGGCTGGTGATACTTCAGATATCTAGGCTGCTTTTCTGCTTTGCCACTGTGCTTATCTTCTCCAGCAGCATGAGTTTCGCAGAGCTCTTCAGTCTCACTCTTCAGTGATATTATGTACATTCTTCTGTATAGAACTAGATGTTCCTCTGGAGAGGGCTTGGCATTTTCTTTAATTCCGTAATAAAACAGGAAGTTATACAGCTTGACTGTACTACACAATTGTCATAAGGTAGTATAAAAAGCTGTTCCCATATACAAATTCACATTTCTACTTTTCTTTGCATGTATCCCTCAGCTCTGTCTCTGTATAACTTCTCTGTAACTACATACCAGTATTGATTCTACTTAAGTCTGAATTTCCACATAGTGTGCAGAATTTTACCGTGAAAATCAGCAAGTTCAAGACTAGTTTTTCTTCAGACCTCAGACTAACAAGTGGGGTACATCTCTCAAGGGAACACATGCTACCACGAAACCCTTGCTGATACATTCATGAAGCAATTGAGGTATATACTTGCTGCAAATATGTGAAATAAGCAACAGTTTATGAATAGTGGCTCAACTCCTATTGTAGAGATGTGTGATAGCACCATAGATACAGAATTCAGCATAACAAAGTCTCAGAAATTTGACATGTGGTAATACTGACCCCAAAACACTGGCTATGTGTTTTCACGGATCCTTCTGTCACACTGAGGAATACCAGGCAGAACAGTCACATGGTAATGCTAGTTTCCACATTTTTTTTTAGGATAGTTGATAATGTACTGTATTGTACTCATGGCAAGAATTGCCTCTCTTCCACATTCCTGCTTCTTTCATATCAGTAGTATGATCTATTGCATTGTTCTAATAAAATGTCTTAGTGTATTACTTCTTAAAATATGCTGCTACCAAGATCTTAACACAACCAACTCCTATTCTGTGTTTTCAAGAACAGATGGAGTAATTTTTACCTTGCTATAGTAAGCAAGAAATTTTCAGAGTAATTCAAGGATAATACAGTGTTGGACTAAACCCCCTTGAAACTACTGGATCTAGCTGCCACCCATCATCTGAAACGGTTGTGAAAAGTCATTACAGAAGCAGACAGCTAAAATAATCACAATGTCCAACATATTTAATCATAAATGTCTAAGCAGACGTGTGTGTTGTTTTCAAAGTAAAGGCTGTGTGAGCCCCACTGGGATTTTAATGACTCAGGAAGAAGAATTTTGCATTGCTATTATCTTAGAACATGAATATTTGCCTGTGCAGGAGAAAAACTAGTATAAACAGCTGCTGGTTATTTTTATTATTGCTAAGGTCTGCGTCAAGCATGTCATTCGTTACCCGACAACTAGGCTGCTATGGCACTCTATCTAAACCTACCTCATAAATTGGACTTACGTGTCCTAAGCACCAAAATATCAGCAAGGGAAAGGTTGGGGCAGCACTGCAATTGTGTTGTCATTTTTCACCTTCTTCATGAAGAAGTTTGACATTTAAACAAACAATTTCAGGTAAAGGCAAGTTGAAATTGTATTTCATCCTTTTTTTCTGTTCAATTCTGTGTTCATGGTCTTAATTGTTCACTTTCAGTTGTATTCTTAGAGTAATTATCATCATTTACAATGGTAACTAAAGATCAGTAAAAGTGCCCCTTTCAAGCTTCTCAAACTACTTGATTTCTACTAATTGGCTTCAGAGTATCATAAGAATTGTTAACAGTGTTACACTACTATGAGTTGCATCTTGAACACTCTTACAAAGTTAGATGCTGAAAACAACATTGTGATCCAGTCATAATCTTCCATGCAAAGTTCCAGTTCATTTCAACAGGGAAATGTGATCTACACAGATGGGACTGATTGACAGTAGTGCCTCTGGCGAGTCAGACAAAATTAGAGAAACATTTGGCAAAATTGGCTGTCAATAAAGGACCGTACAGAGAATGGTAAGTGTGGAACTCAGGAGCTTTAGGCAATCAGCTAAACTTATATGTTAGCACGTTTCTCTCATGACAAATTCTCTTTTACATGTCATGTAAGTACATGTTTCTCATAGAGGCAAGCTAACAGAGATCCTCTTTTCTTTGGGCACGTCTACTGAGACCTCTCTCATTGTCATTGTCAAGATATTCCTGTTTCCAAAGCCCTCTTCTCTTCCTAATTAGCACTGTCATCCAGGAGCAACAGTGTTGCTATGGGGGGCAAATGCTATTTTGTTCTTCCTCATTGACAAATAATATAATCTGACATCCTCCCTATAGTGAAGTTGAAGAAGTTGTCACAGCCCGCAACTCTGATGGGGGGAACTGTTCCAGGTGTTTCACAGTCTGTTTAAGTTCTTTGCATCCAATGGAAGAATAAATTGACCTCTCCTGAAGGATTTTTCGTGGTTATTTGCTTGATACAAAGGTGGAATTGCTTTCTTTTTTGGTGCATAGATATACAGATTCTCTGTTTACCAATAAAGTGTGCTGTAGGATGGGCAGCTCACAAATCTGGGTTTGACTGTCATTCCAGACTCTATTTTTTATTAATATACAGTGCAGTTTCAGGAAACAAATTCACAGCTTTTAAATAATCTTTCTACATGGCTCTCCCTGTGGTCTGTTCTCTGATTCTTAATCTTTTTCTTCCAATCTTGAATGTCTGTTCTGGGACTTAGCACGAGGAGTTGCAGGGTGCTACCGAGGAAACAGTATTGTATTTGCCTGTGAACAAAATCTGTTAGCTCCTGGAGGATTCTGTCTGAACACTTGGGCCATGAAATTATATAGACGAAATGGTGTGTATATCTCCCTGGTAGTTCTTAAAGTCATTTTATGGCACAAAATTCTGATACCTCTACTGTTTTATACCTAGATGGCTCTATGGAGATACAAATCGAGGCACATTTTGCCACCTCTGTTCCTTTGGAAATTAGCTGCAATACCAAATGGCATTTAAATCCAGCTGTTGACAACATAAGTCCTAACTCAGTGGATGAAGATTTTGCAAATTCAGCCTTTAATCTAGAAGGGTCTCACTACTTTACATTCTGAACCTCATACATTTAAAGCAGGATAAATTAGCCAATGCAAGGCTCTCGTACTGCCAGAGCAAACATAATTTTAGCACTTATTGTAACTGGCTCACAACTTCAGTATTACTGAATCTCATCATGGTCTACAGTCAGCAAACATGCATGTTCTGTGGTCGAAATTGTAAGAGATAGCCCTGTAATACCACGTTGAAGTTGCTAGTAACAGGCCATAACCTTTCTAGCAAATTTGGAAGACCTCAGAAGGGAGGCTTTTTGGGCTTTTTCTGTCTGAACATTTCTTGACCTGCCTACAGCTTTGTTTTAATTTGGTTTAGTTGTGATAGCAATTTCTCTGGTGGACCAGGTGTCTATGGCTGATTTGTTTTACTTTTGTGTATGTTTGTGTGGTACAAACATATTTTTACACAGATAGCAGCAACAAGCAGTGAATCTGTGAAGAACGAGGTATTTATGACTAACCACACGATGCAGAAAAAGGCCTGGTGCGGCAGCAGCAGTAGAGACATGGGATGGGGCATAAAGGAGAAAAGGCATGCAATGACGAGAGATGGGGCACAGGCTTGCCACTCATGACCCCACAGCTATTACAAATCACCTATGGTCAGTTAAAGAGCTACATACCTAGACCTGGGAAAAACTGGTTTTAAGAGCAACAAAGAGAACAAAATTGTTCAACATCTATGTCTAATATAGGTAAAAGCCACTTTATACCACAAATTCACATGTAATCTGGAGATGTGAAGGCAAAGAAAGAGATGTGTAAAATATGTTAGTAAATGTATAAAAATAACTTTGCATGGATCCTAGAGCGAGGAAGAGGAAACAATCAACACGGACATCATATTTTTCCCAGCAATGGACTCCAGATTCTGATACCCACTCCCGCTGTCAACATCAGTGTAAAACCATCAACCTCAGGTCCCAGAGGAGCAGCATAACATAAAGAAAATGGATAGAAACAAAGAATGTGTACAGTAATTTTAACTGCATTATTATCCTTTTTTTTTTTTTTGTTATAACTACTAGACATAAGCTAACAACAATTCTTGAATTAGACTGTTAATATTTCAATTATAATATCAATAAATTCTTGGCTACATACATAAGTATATACAAATATATGTGGAGTGCTTCCACTCTGTTCTTGAATATAACAAAACAAAATAGTTGAAGCAAACACAAAAAGTGGACAAGTCATATTACTTTTGAGTCTGTGGGGTTACTTCATTTTTAAAACCATGTTTGTCATTTTTTAGCTGAAAGGATCCTAATCCAGGTAATAAAATAATTTTCACTTACAACAGTTCGAAAAAGTGATAGAAAAAATATCTAGGACAGATCATTCTAAATGTCACAATATTTTATTCTGGAGCACTTCAAATATCAACTCCTATGCAATGACATTACATTATGTCTTTGACTGAGTCTTTATGACAATTACTCAAAATAAATAGCTTCATCTCAAAACCTGAGCCACAGCTGGAAGCCAAATTAGGCTGAAGGACAGCTTGCCAGTGTCTCAAGTTATATATTATTCCTAGCTTATTACCAAAATTGCCTTTATCATTTTAATCCACATAATATTTTCTACTATTTATCTAGCAAATTATTATTCATTGGTGCGACATGCATAATTTTAAGTAATTTACTGAGAGTTTGTTTTGTTTCTTCTCTTAATACGGAGCCCACAGTTTTGAACAAAACAGAAAAAAAAATCACTAGCTAAATACATTGAAATCTTTCTCAGGTTGCCAAAGCAAGACCTAATCCTGTCAGCATAGAATAAATATTTAGCTCCTTAATCTTGCACTAGTCTGAAATTTCCTAATACTGCCATAGATCATGCAAAAATTTCTCTGTATTTTTAAAAAGCTGGAAAGAGTCACACTAATTGTTCAAAGAATCCTCCTGCCTCATAAGCAGGAAAAAGGCTCAGCCAAATATTAAAGGACCACAGATTTCTCATGTCATTGACAAAGAATTTAATCTGATGATAGAATTTGTAATAAGGCTTCTCTTTCACTAAAATGTAGTCGTGAGAACCCAAACATCTTTTAAACAAGCAATTTTTCTCTTCTATCCTACCCCTTTTCTCTCTGAAAAGTTAACTTTGAAACCAGTAATTATGAAAGGAGCCCTATATCCTAAAGAAAACAGCAGGGAAGTTCTTTGATTATTTATTGAAGATAGTTTTAAAATAGGTGGTACTTTGATCGTGGATGCCCCCTTTCAAAGACTCTCCAACCTGCACAAGAAAAACTGAGGAATGTATTGTGATATTAAGCAACAGTATTTTCCCTAGCAGTAGTGAGATCTTCAGTATCTGTACATGAACTGGAGAAGAGTAGATATTGTTGTAGCTCCAGCAATTCCTAAGTGTCACCTTTAACAGACATTTGCCTGACCACTTTGGTATTAAACTCTTTACATTTAAACATCTGTAGGGAAAACACTTCTCTTATTTATGCATGTCATGCATTAGGATACTCAGGAAAGTCCCACACAACTGTCGATAGTCTTTAGGTTTTATGCAGTATCACTATATATACATCTATACTTATGAGCTTTCTTTTTCTTTACCAGAATGAATTCAGTGCTATGTAAAGTATTTCGTGAGTGCAAAATTGCTAAATTAGGAGCTACGGAGAGAAAAGATGAGAGCAAATCTCAGTATAAGATAGAACTCCCTTCTTCAGCAACATAGGAAGGGCAATGAGGGCAAAAAAAATTATAGTTTAGTTATGTTCCAGACATTTATGGAGTTTTATGTTCCCTAAAACATCTTCCCAGTTCTTGCCTGTTACTAGCTCTGAGAAATATTTCTTCTGATATGTAGCAGCTGCTTCTGTGTATTACATCAGATAACTGAACTGCAACCTCAAATGGGTGGCAGGTAACTTAAATAGCAGTTTCCAGCTGAGACCTTTGTAACTTCTCTGAAACAGCCGGGGGAGGGGGGGGGGAGGGGGGCAGACGTGCACGTGTGTGTGTGTATATATCTGCAGGGTGGGGGGGTATCCTCTTTGTTGCAATGCTTTTTAGCATTTTGCTGATGCTAAATGAAGTAGGCCATAGTGGACATGCAAAATACCCCCATCTTTGTCTAAGGACTCCAGAACAGGTGTAAAGAGCTTTAATAACCTCTAATTTGTTTTAAAATCCCACAAATTGTGCCAAAGGAAAGCAAGAAGACACAGTGGAAAACTTCGATTTCTAGCATTGCAAAATTACTTTGGGTTTTGAAAGTATTCCTTAGGTAAGTTTGTTCAAAAATCACAGCACCTTGTTGTCAGACATCTTGCTTCATAGTCTGTCCTGTAATGAGACTGATTTTCAATTTTTTGTTAAAACGAAATTTCTTACAGACATATTTGAAATGTTCATATGTCTAGAATGGTAGGATCTAATCTCTACTGACATTAAATTTATGTCAACAAATACGTATTTTCAATTAAACAATAATTAAGTTGTGCCCATCAGATATTTGAGTATACAGAAAGAAGATTTGTTTTGAAATCAGAGTGAAGGATAAGCCATCTGACACAAAATATTCACCACGTATCTTCTCTACCTTTTCAAAATCTCCTTGAGATTTCTCTTCTTAGCTATATTCAGCCTGTTTTTCTGGTTCTTCTAAAGTATTTATAAACAAGTGAGCTATGAAATTTTGTTTACAACAAATGCAGTTTAAAACCTGGTCTCTGCTGTTGTATCATGTCTCACTGCACCAAACTAAGTCATTCCAGGAAGCAGAGTGAATGCAAGGCATGTCAGGAAGGACAGAGTTTTTCTCAAAAAAAATAGTGTAGCTATGATGGAGCTTGAGCATGTTTCTTTAGCTATAAAACACCAAAAAAGCAAAAAAGTATTAAAAATGAAGAGGTTTTGTTAATATTGTTGAAAACTAGAGGTTTTTATTACATTCAATAACTAGATTTTTCTTTTCTTTCCTCTCTCTCAAACAGCTGTACAATGAAGGTAAAGAGCTAAAAAGAATAGGGCTAAGACACAGATAAAGAAAATTATATTAACAGGAACATCTGATACGCATTTTACTTAATACAAGTCTAGTCCTACCAGTTATTAAGCAAGGTCTTATAAAGTACTCAACTACTTCTTCTGATGCTATATTCCGCAATGAATCTTTTTAATTTCATGCCAAAGTATATTTAATAAAATAAGAAAAGTGTGGACAATATACATCTTACTGTGACTACACAAAAAATGTCAAGCAAATTTTCTTCAGCTTGTTAAAGAAGTACAATTTTTCCTTTACCTTAGAGTATGAAAAATAGAAGATATGAAATACATTCACAAAATGTAATATACTCAAAATATACTGCATATTGCCATATTGAAAAAAGACTAGTTCTGGTAGACTTCAAGTATGGTGGTGCAGAAGACTTAAGTATGGTATTACATATCTCCAAGTTCTAGACTGGACTTTTATTCATGATAAAGTTAAAGGCAACCAGTAACTAATACTGTCACTGCAGGGCAGCTTCTGTAAATAAATGTTTGTAATTCGTGAAGGCAAAGTTGCGAACTCTGAACTATTTGTGCTATAGTGATTTGGCTGCTTGACTGCTCAGATATCAAAATAAATCTTAGCTATGTTTTAATAGCTGATGAAGAGAAGGAAAATTATCTCAATATGTTGACATATTAGATGTGTCCAAAGAAATTTAATTGAATACATAGTAAAAAGATCAGCTTTTATGGGCAAAGTTTGTCTATCTTTTAACACGCTTGAAAACCATTGGCTGTATGGAGATGTTATAGTTCAGCGAAAAAAAAAAATTCATTATTTTGGTAGAGTAAAGAATATATGCCAGCTTAAAACCAGTGAGGTAGTGGGAGCTTTTGACATCAACTTGTAGGAAAAAATGTTATTATCTCACTATAAAATCCTGTTGATCCTTTCCAACACTACAGGAGGACAACTCTGAATAATCTGAATTTCTTGGTGAAGATGACCTGAAAAAAAGTGGCAGGGACTGGGGAGTAAGCCCTTAGACATTTCCAGTTCACACTAAGTTTGGCATAGAAACAACTGCAATATGCTTTTCCATATATTGTATTTCTTAAACACAATCCCACATTTGGAACAGAGGCAAGTCCTACAGCAGATCAGACTCTGTCCCCAGTGAAAAAATGTCACTTATGAAACATCATTCACACAGAATGACACAGAATGTTAGGGTTTGGAAGGGACCTTGAAACATCATCTAGTCCAACTCCCCTGCCAGAGCAGGACCACCTAGAGTAGGTCACACAGGAATGCATCCAGGCGGGTTTTGAATGTCTCCAGAGAAGGAGACTCCACAACCTCTCTGGGCAGCCTGTTCCAGGGCTCTGTTACCCTCACACAGAAGAAGTTTTTCCTTATGTTAATATGGAACCTCCTACACTCCAGCCTGCACCCCCTGCTCCTTCACCAAGAAGAGCCGGGCTCCATCCTCCTGACACTCACCCTTTATGTATTTATAAACATTGATGAGGTCACCCCTCAGTCTCCTCTTCTCCAAGCTCAAGAGACCCAGCTCCCTCAGCCTTTCATCATAAGGGAGATGTTCCACTCCCTTAATCACCTTTGTGGCTCTGTGCTGGGCTCTTTCAAGCAGTTCCCTCTCCTTCTTGAACTGAGGGGCCCAGAACTGGACACACTATTCCAGGGGCGGTCTCACCAGGGCAGAGGAGAGGGGGAGAAGAACCTCTCTCGACCTACTGATCACACCCCTTCTAATGCACCCCAGGATGCCAGTGGCCTTGTTGGCAGTTGGGCACATTGCTGGCTCATGGTTGCTCTGCTGTCCACATTATAAATCTCTCACGATTGTTTTTCAGTCCTGCCTAATTACTAGTCTAGTCCATTCATATAAATAAGAGTGATCTGAGCAATGTTCAGCAGAAAAAGTTGATAAAAATCAAAGTGTGGACTCTTGTAATTTTTTCAGTGTGTCAGAGTCTGAGAGATGAAAGTTGCAGAATATGTCATTAAAAAAGTCCAATAGCACCATTCATGATGGAGAATAGGAATGATGGAATCCTGAATGTTTATTTGGTAGAAGAGTGACAAAGGTTTATCAGTGAAATCAAAAATATAATGCTGATAGTGAGGTACAGTGATGGTCTTATAGTTATCCAATGTGGCTTTAAATTAAATTAAATGGAATGCTATGAACTTTTAAAAGCAACTGTTATCTGATAGGTTTATTCTCTTTCCTTTTAGAATATTTTTTCCTACAAGAACCCTTTCCCTCTGAAATGGTACAGAAAACATTGACGGAGGAAGGAACTCCAGCTTCAAGAATAAAACTATATAAATTCAAGATGACACACATCCTTGTTCTAGTAAGTAAATTTAAACTGAAATTTAAATAAAGGTTTCCTAGAGACTAAAACATTTTACTAGAAATCATTAAAGAACTTAACTTCCAGTAAGGTCCTAGATTACTGAGATCCCCTTTTACTATATGGCACTTTTGCTTTTACTTTTTAATTTCCTTTAAGTTTGTCCCTGCGAGAACCTTTGCAACTCTGTTCAATTCAGTGTGGCAAAAACATTTAATTTCACTATTTAAAATGGAAGAATATATTCTCAGATCTTTGAATGATCGTTAGTCTCTTATTGTAAATTTTTGTTCTTTCTTTAAAAGCCACGCTTTTTCTGTTTTCAAGAGTGTGATTCCTCCAGTCTATACCTTTGGCACAACACAACTTATTTTTTAAGCTCCTGTCTGACTAACAATAGCTAGCTATTTTTCACATTTGCACATAAACTAGTTTTTTAGATTTGATAGAAAATTCTCCACTATGAAACTAGAGCTGTATCTTTGGTCTTCTAGGCATTTTCCACGTTAAGATTATACAACAGTAAAAATGATCTATTTTTTTTCCACTTTTCTATACTGAGATTATATAAAAAATCCCATCCTTTGCCATAGAAATTTAAAGTCAGAGAGGAATTATTCTTTTGAAGAACAGAATAAAGAAATATTCTTTCATGCCAGCCATAGTTTTAGTCCTGTCAAAACTAAGCTAATCTGGACATGGTTAAATGAAGTTGCACATCAAGTGATTACCCTTGGACATGTTGCCATGTTCTGCCAGAAACAATTTGTTGAAAGTGACAATGTCTGGTGTACACTTCCCTATCCTATCTAAACAGAGTGTCACTGTGAGAGGTACTTCACTGTTTTTTGTGTTGCTGCTAGTAGAAGTAAGCATGTTTATTAGGAGTAAGTGGACTGGTGTGAACTAAGGTGTGGTAGATATTCTGTGTATGTAAGACAAATCTTATGCAGCCAAAATCTATCAAATGGCTATTTCATGGTTATTCTTTGGGGAAGCTGAGTCTTGGGCCAGTACTGCAACCACAATGATTCATCTCATACTCCAAGAACAGCTGAAAAGGCAGCCTTTCTGGACATCCTTTTGTTTGTTGCTTTCCAAGTCATAATGAAAGCATTTAGTTTTAGATTTACCAATCACTACCACTCCTTTACATTATGACCATGTGGAGGTTTTTTTTGCCAAGTTCTTTGCTTCATTCCAAATACATGTGCAATGGTTTCTTGATGCTGTGCACATCAGGAATTTGTCAGCAGAGCTGTCATATGTCATTTCATTTTTTAAACGGAGACATGCAGTTGTCTGGTATTTTACTGTTCTATGTCATTTTCTGAGAATTGTTCCTCTGTGAAAACATGTACACATATGCTCTATCCATTTTATCACTTCAGCATCCCAGTATGATCAATTCAGCCACTTAGAGATCAATAACAGAATGTCCAAACATATGTTTGCATCTCAATCCACATCTACATTTCACCAGAGTTGTTATCATGTTTTTTTCAGTGCTATCTGCAAGGTGGCTTCAATCCAAATAGGGTGAGATACGTATCACTTGCAGAGAGAGGAAGACTGGGTCCAAATTAGTAGAGAAATAAGTCATTCTATTATTACTGTTTACTTCATATTTCCCTCACTTCATGCTCCTTTCATTTTCTGTTCTAAATGCAGTAAGAATTTGCATGTGACTTTAAATGTGCATGTCTCATGTCCAGAGGTATTATAGGGCAAAAAAAGAGTACATGAAAGACTAGCACATGCACAAGCAAAGTGGCATAGTCAGTTACTAATTGCTCAATCTGCAAGTGTAATGAATGGCCGTTATGGTTGTTGCCGATTGCTTTCTGAGCCTCAATCCAATGCTACATCAAGAAAATTATTGTAGCAGTGTAGCAAAACTAATGAGACAGGGATAACCACATTGGTGGACAGATATGGTTAAAGACAGTCAGCTTAAACATGCTTTAGTTTTTAAAAAAAGATAATACTTACACTTACAAAAAAGTTAAACTAATTATATTTTATTTAAAAGGATGTGTGCATAATTAGTATATTTATCAAACAGTCAGTTCCTGGCATGGAAAAACTGGAATGCAGTTTTGTCACATAAGGATTTTATCAAATGAAATAAGTGAGCTCATTTGTAAATTTAGTTCTGATTGTTATTTTTTTCTAAATTTCCTAAGAATGTAAACCCATTGTCATTCATGCAGTCATTCCTCTTTCACATAAATACAGATTGCTGAAGAACCAAACCCACTCTGTAAGTCAAGTTTTGTGAATGGTAGTGACCTTTTTTATATTTGCTGTTTACTTAGCAAATTTTTATATTTATACAGATTACATTTGTATTACATTCCCCTGCCCCCCACCTGCTTGCTCCCCCCCCCATCCATTGCATGTGAAAGTCAAATAATTGGATGGCAGCATTTAAATAAGCATACAATTTATTATAGATAAAATTTGTTCCAAATCTGTCAGAAAACTTATTTTACTACTCGATGTATCCACCTGCCTCCTGTGTCATAGAGCAATTCTGCCCGTGATGTAAGTTTCTATTTACCTGTTTAATTATAAAACCCCAAAAGGATCCTGAGACCTTCCATTGACAAGCTGAGAGAATGGCTCCTTTTTATAGGCAAACAGAAGCAACAGAGCTGCAGGCTCTCATTTTTCAGACTGCTCTGTTTTCTCCTAAAGGTCCCCACACGAAAGGTATTGATTGGAAAGTTCTACACTGTAGTCAAGTAGATAAGCAACAATCAGGGCAATCATACATCCCATGTTGACTTTGCTAACCACAGACCAAGCAGAAAAGAGAAAAGTTACATCCACAGGATAAATGGGCTGGGCGTTGGTCTGCCCATGGGAGATAGCGAGAGATTGCCTTTGGATCACTTGTTTTATTTTGTTCTCTTATTCCACTTGTTCTTCACTTCTTAAACAATTTTTATCTTAACCCTCAAATTTTCTTGCTTTTACTTTACCTTTGCTCTCCCCTCATCACTTGCAGTGGAAAGGGTGAGTGAGCGAGAGGATATGTGGTTCTTACCTGCCTACTGGGTCTAGCCCACAATAGCATAAAAGAAGTTTGAAAACTTTTGATCACAGACTTAGCCAAAGAAAAAAATTATGTCAAATTCCAATACCCATGTATAATTTCCAGTATTGCTATATATCCAGAATGCTATACACGCATTCAGGGATAGCAGAGATTCAGAGATGGCTGCAAAAGCCTTTGAAAACCTTATTCTGATGTGTGCAGATTTATGGTTTCCCATCTGTTATGGAAAGGAAAATTCAGATTTTAAATGTCTCAGACCTCTCTATTCTGTTTTGACAAACACAAGTAGATGATAGAAGGAAGGAATAATAGAAAGCTCATGTTCATGGAGTGTAGTGTGTACAGCTAATCCACAATGTTTTATTCTATATTATATTATTTGTTTTCAGCCATTGTTCCTTGCTCCAGAGGGTCAATATTCTAGTCTTGGTCTTTAGCAGAAGAAACATAATAGGTGAAGAGATTAAATGAAAATTGAAGGTACCACAGGAACTTGGAATAATATTATTAAGACTTTTTTTTTTTTTTTTTTTTTTTTGTAATAATAGTAAAGACCATAATTACAGTTCTTTAGTTTTCAGGAGAAGTTACAAAGTTCTAGTTTATGAGAGCTACTGTTTCCGGTTGCAACTCAATAGCAGCTCTATTGCTAAATTAAAGTCATATTCTTCTGCATGAAAGCAATTTCCACATTATAGATTACTGGGGAAGACATGATGGCTCCATGAAAAATAGATAGATTTTGAATTACAAAACATTACCTCAGTCAGTTTGGAATACAGCAGGTTTGATTGTCATCTCATTATCACCCAGATATAATAACAAAGGCCGCTGAACCACCTGTGTTTAAAAAGAGATAACCCAATGGAAATCTGTGGTAAAAAAAATTGTTGAACACAACTCTTTTCATCTCAACTGTTTTACCTACTCCTCTTCATCAATAAAAAGCCTCTGTGAGAACACAAACCTTATTCTCTGAGGAGGTTGCCTGGTCACACTGGTGTAGGGAATGCAAGTCAAAGCAGAGTTAAAAAATCAGAAGATGGCATACATGAGCTGGAGAACAAAAGTGTTCTTTTTCACTCAGCAAAAGGGAGGACCAGGTAGAGGGCAGAAAGAAAACTTGTCAGTAGTGAAAGCAGAAAAGAAATGAGCTACGAAATGTAGTTGGAAATGACACATGAATTTCATTAATGTTGAACTGATGGGATGGGCTTGAAACATTGAAAGGAAATGAATGGAGAATCAAAGCGGGTATACCCCACCGTGACCTAAAATCATATTTATATGATTTCAGTCAAGTAAGATGTTTGAAGCATAATTGAAGACATAATTCACATGCACATTTTCAGTCCCAAGACTGGTTGTCATAATCATGAAGAATTTTTACTCCACCTGTAATGAATACTGTTTTAATATTTCTTTCAATGTTTATTTAGGGATTGTTTTAGAGTCAGCTTATGTCCAGATAATGTGTGAAAACAAAAACAAAATTTAAAAAATAGGAAAACCAGACCAAATAGACATAACTAAAATGCATACAAAAACTGAAATATGAATTTAACTCTGCATTTTAAAAAAATTATTAAAGTAAGTAATTTAGCTTGCTTCAGATAAGCAGAGATAAATTCAAATAAATTCCTGTTATTTTTCAGAAACAGGAAAACACTTCAAATATTTTATGAAATTGCCAAGAGACTTTTAGTACTTTTGGTTTTGCCATTGTTTATAATATCATACTCCCTGTAAAACTGATAAGAAGTTTAGACAAGAATGACATTCTAAATTAAACTATTTTACTTAACCCTGAGTATTTTGAGTTTTCAGCAATAAATCTTAATGGTTTTTATCTCCATTCAGCTCTCTTTAACACTAGCAGCTTATACCATAATACAAGATAAATAACTTATAAAAAAATGTTATCTTTTTGCTTAGAGTTTAAGTTTAGTAGCTGTACCAAAAGAAAATCCTTTAGCTGAATTTTTGTAGGGTAGTGAAAAGGTGAAATCGATGGAATATTAAAAGTTGCTGTCTCTTTATGTCGCATTTTATGACCTTGTCACACAGATCCCCAGGCTCACCATTCTCTGCATTTCTTTGTAATGGAATGGGCCTGATCAGCCTCTTTTTTGCATTATCATTTGAACAGGTATATTTTACAATATAGCTTTGTAATGATCTCTAGTTGCTGTTATGGTTATAGTAGTAATGAAATCCGTGATCTGATGCCATTAGCAATCTACATACTATCTATGTGTTCAAGGTCAGTTCAAGAGTCCTCAAAACAATGATAATTCAATTGGTTGGGTTGTAGCAACTTTGATTTTTTGTAACCAAAAGTCACAGAAATATGCTGCACATTCTCTGCAACCCACAGAGGAGCAGTCTCGTCATTTTGTGGATTTGTCTATCAGGCAAATGCCTAGAAGACCTTCTGACAGGCCTGACTCCTGAAGAGGAGAACTGCAAGCTGGTTTTGAGCACAGCTGAGCATTCTTGGCAGAATCAGTCATCAGTCAGTTTTCCTTGCTCTTGTTCAAAATTATGTTTACTATGGCTTTTCTTTTTTTATCTGCCACAGCACTACAGATTATATTTAGATTTTTTGTCAAGTAAAGATATTCTGCTGATGGTCGGTAACTCAATTTAGAAATACTACAGTCTTTCACATGGAAAAATATATGTTTGACATAGGCTTTGACTGTTTTTTTTTCCTCATGAAATAAGCTCACTCTGATAGTGTTAGGATGCCCCAGAACTGATAAGAATTTCTCTAACGGCTGCAGTAGAGCAGTGGAGCTATCTATAGCTGTAGTTAAAATCTCCAAGACTACTGTTATGGAAGTGTATCATTGTCCAAGGGGTTGGCAACCAAACTGGAGTTTTCACTTCTCTTCTCCTTTACATTGCTTTGCATAGTGTACGTGGAGTGATAACTTGCCTGAATACATTTTAAACATGCTTCTAAAATTGCTGAGGTGTCTGGATTACAGTTACATGTCTTCCATTGTCTTCAACTGGAAATACCTTAGTAGCCCCTGTGCAGCACTAGTAATGTATGGGCAAAGGATTTCAGTCTTATAACATTGGAAAAGAAATACATGTGGGCAGAGGCTTCTCATTCCAGACTTTTTTCCTTCACTGAATTTAATGTAGGTTTTCCCATTAATATCAATATCTGGAAAAGCAGATCTTCATGGATATGTGACAGTCCTAACCAAAGAGCCTGAGGAATACACGTCACTACTCCCATGACAACAAGGGCATGTTAGCAGAATACATAAGCCATACTCATTCAGCTTCATATCTGAGCATGGGTGTGCCTCCAGTGGGATTTTTTATTTATTTTGTTTTTTTGTTTTTTTGGGGGGTAGGGGGGCGAGTAAATTTTCTTGGGGGAGACGCTAATAAAAGATTCAGTTCTCTATCTAGAGCCTATTGTAAGTCTGTGTAATGAATTAATATTTTTTCTGTGAAAGTGTTAAAGTAGTTATAAACAATAACATTCCTTTTTTTTTTGATCACCACCAAAGCCTATCATTACTGTATGTGTGGTGGTCTGAAGTTTTCAAAACGTTAGTATCATGCATGAAGAAGCCAAGGAAAAAAAATATTGTTCATAGCAGTGAATTCTTCCAAAGTAAAAGAATCTCTTAGAATACAATGGCAGCATTGTCCCAATGACAAATTGCAATCTTCCCATTTGGATTTCTTTAAACCAGGCTCAGACTGTGCCATAAGTTAGAGAAATCTGCGCATCATCACCAGAGAGAAACCATAAAGTGTAAATGTCATACCTACACTTTGATAGCATCTTCTGATGCAATTGGAAGTTTATTAGCTTACAACCTCCCTGACCATAACTGAACAGTTCAACAAACTGATCTTTCTGAGTCCAGGTATGATAATTCTTCAAAATATGTCTGGGGAAAAAAAAGGAATAATGCACAGTTATCATCTCCCTTTTGTCTCAGATGTCCAGATTTTCAGTAGCCTCCAACAGCTTCCTAGTAACATATTGGGCCATCAGAAATTTGGCTTCTCCTCACAAATTATATTAATCAAATTCATTACATTTACTTGATTGTCTGAAACTACCACATCAAATTATTACGAACAAATCTTCTAACGTCTCTAGCTCATGTTATGAGGCTTGCAAATTGTTAATCTGCTTTTAAGTGAATATCAGAATAGAATATATGAGCATTGGAGGGTCAATCTGAAGAAAGGAAGCTAAATAAAAGAAGACACTAAGAAATACAGGGAATTAAGAAATTAAATACGGAAATTAAAACATTCATCTGGTGTCCAAGACAAACAGTCCCTTACCAATAAACATCTCCTTCAGAAGCCTGCTAGCCGTTAACTACTGAGGTTCATCTTCCAGAAGGGACTTCTGCAGTAAATTGTGTTGGTAATACGGAAATCCACTGGAGGTAAAAACCTTCACAAACTCACTTTAGAAGTGAGCTCCAAAGGACGGAACATTCTGTAAGATTCTTTCTGTTAGCGTTGCTTTCTTACTAAGAAAAAGAAAAGAAAATATACAAAACAAGCATAATTATTATATACTTTACTGTTGCTAAAGTAGCTCCAGTATTATTCGTCGTTTTCTTTTCTGCATCTGCCTTTTGTTAAAGAGACATATATTTAAAAAAAGAAAATAAAACATTCTAATTTTACTGTGTAGGTTGTATCCTTTTTTTGTAATCTTTCACAAACAGATCAACAGAAATTCTAGCTGTAAGAACATACTTTAAGCAAATATTCACAAAAAAACACCCCAACATTTCCAATTCGCAAATATTTACAGTTGAACTTATGGTATTATGCGAAGAGATATCATATACAACCAAAGCGTACTCAACAGATAAGAGTATTTATATACCAAATCAAGTAAGAACAAAGTTTCACGTGTGTTCAATATGCATAAATAAGAACTTCTGCAAAACTTCTCAACCTACAGATTATGTTCATCTTTCATTTCCAGCAGAAAAATAAGCCAGAAATATATTGGAAACCATCTGTTTGACACTAGGAAATAAAAACAGAGATGGAAAAAGAAAAAACACTTTGAAATAGACATTTTCCTCCTTCTGCTTCTTGCTTCAATTAAATAAAAATGAAGTCTGGCTTGAAGAAACAGACTGCAGAAATCTAACATTTTTTGGTGGTATTTTTGAAAAGGAAAAAATTGCTCAAAACAATAGACTAAATAAGGGCCACCAAAGGACTGTTGTGGGGAATATGTAACAAAATATCTATCCAGACTTAAAATATGCTGTGAAATAACATTTGGTCAACTGTGCTTCTCTAATTTCTATGGTCCTTGGGTGAAACAGCGGCATTCACAATTTGAGTAAACTCTGTGGTTTACTGAGTTCACCTTTCTTGTAATTCTCTTTGGAACAGAGCATTCCGTTCATGCTATTTTATCATGTGTTGTGGGCACCTCAGAGGGAAATCCCATCTTCTGCAGCATGGTTTCTCTAGTAGAAAAAGATTGTTTACAACTAAGAGGATTTATAATGAATTAGAGAGCCTGAAAGTGAGTGCGTGCAAGAGTGTGACATAGTTCAACTTTCGAGAGTACCTAACATATGAATGAACCTGAAATTTCTTCAATGAAGTGCATTATTAAAAATTTATGGCAAATGGATGTACACAGTACCTGAAAATAGAAGTGAGACCTAACTTTATCATTTTATAGACAAATACTTGGTTTACATATGCAGTATTTCAAATTGTAACAAGAAATACGAGTGTGAAATCTCCAGAAAGGAAATAAAATACTTTAAGAAAAAATGAAAACTTAATCATACACCTTACACAATGAAAAATGTTTTAAAACTTACTTTCCAAGCCCTTTGCTATACTTAACTACACATACTCTCACTTTGTTTCTATCCCTTCCAATCACCAAAATAATGAAAAGATTTTAGGAATACATCATTAGCAGAGGTTTTTGTGAAAGGCACATGTTCAAGAAAAATAACAAGAAAGATAAGGTTTTTTTCTCAAAGGAAAGATCAGGAATTTAGAACTCATGAAAACCTTGACATGAGAGGAAAGGATATTATCCAAATCAGTTCACCATATGAAGATTTTGCTATGTGTTTCCAAAAAAGCTTCAGTGATATCAGAAGTCTGCAATAGTCATCTGTGGTCGGTTGAAAGCTGACTCAAGATCAGCAATAATTATTCTTGTCATAACTAACTAATTATAGAATTTTCACACTGGATGGATGTAAATTTGTCTGTAAGTAGACAAGTCAAGAGCTACCACGTTTTCTTCGGTTGTTTTGCTAGAGATATTTTAAATTAAATAATTAGGTTGGCTTTAATTTTTCACTGTTTTCTCTTTTTTCTACATTTCAAAGACATTAATACAGTGTACTCTCATCACAAGGGTAGATAAAAATAATAGCATTTATGTAGCTCCTTTGCAATAGATCTAACATAACTATTCTACAAATATAAATATGCTTTTTTGGATCACTCATACTGTGCTGTAAGAATAGGACCATAAACTTCAGCAAGGTCAGGAGCAAGGTTTTCAAAACGAAAGTTCAAACACCAGCTGAATGACATTTGATTTTTTCTGAGGAATTTGGGATTCTGGGTTGATTTTCAAAGTGACTAAGGTACAAAGGCCAGCCTTTGAAAACTGTTTGACAAAAGCTCTCCTAAACCTATAGACCTTACTAGTTCCTTAGTCTTTTAAAAGTCAACAGAAGTTAGATTTAATTTACTTGGCCACTTTTGAAAATTGTGCTACAAATATTATGAAATGAAAACATGAATATTGGAAGCAGGAATAACTTCCCATGATAACTTTATACATTTCAAGTAGTGAAAGTGCCAAAAGACTACTCACTATTTAATGATAAGCACATATGTAAGTCTTCACCCAAGTAATTGACCAGACTTCCACTCTAGTGACATTTCTACTGTTCCGTTAATAAATCTAAAAATATAAAAATTGTCCTACATAATGGAATGCCTTTCTTCCTCCACTCTGCTTTCCAGATGATTAAGTATTTTCCAAAATATTTTCCTTCACAAAAGGGTAGAATTTATTTCTGGGTCTGTTGAGCTAAGGATGTGTTCACAATATCAATAAACAGAAAGCATGTTTCAGACACTTTTATTTTCTTGTACAAAAAGTAAGTATTATCCTAGTAAAATAAAGATTTTTTTATTTATCTTTTCTACCTCATTTTCGTGTAACTTTGGGAAGCCTTCAACCCACTACAGCTTCATGTATATAATCTACTCTTCTCTAGACAGAAAGATTTTGGCAGAAATAATAACATCTTTAAAACAGATTAGCAATTAGACCTGAGCAAATTTTAGGGAAAAAATGTGAAAACCGTTTGCATTTGCCAAGAAAATCTACCATGTTCTGGAAACTTTTGATGTCAGTTTACTTTACTTCAGCTTTTAACTTAACAGGAAACCATAAAAAATCATGCAAATTCAGGGAAATAGCCAATTCTTAATATAATTATTTTCCTTGAGAATGTGATAATTAGTTTTCTTTAGATATGAAATTAATATGCGCAATAGTACTTTTTTTCCTCTTGATTACATGATATATCAATGTAGCTAGCAGCATTGGTACCTTATATTATGGATAAATATACAACTGTAAATTTGTTGTCAGTAACACAAGGAATTTGCAAACCATTACTAATTAAACTGGTTAGCTGCATAAGCCAAAAATTCTAATTGCAGAATGTATACTTATAACTTGAATGATTTGAAGAACTGTTGAAAACCGGGAATAATTTAGAATAATTAAGATGCTTGAGAATTTTGAGAGATGCTTACAGTCAATTTGCACAGTAAAAAAAGGGACAATCAATTATTTGTTGTGTATTCTTACTCGAACTCTGTCATTTGGTAAACTTCATTATATCTGTGAGGTAAAGAGTAAGTAATTAATAGGATAGGATACAGTGAAATTGCAGGAAATGAGAAGAAGAAGGTACAAAACCATCTTCTACCAAACTATGCAGAGACTGTATGCTTCAATATAAAAATAATACTTCATGTCCATAACCATGGATACAGGTAATGCCTGATATTATCACATAGCACAAACACTGTTGAGTCACATACGAGAAAATGTATTTCGTTTCGAACACTGCTACATAAAAACTTTAAAATGGCGTCCGTTCTGTAATTTTGTAAGTGTGATTTTGCCCAATTAGGTTTTTAAAAGTAATAGTCTATAATGTTTCAATATTGTACTCTGCAGATTTCAGAATGCATTTTATATGATGAAATTTTGAAATTGGATCAGCATGAATGATGCTGATGACCAGCGTCAGGCACCTACAGAGACAAACTTGCTCTTTCAAATGCACTCAATGAAGAAACAAATGGGAAATAAACAGATTCAAATGAGTTCTGGTCAGGCCACCTGTTTTTCTTCCTTAATAAATAATCAGGAACCTAGCTTTCGGTAATTGGCTAATATGTAACGCTGACGAGCTCTGAATGAGCCTGAAATTATAAATCATAGAATCATAGAATCATAGAATCATAGAATCATAGAATCATAGAATCATAGAATCATAGAATCATAGAATCATAGAATCATAGAATGGTTTAGGCTGGAAGGGACCTCAAAGACCATCTACTTCCAACCCCCCTGCCATGGGCAGGGACACCTCCCACTAGACCAGGTTGCTCAAGGCTCCATCCAGCCTGGTCTTGAACACTGCCAGGGGTGGAGCATCCACAACTTCCTTAGGCAGCCTGTGCCAGTGTCTCAGTGTGAAGAACTTCTTCCTTTTATCTAGTCTAAACCTGCCCTCTCCCAGCTTCCAACCATTACCCCTCATTCTATCACTGCAGGCCCTTGTAAAAAGTCCCTCCCCAGCCTTGTAGGCCCCCTTCAGGTACTGGAAGGCTGCTAGAAGGTCTCCCTGGAGCCTTCTCTTTTCTGGGCTGAACAGGCACAACTCTCTCAGCCTGTCCTCGTAGGAAAGTTGTTCCAACCCTCTGATCATCTTGGTAGCCCTCCTCTGGACTTGCTCCAGCAGCTCCATGTGTTTCTTGTGTTGGGGCCTCCAGAGCTGGACGCATTATTCCAAGTGGTGTCTCACGAGGGCAAAGTAGAGGGGCAGAATCACCTGCCTTGACCTGATGGCCACACAACTTCTTATGCAGCCCAGGATATGGTTGGCCACCTCTCCAGCCTGTCAAGGTCCCTCTGGATGGCATCCCTTCCCTCCAGTGTGTCGACCTCACCACACAACTTGGTGTCATTGGCAAACTTGCTGAAGGTGCACTCAAGGCCCCTGTCCTTGTTGCTGACAAAGATGTTAAATAGCACTGGTCCCAGTACCAATCCCTGAGGGTACTTTATAAAACAGATGTCAACATAAAACACCCTATAAAAATCAATAAAAAATTAAAATCTTTCTAGAACTATTTATTCTTATTGCCAACATGTAGTCTAGTTCAGACCTGTGGTCATGTTTGTTGTTCAGTTCGAATTGGCTAAATATTCGCATATGATTAGACAGCTTTCATCTCTTTTTTCTTAAGTCTTTCTGTATTTATGTCCAGTCTCACCAAATTTTACAGAATGAACACGAGCAGTTTGGGATTTTACTTCTATAGAAGATTTTTGCTTGTATTAATATAATTTTAATGTAGCTTTTGTACATGACTGTTACTGGGAGATTCATGGACAGAAATAACTAGAATTTTTAGTGTCTCTGTCATGGGATTTTTTTTTATGATCAATGAATTAATGTTCTGTGCAGACATCTAAGTTTTATTATTGGCATCAGAAACGTCACCTGCTGAAATAAGCACGCCTTTCACAGCTATTTGTACAAATTATGACAGTGTACATAAACATTTTTTCTTTGCATTCCAGTACTTTAATGATAATTTTAAAGGAATGTTTATTTCAAAGCAACAGCATGAAAAATTTGACCTTATGTTGTACTGTGGCAAGTTAACCCAATGCAAGTTTCAATTAGTTCTAAACAACATATAAAAGAGCTTACAATGTCACTATAGGAGACAGGAATTTATAACACTCTTGAATATATAAACAGAGATTGGGGCAATTCTGTGTTCTTTAAGTACATGATTGACAAGTCAACTGTTTGTGTACAAAGTGGTCTTCAGGGATCTACATACAAAAGTATACTGAAAATTATGAAGAAATCAGAGAATTGTAAGAATGTTTCAAAAAACAGAAAATTGCCCAACCATGAAAAGTGCTAGACCTTTCTTCTTAGTCTACTGGCAAAATAACCACCCAAAATAATTTCCATATAATCAATACTAATAGAGGATGTCAATTTGGCTGTAAATTTTTTTAAAATTGTTGCTTGATAAACTGGTACAGTGTTCAAAGTTTTTATCATCAGAATGTTTGCCTGCAGAAACAACTTACTGAGATGCACTAAGAATTATACATAATTTGAAATATCTGAAAAATTTTGAATGTTCTTCAGAAAGATAAGCTCTATGTCATGAAAATATATGGTTCTGATGGCGGAAAGCACGTCAAAATTTTATGTCTTATGTTAAGCAGATTAAATTTCCTAATAACAGAAATTAATTCTGTCATTAAAATATATGAATCAATATAACTATTAATAAACTACAAATTTGAGACAGAAATGTCACATAGTGTCATAATGATTGCTATATTCCTCAAAGATATACAAAAACATTTTAACTTTTAAACAGGAAGACTTTATTAACTCAAATCTCACAAGAGTTGTCAGAACAACTCAGTTGTTGGAATAGCATTGAAATATTTTCTTTGTTCCCATATTGACTAATTCATCTTGCCCAAGTTAATTCCACTGAATATCATCGGAAAATGCTATCAGCCATACCTTTTTTGCAGGACATTGAATGATCACTGATATTCCTTATTGCTCTCTAAAAAGAAAGCTCTCAGATTAAAATTATGGCTATTCTTACGTTCAGAAAGAAGAAACCCCATACATGGCTGGTTTTTTCTGCCTTCCGTGATTTCTGAGAAAGCATGAACTTAGTGGTTATTGAACAACTGAAAGTGATTGTGATTAAGATATCTCCTCCCCTAGATGGAAAAAAAATAATATTAATTCACTTGCATGCTCATTATTTCCTGTTATTATCTATCATTTTATGCATTTTTTGTGATAAGTTCCAGTGAAAACGTGGAAAAGCTATGCAATAACTTATCAACAATTCCATTATCTTTAGAAGCTAGCAAGAGTGACCAGAGTGTGAAGTCATTTAATTCATAACAACAACAAAATCTCAACACATTTATGTGTAAAGAGGTCAGATAAGTAATAACTGACAGAATAACAATGCAATAAGGAAAAAAAAAAAAAAAAAAAAAGACTACCTGCATTGGGATAAATACAGCCCTCACAGAACTTGCTTTAAAGGTCAGGAAAGGATCACCAGAGACTGATATCACCACAGGCTTTTAAAGTGCATTATCTCAGTCTCACTCTACTGGTTCTGTTCCTTGCTTTGGATGGGAGAAACCCAACTATTACAAGATTAACACTTTAGGTAAGTTTCTCACTTAATTCAAAATCACATACTTTCATACAACCTTCAAATCCAGAAAAGATCCCTCTATCATATCAGGTCTGTTTATCCCTACTTCTAAAATCTGAAACAGGTAGAAAACACAGTAAGTTATGCAGTGAGAAACATAGAATGTTTTGTGATGTTAATGTATTTCCTTGATTTCTGTGCTTCTCATAGCTGCACTCCCCAGAAGTCTCCAGGGCTTCAGTCTCTGATCTCTCCACTTCTGAAGTTCTGTGTTAAGTGATAGTGCAATACCAGCTGCAGAGACTACAACCTACTACCTTACAAGGGAAAAAACTGAGAGCCTTCAATTTCAGTGTTAATATCTTTAAGCCAAAATACTAAAAACTACACACAGGCTTAAGAATTTTACTGAATTGACCCATATATACAGTGTATAAGGCATGTATACAAAAAAGGTTCATAAACATCTTCAATGAAAAAATACATGACAGGCTAAACAAATGAAACTTGATTCTTTGAAAATACAGTGAAGAAAATGTGCTATTTTATTTTGTAAAGATGGAAATGTATTCTTCACAGTATCATGATGTATGTGATATGAAAACGATCTGTGAAGACTACTAAACCTTTCTGAGAAATAATTTATCTGTGTATATACCCAAATCTTTCATTTATAAAATTATATCTAAATCTACATTTGCTTCCCTTAGAGTTAGTATGTATTTTCCAAAGTAACAGTGAAAGCAGTTTTAGCCAATTATTGATCATAAAACCTCATTAAATTCTTGTTGATAACACTAAAATTTGCACTCAGTAAATTATGTTTATACCAGCAAAGGTGTTTTCTGTATTTGATCAGTGTCTTCAATCAGTGTCATCTTCTATTTAAACATTTTATAGTTCGAATAAGTTGATCCCTCTCCATGCTGATATAAACGTTTCAGCAAATAAAGTTTCCATGTAACATACAGGGTCATTTATGAAACTATTTCTGCTGAATGACATTTACAATTTGGTTCTCAGAAATTAATGGGCGTTTTTTCTATGACTGTGTACTGTAACACAGTAAAGTATGTACAAAAATGTCGCATTACTGAATAATCCTGTTTCCTGGATAATTGGCTTCTCAGATTATTTTTTTTCACCTTGGAGAAAACTGAGAATATCTTCACTTGAAATAGGGAATTCAATGGACTGTTATTTTCCCTGATACTCAGACATGAGTTTCAAACAATCATATCCATAGTAAATATTTTACTTCTTCCTGAGGCCTGCATATCCTGAGTAAATTAATTAAAAGAGGTATATCAAGGCCTGGGCAGTATTTAATCTGGAAATTTCCACTTATTAAACCAGAGATGTATCCATTTATATTTAGTTTTCACTGCTTGGAATAATATATTAATATCTTCCAGAATTGTTTCAACACATGAAAAATACTGCTTCTATTTCAAATAAAAATTATATGCCTTTACCATTATTGCTATCACAGCTGCTCCTATCATGAAGATTATGTTCTAATGGACCACTTCCTACTCCAGCTTGCCGCAAGAGCTTTTATTACATTCAGTATCAGAAGGATAGGGGAAAAAATGGCAATGAACTGTGCCTTTATAATTTATTGGTTTTCTGCAAAGAACTGAGGGTATAAAAAAGGAAGCTTTTATCTTAACCATTGGGAAAGAATAATGTAATGTACCTGGGTAGAACGTGTGAAATTCCACACCCAGGACCTAGTTAGAGAGGAATTTGTCCCCTCAAGGAATTTAAGTTAATATTATAGCATTGTGTCACAAAATCACTCAAATTCACAGTATGCAGCACTGTAGCAAGTTCAGTAAATATTTTCCTGATTTATCAAAGGGTTCTTTCATTCATCTCTTCCTCTCTCTTATGTTTAGATACAGCAGCATATCTCAGACAACATACCTTCCCTTGCCTCAGAGAAAACTGTATTCTACATACGAAAAGTTGGTTCTGGCATGTTTGTACTTTGCTGATATGAATCTCCCCTGCAGCCCAACCCAAAGATTTAAAAATGCTGTGTATAATAAATGCTTCTCCCTGAACTTATGTAATAGACAAATCCAATCAATATGAAGCAAGACAATCCTGGGGTGATACAAACAGGAAGACGGCACAAGGAAATAACATTTTAAGAGAACATCTTTTGGGAAATAAAGGGAGATTGAGAAAAGTTGAAGATTACCTCAGAAGCAGGGCAGAACTGCAGGTACGAATAGTAAATATTTACTCACATTTTTAGTACAAAAGGTTTAATTCCACTCTTAGAAATAATGACCTACCAGAATGGGAAATATGACTTAAAAGGTAAGAGACATACATAGACAACATGACTTCTTGGTGGGTGCGGTGAGTGTCTGTGGATGTTTGTTGTCTATTCAAAATAATTTTTCTACCTATAAATTCAAGCTTTCCTTTTCTTGACAGGGTTGATCACACATAAGTTATGCAGTGTACAACAGGACAGCTATAGACTCTCATAAACCATTTCTGTTCTCTAAGCTTTGGGTTAAATAACCCATAAACACTTGTTTCAGCTCCAGCAGAGTTGTAAATATTTGTCCATACAGAGAGTGTTTTCTACTGCAGTATTCAGGAAACAGAACCCATTTGGAAAACAGGTGCTTTTCAGAAAGTCCTTTCACCAAAGGAATTCTTCGTGGTGACTAAGTAGGCTGCACTGAAGTCTCTTTTTGTTAAATCCGTCGATATATCAACAATTCCAACAGAATAGCTGCCAAATCCCTACTGTATTGGGAATTCATAATGCGGATTTATATTACTGTGGATATATAAACTAACAGTAGAACTACAAGGGGGCAAGCAGTTATTTCAGTTCATGTCTTAGAAATGTCTTGCAGATATTTCATATCTTGCTGTGTGGCAGATAGCTATTAATAGCAGAACCATTAAGCTAGGACCAAGAATCCCTACTTTTTATTTAATCTCTGCTGCTGAACTTTTATATAAGCTTGGACAAGTAATTACGTTGCTTCTAATTTTTCATTCTTCCAATAATAAAATTCAGACTATAGAATTAAAAAGGCTATAAAAGACTGAAGTGTTATTTTTCTCATTGGTAAGGGTAGTAATTTTACATGTGCTTAATTAACAAGTATTGCTGTTCTATTGGTATGATATCATCTTGTGAACAGATTTATAAAGAAGAGATATCGCTCTACATCTAGGAACTTCCCAGCTACTCAAAAATTCCCTCAATATCTACTAGCAAGAAGGATCTGAACAATCAGTTCTCTGTTTTAATTTTAATCTTATCAGGAGTACTGTGTCCAGCTCTAGAGCCCCCAACACAAGGAGGACGTGGACCTGTTGGAGCATGTCCAGAGGAGGGCCACAAAAATGATCAGAGGGCTGGAGCACCTCTGCTGTGAAGACAGGTTGAGAGAGCTGGGGTTCAGCCTGAAGAAGAGAAGACTCTGGGGGGATCTTATAGTGACATTCCAATACCTGAAAGGGGCCTATCAGAAGGCAGGGGAAGAACCATTCACAAGGGTTTGTAGTGATAAGAAGAGGGGTAATGGTTTTAAGCTAGAAAAGGGTAGGTTTAGGTTGGACATTAGGAAAAATACGGGGGTAGTGGATCACTAGAACAGGTTGCTCAGAGAGGTAGTGGAAGCCCCATACCTGGAGACATTCAAGGACAGGCTTGATGGGGCTCTGAGCAACCTGACCTAGTTAGACATGCCGCTGCTTATTGTAGAGGGGTTGGACTAGATGGCCTTTAGAGGCCCCTTCCAACCCAATACATTCTATGATTCTATGATTCTATATGCCTTTGAAATGAATCTCCCACTTGTTACAATGTCCTATGCTTTAGTTCTCAGCACAGAGCACATTCTTTCAGAGGCACAAACTGGATGAAATAACTTGATGAAAGCAGCTGGCCTGAGTTAAGCAGGGGAACAGACTACATGATTCAATAGTTCTGTTTGACTCTGAGACCTATGAATGTATAGACAGGGAAATTGAAGCATGGATTGGTATAAGTCAAAATCTTCAAAAGTATTTATGCATTCAGGCATGTACAAAAAAGAAAAGCTGCCTTAGTGGAGCAGAAGTGTGACTGATCGTGCTTTAATGGAAAAACGTAAAGTGCTAAGGCAGAATTTTTTTAAGGTGGTTCCCTGCTGTTGGTAGTTTAACATCAGGGGCTTAGCTAGATTGAAAGAAAAACTTTTCTCCCCCATCAAATTGGAACCAGACAATACCAAAAATGAGCACATTTCTCCAGAGGACAAAGCTGAAAATGTTAAAAGAATATATACTGTTTGACCTAACTCAGTGACTGCATATATCAAGTCCAGGCAGGCTAAGGGTAAAAGATCCTTGAGGTGGTTCACAGCTTTGATCTTATGTTACAGAGACTAATTGATTTAAAATACATGCCATAGCTGCAGAATGAGTCCAATTCTATTTCATCATGATTTTGAAGGACAAATCATGTGACTCTTTGTAGTGTTCTCTATCACTAGAACTAACATTTTCATCTCATAACTGTATAAGTTAATTTTAAAGTCAAATGTATTTAGCCGGTATAAAGAGGGAGAGGCATTTGTGATGACTTCAGTGATGGGAAGAATGAAATTTTCAAGCTGTTTGGCAAAACATTCATGGTTTTGTAGCCTTAACTCACCTTCCAAAAGGAAGCAAATCAAACCCTGAGATCACATAATTTAGAGTATGTAAACAACAAAACCAGAAAATGAATTATGGCTAGAGCAAAGGGTGGTTACTATATTATTTATTAGAATGGAACAAGTAATTCACAGCAAATACTCTCTGCTCAACAGAGTTTATGCCTCCGGAATTACTGAACCAAACATTTCCTTGCTAACATTTGTTGTTTGAAGCACGATTTTTTGGGGGGTTTTTTGGTGAACTGATCCTTAGCAGTTCTCAGTTTAAGAATAGTTCATTCATCTCTCCGGCACCCAGCACGCTATATGAGAAAAACACAACAAAAATCTTTCCAGGTAATTGAAATAATTCTTAAAAGTTACGACAGAAAAAACTCAAAGAAACAACTTTAATTTTACCTGAGCCCATACAATGCTTACCTGTTTCTGGATATTTGGTGACACAAATTATGATACCTTTTTCAACACCTACATCACATTAACTTACACTTATGATGTAATGCCTGAATGCTCCATTTTACTTCTTCTGAAACCAATGGCCTGTATGGGCTTGAGGATGGAGACAAAAGAATTACAAAGTCAAGGAGCCTTTGCCAATAATACCTCCTGCCAGCCCATTTCCATTCAAACAAACTCTGAGCTCAGTTTCTGTCAAATGAGTTAAAATGTTGGAGGGTTATACAGAAAAAGTTTTCTTAGGTAGCTAGGTATAAAATATTCACACTCCAGGACACAGTAGGAAAGGAACCTTAGAAACCTCCAAAATATTGAGGTTGCAATTTCTGGAACTAATGAAAGATATTCCAATGAATATATGGACCAACATATTCCTTGAGGGAAAGTAGAAGACATGCTCAGCGGACTTTACTGTCACTCTGAGATTTTTGCTGCAAGGAGTACTAGACTGATATATAAGGGCTGTGAAGTATAAAAGTAATACATTCATATAATAGACTAAAATTACTACAGATTACTATATACATTTGTTGAAAATAAGAAATGTATGTAATAAAAATTAAATGCTTTTTATTAAAAGAAAAAAAGACCTTTAGAAGTATTTTTTTCAGCCAGTTCTAAGCTTTGTACTTTAACAATAGTAAACAAAACTGACGCATCACCTAATTCCATGTGCCTCCTCCCAGTTAAATAAATAACTGATATCACGTGCAGATTTAGGAAATTTTCCCATTTTTCATTAACTATATCTTTTTTAATAATAGAAGTAATTTCTTCATTTATAAAAAGCAACAGTGGAGCTGTGAATTTGGTGAGGAAATTAAGAAGGGGCAAAGTTGTTTTATTTTTCAATGTCAACGTGGTTAAGTTGAAGTATACACTTGCAATCCGTATATGCATAAAACCATAGAACCACAGAATCACACCATGGTTTGGGTTGGAAGGGACTTCAAAGGTCACCTAGTTCCAATCCCCCTGTCATGGCAGAGACACCTTCCAACCCTAGACCAAGCTGCTCAAGGCCCCATCCAACCTGGCCCTGAACCCTTCCAAGGAGGAGGCAGCCACATCTTTTTTGGGCAACCTGTTCCACTGTCTCACCACCCTCACAGTGAAGAAATTCTTCCTAATATCTAATGTATATCTCCCCTCTTTCAGTTTGAAACTGTTACCCCTCATCCTACCACTAGACTCTCTGATGATAGAGTCCCTCCCCATCTTTCCTGTCGGCCCCCTTTAAGTACTGGAAGGCCACTATAAGGTCTTAAATCTCTTCAACAACTTTGCACCTAAATTGGAAATGGCTCATTAAAAGTACAGCAAATAGCAGACAAGCAAAGAAAATTAAACATTTCATAGATACTGTTGTAATGTTTCTTTTTTTTAACCACTGTAATTCTTATAAGTGCAAAACCATTACATAAAAATAAACTTTTCCTCATTTTATGAATCATAATTATTTACTTATGATGGGTGACCTCTCCCCTCCCCTCCCCTCCCCTCCCCTCCCCTCCCCTCCCCTCCCCTCCCCTCCCCTCCTCTCCCTCCTTGCTGTCCCTTTCCCTTTCCCTTTCCCTTTCCCTTTCCCTTTCCCTTTCCCTTTCCCTTTCCCTTTCCCTTTCCCTTTCCCTTTCCCTTTCCTTTTCCCTTTCCCTTTCCTTTTCCCTTTCTCTTTCCTTTTCAAGCGGGGCATTACCCTACTTATGTAGCAATTCTTCCATTATTCCAGAGATTATCATGATGAATTATGCAACATGTCATAATGCTGTCTTCTGCTCTCACCATCCTTCTCCTCTTCTGATCAAATCAGCTTAACTTTTGGTAGTGAGATAACCGTATTTCATAGAACATTTTAAAAGTAAATACCAGAGAAGGATAAGTGCATACAGGAACACCTGTGTATTTTCACATTTACTGTCTAAAGAAGAGCAGGCTTTATCTAGCAGCTGTGTGGGGCTAATATCCTTTCTTTTAATGTAGCCACTGAAGTCTCAGTTCAGCAAGAAGGAATGGAATAGTGAGCAGTTTCAAAAACAAAAACAACAAACCAGCTAAACAAAAGCCCTCTAATATCCAGGCAGCAGCTGCAGGAGTTAATGGATAGACTTACTTTTTACATTTTTAACCACATGAACTGGATGAATTATTTAGAAACTTTAAATATATAATGCTTTCAAAGAAGGGAAATGGACCAGGTTTCTAAAGATATTGACGTCCAAAGTGCTATATGGAGAGACAAAGTATTAAATTTTTAAATATTCTGATTTTAATCTTTACATTACAGACTATCAGTGTATTGATTACAGCAGTGTGCTTTCTTTCTTCTAGAGAAGGCCGTTTGAAGATATCACTAGCTGCCATTCTAGGAAATGCGTTATTGTGTCTCCTTTATCTTCCCACACAATCAGAAACTCCCAGGGTTTGTTTTGTCAAGATTAGTATTTTGTCAGCCCTTTTTTAAAGCATGATGTGTGGTTTTAATTTTCATGAAGAATAGCCTTTTTGTTCAATTGTTAAAGGAATATGGAGATGTCTCTTTAACTGAAGTTTTGGATTTTGTAAAGTCACAGATGCTGTTCCAGCTTTTCTCTGCACAATGTAGAAACCGCATTCAAAAGTTCATTAACTAAATGGAGCAGAGAAACTGAGTTAAATTAGTAAGTTTTCCTATAAATAAATGAAACAAATAGTTAAAGGGGAAGAAATAATTATTCAATTTAGGATTTCACAGATATTGTTAAAAAAAAGGGTTTACTGATTTCTGATGGAAACACTGTATCAGCGTAGACCTTAAATTATTAATATGAACCTACATATTTATAACATATGAATCATTTTCAAGTCATCTCCAACACCATGATGTCGTTGTCGAAAAGGTCTGAGGGAAGGTCAAGATGTCCACTTACACTCCACATCACTAGGTCAAAGTGCATAAAAAAGAGCTCTGAAAAATTTTCATTTCTTTTGTTTCATAGTGGTAAGGTATTATTTATAAAGAAGCTACTTAATAGCCTTCACTGTGTTATTAAAACAGTGAAATTAATTTAGAACCGTACAAATTAATTTAGAACTATACAAATTAATTTAGAACTATACTGTAACTTCTACAGAACACTGTATTTTTTTGTTGTTGTTTTCTCCTGCACTTTTAATAGTGGTTCAGCCATTGAAAGCTTTAGATTGATGTTAGAAATAAGTAAAAATTTCCCACAGTGAGTGAAGCACTGGAATAGACTTACTAGGACCTCCAGCACTGGTGGTCTTTAAAAGCAGCCTAAACCACCCCTGTCAGGATTAATAAAACAATAGTTGTTTCTGCTCTGGTGTGGAAGAACAGACAAGATGGTCTCCAGAGTCTTTTCTAGCCCTATCAAGCTATTCTGGGACAGTGCTTCAGTAAGACATATTATTTAGTACCTTCTTAAATGTTTAGTGTACCACAGAATTAATAGTATAGGTTTCAAGAGGAAAGGAAAACAACCGAAATAATGTTTTAGAAACATTTCAAATGTAGTATTTCAAGACTCTTCCTTCCCTAATGACATCATTCTCCCTGTTTCAGAATAGAAGCAAAATAAGATAAAGGATCTTACGTGTTTCAATCTTCCTCAAACAAGTCTGAGCTGAAAAATTAGAAATCTCTTTCCATATAGCTATTTTTCAAGTGCTGAGGCTGGGCCAGCCATTAATGAATGACAGATTCTCTCTATTAAACCCCCTCCCCTCCCAAAAGGGAAAGGGAGAGAGAACAAGGGAGAGAGACTTTACAGTTTGGAAAAGAAAACTAAAACAGCTTTAATGAAACAATAACGACAAAAGAAAAGATAACAATAAGGAAATAATGAAATATACACAATATGTACAAATAGATACAAAACCAATACCGAACCCAACTCCCTCCACCCTGATGACGATACGTCACCACCACACTGCAGGGCTGGCACTGGAACAGTCCCAGGCTGGACTCTGCAGCAGGCAGGGATGGGATGCAGGAGCTGGACTGAGGCACTGGATTCAGGGATGCATGGATTGGGATCGACGACAGAAGGACAGAGTCCTCCTCAGATGTCGGCCATTGAAGAAGAGAGAGAGACCCTCACGATCTCTCAGCTTTATACCAAATATGACGTCTATGGGATGGAATACTCTATCGGTCAGGTTTGGGTCACCTGTCCGGTTCACTCCTCCCTGCAGGTGTAACCTCGTACATGCTTGGGATCCTTTTCATTCCCAGCACCCCAACGTGGAGTACAAGATTTAGCAGTGACCTTGGTCCCTGTAAGAACAAGTATAAGCAAGGGCCTCTTTGCGTGCCATTCCTTGGTACGAACTATAAACCTCAGGCCTTATCACTGCTAGGAGCACTCACTGTCTGGAAAACATGCTGCTGTTTCAGAAAGTGCAGTTACTTAGAAGAGACTTAACTGAAAAGTAAAAGCACTAAAACAGAATCAGCTCTGGTTTAGCCCAAACCAGCACACTATTTGTGAGAAGATATTTACTGATTTCTCTTAGAAATTTTTTCAGTATCCATTGTGGTAGTTTACTTATAGACTGAAAATTATGCAAGACAAACACAGTAAGAAAAGATTTAGAAACCAAAAAAGGAAAGTTAAAATAGAAAACCTGTCCGTAGCAATATAGTAAAAAGTGCAGGAAGCACCACTGTTCTGAACTTCTTGTCTCCATGCCCTGAATTTCCTGAATCCAATTTCAGTTCCAAAGTATTTGTCAGATGATTATCATTAGCATACAGGGTTACATTCCTTCCAGCAATGATGATTAGGAAAAGTCTTTGAACAGGAAGAGTAAATAACATAAGAATTCCTCCCAGCTTGAAGTTTGAAAGTACATTGGAAAAAAAAAAAAAAAAGAATTATAAAGAATCTTCCACTTAACTAATTCCACTTAAAACATAGACAAAATACCGTGTATTAGTCAGGTACAAATTTGGGTATGTTGGTGCAGTCTTGATTGTATTGAAATCAATAACAAAATTCTCAAACACCTTATTAAAACCAGAGTATAATTTCTTCTTAATAGATCTGTATTACACAGGGAATTACATAAAATAGGTGAACTTTCTAATATTCATGTCTAAAAGAAAACTCCTTTACAAAAAAAAAAAAAAAAAAAGAGAAGAAGAAAGAAGCAAGAAATATTTGAAAAAGAAGCAAAACTGAAATTAATACAAATATTATAATTTAGAGTTTGTGGATTTGAAGTGAACAGAACAAAAAAGAACAGGGAAAATTTACAACATAAATTAAATGTAGATGTTAAAAAATTCCTTAATCTATCAAATATTACATACAGTAAAATTCTGTGGATATTATGCAGGAGCCCCACTAAATGTCCAATTTGAACATCTGCTTGTGAAGAGCATGAAATATATGCATGCTATGGACCTTTGAAGAAGAGGTGCATGAGAGCGTCCTAATGTCTTGTTTTCTTACATGATTCTAGTCTGATGCTTTCCTCATCGTTACCACAGTGCTTCTCAGATGTGTGAAGCCATTGAGTCGGTCTCTGTACCCACTCGTTCTCTACTAATTACTGTATGAATAGGAGTCAAATATAGAATATGCTGTCCCTGTTTTCATTCCATTGTCTGCACCAGTGATGAACAGAGGCTAAAAATAGTTTTTCATTCTTGACTGTCTTGGTCATGCAGTTCTGGAACGTGTCCACACAAGTCTGTGGGACCCCATGAGACGTATCACAGAGTCCTGAGGGAACTGGCAGGTGTAGTTACTAAGTTGCTCTCCATCATGTTCGAAAAGTCATGGTAGTCATACAAAGTCTCCAGTGACTGGAATAAGGGAAACATCACACCCATTTCTTTAAAAAAATTAAAAAGGAGAACCCTGGAAACTACCGGCTAAAGCCTCACTTCTCTTCCTGGTAAGATCACAGAACAGAACCTCTTGGAAGCTATGTCAAGGCGTATGGACAAGTGGGAGGTGATTTGAGACAGCCATCATGACTTCACAAAGGGCAAGTCATGCCTGACTAAATGGGGGTGGCCTTCTGCAATGGACTCTGTCAGGGAGTAAGGGAGGAGTAACTGATGTCACCTATGTTGCCTTCTGCAAGGCCTTTGGCATGGTGCCACACAACATCCTTGCCACTATATTGGAGAGATATGCGTTGGTTGGATAGATGGACTATTCGATGGGTAAGGAATTGGCTGGATGGCCACGCCCAAAGAGTTGCAGTCAATGGCTCAATGTCCGAGTGGAAACATACTGAATCCGATGCTATTCAATATATTTATTATTGTCACTGGGAGCAGCATTAAGTGCACCAAGCTGAGTGGTGAATTTGGCATGCTCGAGGGAAGGGATGCCATCCAGAAGGACTTTGACAGGCTTGAGGAGTGGGCTCACGCAAACTTCGTGACGTTCAACAAGGCTGAGTGCAAGGCCCTCCACCTGGGTTGCTGCAGTCCCCAGTGTCAGTACAAACTGGGCAATGAATGTACTGAGAGCAGCCCTGGTGGATGAAAATTTAGGTATCAGCTGGCAATGTGTGCTTGCAGTGTAGAAAGCCAATCGTATCCTGGGCTGCATCAAGAGAAGCGTGGCAGGCAGGTGGAGAGAGGTGGTTCTCCCCCTCTACTCCGCTCTGGTGAGAGCCCACCTGCAGTAGTGCATCCAGCCCTGGGGTCCCCAGCACAAGAAAAACATGGACCTGTTGCAGCAGGTGTAGAGGAATTCTGCAAAAAGGATCAGAGGGCTGGAACACGTCTCCTGTGAGGACAGGCTGAGAGAGTTGGGGTTGTTCAGCTGGGAGAAAAGAAGGCTCCAGGGAGACCTTGTTGCAATCTTTCATTACTTAAAGGGGTCTTATAAGAAAGATAGAGGGAGACTTTTTACGAGGGCCTGTAATGATAGGAGGAGGAGTAAGAGTTTCAAACTAAAAGAAGGTAGATTTAGTTTACATATAAGGAAGAATTTCTCAGTAGGAGAGTGGTGAGACATTGTAGCAGTTGTGTGTTTCTCATCCCTGGAAGCATTTGAGGTCAGGTTGCAAGGGGCTTTAGCAACCTAATGTAGTTGATGACATCCCTGCCCATGGCTGCAGGGTTGGATGAGATGATCTTTAAAGGTTTCTTTCAACCCAAGCCATTCTATGTCTCTATGATTTATCATTTCGTCCTAGTGCTGGCCTTTTACTTTTCTTTACTTTTCTGATCTATTAAACACAGACATTGTTCATTCCATTCAGACAACAGCACAAGCCAGATTAATTGGAATAAAAAGCAAAGTTTAAGTTTTTCAAAGCTATATGAGCTGTAATTGATGGTTTCTAGCTGCATTATTTTCAACTACTAAACTTCAAAAGCCAGAACTTTTCAAAATATTGTCCTTTTGACACTCACGTAAAAAAACACCTGGAGGATATTTCAATATTTTAAATAGAAATATAGTTGTTTCAGTACTGGACGTGTTGCTTAGTACTAAATATATGAAACTAAAATGGCTTGAGCACATTTTGCTATATATTTTCTGTTTTCAAGGATAGATTATTTTTTTGGTGATATTAGTTTTATCTCTGTTTCTTCTAGCAAATTTCTTATTATTTTCAAAGTTGTTGCAATATTAGAACATTATAATTACATAGTAAAATCTAAATGTTTAATGTATATAAAATTAAAAATTCCAAAAGAAAGGATTTGTCAATATTTGAAAACCAATATTAGTAATACACATGATACAAATATTCAAAAATAGCAAAGAATTCCAGGGGTAAAGAAAGTAAAGGCTGATTATTTCATGTCTACCTTTGTGCTAAATCTTGATTTTGCAAAAGAAAATTAGTTTTTCTCCAGAAATATTGAGAAAAGATAAGATATCAAAACCTTTTGAAAGAAAAGCAAGTATCTAAAAGAGCGATGGAATCATTGATCTTAAATGTCATTGGTACTGTTTATGTTGTGTCACTTTTGCTAAGCTTTATATCTTTTATTAGCTGTAATTCAGATATAAATAAAATTATCAGTATAATACATGCACTAAACAGTTTATTCTAACCTTGTTCCCTAAATGTAAGAGAGAAGGAATCAATATGCATATTTCATTTCTGGGAAGACTGTGTATGCAGTCATGAGGGGAAAGAAGAGTGATAAATTGTAACTGGCTACTTACAAATCATAGAAAGTTGCCAGTCACCATTGTTTCTGAAGAGGTAAGTGAAATATCAAGGCACAATTTCCACTCTGAAGACTTTTATTAGTCAAGGATTAGACATATATTTCCTAATTACCTTTCTCCTTATCTAACTTACTCAATCTCAGGTGCTTTTTGGAGGCTTATCAGTAGAGACCCCTTTTGCAATAGGACCAAAATTTGAAGATAAACAAGACTATTGCAAAGAAGTATTTGAGTCCACCATTACCTGTAGTCTAGTCAAATTCACAACATGCATATGGTATGTTTTAATGAATGGTCAGAGGTAACGAAAAGTGAAATCTGTGTTGTTTTCCATCATCTTAGTCTTCGGCAGCATTTGTGTTCAATTTAACACAGGAGTGGTGAAAATACAGATTGGACTTTGAAGTCTAACTTCAGGGATGTTTTAGTCTTTCCTAAACCTGTTAGTGGAGATACTTATGTCAATTGTTACTGGAACAGCCAGCTCAAAATACCATTAAAATAACCTGAGTCCTGAATATGTCTGTGTCAGGCAAAAGACATTCTTTACATACATTCTACTTGAGCAATAAAAACACTGATCTTTCTAAAGCGTTGTCTTTGAGAACGGATAAAGTTGGTGAGTGAAAAATATGGTATTGAATCTTTGGTGTATCATCTTGCAGTCTGATTAAGAGCTAGCAAAGGGTAAACCCAAACAGGGATATCTGCTTCTGCTCTAGAATTTATAATAGCTTGATTCACGCAATATAGACCACTAAAAATATTGTTGCTAATATGATAAGAATCAATATGACAAGTTACCTAACCTCCCCCATGCAGAGAAAATGTACCTCCTAGGTTTTGCCAATGGGAGATCCTAACCAAGTCAGGTCTCTCTCTATGATCCAATCTTCCCATCAGTAGAATGACAATAATGATACTCTCTCATTATCATAAGGAGATATGACATGTACAACTTTAAAATAGCAACTAGTGTTAAGAATTAGGCAAACAAGACACAAGCAGAAAAATTCACTGTCTGCGTATCTTGTTTGGTTTTATTTTTATTTCATCTTTACGTGCGTTGTTGATTTTCAGCAGGAGGATGAGGGAGCCACAAAGGGCTGTCTTCATTTTCTGGTAAAACAGCAGAAATATCACTACAGTAATGTAGTGCTGCTATATTTGAAGCTAAGTAATATAAGAACAGTGTTTGCCAAATTAAACAAAGGAAGTTTAGGATAACTTTGTTTCATAGGTTTGAAACAATTTCCACTGAAGAGTTTATACAATGTCTATTTTTGGAACAGGATCCACATGCTTATTTATTAAGATAAGATTTTAATTTTCATAAGAACATATATTCTACTTTCTAAAGTGATTTGGGCACAGAGTAATGGGCAATTGTGTTCTCAGGAGGCTAGGGGTATTCTGCGGTCAGCAGAGATTACTTCTGCAGTAACAATAAGAGAAGCCTTGGATGTTCTGAATTTTGCTCTGGAGGAGTCTCCTAGACATTCCACTGGGACAGCTTGACTTGTCAGAGAATCACAGAATGATAAGGATTGGAAGGGACCTCTGGAGATCATCTAGTCCAACCCCTCTGCTAAAGCAGATTCACCTAGTGAAAGTTACGCAGGAACGTGCCCAGGCGGGTTTTGAATATCTCCAGAGAAGGAGACTCCACAACCTCTCTGGGCAGCCTGTTCCAGGGCTCTGCCACCCTTAATGTAAAGAAGTTTTTCCTCATGTTGAGGCGGAACTTCCTGTTTTCCAGTTTGTGCCTGTTGCCCCTTGTCCTGTCACTGGGCACTACTGAAAAGAACCTGGCCCCATCCTCTTGACTCCCACACTTTAGATATTTATAAGCATTGATAAGATCCCGTCTCAGTCTTCTCTTCTCCAGGCTAAAGAGAGCTAGGTCTCTCAGCCTTTCCTCGTAGGAGTGGTGCTCTAGTCCCTTCATCACCTTGACAAGGAAGGATATGTTTGAAAGGACAAATTTGACTGAGGCTAAATCCATTAATTTCAGTGTAAAGTAAGTTTAGATATCACCTGAATTCCAACTGCTTTTTGTTATACCTAGATGTATTTTATATAAGGTTTTTAGTCCTCAAATAATGTTTGAGTCCCTAAGCAACTAAAAACACCCCATAAAACAGAAGTGAAATACCCACATTGCCCAGACATTTTTATTCCAAGCAAAATATCAAGGTACCTAAATTGTATCAAACCAAATAGCATATATTTGATAGCAGTAGATTACCACGTGGCTATGTAACTTTTAGAGAGAGGAAATACTGTTACCTGGCCTTAAAACACTGTGAGGACTAAATAGAAGTTAAGGTGCGTTTACAGCAGCTTTATCTGCTGAGCAGAAGCAAAGTTTGGGCATAGATGCTGATACTCCTGCATATGCAGTTCTGCCTTCTGAACCTTACACTGCAAATCACCTTGCAGCAGTGTGGAGGACATCATGTTATGTCAGGTTCTCCTCATGACTAATTGGGCAAGCAGTAAATAAAGCTATTTAAACAGTGAGAAGTAACAGATCTAGCATTTTTCAAGCACTTATATCAGAATACACAGCATTTTATTGCATGGCTTTCAGTTGTCATTTATGCCAATGGAGGTGTTTTGTTCTGAAATGGTTCTGGGTATTTTTCTCTGGGTATGAAAAAGATCATTTTGACATGCACTTACAACTAATTTTGTGATTTTGAAATGTAATCACAAGCAGAATTTTCAGGGTTTTATGTATATCAAAGGTAGCTTCAAAGATAGTTTGTATAATAAAATGTGATGAGGAGCTTAAAAAAGACAGAAATGGCAATTAATCATTCAAACAACAGGTGTAAGACTGTGGTGAATGAAGTTTTAGCTCACTGAAGTGTTTCAAACTGTGAAAACTTTATAAAATTTATACTGCATTGCAATTACACAAGATTGCTATGATACACAAAGCATAAGAGGCAATTGTATGACCTACATGAAGCATGAATCCAAACAAATCACTTATAATAGTCTCTTCTGACCTTAAAATCTTTGAATAATATAAAACTGTGTACCATACATTTATGTCTGTAAATGTGATATGAATGAAGCTCATTCTGCAGGACTGAATGAATATGTTGGTTCATCCACTGTTAATGTTTCAACAATTTGTTCTCAAAGCAATTCCATTATGTTCCTTAAACTGCTTTATCACTACTCCACAAAGTCTTACTACTATTCTGATCTGTACTGTTTTTTTAACAGGAGTTTCTTTCTGTACAAAAAACACGAACAAAAATTGAAAAATCATTGTGTATTCCTCCAACAAGGACCAAGATTTTGTAGAAGTTATTTTCATCAGCATATACCATGCCCGTATTATCCTGAATCGTGTAAAATATATGAAAGCAATGTTGTGAAATGTCTTTAAATCTTGAACTTGTTAAGCATACCTGGAAAAAAGACAAGGCATGACTGCTGAATGCACTTGAGGTAGTCATCTTCCCTCCAGCACTGTACTTTGCATTGGTAAGTTGCTTTTCTCACCATACAGATGAAACAGCACAGACGAAACCTGAATCAGTCACTGCCAGAAAAAAAACCTGGGATTATCTCAAACTCAGATAACTCAGACTATCAGTGGACATACAGGATAATTTCTGTTTTCAACCTTCATCTGAATTTTCTGATTCCAAGAGGACAAAGGTAGTTCTGAATTTTGCTGGAAGGAAATAACAGCAACAAGGCTGTTGTCTCAGTGTAGTTTTCCACCTGACCAGAAGCAAGATATGTCAGATTCCTTCCTTCTCTGTTTTTTCTGTCAGTCCAAAAAAATTGTGAATGTTTCTGATTATTTACAAATAATCATCTATAAGTATTATTTGTAAATAGTCTATGAGCACAACATAACTATATATGAGATGTAAACCAAAGACAAAACCTATGGTTACCTTAATCAAAAATAAATATAAAACTGCACTGTACTAACTAGCTGAGTACTACAGAAATGCTGAGGATGGCAGTGACATAGTTAATGAAAAAAACGTGTTTATATTGGGGTGGGAATTTTTACTTTTCTTAGAACAGCAAATCCAATACAATAAAAAGGGATGGAAAGAATTCTTTTCTACTTCATACACCGTATTTAGAATTTTCAATTATATCGTTTGAATGTGTACATATCAACACGAATGTTATGTTTGACCTTCAACTTACAGAACCAAAGTCCTCAATCTTTGTTTCTGTATAAGAGACACAAATCAGAAAACACCAATTTTGGGTCTCAATATATGATATGGTGATGAAATATTTAACATACAAAAATACTTCTTTACTTCTGCCATTCTGCTGGGAGAATCATACCGAAATGTTTCACTTTTCATCTGCACAAATTGAATTAAAGTGGTATTGTTTTCTAAATAAATCTGAAATCTTCAATTACATATTGTTTTGACCTAAAACTATCTGCTGAACTGCTAATGAGCCTAACAAGGTTTGTAGTGTGACAACTTTAGAATCATTCTCTCCTTTTCAATTAGAGCTCTCTAGAAAGACATCTCTGTGAGGAAAATGAGCCTGGGGTATAAGATAAGATTCTCATAACTATGTTGTCTCCTAGCAGATGTATTTCAGGTAAAAGGGGAAGCAAATGTGGCCTAACAGAAATTACAGATTCTGTATACACAATTCCAATAATGCACAGAAATATAACAGAGATAAACACCTCACTGAGCCAAAAATAAATTTGTTTAGACATTACCAAGTTAAACATTTTATTTTTTTTTTCCCGTGAAAAAATTATTATTTCAACTTGCACTAATAAGGGACAAAAACAAATGTAGAAAGCACAGATTTTTCACCAAAGAGACACTCCAAGTTTCTCCTAGCTAGGGGCAAAGCACTGAAATACTCTTTTTCACTCTGCATGCAGGGCAGCAACGAAGCCCTATCTATAAGGTCTGTTGCATCTCTGCTGCACTTCATGCAGAGTTTACACAGCCAGCAGGCTATGTATATGACTAGACTGAGTTTAAAATTACTGCCTTAGAAAGACAAACTGATAACATGGATAAAAGTCACATTCTGTAACTGATTATCTTTTTCAGTAAAAACTGCTCAAAGAATTGCAGATGAAGTAAAAATTTTTTTTCCAATTCAGTGTGTCTGTTTCAGTAGTCACTGTACAAACAATGGTTTTCAATGTAACGTGATTTTTTTTCACATTCAGTTTTCAGTGAGCATGGGCTGAACTACATTCTCTGAGACCTCTATAAACATCAGAAGCAGCAAAAATAAATAAGAAATATTTTTTAACAACAGGATCTGTGATTGTTACCATTTATATTAATGAAATATAAAATGTGACTGAAGCAGCTGGGAAGGTGCTAAGGGTCTTTTGTATTGTCTTGATCCAATTTTGGTGAAACAGTAACTAGACATGATTTAAAACTAGATTTAGGAACTAGCTTTTAGACAATCTGGCTCTGTCAGAAAGGATGATGGATTGTGGTTTGGCCAGCAAATCACAAAGAACTGTTTGGGACTGCCAAGATTAGAGAAGTAGGAAAAAGGTAATTCTAGCAAGGGGAGATCACAACCACTGACTCATTGACCACCCTCCCAAGTCATACCACATAAACAAAAAGGACAATAGAAGAAGACAGAGACTGTGCACAAATTTGCATTAGAAGCGAGGAAGAAGAACAGATCACTGGAGGGAATAACGATGAATAGATATTAGTTAAGTGTGTAATTGTGGGAAACTGGGAGGCCGGGTATGCTGTCTTAGGACAGACACCCATTGATGAGCATCAGTGAAATAAAATACCTCGACTCTATGTATATTGGCATTTTGCACACTGGGTACCAGACCCCGCTTGTGGGGCAATATGATGGTTCTGTAGTATAAGTTATCTTGGAGAATATATCAATAATATGTGGTAACACAATACATTCAAATTCTGTGAATTATTGGTCAAAACATATTTTAAAAGAAAAATAGTAAATATGTCAGAGTAATTTAAGATACTGTAATTTACTTACAATATTTTTTTTTAAAAGTAAACCATGAGTTCTACCCGAAATTTCGTGTTCTTTTATGATGTATTTAAACAGTCAACACCTACCCATTTACCTTCTTAGTGTCTGCCCTGTCTTTTAGGTTCATGACACTCAGGAACTTATTCAAAATGAAAGGATTGACAAGAAGGGGTTTGCTCTTTTTGTAGTGTCTTTACAATGCTTTTTTATGTATTTATGCCTTGAAACTTTCTGATATTGTATCATAACGGGACTTTTTTTTTCATTCAAAAACAAATACAATTCTGTGCAAACCAATTCTTTGAGCAATTGATGGGCAGCTGGAAGAAGAAAACACTTGACAACTGCTGGGTGAATCACCTGTAAATGGTGTAAGTTCAAGGGTTCTGTGATGGCATGGTTGGCTTTGTTGTCTTACAGAGTTGAGAGCAGATAGCAAGCTGCAACTCTTAGCTCAAATAATACTTATAGCCTGCTGCTTCACTACTATGTGTTAAAGACACAAAATAAAAATTGTCTTAGAGAAAATGAAACTTGATAAGAAAAGAACAGGCCCAACAAAACGGTACACATATTTATAACCAGACAATGAGGTGTATAGTATAATGCATTACAGTTTGACAAACAATCAATACAAATTATTGGATATAAAATTGCTTTTTGATCACCACGGTAAAAACACAAGCTGTTCAAGTCATTCCTCATACCATTATTGATTTTACTCTACTTTTTCTATTGCATTTTTAAAGCATTTCTTGTCAATTCTTAAGTCTTCATTCTACTGCTAAAGGCTAAGAAAATGCACGAAGGAGAAACCTGGAAGTTTTAAGGGTGGAGAGCTCTAAATACTGGGTTTTATCCTTTAACATCTGTTCTTTTTCTACCACAGCTTGTTGAAAACTGAAATGTATTTTCATAGTCAGACTACACATGGGAAGTACCAGAATTTTCCTAACCTTTTAAGCCCTTCATTTATTTCATGTTATTAGCCTTTAACATGCTGTAGTAGCTTTCTGTCATGTGGCACTTTGCTTCCTGCTGGTTCCCATGGCAATGGTCAGATCATCTGTCAAATGGCAGAGCAATATACTATAGTCATCTCTCAAAGCTGGTGAGTGAGTTCTTTTATTTTTCATTTTTCAAGTTGTCAAACACTCAGCAACAAGTGTGGTACTTCTGCCTCTCTTCTTTTCCTGAGAGGTGAAATAAGTGAAACTTAAAGACCCAGACAAAGACAATCTAGGAATATCCTTTGCTGGTTTATCTTTTTTTTTTTTTTTTCCTCAATGAGATGAGCCTTGTAAGGTATAAAGAGCTACTTTCAATTTACGGTTAGATGTGGAATTATCTGGTCTGAATACAATGTGGTATAAGTTTCTCCCAATCCTACATGGTAAGACCAGTGTGTGCGTCTTACTGTTTTGTACATTATCTTGAATGTGACAATATTTCTCATCTGACGCAGTTCTGATGTTCTCTTTGAAAAACATCTGTATTTACAATGTATGTCTGACTCATGTCTCTGAAAAAAACAACAAGGTAAGTGTCAGCACAATGTTGGAAACCTCTCTTGGAATGAAATAGAATAACCATTCAGGAAGCATCAGCACAATGCCCAGGCACTTTAGTAGGCAGAGAAGTTACCTATAAAATACATAGGCCATGACTAAAAGGTAGTGGTCCTATTCTTGCAAGACAATAAATTACATGATGATGACAAAAAGAAAAAAATTAGTTTCAGGATGCAATGGGTTTGTGTGGCAAGGTTTTGGTAACAGGGATTTTACAGGGGTGGCTTCTGTGAGAAGCTGCTAGAAGTTTCCCCTATGTCCAATACAGCTAATGCCAGCTGGCTCTAAGATGGACCTGCCGTTGGCCAAAGCTGAGTCCATCAGTGATGGTGGCAGCATCTTTATGACAACACACTTAAGAAAGGAAAAAAGTTACTGCACAACAGCACTTGCAGCCGGAGAGAGGAGTGAGAATATGTGAGAGAAACAGCTCTGCAGACACCAAGGCCAGTGAAGAAGGAGGGGGAGGAGGTGCTCCAGGTGCCAGAGCAGCAGTTCCCCTGCAGCCCATGGTGAAGACCATGGTGAGGCAGGCTGTCCCCCTGCAGCCCATGGAGGTCCATGGAGGAGCAGATATCCGCCTACAACCCACAGAGGACCCCATGTCAGAGCAGGTGGATCCTGAAGAAGGCTGTGACCCCATGGGAAGCCCACAGTGGATCAGGCTCCTGGAAGGACCTGTGGCCCCATGGAAAGAGGAGCCCACACTGGAGCAGATTTAGTGGCAGGATTTGTGACCCCATGGAAGACCCATGCTGGAGCAGTCTGCTCCTGAAGGACCGCTGTAACGGGTCTGTGTGGCAAGGTTTTGGTAGCGGGGGGGTTACAGGGGTGGCTTCTGTATGAAGCTGCTAGAAGTTTCCCCTATGTCAGATACAGCCAATGCCAGCCGGCTTTAAGACGGACCCGCTGCTGGTCGAGGCCGAGACAATCAGCGACAGTGTTTTTCGCCTCTGTGATAACTTATTTGAGAATGAAACAGTTGTTGCGCAGCAGTAATTGCAGCGAGTGAGAGGAGTGAGAATATGTGAGAGAAACATCCTGCAGACACCAAGGTCAGTGAAGAAGGAGGGGGAGGAGATGCTCCAGGTGCCGGAGCAGCGATTCCCCTGCGGCCTGTGGTGAAGACCATGGTGAGGCAGGCTGTCCCCCTGCAGCCCATGGGCGGTGGGGCAGATGACTGCCTACACCCTGTGGAGGGGCCCCACGCCGGAGTAGGTGGATACCTGAAGGAAGCTGTGACCCTGTGGGAAGCCTGCACCAGAGCAGGCTCCTGGCAGGACCTGTGGCCCGTGGAAAGAGAGAAGCCCACGCTGGAGCAGGTTTGCTGCTAGAGACCCCGTGAGGGGGGCTCACACTGGAGGAGTCAATTCCTGAAGGATTGCACCCCATGGAGGAGACCCATGCTGGAGCAGTTCATGAAGGACTGAACCCGTGGGAAGACTCACGATGGAGAAGTCATGGAGGACTTTCTCCCATGAGCGGGACCCCACATTGGAGCAGGAGAAAAGTGTGAGGAGTCCTCCCCCTGAGGAGGAAGGAGTGGCAGAAAACAACAGTGTGATGAACTGACCCCAACCCCCATTCCCTGTTTTCCCCCCTGTGCCGCTGGGGGAGAGGAGGGAAGAAAATCGGGACCAAAGTTATGCCCGGGAAAGGAGGGAGGGGTGGGGGGAAGGTGTTTTAAGATTTGGTTTTATTTCTCATTACTCCTCTCTGAGTTAATTGGTAATAAATCACATTTTCCTTTAATCGAGTCTGTTTTGCCCATGACAGTAAATGTTGAGTGATCTCCCTGTCCTTATCTCAACTCCACAAGCCTGTTATTTTTTTTCCTCTCTCCTGTCCAGTTAAGGAGGGAGAGTGATAGAGTGGCTTTGGTGGGCACCTGGCATTTTGGCCAGGGTTAACCCACCACAACTGCGCTCCATGGAAGGGACCCAGGCTGGAGCCATTCGCGAAGAACTGCAGCTCGTGGGAATGACTCATGTTGAAGAAGTCATGAAAGGCTGTCACCCATACGAGAGACCCCACACTGGAGCAGGGGAAGAGTGTGAAGAGTCCTCCCCCTGAGGAGGAAGAAGCAGCAGAAACAACACATGATGAACTGACTGCAACCTCTATTCCCCATACCCCTGTGCCACTCACGGGCAGGAGGTAGAGAAATACAGAATGAAGTTGAGCCTGTGAAGAAGGGAGGGGTGGGGGGGAAGATGTTTTAAGATTTGGGTTTATTTCTCATTATCCATCCCTGATTTGATTGGTAATAAATTAAATTAGTTTCCCTGAGTCGAGTCTGTTTTGCCCATGAAGGTAAATGCTGAGTGATCTCCCTGTCCTTATCTTGACCCACAAGCCTTTTGTTATATTTCCTCTCCACTGTCCAGCTGAGGAGGGCAGTGATAGAGTGGCTTTGATGGACACCTGACATCCAGCCAGGGTCTACCCACCACACAGGAGTAATGAGAAAGAGAGGGATGCGTAAGAAAGCCATCTGAAACATATGGCCAAATCAATATTTTAATGGAAAACTTCATCAAAAATGACATTGTGTTCAACATCTCTGATGAGGATGTGAATTACAACTTTTTCTTCCACAAAGAACACTGAACTTCAAGTTACCCTACACTGGACGCGTGTGAAGATGACATTGCTAAGACAATGTTTAGTAATATCTAACCATAAAACAAGATGAGAAAAACACTTCCTGCTTTTTTGCAAGGTATAGCATTGATCTTAACTTGATGGGTGCTGAAAAACAATATAATCATTGAAGTTTTGGTGTTGACAGGAGCCTCCAGAGCAGAATAGGAAACAAGAACACTAACCTGACCCTTGGTTTGCCAGATTCTGACTAGCAGAAATGTCACATTTATACAATTTGACTTGCTCAGCTTTTCACTAGGTAGAGGAATTTATAGAAAACAGAGCATTAAATTAGAAATATAAGAAAGTATTTGCAGTGTATAATGAACACTGAAAGTTGATGCAGGTTGACAGTAAACGAACTGCAGGCAGATTTTCTATACCTAAAGAATAAATATAAAGAACATAAGAACAATTCACTTAAAAGACAGAGTTTTCTTATAGGGTAAGTAAAATGATAGCACAATATGGTAATTTTACTTCAGTGTTCATAGCAAAAGGACTTTAAAGGAATGTCAGATTGATTTTCTTAACTGTAGGCATACATTTTATTAAAAGTAATCAACTTTTTTATTTTAATAACATACTTTGAATAACAGTGGCACAGTTCACCACACTTGCATTACATTAGTGCAGTCTAGATTACTTCAACATTCAGTAACAGTAATTGTTGACTATTTGGCTTATATCCAAACTATGTAAAAGATAAAGGTAACCAACTCCTTGTTTATATCTTCACTAGAATTTCTCAGCTGGCGAAGACTATGACATTGAAAGGCTCAGTGGTTTTGTTATAGTTTTATCTAATATGATCAAGGAAGTAACTATAGGCTTAAGCCTTAGACCATAATACTTCTTGCTCATAAAAAGGGCACATTACCACTGTCAAGGGATTCCCATGTTACCTTTTCTCTTTATATGAAATGACATTTTTTCAAACGGTTATTCAGGAACTAGCTCATGAAATTATCTATCTTCAGCTATACAGTGACTAGCTGTTCCAACAGACATGTAAAGTCCCCATCCCCTCACACCTGAAAACATTAAATAAAGAAAAAAAACCAATCCTACATTCTTTTTAATGAAAACATCTGCAAGCACTGAATCTATTTGTTGTCTTCATTAGGGGGTTTGTTTGTTTGTTTATTTTTTTGTTTATCTCATCATGAGAGGACAAAGGCAATGATTGCTTTTCCTCACCACTTATTAGAGTGGATTCAGGGCTGTGTAAAACATGCTGCTAATCAGAGATATCCCAAATAGTACAGTGGAAAACACATCAGTGCATTCAGCTGTATCTATGGCAGCTTCTACCATGAGTTTTGGAAAATTCCATTTATTAGAAGATTCAAGATTTGTTCTACTGTAAAAAAAATTCATATGACAATATGACTATCTTCTTGACTCCATCATAAAAATCTTACGGTCAATAAGATTTTTGATAAAATATCCTTCCTATTCGTAACAATACGTACTTAATTCACTTGTTTGCTTCTCATTTCTCAGCAATGATTTACTCAGCAATGTTTTTAAAGAGAAATACATCACCAAAGTCACGTTGTGATGGGTGTTTTACATGCTATAATTACATACATATGTATTGACATGCATATGAATCACACCAAAAGTCAGAAGACAAAATCAGAGATGCATGGAAGTAATAAAAATCACTTACTGTAAGTTTTATTTCATCCTTTAGAATATACTCTTTATCTGCAGATCTTAAATTTCTCATCTGTAAGAACTGACAGTATGTGTTCAGCTGGTTTGGAAATGCAAAAATACTCTATTTTTTAATTCAAAATTGGATTCCTAATGCTCATTATTTTCTTGATTACTTTCACAAGCTTAACATTAAGTTTTGGTTAAAGGTGTAGTCTTTTTTGGTGTTCATTTGTGCTGGACTTTTCAGTCTTTTGATCTTTGTCCTGAATTAATAATCCATTAAAAATGTTCAGGGTTAGCTGAAGTGAATATTTATAGATACTGTGAAAGAAATACACTTATTACTAAAAAGAAAAGATTTTTTTGCCATTTTTCGTTTCAGTTTAGTTTTTCTAAGGAGTAGCTAGTTAATTCTGGACTACGCAACAAATTATATTTTTCATCAGAAAATAATACTTCACATGGATTTTTTTTAAGTGCCTATCTTTCTCTGGTAGCACTCAACTACATTTTTGCTACAGTTTTCCGTTCTGATTGAAAGAAGTGTTGGATTTGACAGTGATGAGAAATATAGTTTCTAAAAAAATTAAAACATTCTCAGGCAGTAGAACTATATCACCAGAACAAATTATATAAATGGTTATTTTATTAAAATGAGTGCATGTTTTCACATAAACATCTTGTCGTATCTCATTTATGAGAGGCACGGACAAGTGGAGACATGATAGAAAGGAACAAAGAAGATGAGTGGATACTGTGATAACAAGGCCTATGGCAAAAGACTAAAAAAGTCGCAATTATCTAATCTCATACCAGAGAAGGCTGAGGGAAGGTGTGATTACAGTTCTCAGCTCAGAAAGTGCGCTGCCTCAAAACCAGGAAAAATCGCTTGTTCCCTGTGAGTGCAGGGTGTGTAACAAAAGGAAATAGGCTTAAATTGCGCCAGATGAGATTAGAGTGGGTGTGCAAATAAAACTTTATCATGTTAGGAGGAGTTAAGTATAGGAGATTTCACTACCTGCCAAGCAAATCTGTGCAATCTCATCTCTGGAAATGTTACACGTAAGCTAGACAGCTCTCCAAAACCTTGTCATTGCTTTTTCCTGGTGGAAGGAGAACGAACTTGATGATACCCTCTGTTTTGGTCAGGAGACCACATGAGAGCTTATATGTCATGAAGTTAGGGAGAGAAATCACCATTGCTTTTGGGGATGTTGTCGTTTGCTATTTTATCTTTCCCATATTAAGAAGAGACACTGATTTGTATTAACATAGTACTGAACCTAAAGAATTCATTACCACTGCACCTTTAAGAAATTTGACATAAGATAACCTCATGACTTCCGTATTTTTAGTTATTAATGGATCATTTTGTCATTTTTCTTCATATTCTGTGGTATTCTGTGTGATTATTTTTTATTTTTTCCTCTGGCAAGCTGGAGACAGACACACATTCCTGGTTAAACAGCTATGTTACCCAGCAGTTTTTTGTAGTAACATTATAGTTCAATACTACCTTCATTCATAGTTTATAAATCATCTGTCATTGTAAATCAGGAGTGGGATCTCATTACCAAAAATCTTGCTCATTTCCTTCACAATGCTTATTTATGTACTTAATTTTTCGAGCAAACGTAATGATGCAAAAATTTAAGGTGCTTGTAATTATAGTATCTGCAATAGGTGAAACAGTAGCAGTGAATAAAAGAACATTTTTGAGAACAGTTAAAATTTTTTCAGTATTTATAAATGTTATATTTATCAGCAGTTAACATCTAGTATGCGGCGAACATTCACAGCCTTCTCTCCCTCCCTCTTTTAATACAACCTGAGGGCATTTGTTGCCTTTTGGCCAGTTAATACTTCTACCTGTTCCAATATCTGATCACAAGTTAAGACAAGGAAATCTGTCTTTTCCTCTGACATTAGATTTAGAGCAACAGATGATGGACCAGAAGAGAAAGTGAAGTATACTAATTCCTTTCACATTAACAGAGTTACCAGTTATAATCAAAGGGAAGTGTTTGTCACATCCAGTGCAACATGAGCCCTCCATGTCACTGATCACACCACTGTGCTGTTGGTCAGTGTTAAGCTCAAAGTGCCGCTAGGAAACAGCTGACCACGTTAAACATATGGGTAAATTGTGATTCTAGAATAACTGCGTGGTTAGAAATAGCAGATTTGTAGTCTCCGTATGTGTGGATCTGTGTGATACTATTATACATCCATGATATTGCTTGTTTCTCCTGTTTCGCATTGCACATACTACTTCTCTTTTGCATCCTAATTCTCCAACCTTGAATGCTGGGGTCCCTCCATATATTTGATGAAATATGCTAATAAATTTCCATATATCCTCAACTAAGCAGTCCTGCTGCAGACTCAGCTCTCTCTTCCTTGACTTTACTGGAGACAAAATAAGATTTGTGCTCTAACAGAGTAAGCATGTGCTTTATCAGAAAACATATTAGTGTGGGCATGTGTTAGCATAATGTGCACCAAAATCTGAGATTATGACTAATTTGTTCTGCTATTAAGTGAATGCTAAAACGATTTAGTTACATAGATATGGAGCATTGGACTCTTTAGGAATTGTGTGTCTTTGTCTCATCCTAACTCTGTGAAAGTCTGAGATCTTTTAGTGTATGAAATTACATTTATTGGAAAGACTGGGCTCTACATAGAGAAGAGAAGATTGTGAGAAAAAGGAATTCTGCAACAGCCTCCTGAGAGTTCAGGACTGTAAGTTCACACAATTTCTGCAGTGTCTTTACCTTCGCCTGATCTTTTCTCAGTATGGGATACAAAGGCAATGGAAGTGGAAGAGGGGATACAATGCTGGTTTGGAAAGTTGTTTTGATTAAAGCATGCAGGATTGTATTTCATGGTTAAGACTTTCAGCAAATCTTTATAAAATAAACAGTTGTATGAAATATAAGAAAATAACTTCAGATCTGTCATCTTTCAGATGCGTTTGGACAGCTATTTGAATAGTGGTGCACATTACCTCTTCCAGTCTACTTTTTAATGGCCAAACCAATGATAGGCAGCTAAATGAAAGTCTCAACAGAAAGTGCATTACAGATCTCTGGCCTTGAATGAGGCTATAAAGCCTGCAGAATTGTGTTAATCATATACTAGTTTCAATGCAAATATTTATTTAGGCTGCTGTACAAGAAAACTAGTGTGCTGGTGCTGTGTTATACTGCAGCTTTGACTATAGATTAACTCCCCAAGACATGCACAGTCTATGAACATGTTAGAGGACATTGATCCGAACACCTTGTACAACCTAAATCGGTAAGTGAAGCTGCAGTTGATATGATCCAGGATTACAGATTCTGCACAATGTTTTCCACATGCTGGATTTGTCTGTTAGGAACATGATGGCCTGTTCCCACTCAGGATTTATATATAGTGTTAGATCTACTGCATATCCTGAAGCCCATCAGGACATATTCGTCATAACTGCTGATACTACCGTAGGCAAGCTGCTAAACATCCAGGAATCCCAGACAGCATAGACAGTTCTTTTTGTTTCGGAAACATAGAATTTATAGCCAGAAAAAGAACATGTGATACACCTAGTTAAGGGAAGAGGGAGATGAGAATTAAAGTCCCACTACAGTGTTAATAAGTATGTCTCAGGCCTTCTCATTTCTCTCTGCAGCTCTTATTGGAAAGAATAAAATCACTCAGCTTTTGGAAATTTTGCCATCTCATACTCCTGAATTCCTTGGTGCAACTTTTCCCTAATTTCTGAAAACTAAGTCCTTATCAGAAAAATAAAACTAGTGGAAACAGTACTCAATTTTGCATTGCACTCACCAAACACATTATTGCAAAGTATTGTGTAGCCCTTATAACAATAAGGTTTCCTCCCTTTTCTGTTTATCCATTGCTGAATAGTTATGTTTGGCTATTTTAACCTGGATTAAACCTGAATGAGGCAGATGGGCTACTTGAGAACTTGGAGCTTCAGTAGATCTACCTCAGTGAAGCTTCACAGCTCTTTTAGATCTTAAAAAATAAAAAAAAATCAAGGATTTTTTTTCTTTTTTTAAAGAAAAAATTGAGACTGGAGAGACCAGTGAGGGAATGAGGCCAAAAACTGCCAAGGGAGCAGAGTTCAGTTTGTGGAAAAAATGATTAAACCATGATTAAGCATCCTTAATCCAGGTGTGCATGGATTATTCTTCTTATTATGGAGCCACCATTATTTTGTTTCAGATTCTTCCAGCCTTCAAAGTGAGAATTGCTGTCCAACAAGCTTCAAGGAGAAAAAGTAGACCATGTATTAAGTAGTCCTTCAACTGATTTGTCTTTAATTTGAGAACAGCACACTCTATGTAGATGTGCTATTCTGACCCAAGTGGATCAATAAGACAAAAAGACTGTCAAAATATTTCAATCAATCAAAAAAAAAGACAACAGGACGCTGCTGCAGTCTCACCAGTGGGAAACAGGGATCAGTGAAATTATTTTTAGTCACTGAAACAAGTGAAAGGAAACAAAAGATGGTGTTCTTAAACTGAGTGGAAGTATTTTCAACTTTTAACACACCTCTCAGCAAACTCAATAAATGAACACTGCATATTCTTTTGGAGGAAGCTTAAATTCTTTTTTCTCAGTATAGGAATCCACAATGCTTAAAATAATCCCATCAAAATATATGTGTTAATATACTATATGCAGGCTATCTACCACATTTTTCCGAAGCAAGCTACTACTGGAATACAAGATTATGTTTATTTATTAAGCTAAGCAAGGATTTATGTCTAGTGTGTAACAAAGAATGTGATTTATTGTAGACAGGAAAATGAATTTTAAAGACAGTTAAAGTCGCTCCAAGACAAATGATAATTTAATCATTAAAGCAATTACTCCCTTGCTTATGGTGAGCTAGGTTTGGTGACCAAAGTTTTGACAGGTTTGTGAAATAAATGCAGTTTAAGCTAAAAATATTGAACTATATAGATCTGTAGCTTTGTTGAGGTCACCTGTATAAAGACTGGAATTAGGATAATGAATCAAGAGACAAAACAAAACTTGGTTTAATATTTGACAACAGCTAAGCCATCAGCTTTTAAGTGGATTTTAGCTTTTAAGGTAAGACCATATACCTTCTGTATGCAATATGATTTTTTATATCAGTTACAGAAGAAGGAGTGTGGGTTACTGGATAGGACACTAACTGAGATAGGAAGATCTACCATTAACTTTATGGTGGGACTGCATATCAAATATCAATCATCATCTCTTTGTGATACTGTTTAGATTTGAAGCTGAAACTGCATGTATTGGCAGGGACTGGCAGCACACACAGTAAAACCTTGATCTTGGCAGCCATCGAATAGATTATTTAATGTTGATTCTTGTATAGATATACATATATTTATATAATATATAAACAGATACAGATACACATATCTAATATATTTATTAGATATATGCTATTTACCTTATATTTCTTACATTATACATATTATATATAATGTATATATTTTATACATTAAATTCATAATTTATAAACTTCAGCCTGCTACTCATACAACATAAAAAGAAACACTCCTTGACTCAATCAACAGAGAATCTGAGTTTTATTCTTAGTAATCCATTACAATACAGAGCCTAGGTAAGTTGTTGTACAATAATATTGGCTTTCCAGTTACACACTGTAGGCTGGGAAAACATTTTGTTGACATTGAATTGAATCAAACAACTAACTAGTGTGAATTTTAACCCCATTTTTTTTCAGTGAAAAAATGTCTAATGGACTAAAAAAAAAGTCTAAAGAACTTGTCAGATCAAACTTAAATTTGCAAACAATCTGTGATATTCTCCTTGATCTTAGATTCGTTCCGTTTTTCTCATTTTTTCCCTGCTGTTCTTTCAAAAAAACCCTCTTAAAACATACTTTTTAAATTTATACATATTATTCCTCGCTAGATCTCCCTGAAGTTGTAAATCCAGTTACAAATCTATCTAGCAATTCTGAAGCTGAGTAAACTCAATAACAACTAAGTGTTATTAAGCAGGTACTCTTTACTGCGGCACAGGGCAGCACGGGGGATAGCTCCTTCCATACGTGCATGCCCAAGCATTAGGATTCTTGCTTTATATTTACAGCTTTCATGTTTATTCATTACATTTCTAAGAAAAGGTTGGGTTATTTAATTATTTTGAGGAATTCATTAACATAAGTTCCTCCCATAGTCCCGCCTCAGTCTACCAAAGTTACTCCCCTGTTGGGGGTCCTTGGTGGTCATTGGGGATGAAGGTCCGAGTCTTCCTCAGGGTTGAACTTCTGAACTTGTCCTGTGGCACATGCGCTGTACTATCCTGGGTCTTTTCCAATTCACAGAACCAGCTCTTGCTAGCTGCCCTCCCTATCTCTTCTATTTAGTCTTTTGTGTTCCTTGAGCCCCACAGTCTGATTGGAGGATTCCACCTGGTGTCCTTCGCTTGGCAGATTCTGCTTCATTCTTATCTTTAAAGTATTAGTTAGTCAGCAATGGATATATGCATAATGGTTAGTACAAATCAGCCTCCCTCCCTATCTCTAAAGGCTGGTCAGCAGTTCTTTTCTAAAAGCCAATTTTCTAAAAGCCGGTTTTCTAAAAGCTAGTTAGCCGTTCTTTATTACAATTCCACTATTGTTACAGACCTTATTCTCCCCACTATTTCAAAAGTTTCTTTTCAGTGCTATGTAACCTATAATTCATAATTGACATTATGATTGTTTTGTAATAGGGAATTAACATCATTCTGGCTTAAAATGTCATCTTACAGCAATGCATTATAATAATGAATTTCTATATATTCATGGTTAGTTTGTGACCTGATACTCGCATTTGCATCTTCTTCATAGTGCTATTCTAGTGCCATTAGTGTTTCGACCTTTACTGAAATTCATAATTCAATTTATCTAACTCTTCTGTATCATTCTTAATCTTCACAATAGAACCCACTCTCTATATAATCTCTTCCACTTTTGACTTGTTGATAAATCTACTCATTACTTCAGGGCTTACTTGAAAATAACTGATAACACTGAGTTAATCTGAAATCTACATGAGCACCAGATTAACATTCCAGAGAAACTGCTTTGGATAAACCTTTCCACGACAGTATGATTTCTGTGGTATTTTGTGAACTAGACAAAATTAATACTCTTCAATAGCATTTGGTTTCTAGCAGAATTTGTTAGGACCTTGTACAGCCAAGGGATACCAAAACACCTGGCCATATTGAAGTCTTTTTTCAACCTCTCATTTATGACTGAAATTTGTATTTTATTTGCAGGCAAAAGGAGTCTATGCAGAAAGAATGTCTTTTTTTATTTTTTCTTCCTTAAAAATGATGCAAAAATTCTGCTTCACTGTGCAGTGTTTCTCTAGGGAACTCTTCTTTTTTCTCCCTATGACTTGATCTGATGCCAGATTTTAAAATTCACTTAGTTGGAGAAAAATATGATCAACAGTAGGTTTATTTTAGATAACCAAGTAGTGTCAATAAAAATAAGTTAACAGCCATCACTTGCAGCACAGAGCTCCAGGGAGTAAACAGAGACTCCTATGAGTAAGAGCTCATCTAACACAACGGCCTGTCCATGGCTATGAGATCTGTCGAGTCTTTTATGCCATGAGTCTGAAGATCATTAGCTGCTCTCTGCAGCCATTTTGTAACCGTAATGCTCCTGCTGATTCCCTGTGTTCAAAGCCACATGCATATGGGCCTTTGCACTGCTTTCTACTCTTGTTTCTGAACACATGCTATATAACTCCTCCGAATGTCTGCTTTCCTTACCATCTGATACCATGCTAGTGCTGCCCTCTGCAGCATTTAGGATTGCAGAGTGTAATTGTGCACATCCCCCTTTTTCATGATATTATTTTTCTTGGAAATACATTTTAGGTCTTGTATTCTTCTTGGCAATACCCTTGTACCCAGAAAGGTAAAAGCTTTAAGGAAGATAGCAACACATACACCACTAGCCCTCCTGACCCCAGAAGGCAGAGGCACAGAGTGAAAAATTAGTGTATTTCAAACCATTTAAACTAAAAATTTAAAAGTGTACCGCAGATTGCTGTCATGGTTGAAAAGCATTTTTTAACTTATAAGAAGGAAGAAAAATGGCACACAAAGGTTTCCTCCGAAAAAGTCTATTCAGTTCAACTGCTGGAATGGGACATCTTACATTGTGTGTTGATTTCATACAGGATGAAACTGACTTGCTTCTCACTGGCATATAAACAACCTTTATAGAGCTATCCTTATGTCCACCAGTCCATTGTATAGTTAATGTTTTTTTTCCCGTTACTTTGAGTAAAAACTTTCTCTGAAAAAAGTCTTTTTTGGCGGCTTTACTTTTCTATTTGCTGAAGACAAGTCAGGACTCTGCTAGAATGTTGTATCTTGGGGTAAACATGATATCTTATTATTTGATGACTTCTTTTGTGCTTCCATTATTGTATTAATTACAATCTAAGAACATAATCTAACAATGTTATTAATTTTTCTAATTATCTAACGTTGATTTGATTTAGTTAGTGATATGATTCCTGCTATTTCTGATTGCAAATAATCTTTTCAAGCAACTGTTCTAAAATATGTATTAAAATATAGAATTCCTGTGAGAAAAAGCTGTTGTTATGTAGAGCTAGTTATGTAGAGAAAGCAGTATGTTTGATTTGGACTTTTTAAAAGGAAAGACATTTTTCTCCATGTCTGTTTCCTGGAAGGTCCTGAGCATCTCGAGCTGCTTTTCATACAAGATGACCGATACCATGTAATGGTGCCTTCTGCTTTGTCCCATAACTTCCCAATCAGTCATTAGAAATCCAAAAGCACACAGATGCTTCTCAGAAGTAGCAAGTCCCTTAATGAAATTTAAAAAAAAAAAAAAACAACCACAAACAAAACCCACCACCACCAACAAGAAAAAAAACCCACAAAAAAAAAACAGGGCAGGAAATAGATTTTTTTAATAACATTGGAATAAAATCTCTGTAGCACATGAGGGATGATGTGATTATAAGCTTAAAACCTGGATCCTCAAGGAAGGAGTCTGTGCCTTCCTACTCAGAGATACAGAAGAACCTCCACTCTTGAAAATGCTGGCAAAAATTGTATAAGGAACTGCAGAGAAGGAGTGTGGGAGGCACATAGAGGATTGACATTATGCAGCTCCAAAACTTGCAGCTTGACCAGCTCTCCACTCCTCTGTCAGTCCCATTGCTTTCCACTTTTTACCTCATGCTGTTTTTAAAACGGAGCAATTTTTGGTCTCCTATCTCCAACACTCCAGGTTTTTGAGCTGATGGAGCATACAGGTGTACTGAGTGAAATCCTGTCTAGTTTTCAATATATTTTCTGTGGAATTTTTAACTAAAAATTCACTTTCTTCCAATGGTGTTATTTAAGCTAAATCCATACCACATTTACAGCTGGAGTTTAAAATTTGAAGCATTATGTGTTCCAATGATTTGAAGTTAATGACTGATTTTTCTTTTTTTTTTCTTTTTTCCTTTTAGAATAGCACAGGTTTATGTTCGTACAGGAATCTCTTCTTAGTGAATTTGTCCTTGTATATAATAAATATTTTTTTGCATTAAAATACCTATTCAGCACTCTCATACCATTTTGGGAGAGGTCAAAGTTGCAGAGTATGGGGGGGTAGAGGGAACTGATCTTCATCAGATATCAGTCTGCAGCGAATGAGATCTCGTGCACTTTGAGGTGATGCATAGCTGGCTGGAAACAGCCAGGAAAACAGACAAAAGACATGACTGAATAGGCCAGAAACTATCTACATTATCATAAAAACATCCACCTGTATCTCAGATTCTGTGTCCAGCAGACTGATCTGTAACAGGAATGAAATTTACATCAATATAGTTTTCCATATTCAAAGATATGACTATACATACACAAGTTGCTACATACATACGCTAGTTATTTCTGTTTTCACAGAGATTTTTGTCATCTCTCAATTTTAGCTGCTTTAACATTAACAATCTAAATAGATGAACTACGTCTCGCTTATGTGAATAAGGATATAAACAATCATAAAAAATATAGTTCCATTCAGTATTTTTAGTATTGTTAACTCTTTATTACTGATAATACCAGAATCATATCTTCCTAAGATCGAGGAGAAAAATACATAAAATAATTCTTAGAATTCAGTTCTGGAAATTGTTAGTTATAGTTATTCCCTTGTTCAGTAACATTAAACAGAAATCTTCACCAGACAATGCTGTGATATTTGTAATAAGTAAATATATGTCTGGAGGAATATATGAAGAAAGTGCTAGCATGAACAGGAAGTGAGGCATGATAGACCTGAATATAATAACCTGGCAATTACAGCAGAGAAAACATTCATGAGACTCAGAATCAATTAAATAAATTGACTTCTGTTTATCCCTGAAAACTTTTTGCATCTGCCTGAATGTTTTCTTTCCTAGTATTTATTCCTTTTCTTACATGTAGATGACAGATTACAAACTGTTGTAAACATTTTATTTTTTAATTTAAATTTACAGTTGAAATAATACAGTTTATCCTTTTTTTTTTATTTTATTTTTTTAAATTTTCTCTCGACAGGCAACCTTACCATGGTATAGTCTACACCATTATTTGTTTTTTTCCAGGTTCTGGGTGGACTTCACAGTGGACATATACCGTACGTACTGATATTATGTGTGTTTGGATTCACTTCTTCACAGTATTGAATGCATTATCCTTATTCAATAAAGAATTTATGCACATTCTCATATGTTTTGGTGATCAATGTATAATAGCCCCTCCTGACGTCTTCATAGAGAATTTCATCCTGTACCAAAACTACTTACAAGCGTCAGAACTGAAGTACACAAGTCATATTTGATTAATTTTTGTCAACAGAAAGAAAAAAATGAAAAATAAATTTGAGGACACCTGAGTAAGATAATTTCTTTAAGCACATACCTTGTTGATAAGCTCCAGTTTTGAACCTCGTTCCATTCTCCTCCTCCATCTGGCTTAATTGTATCAGAATTACAGAATTCACTGTAAAAAAGGACAGTCTGTGCTGAAGGATAAAATAATCTTCACAATTTCTAATCCTACTGATTGTCTGTCTTTCAAAATATCTTTTATATTGTGTGTAATGATGGCTTTAATATTGTGCCTAATGTCACTGTCTATTCTTTTCCATACTGAAATAAATAAATCCACATATGCTGAAGCTAAATACAAGGTAAACTCTCCTTTCCTGTTTGGTTGGTTTAATGTAGATGAAGCCTGTAGTTAATCTTCAGAGATTCAGCTCTATAGAAGGGGTTCCAAGATAAGATGGTATCACAAATGAAAAGGGATTTGACCGTATTAACACAGCCACAGATGGAAGAGCTATCATAGTGACAACTGCCTCTGCAACCAACCATGATTGGAATTAAAAGTTATTAAAGTCAGGACAGAACTACACAGGCAGGGGCTCTTAAGAAGATGTTTAGATTTCCTAAGTGTCCTGTACAGTAACTGGATGTAGCTTCTCTGTAAATCCTTTTTTAAAAATGAATATGAAAACTTGCTGTACACCTCTTCTTAAAATATGCTTTCCTTGACTTATTACTCATTATAATCGCATTTTAGCACTTTTTAATGGTGACTGTGTGTGTAATTTTTTCCCAGCTGTCAACTGGGAAACAAAGTTGAAATGTAATATTATTCTTCGCATCTCTGACAATATTAGAGAGCTATCGTTTTACAATTAGTAAAACATAAAGAGAAGGGACGCATGTTGAAATTGAGTTGAATTTGACCTTTAATACTTGTGTCCAGTAGAGCTGATATCATTTCCAGAAAAGGCATGCTTTTAATAATGTACTTTTTATGCAATGCAGGTGTATGTAGTAATGTTAATGAATACTGGTTTAGCACATATTTATTAGATTTAGCATTGTATTTATTAGATAAATACATTCTTTCTTATAATTTTATCTGGAAGAAATCTGTACTGTACTACACCTACTGCTTTCAGAATGAATGGAACGAAGATCTTGGTCTTCTATAATTGCTAATATCCTAAGGAAAATTTGTTGTAGGAGGACCTATGAGTGGCGTTTGGAAACTAAGCACAATCAATTGTATGTTTACTTTAATGCATTTTCAAGCTCTATAAATATCTATATAAATGGCTTATTTGAGTATCTGCATGCACAAAAATTTAATTAAAGGCCAGCACAAATTCATACACATAGAAGTACTGAAAAGCTGTTACAGCACAGTTAATATTTTCTAAGTTATTAACAAACATGTTCCAAGACCATCATTTTATACACGTGTTCATGGAAGAAGGAGTATTGATGGGAATATTTATGTGGAGGAAGACAGTCTCTGTAGGAGATTAATTGCTATATTGTTGTTTTAATCTTCTCCCAACTACCTTGAATACACAGACAACCAGTGACCTGTTTCATTTTGTTTTCCAGGATTACTAAGGTAACGACACTGCTAGAATGAAGGCAACACTATGGTGTTGTCTTATGCAGGTATACAGTTAGTTCTGAATACAGTAGGTACTAAGAGAGCAGTGAATACAGTAAAACCAAACCAAAGAATGATAAAAGAAATTATTCCCTCTGCTGCAGAATAGCATAGAACTAATTCAGATAGATGTCCCAGAAGCCCAGCATTTATAGGGGTAGAGTAGAGCTTTCAGGCTAATCTATAGCACTTAACAAAAAGTAAAAGGAAAAGGTAAGGGAATGGTTAATCCACAGAAAAGAAAACAATAAATATGCTGAACTTATTTAAGTTGAGGGGAATAATACATAAATTCTTACAGCTTCCATAAGAAAGAAGATGTTCCAGATAAACTGGCACAGCCAAGAAGATTTTGAGAAGGAAATTAAGAGAGGCCATGATGTTGTAGTCATCATGTAGTCATCAAAAAGTCATTTGCTTTCCTGTAACTTTCTAAAATCCAAATGCTTTGTGTTTTCTAAACTGTCACGGAGAGTTTTTTCTTTCAAATATCCTTGGAAAATTCCAGACGTATATGTATTTTACAAGAACGATGGTAACTTATGTTCTTTGACCTTTTCACCATGCTTTGAAATCACTGAACAGTGGTTTTTAGATCTACTACCAAAAAAGATGTTATTACAGCTACTTGCATGAAACTAACCGTAAATGCAAGACATTAGTATAATGAACTGAATTTCAAATAGTGACACTATTCACTGCAGAAATGCTAGATAAGAAGGAAGATATGAATGAAAAGCAGGTGCATAAATAATTCAGCCTGTCAAAGTGTAGGGCAGATTATGGATGAGAGACATTTCACCAGTATCAGCCTTCACCTCCCAAACTACTTTCATTTATGGTAAAATCCTCCTATAGTACACTGCAAGTATGGAAAGGGTGTTTAATGAATTTATTCACACAATAAAGAGCATTTACAGTTGTCAGTGCAATATAGAAAAAGGACTTACTGCAAATATTAAATTTGAAACTAACTTACATCTCATTTAATAAACTTACTTTCTGGAATACACCTTCTTTCCTGAAAATTCTTCTCCTACACATTTAAATTCAACTCAGAGATATCTAGAGGTTAATGGTTTGTCTAACACCCAAAATGGTAGTTCTAGAGGAAAAGTAGGAAGGTTTTTGCCATCATTCTCCAACTATAGTTAGCAGCTCATCTCTTGATCATAGCCCAGGAGCTTGAACCGTCTTTCCGGTAAACTCATCATAAAGCTTCTTTGTTTACATCTCAAAACAAATCATTTCCCACAGAATAGAGTTCATACTGCAGAACACACTAACTTCCAAGTTAGTTTAAATGGTTTTATTTCTTGCACATCTTAATATTAAAAAGCTGTTCACTGTTTCTTCAACAGTACTCATATCATGCTTTGCCAGAGCAGAAAAGATTATTTAAATGTGCTGTTCTTCACGTCCTAGGTGCTGTAAAAATAGATTTTGGGTCAAAATTAAGACTTAGCCTGATACAACAGAAGTTCTTTTGTGCACCTTCATGCACCTTCATTCTCTTTAGAGACATTTAAGCTACATTTCACTCTTACGTTTTACCTTATGGTGAGTTCTAGGAATGAACACATCGAAGATTTTGCCTTGTTCTCACGAATAAAAACCAATAAAATATCAATTAAAAAAAATCTGAGATCACCAGGTGAAAAGTGTCTAGCAGGGTTATCTTATAAAAAATCATAAACCTAATATAACTTACCTATTCATCCTGCTCCCAGTTATTAATGGGGTGATATCACATAGTTAAAAGACAGGTTTGCAGAGAGAAATATGCATGGTACCTCACAACACTTAGCTCTCATTCTTCTATATTTGCAATAGAAAATACCCAAAAATGTCTCATCACTGATGAGACTGAAATGATACTAACAGAAATAACAAAATTATCTTATAAAGAGAAAATAAATGAGACTGGTTTTTCACAAAAACTTTTTTTCCCCTTTTTTTCTTTTCCCTCTTTTTACAGCAGATTTCGGCCCACTGTTGATAAACAAGGTCTGATATGCTTGACAAGAGGCATACTGGCAAGGTTTACAGAGCTTGAAGGATATGCCCAGGCTAGTCTATAAATAATATTAAACAGGAACCTATTTTTCCCCACCTCCCTTTCTGTGAAATGTTGCCTGAATTCTAATAATAAATCTGGAAAGGGACAGCTCTGTTGGTATTTGAAAACCCTCTGATACACTTTAAAGCCTACAGACTATATTTTCTGAACTAAAAAGGTATTCTCTCTTTTAAACTGAAAAGCTATATAACATAAGGAAACTATATCATTCAAGTGACATGAAATAAATCTCATTAGCACAGCCTTCATCATGATTTAACCAATATGCAAGTCAGTATCTTTTAGCATAGTAAGGCTGATTAAATGGAAACTGAGCTGAAATCAAACCAAAGCATGTGCTAGCTTATCTGCAAAGTAAACACAATGGCAAATAATGAAGTATCCAAAAAAAAGAAATCTTAAAATCCAAGTTATGTCCTCACACATCATTCACATGTTATTTTATAAGTAAAATATTTTATTCTGACACTTTTTTCTCACACCTATGTCCATTCTGTCAATAGATGGAAAACTGAATATGGTCAGTCAATTAAACATAGAGTATAAGTGGTAACTCTGTATTATGTGGTTTTCATCAAAGTATGTCTAAATTCTGGCAGTTGAAGCCATAAATTTTCATTTATACAAGAAACTATATGTTGCCTTTATTGCAAATAAACTGAAATTTTAAGGCAACTCCAAAATCATGTACAAGAACATAAATACATAAAAATGCAGGCATAAATCTTAGCTACTCCAACTAAAGAAAAAAAGGAAAATTGAGAGGCATGGGTGGTTTTCGTCACTTTTAAGTGTCTGTTTTCAATTCAGAATGGTAAGTGTGAAAGAAGGAGTGGGAAGGGACCAAAATGTTTCTTGGCTGTACTAGCATATATGTCCAGTAAGAACTTTTCCGTGTAACAGATGAAGAGAGTGGCAGGTGTCTAAGAGAGAGGGGGAAAAGACTTTGCTACAGTTGAACAGGAAATGAAGGAAACTTCCAATAAGGTCACATCCTTTCAAATCAGTCCTTATCCTAAACCTGTCCTTCAAGGAATGAGGTTTTATAGCAAGCTTGAAGAAGTTTGGGTTCATACATTCTATTCAAATGTATCTGGCCAACTGTGGAAAAAGAGTATTTGTAGCTGTCCCAAAATAGGAATAGATATATTATTTTTTTTTAAATCAGCAGGCAAAACTATTACAAAATGAAATAACAGCACAGGCATAGAGAGCAATGTGTTTGATTAATTTGACATGTCATTGCCATTGTTCGTTGCAACACAAAGTACTTGTTCATGAAAATACGGTTCATTAAATTAATATAGCAATTCCAGAGTGATTCTGCTAACTTTGAGTACATTCTTTAACTTACACTGACTTGAACTTACCTAAAACAGGGAAAAACAATCTAATGAGTTCAAACTACAGCTAGGAAAAGTCAAGATGACATTAGGAAATACTCTTCAGTGTTAAGGATGGTGAAGCACTGAAACATGGTGAAGCACTGAAACATTCTGGCAGGGTGGTTGCAGAGCTTTGTTACATGCTTTTGCTTTCCATAAGAAGAATTGATTATTTCTTTCCTCCAAACCTGATGTTTGAGCTGACATTTTTCAGTTTAATGAAAAAATGTCTTCTGTTGTGCATGTTAAAAAAAAAAGTCACTCATAATATGGGAAAGGGAGAAATAAATAAACATGGAAATACGGAAAGTGTAAAAAGAAGCTATCAGAGTGTTACTAGAACAGGGAGCAAGAAGGAAAAGAAACTATATTTAGTGAAAATGTGAATTTCCAGTCAGTGCCAAGGTTTATTGTGCCTGAATAGGTGTTTTATGAAAGGGACTGGATTAAGAGGGCTGGACCTACAGAATGGAGTCTCCTAGTTGTCCACTGAGCAGGTGTAGCTTATTCACCCTGTTAAATACCTCCATTCTGGCATGCCAGTATGCTTCAATCCTCACCAATTCAGAAGTGTGGTTGCCTTGTCCCCTTGGGCCTTTTTCTCTTTGCTACATCTGTCAACAAGTTTTGCAGCTGTGAAGCCTTCAGTTGCTCATTTGGAGCTGTTGACAAGATCAAGAGCATCATGCAGTAAATGTTCTTGATTACTGGTAGCATCAACAATACTACCCTCGTAGTGGAGTTTTCTTCTGACAAGAATACACCCTCAGTAAGGCACCTGGCCAAAAAATGTATTACGAGACAGAACATTACTGTTCAATCCCATATTTTCAACAGGCCTGTTCATGACGGTTGGACTAGATGATCTCAGAGGTCTGTTCCAACCTAATAATAATGATGATACGACATCAAAATATTTTCTGTGCTTGTGAATCTCTCTGAAAATGATGAAAGACATGGACTTTCAATAACCCAAATATATTCCCTCAAACCTGTCTTCAACACAAAACAGAAAACTGTGACACTATGGAAGAGTATGAGCCTGAAGCAGTATGAAAGACAAGCAATTCAGCTACTGTCAGAATTAATAGCCATCTATTCTGTTAGTTCAGTGTTCTCTGGATCTTTGGATCTTGGCCCAGAAGACTATTTAATCATGATACTGATTCAAGAAAATATGTAAATATGTGATCAAGCAGTAAAGTGCATCTCCTGAATAATGCTTTTGAATGATGCTTTGAGCAGGCTTTATTATGTTTATATACTCTGATCCAACAAAACATTGATTCCAATTGGATTGTTCTACTTAAAGTGAAGAATGATTTTTTTCTGTCATGGGGCAATATTGCATTAAAAATAAACACATGAAGGAACAAAAATCATAGTTAAAAGTCCGTTTTGTTGCCATGCCTAAAACTCACTGAAAGATATATAGTTGAAAAAGGAACCCAGAGATGGAAATCAGGTTATAATATTTCTTTTGCAATAAGAAATCCTTTTTTTATGCAATGATAGCATAGTGATACAAAGATTTGTGCGTACTCAGAGCCTATGAAAGCAACAAAGCCATCCCTATACCGACAACACTGACATTCATACTGAAAGATATCTTATTTAAAAAGGAGAGAGAAAGGAGGTTTGGGTTGTTCTGTTTTGTTTTGTTTTTTTTTTATTCCATAAAAAGATCTTTAGAAAATATTTCATTTAATTTGCTGTTTAGCTTCAGTGGTTGCTAAATGACAAAGAAGAGTTGTTGGTTCACTAGAACTGATGCTAGCAGATTTGAAAAACAGGCAGACACAGGAGGACATAGATAAAAATAAGAAAGCATGCTAGCATTAGTAAAATATTTGGATAAGCTTAACTTCTTGAAAGTCAAGAAATATATAAGACAGGGAATCTGACAGAGAGGATCAATGGTGAAGTGCATAATATACTTAAAGAAAAGTTTACAAAAGAAGACAAAGGAAAAAGGTTATACATTTTGAGATTAGTAGTCAAAATGGGTTTTATTTACCGGTATAAGGAACTAGCTCTTCTAAAGCTTTTCACATTATAGATTGCTTTATCGCTTTTTTTCCCCAGTTCCTAGACCCTTTATATAAACATAAAATATACTGCTTTAATTTTTATTTCATTTAGATCTTAGCAGTGCCTAAGTTTGAAAAGTGCCTAAGTTTGAAAAGCTGTCTCTGAGTCTCCTTCTAGGCAAAGTGGATCTGAAATGTAAAATGTTGCCTGTCATCATAAATTCATCGGCCTCAGCAAAAGAACGTGCATGAACAAGGAGACAGATGGCATCACTTAACGGTTTGTTCACTACATGCTACATCTTCCTCAGCTGTCAGCAGAGCCACTCCACACCCGAGAGCTCAGTGCTGCACCCCGCAGGGCTCTCTCCAGCCGAGCTAGCAGGATCCCAGGGCTCTCCTAGCTCTGCCACAGATGTGGCTCCTCTCAAGAACAGACCACAGTGCTGCAAAGTGAATTCTACATCAGAGGACAGCAAGGGAAACAACAAGAAAGCAAAAGCATCTTTTATAAATCTTGTGTGAAGGAGAATTTTGGAATCTTTCGCGACCAACTTTTTACAAAATGCTTGTTCTGAGATTTACAATGAGACATCTTATCATGTCATAGAGCTAGACACTGACATAAAAAAAAAAAAAATAGCAGTTTAAATGCATGTAGACAAGGCAGAATGACAGTATTTAGGATAGTAAAAGTATTGCCTAAACTGAGTTTCAGGTGTGGAGATGATTCTATATTTCTATGATAGTGGCAGATATTCATAGGTAGGGGCATTAAATCATATCGTGCATAAAGGGCTGCATTCAAAAAAAAGAGAAGAAAAGTCAGAGACATCAAAGAAGTTTCCCATTAAATCATTCGGATCATATGTGGGATAACTTCACAGTATTGGCCAAATCATTTGAGTGTCAATAACACAGATTCAGACCATGTTTCTGGCCTGCATTTTCCTGAGTCATTCCATCCTGAATTTTGAATTCTCTCTTTGATCTAGGATTCAGATCTAGGGTTTTCTTGGGAAGGGAGGGTCCTCTCACCTTGCTAACTTGATATGTGAGACATGGACAGGGTGAGGGAAGTAAAAGGAGTATTTTAGAGAATTTACATAAGTTTTGGGCAAAAGTGAGGAATATCTTCCACCTTTCTTTCTGCAAATAGAATATTTATGTTACAATTTGGCTCCTATAGACACAAATGTAAGCTTACATCAGAGGAGGAATTAAAAAAGAGAAATTCAATAGACAAGTTTTCTTCAACTTTCAAAGAATGCAGATCAGAGAATGTGACAGAGATACCTAAAGGTAATCAAAACAAATATGAAATGGTTTCTTCCTATTTCTCACAACATAGGAAGTACCATGTACCAATGAGGCTTAATTTAAACATAAAAAAAGGTAATAAATTCATGATTAAATCATGGAATTTCCATCATAAGATGTTTTGAGTAGCAGAAGTATGAATTTGATTGAAATGGTGGGTTAGACAAAATAATGCATAGAAGAGATGTGCTTCAAAAAACTTCAAATATAATGATGCAAGTACAACTTGTAGCTTACAAGACCTCTAAGGATTTGCTGATTGCCTGATACTGCAATAGCATAGTTTGCAATGTGTTGAATCCATTCTTGTCTTGGTTTTTTGTGTTCTTTCCTAGATTTCACCAAAAAAATTAGCATCTACTTTCTTATGACCTCGATAATTTTTAATATCAAAGAATGAGAAAGCATTATCTGCTTTATTTGCTAAGATTCGGGCACTATGCTATGCACAAGCTCTCATTTATGTCTTACATTTCCATTCCACTACGTCATAGTTGAAAGGACCTAAAGAGCAACAAAATATTGCCCCAAAATGGACCAAAGCCATCAGAGACAGTAGATGTTGTCTAAATGACAGTTTTCCTTTCTTCGTTTTCAGAAAGTAAAGAGATTTCGCCTTGAAAAAAAAAAGAGTAAAATAAAAAAAGTTCTGAAGAAAGGTTTAGATTATTTGAACAATAGGTGACAAGTTCTGTCTACCAAGATAAATCATGACTTTGATGGATATTAACTACAAGGGCTGAGTACAATTATGAAAATAACAGTTAAAAACCAAGAAAGTAGAGAGAGAGTGTACAGCACTGCTATATGTTGGTAATGAGTAATGACCTACAGCAAGTTTCTAGAAAAAAAAGCATCATTTGCTGAGTGTCTCCTGTAAATCTAGATTCTTTCTGCCTTGTACCCATCTTTGAGTCATGGCAGTTGAGAGAAAGAGAATCCACTCAGAAAATTCTTAACAGTTAAAATAAATAAAATGACAGTTTTCCCCTGTCATCATCTGAACATAGTATTATTTATATCTCAGTCAGATCCACCCACCTAAACTATGTACTTCCAAAACAAGTGATGTGACCTTTAAGGAAAGTGCCTTTCATTTTAAATCTAGAGCATAAATTGAAAAAATGGAGGCCTGAAGGATAGAAAATGACAGAATTGTCAAAGATAATGCCATATCTACACCAACATAAAAGTATGAGTGAGTTGCTATCTTTGATATATAAGAACACCTGTTTTAATACCTGAATACTAGTTTGATCATTCAGCCATACTGAACATATTAATACAATTACTTCAAAGGATTTTCTTCCACACTTTCTTACACAGATTGAACTTTCAGCTATGGAAATGTCATAACTTTCAGTGTATAGTAAGAGGTGTCCTTTTAGTGGTGAGAATGAGTATGTATTTCTCTCAAACTTGAACAGATGTGGAGAATTATGGCATGATAAATATAGTTGCCCAACACACATAACACACAATCAATATGTTAACACAGTTGCACAGGTACCTGCTATTAGGATGACTACACTTCACAGTTGACACAATCTAGGGTCTTGTTGTGACCAAAAGAGAGAGGTAAGATTCCCTTCTCTCTCCTAACTCAGGCCGTCCTCATTACACTCTCCTGCTTCCTTATTTGCCTTTGGCTTTCTTCTAGTTTTCCCTCAGATTATTACATTCAACCCCCAGCATACACTGTTAAAAAAATCCTGTACATATTTTTTTAGCTTGATTTTCTTCAGGTACAGCAGCTGAAGTGATTGAAAGCAAGACTTATCATCTGCTAGGGCCAGCCTGAAGAGAGGCTGGAGTATGAAGCCAGGACCTCCCTCTATGAGGCTAGAGCAGGTTCTTCTCATTTCAGCAGTGGTGAAACATTGGATAGGGTAATGCCATGAATATATAACCTCACAGTCTGCTAGTCATAAAAAACAAAGCATGTTAAGGTCTGAAGGAAACCAGTCTAACAGCACATAAATACTATCATCCTTATAGTACAAAGGGGGAAGTCAGTGCATGGTAAGTAAATCCCTTCTACACTGACATGTGAAGAATCTTTTGCAGTGAGGGAGAGAGCACAGTTTTCTAGATTTTCAGACTTTTGATGTAATTAGAAAATTATCTTCAATTATGATCAACATTCTGCCACTTGGAGGATGAATGTACTTCTCCATGCAGCTGTTTGGTGCTCTGTATGGAAATTAACATTACTTGAAAGTGATTCCATGCTACATGTGCAACATACGTAGTCAATCATAGTTACTAAAGTATACTGATTACCTACCTGTAATTACAAGGTCTAACCTATTTGATTTTTCTATCAGTGTCTACGAAGTTCATTATGTCACTTATTAATTTTTACTCTCCATGTAAAGACAGGATTAGCATAATCACTCCTAAGGGGCTAAATAGCATCCTTGATGTTAGACATCAATTCCTGTATTTTTCCAAGCTTGAATCTCTCTGAATTTAAAAGTTGATATTCAGATGTGAAAACGATGCCAGGGTTATCACAATTTATTGCACGGGTCTGGTTTAGAATGTAGTGATACTATCAAGATGAAATAAACCAGCAAATGTATAAGGCAAATAAAAAATTCCAAAACCTGCATCACATTGGAAAAGTTGGTCACTTAAGCAGTTGTTGTGTCTAACTAAGCCATTCTGGTTTTTGTCCATTTCTTCAGTTATTTTTAATACTGTCTACTCTTTCCATCTTTGACCTCACCCCTTGGCCTTCTTCTTGGCCCCAATATATATTTTATTCACAATGATTTTTCTTCTGCTTTTTGCATACATATACTTAAAAATAAATGCATTTTCAACCTTATTTTCTTGTCTCAGAGAACCAATGGGAATCTTATTATTGACTTAGGTCAGTGCAGAGTCAGACTATGATGACTTCACAGTGAGAGAACTCAGTTTAACCACTCTTCTAAGCTGTGTAACAAGAAAGTGTCAGCTGAGTTTGTCAAAAAAAACAAACTCATAGATACTTTAGGGCACACTTCAACATGCAGTGCATAAAGAATCAAAATCATAAGAATACCTTTTAGCTCGCATTTCAGTAGTGTCTCAGAAATACCTTTTGCATTTCTATATTTTTGCTAAAGGAGTCTTGATATTGACACATTGCTTTTAAAGTACTTGCCAAACTAGTTCACTAGTTACTAATATTACTATGTACTTCAACAGCACCGAGAAGTCCTCAGGGTAGGCACTATTCAAGAACTCACAGTCTAAAATAGATCAGAATAGGGAGCAGGAACAAAAAAGCAAAGTGAAGTAAATTGTCTATGATTATGCAGAAAGTCAGTAGCAGGAATGGGACTTACATTTTGAAGTCCTCATTCCTAGTTCAATGCCTATCTTCCTCTGGGGATTGCATTGTGGTGCTATGTCTTACTGTTGTCCAGGGAAGACCTCCTTTCCCTAGATCTCTCTGCAGTATATGACATGCAAGAGGAGACACCTGAAGGGAATGATAAGTGCTTGGGGAATGGATTGAAACCTTTCCACCTTGGATACACTATTATCCACTCCGGATAATTGCTTGCAGACTTTTCTCTATCTTAGTGAAATATTCCACAAAGGCTCTGTCAAATTGCCTTCTCCATACAGGCACTACGAGAGCTAGGGAAATACCTTAGGCCTGAAAGTCAACTACATATTGACAAGGCACTTTGAACTGTAGATGCTGTTCACTGTGTGCAGCTGTAGCTTCATTCTGTGCCTTAAATGGCATCTCTGGCAAGGAGTTCTATACACATGCTCCTGTTCACTTATCTGTTATTTTCTCCTTGAACCAAAACCAAGATTGAAATTATTATTGGAAGTAGAAATAAAACAAAAAAAAAACAGTACAACTCTTGCGAGAATCAGTCTCCCCTTCCCCCACTGTCAAGAGAGGCAAATTCTGCCAAAGCAGCCCTTCTTTATACCTATATGGTGACAAGGCACAAGGAGATTTGAGACTTCAGCAATTTTTCTTATTTTTTCTACGGAATTCTTTGCTATGGATTTATTACTGTGAGAAAGAAAAATTACTTGTGCATGAAGACTTTTTTTTTTTTATCATGGCAATCATATTCAGAAATAGAATAGTCTGTTGATCCACCCAAAGCTCACTCCATCTCACAGTTAATGAGAATTCTCTTCTAGATTTCTATTAACTCCTTCAGCATTTAGTCATGTTTTGATATCAATTAAAGTGCTTTAAAGGTCTTTAAAAAGGGCAATTTACCAGTAAGTCTGCAGAACAGATCTGAAAAAATGCTGTGCAAGACGGCAAATATACAACCTTTCATTACAGCACTAAAGCCAGTAGACTAACGAAGCAGAATTGCTCTTATGGACCTAGGGAACAAAAAAAAAAAAAAAAAAAAAAAAAGAGATGGAGACCAAGGAAAGGGAGGGAGAAAGAAAAGAAAAAAGGCAATTAAGCTAATGCAAGTTGGGTATCACAAGGTTATAGATATTTCAAGAGCTGAGCAATTTACCGTCTGGAAAGGGAGAAGAGCTCTTGCATAAAATGTCCCCCAGTTCAGATTTATTATGCTTTTACTTGCTTTATATGTGATACAATTAGCAGGAGGTGCCAATAAGGCATTCTTTCAAGGACGTGGTCATTCCATACCATCTGTTATTAATTGCGTTGTCCTTTCCACAGCTAGCTAGAGGGGAAAAAGTTCTTTGAGAAGCACCTGCAAATTCTGACTGTATGATGACTAGAATTTAAAAATATCTAACCAGAGTATCTGTGGTGGATGAATAGTACCAGAACAATGCTATTTCTCAAAAATCCAAGAAAAAAAAGAGTGAATATAAGGTGACAGTGTAATGTAGATTCAAGTTATATTGATTTTTTTTTTTTTAATTTTCAACTACAGTGATAGCTTCCCTGTGAACTTGTACTGAAGAAATGAAAAAGGAACAATTAAAGCTGACCACTGGAAATATACCTGCAGTGTGTGTGTTTGGTTGAAGACATGGATTTTCATTTGCAGGTCGCTTATGCTGCTTATAAAATCAGGAATCAAAGAAAATAAATATTGACTGCTCCTTACTTCTTTTCTACAGAGAGGAGAGAAGAAAAAGAAGGAGAAATATAAATGAGACTCTACCCCAACAACATCATTTTATTAGGCTGTTAGTGAAAATACATTGTGGAATTGTGTCAACAGCGTGTATTTTGCACCATTTCGGTTACTTGGGTCTAGATAGCACGAAGTGCTTAGCTGTCTTAAAAGAGAATACCAGCTAGGCTTTCTATTGAAAACAAAACAAAAAAAAATCCCTCCCCATATACTGTGGTTTAACCCCGACCAGTAACTAAGCCCCACACAGCTGCTCACTTACTCCCTGCCAGTAGTGACATGGGGAAGAGAATCGAAACGGTAAAAGTGAGAAATTCATGAGTTGAAATAAAGACAGTTTAACAGGTAAAGCAAATACACAGTAGCAAAGCAATTCATTCACTCCTTCCCATCAGTAGGCAGGTATTCAATCATCTCCAGGGAAGCAAGGCTCCATCACATGTAACAGTTACTTGGGAAGACAAACACCATCACTCTGAACACCCCCCTTCCTTCTTCTTCCCCCAGTTTTTTATTGCTGAACATAACATCATACAGTACAGAATATCCCTTTGGTCAGCTAGGAGTCAGCTGTCCAGGCTGTGACCCCTCCCAGCTTCTTGCCCATCCCCAGCCTACTTGCTGGTGGGGTGGGGTGAGAAGCAGAAAAGGCCTTGATGCTGTGTAAGCACTGCTCAGCGATAATGAAAACATCCCTGGGTTATCAACTCTGTTTTCAGCACAAATCCAAAACATAGCCCCATATAAGCTACTGTGAATACAATTTAACTCTAGCTCAGCCAAACTCAGTACACCATGCCAGTGTGAAGCTCTTTTAAACAGACTTATATTGGGAAGTCTTCACTGTTATGTTGGGCTAGGTTACTGGTTATACCCATGCGTTATGTTAAGAGCATAGATGTGACATTGCCTGTCAGAGGCATTTCACTAAGGCGGTTTTGCAAGTCGTGTATTAGAATCAACGTTTGCCTGTCAGAGCCCTCCCAGGGACTTTCACTGAAACAGTTTCACAACGTTGCAAATATAGGTAATTTATTAGGGTGACAGATATAACAACTATGGCATTGCTATTCATAAACGCACTTACTGCAATATCGCTAATATATTACAATGATGCTGGCCAAGTTTTACTGGTATTATTCACCAGCGGTGAAGGTACAATTCTTACCAAGAAGGTTTCCCTGTCTTGGGTGGAGGAAAAGGATCACAGCCTATTGACCATCTTTTCTGGGTCTTCAGTCCCTTTCTCCCAATTTTTACCCCATATTCTCTTCCTTTTATTCTCTAATTCTTTGTGTGCACTCCCACAGGTTACATATAGCATGATTTAGGTGGAGAGTTGAGTAACATATTCATATAGGTATAGCATGATCTCTATAAATCTCATTAACATATGCAGGAGCGTTAACTGTAATATTAATTTTCTAGATAATTAAGCAAAGGTTTCACTCCGGGCATCATGGTCTTCAAAGTTTTATGCTGAAACACTTTTTCTGCTTGATTCCTCACTCTTTAGCCAAAACAGTCATCTTGCTGTGGCAAAGCTTCCTCTTTCAGCTGTTATCTCCCCTCGCAAGGTTTGTAGAAGGGAGAAGTAGATGCCAGCAATCTCATCCTTTTGCTGGTTTTTGTTGCCAAGTGAGCAAGTTGCTTAGCTCTCATCCTTGCTCTATCCAAAGCATGATAAACATGTTGATTTACTTTGCTTAAGTTGAACCTTACAAGCCTAGCATTTCTCCACACCATGTGCACCTGTGTACTAAAAGATGGAAAGCAATCTATTACTACCCCTACTTAGCCATTTGAACCAGACAGAAGCAAAACTAACCATGCCACGCTGATGTCACTGACTCTAGTGACACATAAATGGTCATGCCATGCAAAAATATATTCTAACAAATAGAGAAGTGGTGATGTACTGAAGCCAAGAAAAACAGGAAACCAGGAGGCACAAGGTGAAGTCTCAGTCACAGTAGCTGTGTGGCACATTACTCAGGGAACAAAAATACAAGCTCCATATTAAGCTTGTAGAATCCTCAGTTTCAATACAGTAATTTAATTGTAAAAAATATGATACCAAACTTGGAAATGTTTCAGATAGAATCAGTAAGATCTGGATTATGCAGTAAAAATTTTCAGGATTCTGATTCTTTTCTTAAAAGTGCTGAATCCTTTTAAAAGTCATGGATTTCAGTGGAATTTGTGAGAGGGTGTCATCAGAATCAGGAGCAGAGAGCAGACCATCAGTTAGGCCAAATGAAAGGTTTACGCAAGGGAGAAAAAGAGACACTTGAGACCTTGTTTAAGTTTATATCTTCTTAGTTGCTTTTTGACATTATATATAAAACAAGCAGGTCTAAAGCAGGAATTTGAGTTGCACTGCAGATGAAATGGTGAGAGATGTGAGAAGCAATTTGAGGGACGAAGATGAAGTTTCTTGACCTACAGGAAAAACCAATGCTCTTCATATGTAGAAGTCAATATAAAGAAGACATAAATATAAAAGGTTACGGTTAAAGAGATTGATTATATAGTCTCTACCCTATAAGCATGAACACAAAAAAACAAGAACAAGAAACAAAGAAGTGTGATGCTTTCAGAAAGAACACAGAAGTGAGACTGGTCCGGCTTGCGAATTTTGTATATATTCCCCAACCAGTATTTGGGTGTCCAACTTCCCAACAGAGTAGGATCTTGTATTTTATATTAAATGTGTAAAATCTTCTCCCTATTATGTTCCAGAAGCTAACGTACATGGTGCCTAGTGATTCAACAATTTTGCCTCTTATTTAAGCCCTAAATAAAGTGTTAGCATAGCTAGCCTTTTGCTTCAGAAAATTGTTATATTCTATGTTCTTCAAGTAGTGTTTCAAAAGACTAATTCAGGACTTTAAACTTAGATATGAATGCTGCAGTGCTGAAATTAACTGCATCGTATTTCTATACATACACCAAATTAACGTGATTGAGTTTATATTCAAAACCATGCAAGTCTGTGAGATCTCTCCACAATTCGTTTTCTTTGTAAACTGCTTGCTTTTCCTTCTAGCAAGGACCTGATAGGCCATAGCACATCAGGAGTGAAATTTCATGTCATCTTTGTATTTTCCGTACAAAGAAAGGAATATTTCTATACTTTTTTTTTTCTTTTGCCTTTAAAAAAGGAACAAAAGAAAACAACTTTACCTTGTTTCAAATCAGGCAGAAGTGGCTTTCAGTCCCTTTTAGGGGTACAACCTCTTCCACTTTAGAGTGGTCCCCAGCCTGAGTGTATTTCTCCACATTCAGCAGGGAGCCTTTTATACCTAAGTGGATTCTTATTTTCATTACTTATTTATCCCACCAGGCAGGGCCAGCTGCCTTTTGCATCCTTATAAGTGCCATCCTAAATTAGCCTTTCTGAAATTGGTAAAGAAAGCATGTTATATACTAGAGGCATACACTAACTCCTCTGTAGATGGCTGAGACTGGATTACTATTAGGACTGAATTATAAACTTCTACCACTTAAGTAACTATGTGCAACTCTAAAAATATATAGAAATCTGCACTACTCTTTTTTCAAAAATGAGATGCACCCCTGAAGAGTGCACAAATCTAACACTGCATACAAAGCTCTGATTACAAAGATAGTTTGTTAGTTACCTGATGAACTTGATATTGGTAAGAAGCTCATTTGAAACTGAAGGAATCACCATCCCACATAGAAACCAAAGAGAAGTAAAATATTTGCCCTAGGCATTGGTCAGCTCTGTCAAAATCTACCTCATTTCCCCCCATGTAAGTTGACAGCAGTGTCAAAAAGACTAGTGGACTGGTAGAAGACAAAGCAATTGCAGACCAAGCTGTGCTGAGCAGTTGCAGTGGGCAGTTGCAAAATGAGTCATATTTTCTCTCTTTTGAAAACCCTAAATTATGTTTGGTCTTCCAAATCAGAGAATCACAGAAGCAATTATAGAACCATAGAACCAGAGAAAGGCTTGGGTTTGAAGAGACCTTAAAGATCTACAAGGCACCAGGCCTGCTGGCAACAGACGGGGTGCACCTTTCTCGAAGGGGGGAAAAGGATCTTTGTGCAAGAGTTAGCAGGGCTCGTAGAAAGAGCTTTAAACTAGCTTTGAAGGGAGAAAGGGATAAAACCAGGCTTGCTAGAGTTAAGCCTGGGAGTGGCATGCAAATGTTTGAGGGATGGTGTGCTAACGAGGTCTTTCAGGCTGCTCCCTGATGTGCTGAGTGTGCTGGAGCACATTTGAAATGTCTTTATACTAATGCACACAGCATAAGGAATAAACAAGAGGAAATAGAAGCTTTGTCCCAGTCCCAGAGCTGCGACATCATTGGCATAAGTGAAACCTGGTGGGATGAGTCCTGTGACTGGTGTACTGTGGTGGACGGCTATAGGCTCTTCAAGAGGGAAAGCAGGGCAGGCGGGGTAGGGGTTGGCCCTGTGTGTAAGGGAGGCGTTGGATTGTATATCATTTACAGTTGGCAACGACATGGTTGAACACCTCTGGGTAATGATGAGGGGGAAAGCAATTAAAGTGGATGTTGTGGGAGTCTACTATCAACCACCCAGCCAGGAAAAAGACACTGACAAATTATTCCACAAGGAGCTAAAGCATATCACTAGATCAGGTGCCTTTTTCCTTAGAGATGATTTTAACTTCCCAGATATCTACTGGAAATATCACACAGCAGACACAAACAGGCCCAGGAAATTTCTGAAGGACGCCAAAGTTAACTTCTTAGTGCAGGTACTAAGGGATCCAACTAGGAAAGCAGCCCTTCTAGATTTGTTGTTTGTAAACAGAGAGGGACTTATGGGTGAAATAGTGACTGGTGACTGCCTTGGTCACAGTGGCCACTGAGTGGTTGAGTTTCAAGTCATCAGCAATAGGAGAAAAACTGCCAGAAAGACTTCAACCCTGGTTATGGAGAGAGCAGATGTCGGGCTGATGAAGGATCTGGTTAGTAAGGACTCCTGGGAATGTGCTTTTGATGATATTAGGGTCCATGATTGCTGGTCACTTTTTAGGAGCCATCTCTTAAAAGTGCAGGAGTAGGCAATTCCAAAGCGTCAGAAGTCAAGCAAGTAGAGCAGAAGAATGACTTGGCTGAGCAGAGATCTTCTTCTAGAACCTAGGTGGAAAAGAAAATTGTACAGGCACTGGAAGCAAGGACAGGCAACACAGGAGGACTATAGAGATGCTGTTTGCCACATTCGCGCGCCTAAAGCTCAATTAGAGGTCAAGCTGGACAGAACAGTGAAGGAAAACAAAAAGGGCTTTTTAAAATATTTTAACAGCAAAAGGAGGGTCAGAAATAACATTGGTCTTTACTTGATGAGGTCAGTCACTTCACAAAGAGGGATGTAGATGAAGCAGAGATGCTTAATGTCTTCTTGACCTCTGTTTTCAACACTGATGATGAGCCATTGTAACGGGTTTGCGTGGCAAGGCTTTGGTAGTGGGAGGTCTACTGGGCTGACTTCCATGAGAAGCTGCTAGAAGTTTCCCCGATGTCCGATACAGCCAATGACAGCCAGCTTTAAGATGGACCCGCAGCTGGCCAAGGCCGAGCCAATCAGCAATGGTGGTAGCACCTCTGTGATAATGTATTTGAGAAAGGGAAAAGTTATTACACGGCAGTAATTGCAGTGAGAAAGAGGAGTGAGAATATGTGAGAAATACATTTCTGCAGACACTAAGGTCAGTGAAAAAGGAGGGGAAGGAGATGCTCCAGGCACTGGACCAGTGATTCCCCTGCAGCCTGTGTTGAAGACCGTTGTGAGGCAAGGCTCCTGGCAGGACCTGTGGCCCATGGAGAGAGAGAAACCCACACTGGAGCAGGTTTGCTGCTAGTGACCCCATGACAGGGGGGGCGGGGGGCCATGCTGGAGTAGTCAGTTCCTGAAGGACTGAACCTCATGAAGGAGAACCACACTGAAGCAGTTCCTGAAGAACTGGAGCGCGTGGGAAGGACTCATGCTGGAGAAGTCATGGAGGACTGTCTCCCATAGGAGGGATCCCACACTGGAGCAGGGGAAGCATGTGAGGAGTCCTCCCCCTGACTCCTCAGGAGAGGAGAGCAGCAGAAACAACAGTGTGATGAACTGACTGTAATCCTCTTTCTCTGTCCCCCTGTGCTGCTTGAGGGGAGGAGTGAGACAAATAAGGAATAAAGTTAAGTCTGAGCAGGAAAGGTGGGGTGGGGGGAAGGTACTTGAGATATTCTATGATTCTGTGATTCTATGATCATCTTGTTCACACTGCTGCCATGGGCAGAGACATCATCAACTACATTAGGTTGCTAAAGCCCCTTGCAACCTGACCTCAAACGCTTCCAGGGATGAGAAACACACAACTGCTACAGTGTCTCACCACTCTCCTACTGAGAAATTCTTCCTTATATGTAAACTAAATCTACCTTCTTTTAGTTTGAAACTCTTACTCCTCCTCCTATCATTACAGGCCCTCGTAAAAAGTCTCCCTCTATCTTTCTTATAAGACCCCTTTAAGTAATGAAAGATTGCAACAAGGTCTCCCTGGAGCCTTCTTTTCTCCCAGCTGAACAACCCCAACTCTCTCAGCCTGTCCTCATAGGAGACGTGTTCCAGCCCTCTGATCCTTTTTGCAGAATTCCTCTACACCTGCTGCAACAGGTCCATGTTTTTCTTGTGCTGGGGACCCCAGGGCTGGATGCACTACTGCAGGTGGGCTCTCACCAGAGCGGAGTAGAGGGGGAGAACCACCTCTCTCCACCTGCCTGCCACGCTTCTCTTGATGCAGCCCAGGATACGATTGGCTTTCTACACTGCAAGCACACATTGCCAGCTGATACCTAAATTTTCATCCACCAGGGCTGCTCTCAGTACATTCATTGCCCAGTTTGTACTGACACTGGGGACTGCAGCAACCCAGGTGGAGGGCCTTGCACTCAGCCTTGTTGAACGTCACGAAGTTTGCGTGAGCCCACTCCTCAAGCCTGTCAAGGTCCTTCTGGATGGCATCCCTTCCCTCGAGCATGCCAAATTCACCACTCAGCTTGGTGCACTTAATGCTGCTCCCAGTGACAATAATAAATATATTGAATAGCATCGGATTCAGTATGTTTCCACTTGGACATTGAGCCATTGACTGCAACTCTTTGGGCGTGGCCATCCAGCCAATTCCTTACCCATCGAATAGTCCATCTATCCAACCAACGCATATCTCTCCAATATAGTGGCAAGGATGTTGTGTGGCACCATGCCAAAGGCCTTGCAGAAGGCAACATAGGTGACATCAGTTACTCCTCCCTTACTCCCTGACAGAGTCCATTGCAGAAGGCCACCCCCATTTAGTCAGGCATGACTTGCCCTTTGTGAAGTCATGATGGCTGTCTCAAATCACCTCCCACTTGTCCATACGCCTTGACATAGCTTCCAAGAGGTTCTGTTCTGTGATCTTACCAGGAAGAGAAGTGAGGCTTTAGCCGGTAGTTCCCAGGGTTCTCCTTTTTAATTTTTTTAAAGAAATGGGTGTGATGTTTCCCTTATTCCAGTCACTGGAGACTTTGTATGACTACCATGACTTTTCGAACATGATGGAGAGCAACTTAGTAACTACATCTACCAGTTCCCTCAAGACTCAGGGATGTCTCTCATTGGGTCCCATCGACTATGTTCAGGTTCCTCAGATGATCTCAAACCTGAACTTCCCCTATGATCGGTGGGACTTCATTCCCTCAGTTCTTGCCCTGAGATTCAGGCATGCAGGAGGAATGGGAGAAGCATTCACTAATCAAAATTGAGGCAAAAAACTTGTTGATTTTCTATGTTTGTTGTCACCAGATCCTGTTTCATTTATCGGGCAGGGTACAATTTTTTTTGTCTTCCTTTTCTGACTAACGTACCTGTAGAAGCCTTTCTTATTATTCTTCACTTCCCTTGCCAAATTTAGCTGCAGCTGTATGTTAGCTTTCCTGATCCCATCTCTACAGTCCCATGCAGTATGACTACATTCTTCCCAAGATGCATGTTCCTGCTTCCACAATCTATACATTTCCCTTTTAAGTTTAATTTTGACCAGGAGGCCCTCATTCGGTCATGCTGGTCTCCTGCCTTCCTTGCCTGATTTCTGCACAGGGTGATCAAGAGCTCTTGTGCTCTAAGAAAAATGTCTTTAAGTAGCTTCCAGGTCTCTTCTACTCCTTTATTCCTAAGGGCAGTTTCCCAGGGGATCCCATGCACTAGTCCCTTAAACAACTGAAAGTTCACTTTCTTAAGGTTTAAGGTCTTGACTACACTTTTCACCTGGCCTGTATCCCTCAAGATCATGAATTCCAACAGGGCATGTTCACTGCATGTGAGGTTGTCACCAATATTGACCTCTCCAATAAGTTTCTCTGCATTAGTGGGCACCAGCTCCAGTAATGCGTCTCCTCCATTGCACTTTCTATCACCTGGATCAGGAGGTTATTTTCTACACAAACTGCATGCAGTTTGCTGCAACGCTTTTCCAGCAGATATCAGGGTGACTGGAGTCCCCCAGCAGGATCAGGGCATGCAAGCTTGATAAGAACTCTTCATCAACACCCTCTCCTTGATCAGGTGCCTGCAGTAAACAAGAACCATGAGGATTCCTTTGTTGGCTTGGTCTCTAATATTCATGCATAAATTCTCAACCTGTGTATTGCAGTTTTTCAAAGACAGCTCTGTGCAACCAAACTTTTTTGGTTTTTGTTTCAGTTCGGTTTGGTTTGCTTTGGTTTTTATGTAGAAGACAATCCCCTACCCTTCCTTGCCTGCCTGTCCCTCCTATACAGTTTATAGTCATTGACTGCAATGCTCCAATCATGTTATTCATCCCACCAAGTTTCGGTGATAATGAACAGATTATACCCTTCCAGCTGCACAGGTAGAAGTCTTACTGCTTTCTGCTTTCCTCCCCTACACTGCCATGCTACTGCTGAAGGTGTCCCTTGAGCAGCATCTGTAAGGTGAATGAAATTGGAAGTGATTGACAAGCTTTCTCATATGGAAGGACCTCGCAAACTCAAGGGGGCTGCTTAAACATATGCTATTAAATTACAAATTGGTAAATCTCATCACATAACCCAGACCTTCAAAAATGCCTGATAGATGCATATTTATTATGAATTTGCCTACATGTTACATTTTAATGCAACAAAATACGGTAAAAAGACCCCAGGTACCTGTAGCTATATCCTTAGATATCAAGACATTCTTAGACCATTCCTCGCACATTATTCTCCAGTGCAACCACATATCACTTCTTGAGAAGCCAGCATCCCTGAGGACACTAAATTCCCTTCCATAAAAAGAGGACATAGCAGGCATATCCAGAGACAGATATATGCCTCTATCCACTAAGTTATAACCTATTACTGGAATATCTAACTCTAAGGCAGTTCCCTAAATTGCAAAAGAAGTCACAAACAAATAAACGAACAGACCTATCTTACTATTATTATATTCCCCCAGGTATTTGAAGTCACCTTTTCATCACTCACAAGCAAAACATCCGCAGTTTTGTATGCTTTGTTGAAAAATGCATGCTAAGGTAAGCAGAACACTTTGGGGAATGCTGTAATCTCTGCACCAACATGGTTCTGATATGGATAAACTACCAAAGTAAAGAGTACAGAGAACATTTAATGTAAAACCTCCACCAATGTAATACAGAGTCAGAAGCACAGACAGCTGATAAAACTGTATTAAAATATGTCTATGGTTGAATTTAATGCTTACAAAAGATATTGAAACATTAGCCCTAGAGGTGGATGCTTTTTACTCAGCCACACCAGGGGGAGAATCCATATGTTTTTTCTGTTCCATTGAACAGACAGCAGCAGATGGGCACGCCTAAAAAAGCATAGGAAGATCACACTCAAGGGAAACGCAGCTATAGGACTAGATGCTGCTGAACCAAATAAACACCAGCAGACATGACGCATGCTATAAATCCTGTAGATATGACCAGTGAGGGAGGAACGATAACTGCCAGAGTGCCTTATTTCCATAACAGTATCACTCGGCCTGTACCCACACACTCTCTGCAGTTGACTGTTAGCTTCAAGCAGGCTGAAATTTTCCATTCAATGTTGTTTCGGTGGCTGCAGACAATTGCAGGTGGCTAGCCCTGCTATTGTCCGTGTAGATTTTTCATTAAGCAGACCTCTTAATTTACTTCTCTCTTGACATGTGAGGTGCATGTAACAGAGTATGTTTGTCTTGTGAGGCTTTCTGTTGGGAAAAGTATGCTGTATACAAACCCTTCTGTATGAGAAGACGAAACACAGCGCAGGTCTGCTATTACAGTGTGAGTCTGCTGTTGCTGTGTTTACTTCTTTTTGTAATTCCTAAGGAGCTGTGCATCATCACAGACTCTCCTACACAAAATCCCAGGTGCCAGTTTCATGGAAGAGCTCAGTTAAGCTGACTAGATGTAGCCACAAGGTGGGTCCAGATGAGGGAAAATGCAAAGGTATATCAGCAAAGAGCAGATATAATGCAGAAAGAGCAAAAGATGCAAGTTCAGACACTTGTCACAGGACAATCAACGACCTATTTTTCCTATCAAAAGAGAAGTCAGCCCAGTGATGCCCTGAACTATCTTCCTTAACTTTGTAGAAAGATATTTTTCACAGAGTGTGTCAAGGAATTTGCCCTTCATTCATGATGGGTTATTTCTGAAGGGGGGAAAGGATGTAGAGACTCAGTTCACCTCTGGTCTGCTCAGCATTTTACATGCTCTTATCATGCCATCCATTTCTGTCAAGATGCAGCTCCTTCCCAAGGAAGTTTGCATTTAAATATTGATCCATATGAAGGTTACATCTGGCAGATCGTATGTTTCCTGTGGGGATATTTATGGTGCGTCTCACAAGACTTTTCCATTGATATACATTTTCATTAGCTGAAACCCATTTCACAGCCCTACAGTCTTTCTTCTAGGCCTGCTGAATGCCGTTGCAATCATATAAGTTCCCCACCAGATTGCACCTCTCATTTCTTTCAGCACCTGTTGTCTATCAGATGCTAATGTAACTAATAAGATATTCAGGTATCCTAGTTCATAACATCCCATAAAATTTGACGGAGAAACCGATACCTATATCAGCCCATCTAAGTCTTTAGTAGATAAGTCTGGATGATTATGACAAGACCATTGCTCAAATAGAGTTCTGACATGGGTTTTTCTAGGTCTTTTCCTAAAAAAAATTCACAGACAATGCTAAATAACTTCTAAACTCAAACTTTTATACTCAGAGAGATTGATTACAGAAAACTAAAATATCGAGAATTTTACATTCTTCATGGAGAAAGGGCAGGCTGAGCAGGAAAAAAAAAAAAAAAAGAATACATATGCAACCTTCCCTCTGCCCCCATGTCATTGCGCCCAGGCACTTTCTACTCTGTGATACACTCCCATTCTCACCCAGTCCTCTGAAAATTTCTCCCTCCTTTCACCCATCCTTGGAGGCCAGACTGGCTGCACCTGCTCCTTACTGTCATATCTCATTCCATCCCTAGTTCCTCAGCTCTAAGCAGTGACTTTCTGTCTCTCTCTTTCTCTCTTTTAGCCCTTTAACATCCTTCTCTTCCTCCTGTCAGCATGGTCTGTTTTCCCCAAGGCAATCATCAATCTCCCTTCCTCACCCCCTGCCTCAGTAGTCCATTCATCCTCACTTTTGGGGAACAAAGAACAAACCAAGAGCTAAACAAACCATGAATACAGTATGTTGCAGTAGTCTTCTACCGTGTCTTCATAAGATCTAAGCTGGGACAAACTATCAAATGAGATTTAATGTGACGACTCTATCCAAGCAGTTTTTTTCTGTTTTAGAAATCAGGTATATCATACTCAAGGTTGTAAGTTTACCCACAAAGTTTGTCATCTAATTTAAAAATAGCAAGATTACTGTTTCTTTAGCAATTGGTGCTGTTAATTGCTCGATTTTCTAGTATTTGCTTTTTAGTCAGTACCTAAATTTGGAGCAGCAAGGAGAAAGATCTGGACGAGTTTCCAAAGTCATCCTTGGGTCTGGCACAAGAAGTGATCCTGGACAAATTGCTGTAGCACTCTGTGCTCTCACTCCTGCCCCAGCATTTCCACTGTTTCTCACAAATGAATAGTAATGGCTGAGCATTTTTTCACTGACTATTTCAAAAGATGGGGCTTTGAGTCTTAGGATCTGCTGCTTTCCTGTTGTCAGTTCTTTCTTTTTCTAGTCTACTGAATGAGTCTTTTAATGAGGTCTTTAAGACTTTTAGTGAGAATAACTCAGTGGAAGGAGATGGCAAGACCTCAACAGCTGTAAACACTTGAAGTTACCTGCTATAGTAAGAGTTTTACCTCCTTTCACTGTGCCTCGTCTGTTTAACTGCAGCCATGCAGAGGGAGATTTTGCCAATTGACTGGAAAAGCTGTGCTCCCCAGAGAAACTGGGCTAAGGATATGTTGCTGCAAACAAAGGATAGTCTTCATCAGAGGATAACAAATACACCAGGTATTCTGCTTTTAGAAGAATAAAGAGACAGTTTTATAATAATTAACATAACAATGATATTACGAGACAAGGTTTGCAAGCTCACGTGCATAGTAAGGGAAATAGGTATATCCAAGCACATTTTGGTAAAAACTACAAATTTTTTCTCCCTGTGTAGCATCTTCCTAAAACTAAAGCTTAGAAGTTTCTTCTTTTTTTTTTTTTAATCTTTTTTTTTTTTTTTAAATATACCACTTCAAAATGACTTTCCGGTTAGATTTTATTAGATTATGGGAGGTAAAAGTCCAAAACATACTTCATTTAATTTTCAAGCAACAAAGTTCTTTTTAGAATTTCCAATATATTGGAACATATTTTCATCCCTAATTTATTTAGAATAGAAAGATTGGATGATAAATCAAACCACACACACTTAAAATAAAATTTCTTTTTTAAGTTGTATCTTCTCCAACCCCCAATAAGTTCTAAGAAGAAAAACAGACTGAGTTCCCTGCCGTGCTGTTTTTATCTTTCCTACTTGCAATACCTTGAAGAACTGAATTTCTTTGCTACTGCATATCTTAAAATGCATATTTATTCAAACAATGCCATAAAGTATAAATCAATACAGAGTAAGGCCTAATTCAACACTTTTGTTAAAATCAAAGGAGGATTGCTGATATTTTATTTTTAATATTTGTATTGAAATATATCCTTTACTAATGTTCAACTACATAGACAGCAGGCTTAACAGAATTTTCAAGCCTGTTGGTTACGAGTTGAACTTTTGAATGCTGAATTAACCATTACTATAATTATTGCTATAAATATATCTATAAAAACCAAACACTGTTCTTGATTAATAGATTAAACTGAGGCTAAATTGACTTTTTTCTTGATTTGTTTTCTCCATATTAATCTTATTAAAAATACCTCTAAAGTTATTTAACACAGAATTTTTTAATTTTTTTTTATTAATTGGTTAGACATTAAATACCCATTTTACAAGGACACTGCTCATTACCAAAGAATAATAAATCTAGTGAAGAAATTTTTTTGTTGTTGTTGGGGAGATTCTTCTTTTTAAGTTAATGCAGCAAACACTTTTATTGAATCACCTCTAAGTAAGAATTATTATGACCAATCAGTCTGGTTCTCTTACTTCTTTGTAACTACCAGTACATTATACTTCATTGAAAAGCATTGGAGAAGCCAATAGTAAAATTCTGTTCTTAGAAAAATAATTTGTCTTTGTTTAAATAAAAATAATTACCAGCCATAGATGTCTGTACAGTTAATTGCTTAATAACAGTATTTATTTGTACAAATTAAAGCTTTGCCTTTCTCTTCAAGTAAGCTATAGCTTATGATCAATACATATAGAGACTTTTTACAATTGTAATGTTATAAGAATTATTTACAGAATTTTGATTTCATTAGAGCATCCTGTTCACAAATAAACATCTTGTGGAAGAATACTTACAAAGAAACTTGTAAATGAAAAAAGCAAAACCAAAGGTGTCAGAGACACTGAAAATCATTTGCTGTATAATATGTTATTTTCTACATGACAGGACAAAACAGAATATTTTTTCTTCTCAGCTGATGAGAGCAGGACAAATTTCCTTTCCGGGTTTAATGTCTGAAATCCCAGTCCTGCGAAGTTCATATCTCCTATACTATACATAAGATGCTATCCTCTCAAATGAGTGAAAACCACGGATACACCCATGCAGAGCAAAGCACAGCAAACAGTTCTACACATTGAATAGAAATACCAAGGTCATTTTACATGCTTTCTTTTACTTTAAAGAACACAAGACAAATTGGCCAGAGGGATTACAACCACTATGAAGGAATAGACGTCATGTACCTTAAATGTCAGAGATCTACAGGTGATCATTACTCTGATAACACAGAAGCTACTTGTGTACTACTACCTTGTATGGCCTTCCTCTTGTTACTAGAAAAGAGATCACTGAAAGATCACAATCCTTCATTTAGACTGTCCTAGTTATCTATTTTTACATGGCATTTATAAGTATGATGCTCTGAACTTCTGTGATCACATTCTGACTGTCCCATGCCACCTTTATCCCTCTGCATATTCCTACGTGCTTGCCTTATCATTGGAATCTAGCTGCACAAATGATCACTGAACTGTATCCTCCCCCTTAGACTGAAGATCTCAGCAAGTGTGGGTCTGTTAGATATGGGTGAAACCTACTGCAGGTAATTCATTAATTTGGCTAATGTCAGGAAAAAAGTCTAAGATTTTTTTTTACGCACGTGTACAGGTAGATAATAATATATAAAAAGTACAAAAAACTTATTTATTGACCTAAACAAGCTAAAATATTTTCAGTCTTTTCTCCACCCCTTTTTTAATATGAACTTCTGAATTTTGTTTTTCTTTTCCTGAAAGGATTTGCATAAGCCAGACATTTGAAGCAAGACTTAGATATAAATACCTTTCAGAAATCGTAAGAAATCACTCTAAGAAATCGTTGAGGTTATGCACTGCATTCTGTAGACTGACTCAGGCTCATGTTCCACTATGGTCATCCTGATTCAGTAGCACACCCTGATTCATTTCAGCAATTTTATTGATTGAGCCTAGAGTGTTACTGCCTCTTCCTTGACACTGTCTTGAAAACTGTGTTCCTGACCGATGACATTGTCTTGGCACGGAGCATGCTTGGAAATGTCATCTGAGAGCTGCATCTGGGATGCTGGAAGAAACCCTCAGCCCAGCTGACCTTCACAGTATCCTACTTTTGCAAAGCAGTGTGGTGTGTACCAAGCCACCCCATCATCATCATTTTGCCTCATAATTGCCTTGCTCTTGCACTTCCATGTTTTATATATGGCTCCTCAGTGCAAAATCAGAGCACAGGAAGGACACAGGCACTGGCACCATTTGTCCAGCTGCATTCTCGTATCAGCCACAAGATGCTGTTAGGTGAAAGAATGGTTCACTTATGCCTAAAAAAGCATCAGGGCTTCATTGTACAAGAACCATTTGTACAGCCACATAGCCACAGTACTGAAAGAATGATACAAAACTGATACAAAACAACAGAGTCATAAAATCCACACTTTCAAACACAGCTTTAGCAATATTTTCTCCTTGAAGAAACGAAGTATACTAAATCTTCTTGCCAAACAGCCTCAGCAGGCATTAGAAGAATGACAGTGGAGATGGCAGTGGACACAGACAGTCCAAGCTATACGCGTGTATGTTCCAGAAGCCAATTTTTATCTTGAAATCTGCTACTTATAGCACTTCTAGTGACTATTCAGCACACTCTACGCCTTTTTTTTTTTTTTTTTTGCTTTCTCGGTGAGCATAGGTCAGCTGAACCATTTTTTAACAAGCACAAATACAGACAGAAATGTAGAACTGTTGGGGATTGTTTTCCATAACATTTTCTATTAAGTCTGAATTTGCAGTGCATCTTACTGGCTGAGCAGTTTTACTTTTTGTCTGCACTGTCCTTTTGCATCTTCAAACACAGGGTTTTGGAGCATAAGCCTATTTTTGCTTCAGGGTGTACTTCACAGTCTACTGTCCCTTATTGTCCCAGCTACTTATCTCTGTCCTCTTCTTTGTTTCTCGGCTCAAGAGCACCCTGTAAGTGGAAAATACTCTGTGACTCATGCAGACCTCATCCACCTCCCAGAGCACAGGACTAATCTGGCACATCCTACCCTTCCACCTCCAGTTCATTAGGAAGATAATAGTTCTTAAATTACACATTGCTTGGTGCACACGATTTGTTCTCTCTCCTGCAGTTACCATTTTAAGATTCATCTAAGCAGAGACAAAATTTGTCGTGGCTTCTTTGTCATTTGCCACCCCTAAACATAGCTTTCTTTTGCATAAATCATCATTTCATACATATTACAATAATGTATCATTATAAAATATTCCACACGTGACGACCTTTCAGTGTTCCTTATACAAAATGGAATTTAGCTGTCTGAAAAGGGAGAAGAAAAAAATCAGTCCATGTAGTATCTACTCTTACCAAAGTGACATCAAAATCAACATAAATGCGATTCTATTTTTTTCTGTTTGTAATTGTGGATAGGAAACTACAGAACACTGCATGGATACAGCTTCATACTATCACTTTCTGTTGCTCATTAATGTTTTTGAAAAAAGCTTTAAATTATCTTTCCTATATAAACTTAAACTTGGCTGTTCTTCAGTCACAGGCTTACTTACCTATTTTTATTTGAGCCCTCCTTTTTTCTCTTGAATGCTGTCATCAGAGCATGACCAATGATACAATATGGTCCCATTAGATTTTGGACATACAGCCTCAGGATTCAGGGAAGATGATTCACTTTCATAACTGAAAACTCTGCATCATTTCTTGTCATATTTTTTTGCAATTATGTCAATTATTAATCATAGAATATCCCAAGTTGGAAGGCCAGCTTTCTTAGTGCTATGTAAAATTGACTCCATAGAAAGGAGTAGAGACCAGCAATTCGGACCACACAGAAGACCTGCCTCATAACTCTCATGTTTTAATCATTGCTAAATTGAACATGGTGCTCATATGGGAATCACCTGAGAATCTCTGTTGCAAATCTTGCATTAAAAGGCAAAGCATGAGTATTTAGTTTCATAATATGGGGCAATGTAAGAATAACGTAATATTGATACTTAGTGAGCTTCTGAACTTCAAGACACTATATTTCAGTCAGGGGGTGAAAACTGAGTATACCTTTTTTAATTAATCAGCAAACATTCCTTCAATTACAGATTGTGAAAAAGAAGGCCAGGAGGGCTATGTATTTATGTAAATCATTGAAAGTTGTAACATGTCTTCGTTTTCCTGGGGATCCTATTTCTATATAAGATTATTAATATTTGTGAAGTATTGGGTTAAAATAAATAATATAATTATAGACGAATGCATTTATGTATTTCATGTAACAAGCATATATACAACTTCTTTTCAGCAAAAAGATGTGGTAATGAATAACTATAAAAAGAAAGTGAAAGTCAGTGTGGTATTTCTGTTGCGCCTCCAAAGGAAAGTTTATCTAAAACACTGCTCTAACAGATTGGAAGGTATTATTCTGCAGTATCAGGGCCAGCGCACAACATATTTCTGTTGCATTCCCCTAAGTCTCTACCAACAAATCTAATTACCTAGATCATCTTTTTGACCGATAATGTATTTTCAAAGCTTTGACATATAGTTATCTTGCTGATAGGATAAACGCTCTCACAGATAGTGGGTTCTAAACATGAGATTTTCCAGCCGAGTGGTCCACAATTTACTTCCCCAACATGAGGCTGGCAATTTATGCTGTAGCTAACTCTCTTTTCACTTTCCTAGGAAATACGATAATACTCTTTTAATATGAATGAGATTCAGTGTCAGAGTTAAGATTTTCATTTTATCCAAAAATACTAATTTTGTCAGGTTTTGTTTGCTTATTTTTGAATAATGTATCTAAATACTATGTTTACACCAAGATAAATTTATTATTGGACTGGGTTCATTTTATTTATTATGCATCTATCTTCTTTCTTGCAGAGACACAGAATATTTATGGAAGTTAGTTACACTGCGTGATATTTTTGATATCCTTTGAACATGGTTTAACAAGAATAAAAAAAATAGATAAATTGCTTTTGTCAGGGAGAATTGTATTAATCGTCTACTGTTGTAAGAATTTTCCCAACAAGCAAACAAAGAAACACTGCATTTGGGGGGGGGGAGTTATGGTAAAATTTTCTCCTTTCTTTTTTCCTTTTTTTTTAATTTTCAGTACTAATTTTTACCTCAATTTATGTGCAAAACAATTTGTATTAATATTTTGAAAAAGATTTAATATGTCACAATATCAAATAACTTACTGAAAAGTGAAAGTATATAAAGTGAAAGTCATATAACTGTCACTTTCCTTTTACTTTTGATTTAAGAATAAACATAAAAAGCCATGATGTTTTACTTGCTTATTTATAAAAGAAACATGAAAAGGAGTGAAAAAGAAGTAGGAGTTTGCTGCTGATTCACTTTAGTGAAGCAGGGCTTTGAATCGTAGAAAAACACATCTTAGCTTTTCATATCCCCCCAAAATCTATCTCCTACTGAAACTTCTTTTCCTTTCAAAAAAAAATTGATTCACTTTCTTGATCTGTGAACTGACAATCTATCATGAATTAAGACACTGCCAGTTTTTAAGTAAAAAAGTGCATCAACAGGCTGCTTAGAGGAAAAAAAAAATCTGTAATGGAAATAGATTATTACTGTGTATTAAAAGCTTCATATAAAAAACCTAGTATCTGCTAAATAGTTGCATTTTTCTCCCAGCATAAAAAATAATTACAATAATGTCACCAGCCTTTTGGACTTATAAAAACTATTTCAGCTGAGAGTCCCCAAGAATTACAAATTAAAAAGAAATGCACCTATGCCATCTTCCTGTCACACTCTTGGCAATGGATCAACATTCTTCACCCTTCATTCTGGTTGTGGAGGTCATCTACTCTGGACAGGAAGGAAACAATTCTTCCTCGTACATCAGGTATCCAGCCCACACCATTTTACTTCCGTCCTTGAAGAGAAGCTTTGAATTATTTTTTTTTTTTACAGCAAAATATTTTATTCTTTCTAATATTTTATTTTTATTGTATTTACATTGTTGAAAGACTTGAAAGGGACTCACTGTAGAGAATATACTAATGAAGGCAAAACCCCCGTACCTTACTGGGTCATCAACTTTATTTTCCCAGTATTTTATATCACTGTAAAAATTAACATAAATTCATTGAAATGATTAAGATAGTTGTGGTTTGTGAGCTTTATCAAATAAGCATTCCAATTAATTAACATTTGGAGACTTTGCTGATTAACATCTACTTCCACAGAATTAAAATTAATTCATTGGCTCTTTGGTTACATTCATTGCACTCTAAATTTTGCTTTCTGAGCTCCTTTTTAACATATATGGCTCTTTTCAATAAGATATTTTTTGCCCTGTGGCAAAAAACCCCAAATCAAATCAAAACAAAACAAATAATTTACAATGTACTGAATAGACACACCTGTGCTGTTTATGGCTTTTGTTAAGAGTATTAGTCAAGGAAAATAAGACATAAAAATCTTCATAGCTGTCCTGAGAGCGATAAGGTCTCCTCTCAGCCTCCTCTTCTCTAGGCTAAACAATCCCAGTTCTCTCAGCTGCTCCTCATAAGACCTGTCCTCCAGACCCTTCACCAGGTTTGTCGCCCTTCTCTGGACACGCTCCAGCACCTCAATGTCTTTCCTATACTGTGGCACTCAAAACTGGACACAGTACCCAAGGTGTGAGTACAGGGGCACAATCACTTCCCTACTCCTGTTGACCACACTATTTCTGATACAGGCCAGGATGCTGCTGGCCTTCTTGGCCACCCGGGTACACTGCTGGCTCATGTTCAGCCGGCTGTCGATCAGTTTCTGCCAGGCAGCTTTCCAGCCACTCATCCCCAAGCCTGTAGCACTGCATGGGGTTGTTGCGACAGAAGTGCAGGACCTGGGACTTGGCCTTGTTAAACCTCATACAATTGGCCTTGTCCTGTTGATACAGCCTGTCCAGATCCCTCTGCAGAGCCTTCCTACCCTCGAGCAGATTGAGAGTCTCTCTTAATTTCATGTCATCTGCAAAATTCCTGAGGGAGCACTAGATCCCTTTATCCAGGTTGTTGATAAAGATATTAAACAAGACCAGCCCCAGTACTGAGCCCTGGGGAACACCACTTGTGACAGGTCACCGACTGGATTTAATTCTATTTATCACCACTCCCTGGGCTCAGCCGTCCAGCCAGTTTCTAACCCAGCAAAGAGTGCACCCGTCTAAGCCATGAGCCGCTAGCTTGTCCAATAGGATGCTGTGGGAGACCGTGTCAAATGTGTTACTGAAGTCCAAGTAGACAACATCCACAGCTTTCGCCTCATTGACTAGGGGGGGTCGCCTGATCATAGAAGGAGATCAGGTTTTTCAAACAGGACCTGCCTTTCATGAACCTATGCTGCCTGGGCCTGATTCTCTGCATATCCTGCACTTGCCATGTGAGTGCACCCAAGATGAACCACTCCATAATTTTGCTCAGCACCAAGGTCAGGCTGACAGGCCTGTAGTTTCCCAGATCCTCCTTCTGGCCCTTCTTATAGATGGGTGTTGCATTGGCAAGCCTCCGGTCTTCCAGGACCTCTCCTGTTAACTAGGATTGCTGATAAATGATGGAGAGTGGCTTGGCAAGTGTCTCCGCCAGCTTCCTCAGCACTCTTGGGTGGATTTCATCCAGCCCCATAGACTTGTGAATGTCCAACTGGTATAGTAAGTCATTAACTACTACCTCCTGGAATATGAGGTAATCCTTCTGGTCTCCATCCCTGTCCTGCAGCTCAGAGGGTTGATTGCCTTGAGGGTAACTGGTTTGGCATTAAAGACTGAGGCAAAGAAGACATTAAGTACCTCAGACTTTTCTTTATCCTCAGTGACAATATTCTCCCCACCCCAACCCATCCAACAAAGGACGGAGGATGGAGATTCTCCCTGTCTCTTCTTTATTGTTAATATATTTGTAAAAATACTTCTTATTATCTCTTGCAACAGTGGCCAGACTGAGTTCTGACTGAGCTTTTGCCTTCCTAATGTTCATTCTACATGACCTAACAATAACCCTGTACTCTTCTTGAGTAGCCTGCCCCTTCTTCTAAAGTTGGTAGACTCTTCTTTTTCTTTTAAGTCACAGCAAAAGTTCCCTGTTCAGCCAGGCTGGTCGTTTCCTCCTCCAGTTCGTCTTATGGCACATGGGGACAGCCTGCTCCTGTGCTTTTAAGATTTCCTTCTTGAAAAATGTCCATCATTCCTGGACCCCTTTGCCCTTTAGGACTGATTCCCAAGGGACTGTCTCAACCAGTGTCCTAAACAGGTCAAAGTCTGCTCTTCAGAAGTCCATGGTAGTGGTCTTGCTGCTCCTCCTCCTTACTTTGCCAAAAATTGAAAACTCTGTCATTTCATGGTCACTAAGCCCAAGACAGCCTCCGACCACCACATCACCCACCAGTCTCTCTCTGACAGTAAATAGGAGGTCCAGTGAGACATCTCCCTTGGTGGGCTCACTTACCAGCTCTGTCAGGAAGTCATCCTCCACACACTCTAGGAACCTCCTGCATTGCTGCTTCTCTGCTGTGTTGTATTGTATTTCCCGTAGGTGTTTGGTAAGTTGAAGTCCCCCATGAGAACAAGGTCTTCTGCCAGCTTTTTGTAGAACATTTCATCAGCTTCTTCATCTAGGTTGGATGATCTATAACAGACTCCCAACAGGATGTCTGCCTCTCTGACCTTCCCCCTCGTCCTTACCCATAAACATTCAACCACTCCTCAGAGTTGCTTAGTATGCAGTCAAAACACTCCCTAACATAAAAAGCCACCCCACTGCCTTTACTACCTTGCCTGTTTGTTTTGAGGAGCTTATAGCCATCCATTGGAGCATACCAGTCATGGGAGTCATCCCACCATGTTTCTGGGATGGTGACTATATCATAGCTGTTGTGCTGTACAATGGCTTCCGGCTTCTCCAAGTTTGTTGCCTGTGCTGCGTGCCTTAGTGTAGATGCACTTGAGCCAGGCTAAAGATTTCTCTCCCAACAGTGGCCTGCCATCCTTAGGCTCTACTCTGTTGAGCCCAGTTTTATCCCCTTCCCCTTTCAGGTCTAGTTTAAAGCCCTTTCAACCAGTCCAGCCAGTTCATATGCAAGGACTCTTTTTCCCCCTTGAGACAGATAAACTCCATCTGTTGCCAGCAGACCCTGTGTAGTGTAATCCTCCCCGTGAGTAAAAAACCCAAAATTCTGCCAGTGGCACCAGCCCCTAAGCCACATATTAACCAGTTGAGTTTTCCTCCTTTCAGAATTTTTCCCTGCCACTGGAGGGGTTGAGGAGAACACTACCTGTGCTCCTGAGCCATCAAGTGATCTACTCGGCGTCTTGAAGTGTTTTTTAATTGCTTTCAGATTTCTCTCTGTAACCTCATCACTGCCAACCTGGATAACCAGCAGTAGGTAGTAGTCTGATGGCTGTACCAGACCAGAGAGTTCCCTAGTAATATCTCCAACCCGGGCTCCTGGAGGCAGTAGACTTCCCTGTGGTGAGAATCTGGCTGGCATATGGGGCGCTCTGTTCCCCTCAGAAGGGAATCACCTACTACAATTACTCTCCTTTTCTTCTTAATAGAAGTAGTCCTAATGTGTGGGGGAGACTGACTCACCTTGAGCGACTCCCCTGATGGCCCTTCATCTCCATTTTCATTCTCCTGGCCCTCTATTTCCAAAGCCCATACCTGTTGCGCAATGGCAGCTAGGCAGGTGTGGCAGGTCACGAAAGGATTCGCCTGCCTCTCCAAGGATGGACCTGTTTCCATTCCCCTCTTTCTCTTAGCTCCCCTCTCTACCTGATGGCAGGAGGAGTGGGGACCCTCTACTTCTTGTGGAGCCTCTGCCTGATGCCTTTAGCTCAGGGATGGAAGAGTCTGACTCCACCAATCTATCTCCCTCTCACACTCCCTTATAGTCCTCAGCCTTTCAACTTCCTCCTTCAGCTCAGCCACCAGGCTGAGCAGATCATTCACATGATCGCATCGAACACAGGTGTTGCCACTGTCACCCTCCATTACAATTATCAGGCTCTGGCACTCTCTGCAGCCAGAGACCTGGGCACTTGCATGTTTGTGTGGGACCTCTGTCTGGGTCTCCACATTTCTTCCATCAACAGCCTTCGCCCAGGTTGCAACCGTATCTGGTCCTGTCCGCCAGCTTATGGCAAACCAGGCCCAGAGGTTTAAAATCTAAGGGTCTGTCTTAAAGGAGGAATTTCTCATCCATATGTGGAGGAAGTCCTTTGGCATCTGTCCAGCATAAGTGCCTGGTAAGGCCAAAATTGTTATTATCAAATAGCCTAATACAAACCTGATGAAGACACACTCATGCAAGACTGGGGGCAAATGCTACTACATTACCATAATTGACCTGTGTTTGTTTCTTTCCTCTGGACAGGGCAGCCAGTCACTATCCCACATTTTTTCTGAGCTTTGAGAAAAATGATAAAATGATGGATTAAATTATCATGAATGAAACGAAATGAAATTATTAGCACAGACTCCACCGGTTTCTGAATCAAGAGAGACTGAAACCCTGTATTTCTAGTGTTTTGCAGGCTCCAGATAGAAGAATACCAGCAGCAACTTTTCTAGTGATATTTTTATTGATGTGCTCTCCTCTACTCTGCAGCAGAACAGGCATGGTCCTTCTATTGCCTTCTTTCTCACAGTTTAAACAACTAAAGTTCTTCTTTTCACGCTTGGCTTTTTATTAATTGACCTCATATTGTTCTCCTTCCTTTGTAAGTGCTTTTACATTGCAGTGCTCTCTAAAGTACTGTGTTCCGGTGTTTATATGGCTATTCATATGGCTACTACTTGTAAGATGGAAAACAAATGCCTTCTTGAGAAAGTGGATACATAAATTTTTCTAGATACGAAGTTAGAAGGCTCAAAGACATTGTTTTGAATCCATTTCCGTAGAAGGACAGTTAAAAATGGGAAACATTACAGGTACCTCTAAACTAATCATCTCAAAATGTGAACACTTTTATGTCTGAGTATGCTCTACATAAGGGCACAGAATCACTTATTTTGTGTATCAGTATTTTGCATCTTGTACAATGATAAATTAATTAGAAAGGTAAAATTCTCTTCACTGCAGTTATTTGGAGAGTGTTGTGAAGTGAATAAATCTAACTCAATTGGAAATCTTCATTTTACACCTTTGCAACTTGCTAGAATGTCAAGAATTATGAAGATCTGCAAAAAATATTGGGGTTTTTGAACATCCCAAAATTCTTCAACTTTCTTGTGAGGTTGTTTTAAAAATGCTCAAATATTTTAACACCATGTATCACATGTTGTCCAGAAATAGATCAAAATGAAAGGTCTAATCTACTACAGAAATCAATGGAATTCTGTAGTTCTTATCAGCTTCCATGACGGATTATCTCAAAGGACTTTACAAAAGGTTTAACATTACTGAAGAGACGCCGTTTACAGACATGTCCATATAATTTTTGCCCATTTTTCAAACCAAAATTAGTTTTGGTAAATTATATGGTAGTTTAAATTTAACCTCTAATGTCACAGAGGATGTATTGAAGTTCTTAACATTTTAAATAAAAGTTTAACAGCTGGTTGTTTTTAAACAATTCAATCTTTCTATAAATCTGGTCACTCAAATAGAGAAAGTATTCATTTTCGAACAAAGCAATATATGTAGGAAATATATTGAATTATCACTTTCAAATGAAAAATTACTTCTCTAACCAAAAAAGTATATTACTAGTTGCAGTAACTGTGGGGATATTTAGCAAAAAGTATTTCTTTAATATTCTGGATGGTTTTCCCCTTTTCTGACACATACATTTAAGGCAAAATTATGTTCCTCTAAATACTATTCCAAATTTACTGTTGTGAATTCTGATGTTACTTACTTATGATGTTAAGCTGCTTTATTCATTATGGTATTGATTTCAGTGATAATTAGGCACTCAGCCATTTTCTGTAGTCACAACTCAGCCCAGACCTCCACAGATCTCAGTGCAAATTTTCCATGTTTGCAAGATCACGTTTGATCCAAACAAAATCTAACTACCAGTATGCTAGTGTGATCCATTCATTGAAATATTCACCCATCAATTTCAGAATTATTTCCATTCCATTTTTGTCAGTTACAGCACAGAACAAGGCTTCACAGAATAACTTGTCCAAATCCTCACAGAATTTCCAATAGGAAGACAGAGGTCACATTCACCCTCTTGTTGCAGATCATATACTATATATTAAAAACACCAGTTGTCTGTCAGCTCTATGGTGACCTATACCTTTATGGAGCATGTTGAGACAATAACACATTGCAATAGCGTGTGTTCCTCCACGGAATACTTATGCTGCTCTTCCTGGTAAGAAATAATTGGTACATAGCATATAAAGTCAACATCTAAACTTAATGGAGTGTAAAGAAGGTGGTATTTCTCATAAAGGAAGTATATTATCCATTCAAACATCTTTCAGTCTTGCATGTAAACTGGAACTTAGACAAACCTTAGAAAACAGAAACCAGATGGCAATGGATTAACTTGTCTGCGTAATTCTAATAGCAGAATGCATTAAGTTTTTAAGTGAGAGTGGAAGGAAAAATTACACACTCCAAATACCCCTTTAAAAACTACAAAGTGGAACAAATAACTATTTTTTGTTATTGCTATATCCTACCGTTTGTAGATATTCACTTACTTATTTGTTACATGGTTTATATAGTGTAACAGTTTTACAGAGTAGCTAACATTAAATAATGAACTTCATATCTTAAAAATAAGGTAGTGTGAATCCCATTTATCGCATTAATTTACCAACCCTTTAGTTTTCATATCAGAACATGTATAACAACATGCAGATTGCAAATAATGGAACTTTTTGTGCATGAAGCGACTTTTAAAAAAATTCAAGTGTTTGTTACACTAGTAAGTGCATGACGCTGACTTCCAATGTTAAAGGTAAATAAGACTCAATATTTACTAAATGAATATTGAATACTTTTACCTCTGTTAATATTTCAATCCTTTTTTTTCTTTTTTACTTTGATGAAGTAAATTTACTTTTTTATTTTGAAGCAGTCCTGGAAAGAACAATAATAAAAATCCCTATATCAGCCTGTCTTGAGAGGACAGGAAAATGGAAAGTCTGATCATATCATCATTTGTACTGTTTCCTGCTGCTAGGCCAAGATGTGGCACGAATCTTTCTGGCTCAGACCTATTAGTCAAACTAAATACCAAGACTTATTCAGACTAAGACTAACACTAAGTACTAAGATTAAGCTTTGGGCTCTTTCTTTGCAACTCACAGAGACATGATTGTGGAGTATAAACCTTCTCCAACAGGTGTTTTTGCTGAGAATACTTAAAGAGAAAATAATGGTCACTAAGGTTTGAATCAGTTATGGCAGCAATCTTGAGATGACCATATAATGTACAGTATTTTTAACAGGCCTGAGCGAAATACTCATACGCTATGTATAATTTTAAAACTTAATTCAACTTCTCTCCATTTCTCTACTTCAACACTTAATAAAATATAAATAAATAAAAATTGAAACAGATAATTTTAGCTTGGTTTCACATTAATCTCTGTTATGAATATGGTAATCATGGGGAATGTGGTGAGGAGAATGTCTTGTATAGTTTTTCACAAGTCCTCCTCCCTGTAAGGGCTGTTTCTCTCATGGGGAAATTCTGACATAAAAGAAACCAGGGGTGGAGATTCTTGGAATAAGTTGGAATTTCTAGGCTCATTTATAATATATTTTACAGAAAAAATTACTTTACTCAAGTGTAAAGATTGTGTGCTAATATTTCCTAATTTAGCTACTTTGTCTAAATGTAACTGTTCTACTAAGGTTTCTAATCCATTTAACTGAAATTTTATGTATAGAATTTATTCAAATACACTTTGAATGAGCATGCTTATCATAGTAGTTTTTAATTTACTGGACATGTGTCACTATTTTTTAAATATTTTTAATTGTAGTAAATACAAGTAATTACAATTACAAATGAAAATAAAGTAAAAAGAGAGAACTAAGAATTAAATAGCAAAACCAGCACCATTTGAAAAGCTACTTCACTGAGAAAGTATTGTAAGCAATATTTCAACACTTAACACTCACCCCAGACAAAAAAATTGTTACCTCAATTTGAATAATATTATTCAGATTATAATTTGTATATGCATTCTTAACATCAGTGATTTTCTGGCTGATTAGTTGTTTACAGTTCTGGATTGCATTTCTTGCATGGACTCATTAGTTTTTAATGTCCTGGCTATGAAGCTCTTCTTTCAAAAGAAACCTTTCTTAACATCCTTTCTAAAGGAATTTCAATTCCAGCTTCAAATACACAGTCCTTCTGACCTCAACATAGCTTCAAAGGTGTAAACAAAACAATAAGGATGTTCCACGGGGGAAAGGAATGACTCTAAATCCCCATTTATTATAAGAGAAGTCTGAAGAAGAATTAAGCCAATTTCATGCAACTGTGCAGCAAACGGCAAGAATGGAAGTTAAACATGTCCAGGATATCTGCTGAACATATCAGCATAAGAACCTGCTGGGAACCCAGAGAAAGAGGACTAACAAAAATTGCATGTTTTTGTTAGCAACAAAGAGTACTGATGAGCAATTGTCCTCTTGGATCTGCTCTGTCCATCCAAAAGAGAGATAAGGATTTCTAGTCATACTACTGCACACCAAAATGGTTCTTGCACCTAAAGCTGAAACATTACACGTAAGGCTCACAGAGAGATAACTAATTGTAGTAGATAAAAATGGACACTAAAATATATGCAATACCTTTTAAAACTTCAGAACTTTGCCTTTGTAGAACTTGTAACAAGAGAGGTACTTGAATTACCTTTAAGGAAAATTAGTATTTTTAATACAACTATTTCAGTTATTTTATTATAAAATACAATTTGAATTTTTGAACTAAATATCAATTGTTGAAATTGATGCTTGCTACCTTAAAGTCTTATTTTAATAACCTTTTAAAGCAGTCCTAAATTTCTAAATTATTCAGTTTTCCCAATGTGACCTAGATACATAAAGTGAATTTATGTTAAAAATATACATTCAAAATTTACATTTTAAAAAATCAAGAATATCAAAATGAACAATTTTGGATCTACTGGGTGAAATTGTTAGTCGTCTTGACTATACAAAGTTTGTCAAAAGCTTAAATATTCCTTATATTTTAGGACAGGGTTTTCTAGCATTTTCCTTTTAACACTTAAAACTCTTATTAGGCAGATAATTAGGCTCCCTTCTGTGAGCGTGTTTGCATAGCAATGATTCAGTAAGGAAATGCCTTTAGTCAATATCAACTCAATATTCTGGTAAATGGGTAAAAACTTTTTTTTTTTCACACCCTGCCTGAGATGAAACCTGACTTTGTAGTGGTAAGAGGGGCTTAAAGCATCTATTCGAACAGTCAGGAATGAATTATTGAAATCCTAAGTAAATGAAAACGCAAAGCTGACAAGATTTTCAGGGAAACAATTACAATTTTCTTTTTCATTGTTGTCAGTTGGACTTGCATTTCAGTTATTTCCTACTATACTGTCATTTCCTCCTTTATTTTGTCAATGGAAATTCAGTTAGTTATTTTGTAACACACTGCAAAATATAATGTAGCATGTATTTTCCAAGAATAACAACACTTAGTGAGGCTTGCTTTCACTAAAAATATGTATTCAATCCTGACTAATGGAACAGAAATATCAACAACATTGTTTGAAGATTAATAAATGCAAGGATTAGGGAAATGAATTAACAAGGTTTTTTCTGTATGAGAGAAGACATAGCATATCAGACAGGAGAAATCAATATGTAGTGGCATTATATAAGTGTGTTCTGGTTTCCACTGAATACTTATGTTAATTTAACCTAGTTTTAAGTTTTACAAAGTTCTAATTACCTAATTAAATATAGTTTAGGAAATACTATTTGTTATTATAAGTCAGCACAGACATACTTGAGGAAAGAGAAAGAATGCCAGAAGGGGAAAAACTTGTCAACAAGTACTTTTTAATACTACCACAATAAGCTTTTCTAGCCTGCAGTTTAGGCTGGAGATCAGACTATTGGCATTCAGCACTTTCAAATATCAGATGCTAACTTATGTAAGTACCCAGTTTCCAGCTTTGGCAAATAAATTCAGTTATGGTTAGGACTTAGACAGATAAGAGGAGAAGGAAGACTCTAATTAGCCATTCCTAGCACCATGGGCATTGAAAATTTAGACATTTGCAGGAAACAGTGTCACAGAATAGCTAGTGATTACCTCGCCTCTATTACATAGTATAATACCTCTATAACTCTCAACAATCTGGAAACTGGGACGACAAACATAGTTATCTTGACTTATTCTCAGACTCCCTTCTGAAAACTCAAAAGTAATGAAGAGTTGGTACATCTGGGGCACACATCAACCTAAAGACATGCGTCTTGTGTTCTAACATATGCTGTATTGAGAAAAAAAATTAGTTGACTGGAAAATGGAACTGATCAAATTCTTATCAAATATTAAATTTCACATTCAAAGAGCATCATTTCTAGTAAATATATCGTACTATCACAATACACTGCACAGAAAACTTCAGTTATATTATATTATAGCAAACTGAACTTTGCAACTGCTGTAATACACAAAACGTTATCTTTCTTTATATGTCTTGAAGGGTTTTTAACAAAAAACCCATGAGAAATGTGTTTTGATCCAATTAAACTGTGGTTGATCTACAAGGTCCTACAGTAATTCCATATTTTTCAAGTGTAAACATTATGTACAAATAATCACTCATCATCCTATTTTAAACTTAAACTAACATGGAATGTAAAGGCAAACACTTATCTACTTTGCAAATTAACTTATGGCAGCAGAAAATCATCCTGCCTTATCTGTATACTGACAATATTGCTGCAGACTGTCAGCATGTAGATTTAACTACTTTATCTTGCCCCATTTTAACTACAAGACATTTTAATGATCAGTTACTCATCAAATATTTCCAATATGAAAAAAATAACGACTATAATGAAAAATAATTTGTGTGCTAAAATTACATGGAAATTGGGGGAAAATAGCAAAGCAAACAGATGAATACATACTAATTGTCCATACACTTTATGTTTCAAAATCACATTATGTGGACACATGTGCTTTCTTTCAGGGTTGTGGACAGCACTTTCCAGCAGGCAATAATAACAAAGGATATGTTTTTCAAAAAGCGAGACATGGATCTCTTCTGAAAGTACCTTTACTCTCTATTTATCATTATGATAATGTCAAACTTGCTTGTTTTTTAAGGTCATCATTTAGAAAAGAGACCAAGTTTTCAAGGGTAGCAGCAAAAGTGTGGTAAACTTTCTGTTTGCAAGGTAATGGAGAGTACATACTACATTCTTATATGGTGTGTCAAGAAGTAGCCAGAGGAATACAAGTCTTTTAATCTTCGTCACAATACCCAGTGCACAATGAGAGTTTTATACATGTTTGAATGTGTGTGTGTCTGCGTGTGTGTTCGTGCTTGTGGAAATGTGTGTGCTTGTGTACACTGTGCCAAACAACTTCCATTTTAACATTTCAAAGCATTTGATAATGTCAAAATTAACTTCACAATGACAGAAAAATAATTCCAGTTTCTCCTTTACTTATGAATTATTAACCTTATTTTTAATCCCTTCCCTTGATTATTCATGGACAAACTGAAGAAGAACAGAATTACTAATTTTGTCTAGTCATTTATACACAAGGTACCGAATTCTGGCAGAGTTCAGAAGAAAGCAAATTTAGAGGAAGCATAAGTCACAATCATATGCCGTCTTCCAGAGGGGAAGAAAATTGTTTTCCATTAAAAAGTTCAAAGTCTTCCTTACGTTACTTTATTAAAATCCAGGTCAAAAGTAAAAATCATGGCTTTGGTTGCCTTTAAAAGTTTCCAAGTTTAAGCAAGTGCAAGAGATTTGGAGTCATAGCAAAGCATAAAGAAATTAATCAAAAAGAGCAACTAATACAAGAATGCATAGATGTCCACAGTTTATAGTACTGAAGTCTTACTTGAACTCATACCTGTTCTACTTTATGAATAGCCATAAAAGATCTCTTTGTCTTTGTTTAATTTGTTTACATTAGATAAACTAATACCAAGGGAATCTCTGCTGTTGATAGGGTCTTGGTCTAGTTTAGAGATCCTGATTGATATTACTATAGTATCGTACAAACAAATTTAAAAGATTCTGGACAGAAACACCTAATGCACCATTCAGTAGAAATGATTGGAGTCATCAGCTCCCTTAAAGCAAAGAATAATCTATATGTACTTGATTGCCGTTGTAAAATTGATGGGGCAATGCTGATGGTGCAAACCAACAAACCGTGTGTGTGTGGAAAAAGGTTTTGTTCAATGAGATTATAAAGGAAAAAACATCCATATTGCAGTGAATTTCTGCTTGTTCCTCTTTTACAAAAACAAAAACAAAAACAAAACAAAAAAATCCCAAACCCAAAAACCTAGATCTTCAAGCTAGCTTAAACTAATCAGTATTCATGGCTGGAAGTGAATGAGATTTGCCATCATATGATGAGAGGTCCTAACCTGGATTCACCAAAAAGATTGTTATTACTGACCTGCAGAGTCAGTGTCCTACCTTACTCTGACAAACAAGCTAATCTCAAACAATTTCCACATGTGTATAGTCATATACAAACCAGACAGGAATGGTGTATCTTTTGAATGATTGCTGTGCTAGTGTATCAACTGCCTTAGTCCCACACGTAATGCAAATGTCACTAGTGCACTTCTGAAAAAGCAAAGAATATTTTAACTCTTCTTAGATAAAGGCCTAATTTAAACATCCCTTACACTGAGCTGTAATGGCTTAGACTATATATCCTGAATTACTGAAGTAGGTTGCATGTTAATATTTCTGACTAAACAATTTTAAACCAATTTAGTTCATTATTCAAGCAGTTTGAATTGAATGATTTGCAAAATCATGTGTTAAAACCTCAAGTACTAAATGATAAGAATTTACCTAAGATGTTTATTTTTGTCCTGACTATATTGATTTCTGTGCCCGGAGTAGCTAATAGCATTATTCCTGTTTCCTGCACTTTTTGTTTCGTGCAAGTGACAAGTTAATTAATCCCTTGAGAAAAGAAAAACAGATTTTTTTAAAACAGAAAACAAATACATAATTTCTACTGTAACAATCATTTTGTCTCTCAAAATTATATCACGAGTTTTGGCATAAGTATTTCAAATCTTCAAAGGGAAAAACCTAGCATATCAAATGGAAATTTTCTTCAAGAAGTCCAGAAAATCTATTAAACATTGTTTGCACTGCAGATACGATATTCCAGTGCTTTTGTCAATGGTATTCATGACATAACACTATAAGAACCACATTGATTCCTTCAGATGAAGGAACTTACGATAAGCATTGCTGTTTTGTTTTATAGCTTTTGACGCATCGTCTTTTTCTGTGTGTGTATGGGAGACTATTTATCCTCTTTCATGATTGTTCTTATTTCTTTTACGTGTTTTGCAGACGTTATGCAAGCTATCCCATACAATAAAAAAAATTAGAAGAAAAAGAAAGATTAAGACCACAGGAGTAAGCCTTTATTGTTAATCTATGTGTAGTTATGTTGCTTTAACACTCTTAAGTCAAGATTGCATTTGATTTTTTCTGTGCACCTTTCATCCTGATTTACTGTCTCAGAAATACTATATGCTCAATAAAAGTTTACATTTGTTTTCATCTATTCCATTCTATTTCATCTCTTGGAATATGTGTATATACATAGATAAATGTATACCTGCAGACTCGTATAAAATATTTTTTAAAAATTTTGAATAATGTTAGAGGGATGAAAAATATTGGAAAACAAATAGAAAGAGCTACACCTCTCATGGAGATTACTGTAATGCAAACATGATGCCGCATCTCTTCCACAGATGGACCAACTTAAAAATAGCCCAAAACACTCAAATTGTGTGTGTATCAGATACTATCAGTTTGTTTAGATTTTTTCATTTCTGTGGTCAGCAAACTAACCAGAGCAGATGCAGTAGCTCTATACCAGCAGCTGAATATCCCTGATCACTTTTTAACCTGTTCTTTGAAACTCTATAGCTTTCACATAGTTACCTGTCAGTGAAACTTGGCATTGATTCATCTTTTGTTAAGTATTTTTCTATCTTACATCTCCAAGCTCCCTTTTAAACTTGAATGAAATATTGCTGTGACATCATTTTAAAGTGAAAAATTATAATTTCTGTACAATACCCTGTTTTATTCAAGAGTATGTAGGTTCTTCTTCCCATATCCTTTTGCTGCTCTTTTTGAGGGAGACAAGGGCATTGAAAAAAAGTCTCAGACCTTAATTTCTGTGATTAAAGAAAAAGACTCATCTTACAGACCACTGAAGTAAGAGACTGAATGTGGTGCAGAGTTATTTAAAAAGTGAGTTTTTCTGGAAGCTGTTATAAAGTCATCCATAGGTATACTTCTGTATCTCTACAGTGAAGAAATATTTCAAGCTAACCACCATAACTTATTATTTAATGGACTGTGTGATTAATGGAATGTATCATATTTTCATCATCCCTAAATTTTTCCTCTTCTCTCACTCTCAGATGTGTGTGCCCTGAACCTCTTTACAGTTCTCAATAGCTTTTCATCTGTTAAAAACAAATATTCAGTCCATATAAAATAAAAAATAAATACAAAAAAAAATTCAGTCCATAATTTTTCATATATTATTTATTACACAACTAAAGATTTAGCATCTCTCAGGCATTTTTGCCTTCTTTTTATGTGAAGAGTCCTCACATGACAGACCTAAGTCACATTACAAAAAAATGCAATGTTGACACACTCAGAGTGTATGCAGCTTAACCCGGAATCTAGCTCTACCCCATGTGCTTTCCAGCAGGTTGTGTTTCTAATTTGTTTCACTACTCCACATGTTTTGGCTAACATGCTTTTTGTGTGGAAATAGCATATAAACTAATAGTACAAACCAGGCAAACCTAGTGATTGGGATGAAACTCGATTAAGAATTTACTGACAATTGAGGCAAAGTATGAAATGAAATTTCTGAGGTGGTGAAAATTTAAAGAAAGCAAGTCAAGAAAGTAACGTTCTGAAATCTACAGGACTGCAGAGATACTAATGAATGTATATTTGGTCATTAACAAGAAAATCCCCCTGACTCCAGTCACATTAAAGTTTCGCACTAATCTCTTTTTATCCCTGTGTATAAACGAGCGTCTTTCACACTTCTTCTTCATGTCTTTTAGTAAAGTTAAATGGATTTTACACTGGAATGTTTATGTACAAAACACTGCTTCACCAAGATGTATCTTCTTGCCATTTCTGCGTTTGGGGTTTATTCGTTTTCAGTTATTCTTAAACATGATTCTTTGTGAAAGCTTTTTTCTACAATTTATCCATAAAAATAGTTTTATACTTCAGATATGACAAAATATTAATTATTATCAAGTGTGTCTTCTGCTGAACAAATTCAGATATTTTGTGAGTAAAATAAATCCAACTCTATATAGACTAGTAGCACTGTATCTGCTAGTGCTGTAGTATAATAACACTAATGATCTCTTCAGGACTGCTCCATGGTGTTTCAAAACTGCAGTAGTTTTGATTCTGATTATCTGAAGCTGTATATTAGTTTATGTTCATGGAAGTTAGTGAAGCCACGATAGTTTATATTGTTGAGAATTTGGCAGGATCACCATGCATCAGTCTTATGCAACTTCATATTAGTGACATCTATGTTGTCAGAAATTAGTACACCCTACAATGTCTTTGGAAGATCTGCAATTACCATGTCACAGGAAGAAAAAGCAAAGTCATTTATAGAGGTTTATTTGAAACACATCTGTATGCTGGACGGCCCCACAAGTCTGGCTAAGAGGTTGTTCAACACACGTTTCTGAGCTTAATTTATTGGCAGCTTTCAAGCTTAAGACCCTCCCAAGGTATAAAAGGCAAATGATAGTGATTGCAAAAGCATTTCCAGGTGAGCATATGGGGTTTTGTTTGCCAAAGTTCAGAACTCTGTTAAGCAATGCAGCCCTTACAAAGCAAAATGTCCATAGCTGTATCATAATCCATAGAGAATTATTAGCAGTGATTAATGTTGTTGACTACATATATTCAGCTGTTAACAACTAATTCATGAAAGAAAAAATCATTGTACTTCCCAGGTTTTGGAACAAATCTGGGGCCAAAAAACGGCTTCTTACTGGCTGGAGACTGCGGGTCAAGCCTTAGAATTAATACCAAGAGCACATTTTCATTTCTCATTTAATGTAAATGGTCCTGGTTTAATTTCACCACTAAGCCATCCTCAAGCTCTAATTGCTTTCTGCACTTCTAAGAGTTGTCTCTTCCATTTTTTTCTTCTCTTCTTTAATCCCTATTAACAATTTACTGTGACTACCTTAATTTTTTTTCCTATTTGTTCAGTCATTATCAGTCATTTCTAGAAGTTTCCTTCACTTTGAATTCTCTGGATATTAAAGTATTGCTTTGCTAACCCTAGCCCCTCACTGTGGCATCCTTAATATATTTGAAGTCTGCTAGAATGAAGGACATACTCTGTCTCGCTCTCTTTCTCCTATTACATGGTATTGTATGTGATAATATATCTAAGATAAGACGGCATTATGACAGAATATGAAACAGAAAAGCCAGATTTCAAGTTAATCATAGGTTTGGTTTAGATAAATGTGAGCAAACCAGAAATGCAGAAGGGGGAAAACACTTAATTTGAATTCAGAGGTACTGAGCAGTTCAAACAGCTAATAAAGGAATTGGGAAGATATACAATTTTCAGCAATTTTGAAGAAGGGAAACCCGCCCCACCACCACCATTAGAAACAGTTCTGGGTTTATGTCTAGCCAAGCAAGTAGGAAGACAGAGGCAGACAATAATGTGATTACTTTGGTAATGATATGCATTAGATACATTACGGGAAACAATAATACTCCCTACCGAATGCAGTCAATCCAGTTATTGATTTTTCTTAATGGTAAAAGCACTGCTCCAAAACCAAAAAGAGATATCCTTTATTTATTCTTCCTCCCTCATGAGCCCCATCTCCACAGTCCCCTTGATGCAGAGTAGTAGTCAGAGATAATAGAGTAATGTATATTTAATCTGACACCTACTGGGCCAGGCTAATGTTTCAGACAAAAGTTGCCTGGGTCACTGTTGCAATTAAAAATAAAATGTACGAATAACAAAAATTTAAAAAATCTTCATTTTTGCTTGAAACATTGGTTAATTTTATTTTGTTTCGTTTATCTTCTTTCGCCACAGTTTTCAAGGATCTATAAGCATATACTTCTTTCTATGAGTTCATCTGACTGCAAAGCTAACTAAATGCCTCTGATGGGCTGCTCCAAAATCCTTGAACTCCTTAGCTCGACTCCTGCAACTTATATTTAATGTAGCTAGATTTTTAACAAGCTTGCAAAATACAGATTCACCAAAGCTTCGTCTTCTATGTTGCCCTACACTGCTTTCAGCAACGAGAAAAATGTCTGACACACAGAATCAAATCAAACTCTATAGCAAACTAAAGTTTTTGTCTTGACTCTTTTTTTCCCATGACAAGAATAAAACCCCTGAATAGGTAAAGAAAAAGAATAGAATTGAGTCAAAAGTCACTTGTATGATTGATCTGGTACATCAGTAAAATCAAAGTATTTGTACCAACCATTTTTATTATGGCTGATTTTCATGCCTACTCACTTCAAGTTCCCTTTTCTGAGTATGAAGAGAACAAAAGAGCTTTTATTGCGCTGTTATCCCTTGATTAATTTAAACCTTTCACAGATGTCTGGAAATGTGCAGGATGACAAAGCTCTGATCAGCTAGAGAGTAGACTAGCCATTCAGTATCCTCTACTATCACCACTATAGACACCTTTATCATAGGTGCATAACCAATGTGTTTTCACACAAAGCAATAAAACAGGACACAAGATAAAAGTAAAAAGTAAACTTAATAAATATCAAGTCTTAGTGTAATGTTACTAATTAATATACTAATTATAATTTCTGGATAAAAAATATAATTATATTAATCATAATCTGTTTAAGATGTCTAATTTTAATACTAGCTTCTCAAGAATGGAGGACAAATAACTAAAGAAATCAGTTCAGAACGAATATATACTGCATATGGGTTCCAATTTTATCATGTAAATGTAGGCCTCTACATCCACATTTAGATATACAATTTCTCACAAATACTGGGTCTTCAGTTTCTGTTGATTTGTATTGAAAATCGTCCACTGTTACAGTGCTAAGAGCTTAAACAGGCAGCCAGATTTGACTGTTACTACTCGGGTCTTTTGAATCCACTCTCAAAAATTTCTTTTTGTGAATTCGTATCTTAAACATATGGCAATTATTTTATAGATCATTCACACTGCTCTTAAATCAAATAAGGAATCTCCTCCAGGCTACATAGCTGATCTAAAATGTGGGACCTTGATGAAGAACCTCAAGGAACTGCCAGTCATCATACGAAATCACACCAGCCCTACACACAATCTGCTCCTCCTGTGCTTCTGAGGGCTGCTGTGGTTCTCACTACAAAGACAAAAGTGAGGCCATGTGGAAGCAGCAGAAAACACAGACATGCCAATCCAGCTGTCTGAATTGGTGAACAGGGTTATGAAAAAGAGAGCAGTGATAAGAGCTGCCCTTGAAATGGAGAAAAAACATTCAGCAGGGAGGACTGTCAGAACCAGTTAAAGTGACAACTGCAAGTGGAAGAGCAAAGTTCTAGAAATGCAGGAAACAGGGAGCAAGAAAAAAAGGTTGAAAACCTGAATAATTGGAGAAGTGAAGAGTGAAAAGAGAAGCAGAAGAGAACGAAGACGAAAAAGAAAGGATGACCAAATGCAAAAAGAGCAACAAAAATTCAGTCATATGGACTGCAGTTAAAAGTATTTGTAGTTTTGTGTGGAAAAAACACCACCAGTAGAATGGCAGGGAAAGCAGTCATTGGATATTACATTTCATCTGTTTTCCCCTAGGACTGTAACTCATAACCTCATTTTTAAAAATTTTATAAATACCAGCATGCAGTTTAAATACATTTAATACTCAAGAATCATGATTTTTCTGTGACCAGACAAAAGTGAGGCACTGTGGGAATGTGAAGAGCTCTCCTTTCAGTAGATTTCAACTCCTAGAATTTTTAGATTTATTTAGGAAACTAGTTGATTTTAAAAGTGTAATTTTTGTCCCCTCCAACACCTACTTACACGAGTTATGAAAAAAAACAAAACCAAAACAAAATCCCTCCACCAACTAAAGCAAAAAAGACGATCTCCAGCATCTCAGGCTGATATCCCAGCCAGTCTTTCAGCTTTAGCCTTTGAAGAAGTCAGAGGAAAGGAGCCAGTGTCTCACTAAAGCCAATAAGAGGACTTGTTTCTGCTGTCTCCATCCTGAAATCAATGGGAAGACTAGTACAGACTTTAAGCCTTTTCAGATGTGCTCATCATTCACTTATACATTGACTTCAACCACTAAATTTGGCATTTAACACTTCTGCAAATCAGCTCCAGTGTACAGCTATAAAATCTGAAGAATTAAGTGCTTTAGACGCAAAAATAGTCAAGGTGGGGTTTAGTTTTCTCTTTTCCTGATAACTAGTTCTGATCGTATTTCTCTGATCTTATGCCAATAACAAAAATCGAGTGAGTTAAATACTGATACTTGTATGCTTTACTGAATAGCAATTCATTCCTTGCTTACTCCCAACATGTAGCATGGACTCATTAAGAGAAATAATATTTTTTAGAATCCAGTCTATAACTGCCAAAATCAATTTAGGTCTCTCCTCAGATAGGCATACGTTCTAAAATAAACCTAATATTGTGTGTTCTTGTACAGTTGTATAAAGAAAACTAGAAGGTTTTTCGTATCACAGTTTGTAGTTTCACCAGCATGCTTCCAACAATTGTTTTACATGTTCCTGCAGTATGATTCACACTTTTTTCCTGAATGATTAATGATTGAGAATATATTATTGAACACATAAGAAAATCATTCTCTCCCTTATGATCTAATTAATTTTCACTGTCATCAAAATGAAAAGATATGGCATCTCTATATGCAATATGATAATTTTGCTGGGAAACAGCAGGAAAATATGGCAGGAGAAAAAAAAAAGAAAAATATTTAACAACTTTTTTTTTATGATCCACCTAAAAATTTAAACATTTCTGAGAGTTTAAACTAACAAAGCAAGGAAACATAAAAGAAGAAAAAAGTGTAAGATTTTAAGGAGTACATTGGAAGAGTGTTAAGAGGACCTAAAATTAAACCATTTCTTAAAAATCTAAATATTTTATTGCATCTTCAATATTAAATGGAGTGACCGCTATTTGGAGTTACCATTATTTAAAATTATCATACTAGGTTCTCTTTTTCATTCACCTTTATTTAGAATCTTCCCAGCTTTAAAATGTATCTAGTTAGCTCTCTAGTTTAGACAGAGATCATTCTTCAAAGAGTAAATGTTGTCTTTACCCAGCAGTTGCACTTTCCATATTCCAAGCCAAACACGAACAGAAAGCTTTATCAAAAAAATGTTTGTGCTACTTTTCAATAGAATACTACAGGAATATTTTCATCATTTTCACATCTTCCATACTTGGAAATACCCAGAAATCTTTGATTCTTCATTTTCTTCCACCTATCCTTAAACTTTAGATGTTCAAACCAGAGCTGATACTTTTATTTTCAAATGTGCACTGGAAATGCAGGTGTCGATTTTTTGTCCTGCAAAAGCATATTTGTTGAATGACAGAAAATCCTTAGGAAGATTTTGAACTTTCTTTATGTATTCATAATAATCTATAAGAATTAGATTTCCCCCACCCTTCCTTAAAATGATATTGTGGAAATCTTAAATTAATCAACTTCAACAGACAATGCAGCTATATAGCTCAAATAGATTCCATATGACTAGAAAGCTGGGAGAAGTATAAAAGTATTAAGCATTCATACACATATGCTTAATATTCCTATATAAAGATAGACAAAACCAAAACAAACACGTAAAGTTATACATGCTTAAATATAGGAAAAAAATTATAGGTTGTAACTGGGCTTCTCAGGTTAACATGTTTCTTAAAATATTCAGCTTTAATTAGACTAAACTAAATCAAATCCACCTTTCTTCTATTTTAATACAAGTGTGAATTTGTCAGGATACAACTTTTCTGCAAAAAAAGATGTAAATCAAATGAGGCAGAAAGATAAAAAATCTAGGCATCTACCATAACAATAAAGCCATCAGCCTCATACTTATGATTTGTATAAAAGTCATCTTGTTAAGTAATGATGCCTTGACAAAGGCAAAAAATTTGGGATTTGTGGCTGCTGCTATACGTAAGTAAAACATATGTTGAGTTACAGTCAGAAAATCAGCACTCTTGGATTCTCCCCATCTTTTTTTTTATCTTAACGTTGGTACGTTAAAGAGAAACAGGGAAAATATAAGTTTTAATACTTTTCATAGCACTTTGCTTTGTTGCTACTGTTTCATATATTATTATTATATTTTCAGATGTATTTGCCCTTGCAGAATGCTTTGCATTTGCAGTAACTTTAAAAGCTTGTATTGTGGAACTGGTTTTATAAGGAGAAACACAAAATGAATATTATTATTTCCACAAGAGAAATAATTAGCTTTGTTAGTGTTTTACTTCCATTGCATGAAACCTGCTACCACTGATAAAAGCTAAAATCCTGTGTCACACTTCACATGTTTTTGGTTTTGGATATTTTGGCTGAATCCTTCTCCCACTGCAGGTTAACTAGCCCAGGGAAAAGAAAAGTGAAATTTATCTAAAGAGATTGGTATTTCATCTTCCTCCTGAACCTCTACATGAAAATGCAGGGATGATTTACCATCCGCTCTGACAGTAACTGTTGTCTTGTCTGGGCAATTACGTCTTTTTAGTGTGGCTATAAAACCCTACCAAGATGAGCTTATAGAGTTTCAGACGACATCTAGCACTAATTTTTCACACAAAGCATGCCAGTGTGTGGAGAGGCAAAGGGCGAGGAGGAATCAGCCCCAGCACAATCTGTAGAAATGCTCCCAGCAGGCATCCCATCCCTGCCATTGAGGAGCGAGCTGAAGCACATTCTTGTATCTCGGGGAAACAGCTCCCTCTCCTTCTCCTTCTGCTGTGAATTATGTAGACCGGCCTTCATCTACAAAGACACTTTTCAAATGACACGCAGAGGCCTGCTGTGCATTTGCAGCCTGGTGCAGCACCGTGCAGTGGCACAAACGAAGTGCTGCAGTCTAACGAATAGCTTTAAAAATGATTTTGCTGGAGAAAAAACTTTGCTTGGCAAAGAAAAATGCAAACAAGTGCATTTGAGACTCCAAAAGCTGATTTTTTTTAGTAATACAAAATGTAAAGTTTCCTATTTGATAAAAAGAATATTTTAATTATGATTTCGGTAGTGAAAAGTACATATGAGGATATGTTCTAAAAATGCTGAAAATAAAAGGTTTTCTGCAATGTTAAATGCTTTCAGGGGAATTCATTCAGCAATATGTGAAGGCCTCTGTATATGCGAGATACGTATCAATTAAACTTTGGGGGACAGAAGATCATTTATTTTGTGTTTCCATGACACTTCACATAAAAGATCTATACTAGAGCTGTTATTACTGTAGCAAAAATAGTAGTTTAAAACAGAAGAATAAAGCATTTCAAATTACATCTGGAGGACTAAGAAAGAGAGTAAAAAGAAATGTTACATACTTTCATTTTGTTGGTAATCAGCAGAGTTTAATAAAGGAGAAATTATGTCCAATAGAACAAGAGTGGTATATTGTGGCTTTAATGTTACCAAGATCCTACACACCACCTGAAAATTTTCACATAGATCCCACATTCTGTTTTTAGCCACAAACATTGACTTATTGAAGCACATCTTAAAAGAAGTTCAACGAATAAATCTTACAGAGGACTTCAGATCTGTCAACGAAGTGTGTTTCGTTGTGTGCATGTATGTGTTTATGCATAACATGCAAAACCCTGAAACATTTGTTTTGCATTCTGCACGTTGGTCTAATGTCAAAAAGACCTAACATGCAGAAACAGCACAGTGCCCCTGGAAAAATACCATAAAAAATTTGCACATATGTCTACCAAGACATATGATAAGGAAGAATCAGTGAAATGCTAATGGAAAAAGACTTCATTTCCTCCTCAGAAGGCAAGGTAAGCTTTTAAAGAAACCAGTTTATGTCTGCAGGGTAAGGATAGATCCACTGGCAGCACTTAAGTAAATTTGATTGAAAGCAGCTAATAATTCCCAAGTGTAGAAATATTAGACTGCTTGTACTAACAGAAATTATATTCCACTTTGATGATCTCATTCTTGAAATGTATAGCAGAAATTCAGAACAAACACAAACAGCTGAAGCCAGGTCCAGGCAGGCACTCAGCTGGTAAATCACTGGCTTCCATTAATTGTTGGCACATTCCCCACATTTCAAAAGGCCAGCAAACACGTTCAATCATAAAAAAATCTACAAACATGAATTTGATCTGAACTACAATGTGTGAATATATAGCACTGCTTTGGATACACCACGACTAGTGCAAAAGAATGTTTTGTATGTTTTATAGCATAAAACCAGCATGGCATGCAATTTGACTCATTCAAAGTGCTATAACGAGCAGGATTTTACAAATCTCTTACTCTGTTTCCTCCACTGGATTTATTCTGCTCTTGCTTTGTGACTCAGAGCAACGATCCCTAAAAGCTTTCATGATCAGCTAAATAAGCTTACAAGTTGGCTTCAGCATGAGTATAGAAATGAGACATCCCAGGGGACTACCTCTGTGTGTACCTCATTCTCCTTAAAAAAATATCGTGCTCTCAGGAAATTTCAGTGTATCATGATCACAGTGATGTTCTGGAGATAGCCTTTGCACTCTCAGCATATTTAGGCCATTGCAAAAGGATGGTTAATTCTGTTGATGGACATTGTACAGTCACCATTAGCATCAGCAACTGTGGGCCATGGAAAAACATCTCAACTCCTCTAGCAGGATTTACATTTAGGGCTTTGGGTCGGCTAATAAAATAAGATAAAAATACTTGTTCAAAACAAAATAGAAAAACTTGCACTGCTGAATGGCTTACAGTAATAATTTATTGATGAAAGGCATCCTCATGTGGCTGTAGCAGCTGTTGACTGAAAGACCCTGTCTGTGCCAGTACTCATATCAGCTGTACTTGTTACACAAAAGCCATTTAGACTAATATTGGGATCAGATTTGAATCTTTTCTGGGGGGAAAAAAAAAAAAAAAAAAAAAAAAAAAAAGATCTTTGTGCTTTAGTTTTTAAGGAGTTTTTTAGTTTGTATTTTCACAACTAGAAATTCAAAATCAGTCACTCCTCTTTTTGTACTGCTTTAGGATATCTATCTATAGCATCAAACTACCCTCAAAAGAGTGTATTCTGAAAGGATTATTTCTGAAGTTGATTTACTAATTTGGAAAAATGTTGTTATCCTCAATTTCAATAAAGGGAAACAGGCATGGTGACTTGTTCAAAATCATCCAGAAAGCAAGACAAACACACCAAGAACAGAACCTGTTTCAGTGCTCTCCTAAAACTCAAGCCAGTTATCTAGCCATTAGTTTATCATAAAAACTTCAGACTTTGTTCCACTTTACTCCTAAGTGTTTGTTCCATTTTATTCCTAAGTCCTTTCTATAATATCAGTATCTACTATTACTTTCATAGAATCATAGAATGTTTTGGGCTGGAAGGGACATTTAAAGGTCATCTAGTCCAACCAACTCCCCTGCAATAAGCAGGGACATCTTCAACTAGGTCACTTCACAACAATGTTCTTCTTTGCTATGTCTCCAACGGACACATATTTGTGAAACTACTGTATTTATTTGCCTAATCTCTTAAATACCTTCTGTCACTGACTTCTCTGTATTTAAATATTTGGCTTGAAAATTAAGATTCCTGAGCAACGCTCAGGACTAAGGACTGCACTGTATGCCTAGAACATTGCAAACGTTGTATCTGTAAGTAACAAAACAGAAAATCAAGGAACCTAGACAAATCGTCTGTTCTGATCTATAAAAAATTAGGTCAAATGTTGAAAGAATGGGAGATGATTCAGATGGAACTGGGGGAAATATTTTAAACAGTTTCCCAGAGTTAGTAGGATAGTATCGTTCTTAATAAACTTTCTAGAAAAAGGAAAAGAGGGTGGCTTCTATCTTGCTGGACATTTTGAATCACTGTCCCATAAAAACAGTTGCTTCTGTTGATAGAAGAACAGACAAGTGGAAAAAGAAAATTATGAAATTAAACAGAGCAATAGCCTGTACTGTAAATGGATCGGTTGGTCTTGAGCCAGGTCACCAGTAGAGTTCTTTAGTGGTTCGCTGTGGGAATAATCTTATTTTCATTAATAATACTTTCATTAATGATTTTTGCACAAAATGCAGGGTCACACAAAGGTGAATTGCAGACCTGGAAGGTACTGTAAATACAGGGAGGGATCAGGGTGCAGTAAGGAAAGGCAGGTAGACTGGAGGACTGGAGATGTAGAAACAAGCTGAAACACAGAAACTTGGGATTGATAAAAAGATTTATTTTCTTTCTTTGTGACACGAGTGTGGAATAAGCAGTGAACTTATTGGGTGCTCATGACTTGAAAGTGACTCTAGAAATGAAACAAAATGTTGTTTGCATCAGACACAGGCTGAATGTGTGCTGCTACTGAAGAACAGCTACAAATAAACAAATTCATCTCTGTAATGTATCAGTTATCTTCAGCAAGGTTTGAGTAGGAGTGTCACTGTACAAACCATGAGTTAAACTTCTTTTTTGGCTGCCCATATCCAAAAAAAAAGAGGAACGCACAGTAGAAGTACTACAAAAACAACCAGGAGAGACAGCTGTCTAGGAAAGGGACATTAAAGAGTATTGTTCATTTAGCCTAGAAATATCAAAGAGAAGGGATCATTATCAAACAACACTTGACATGGTGAGCAGAAGAATGCATTAAACAACAGTGCTGGTTTCCTTACAGATATAGACAGAATGGTTATGGTAAACCAGGGACAGAATTAAACTTTCTCATTTTCAGGTATTATAAGGCTCTGCAAAATCTGTCCCAACATGTGACAGTTTTTGAGGAAAGGGTGTGAAGCTGTACAGGAGAAGGAATGGTAGGAAGGGGGAAAATCCTTAACAGTTTACAAAAAGAGGTTATAAAAAAATATTGCAGGGTTGGACTTGCTATTCCAAAGTCTTTCCTATTCCTCCTTTTCCCCCTTTAACAGTTCCTAATTATCCCTCACAACTTGTCTCTGACACAGATATTCAGTTTTCTTCCTGTTCAGCTGAAACAGAAATATAGACAGTAAGTTTGCATTACTCTTCACTGAAATGTTCTATTATGCTTTTTACTTAAGAGGTACGGTTTCACCTTGTACCAAGCTATAATCTCTGAATCCTGCAACAAGTACACATGTCACTTACTCACGTGGTATGCCTTTTGCAGACAGATGTAAAACAGAGAGGAAGGAAAAGGAAATCAAGCAATAGCTTGATATGTTCACCATTCTTCAGCTAATCAGTAGACATAAAAAAATCTAATTGGAATTTTTGTCACTTGCATCCAACTTGTTTTTATCTTATAAGAAATAAAACAAATCCTGAGTAAAAGCTCACAAAAAAAACCCAAACAAAACAAACAAAACAAAAAAAAAAAAAGAAAGGAGAAGAAAAAAGAGAAAAAGGAACTTCAGCTCCTTTCATTGGATGGTAAAATTGTCAAAAAAATTCTTAGGTAAAAACGCTATATTTTTGCAGATAGAGAAATACTTAAGGCATAGTATTAGAATTTCACAGCTTGGAATTTCTATACCACCACCATCCTTTTGTCCACTGGATGATGCTGAATGGGTCACCTGGTGTTTTGTTCCCACCAGTATGCTTCAGGCATAATGCATATAATTCTGCAAATGCTGAGTGGTGCTGCCAAAGTCAACCTGACTATTCATCTTTGCATAAAGATAAGAAATGGGAAAGTATTTATATACCCATGCCTTTCTGAATAAACCCAAATATTAAAAAAATAAAAGTGACTTAAAAATCTTAAATTGAAACTCAAATTACTATCTTGTTTTTGTATGATGTCCAGTGTTGTTTGAGCCCTTCTAGGTGCAGATGGGTTGCATTTGCATGTTTGGAGTCCATGGTCTGGTCTCCCATCCACGCTTTGAGAATAGGACGAGGGTAGATTAAGACTTGATATTAGAAGGAAGTTCTTTACTGTGAGTGTGGTGAGGAACTGGAAGAGGTTTCCCAGAGAAGCTGTGGCTGCCCCCTCCCTGGCAGTTTTCGAGGCCAGGTTGGATGGGGCTTTGAGCAACCTGGTCTGCTGGAGGGTGTCCACGCCATGGCAGGGGGGTTGGAACTAGATGATCTTTACGGTTCCTTCCAATCCAAACCATTCTATGATTCTATGATTCTATGATTAACATGCATCACTGCTATTGGCATTACAATAGCTGTGTAAATCCATGTATCAGTGGGAAAATACCTCCATTGCATCAGGCAAGGCGATTATAGCTAAATAATTCCTGTTGGTGTGAGTGATGCTCTTTCTTTTTTTATTTTTTTTTTTCCTTGGCCTGGGCCAACCACTGAAATCAAGAACAGAATATCTTGACAGGCACAGAATGATCTATAGCTCTCTGACAGCTTTCTATAGTTGTCTAAGGATGGACAGGAAACGTTGTTTATCCATCAGTAAACATGCTTTCTGTCTGCATGATCTGGTTAGCTGGTGAATTCTTTCAGTTTACATTAGAGAGAGCTTGCAGACCTTACATTTGAATTTAAAATAAAAAACATGTTAAATGGATGGCTGCATCAATCTTAACAATTAAATTTTAACCATAAATATCAAAAAGTACTCATGCCCGTAATACATGCAGTGTGGTACTACATAGACCACTCCTTCCCTGACCAGCAGTGCATTTGGTCCTTTTTTCAAAAAGCACTCTATTAAAAAAAAAAAAAAAAAACCAACCAAACAAACAAAAAACCCAGAACATTTACAAGATAGACAGATATATACAGACTTACATGTTTCTCCCTGAGAAACTATTCCTTCTGCAATAATCCACTACGCACAAAGAGAAAGAGTCTTCAGTTTCAATCCTGCAAGTGTTCAGATTCATGGCAAAAGCATCAGAGCCTTAGCTGCTTAAGAACAGTAAGAAATATCAATAAATGAACTTTATTAGGTTTATACACGTGACACATAGTTTTCCATTGCCCATTTTTGTCTAAATCCACCTTTAAAATACTAAATTTGAAATCTGTGGCTACTTGGATGCACGAAGCTTAGATGTTTGTAACAAAAAAGCATTTGAAAAATATGTACGACCCAAGGGAAAGAAGCAATATTTCCCTAAAAAGCAAAACAGCCATGACACCTTTTGTTATTTTTATTGTTACTTTTCTTCTTCACTGTAATTCATCCCACAAGACACCACAGCAGCTGCCTCAGATGCAAGCTGATGGGAAAGGCAGAGCCTAAACCAACCTACCATTTAATTCCTATCCTTAGTTATGAATCAGTGAACAGGCACTACATGGTGTTTTGTCTTACAGTTTTTGCCTTCCTGATTGAATTTCCCCGTTCATAATAATTGCTTTTCGCACCAAGAACATGGAGTTCCAGAAAACAGTCTCACCAAGAGATGAGGTCCCCAGCTGGGACATGAACTTGTGGCACTGAAGTGAAGGGGAAGTGCATCAAAGCAGTGACAGAGCTTTTTTTTTGCTAAAATAAGAGCTGAAACTCTTCTGTAATTAACTCCATGCTGTCTGACTCTATTTTTGCTTTCAACAGAAGGGGATGTTGTACATTAGCCTGAAAAATGAAAGGCCTCTCATTTACACACGAAAAGCTATCCTCCTCTGGAGCTCACCAGGACAGACTGCGGTGCTGTGTACGTTCACTGCACCCAGGGGCTTGGGTGACTGCCTGCACACTGCCTGCATGCTGCCCACATGCTGCACTCCTGTGGGCCCCCAGCAGCCTGCCTGCTGTTGTGCAGCAACAAGATCTGCAGCCACATCTGATTCCCTTTTGACTTTTGGGTTTTTCTTATTGTGATTGTCTGAAACACAACATTTCACTGAGTGTCCAGTTTGAGAGATGCCAATGAAGCTGAAAGTCAGAAGATGCAGGCTGGTACAGGTACTGCAGGGCTCATCACAGGAAAACGAGAGTTTTATTTTCTCTGAGGCCTTTTTTAGGAGAGAAGGTCTTCTGTGCATCACTGTGTAAAGAGTCAATATAACAGGCTGTCTTGCTGAGCTGATAACAAAAAAAAAACCACCAACCAAAAACCAAAACAACCAAACCCACAATAACTTTGTCCCAGCTACCCAGAGCTGAATTAGGCCAATAACATGAAAAGCAGAAGGAAATTGCTTTGAAATGCTTTCCTCACTTACTTTCACTATAGGCACCTGCATTATCTAAAAAAAAAATGAAGATGGCTATTAGTCCAGTTTCAAAAGCAGATTTTTTTCAGATATGTAGACTGGGATTAAATCAGCATTGCTGAATTGCACCCATTCCATAGACGTAATGCTCTCTTCCTTTCAGGAAGGAAAGTAGATTCACAGAGAACATCTTCACAGAGCCGCCAAAACGATACTCACTTTTCCTTTTTAAGGTTGAATTATTAGATCCATGAGACTAATTCCATATAAAGATACTTCATTGTCTCTTCAGAACACAGGTGCAAAACTGTCTTCAAAATCATAATACTAAAAAAAATAGCAACTTTTTCTGAAATTATTTGTAAAGGTCTCATCGAACTTGTTTTCCAGTGGCTTTATTTTCTCCCCCTCTGTTGCTCTTTTCTCACAATTTCTTGCAAGAAAGTACATTTTCCCTTTTTCTTATCTTGGTATTTTTTAAATAATTTATTAAAAATTTGTCTTCTGTGACTGTGATAGAGCATATCTTATTTATCTATTTGCAGGATTTGCATCCCAAATTAGTGGAAAGACGTCAACTGAATAGATAAAGCAATGCAAAATAAAAACAGACTGAAATATTTGTCAAAGAGGCAACATTTACCCACACAGTTATCACTGTGAAGTTACAGAGAAGCTGCAGTTATTTCATATATTAATTTAAAAATCCCATGCATAGAGTACAGGCAGGGGCAGTAATAGATAATATCTTTGGCCACATCTCCCTTTCCAGAGAAAAACTTTTCCTTTATAAGCATTTTATGACCTTTTAAAAAAGTGTTCCAGAATTACTTTGATTTGCTGTATGACATTTGTCCAGGCAGCAGTCCTAGAGTTTGTTGCATTTCAATTTGGGAATTAATCTTTTCAAAGCAGAAGAGATGCACTTCAGTTCACATTTTTCCACTACCAACTACCATGGTAAGTTAAGGCCAGATACATAAAGTTATTTAAAGATCTAAGGAGGCAGATGCGTGGCTCAGATGCCTAGCTCTTACTACTTAATATCTTCTTTTGTGTACAACTACATGAATGCTTCCATTCTATTTGTAATGTTTATTTGCATCAGTATGGGAAGTCTTTAATATCACATGTTCAAGACCAATTTGGATATCAGAAAAGAACAATCAGCACCTTAAGCTACTTAAGACAAAAATATGTCAGCATTAAGTTAAGCAAGTTGCTCAAGGTGAAAGCCAAAGTTCATGCTCAAACAAGGAGTATGTCTCACATGGATCCTCAGTGCCTGTCAGATGTGCCTTGTGCTTCCTGTTCAAAAGAGGCATTTTGTATTAGGAAGAAGCTTCCTGCTAGTGTCTGAAGGCACTTTTCCAGTCTTGCATTTCAGGGAATCAAAACAGATTGTCGTACTAGCAGAAACAAACCAGTAAATAAAAATCCTACAAACTGTGCAGAGAAGTGATCATTTAAGACCAAAAGTTGTCTCATGCCCTGTGAGTCCTCCAAGACCAAAACTGAATGTTTTCCAGAGTCACAAGCATATCCAGCAACCAGCCTCCCCTATCCATAAGCCTCCATATAGTCTTAATTTTAAAAATATCCTTAATTCCATTAATCTCTATCCAAAAGACAAAGAGGGCAACGACAGGGACTGGCAGAATGAAGACTGCCCACTGTAGGAGATGAACCAATTCGAGACCAACTAAGGAACCTAAAGGTGCCCAGGTCCATGGGACCTGATATAATGCATCCACAGGTCCTGAGAGAACTGGAGGATGAAATTTCTAAGCTACTGTCTATCCTATTTGAGAAATCATGGTGAAGTTCCTGCCAACTGGAAAAGAGGAAACATAACCCTCATATTTAAAAATGGAAGAAAAGAAGACCTGGGGAATTACAGGCCAGTCAGTCTCACCACTGTGCCCGGCGAGATCATGGAGCGGATTCTCCTAGAAACTCTGCTAGGGCACATAGCTTCACCAAAGTCAAATCATGCCTGACAAATTTGGTGGCCTTCTACAATGGGGTTACACGGATGGTGGATAAGGGAAAAGCAACCATCTACCTGGATTTGTGCAAAGCATTCAACACTGTCCTGCATGACATCCTTGTCTCTAAACTGGAGAAGGATGGATTTGATGGATGGACCATTCAGTGAATCAGGAATTGGCTGCATGATTGCACTCAAAGAGTTGTGGTCAACAGCTTGATGTCCGAGTGGAGACCAGTGACAAGTCACGTTCTTCAAGGGTCAGTATTGGAACCAGTGCTCTTTAACATCTTTGTTGGTGACATGGACAGTGGGATTAACAACGAAAAGAGAGCCAAGGAGGATTTCCATCCTCTGTTGGATGTGGAGGGGAATATTGTCACCAAAGATGAAAAAGCTGAGGTACTTAATGCCTTCTTTGCCTCAGTCTTTAATAGTCAGACAAGCAATCTGCAAGGTCGTCAGCTCCCTGAGCTGGAAGACAGGGGCCAAGAGCAGAATAAACCCCCTGTAATTCCATCAGGAAGTATCAGTTAAAGACCTACTTTGCCACCTGGACATCCACAAGTCTATGGGGCCAGATGGGATCCACCCAAGAGTAGTAAGGGAGCTGGCAAAGGAGCTGGACAAACCACTCTCCATCATTTATCAGAAGTCATGGTCAACAAGGGAGGTCCCAGACAACTGGAGACTTGCCAATGTGACTATAGTAAGGCCTTTGATATGGTCTCCCACGACATTCTCCTAAGAAAGCTGGTGGCTCATGGCCTAGACAGGTGCACACTACACTCAGTTCAAACCTGGCTGGATGGCCAAGCACAGAGAGTTGTGGTGAATGAAGTTAAATGCAGCTGGCAACCAGTCACAAATGGTGTCCCCCAGGACTTAGTATTGGCACCAGTCTTGTTTAACATCTTTATTGATGATCTGTATGAGGGGATTGAGTGCTCCCTCAGTAAGTTTGCAGATGACACTGAGTGGGAGTGTTGATCTGCTTGAGGGTAGGAAGGCTTTGCAGAGGGATGTGGACAGGCTGGATCGATGGGCCGAGGCTGGTTGTATAAGGTTTAACAAGGCCAAGTGCTGGGTCCTGCACTTGGGTCACACCAACCCTGTGCAGCACTGCAGGCTTGGGGATGAGTGGTTGGAAAGCTGCGTGGAGGAAAGCAACACAGGGGTGCTGGTTGACAGCCGGCTAAACATGAGCCGGTAGTGTGCCGAGGTGGCCAAGGTGGCCCACTTGCAGTCCTCCATCCAGCTCTGGGGCCCTCAGTGTAAAAAAAACATGGACCTGCTCAAGCGGATCCAGAGGAGGGGCATGAAGATGATCAGGGGGCTGGAGCACCTCCCCTGTGAGGACAGGCTGAGAGACTGGACTTATTCAGCCTGGAGAAGAGAAGGCTTCAGGCAGACCTTATAGCAGCCTTCCAGTACCTAAACGGGGCCTACAGGAAAGGTGAGGAGGGACTCTTTGTCAGGGAGTGCAGTGATAGAATGAGAGGTAACAATTTCAAACTGAAAGAGGCGAGATTTATATTAGAAGTTAGGAAGAAATTCTTCACTGTGAGGGTGGTGAGACATTGGAATAGGTTGCCCAGAGAAGCTATGTCTGCCGCCTCCCTGGAGGTGTTCAAGACCAAGCTGGGTGGGACTTTGACCAACCTGTGGAAGGAGTACCTGCCCATGGCAGGGGTGTTGGAACCAGATGGTCTTTGAGGTCCCTTCCAACCCAAACCTTCCTATGATTCTATGATTCTGGCTTCTTAAAAACAGTTTAGCATTGATAGCCTATCTAATGACAGGAGGCCTTGAAGTAACAAAAGTTTAGGAGAAAAGATGGCTTGGAAAAAGAAGCCTAAGTATTATTTAATATAACTCATTCAAAACCAGAAATTAGGTTTGCACTGAGGCAACCTTTCTTGTGGCATATCATCTACAATGTGGTATAAGAGCCTGTATTTCAGTATTTCTTACCAACAAAATTATTTTCTAGATTTGTGATCATGTGCTGCAGTTATTTCTAAGGTCTCTTCTGATTGCATAATACTTTCTTCTGACAGCCCGTTTATAATTTGAACCTTCTTCTGCATGAACAACTGTACCCCTTATGGTGATTATTTTTGTCATTACCGATGTCTACAAAGTATTTTCTCCATTAATCTCATTACAACAGGTGGGACTTGGATAAGTGAGGAATAATAACATCACCATCACTACAGTTGCCACACTCCACATATGGATCTAACACTACTAGTTTAAACAAACAAACAAACCAATAAGTAAATAAATAATAAACAAATAATATTTATATTGACAATTTGATTATCACTTTATCTGATCTGCCTTCATCATGTCAGTAAACAAACTACAGAAATGTTTAGAAATATTATGTTATAGAAAACTGTTAACCCATATTAAATAGATGAGGTAAAAATCCTGGTGAGACTACTATTGGGTGCAGTTCTGGGACCCTCAGTTCATGAAGGACAGAGAACTGCTTCAAAGAGTCCAGTGCAGAGCCACAGAGGTGATTAAGGGGGTGGAACATCTCCCTTATGATGAAAGGCTGAGGGAGCTGAGTCTCTTTAGCTTGGGGAAGAGAAGACTGAGGGGTGACCTCATTAATGTTTATAAATACGTAAAGGGCGAGTGTCAGGAGGATGGAGCCGGGCTTTTCTTGGTGATGGCCAATGACAGGACAAGGGGCAACGGGTGCAAGCTGGAGCACAGGAGGTTCCACATTAACATAAGGAAAAACTTTTTCCCTGTGAGGGTGACAGAGCCCTGGAACAGGCTGCCCAGAGAGGTTGTGGAGTCTCCTTCTCTGGAGACATTCAAAACCCGCCTGGACGCGTTCCTGTGTGACCTACTCTAGATGGTCCTGCTCTGGCAGGGGTGTTGGGCTAGATGATCTTTCGAGGTCCCTTCCAAACTCTAGCATTCTGTAATTCTGTGATTCTGTGAAAGAAATCCTAGTGTCCTGTGGCTGTGGTTCATTTGGTTAAATGAAAGCTAATCTGAAAAATTTCAGAAGAACCATTTCAGAGTTCAGTGGTGACCATAGTATCTTCTTTTAAGAATTACATGAAGAAGTTTGATCTTAGCAAGGACTACTTAAATATAAACTGCCATTTGGCATCAAAATACATAGGACAAGAAGACAGAACTGTCCTAAGGTGGTTTCACTTCCATATCCAGTGTATTACAAAATTACAGAGTGAGCTGTGGTCTCCAAAGCAGATCTGCTGATTAATTCCCCTTGCACCCCTGAATTAATCGAAATTCCTTATAAGGTGGAACTCTCAGTCATCCTGCCACCACTAATCTCTGCCTCTATAATGAAGTGTATACTGCCTCATCACAGCAGGAAAGGCAAGACTTTCTGGTCATTTAGGAGCACATCACTCTCCAAGACCTAGAATAAAAGTTCTGAACTTCTAGTATACAGGGTAAGTGGACACCCTATTTTGTATATTCCTGAAGCCCATCATGCCCAAGTGGTGCATCTCCAGCTCCCCACGCTGGTGCTGGAAGTTAATTCTGAGAGGCAGTGCTTAGGAAAATTTGTATCACGACTGCTTTCCACAGTTGAGAAATGCCTTGGAAGTCCTAGGTAGAAAACTGAAGAAGTCTACAGGCTGGTACATTCAGAAACTGTTTTTTCTTTTCTTGCTTTTCTTCATCTGTAACTGTATTTACGACTTTCTGATTGACTAACTATTTGCCTTGGTAGAAATACACATTGATTTTTCTCTCAATGTTTGCATATCATTTCATTTCATCCATTGAACACAAATATTTCTGTTCTCTGGAGGTGAGGATCTAAATATAAAAAAGTGGTAGAAAACATATCCCAATAATTTTTGTGTATTCATCAAAAAGCTACAAAGTTTAGTTTGAATTTCAGTGCGCAAGAGTAAAGTGCCGAGGGAAAGGAAGGAGGTCTCCCTGCAGGCCTAATTGAGGATCCTTCTGGCAGGGACATGCAATAGAGAAACAGGCAAAATCTTCAAGCAGTCCTCAGATTCTTGTATCATGCGAGTGCCACAGATACCTTCAGCTTCTTCAGTGAGACTCAGTAACATTGTACAGAACTGATCAAAAGTGTATTCATGTGTTTCCACATGCGGGGATGCTTGTTGAAAAGGCCTCTGTATTAGGAATTTTCCTCACATCCTGCTTGCACTATTTCATCTGTAAATTCACCCAGGTGCTCTGTGAACGTATGTGATCTCCTTGGCAATTCTACCTCTCCCCCAGCTCCTTTCCTCTTCTCTCCTCCCTGTGAACATCCGGGCCTTCATCAGTTCACAGTAAATTTACAAGTCATTTAGCGTAATCTTTGGGCAACTTCTCAAACATTAACTTTCCTACCAAAAAGAAAAAAAAAAAAAAATCCCTGTTTTCTTAATACAGAGCAGATCATGCTGCAGTTAAGTGTTCCTGAGTTTGATCCAACGATCTTTCCTTAAAATCAAAGGAAAGATCTGAATTCTTTCAGTTAAGCCTGGTCCTCAGATAGAATGTTCGTGTCTTCTTCTCAGGTCTCTGCTGGGTGTTTAACTTACTTGAATAACTACAGGTTGTTACCAAAAACATCACTGCCCTTTAGAGAATGAGCCGTTCTCACATCCCCTTCCAAGAATTTCAATTGCTGCTGCTTTAAATGCAAGCAAGTTACTTTTTGTCAACAATATTAATTTGTGTCATGAGGCTGGAAAACTTCAAACTTTAAGGAACTTCATGAACCGCAAGTACATCAACACTTCTGTTTGCAGTGCTATAAAGTTGCACGTGTAAGTCTTTACATGATGTGAATGTAGTAGGATTAAGGTTATGAAAGTCTTCTAGACTACTATAAGTAAGGATATATGAAACTTTGGGGACCGAAAGAATCATAAATACATTGATAATAATTTACTTACAGATTTTTTCACATCATAATTTAAAAAATATTTTCAAAGACAGTTTTGTAATTGTTTACCCTGCAGATTTGGCTTTTAATTAGCTCATCCTCAGCAACTCAGTTGAATTGCTAATGAGTTTCTGAGTGAATAATGACAAATGTTTTATTTTTTTACTGAAAATCACTTTGCACAGAAGAGTTCGACTTAGTTCTACACAGGATTTTTCCACAACAGTTGGCTAGTAATAGTCTTGCCTTGCCTTCAAGCTTGCAATGAAGTCTGAAATAAATAATCAGAATGTTTAACAAAGAGCAAGGTATATCCAACTTATTCCTGTGTGTCAACAAATACTACTGGATGATTCTTTGGTTATACTCTAAACACAAGCTACAACTAAAAAACTACATCAAATCTTCCTCTACACTTCATCCAACTGTAAGCAGCTCAGTTACTAGCCAAGATTGTTAATTCTACAGTCTTTCCTATAATAGATCTGTTTAATGTTGCAGTTGTTGGATAGAGAATTTTATTTTCTTCAACAACTGAACTAAATATTCTTTGAAGTGGATTTTAGTTAAATGTACCAATTTCTCTGGAATTAGAGAACCAAAAGAACCAAAAATTCTAGGTAGTTATTGTTACTTATCTAATACCATCACTTGTCACAAAAAAAATAAAGATCTCTTGACTGGCTCAAATATCAGTAACTTGTCCTCATAACTGAAGTTACGGTTTCTCCCTTACACAACATGTAGAATAAGAAGAGTGCAAGCATATAGGATAAATTCTTGGTGCTAACACTGGCTCAGCTTCCAGTTGTTTACATTTCAGTGCCTTCCTGGGAAGGGTATGTTTTCTCTGTATTTAATAGCTGCCAATGGAATTTTTTTCCTTAATTCACCTTGAGCTAAGGAAAACACAGAGTCCCAGAGTTCTCTACATCCTGAGAAAAAACTTCCGCAGATCAGTATCCCACTGTATGAGGAATCACTGCTTTTCCTGTCTTCTGAATCTGATTTCAGTTATTTCCCTCTACTCCCGTACCAGAAGAGAGACAGCCATCCAAGTTCTCCAAGGTCTTTGTAGACCTCTGTGTTATCCTCCTCAACTGTTTCTTCTCCAGACCAGAGTCCTAGCTTAGCCTCTCATCCCTCTTTTGGAAAGTATTTAATGTCTTTGGACATTCTCATGGCCTTTCTCTGAGCTTCTTTGAGATCATCAGGTGTTAAAATTTGGAAAGGCAAAATATAATGGTACTTCCCATCAGAGAACTTGAGAAATTGTAACAAGGAAGAGGAAGATAATAGTCTAGAATTAAGGTGTAATCAAAACAGACAACTAAGTCAAGTCCTCTTACAGTGTGTAGCTAAAGAAAAACTATACCGAAACTGATGTATACACCAAGCAATCTGCTCCACAAATTACTAGTAACGTGATCCAATGACAACAGAAGTGCTTGAAAAACATCCTGTTCTGGTGAAGGTCCACAGTGTCAATAAAATTCTATTTTGTGGCACTGGTGTTTCACATCTGAAGCAACAGAAAGCTGTTGCTTGGTTATTGGAGAAGTTTTGTGCAGGATAGAGAAACTGGGAAGATTTCATTGCTTCTAGCTGAGAGATGGAAGGGGTCGATGAGGTTTTCTGGGAGGCTGAGGAGTGGAGGGACAGGGGTCTCCCTGACTCTTCCTTTTGTGCCAAGTCCCTTCATACACTAACCTTCCCCACTCTTCTTTTGCCTTCTTTTGCAGGAGTGAAGGGGAGAAGGACCCAAAGGCAGTCCTGCAGCAAGAGGAAAGGGTTGTGGAAGAGGAATGGAAGTGAGACAGAAGTTGGTGCTCAGGGCTTCTTCTGCTGGGAATAAGTCAGAGAGCTTTACAGGCAAAAAGAAGAATCAGTGATTGGGAAAGCAGGCATGGGGAGTCTGAGTAGTGCATACCTTTATGCTAGCTTGAAAATATGATGCTTATGCTGCATAAACTGGAGCACTTCAGTTTTGCACTTCACTCTGTATTTACTGTACTTATCATGGTTATATTGCTATCTAACCCTAGATTTCTAAATTAATGCATTCACATGACAGCAAATGGTTACTCTTATCACTAAAAGGAATCAGTGTGATGTGCAAAACACAAACAAACTCTATGCAATTCTAATTAGCTGCTAAACATTTTTAAATGCATAGTAACTAAATATAACTGTATTGTTAAAGATGAACTTCAGACCATTTAAAACAACAAGTCACTGATTCTCACATGACACAACAGTTCTATGAACGTTGCTTGCTAAGTCAGCTCATTGTCCATGGGCACCTCTTAGAATAAAGTGAGTTTCTTGAGCCAGGCTTTGAAAAATGATTCATCTGTTCATCTACGCTACACCTAAAGGATGATACCAATGACAAATGATACCAAATGGCAAATGGTTTTGTTAAAGCTTTGAGAATATGACATAAAAAGGCAAAACAGAATCCTGGAACAGAAATTATGTGGTTCATAATCTTATTGTAAGAACAGCACTCATGGCACTGGTGTCAAGTAATGGAACAAAAATCATGAAACAGTCTCAGCAGCACACAAATTTCTCACACCAGCTTTTACCAGGATTATTAATTTTTCACCATAACTTATTTATAAAGAGTTATTCTAAATCAGAGTAAAATTTCTCCCATGTAAATCACAAATACTAAGGAACCTGCAGTAGTTTATAACATGAGTGAAAAATGAGAATGAAATAGAGAATGAATTTAGAAACATTAGTCGAAAAAAAGATGCAGCACCAAGGTTTTTCAAAAATCATTATTGTTGATTGAAAAACCATAGTAGTTATATTTTACTGTTATTTCAGTGAAGTACTGAAGGAAAAGAAGAACATATATATGTGTCTTTTTCAAAAATACCAACATAATACCTAGCATTTGCTGAGACTGTGCAGTCCATGCTTATTCTCAGCATATTAGACTCTTCCTTGATTCCTACACTGGTTGTTTACTAAATCTTCAGTAATTTAAAAGACATTTCTGCCATTTCATGGTTTTACATCCGAGACAGAAATGTCTAACATTAAGGAAAAAAAACTTGGTTCTCTGCTGCTCATTCTCCTTTTTTTTTTTTTCCATCCTTGCTTCCTCCTTTTTATCTTATCCTGCCTCATTTAGCTTTATAAAACCAAAACAAAAAAATTCTTGACAAAAGTCTTCCATGGTGCAAAATTACATGTACTCCCTTCACCCAACTGCAATACAAACAGGATTGCCATGACAACGAACTGGGTGGGCTGCAGTACCAGACCAAGCTCAAGTGAAGAAAGTAGAAAATAAATGGGTACGAGCTGGAGTATGCTAAGGTAAAGAGGTACTATGAGTAAGGGGACAAAGAAATTGGTGTTAGTGGGGTAAGTCCTGTAGGGAAAGGAACTAGTCAGGAAGCCTGTGTGATCCACCTATAATACTAAGAAAAAAAGATTGCACATCTGCTTCATTATTTTTCAATATTATTTCCCAAAATTATTTTTTGCAAAATAGGGACAAAGAGGCAGAGAAGGAGGCTGACTACATAAGTCTCAGGGAAACTTCCTGAAAACTACAACAGAATTACATGAAACCTGAGGCATCAGAGGGAAGTTGTACAGATTGTGCAGAATGTGAGAACTGAACATCATGGCAAATTGATTTAACCAGTTAACGTCAACAGTTACCTGTTGTGGATTTAAATGTCAAAAATATATAAATGAATAAAAGCATCAGATTACACATTTTGGTTCTTCTTCCCTTGGTTTGGATACAGGAGAAAGTAGAGTTGCCCTACACAAATTCATAAAAACACAGATCATAAGAGAGGCATTTCTAGCCAGATTTTTGAATTAAAGATACACTTTGGTGTGATAAAGTCAGTATGTAAATAGACCATCTAACTTTGTCATTCAGTTTTTGTTAGTTCTGTGTATCCCATTTCTTTTCACAATAACGCAACATTTATTACATTAGGAAATTTTTTTCACATCCTGTGCTTTCTCAGGTCTTGAGCTTAAGTGGAGGTATAACTCCTTGCTACTAATTGTCTCTTCTTTTTTGTTTCTCTTCATTATATTTTATATGCATTGTTTTCCTCTAGACAGGAACAAATAGTTCTGCCAAAAGAAGAAGCCCTACAACTTCAGTGAAGTTTCTGAATGGCGTCCATGACTGATTTTAAACTAATCCAATTTCTTGTAAAGAACATGTATTTCTTCTAACATCACAGCATTTGACATCACCATTCAAAATCATGACAACGTGAGGGATGAATAGCCTCAGAAGTACCACTGACAGCATGCAGGGCCTCAGTGCTTTCCAAAAGGATGTCAGGAGAAAAAAGCATTGTCTGCTATACAGGAAGTCTATTTGTGAACTAGGTCGGTTCTTTCAAAACTCAGAAAGATCTCAACAGCTGGTTTTGAAAAGCCAGATTTTGCAGTCATCTACTTCACAGTCAAAACAAATGCAAAAGTTAGTGTGAACTATCAGGGTTTAGGACATAAAGCCCAGCTATTTAAGGCATGCTTCTGCTTCTGGGCAAATGTAAATGGATACAGTTATAATGTGTTTCACTTATGCCTGTTGTATCCTTATACCCAAAGATGAGTCCACAAACCCCTATTATTTGATCCTCTCTGTCCACTTTGAAAAAAGAACAAATAGGAATATTTCCATAAAGTTCAACAGAAACTGTTTCCAGCTTGCAAATTACTCACACGAAGAGATACAAGCTCAATAATAATTTAATACTAAGTTTTGAAATTAAATCATAACGTTTCAACAGTACTTTCAATTCTTCTCTCCTCACTCATGCTTCCCCCTTCTAAACTTTTAAAAAGAGCAAAACATTATTGAGATATTGTAACAGTGACCATATCAAAACTGCTACCACATGTTTTCAGGGCAGTGGTGTTTTTTGATTTAAATATCTAAAATATTTTCAGAAGTGTGTTCCATACCTCAGTGACATCTCATTACCCACCCTACACCCACAGGATACTTATTTATAATAATGTCCACTTGATGTTCAAGCTTTAAGCAAAAGAAGGAATAATCACAGTGTGAACCATTAGTAGTACTAGCAATAAGGGGACCATCCATTAAATCAGCTATACCATCTACCAAAGCCACTTCAAAGGGAAAATGCTGGTCTCACATTGCTGCCTTCACAGTTGGTGTCTCCTAAGTTTTACAATTTATGTCTGTAAAATATAAGGTTAAAAAATCATACCACTGGACAGTAGAGAATTAAAAAAATTCTTCCTGATCTTATTGCTAGAACTAAAATCATAGAAAAATAGGACTCGAAAGGACCCGAGAGATCACCTATTCTTTCCGCTGTTCAAAAGATAAGATCGATAATATTATTTTTTTCATGACACAGACTACTCAGCCTAAGAAATTTATCGTAGTGTTTTTTTACCTTTATCAACTGAAATAAAAATCAACTGAAAATTCCTATGTTAATTATTCTTGCTGCAGTTTAAGCCCATTTCTTCCTGACCTTTGCAACAGCCTTTGAATACTTGACTTCCCTCTCTATTCTTTCATTTTCTTTGGGTTTAAATAGTCCCATTCTCTTTACATTTATCTCAGAAGTGATCTGTTTCAGGCCCTTGATCTATCTTAGCTAGACCTTTCAGATCTTTCTTCCTGATCCATATATTCCTCAAAATGTTGTACATCTTTCCCAAGCTGCCCAAAATAAAGACACACACACAATTGAAGCCTCACTGATGGTAAATAAATTTTAAAAGAAATAATTACTCAACATTTCTTATAAGCTTTCTCTATATTACATCCTAGTATACATCCTAGCATTTTTTCTTTCAGCCTTGATGGTTCATGGCTACCTTCTTGCTCATCATAATCTGAAAAGTCTTTTTTTTTTTTCAAGTTTTTTCTCTAAATAGTTAGCCCTCTCCTGAATTTCTGCAGCTTATTATTACCATACAAATAGAGTTCTTCATACTTATCATAATGAATATTTCCCATACCATATCTCTAATTTCTCAAGATGATTTTGAATTCTAAACCCTTTATCCAATGAAGTTGTTATCCAACTTTGTTTCTTATAGCATATTTATTAAGTACACTCTTTCTTTTCTCATTCAAGTACCTGAAAGTACCAAACAGTGCCTCTGCAGACTATCACATTCTTCTATTTATTAGATGACTGATTCCTACTCCATGGTATAGTTGTCTTTTGCATGTACACAACACTTTCATCTAGACCATGTTTTACAAGTGTTCTTACAAAATGTCCTGAAAAGGAATTGTAAATGTTGTTTCAGATTGGATAACCTGTGTTGAAAACCTAGTTTAGTATGTATGAAAGTAGCACAAATTTTCTTAATTTTTTGTTGTTTTTCATTTTGTTTTGTTTAGATTTTAACTTCGTGTCTTAAATTCATGAAAAGTTTGATTTCTTAAGCTAGATAGAAATAAAAATTTCTGGTACAGAAATCTAAGATTTCAATCTTCTAATGTATGGACTATTAAATAATAACCTGTAAAGAGTATATCAGATTAGTAGATTTTAATAGAATAATTATATATTAAATAAGACCTAAACTTCTGTAGAGAAAGTGCAAAGTTAATCACAAAGTCTGCGGGAGCTGCGTGCGGACACTGACACGATCAATGTGATCTAACAAGTGAACCTTTATTTCCGTGTTTTTCAGTGCAATATATAACCCTCGACCACACCCAATAAATACTGATTGGCTTCATCGCAAATAACAGCCCATAGTCCAACCCGATTGGCCACATTGCGAGTCATGTTCAAGTCACGTTCACAGATGTTCACACCCATCTTCTTCAAGAAATTAAAACTGTGTCATTAATGGCGGCTGTCTCTTCTCCTGCACCTGCAAGATGTTGATGCCCCCTGCACCGGAAGTTGTTTATGCTTTCCGCAGTTCCGGTACGTCCCAGCCCAGGCTCTCTGAAAAGGCTGGATTGTTCACATGTCCCTAATTTCATAAATGCCCTCCCACAAAAGTCCAAGTCTATACTACATAGCTGCATGCCTGGGAGCATGAAATTCACCATTGGGTGAAGTGGCAAGCACTGGGCAGAGGGCAGCCATCACTAGATCGATGTCTGGTGTTATGTGGATTGCCTAGAGGAGTGTGAGACGGGGCGGAGGCCTCGTGGTCCCAGTCCCCCATTCTTTTTGCCCTAAACAAAAGGAGCCACTACCTCCCCCCATGCACGTGTAAATTAACAGACTTTGTGGCATTAACATAAGCGACTAATATTGTCTATAGTCATCCCCACCTGCACATGTACCCTGGTGACGTAATGTAAAAATCCAAGTATAAATATCACCCCAATTTCGGCCCAAAAATCGGGACAGGATCAACTTATACCGACGACTGGATGGATTGATGAATGTGCTCCTTCTCCATCCCCCCACTTGGGATGCCATGTGGGTAATATTATTTACCTCAGCTAATGTTGAGAGATATACTTTTCCACCCCAGGTGTATTTCACATTTTCTCCTCAGGTGCATTTCTGCGCTTCCCTGAGTGTATCCTTGATTCTCGTTTGTCGCGAATTTACTGTCTCTTGTTCCACTATATCCCTGTTATACAGGCTTGTTTAATTGCCAAGCGGCCGGGCCTACAGCTGGCAAGTTGTTAGTGTTGTTAGTGTGTACGGGTGCGTATAGTGTGTGTTGTTGCTGTTATATTAGTAATAAACCTTGTGTTATACCTGTAGCTTTTAATTTATCACCAGCAATCCAAAAGAACCTGTAAATGTTGCTGTAAATAAACATTTACTATTTGTCTCCCGATTTGCGTCTGTCGCTGTCACGGTTTGAGGCTGGGCCGACCACTAACAAATGACAGACGCTCTCTACTAACCCCTCTCCCCTCCCAAATGGGAAAAGGAGAGAGGATAAGGGAGAGAGACTTTACGGTTTGGAAAAGAAAACTAAAACACCTTTAATGAAATAGTAGAGAAGAAAAGAGAAGAAAATATAATAATATGAATAAGGAAATAATGAAATGTATACAACATGTACAAATATATACAAATAGATACAAAACCAATACTGAACCCAACTCCCCCCACCCTGATGACAACATGTCACCACCACACTGCAGGGCTGGCACTGGGGCAGTCCCAGGCTGGACTGGGCAGCAGGCAGGGATGGGATGCAGGAGCTGGACTCAGGCACTGGATTCAGGGATGCACGGATCGGGATCAACAACAGAAGAACAGACAGAGTCCTCCTCAGATGTCAGCCATCGAAGAAGAGAGCGAGATCCTCATGATCTCTCAGCTTTATACTGAATATGACGTCTATGGGATGGAATACTCTGTTGGTCAGGTTTGGGTCACCTGTCCGGTTCGCTCCTCCCTGAAGGTGCGACCTTTTTTGTGCTTGCGACTCTTTTTACTCCCGACACGCCAACATGCAGTACAAGGTTTAGCAGCAACCTTGGTCGCTATAAGAACAAGTATAAGCAAGGGTCTCTCTGCATACCATTCCCTGGTACGAAGTATAAACATCAGGCCTTATCACTGCTAGAAGCAGTCACTGTCTGGAAAAACATTCTGCTGTTTCAGAAAATGCCATTAGTTAGAACAGACTTAACTGAAAAGTTAAAGCACTAAAACAGAATTAGTTCTGATTTAGCCCAAACCAGGACAGTCGCATATTCTGTGCCGGCCGCAAAAGACCGGATTGACTTCCCCGTTTCCACAACAACTTCCCATTTAAATGTGATCAATGTGGCATGCTTGTTGTTCCATAAAGCAGATCAGAGTCAGATCTCCTCCCAGAGCTATTTTCAGTTTTCTGCCCTTCCTCTGAATACAGCCAGATATTTGAGGAGGTAAGGTTTTCTCTTAAAAGTTCTTCTTTGAAAGTCCTCCTGAATTTTCTGGTGAAGGTAGATGCTTATTAGTATATTATAACATTTCTGATTTTTCCATTAATAATAGCATTTCTGCTTCAACAACAGGATGTTTCACTAATATAGGGCACAACTTAACATACAATTCAATATTTCTTTTAAAAATCGTGTACCATTAAAGTGAACTAAAGATGCAAGTTACAATATTGCTTCTTGCTTGCTTTTTATTCAGAGATAATTAAATTAACTGGAAACTGTTGCCGAATGTCAAGAAAATGTATTTGGCTTACATGAAGTAAATAAAATTGAGAAAATGCATAACATTTTCTAAGAATAGATGCTGTGCTCCTGCTTGATTGCAGCGAAAAGCCAAGAACCTTTAACTTACAGTAAACTTAAGTACAGGATTTTAAATAGCTATTTCATACAATAATATTTTAAATAGTATAGGATTGAATAAAATAAATTATCTCTCTTTACCGCAATATCATTGACAGATCTGAACTTACTGAAATAATCTTTTTGGTTTTGCTAGGTCTTTCTGTACTGCCTTAAGGAAATACTTTCTCCTTCTTTTTTGCCATCAACATGGCTTCACCAAGGGAAAATTTCAACTGACCTAATTGGTGGCCTTTTATGATGGAGTTACACCATCAACTGACAAGGGAAGAGCAACTGATGTCATCTATCTGCACTTGTGCAAAGCCTTGAACAATGTCCTGCACAACATTCTGGTCTCCAAATTGGAAAGACACAGATTTGATGGATGGACCACTCAGTGGAAAAGGAACTGGCTGGAAGGTCGCACTCAAAGAGTTGTGATCAATGGCTTGATGTCTGAGTGGAGACCAGCGACAAGTGGTGTTCCTCAGGGATCGGTACTGAGACTGGTGCTATTTAACATCTTTGTTGGCGACATGGACAGTGGCATCAAGTGCACCCTCAGCAAGTTTGCTGACGACACCAAGTTGAGTGGTGAGGTTGACATGCTGGAGGGAAGGGATGCCATCCAGAGGGACCTTGACAGGCTGGAGAGGTGGGCCCAGGCCAACCTCATGAAGTTTAACAAGGCCAAGTGCAAGGTCCTGCACCTGGGTCGAGGCAATCCCAAGCACAGATACAGGCTGGGCAATGAGTGGTTTGAGAGCAGCCCTGCAGAGAAGGACTTGGCCGTGCTGGTGGATGATAGGATTGAACATGAGCCAACAGTGTGTGCTCACAGCCCAAAAATGCAACATTCTCCTGGGCTGCATCAAGAGAATTTTGGCCAGCAGGTCGAGGAAGGTGACTCTGCCCCTCTACTCTGCCCTCGAGAGACACCACTTGGAATACTGCATCCAGCTCTGGAGTCCCCAACACAAGAAAGATATGGAGCTGTTGGAGTGAGTCCAGAGGAAGGCTACCAAGATGATCAGAGGGTTGGAACACCTTTCCTACGAGGACAGGCTGAGAGAGTTGGGCTTGTTCAGCCTGGAAAAGCAAAGGCTCCAGGGAGACTTTCTAGCGGCCTTCCAGTACCTGAAAGGGGCCTACAGGAAAGGTGGAGAGGGACTTTTTACAAGGGCCTGCAGTGACAGGATGAGAGTTAGTGGTTGGAAGTGAGCAGAGGGCAGGTTTGGACTAGATACAAGGAAAAGGTTCTTCAACCTGAGAGTGGTGAGACACTGGCACAGGTTGCCTAAGGAAGCTGTGGATGCTCCATCCCTGGCAGTGTTCAAGACCAGGCTGGTTAGAGACTTGAGCAACCTGGTCTAGTGGGAGGTGTCCCTGCCCATGGCAGGGGGTTGGAACTAGATGATCTTTGATGTCCCTTCCAACACAAATTATTCTATGATTCTATGATTCTTTCTGTTTGTGATTCATTAATAGCAACTAGGACTACCTGAAATCAAAATATTTTGTGAAGAAAATATTTCTTTTGCAACGGTTGGGATACAAAGTTTGTTTCAAAAAAAAAATCATTATGAAAACAGATTAATATTTCGTTTATTGACATTTAATTTTGTCATTTCACTTTATTTCTATCTTTTCCACAGTAGAAGTGTACAAATATTTAAACAGGATTCACATTTTGTAAAAATGTAAACAATTCATGAAAACAACCAACAATACAGAAATACTTGTCTTAGGAAAAAAGGTCTTTATGGGCACAAAATATTATGACATCTAAAACTTTTCCTTAGAAACATTTGACTTTTCTCTAGCAGCAATGGAACATATGCAATACTGTGCACTTTACCTTCCACTAAAAATAGCTGTATGATCCTTCTTGTAAGGATTGATAACAATATGACACTGTTGCCTCTGTATGTGGTTGCATTAATTTTAGAGCTATAGTTGCATAGTTATTTTAGAATGAGCATTGTAAAAGGTAGATTTTGGCCTCTGGTTTGATTTCTTTCTAGCACACCACTACACATGAATCAACACAGATTCTGAATGTAAAATACTGATTGATTTGGTTTGCTGCCACTCATGATCCAATAATTTTGAAAGGTCACTTGTGGGTGACCCACATGCTATTGAGATGTCAGGCAACAAGGAGGAGCAAGTTGTCCTCACCTGTACCCTCAAAAAAAAATCAGCAAGTACAAACTTTGTGCTTTGGAAACAAGTCAAACCATAACATTTTTTTCCAAAACGTCATCCTCCCTTCATCTTTTATTTTAAGAAACAAAGTAATAAAATATTTTGTACCTCTTTTATGTTAAAGAGGGATGCATGAAACAGGTTGGTTTCAGCACCTCCCTACAATGGTAAAATGCTAGACTGGTTCATATGAAGCATCATCTACTAATTTCTGAGACTGCTCTCACAATATGCTGAATACAGTGTAATGATGGCAGAATCTATTCCTGAGGGAATGCAACCTCGTGTGTGTTCAAGAAAGAGAGATACACACATACAAGAAGAATAAAAGAAGGACAGAGACACTAACGTCCTTGAGCAAATGTATTGATTTTTATTCTCAGTACTGTTTCAATCTAAACCAATTTCTTTATTGTCACAGGTAAAAATTAGGCTTGGCCAAGTGCAGAGAAAAAAGTGCTATGAGGACTGAAAAGAAAGACTGATTCATTCTAAGCTGCCTCCTAGTCCTCTGCATTAGATGGTTGGAAAGTTAAGTATACAGCAGTCACTGACTATTAAGTGGTAATGAATGCAGATTTCCATGAAGATTCCACAAGTTAGCAATTACAGTTTTATTGCAATTGGAAATGGTGAGATAAACTCAGTCTCCACTGTCCCATACGTGTAATTGATGAGTTAATTTGTCTTCTACACTCTCACAATTTTAATATTTCTCCATCAATGTCATGAAAATTAATAGAATGCGAAATGTATAAAATCATATCCCCCAAGAAACCACTGTTCACTACCAGTGAAGCATATTTATTTCATTTGCCTTAGCGCAGGGTCACCATCTTTCTTTCTTCTTTTTTTTTTCTTTTATCTCTTTTCTCTTTTTTTTTTTTTTTTTTCTTTTTCTTTATTCCTCAGTGACATTTTCAGTTTCATATTGGTAACATTCTGGCTGCAGAATTAAAAGTACAATAGAGGAAGAGCTGCATTCAGGCACATCAGGAGGTATACATGGGCTCCTTTCCTCACAAATATTTACCAGTAGACAGCTTTCATATGAAAAAGCTAGGCTAATTTTTCATTTTCTTTTTATCACTGTTGCACTTTCTGTCATGATTAACTTAATTTTGTAAGACCTGTGGCTCCACAGCATTCCTCAGGGATTCAGTCAAACAATAATAAATCGGAATAAAAAGAAACTACTGCTTTTCGGCAGACTGTGGTTGTAGCAGGTAAAGGGGGACTCTTACAAAATGAGGAAGAAATAATCCTCATAATAATCTTTGTTCTGCACACATCTGGAGGACTAACATGGCTTGCTGTTTTTTGGCAAGAGTGTAATCTGCATTTTTGCAAGGCATCACAAAGGTCCCACTAGCTGCTGTGCAGGCTATGGTGCTAACCCATTGCCAACAGTGGCATTTTGTTTTTTTTAATAAGTATGGGTTTTAAATTTAGTTGATATGTAGTGTAAAATCTCAAGAACAGTCCAAACCAGCCCAAGAAATGCATCCTCATTTAACCTCCAGGAAGGTGAGGAAGTAAGGTGCCTTTTATGGGAAGGGATGAGTCAGCACTGTTTGCACTTGCCACAGATAATTTTCCTCAAAGTTCTGGCTTTTTACTTCAATAATTTCTTTAATATCAGTGGGAAAAGGATGAGATATTAATTTGCCTGACTTGCAGGGCTATTTGCTTCAAGGTTTGAAAGTTTGGCTCAATCTATATCTGCAGGCCAAGTTAAAATTTAAATCTAATTAACAAAAATCATATTCAAGCAATTTTTTAATTTTTTTTTCCTAAAATCATACTGGTGTGAAGCTGTTCTTGTGGCTGTCTCAGATCTAGACGGTATTTTTCCATCAGATATTTGTGGCAAAATGTCTTTTCTGTTACAGAGAAATGTAGGTGGTATCCTCCCCTCCTTTCCATTTTCTACAAAAAAAAAAGGAATTGCTGAAGTAATCGGTTTTTAGTTGGTCTCAATTGTTCAAAGAAAATAGACACATGTTTAAGGAAAAATCAAGAGTTTTACTATAAAGGAAAGGCATCATAAGAGAAGAATTAATTTCCCAACATGCACTATGACATAGAAAATTAACAAATACTTCTAATTTTACAGAGATCTATTTATCCAGAGGGTGGGGGAGGTGGGGTGCGTGGAATTGCAATATTCAATGTATATAAACTTTTAACAATACTTTCCTGGATCTTTTTTCAGAATGATGTGTGACAAGAAGACACTCAACAAGATACCATGTCTCTCTTTTTCCCTTCATAATGTACATTACCAAAAAATAATGAGCATAGACTGCCTAGTGATTTAAACAGTAGAAGAAGAGAAAGAGCAAAATGTAAGTCTAAACACAGTCAGGGCTCACTGACAGAAGATAAATTTATATCCATCCTGATATGAATATACCGGTGCCTTCTTGCTGCAGTTTCTTTATGGAAGTCACTCAGTGAAGATGTAATCATTAAAAGTGCCAGGCTGAAGCTTAAGTACAGTGGGACTGTCAGACTTATTTATATCTACATAGATTTATAAAAGCATCCCAGCTATGCTCCAGGCACTAGAATAAATATTAAAAATACGAATCAAATGGCTGTGACACTCCGGGCTGCCACTGGTGGCTTGTGAACCTGCCATACAAAGAAACACCCTATAACTGGCCATCTTGGTCACCTCAGCCTATATGCAGCAAGGTAAAATGTCCAGCCTTAAAGGTCAACAGCTAGAGGCTGTGCTTATTTAGCCAGTGAGACTTATACCAGATTTATGACCACTGCATAGCCAACAGAAAATCCCCTTCCTCCAGGTTTATTTACAAAACCACTGTCTTTCCTCTTTTTGTAAGTGAAGACTAGGAACAGGTTAGCATTAGAAAAGTTAAACTTAGCATTACTAATGCATCTATATAAATAATATTTGGCAAGACGATTGTTGTTATTTTCTTTTACAGCACAGTTATTTTAATAATCATGCTGTGTATTTTGTGGAAAAGAAGTTTAAAAATTCCCATTTTTTTGCGATTTCAGTGAGCATTCAAGTGTAAATAGTAGCTGTTTTCCCCACAGCATCTGTTTCCTGTCCTTATCATATTTTTTCTCTAGCAAACGCAATATTCTGTCAGAACACATAGCTCCATCTATTTTCATTACCCTTCTACTTTTATTCTAGATCTAATTACTTTATATATAACCAAGATGATACCTGTTGTGGATAAAAACTTCTGAAGAACAGAACAGAATTTATGCTTGTCTCTTCATGGTTTCCCAGCATGCAAGTATGGTTTCAGAAGGCAGAAAATCAATTGATTTATTCCTTACCTGTTCCTGCAAGATTCTAGCCCACAGCCATTCCTTAGCATGCCTATCAACCAAAAGATTTCCTTCTATATCATATCACTTTCACAATCCAGTCAGTGCTAGAGCAGAGATATTACTGAGATTTTGTCTAAGAAGGTTCAACAATATGAAGAACAACAAAATAAAAGTCCATTTTTATGCTTTCTAATATATTTGTGCTTGTACTCCACAATTTCTTTAAGTGCCAGGGAGAAAATCTACCCAGTGGCAACTCATAGTGTACCACAGAAGTTACTTAGATGACTATGGTGGACTTGCCCACTAGCAATGTTTCAAATTAATACTGCGAAAACAACCTCTAATCCAGTGCTTTCACTTCTTGACTGCTATGTACGGTTCTGGTCTCTACAGCTCCAGAATGCAGATAATGTAGTTTGAAAGATGTAAGAAGATCTAATAAAATTGCTAGGAAGAGGGACTAGTTCCCTTACAAGGACATAATTACCTTACAAGGACATAATAAAAATGCTAGACTTCTTTCTCCATTTCACAGAATCACGGAATCACGGAATCACAGAATCACAGAATCACAGAACAGTAGGGGTTGGAAGAGACCTCTGGAGATCATCTAGTCCAACACCCCTGCTAAAGCAGGTCCACCTAGAGCAGTTTGCATAGGATCACATCCAGGTGGGTTTTTAACATCTCAAGAGAATGAGACTCCACAACCACTTTGGGCAACCTATTCCCGTGCTCTGCCACCCTCAAAGTGAAAAAGTTTTTCTTTATGTTCAGATAGAACTTGCTGTGCTCCAGTTTGTGTCCATTTGAAGAAGAAAGGTCTGCAGAGGAATATAATTAAGGTTTGCAAAATCATGGTTGTGTCGGTAAGATGGATGCAGGAACTGCTACTTGGGAAATTACACAGCAGGGGAATCCTGGGGTGCATGCTGAAACTCTTAGGAGAACATTTTGGAAAAGAAAAAGAAAAGAAAGTGTTTTTTTACAGATAATGACCTTCTGGGACATGGTGTCACAAAAGCTTTACAAAGGCAAACAGCATTAGCAAATCCAAAAAATTATTAGCATGATTCATATATAACAGGTCGTCAAAAAGACCTGTAAAGTAGACAGGTACCAGGTAATCTACTGAATGCTGGAGCATAATGTGGGAGATGGAGGGTTATGAAAGAAAAGGACTACCAACACCATGGTTGCTGCTGGAGGGAGACTGACCATCAGCATGACCTGGGAAATTTCTAACATTTCTTTGCTTGAAACATAGCCCTTTTCATTTGCTTGCAAAATCTGACCTTTCACAACAAAGTTTGCAGGTCAAGCCATGTTTTATTCTTTAGTGGTATATTCACCAGGTGTTTACTCAGTCTTTGAGAACAGCTGAAACGTAAACAGTAACTTATTGTAGATACTTTTTCAAGTGAGGACAAATCTTCCCTTGGAGGTGACTCCACAACAGCTTTATTAAACAGTATTTCAGATTTTTTACTAATCTCACAGTTCTGATGTTTGAGGATTCAATTTCCAATGATTTGACATCAGATTTTTAAGAGGAAATTCATTTTTGTCTCAGGTTTGGAAAAATTTCACAAAAAAAGAAAGGTAGTAATCTTTGACACCAAAATCCACCTGTCCTCATCAGAAGCCAGCACAAAGCAGGTAAGGAACTGACCTGTCACCTGTAGGATGAAGTGTGTGTCAAATCACAAAAGCACATCTTCACTGTATGATATCTTTCCACACAAAGGTTTGGTCTATGGATAAATGGGGAGACATATACCCACATGCTGTTTCCAGTCTCTTAATCATCATATACCACTAAAAATGGTACAAGAAAAAGAGCAGCAGCAAACATCAATAAATACTAAAATGGGAGAAAACAATTTTTAAAAAGCGGTAAAATGAAGATTGACAAATCATCCTTCAACTCACAAATTATACAAACTACACAATTTAAGTCAGATGAATGATGTGTAATAATTTTTGCAGTTGCAGTTTGTTCTCAGTATTCAGCAACAAGAAAGGCAAAGTGTCAATGTAGGAATATCTCCATCTTTTGAAAAATAACAAAAAAAAACCAACCTTCTTCTGTTCGTCAGGGATGACACAACAAGAGTTAAGTTTGATTTACAGTATTAAGAAAACGGAGTCTCACACAAAGCAGAAGTATATTGTACTGTAGGAAAGCAGTATCTCTTTTAAAAGGTACTGTTTTGTTCTCCCTATTCCCTCCTGCTTGTGTTTAAACTCTTACAGAAATGGTGCACTGCACCAAAATTCATGCATAAATGGCAGTTCAAATAAAAACAAAAACCAGAACTGTGAAAACAGTGAAATGAAAACTTTGATAAATGAGGTTCCTCAGCTTCTTAGGCAATGACATGTGCAGGGTTTCTAATTTTAACATGAAGACAACAAATATACAGTACAAAACAAATTTTAAAGATCCTTTTGTTAAAACAACCCTTTACCCGTAAAGAGAAATGAGATATTTATCATGGATTTAGGCTTTTCCCAAAATACAGCACTTCTGTTTGCACAAGGGTGTGAAGGATCAAATCACTGTCTACAACACCTTGGAAAGAGTACAGTCAGACTTGACAGGCATAATGATATTTATAAGTTCAGCCAGAGTGTAAAAGAAACAAAACCCTCAGGTATGTGTCAGAAGCAGGTGTGATCTGCCCAGGACAGATTGACACGGTGTTTTGGGCTTTATCCCCTGTGTGCATTTGTCATTACTGCCCAATTGTGATCTGCTGAAAGGTTGTTACATAGCAGCATGCAGTCTTTGTTGTTGCTGTCCTTTGTCTCCAGGTTACTCATATTTTTCGCCTTCATAGGTTTCTATGTCTTAATCATTTCTGGTAATCTGATGAAATAAACTCCTTTCACGCTTTTTGCAACTGGCCTATTCCTTCATCCTGCAAAACAGTTCCTGCAAAGCAAAGGTGATAGTGGTTCAACTTCTCTGGAAGAAAAGTCCCTTGTGCAGAAGAAGCCCTGTGTGTCCAGCATTTGTCACAGCTCCTGACCGTTAACAGCATGCTAACAAAGCATCCCAGTATTAGCTAACAGGTAGATGGTAAGGAAAAGAGCAGAAGCCCCTCACACCAATGGTAGTTGGGTAGTTCTTTTGCATAGTTTCTGTCACACCCATGGCCATTTGCAATTTTCATAAAGGAAAGCATGCAGGTGAAGCAAAACTGAGCCAGTATTTACAGGTGCCCGAAGGGACTTTTTGAAACAACAGTTATGGAGATAACAAATGCTGTGATAACTAAGTTATTACATGGAGGGAATTTACAGGTTGTGAAATTTATAATTTTGTTCACAACAGCTAGGCTAGGTCAGCACAGCAAAATGGGGACATGCCTTTGTCAATTAAAAAAAAAAAAAAAAAATGAGGAAAAGATAGGACTGGCAGATTGTCTGGCAAAAGCCTTAGCATCAATTCATCTTATAACAACAATAACACATTTTCTGCTAGAAGTTGTTTCATTCAGAAGAGTGTGGAATGTATTCTGCTGGCAAAATATCAGCTTCTGTAAGTTACATCCAAGTAATTTTTAGGATCCTAAACCAGTTTAACAACACAGGTAAAGCACTTCAATGTACTCAGCCTAAATCTCCCTAAACTAACACCTAACCCTTTACAGTAAAGATCCTACTTGCATATATTTTGATTACATAAGTTATCTTTTTCCATATTTCACACTGTATGCATTTCAGACTACAGGACATTGATTCCTTGATATAAAAAGAATGAAGTTCAATGTGTGGACTAAATCTCCTGTATGATAAAGAATACACAATGATTTTTAATTCACTGATTTCCAAAACACAACTGGAAAACAAGGAGTAAAATATGTTCCTTTAGAAATATGTTTCACTTTAGCAAAATCACAAATCTTTTTTGTTGAAAATCTATTTAAATCTAATGTCAGAAAAGCAAGTAGAGCTAAGAAAATAATGTGAAAGAGTGTTTTAAGACAGTTATTGGCTTGGTCATTATGCATCGCCATTTTATGGTGGGGGCAGGGGTGTTGTTGCTGGTTTGCTTTTTACACAAATGTCTGTTTTCGTATTTAAATCTGAACAAAAATTCAGGTATTTGCTACTTATTTTAGGTCTGCATTAATGTTTAAACAGCCAAAATAATAGACAGATGTTATTAAAGCATGTACACTGGTTTCCTTTTTAAATGACTGACTGGTAGAATCTAGTGAAGTAGGATTATTGCAAATTTCTAAGTAGGAATTCATAATCTTTTGTAAATATTTGTTTAAGGACTTCCATCACGCTTTCAACTCATTAAATTGTACTCTAATTGCAGGTCCATGATAGTTTCTTTCCTAATTTCTGTAAATGATTACAAGGATCTTCTCATAACTGAATGCTTGCCAGTGGAGAAGTGCATATCTGCAAAAAGTAACAAAAACTATGAATCAAATCAGAGGCATATTTTTGTCAAAAAGAGGCAAGGATTTTATGATTCCAATTGCTTCCAAATTTACCAAAGCTGTCAGCAGACCTTACCTAGCCTTTCCAACAGGAAACCTGATGCAAGGCAGGGAAAGAGTTTTACAGTTTTTATGAAATGCCACCTAGCCAGAATGAAAACTTGGTAGAAGCAACATAATTTATAATATCAGGTTATTGTGTATTAATGATTATTAAATTTTCCTGAATCAGCAAGTGAACATGAGGTCTCTGATATATCCTCCTCTTCCAATTTATCAATCATTAATAGTAAACAAGAAAGATATTCTTTCTTTCCCAGCATTCTTGGCAAACCCAAAATGCCCTATCTAGATATAGTAATAGAAGTACTCTGTCCAGTAAGTGTTGCCAGGCTCTAAACCTCTTGAGTTTATTCCAGCTACTAACATTTTCTGGGAAGATGGATGCGTTCACTGATACTTGGCAAAGTACAGAAATTAAGGGCTGTTTGCCTTTATATATTGGAATAAATTAGTAACTAGAAAATTTGTTTCGCATGATGACCAAACAAACCAAGAAGCCGAAATGAAGCATTTTGGAGGAAGGAAACTATACTCTATGTGATTAACCAGATATGGTATGTGTCAATAAATACATCACAACAAGCATAGGAAAAGCCACAATCCTGAAAAGGGATCAAGAGTAGAGACAGTTTTGTAAGTGATACTGGATCTGCAGCACTTTGATAATCTCACTGAATCACTGACATGACTTTACCATGTACATTATATCAGAGACTTCATATATTTACAAAAAAACCCAAACTTGATTAGCGTCTCTTCTGAATGACGTGATCTTACCCAGTTTATAGACCCCTAGCAAGCAGCATAATTTGAAGATTAGGAGAAAAAATCACCTTGTGGAAAATAGTATATATGTGGATGTTACAGGAAAAGAACAGGAAAAGGAAGTATTCTGTTATATACTATTTTTTCTCCCAAATTAATAATAAAAGCTATATGAAATAATCTTTTTATTCTTTTAAGTTCCCCTTTAGGTTCCAATCTATATAATACCATGTTGTTTGTTCTTATGAATAAAGTAAGGAAATCTTCTTCCACTGATCTTAAATCTGGGGATTTATTTCCAGAACCTGTAAAGGTAATTATTACATCAAATCATCTTTTGATTTCTAGATGGTGACTGAAAATTGACCAGTCACTTCTGCTATGACCAAGGCAGCAGCCAAGACAACTTTCTCAATGGTCTGTCTCACAATGTCAAAGAGTGGCATCGACCGTTTGCTTTTGATTATATATTACTGGTTTCTGAAGCCCAAACATTTTATTTTGTCAGATAAAAATAAATTCTTCTACTGCCTTTCACTCTTCTTTTGTCCTCATACCACTTTCCAAAGCAGCTTTCTTAAACAGGCAAAAATTAATCTTTTGCATGAAGAAAATTATAAAAGCTGGGTAGGTTCGTTTTTAATTTCAGAATTCAAATCTGAACAACATCCTTTTAATATAATTTACAGTTCAACCAACTTCTCTCCTTTAATTTTAATAACAAAAAGTTATCTATTGTTATAAACTCAATAAACTTCACTAAAAATACCTTAATTCAGGCCTTAAGCAAATAATATTATTTATTGTTTTTTTAAGAACAAGACAAGAAGTTGTGATTGCCATGAGAATCACAGTATACCACCTTGCACAAATTAGGCTGATGACCACCCATAGCTACAAACTTTAGTGAATGCACCTTTTTCTATAAATGTTTTGTCCTCTCATCCAGCTCAGCATCTCCCTTATCCACCTGTTGCGTGATGTCTGAATCTGACGCTGATGTCTCTAGCGTAAGGGGTGTTTTGTGCCATTTGTCAAATTCTTGAGACAATTAAATTCTGACCCCTGTTGAGATCCTCAGGGACTTTTGTCATTCAGTCAATGAATAATTAGAAGATCCAAAACATAAACCACTCAGTGGTGGTTTCACATAGTCTCAGACATAAACTTAATATTTTCAGTCAAGTCTACTCCCATCAACAGTGAAACAAACTCAAAATACTAACACCTGCACTGCTAGAATACAGGCCAATATGCTCCATATTTTATATCACACGGTCTGTGATGATGACCTCATCTTGAGAAAGGATAGCCATTAGAAATAAGTGTGTCTCTAGAAAAGGCAGAATCTTGGAGTCAAATGCAAGTATGCAGAAATATTTTATAAACTGAAAACATTTACCATTTTCTCTAGTTTAACAGAAGCACATAATCAACAAATACATCTTGCATTTAGAATTAATATCTTGTCTGATAGTTCAATAATATCATATATCATCCACACCTGAATTGAGTGACTCTGTAGTCCTGATTCAGTTTATGCTATGAAATGTCCATTCAACCTTAAACTAAAATGCTGGTAGAAAAACACAGTAGTAATTATATATTTGACAGCATCAAAAAAACCCCACAAAAATTAATTTCTCTGCATTTTGAATAGCAGAACTAAATTTACTTTTTGGTAAATTCTCTGAACTAAAGTTTCTTAAACGATGTAACATTTCATAGCTTAGGCTGAAAGTTAAACCAGAAAGAAGTAAAATTACTTTTCTATTCTATATTTTGGCTGGGTGAATGGTGCATTTCATGATTGTACGTTTACTACAAAGGATTAGCTGAAGCCAATTTGGGAACAGGGTAGAAGGAAAAAAAAAACATACATTAAAAAATGGTATTGAAAACATATAGAATGCTAGCAAATGTGTTAATGGATGCTGGCAGGCAGTAGATAGACAAGATGTACCTAACATTTATCAGTAGCTTTGCTCTGATCTGATATCCAAAAAAGCTTTTGAGCTTTAAGAGGTTTTGGTGAGCAGCTCACCCTTCGCTCTTGGCAAGAGTAGGAAGAAATATCATTCATTTGGATTTTTTTCCTCTGCTGACAGCAATGACCATTTGGGCCAGAATTTGGCAAACAAGAATTTCTGTTCAGCTTTTATAATCTGCCTGTAGTGCCAATTGCCTATAAACTGCAAGCACTTTCCAGTTCAGTAATATGTCTACTGAGGCTCTTGCTGTTGCTCTGTCTGGTACAAAATACCAAGTTCTTCCTTTCATTCGTAGTCATAGCATTTAAATTCAAAGTTGAATATGGACTTGAATGCCTGCTCCTGGATTCCTTCTTCAGACAGTCGGCTTGTGGCACTCATAAGCAACAAGGAGTCCCAATATTTATGGTTTTGTGTTTTTTATCTTAACATGCTAACTTCCAGAATTCAGAAATTCTTAAGAATTACATGCTGTATTTTTCTTCTTCCATACACGAGTTTAAATTCTTGCTGCTTCAGACTGAAAGAGGGATGGTTACAGGCAGGTCACGAAGAATTATGTACGTGATGCACTATGTCTTTTAAGACTTCAGGTTCTTACAGCTTTTAGAATATTTAGGTTTAAATATATGCAAAAGACAACAAAAGCTGTTTTCATCAGGAAACAACTAATTTATGCAGAAAATTCCCCAACTCATCACAGCAGCTGCTTAAACCATGGACTTAGGAAAATAAGTAGGGTTAGTCTGTCTACATTCATAGACTGTTTGGCAAAGATGTTTTGTTCCAGCTATCTTGCTGCTGGATGCTTTTGTTTACTTTTGGGGAAAGAAAATGTTGTTGAACTTTGAGATATATGTTTCTTCTCCTCTTGATAAGAAAGTGATCTTGTTCTAGAACTAACTGCTTATAACAGTAAAACATAAGGTAAGTCTGTGAAAAAAGACAGAGAGGTGACATCACAAAGACTTTGGAGAGGGAGATCTGGCAAATGTGTAAAAGAAAACGCATGCCAAAGTTAAAAAAAAGCAATAATAACCTTCATGCAGAGATATAGTTCATTGGTTGGTGTGTCTCAGTGGTACTGTTCCCATAAAAAGGACATTGTTTTCTTTGATGTTGAGGAAAGTGAGATTAGTCAATAAACCTTATTTTTTTCTATTAATTTATTACAGGAAAAAATTTAATCATTAGTTAAATTTTCCTATTTATAATGGAAAAGGGTAGATTTAAATTAGATGTAAAGAAGAAGTTCTTCACTGTGAGCGTGGTGAGGCACTGGCACGGGTTGCCCAGAGAAGCTGTGGCTGCCCCCTCCCTTCCCTGGCAGTGTTCAAGGCCAGGTTGGATGGGGCTTGGAGCAACCTGGTCTAGTGGAAGGTGTCCCTGCCCATCGCAGGGGGGCTGGAACTAGATGATCTTCGAGGTCCCTTCCAACCCTTCCATTCTATGATTCCTTGTGTTATCTACTAACTTGCATTTTGTTGACTTTTCATCCTCCAAAGCAAGTAAAGAAATCAGTGAAAATTTCATTGGGCTTTCTTTGCATTATGATCCCTGGATCATAGAGTCAGCTGATGTTTTAACAAATTCAAGTGGATGTTTTCTAGTTCTGATATGTTGCAAAGAATTAGCCATAGCTAACGTGGTGAGGGTCAGGACCCTGAGACTATTCATGTGTCTTACCATGCCCTGCCAAATCTCCCTTTGGATGCCTCAGACCCTGAACCATGGGACTGAGACCTAGGCCATGTCCTGATCTCCTGAGTGGGACTGGGACACACTTGTATCCAGTGCTGTCACTGGCCTTATCTTCTGCTCCCGGAATGACCTTGGACCTGACTTAACCCCTGACCACGCCCAGTGCACAGCACTGCCTATCATACATTAATAATAAAAATGAACTTAAAACCCGAGGTGTGCCCATATGAATGTAACTTGCACATTCACCAACATTCTGTCCTAAGATACGTGATTTTTAGTCCACAAGGTCTAAAAACTGCACAGACCTTGCACACTCAGCTATTGCAATAATGAAGAGCAAAGTACATCAGTAGCTATTTATGTGCCTAATTACCCAGTCTTCAAACAAACTCAGCTGCATGAGTAAATTCAAGTGCAAGTCTACCTTGCTTTTGATTATAAGTGCTATTGTTAAAAATATTTTCTCAAAATGCAAGCACAAGTATTTACTGTTTGCATCATAGTACTTTTTATCGTAACTAAGAAGAACGCCTCATGTGTCATAGCTGACATATTAATTTACAAATAGGGAGGATCCTGACCAGAAGTAACTATACAAGAGTATGTGTAGAAACTGTCACTTTTAGTGACAGTTTGGTAGAGCAAGATCATGTGAGTTTAGTCATATTACATGGGAAGGTCACCCAAGCTCTGTTCCTAACCCATATTTTCTGATACCAACTCTTTTTTTTTTCTCTTCTGTGTAGTACTTACTGCAGTGTGTCTTTTCCTCTTACTGGTGGTTTTGTTTATACCAAAAAAGCAGAAATTTTAAAACTGGTCAAAACCAATTTATCAGTACAATATGATAAATAAATACACATAAATAAAAAAAAATTACAAATGCTGGTGCTTTAAAATAGGGCCCCAAAAAATACCTTACTTAATCCTTCCAAATAGTGATTCTAATTTAAATAATTTATTTTGTATAAAACAAATACTTGAAGTGAAGCTAGAACCAATTTCTTTGATTTGCATACTTTTTACACTTGTTTCAAAAGTGTTTCTCATACCTTTACTCAATGCACTCAAAGTCAGTGCATGGAAAATATGAGGAACTTACACCTATATTCTTTGTTAAATTCTATATATGATATCAAAATGACCCAAACATATTTGTCAATTAATGAACTTCACATTCAGTCATCTCACCAAAAGCTATGGGATGCTTTCCAATGTCAATAACTCCTAGACTAAATCCTTAATGTACTATATTTTTTCACTGTAGAAAGAGAAGTAGAAGCCTTACCAGTCTATTATGCTGAATGAAGCCAGCTTAAAAAATTATTATTAATCATAAGATAATGATTTTCACTTAGTTTCACCTTTCATTGCTCCTATAGATATATACATGTACATAGACATATACAGAGTTTTGGGCTCATGAAGCTATTAGTATTTTCTAAGCATGTAGCTGTTTTAAAAGAAAATGAGTTTTGACATTAGGGTGACATTTTCTTTTACTGTGTAAATGGACTGAACAAACTAAACAACACTATGTTAAGAATGAAAGCACATTTTCTGTATCTCTGTATCAACCGTTCATGTTGGTCTACTCACATCTTAAAAGTATACTTAAATTATGACAAATTAAAATTTTTTGAAACAAAAACTGGAGTTAAAATTGCCTGTATAGTATATCTACAAAACTTAATTAACACATCCTGATGAAAACTTCATGAGAGAAAAACCAAAACCAGAAAGACTTTAATAGGACTTGTAGGAACTTATCACCCTTAGGGCTGAAGGTACAAGCGCAGAGAGGGCACTGTATTGCTTAATCAATCTTGCACTTTTTATAAGAAGTCAAAACTCCAATGCAGATATACCCAAGTTGCCTGTAAGCCTACCAGCTGAGGTGTAAATATTATGCTAGCTGCAGCAGTAGGGAGCTCAGTGAGGACTACTTTATCATCTTAAAAAAGCAGAATTATCCTGTGCTGAGCTCAGTGTACCTACAAGAAGCCTGGCTCATTTTTGTAATTAAGCTAAGAAAGCTGAACTGTCCTGAACTTGTCCCTGCACAGAGCAATTCTGATCAGTATCCCCTGGCCTCTGAATCAATGTATCTCCTGACACTACATCCACCTACTGTTTCTCTTTTCTGTAGCCATTTATCTCCATATCCCATTTCCCTCCATACCCCATTTCCCTCCATTTTATCTAAGAATACTTTTGCCCTCTTGATATTCCTGGGTCCCAGGGTAGGTCAGCAAGTACCACCCTCTGAAATTAGGGCTGGGATTTAGAAGAAAGAGGGAAACTTTAGCTGTAAATCTCTTTTCTGGAAGGAAGGCAAAGCAGGCAGAGAAGCAGTCAGTTATAGGAGGCTGATTCCACTGTCGGGGCTGATATTTGGGGAGGTCACGAAAGCTGGAGTTCCTGGCATGATTCTGAGTCTGGCTTCACCCCTGGCTGAAATCTCACTGGTAACACACCCAGATTTCCTAGAACTGGCAACATCACAGCCTTGACATGAAAAAGGCATGTGTTAGAGCTGTCAGTATTTATGGGTACTATGCCCAGCATTCAGGAAGAGAATTGACTGGGATGTGCTGTGGAAGCATTTTTCCGTGTTTCCTACCTAACTGTCCCATCAGAATTTGGGCCTTTTTAGACCCTGTATCATGTTGATATGGATTTCTGTGGGCCAGCTGAAAAGCATGTAACTTCCATACTCCAGAGTGATTGAGATCTTCATCCTACTTGGGTATACTCAGCATGGCTGGGTGAGAGACAACAGATAGAAAATGATGCACCTGTGAGCTGCTGTTGTTATGGATGCAAGTAAGTTTTAATAGTTTTACCAGCTTCTCAGCAGATATGAATTAATATAGCTTCAATGTTCACACTGGCTATCAGTCCAGCCCTTAAAAAGTAATGTAGGGGCCAAAAGTGGCAATGTGGCACCTGAAGCACACTGTTCATCTACACAATAGCAATAGTGATGAGTCGTGCAGATGGCCCAATACCTCACAGCAATGCATCACTGGTGATCGTGAGGGCTCTCTGCTTCATCAGAGTGGGTAATAAGAAACATGGCATGACATTTACCTTGTTGCGTCTTCAGTTGCCTTATGACATGCACACCTCTATATTAGGAACTAACTGGAATCACATCTTTCTGGCATGGAACAGACATCATATGTAATGATTTGAGTCATCCTTGTCTCACTGTGGACTTAAACCAACAATTTAGAGATTAAAAGGTTTGGATGTCCTTAGCAATACCCTGAGCTGGAGCAGAAGGAGCCATTACTAATCCCCCAAGCTCCAAAAGTTATTCTACTGAAAGATGCCAGAGCATCCATATCTTCCCAGAAAAGGAAATACCACAAAGTGTTACCTAATTGAAAACAAACAAACAAAAAGAAACCCCACTGTGAGAACGAAAGCAAAAGTCAGTAACGATCTTGTATTTCCTTGTAAGTTACATGTTGCACTTTAATCAATGAAAGTAAAATATAGTTTTTGTTTCTAAGAATCTAAAATATTGGAGATGTTAAAATCTTCATTTAACTCTTATTTTATGTCAGTATTTATGCAAAAGAAGTATTTAGTTCAAGGTTATGTGTGTGTTGCTGTATAAAGTTGTAACTTTAACCCAAAGAAGCCTATGTAACATCAGCTCTTCTGTTAACTCGTGTGTCCCATAGAAAGTGTTCCTGTCAATGTTTTAATTTCAGTGAGACTGAATGAGGGAGAAAACAAAAAAAAAAAGTCATTCTAAGCAGATGGTTGTCACAGGCTGCATACCACAACTAAGAGTTAGTATACAAGTTTGTGCAGCTTGATACACTATAAAAAATTCCTGCCCATAAATGCAGAATGAAATAAGCCTTGGGTAACTCTTCATCAAGAGAATTAATTTTTATTATTTCCCTGTTTCTCAAAGTGTTTTTTTAACATTTTTAGATATATAACAAACAGACTACCCATGTCTACTGGCAGATGTAGTCTCTGCACTACTGTGGCTGCTGCAGCAAGTTCCCTGTGTTTCTATCTTTTCACTAAGTGTTAAAAACAAGCATCCCCCACCTCACAGCAGGACTACAGTAGACATTCCTTCAGGTTTGACAATAGAAATTATAGCATCAAAAATAAAATTAAAAAGAATGCAAGAAGTACCAAATGGTTTTCTGAAATGTAACTTAAATATAAGCCATTGTCACTGCATTTCCCCATTTACTTTCTGAATACCAGGAATTGTTGCAGAAACAGTTCCTTTAAGGTAGCAAGTCACATATATGGCTATGCATGGAAGCAGTCTGTGTCTTCCAAATGGATGCATCATTTAGTATCTTTGAGGAGATTTACATAATCCTTTCATGTACAGGGAGGCAAGTGGACTTTGGTGAAAAGCCTTGTAGTAGCCACACACTGTTTACAAGTCTTTGTTCAAATATTAAAAAAAATTATATAAACCATTCTTTTGCCTGTATAATGTTCCTTCATTTTCTCTTTCTTCAACTGTCACTTTCACCATGTTTCACTTCTCAGCTCCTCAAATGAGCCATTTACTCTCACTGTCTACTTTTCTTTAAATTGCTGGTGAAAAATGACAGGACCTCTTAAAGCTCATAACTAGCATGTACCCCAGTGTGCTAGGCACTGTACCTACACAACAAAAAGACATATGCATCACACTGAATTGAAGAACTATTGTAACTGAATTGGAGAACTAGTGTAACTGCTAGCAACTGCCCACTCATGCAAGTGTCCAGTCAGTAGTAATCACTATGTGATATCCATGTAAGAATAATAGTAAGTATTTTGATTCTGATCAAGTTATCTATTGCTAATGTAAGGGAATAAAACACTTTGTGTAGGTTCACATTGATAAACTGATCGGAAAATTTTTATGACTTAGAAAGTGTGAAAATTTTTTTGGTCTACATCTCTCCCATTTAAAAAACAAATGAAAAGGAGGGCAGTTGATGACTAGCATAAGGTATGAAATTTTTATTTTGTATAATTGAGATGTTACTGGGGGAAAGGGATTTGAAAGGATCTTTTTGGACAGACATATTCTTCAAAATAACATGGCAATGCTTTCTGGATTTTGTCCCACTAATATATAGAAGAACTCAGCAAATAGAAGTATGCACAGCTGCACTTTGTAGACACCACTGTGCGTATGATTTCAGTTGAAAGGCTTTGATGTAAAATTGCAATCATTACATTTTTCATATTTCTGTTAAACATATTAAATGGCAGCTGATTGACCTGGTTTGAGTTCACAGTCCTTGGTTTTTCTCAACAAGTACTTTTTTTTTGACAATTATCAGCTATAGAGACAGCCCAGAAAATTATTCAGCTTAACAGACATTTGCTATTTACAACTTAACTTGCTCTGGAAAGTATATTGTATCCTAAAGAATAAGATCTACTAAGTTGTGAGGAAAACACAACATAGATGTGGCCACACTGGTACGTAAGACTAGTTTTCCATGTGACCTAAAATTTTTCATACACACCATTCTTATGCAGATCCTGTCTGCTTCCCAGGGAGATGCCCAATGCCCAGGGCTAGGGCTGCCCCAGCTTCCCACCAGCCTGCCCTACTCCCCAGCTGGGGGCGGTGGGAGAGTTGCCACAACCCCCAGGAGCCCACAGCCTCCACAGTGCCCTGGAAGCCTGAAGGCAGATTTTACAAGTGAAATCTGGGACGAAAAAATGTGTTGAGGCCTTCGGCTTTTCAACACCCTAGGCCACGAGGTTGTCTGCTGAGTAGCAGACCCATGTCAGCCTTAGCCTTTCTTTCAGGAGGAAGTCTCTCTTCTCGTCCTTCACATCCCTCAGTGGTTTCTAGTCCGGCTGAGGACTGGATTATTTCACGTCTCCATGTTCAGGCAATGTCCCTATGCTCCTCCCAGCCAGTCCACCTACATTTCCACTTCTGAATGCTTTCTGTTCACCTTTGAGCTCAGTCAGGAGCTCCTTGTTTCTCTGTGCTCATTCTCTGTCTGTTGGAAAGGATCGCTCTCGTGATTTGAGGAATTGTCTTTGAAGTTTACCAGCTCTCCTGTTCACCTTTACTCTCGAGCACAGTTTCCTGTGGGATCCTGCCAAGAGAGTCTCAGAACAACCTGAAATCTCCTGTCCTGAATTCCACAGCTGTGACTCTGCAAAGATGCTAGTAAAAGGTCTAGAAAGCAAGTCTCATGAGGAGCAGCTGAGAGAACTGGGGTTGTTTAGCCTGGAGAAAAGGAAGCTGAGGGGAGACCTTATTGCTTTCTACAACTACCTGAAAGGAAGTTCTAGAGAGGTGGAGGTCAGACTCTTCTCCCAAGTGGCAAGCGACAGGACAAGAGGAAATGGCCTCAAATTGCACCAGGGGAGGTTTAGAATGGATATTAGGAAAAATTTCTTCACCTAAAGGGTTGTCATGCATTGGAACAGGCTGCCCAGGGAAGTGGTGGAGGTCACCACCCCTGGAGGTATTTAAAAGACGTGTAGCTGTGTCGCTTAGGGACATAGTTTAGTGGTGGACTTGGCAGTGCCACGTTAACAGTTGGACTCGATGATCTTAAAGTTCTTTTTCAACCTAAATGATTCTACGATTTTATGATTCTGTCTTCTGGGCTTTTCTCAGGAACTTAGCTCCACACTTTGCTGGTGACTGTATTCAAGACTGCCCTTGGCCACCACATACCCAGCCACTTCTTCCTTGCTTGTAACAAACAAGGCCAGCAGTGAATCTCCCCTGGTAAGCTCATCGATCATCTGTGTTGAGAAACCGCAATTAATGCACTCCAGGAATTTCACATGTCACATATGCCCAAGTCTATTGAGTGCCCAGCAGGTATCAGAGGCATATATGCAACAGGTAGTTTTTCTTATTGAGGGAGCCATAAAGTTTTTTTGTCTTATTGAAAACTATGTTTCTGAAAATTAAAAAAAAAATATTTTTGATGATGTTAAATACAATAAATCATTAACATTAATAAAATATAAGAAAAAGCTTCTTCAGACTAAAATGTAAGTATCATAAATATTCTGATTTGGTAGTAGTCTCATAGTTTAATTGGCTTATTATCACTACATTTCTTGTTCTGTTTGAAAGATAAGGTCACACAGGCCACCCCATGTCCTGCCTCGTATATAGTTCGCAAGTCTGGCAGCTCAATAAGGATGTATGGAGCTTGAGTCGTCTATGAGCTTTTCTACCTTGCTCAAATCTTTTCTGCAGTACATACAGCTCACTGGAAGATGTTGAGAATGATTCAGAGTAGTCTGCTGAACAAACCCTTGCAGGATTTTTTTGACCGTTCAATGGTAAAATTTCCCATGGGGATGAATGTACGAATTTTTACTCAGCTCTAATTCAAACCTGCAAGGTGCAAAAAGTGCAAAGGGTGCTGTCATTTTCAGTGTCATTGCACCAATCAGACCAATTCACCCTGCGTGCCTCTATAAGGAATGTGCTTAAAAGCAAACACATACATTCATAGATGTAATACCAGCATAAAGTGTACTTCGTGACTCCAATTGCTAGAGTGATTGCTCAGCTGGAATGTTTCTGTCAAATGCGTAAACACCCTGTTTCTATCAGGTATGGGGAATTCAGATACTCTCATGAATTTGCAGCACAATTAATAAATAAAAATTAAATACAAATAAGTAGTGATCAGGAGAATGTACATCTAAGAACTGCTCTAATGACAGAAAGAGTTCCTATGACTCATTCATGTAATTCAACTAATTTCTACAAAGCTAATAAAGCTATTATTCAAACCCAAAATTCCTTGTCTTCATCTAGCAGCAGATAATGGTGTGCTTTGGCAGTTACACAAGTGTTGCTCATACACCAAAAGCTGAGTCATTTGTGACTGTGCTTTCAAATAAAGAGTTTAGTTTGAGTTTCTGCTACTGAGACATCTAGGTTGCATAACACTCAGGTTCAAGTGCAGCATTGTCAAATATTTCTCAATAATCTCAAACAGCTGAAGATAGAAAGAGCATAATTTATCAAAAAGTCTCCATCTCAAATTATTCTGTACTTGACTTCTTCACCTTGCTTTAGATACTTCAGTTGGTTCATTTACTCAAAACACATCCCATTGCTTCTCATGAATGTCCTGGCCTGATTATATATTTGTATCACACAAATGTCTCATCCGAGGTCAGTTTTCCATTTCATTAGGCTTTGGACAAAGAGATGATGACGTGTTGTCATGGCAGTTTTAGATATCACAGTTCAATTCTCTTTAGAGAAAAGAATCATGCACATTTTAGGTTGGAATTCCCTTTTCAACAAGCAAATAAGAGGTACAAAATATGTGATCCACTTGATAAGCTAAAAAAGTAGTTACATTCAGCCGCTGAAGCAGAAGTATTTCCAAAATTGCTGGTTATTACTGAAACACATATCGTGTTATCAGAGTTCAGGATTGCTTCCATAGCAAAATGCAGGAGAAAAAAAAAAAAAGTTACGAAATCTGTGAGAAGTGATAACATATGTTTCCTAATGGAAGAGGGAAAGAGAAAAGAGGATTGCACTGATGATGGCCTGCAGCACTCTGTGTATGATACAGTCTTTACAGCAAGACACAGTCTGTCTGCATTGGCTGGTACAATGTTGTTACTCATACATTTCCACCAGTGTTGTTCACAGTGAACATGATTTGATATAGCTCCTGTCAACAGTTTTAATTGGACTTATGCTGACTGTGTAGCAATAAAATGTTGCTGCTGCGTTGACTATGCATTTCTGTGATGCCAGGTCTGGGAGGCAAAAGGCACTAAGGGTGCACAGCACCTTGCTAGCTGTTGCAGAGCCCACTGAGGTCAAGAGGCTTTTTTCTAGTGGTCTCTATGGAGCTTGAATTAGGCAGTATGGTTCTGGCCAGAAGCCTTCACTACATCCAATCATCCTTCAAAAATAATGGGATACAACTTCCTCTTTGAACATGTTAGACATAGAACAGCAAACTACATAACAAGTCCACGCTTTTTGCTCAGGCACTTTAGACCAGCTCTGCTAAGGTTGTGCTGGAGGGTACAAGAGCAGAAATTAGTTTCATAGATTAGATTTTCACCTCCCTAATTTGAAGAGTGATCCTTCAGTTTCATTATTTTCTATTAGATGATCAACTCTGGGAGCAATATGCACTTACCTGGCCAGCTACAGCAAAGCCACCCTAGTAAAGGTGTGGGGGTTTTGGCTTTTGTTTAAGAAATGTAAAGCTACATTGACTTGTTCTGCGGTAACGGTGAGAAAAAGTGGTTGGATTCTTTCAAGGTTGCCCTGAGAACAAATTACTATCTCTTTGAATCACAGAACTGTTTTTCTCCTGCTATTTTAATCTGATTTTTTTTCAATGTTACATTTAAGCTGATAGATACTTTTGTTCTGTCGTTTAGTCCTCTCACGTTCTGTTTTCCCTCTAGCCCATTTCTTCTGCATTTTCCTGTAACTTTGATAACTTACATTTTATTTGCAGCCACTTAAAAATTGTTTTCACTGCAAATAAGGGGCATAGGGAAATAAATTAGTTTCATCCTTGTATCACAGAAATAATTCTCATGTCCTGTACTAAATTCACGTATCATTTCAAATAATAAATATGATTACTGAATGACAAATAAACTGACAGGTGCTTAGGAAAGGATTGCTTTACACTTTCTACCATTTTATTTATATCACTACACAGAAAAAGGTATTGGCAGTATCCAGAAATTCTTAATAAATTCAGGATCTAATTACTTTTCCATTTATATTACTTCACTTCTCTCCCTTGCTTTCTGAAATACAGCTGATATATGCTGGCTGGAGTTGTTTTCGCCCATTCAAATTCAGTCACAACACTCACTAACTTCACAAAGTAAAATTATATGAAACCTCTGCCAAGATGTCAAACAATCAAGCACAGAAAAATAACAAATTAAATAAGTATGTGCATGAGAGTGAGAGACAATCTTGCAGAAGACTCTTGAATATTTTATTATATAAAGGAGAAAAAAAACTAACAGAAAACAAAATGGAAAAAAGTGAAATCTAAACCACACATTTTTACAGCCAAGAAAATACTTATTAAGTTCTCCAGCTGAAGATTCTATTCAATTTTTTTAAAAAGGGTTTAAAATTCAATAATAATTCTGATTATTTTTTAGTTGGAATGTTTCTGCAAGGGAGTGAGAAAGAGTCTAGAGCTGCCAGCAGCTGACATTTAAGATTACACCTGAAACACAAGCCGTTTAAAATTAAGAACCTTCTCTGCTACGTTCAGTTTGCTTTGCACTGGTCTGATGTGATTTTCTTAACCATCTTTCTGTATGAGGATATCTTGTGCTTTCTGGTGTATTCCCTTTGCCTCTACATCCTTTTCCAAAACATAGAAGATGTTGCATTTTTATACCCCATAATGAAAACTAATTTTGAAATCTCAGAATTCATCACAGAATATTGTTCTTTTCAGTAACTTTATGTGCTTTCACAGATGTAGCAAACAAAGCTCAGGAATAAATCTGATTGATAGAAAATTAAGTAGGACATTGTGAAGGGTTAGTGCAACTTACTCATCCTGGTTAAGTAACTGACAAAAAAGTATTGAAAGACGTTTAAAGGATGTGGTGTGCTATGTACGCTAAAAGCTTCTCATCCTTGGCTAATGTAATAAGAGCTTCCCCTTGTTTTGTTTTCTTGGTTTTTTCTCTGAAATTAAAAGGTGCTTCATACTGCTTAACAGAGTTACAGGGGCCACCTGTAACACCAAAGTGGTACAAGACTTCAGTTTGTACCCATCTTTTTACATTCATGCCTGAAAATAATGTTCCAACAATTTTCTTTTCCAATGAAATTGCTATTAAATTGGTATTAGATGGAGTAAAGTCACTTGTAATTACAATCCTCCAGAACTGGAGACTTGAAGTTGTACAAATAGAACCGTGTTACTCCTGCAAACACTACAGGAGTTAGTCAAGAAAGAGAGAGGGGGAGAAAAGGCCTGGAGATGAGACGCAGTGGCTCAGAACTCTAATTAAAATGTATGAGCATGTGTTTACACAAAATTTCCAAAAGCTCTATCAGTCCTCTAAAAAGACGAGTATGTGTGTCAGGTATGACTGAAAGAAGTTGAATGCAGTGTTTCTCTTGAGGCTTTCTTCAACCTTCCCTACCTTCCAGACTGTTTCTTAGACTCACACATCATGCGAATCTCTGCAACGCCAAATGATACAAGGCAGAGCTTCTCATGCTCAGTAGCCCTTAGAGTGCTGGACTGATTGAATAAACTGTTTAAACATAGGCTTAATGCAACTGCTAGAGCCTGCAGTGGTTTAGTCAAAGATAGTTCAGAAAAACAGCCACTATGTTCTGCTCTGCAGACATACATACTTTCTACCTAAAGCAATGTTTCTGTTCCAGTACCCGGGCTCCCCTTGTGCATACACACAGTAAACTCAAGTAGCACAAGTGGACTACTTAATAATAATTGTGGGGAAAAACATGGTGGAATACTTACTATACAAGGAAACAAATGTTAGGAAATTTAGAGCAGACACTGCTTATTTTTGTGTCTTTATTTTGTTTTTAAAATATTTTAAACCTGGTAAAAGCAATGATCTAAACATGAAGTATCTATCTGCATTATGGAATATTTCCAAAAAGTAATTGTATTTGTCTGGTCATTTTGTGTATGGAACAGTTTCTGTGACTACCTTGAGCTGTTTTAATAGCTGGATAATCTTGTACATATCAGCTGCAGTGCATATTAACATATCTATTTGTATTGATTCTGGCTTGTATTATTGAAGACATCCAGTTTATAACAAGGCTAATGAAAGTACTGCTTGGTCCCAAGTTTCCATTACAAGCCCCACCACTTCTCTCGATAGTATCTGGAATAAATGCCTTCTCCGTAAATCCTGGGTTTATTCAAGGCAACTAAGGGCACTGAGCACCTTGCAGAACAGGACTTCAGTATGTGTTGTGGTTCAGAAATAGTTCTTAAAATTCTGCTGTCATCTTTGTAGAAAGCATCTAGCATATAAGAAAAATGTCCCAATTCTTATTCTCAGGCAGACTTTACACAGCCAAAGTGCAAGCAACGTTTTCTGCCCTATTTCCTCTAAAATTTTATCATAAATCATAAATAGCAGTAGACGGATGTTCATCAGTCCCTGTTTCCTCTGAAAATAAAAGTGTTTGCCTCTCAACATCTGTGTGCAGCTGTGTGCAGAAGGTACAGAGAAGAGTAAGGAACGGAACAGGTGGTACCGGAGAACTAGCAAACCACATGTGTTAGATACAGATTTGCAAAATAGATCATTTTCTCAGTGTGCACTGCAGAGTCTGCAAACTGATTTATCCAAGCTGTTGATATGGCTAGAGTACCTAGTGTTCAATCCTGTTCAAAATCCTGCCATTTAAAAACCTACAAGTAGGCAGACTGCTAGAAAATGAGATTATCAGAGTTGAAGCTAGTTTTCTGAACACAGCAGAGTGCATACAGAATATGATTTAAATAAGTTTCCCATATGGACACAGAAAATGTACATTTTATTTCCTGGATAATTGTTTTTCATCCACTTAAAGCACTCATGTGGCTGAAGAAGGGCATAACTTATTTAGGCTTTTAAAAGTGTACGTTATACAGTTCTTTCCTACAGAGTGTGCCTGTATACAAGTGGTGTGCAAAGCCTTTTCTTCTTTCTGCAGTTCTCTAGGTCTTCAAAGTAAAAGGCATTGCCATATGTGTCCTCATATTTGTTGACGAAACTTGATGACAAGCTCTGTAATGCCATAGATAGAAAGAAACAGCCTAGGCATAGCAAGATAAAGAGATTAGTGCTTTGGTTCCTTTTAGATCAGAAGTTCTAAATTGTGATTTTAGGAACTGGAAGGTGAAGTGAGTAATGGTCTGAGTTTGGTGACCCAGAGTAGGTCCAGACAAACACAAACGATCTTAAGTTCGAATAATTTTTAGACTTTTTCAGACTTTTACATTTTTTTGGTTTTTCATAGCTCACATGAAAATCCAAAGAAGACAAAATCTTCCAAGTGGCATTTTATTATTTTCCCTGTCCTTCCCAACTGATACATAATTTCTATATGTATATAAAAGTAGAGAAGACTGCAAAAGGCTTGCACCCAAGCCAAGGGACTTTTCTGAAGAATAAATATGATTAGATTCATCAATAAAACACTTAGCTTAAGAAGTTTCTGGAGCTGAAAAAAGGGAGGAAGAACAGTCACAATATCTCATTTAATTTCATTTCCCTACTCCCATCCCACTTAGTGGTGGAGAGCTGTCAACCCTTTTACCTTCACAGGTGGACAGTTCATTCCTGCATCATCCATGCTGGTGATGTCCTTTCTGATGCACATTTATGTCCTTTTTCAAGGTTCTGGTCATGCTATTTCATATTTCTCCTTTGTCATCCGTGTAACCTTATTGTAGCATCCTCCAGAAATGCTTGCAAAGTTTAAAATAGAATATATATGCTCTAGCAAAAATGTTGGTATTTGTTGCCTTTCCTCCTTGGGCTGTTTATTCTATTGCCTTCTGTAGTCCTTATAGCTCCAAACTGTCTAAGGAAAAAGCATATAGCCTTTGGAAGAGTCAGAAATACAGGTTTATATATAAATATATATGTATGCAAATTGTACATACTTACAGTATATGTAGAGATACATACATGAAGATTTACCAAGATCATCAGTACTTTTTCTGAAGAAAACTTTACTGTTTTCTGCCTTTGCCATTTTCTTCCACAGCTTATAGTCTTTCTAGATAACTTGCTTGCATGTTCTTTAAAGCAGCAAAACAAGGACAGTTTTTCATTTAGATATGTTTCAGAACACAACACTGATTCTGACATCAGTATTTCAATACTATTGGCAAGACCGGTGTGTTGCAAACATCAAACAATCCCCTAAACATAAGTGTTTTGCAGCCATGCTGAATGACATACATGTAAAACTCTGTATAAAGATCCACAGGTCTAAGCACAGTTGAGTACTAGAACTCATTTTTCACAGAGCCCTGCAAAACCAGAATAAATATTTTTATTTTATTTTTGTTTTAATTTTTCAACAAGAAACTTTAAATTTATCAGAATGTGCACTCCAGGCCCCTGTGTACTACCTTATTTTCCCCAGCCTCAGAGGCTGTGACATGGTTTGGGATTAGTTAACCTGCAAATGAAATTCTGCAAAGAAACAGAAGTCATACTGCAAAAATACTTTAGAATAGCTTTCGTCTATGATCTCAACTAGTGATAACTGAAAATTTCAACACTGCTTAGATGATGGCTTTATCAACAACATGAGGAATTATGAGATTTTTCAGGCAGATACCACTGTAGGCTGCAAGAAGTCTTTGAGTCCTCAACTCCTCTCGCACTGAGGGCTGCTGGGATGCTTTCTCTCACAGTTCTTCCATACCACAGTACAGCCAGCAAAAAATCCCTCATGAAGACAGCATGCATTTTTTTGTTACTTTCAATTCTGTCTAAAGGCTTACTAGTCCTATTTCTCTGGAAAACACCCTCCTCTTACCTGCCTAAAGCTCTTTCTTCCAACCAAGACTGCTTCCTACATTAAGGTTTCTCACAAAACACATGAACACATTTTCTTTTGCCTTTAACAAAGAGAACTTTGAATAGGTTTCTATAGAGTCTGATTTACCATCAATAAAAGTAGCATGGTCAAAATGTAGTCATAGGTTTATTGCATTACTGCATGATTTAGATCATTTCTACATGCAAAATACTTACAGTTAGGTGGGCAAGAATTTGTTGTTCTTGGGGAATTGCTCTAAACATAAGTGAAGAAAAATTTTAGATACTGAGAACATATAGAGACATAGTGTCCACATAACACCAATGAAATCTAGCATAGATTGATAGATGCTAATCTTTATCCTTCACTTAACATTAAATTGAGGAACTTAATTAATAGCTATTTATTTCATACACATAAGTACTGAAGACCTGTTTTATGAATAGTGAAACCCACATAATGTAGTTATAAAAATTGTTTTTACACCAAAACCTAAATGTTGTCCTGGCTCATGCAAATACAAGAAAGGTGGGAAAAGCAGAATAGCGGCAATGTTGGTAATGTTTCTTAATCCATTTTTATTTTCGGTGGATGGATAATACTAATAACTTGAGCATGCTGGTTTATACCCTGAAAGAGTACATACTGCTGATCCTACTGTAGACCTGGAGAATAATTCCTTCCAGTCACTGATGTATGACCGGAACCTGTGACTACATTTTGACAGTGCTACTTTTATTGATAGTAAATCAGACTCTATAGAAACCTATTCAGATTTCTCTTTATTAAAGGCAAAACAAAATGTGTTCATGAGTTTTGTTAGCTTCTTGGTGGTCTAGTGAATACAATGTAGAAGAGGATAGTGTCTGCTGTTCTGAACATAAAGGTCTATACTAGCAATCTGCTATACAGATGAATACATACATCAAAAAATGCCTAACCGTGCAATATTGAAGCTTTTCGCCTCTTGTGCCATAAAATCTAAACCAGATAATGAGGGATTGAAAGAGATAGCTTGCTTGTTCTTTCACTTGCAGAATGATTCTTTAGTTTTTTATTTACCAATGAGATATCAAGTGACTATTAAAAAAAAAAAATCAGACATAATTTTAATATATATTTTCATTGATCCTACCTGTTAAGTAAGAACTTTTGTGGTTTTGTCATTGAAGCACTAATTTGGCTTTTATTCTTAGACGAAAGATATGTCAGTGTTTAAATTTAGTCACTTCCCAGATTAAATTAGGTGTCAGATCATGCCATGATCTACAATCCATGTAACGCCACCGCATGAACTAAGGCTGCTTGCTACGCAGAAATGCCAGGATTTGATCCCGTAAATTGCTTTATGTAATGTTCAGCTAGAAGATGGTGCTAAAAGGAATTCTGTTATTAACCCTTTTTCTAAAAAGGTTGAAAATCATAAAGCACTATCAAATATGAGGCAGTATGTCTAAATATAAGTGGGACCTGCTCCATGTACATTTAAAGCCAAATAACAAAATCCTTTTCCACCATGGACAAAGCAAGTTCCTGAATTTCAGTATGCCCCACTTGCCCTGTGCACTCATAATAACTTAATCAGTGATCAGGGTGCATAAACAGTGAATAATGGTGCACTTTATATCTAATGTCCCTAGCTGAAGTGATGACAGAAGGGGAAACGAAATGCACGTACTACAGAAGGAACAGGACCCAGCTTTCTTTACTAGATTTACACCAGGTATAAATAACTGGTCTGATGTAATTAAAAAAACATGAAGATCAAAATATGCAAATGACAGTGCAAAAATTTGTTGTATACACACACACACAGAACAAAAAATTATTATTTATGTGATTAGTAAATTAATTACAAACACTACATAGCCTGTGTGAATTCATCTCTGAACTACCAAACACTGTTTTATCAAAAAAGTAGAAATGCAAACATCCACAAAGAAGAGAATAGAGAGAGAAAAAAAGATGGGTTGAGAAGTCAGCCCTCTGGAAGATCTGTATTCAACGATTCTACATACAGAAGCATCTTTAAACCTTCCTTCCTAGAGTGTGAAAGTCTCAACAGTATTCTTGGAGACCAAACATAGAACAAAGTTGGTGTTTCACAGCAAAATCAGAAAAGCAAAGATTTCTTCATTGCAATTCACATTTCGAAGACAATTTTTGTCTCTGTATCTTGTAAAAAGCTTTCTATACACTTCAGAATAAAAAGGGAAACAAAAAAACAATTAAATACTTAACAGCAAACAAGGAGATACTATATTCGTAATTGTAATGGAATTTACAATTTACATGTTTCTTCCCTACATAAGATAGCATAAATTTTGACTCAACAACAGAGGAAAAGTCTTTCTTTCTCCACGATTAAAAAACAATCCAGAAATTGATTCCATATTTTTAAATTAATTAGAAGACCATAGGGTTGATCCCAGGCCATTTCATACCACCAAGGATGACAGGAGTTCTCCAGCCCAAACCCCTGCCTAGACCAGGTGGCTCAGAGTTTTATCCCATGGGGGCTGGAAACCCTCCAAGGAGGGAGATGGCACCAGCTCCCCAGGCCCTGGCCCCGCTGGCCTGCCATTCTCAGGGGGAAAATTTTTCCTGTATCTTCAGCCTCTTTGGCCCTGCTCAGCTTGCTTCTGGACAGGACTCAGGACCTTCTCCCCAGAGCTGCCCCTGGCCCCACTGACATCACTGCCAGGGCTTTGCCTGCCTGAGGCAGGGCTGCACAGTGCTCCTGCCTCACGTGCAGGGAGGTCCCAGTCCAAGTGAAAGACAAGCCCTGCCTTCACACCTGTTGGCCAATTCCAAGGATTGAATATTTTTTTTTATGAATTGTTTAATGAGTTGTGCGTGTTGCCTCAAATATTTAGCAATTTTTCATGGCCTGTAATACACCACGAATTATGTGTATATGAACTTCAGAAGAACTTAATTCTTGCAAATAAAAGGTATTTGGCTATCTGTCCTGTCAGCTAGCTAGCATGACTTCTTTTCCCAGAAGTATAGCCTCTGATACACCTGATGTTGGCAATGCCAACAGCCTGGCAGTGTGACGTTATTTCTATGAGAGACACACCTGCAAGATGGCATTGTGCTAACACAAGTGGACATGAAGTTATGAATCTGTTTTTTTTCTGTTTAAGTAGCTGACTGTTCTGTTGCAGACTGCAAATATTCAGATAAATTTCCAGGCCCTCTCTGTGAACTATTTTATCTGCTGAAAATTCCCCCAAAGCACATAGTACCACTCTCTCCAGTTCTCAGCAGCTGTGCAGAAAATCCAGAGAGAAAATGGAAGTAGAGATGGAAAGGAAGTTGGACTGGAGGGATGTGGGGAGGAACAACCTGTTCTTCTGCCTTCTTTTTTTTAATTATTACTAATTAAAAGACAAAAATGGCAATATATTACAAATGCAGGTGGCAGTTATTTTCCATGTGCATGAGTTAATATCAGTAGCACTAGATCTTAGCCATAGTCACTGTTTTTCTGTAACTCCAAACAGGCTAAGCCTTGAAATCTTCTGGTTGTCTCGTTAAGGAGTCTCTATTAAGGAACTGTAAAACAATTTGCATTACTTAATCGTCTGAATCCAGATGAGGCTGTAATCAATTCCAGCCATTAACTGTGGGTGCATAATATAACAAGAAGCCTAATATGTTCAATTAAGTCAGGTGGGTCACTATATCTTTTCTATCATAGTCAAAAATTTATAAAAATAGCCTAACAAGTTAGATACCACATTACACAAACAGCTTATTTTTTAGGAAAACAAATTATTTTGGTACTTGGTAGCCTGCAATACAGAAGGACCTCAGTAAATCCATTCTCAGGGTTAAGGCATGGAGAATTTGGCTGTAGACTAAGCTGCAAGTTTACAAGGAAAATTAAAGGAAATTCAGGGCAAATTGTCCAGCCTATAGGCAAATATTCAAATATAATGTGATGTGGTTGCACTGATAAGGAGCACAACCCTTTTCCTCTTCCTACTCTTTCAAACAGAGATGCATTTTATCAGCTTCATTTCCAGTAAAAACAGGATATTGAGACATTTGGGAAGACCAATACACAACACAATATAGTTACATACAATGTTCCTGAGTGAGGAGTGGCATCCAACTGCGAGTGTTTAAGTAGCAAGCACCTAGCACTTTTTGAAAAATGTACCCATTTGTTAATGTCTCCAGCTGAAAATACAAAGTTTTATTAAACTAGCTTATAGAATCAGGTAAATGGAGACACATAAAACAAGGAAAATATGATTTTTTGAAACAAATACCTCTGAAATTCAGCATACTTCAGGGAAAAAAATAAAGATATAATTTCAACTTCAAAAGGACATAGCATAAAACCATTTTATGCTCAAAATACGCAATACTACTTTTCCAAATCATTCCAACCTGTGGATCCAGAAAAGTCTCAGATGAGACTCGCATATGACAAACCGCACAGGTATAAAAGTATTTGTCTTTTTGTCCTTTACCAGTAACTTTTAGAGCAAATGAGGCAACCAAAATACACTGAAGTGTTACACGTAGCAAAGTCAGTTTTGTTCATTAGAGGAAAATTGATATTTCACTCTTTCAAACCAGTGGAAATAAACTCGACAGCTGAATGACAAACTGAAAGGTAACCTGTTGCTAAAACAGAAGAATGTGATTTGGTGAGCTTTGTATTTGATCCACAGAGAATTTCAATAAATCTTTAAAATCAAATTATTTCTTAATTCAAATGCATGTAGAAGATTCTTACCTGTTTTATTTATGCTATTCAACTCACAATGAGATCATGTATTATTGAGATGTTACTCAATTCCTGGTTAAGATACAGCCCAAATCATAACAACAAACACAGCAGCAGAACTACAGGCTAAAGAACAGGAAACGGTGATCGCGCAGAGAAGCAGGTGGCACATGGCTGAAGGAGTACTGTATTCTATACAGTATAGATATAATTTGGTTTATAAGTATCACATTAATATGATGCACATGCAAATTAAAGTAATTAATATATATTTATAAATTATGAGGAAAGGTGTAAAAAGTAAAAAAAGACTTTGAATCGATCTGGTGTGTTTGCCACTTTAGATTTGAGATGGGGACAGAGCACTTAGAAATCATGCTGTACCAAACCTGTTTTCCATGTTGTATAAATTTATTGCTCTACTAAATGTCATGAATTTATCATTATTACTTTTTAATTGATATTTGGGTAGTTCAGCTGCCTTCAAGAAAAAACAAACCATGCTTTTGAGCAAAACTCAATATTTGATGCTGTCTGGCAAGTCTACAGTGAAACATTTCAGACGGTAGTTGGTCTTAAATGTAATTTCTGACATTAATGGTACAGGGCTACAGCTGTAGCAGTGGACTTCCCTCTCTCCTCCTCTTGTATTCACCTATCTACTCCTTTCTGTGCCACAATTTCCTAGCTTCATCTTCTTAGTTCACCTTTCATGTAAGTGTATTTATTAGCTTTTTACAGGTTGTTGTGGTTTGAGCCCAGCCAGCCAGCAACAAAGCACCCTGCAGCTGCTCACTCACCCCTACCTGGTCCTCTGAGGGATGAGGAGGAGAAAATACAACCAAAAGGGCTTCAGGATCACGACAACGGACAGGGAGGACTCACCAGTTATGGTCAAGGGCAAAACACAGACGCAACTTGGGGATAACAACATATATTTAATACAAAACAATCACCACCATCAAGGATAAGGAGAGATACAACCACGTCTTAAATACAACACACCTTCCCCCCATTCCTCCTACCCTCCCGGTCTCAGCTCTGCTCCCTCTTCCCCCCCAGCAGTGCAGGGGCAGGGAATGGGGGTCACAGTCCGTCCGGCACAAGGTGTCCCGGCTGCTCCTTCCCCCTCAGGGAGAGGGGCCCTCGCAGCCCTCCCCTGCCCCACCGCGGGGTCCCTCTCCCGGCAGACAGCCCTCCGCCCACTGCCCCAACGCGAGTCCTTCCCGCGGGGCCGCAGCTCCCCAGAACCCCCCGGGGCGGGTCCCTCCCGGGGCTGCCGCCCTCCCACCGACGGGCGGCTCCAGCGCGGGCTGCCTCGGAGCCACGGCTGCTCCGGGCCCGGCCCCTGCTCCTCCGGCCCGGGGCCCTCCGCGGGCTGCAGGGCGACCTCTGGGCCACCGCTGGGCTCCAGGGGCTGCAGGGGCTCAGCCGCCACCCCATCGCGGGCCGCAGGGGAGCCTCTGCTCCGGCACAGCTCCCCCTCTCCTTCCTCACTGACCCGGATGACCTCAGGGTTGTCTCTCTCACATCCCCCTCCTCTTCTCTGTTCACCAACACTGACAGAGAAAACAAAGCAGAGAATCAACAGGTTTCTTCACTCCTAAATAGTTATTCGCAGAGGCACCATTGGTCTGGCCTTGCCCAGAGGCGGGTCTGAAATTGGAGCCAGGGGGGCTTCTCGAAGCCTCTTACAGGAACCACCTCTGTAGCCCCCTCCCCCGCTACCAAAACCCCACCAGACACCAAAGCACCACACAGGTTCAGCTTTGAAGAATGCTAGGAAAAAATAAAGGCGATAAGGGGAAAAATTCTTTACCACTAATCTACAATGTATATGTGCTATGAAGAGTCCTTGATCTACCTGGGTCTTTAACTGGTCTTCTTCATGAATACTGTACACAATTATTTTTAGTGCAAAAGTTGCCAAAGTGCACTCTTGTTCACAGGTACAACTAGTCATCCATTAACTCATCTGACATTCTAAAAACAGGTATTTTTTTCCATATTTAGTATTTCAGCTGAATTTTAAAGCCATGATCAACTTAGACTTCAAAATTTCAAAAAAATGAGGAACAGTATTTTCAGAAATGATAAAAAAAAATCTGTTTTCATACAATGCACGGTTCTGCTTTGAAGTTTTCTACAACAGAATGTCACCGAGGTAAAAAAAAAAAAAAAAAAACCAAAAAAAAACCTGAGGATTGAGGATTTATGTGGCCAACAAGATAAGCAAGCAAAACTGAAGTTAATGAGGAAAAGGTCTCTGTGCTTTCCACTAATAGGTCTGGAACTGACTGCTGCCAGAGGCAAGATATTAGACAAGTAAATCCTCAATTACACAATATGGCTTACTACTTAAATCTTGTGATACTCTTTCTATTCTCTTGACTGCCATAAAGGGACAAGTACTTTGTCAGCAGGTTGTCATCTGTGTTATCACTGGACCACGTGTTCTCATTGTAAAACTCTAGAAATATCTGGAATGCCAAGACACTTGTAGACTTGAGTCCTTCTTAATGACAACAACATGCAGAAACTGGTAATGGTGTGTGGTAGAGTAACAGAAGATTGGTGAGGAGGATAGCAAACACGCTCAAATGACTTGCAGCTGGGATGTCGAAAAACACATATATCACACTAATTGTTGTTTAGTTCTGTGTGTTTGGCAAGTAGAATATCTATAGGATAATGTAGGCCTGTGCAAGGCACCTTATCGAACACACTTGAGATTCCTGCCCTGCTGTGGGAAAGATCAAAGCACAGTGGAAAAATAGGCCTGAAAAGTCCCTGTTATAACAGGCAAAAAGCGGTAGGGCTGGTAGCTTTTTGCTCGCTAGCAGGACCGAGCTCCGCGGTGCCTGTATCCTCACTTATGTGTCTCTGCCTGGGTGATGTTGCGGAGATCCCTCGGATCACAAGGTAACGAGAATAAATTTACTCTTTGCATTTCATCTGTGATTTGTGGTTTTTTTGGAGTCCTGCCTGTGTTGGCTCACACACAGTGTTAAGAGCATTAGAACAAAAAAGATCTTCCAGGTGCCTTGTAAAGGCCAGAATATCCTGCGTGAAATTACAAAACTGACTTGTGGCCATCAAGCAGTCCCACCTGCCCTGTTTGACTCCTGTTAGATATGCAGATAACTTGAGTAGCAAGCCTGGAAGCAGATGAAACTGATACATGTCTTATCAGCGCTTATTTCCATCTCAGTGCACGGAATTTGCCATACACCAAAGCACTTATTTGGGACATGGGAAACCCATCACTCCTTTCTGCCATCCAAAGCAGATATTGAATGAAGTTTTCCCAATTTTCTACAGAATTCCCCAAGCACAAGTATAGAGAGTTATTCCTATTTTTCTGTCCTCTGGTTCATTGAATATTTAATTTTATTTTCCAATTGGAAAATCTTCAACAGGTGATGTTAAAGAAAGATGACCCAAGGAGTGTTCCAAAAAGCTAAGGGATTTCTGAATTCAGAGAGCAGAATTTGAACCCCAAACTTCCATGCTTCATTAGGCCCTGAGATATGTCCAAGGGAGGATGATTTTTTTTCCCCATTTTTCTTTTCGAATAATGCAGAAAATTCTTTTCACATTACAGCTTTCCATCTTATGTTCCAGCAGATACTTCTTTTAATTTACATAAAATCTTGGACCTCTTACCAAGGTATCTTGTTTTTTTACCTGCCTGCTCATTATTCAGTCTTTTGGGGGGAGGAGGCTGCTGCCTTGTTTCCTTTTCCTTTACTTTTCTTAAATATTTATTTTTCTGGGCTCCAGATGACAAGAGATCTCCAGCATGAATTTTAAAGTTGTTAGAAATAACCCTGTTTTGTCACTTTATTTATTTTTTTAATACAAAATCTGACTTTGTGATGTAGAATAACTGTCTTTCTTTCTTTCTCTAACAGTCCGATGAAAGAGTAATGCATACAAACCATCTTTGTGTTTAAAACTTTTGAATAAAACATGCTAACCTTGTCATACTAAGTGACATACAGAAATGTCATAATTGTTTGCCTGGGACAAATAATCCATATACTTCATGTATAATTCATCTGATCTTTAAGAATGTTTAACAGTATTAAGTTTAGATAAATTTCAATGGTATGGTGCACCAAAATCCCGTTATCAATTTACATATGTGCCTCATCAATTTAAGTTCGCATCTATCTATCTCTACATCTATGTTAACCCTGACAGGTTTGGAGGTTGTTCTTATTTTATAGTACACAGGCACTAACACTGCCAAAATTGTATCATTGAGTTTTCTCCTTGTGACCTTCTCTTTACCATTCTGAACTTGAGAACCTACAATAAACCAAGGTTGTACATCCATCAGAGTGGCATTAGCTGCGGGCACACATATCTAGTAGTAGCTTGTCTGAGGGCCGTTGGATTCTGAAAAGGGATTGAAATACTAGTCTAGATAAGATGTAAATCCCTCCCCAAATAAGATTCCAATCTTTTTCTAAATCTTCCTGTCCATCAAACTTGAAAAAGAACAAATGTGAAAACAAAGGCTGTTGAGTGGCAGGGAGAAGGGAAAATACTTTATAGTAAAATGCACATGCGCACACACACACACTCACACATGTAGTCCTGCTGCCACTTCTCAGCCTCAGAAGGGAAAAGATGTGGTCTTGGTAGCTTTTAAAGTATCACTTTTGAGAAAAGTGCAAGCCCTGTACTGTCCAATTTGCATCAACTCAGTAGAAACACTTAGAGGGCTGTAATATGTAAGAATCAGGAACACAAGAGTCATGTTCAGACATTTCTAAAATGCAGTGATTTTTTTCCCTTAAGACATGCAGTATAATTTTAGTAAAAAAGGCTTGCACAATGCAAATACGAAAGAAAATTAAATCTATCTTAAGGTTTTATGTGGCAGCACCAGACAATAGTAAATAGGTTCTCTTTCTTCTAGTGCTTTAACAAGTTTGCATGATGAATACAGCAGGTACTTTCAATCTAAAATTCGTGCACAGGCGTAAGGAGAGGCTGACAAGTGCGATGGAATCTCTGCTGTGGCAAACAAAATTTTTCCTAAAATTATTTTTCCCCAAATAGCTTTCGAACTTGTCGAAATCTTGCTGCCTCATCATGTTTCTATTTCCTTGATGAGGAAACAAAAGCAATAGAATATTGCAAACAAACAAACAAAAAGCAACAAAATGCAAATCTGCAAAGAAGCACTGCCTGGTGTCTTCACAGATTTTTATTGCTGTTTTCTAGATGGAGAAAATACAGCCCAAATGAACAAATCCAAAGGGTTGTACCTCCAGGTAGAGCCCTTTAGAGAGCAGGGACCTGGTATACGAATGAAGTTCCTATCTCTAACCATAAAACACCTCAAAGCAGCATGAAGTATGTTGTATTGTACTAAAGTGCATTCTGCTGCTATTTAAATGAACAAAGAAAAATTACAAAAATATACAGCATTCTGTTGTTGGAGTTTTTTCCATGCTAACAAAAAGAGTATTGGCATTTTTCTGGGCAGATTGACTTAGCGTTTGGCATTAATTTCATTCAGAAATTCATAGTCGTGTACAGGAAAATCCTAATATCTCTTTTGGCATGACGCTATCTTTTCCATTACACAGAGTCAACAGCCCAGTTTTGAAACACTTTTCCAAAATATTTACCACACCAGTGCCAGCAGATGAGCAGGAACTGGAAGGTTACAAGTACAACTATAGATGAAGAAGCAGTATTTACTATCATTTCCTCCACGGAAAAAAATCCCTAGTTTTTAATAAATTTGTACCTTAGCAAACTAGTTAAGCAAGTCACGCAATCTGTTTAACAGAGTGAGAAAGAGGGAGACAGAATAAGGATTATTCCCATATGTTTCCTCTTTCCTGCGCATTTCTTTTCTATCTTCTGCCCATGAATGACCACACCTGCATTTGAAACACAGCTGTAAGCTGTTGAGAGATTTGTTACATTTCTATTGTGGCATATCTAAGAGTGTCAAAGAGTATGGAGGTCAATGCCAACTAGAAATCTGCATGAAAGGCTTCAGAATTATCTGTATTCTAGATAGTGGAATAATCCAACCTATCTCCGATAGTCTTAAGTATATAAAGATCAGCAAGATAGTAATTTTCTATGCTTCTTTCAAAAATTTATTTTCGTGTGCAGGCAGGATACATGAAGGCTGAAAGCAACCCTACTACCTCTAAATTATGGTACTGGGAGTTGCTGATCTGTGCAATCCCAAAACTAGAAGGTGAAAGAGCGAGAGTATTTCTGTGTATAAATTTAGATGGGACTACAAGTCTGTTTAGGGCATCTGCAGGCATATAAACAGAGATGGGAGATGGCTCCTACTTTTTGTACAAAGTCTGATACTGACCTTGGATTTCCTCTTCCCCTAGTGTATCAAAGCCTGCTTAGTGCACGGGGTACAAAACCATGTCTGTTATTACAAAACCAGGAAAGAATAGCTATGGGGTTAAATTAACAACTGTAAGGACTTTCAAATCTTTAATTCAAGACTTCAAACATTATGTCCAGAATAAAAAATGATTTATTTCAATTGAGATCACCTTACCTGTCTGAACTTGAGCATACTAAAAAATGCAACTCTGAGCAGAGTAAACTACTATACCTTCTCATTTAGCAGTCACATCCAAGTTAAAAGTTGTAGAAATACTCAAGAAAGCAGCAAACATTGTGATAATAAAAAATTCTAAGGAAGATGTTTTTCTACAATAAATAACTAAGATACAGAAAACTAAATTAAACAAATTTATTTTCTTTTTTCACCTTACTTTCTATGTCTTGCCTATCTTAAACTACCTAATCTGCTGGACTGTTTTATTTTTGTCACCAGTAACACACTTTTCCACAGCAGAACAATAGCGGATAACAAAGGTCAGCTTATTATAAAATGCTAAGACCATTGTCAACATTGCTACTCAGCAGAGATGTTTTGGATGGGCTAGATTTCCTTTTTAAAGAAATCATGTTCTGGTTCTCTGTCAGAAGAAATCTCAGACATTCAACTGCTATATTCATTCTTCATTGGATCTTTCCTTTAGCAATTTAGTAACGGTGGCAAGCATTATGAATAACAATGTGTTAATAAATTTTGATTGAAACACTCAGGATAAAATTATTGTCCCCTGAATTTAGAGTTACATTCAAAAATAAAAGTTAGAAATAGAGGGAAATTTTTTTCATTAATTTTAATGTTAATGGTAATAAATCCTTCCTGACAATACGCCATAATCACTGCATCCTTGAAAATTAGCTTTCTGTGTACAGGAGCATCATGTGAAATATTTACTTATGGAAACTCAGCTTCCGTAATATTAATACAAGCAAACAAAAAGTGGATGGCTGAATCAAACTTAAGAATAGGAAAATACAAACTCTACTATTGAGTTTTCACTCTGTGTTTTAGGCAGGGCTATAAAGTAAAACCAAGCTTTTCAATTTTCTTGAACTTTTTGTGGTGCTGGCAAAAACAAAGTTGAAAGCAGAAGACTATTTTTTCAAGTAATATGGTTAGCAATATACACATATACCATGCAAAGAAGATTTAAGGACTTTATTTTTTTCAGAAAACAATGCTGTGGTGAATTTTAAACAAAATACTCTTTTTTCTCTAGGGATTATTACTCATAGTACTTCTGTACCTTCCCTATCAGCACCATTACAGAACACAAGAGTGCACTATGTACATCCAGGTAGAAGTGTACTTTCTTGCCCGTGGGAGAAAGCAAAACAATTATAGTGTGCTTTTTTTTTCTTTGTCTCATTCACATTACTCATCAGTTTGCATGCGTAAAAGTACAAACAAATTAGCAAGAATTCCCTTAAAGAAATTAATGAGAAAGGGACAAAGATAAACCAGGAAGGAATAATTATGCTTCTGCTTTCACCTTTTCAGACAGAACAACTTAACAGCCCCGAAACTTTTCCAGTCTGTAAGGATCAACATGAGAAATTAATCTGAGGAAAATTATCTTTTTCTCTCTTTCTCCTGCAGCTGCAATCACCATTGGAAATCACTGCACTAGACAACAGTAAAAAGGAGAGAAAGGAGCTGTAATATGTAAAGGATGCAGCAAAGAACTGGTGCAATGATGAGCACTGCATCTTGAGATGGATCCTGAGATATTGGGAGTTCAGGTAAGGTCATATTTTGTGTCACAAGCAGCCTGGATAACTGGAAAGATGCTACCATACAGGCTTTTCCATAGCCAACTCTTGACATGTATACTTTTTGGTTTAAAAGTATAGAAATCTCAGAGAGGCAAATCCATTTTTGTTACTCATGCAAATATTAACACATTTTCCTCCAAAGGTTGCCCCTCTTTTGAGCCTATTACCCAAAATATTATCTTTGGAATTTCTTGACGAGGTTTAACTTTTCATCTCAAGGCACTATCAAAATATTAAATCTAGTTTCTCAGTATCGGACGGGAACAGGTTGGGGAGAACTATTGCCCTTTACTAGGTGAAATGATAACAAAATTTCTCAGTGCAGTTGTGTAATTCTCAGTCAGATTAATTTTTAATTCTTTAATTTCTTAAAGGGCAGATCTTAAAAGTGTGTTTTTCCATCTTCTACAATACATAAAATTTAAAAATGTCATGATCATCGATCAAATAGCTATAATTACACAAGGGTATGACTTCTGCTCTTGGTTTGAATTCAAATAGCTCAGTGCTGAGTAAGCAACGGTTGGATGAAGAATAGCTGATATCTACTCCTTCAAAAGATATACAGAGCCAGTTAAATTAGTAATGGTCATGACAGATTTCACTAAAAAGAAGAAATATAATTCACATTTGAAAGCATAAATTTATATAACACATATTATACATAGCCCCAAATGCAACAAGAAAACAAATGCACAGACACCTCATATGTTTTTAACGTATGTATACTGTTCCTCTCTTCCAGAATACCAGAGCTCCTGTTTAGTTGTCCATTTTTAAAATTGGGTTGTACCCCTTTACTTGCACTGAGCAGGTTTCTTCAGCTGTTATCTAAGAAGTTTCAATGGTTCCTTTTGTAGAGCTAGACTTAATTTAAATAAAGTTGGTAGGATCTGGTACTCAAACTTATCAATCACACTTATTTCCATTGGTAACAGTAAAGCTTCTAACAACTGTATCTGAAGTTCTATTACTAGCATGATAACATGAGGCATCTGCCATCTCCATCATTTTAAATCTAATAAAAACAAATATCTCAGCTACAGTTAAAACAGTAGTTTACTGGATTATATCTAAGCAGCCAAGAGTGATGCTAAGGAGGAATTCATAGGATCATAGAATGCTTTGGGTTGGAAGGGACCTTAAAGATTATCTAGTTTCAACCCCCCTGCTATCGGCAGGGACACCTTCCACCAGACCACATTGCTCAAAGCCCCATCACACCTGGTCTTCAACACCTCCAGGGAGGGGGTGGCCACAGTTTCTCTGAGCAACCTGTGCCAGTGTCTCACCACCCTCACAGTGAAGAATATCTTCCTAACATCTAATCTAAATCTTTTACTTTGAAACCATTACCCCTTGTCCCATCACCACACTCCCTGATCAAGAGTCCCTCCCCACCTTTCCTGTAGGCCCCCTTTAAGTACTGGTACGCTGCTATAAGTTCTGCCTGGAACCTTCTCCAGGCTGAACAAGTCCAAATCTCTCAGCCTGTCCTCACAGGGGACATGCTCCAGCCCCCTTATCATATTGTGTGATCATCAGAAGGTGATCGGCTTTTTGGGCTGGAAGCGCACATTGCTCGTTCACATTCAGTTTTTCATCCACCAGCACCCCCAAGTCTGTCTCCGCAGGGCTGCTCTCAATGTACTCATCACCCAGCCTGTGTCTGTGCTTGGGATTGCCCTGACCCAGGTGCAGGAGCTTGCACTCGGCCCTGCTGAACTTCATGAGGTTTGCACAGGCCCACCTCTCCAGCCTGTCAGGGTCCCTCTGGATGGTATCCCTTCCCTCTAAGTATCAACCACACAACACAGCTTGTTGTCATCTGCCAACTTGCTGAGAGTGCACTCAATCCTGATGTCCATGTCACTGACAAAGATGTTAAACAGCACCAGTCCCAATACTGACTCTTGAGAAACACCACTTGTCACTGGTTTCCACTTGGACATCAAACAAAAATGTCTCCAGTTTAGAGACAAGGATGCCATATGGGACAGTGTCAAATGCTTTGCACAAGTCCAGGAAGCATGGGTGTAATTATTTTTATACACATTTTGTATCTTAGGCATTAAAAATACATAACTTTTTTTTACACTGAATTCACTATTAAGTGAGGAAGTGTTCATATTGAAGTTTTATTGTTAATAATAAAAGTGATTATTACAAGTCATTAATACAAATATTAAAATGCACATTACACCATGGATTATAAAGTATTTTATAAATAAATATAATTAAATTATGTGTTATCATTATTAATTTAAAATAATATTTAAATTTAAGGGAGTAAATATTACCTTATTTTTTAAATATGGAAAAAAGTCTACTTGAGTGGCCTTTCTAGAAATCCTGCTGAGAATAGACTAGAAGGAGAATGAAAACAGAATACTATGTCCTCCTTAGGACTCTGATCTTATTTTTGACCATCCCAGTAAAAGTAAAAAAAAAAATCTTCACTAAATTTAGTAAGAGACCATTTACCTACTATGCAACACAAACATATTAATTTTGATAAATACTTTAGATACTTAAATACTTTGCATCTGGTTGTCCCAAGTTAACTGAAATCTCACAAAATAATCTCACAGAAATTTTACTTAACAAATAGAACATGCTGGGTAGTATATCCAATTGGTGGTGGTGTTACCAAGACATTATGTGCAGAGAACCCAAACATACAGTGAATAGACTTTCGAAAGGAAAAACTTGAAAAACTTCAGTTCTTCTTAGTAGTGTCTTGACTTAATCTCTTACACATAGCAGCAAGAAGGACCAAGTTTGGTTTTTGTCCAAAACACCGTGTCAACAGCACAGGTTCTGGCTACGGACAGCTCTGTTGCTCTTTAGTGTTACTCTTCCAATGTCTTTTCTAGTATCTCCACCCATTGAAAACTGGCAGTCAAGTCAGGTGCGTTATAAAACTAAATACAGAGAACTCGCTTTTTTCAAGGGACACCATTTGGAACAGCTTCTTTGAAAGAACTCTGCTGATGTTTATCATGAGGATCATGCCCATCATCTTTTTTCAATTTCATGTGCTGAAGTCCATCCAGATATGTACTACCATGCAGAATTGTATACCAGAAATCAAAACCAACACTGCAGAGCTGTATAAGAAAACTTGTCACAGTCCTGAAGCTCCTTCCTCACTGCTGGTGTAAGTTTGGGGAAGGCTGGGGGTGGTTTAGCTTACATCAGTACCTGAGTTGGTGTTACTGCCTTACTCTAACCCAAATGAGGGAGAAAGACACAGCATGTAGCCAAAGCCATGGAACAGAGTAGTTATCAAGGAATTCTGAGAGTCTTAAGAAACTTGTATCCTAAATCACCTTAACAGCACCGAACTTTCCACAAAACACAATAAAAAAGGGACTCAGAACTCAATTCCATCTTCAGGCACAGAGATAGATCTATTGCTACAAGCACCTCCTCTTTCAAGTCAAGCTTGTTAATATTCCTTATTCCCCAGCATAAAAAGCATAGGGAAGTTCTCCATGATTCCATACACCATAAGCTCAATTATAATTAAAAGAACAGCTGAACGCCTGAATCTACTATGTAATAGTCTTAATTACTGTCCTGTGTTTATAGCTGAAAAGCGTGCAGATTTTTATAACCAAACTGCAGACTGAAAGATTAAATGTCTTACCTGAGGCCAGGTACTACGGCACAAACCAGCTGAAGGCTGTATGTTGTCTTTTGTCGTCTATTCTCTACAGGTTTCAGGAATAATCTAAATGTCTGTTAAGAGATTCTTCAAAGGAGTATCATTAAGGCAGTTAGTTACACTGGGCAAAGTTTAACAAGAATAGGCGTGGCTGGGAGACTGAAAAATAATTAGTAACCACCAGAGACCTCTTTTTACTATACCAAGATGCAAAAACACCTGTGTCAATATTTTCTAAAATGCCCAACATCAAGTGGCTTGTGGTGGGTTGACCCTGGCCAAAATGCCAGGTGCCCACCAAAGCCGCTCTATCACTCCCCCTCCTTAACTGGACAGGAGAGAGGAGAGGAAAAAAAATAACAACAGGCTTGTGGGGTTGAGATAAGGACAGGGAGATCACTCAGCATTTACCGTCATGGGCAAAACAGACTCAATTGAAGGGAAATGTAATTTATTACCAATTAACTCAGAGAGGAGTAATGAGAAATAAAACCAAATCTTAAAACACCTTCCCCCCACCCCTCCCTCCTTTCCCGGGCATAACTTTGGTCCCGATTTTCTTCCCTCCTCGCCCCCAGCGGCACAGGGGGGAAAACAGGGAATGGGGTTTGGGGTCAGTTCATCACACTGTTGTTTTCTGCCGCTCCTTCCTCCTCAGGGGGAGGACTCCTCACACATTTCCCCTGCTCCAATGTGGCGTCCCGCTCATGGGAGAAAGTCCTCTATGACTTCTCCAGCGTGAGTCTTCCCACGGGTTCAGTCCTTCATGAACTGCCCCAGCGTGGGTCTCCTCCATGGGGTGCAGTCCTTCAGGAACCGACTGCTCCAGCGTGAGCCCCCCTCATGGGGTCTCTGGCAGCAAACCTGCTCCAGCGTGGGCTTCTCTCTCTCCACGGGCCACAGGTCCTGCCAGGAGCCTGCTCCGGTGCAGGCTTCCCACGGGGTCACAGCTTCCTTCAGGTATCCACCTACTCCGGCGTGGGGGCCCTCCACAGGCTGTAGGCAGTCATCTGCTCCACCGCCCATGGGCTGCAGGGGGACAGCTTGCCTCACCGTGGTCTTCACCACAGGCCGCAGGGGAATCGCTGCTCTGGCACCTGGAGCATCTCCTCCCCCTCCTTCTTCACTGACCTTGGTGTCTGCAGGATGTTTCTCTCACATATTCTCACTCCTCTCACTCACTGCAATTACTGCTGCGCAACAACTTTTTCACTCTCTTAAACACGTTATCACAGAGGCGAAAAACGCTGTCGCTGATTGTCTCGTCCTTGGCCAGCGGCGGGTCCGTCTTAAAGCCGGCTGGCATTGGCTATATCCAACAGAGGGGAAACTTCTAGCAACTTCATACAGAAGCCACCCCTGTAACCCCCCCGCTACCAAAACCTTGCCATGCAGACCCTTAAACGGCTAATGATAAACATTATCTTTCTGTACTATTCTTCAGCTTAGGTTCTGTAGGTTATAGAAGCTCTGCTTCAGTATGTGGTGAACTGCATGGATGTTTAATCAAAGGCAGACCCTGCTATGAAGAAACATGTATCTTAGTACTTGCCAGTGTATTTTGGCCAAGAGACTTCTATTTGAATGTATTCTCCTCCAGCAGCTCCCCAAAAGAGAATGATATAGTCCAAACTTTGTTGTGCTTCAGTTAATGAAGTCACAAATGAGAGTCAATAAAAATAATTCAAACCAAAACACATATAACTACAGACAGAGTTTGGGCATGAACTGTCCTTTTTGTGTCAAAGCAATTTTTAAATGGAGATTCATGCCTGATTCATTTCCCTGTATTGTCACTAAACAAATACACATATGGTGGGTTGACCCTGGCTGGATGCCAGGTGCCCACCAAAGCTGCTCCATCACTCCCCTCTTCAGCTGGACGGGGGAGAGAAAATATATAATGACAAGCTCGTGTGTCAAGATAAGGACGGGTTGATCACTCAGCATTTACCACCATGGCCAAAACAGACTCAACTTGGGTAAAAAATGTAATTTATTACCAATCAAGTCAGATAGGAGTAATGAGAAGTAAACCCAAATCTTAAGAGCACCTTCCCCCCACCCCTCCCTTATTTCCCGGGCTTAACTTTATTCCAAATTTCTCTACCTCCTCCCACTGAGTGGCACAGAGCGACACGGAATGGGGGTGGCAGTCATTTCATCACACGTTGGTTTTGCTGCTCCTTCCTCCTCAGAGGGAGGACTCCTCACACCCTTCCACTACTCCAGCATGGAGTTCTTCTCAACGGGGACAGTCCTCCACGTCTGTCCATGACTTCCACAGCATGCAATCCTTCAGGAACAGAGTGCTCCAGTGTGGGTCCCCTACAGGGTCACAAGTCCTGCCATTAAACCTGCTCCAGCGTGGGCTCCTCTCTCCATGGGGCCACAGGTCCTGGCAGAACCCTGCTCCAGCATGGGCTTCCACTGGGGTCACAGCCTCCTTTGGGCATCCCTCTACTCTGATGTGAGGTTCCTCCACAGGGTGTGTGCAGATATCTGCTCCACCATTAACCTCCATAGGTTTCAGGGGGACAGCCTAGCTCACTGTCACCTTCACCAGAGGCAGCAGGGGAATCGCTGCTCTGGTACTTGAAGCATCTCCTCCCCTCTCCTTCTTCTCTGACTTTGGTGTCTGCAGAGTTGTTTCTCTCACATATTCTCACTCCTCTTTCCAGCTGCAATTGCTCCTGCACAATCACTTTTTTCTCTTTCTTAAACACGTTATCACAGAGGTGCTACCACTGTCGCTGATTGTCTCGGACTTGGCCAGCGGTGCGTCCGTCTTGGATGCAGCTGGCATTGGCTGTGTCGGATATAGGGGAAGCTTCTAGTAGCTTCTTACAGAATCCACCCATGTAACGCTCCCGCTACCAAAACCTTGCCATGCAAACCCGTTACAACACAGCACAAACAAAAGAGTGTGAATGAAACATGAGGGCTGAGGGGAAGGAGGAGGTAGATGCTCAAATCATGACAAGATTGTGTTCAGCTTCAAGGTAGGTTAATGAGATCCTTACACAATATGGTTGGTTGACCCTGGCCAGCATCAGAGCACAACACAGCTACCAGTTCACTTCCTTCTGGGCAGAGAACAGGAAGAGCAAAAGCAAGAAAACTCATCAGGCAAGATAAAGACAGTTAAATAAGTGAACGAAAGAAAAAAAAGTGATGCAAAGGGAAATAGTTACCACCTCCCACAAGCAGACCAATGCCCAATCAGACCCCAAACAATGGTTACCTTGGAAGACCAAATGCCTCTCAGTTTCTATTGCTGAGCATGGCATTACATAGTATGGAATATCGTCAATATATTGAACCTGAATTGATGCCTTCAGTTCAGGCTTTGCCTACCCTCAGCCTACTCAATATGGGGCAAGAGTGGGAAAAAGATAAATCCTCAATGCTGTGCAAGAACTGCTCATCAATGGCCAAAACATTGATGTATTATCTTCATGGTTTTAGTCACAGATCTAAACCACCACAATATACAAGGTTCTGAGGGGAAAAATAACTCCATCCCAGCCAGACACCAGGCACAGCATTAGTTAGAATCACTGCCCCTTCAGTTACTTCAATACAGATGGATGGTAATAGCTTCCTTTGAAGCAGGGATCTGATTTTAATTTTCTGGGGCATTCTATTTTCAGCACAGCTGTAGCTGCCCCTGTGAGCGTCCAATGAGCTAAATGTAGAGGTATGAAAGACTAATGCAGGTTTTTATTGCTGGAAAGTGTATTTATGTGACCGCAACATCAGAGCATGTTTCCAACATCACTTGCACCTAATCCCTGAACTACCAGGTGACCGGATTTGTCTAGGTGTAGCTTGGGACACACACTCACTTTTTCTCAGGTTGGTTAAGGTTATGAAATGCAGTCTATATTGGCTTTATCATTTTAAATAGCTCCATACCAGCAGTGAATGGACAGATAATATTTACCCAGCTGATATGGAAATTCAATAGATGATCCAGTGATACAGAGCAGACCACCAAAAATGTTTTGATCAAATTTCAGCAACCATGATTATTTTATACCAGTTCAGCACTCTGAATCAAGTGGCTGCAGCATTTTTAATCTGCTACTAGGAATTCTAAAAAAGGGTAAAAAAACTCTAAAAAAAATGCATTTCATGTCAAGAAACACTTGTTTAATTGTAGGTTTTTAGATACAATATTATAGATACGTGAATAGGAAAAAAAATGTGTGCAACAAAGGAGAAGCTTTCATGCTGTTTGGTTTTATGAATCAACTAGTGAAACTAAAGGACTCTCTGATGCTCCTTTATGAATTTTAGAAACTCACCTCATGCACATTCAATAGGGCAGCACTTGCAGTGACAGAGGCACAAGCACAAGGAACATAAAACTGGTCCTATTTGGTGACCATCTAGGATAAATTTATCAGCTAGTTTAGCAACACATTCATTTCAAGTATTTTTCTTGATGTAGAATCCACTGTCTCCAGCAGAAGAAACAACAGCACTGGAAATGAAAAAAGAGCACATTTTAAGCCTCAGTGAGTCTTCAAGATTTTGATGCTACAGTCATGCTAAACTGTGATGTCTTAAAGCCTTTTATTTTTTTTCAGGAGTTCAATCCATTTCCTAAGTGTCTCCAACTCCACTTTTTTTTTTTTTTTTTTTTTTTATGTGTCCACATGCATCTGTGCTGTAAAGCAAATGAACCCCTGTGCTCTCAAAATCTCCCTACAAACTCTGCAGTCTCTTAAAAAAATGGTATTTAAAATAGTGGATCAACAGGGAAAGCAAAAGTGAGAACATACTTTTCACTGATGGTTTCACATTTTCCTTGGTATAGATACAGCAAAGCAACGGAAGAAGAAAACGTAAGTCAGGTGATAACACAAATGAAAAGTTGATTAGAAATAAGAAAGTATATTTGTGATCTTACTTATCTTTAGAAACAGACTATATCGCTTTGGAAAGAAGAAAGAAAAAAGCGTAATATGTCTTCTTTGGACTTTAAATTACAAAAAATATTGAAGGAAGAGTTCCACTGTAAGTTTCCATCTCCCTTTACACTTTCCTTTCTTTCCTTCCTTCCCGCAACCTGCTTCAGACACCTCCTTCAATGCAGCCATACAAACCGTGAGGCACATGGTTGCTGAAAAGTAAGGTACAAAACAATAAATTAATAAAAAGGCAAAAAACAAAAACAAACAAATAAATATAATTTAGATCAGATTAATCAGATTAGTGAAATTATGGGGCTAGCACTGTTGTTTAATAAACTGTAAAACTAAAGAGACAGGATGAGAAAGTACAGCTGAGTGTGGGGAAAAAGAAGAAGGAAGAGAATCCATCTTCCCTGACCCTTTTTCCATGCTAGTCCACAGACAGATCAGATGAAGCCTACTGTGAAATACCAGAACAAATATTCTTTAACCTGATTTTGCTAGTGACCTCCTCAGAGCAATACGGAGCTATGAATTTTGTTGTTCAAGAAGAGTTTTGGTCTTCCAGGAAAGCTCTTTTGTTTTGTTTGTTTCTCAGGTGTTGGAATAAAGTAACAATAGAGGAGAAAGTAAGTAAAAAAAAAGTAAGTACAAGCAGTAAAATACTCTCAAATACTAGTGTTTCAGACTTTTGTTACCTGTGATGTTGCCAGCCAGTGTGTCCCAGGCAACCATAGATTTTTCTAGCTAAATTTGATCAGTATCTAACACAAAAACACATGCAGGGTAAGAAATGTCATTTATAGAAGGCACTCTTTTGTCTCCCTCAGAAAGAAGCACTAATTCTCCTTCCCCTCCAGCTGGTCATCCTTCAATTGTTCTGCAGTGTTTTTTACCCCTAATAAGCAATAATAAGCATGTAAACATAATGAAAAGTCAGCATTCTTTCAGTCATAAGAAAAAAAAAAAAAAAAAAAAAAAGAAGTTACATTGAAGAGAGCATGACGTAAGCTTTGGGGACTTACTGGGGAAGTTCTGAGTTTCTGAGTTCCCTGTGCTCTGTTAATGGTGTATTTTAAGGCATGAAGAAGTTAAGAAAATCAACAACCTGACAGAAAGGAGCCATCAAGAACAACCTTTGAAAATCCAAGAATACCAAATCAGAACATTATTTAATACAGCTGTAAATCAGCTTAAAATTATTTCAGAGTTGGCCGTTCACGTGTCACTTTTACAAGATGACAAACATTCCACATTGCACACAGCAATGGATAGCTACAAAATTAGTTAAAGATCAACTTCACCATTGCTTTGAAGAGTGATGTGTTAAAGATTTAAATTTCGTTTTCCTTCATAACTTATGATGCTTGTTTCATAACACTCAATTATAATTTTCTATGCAGAAAAGGAAGTACTAAATAAGCCTTTTTTAAGCATTTTAGCTGACACAGGGAGCCAGCTTTCTTTTTTAAACAAGATAGCATCAAAACTTGTAAGATGTAGGCACAAGGGAAAGTCTCATGGAGAGTTTAACTCTCAAAATGGTTTCAGAAAATAAAAATAAAATATTGAAATATTTATTTTATATATATATATAAAAAAAGAAAACCTTTCTAAATAAATGTACACATTTTACTTTTCAGAGAATAAGAGTTTTTTCTTTAGTTTATAAAGACCCTGGTCTACACATAGGCTTGAAGACAGGTAAACAAACAGGCTCCCTATCATCCATTTTAATGGACTGGAATATGCCTACATTTGGACATTTATGCAATAAAAGTAGCTAAAATCAATTTGGCTTAGGCCAATAATAAATGTGTTCTCACTGGTTTTAGGCATCTAGATCGGGTACCTAATTTAGACACCAAAACTCCATATAGTGAATAGAAAAAGCAAGTCTTTTATCTCCAGGTATTCTGATGAGCTGCCTTCAGAGAACTCCATGGAATGGGTTTGTTCCTCATATTAGCTTCTAATGCTTTCATGTGTAAGAGAAAAGACATTCTATAGAAGATACTCAGTGATAAAAATTTTTGAATCCTTGGTATAAGTGAAAAAAAAATTGACTGAGCATAAAGAATAAAATGACACTGCCATTTAATGTTTGGTTAATGTTCATATTTAATACTTCTTCATAACTCTTTCTGAGAGAGACATCTTCATCACGCTTTTAGTTAGATGTTAACTTGAAAAACTATTAAACCTCACATACAGAATATACTGTTCAGTTCTGGAAATCAGGGATCTTTGTGGGTCTTTTAATTGTATCTTTTTATATCATTTATTGAATATATATTACTGAGGGAGAAATATACTAAATTTCATAGAAGAATTACATACACTTTTCATGGAATTTGTTAATTTATTTAAGAATATGGTGAAAAGGTGTGAAGGAAATTTAGAGTCTGATGTTGAAGTCCTTATAGAAATGATCCTTTTTGCTTTATGCTAGTTACACCGAGAAAGGAGGAACCTCCAGATTCAAGATAGAGTTTGTTTCACTTCAGTCCAGCTAAGCAATCTGTAATCCCTGAGAACTTGAATTTCAGAAAATTTCCTCAGTGAGTCCTGAATTACTCATCTTGCCTTACCTATAATTTGTAGAAACTTAGGGGACTGGGGGAAGCCACATAGAAAAGTCCTATGCTCAAAGAATAAAAATGTCTTTCATTTGTTCAAGTACAGCGACTCCTCTGAAAAAAAAAGTAGGAAAGGACACGCTAGCTAGATTAAATCTAAACAAATTGAATGCTAAATGGAGCTGCCTTTATGTCAAACTCCTTTGAAACAGCACACCTAAATGTTTTTCTGCCATCTTCACAACATTGATATGGTTATTTTTCTTCAAAACAAGCGTAACTGATTGCCATAACTATTGCCATATTTTGTAAAGGAAATTTTGGAGTGTTTTCTTTTTCTTTTCTTTTCTTTTTTTTTTTTTTTTTTTTTTAAATTGGGAAATTACTTTCTACTTGATGCTGATAGAAAAAGAAGAACTATTTAACCTTCTCAGTAATTCTTGTCTTCCTTGGGCAAAGGCTAATCATTGATGGGAGAGGAGAGGAGAGGAGAGGAGAGGAGAGGAGAGGAGAGGAGAGGAGAGGAGAGGAGAGGAGAGGAGAGGAGAGGAGAGGAGAGGAGAGGAGAGGAGAGGAGAGGAGAGGAGAGGAGAGGAGAGGAGAGGAGAGGAGAGGAGAGGAGAGGAGAGGAGAGGAGAGGAGAGGAGAGGAGAGGAGAGGAGAGGAGAGGAGAGGAGAGGAGAGGAGAGGAGAGGAGAGAATTATTTCTTCTGTAGACATGCTGTTTACCAGGGGAAATACTCATATCCTGCCGCATCTCTTGTGACCAACAACTAAATGAGAAATCCCCAGGTTCCTCTGTGCTCAGCATTTTTTGAGACTGAGACAAGAATCGTTGATTCTTATAAATACTTTAAATCATCCATTATATTTTTTCATCTTCAACCAATGCCATATTTATAAAAGACTAAGAAATGTGGGGGTTTTGATTTGTTTCGTTTTGTTTTAAATAGTCAGAAAATCTGTTCCTGAACAACAAGTAAAGTTTTCAGGATACATGACTCAGATTGCAAACTCTAATGTTTATAAGCAATGTAGCATGATCCAAAGACATCAGTAGTTTTTGCTCACGCAAGCAAAACTATTAACAAGGATATATTCAATCCTCAATCCATAATTATTCATAAAGCTGAGATATTCTTGGATGAAATTTTTAAAATTTCTATTAATAAAATATATCTGCATGCTCTTTTACATTAAAAAGCCATCACAGTACATAAAATCAATATGGTACCAGAAATTTGTTTTCTTGAAAATAATACTTACATGTCAAATTATTTATCTGTTGAAATATTTTTATATATAATGTACCAAAGAAAAAATGGCAATTCTATCTCATAAAAGCTGTGTAAACAAGCTGATACAGGAAAAAAGACCTTGAAATTAAGTGGTAAATTAACCTGAGATGCTTAACTTCTTGCCTTGAATACATCATTGGTGAGAAAGAAAATTATGTTATTGTCACAGAGAAAAATCTGAGAGCTTGCTTGGATTGAAAACTCTATAGTTACCACCTTGCATATTATATTGTACAGTTTAGTACTGAATATAACCCAAATGCCCCAGCATTTCTTAAATTTTCATTGGAAGGTCTTCAGAAGTAGATTGACATTTACTACCACCAGGTGCCCTTAAAAAGTTTTGCCTAGTATTGGCAGACTTCTTGAAGCCTGCACAGGAGCACTAATATGCAAATATGTATGCAAAAATTCATGTGTCCTAACCTTGATGTTTTACAGCTGATACAGTACCAACAATCCTTTTCCCTGAAATCAGAAGCTGCTTCAGTAAGAAAATAGTTGTTCTCAAAATACTGCATTGTAAAGCACTGTGTTTTCCAGAACTGACCTTTAAAATTCCGTTGCATCCGTAATTCTGCCACTGTTACTGGTTAAGAGGTGGGCAAAGAACAACTCATATCTATAAACTTCAGGTCAAAATTTCTACAAAGGAGAGATGGTTCTATATTGGTTCTTCAGGAAAGAAACAGGCTCTGACAGATAGAGCAAATAATAATTTCATTAATAATAAATACAATTATGTCTGTAAAGGCTTGAAATCTGCACTTAAAACTGAGCTTTCTCAAAGTCTGAGAGTTTCTACACTTCCTACAGATAATGAGAAATTCACAGGCAAGTGAGAAAAACTTGAGTACAATATTCCAAAGCTCTTTCTGTAAACTATTTAGAATCATAGAATCATTAGGTTGGAAGAGACCTTTAAGATCACCAAGTCCAACTGTCAACCTAATACCACCATGCTCACTAAACCATGTCTAGAAGTGCTACATCAACATGTTTTTTGGACACCTCCAGAGACAGGAACTCCACCACTTCCCCAGACATCCTGTTCCAAAATTTGACCACTCTTTCAGTAAACAAATTTTTCCTAATGTCCAACCTAAACCTCCCCTGGCACAACTTGAGGCCATTCCCTCTCATCCTATCACTTGTTACTTGGGAAAAGAAGCTGACCCTCACCTCACTACAATCTCCTTTCAGGTAGTTGTACAGAGCAATAAGGTCTCCCCTCAGCCACCTTTTCTCCAGACTGAACCACTCCAGTTCCCTCAGCCACTCCTCATAAGACCTGTTCTCCAGACCTCTCACCAGCTTCGTTGCCCTTCTCTGGACACGCTCCAGCACTTCAATGTCTTTCTTGTAGTGAGGGGCCCAAAACTGCACACAGTGTTCGAGATGCGGCCTCACCAGTGCATGATCGCTTCCCTACTCCTGCTGGCCACACTATTTCTGATACAGGCCAGGATGCTGTTGGCCTTCTTGGCCACCTGGGCACACTGCTGGCTCATGTTCAGCCGGCTGTCGACCAGCACCCCCAGGTCCTTTTCTGCCAGGCAGCTTTCCAGCCACTCATCCAAAGCCTGTAGCGCGGCATGGGGTTGTTGTGACCCAAGTGCAGGACCCGGCACTTGGCCTTGTTAAATATCATACAGTTGGTCTTGGCCCATCAATCCAGCCTGTCCAGATCCCTCTGCAGAACCTTCCTACCCTTGAGCAGATCAACACACCCACCTGATTTACTGTCGTCTGCAAACTTACTGAGGGAGCACTCAATCCGCTCATCCAGATCATCGATAAGGATGTTAAACAAGACCGATCCCAATACTGAGCCCTGGGGAACACCACTTGTGACTGGCCACCAGCTGGATTTAACTCCATTCACCACCACTCTCTGTGCTCGGCCATCCACCCAGTTTTTAATCCAGTTTAGTGTGCACCTCCCTAGGTCATGAGCCACCAGCTTTCCTAGGAGAATGCGATGACAGACTGTGTCAAAAGCTTTACTAAAGTCCAGGTTGGTGTCATTCACAGCTTTCCATCATTGACTAGACAGATCACCTGGTTATAGAAGGAGATCAGGTCATGCCCTTCATGAACCCATGCTGACTGGGCCTGAGTCCCTGGCTGTCCTGTACCATGTGAGTGCCCTTAAGATGAACCATTCCATAATATTCCCCTGCACTGAGGTCAGGCTGACGGGCCTGTAGTTCCCAGGATCCTCCTTCTGGCCCTTCTTCTAGAAGGGTGTCATGTTGGCAAGTCTCCAGTTGTCTGGGACTTCCCCTGTTGAGCAGGACTTCTGATAAAAGATGGAGAGAGGTTTGGCCAGTTCCTCCACCAGCTCCCTCAGTACTCTCAAGTGGATTACATCTGGCCCAGTAGACTTGTGAATGTCCAGGTGGCAAAGCAGGTATTTAACTGTTTCCTCCTGAATTATTGGGGGTTTATTCTGCTCTCTGTCCCCATTTTCCAGCTCAGAGGGCTGATTTTGTTGAGGATAGCTTGTCTGACTATTAAAGTCTGAGGCAAAGAAGGCATTAAGTACTTCAGCCATTTGTATCAAGATGTAAGAAAATCATCTGTTTAGAAATATGTACTTTATATTGAAGCCTGAAACTTTATCCTTCAATACTGATTAAACATCTTCATCAGTCATTATATGTGTGAACAAAACATTTTTGTATAACACGGTCTACTCCAATTCTAAGGTTCTCCCAAGAAGAAAAACTTCATTTATTTGTGAGAAAAATTGATCAGAATCACAAGAAACAGATCGATCTTGCAGATAAATCAATTTTTCAGGGGCTTGTTTAAGTCCTAGATCCTTTCTGAAAATAGATTAATTAATTAAATAGAAGGTAGTTTTCCTATGAAATCTTTTATGTAGAAAACATACTGGTGACAAACTCCAGGAATTAGCTTGGACAATACTATATCCCTGTGTGATTGTCTAAGAAATATGGTAGAACTTAAGTGACATTTTAAAAGTTTACACCTCTCATGTACAAGATTTAGGAACATGCACCTCTTTGTTTTCTTTTTGCTCAAGGCCATCAAGCAGCTTTTAGTTTTCAACTTTCATCTTTCTATGTATACATCTTATCTTTCCAGCCTATCATCAGTGCACGACGTAAAGGAATTTACCACTTAATTTTAAATATAAAAATATCAAAAATTATAAGGAAAAAAAATACTCTCTTGAATCCACTGTTGACTAACATGCAGTCTTACAGTGGAGAGCATGAATGAGCACAAAGTAAACACAAAACCTGACCCGTTTGTTGCTGACTATGTTTAAGAGATTATCACCTTCTACCTCATTTTTTAATCTCTACCTTTTCCTGATATCCCTACATCCATGTTTATTACTATTAACAGTTTTCTTGTTCATCCTCTGATCTAGCTTTATCAAGTGACTCTGTTTTAATCTGTGGAAACCAAATAATTTCATTTTTGTCCAAGTACTGCTCTACATAATCAGGTTAAAGGACACAGTAGTGAGAAGTAAATAATAAAACCAAGATTGGTAATTTTGAGCAGTTGAGGGCTATGACTTCTGAATCCAGACACTACTCTAGTGAAAGTTTGTCTGGAAACACAAGGAAATGTAGAGATGTCACATTTGGTTAAATTCCTCAACACACCTTTCAAAAATAGACTAATTTCTTTTCCATAAAAATATACAAACAAGATAATGTTTAGGAATGCTTGTTACAAAGACACACTGTGAAAACTAAGTTCAGAACTTAATTGATATTACTTTCAGAGATTGTAATATTAGAATTCTAGCCATAGTGAATTTCACCTTTTCATAAGACTCTGATTTAACACTGCAGTGAAATCTCTGTGATTAACAAGACCATAAATCTTCAATTTCTAAATAAGTTTTTCCTGTAGTCTGTGGCTTTGTCTGTGTCCCTGCAGTCTAGTTTTTCTACAAAAAGGTTTATGTGAATGAAAGAAGTTACACAAGTAACAAAAAATGCTGCACAAATTCCCATCCTTGCTTTATTTTTTTTAGAAAATAATTTTTTTCTGCATACATCTGATATTAAAAAAAAAGGAAAAAAAGAAAAAAAACAACCTAAATTTAGGATTTTAAATGTACACCTTAACATTTTTTAAAATCCTCAGTGCCCAAAAGTTCCTATTACACTCAAATAGCAAAACACATGACTGTAATCGATTCTAATTTTGCATTACAGGTGCTCCTAAAGTCTACATAAAAATGTTGCATGTAGCATTACAGGTATATATATGTAAAACTTTATACATATAAATGTGTATTTTATACATATTAATATTATATATAGCATTACTAATTGAAAACTCTTTAGAAAAATCTAATAGGGCATTAAATCCAGTTTGTTGTGTAAGTTCCTTACTCTAAATGCTGGGCATTTAGAAGATAGAAAAAACAGATAACTGAATGTTCACAGGTTTACTAGTGCTACCCTCAAGACTTTTTCAAATCTTAAACAAGATGTGCTGTAAATTTTTGTGACATTTTCACTGGAAAGTAATAAAAAGTTACCTCAGACTTGAAAGTATTTAAAACATTTTTGAATTACAATTTTCTGCTGTATAATAATAGCGGCAGATGTACTCAAAACACCAAAGATTACTGATTCATTTTCTATGTAACGAGATAAGGCCAAGTTCAAAACCAACATAACCAGGCTCAAGTCTGCTATAGTAGTTTTTAGCTACTATACATCTCTGTCTCATTAATGCTACTGTGATGCTTGGAAATGGAAGAGTTTACAAAAATTCTAAAAAAAAAAAGGTCACCATGATGCTACATATAATCCATTACGTGGTAATGGTGTTGCTTTCAGCCTAATTTGAAATTGGAAAACACCATTATAGAAAAGAGTTTCCACATAATATCCCAATCTTGATATCTCAGATGCAAGGTACAGAAAAACACAAAAGCTAGAAGAGTGTGTTGGAAACTCATATTTAATGGATAGATTTTTTGTGAATAATATTTCCATGAGGGCCAGCTGAATCACCAATGCACAATCACTGTAATTCTGAGATGTCTGCTTGGTTCAGCAGTTTTAATACACAGATCAATTTTGCATTACCCCCTTCTGGCTGTGAGTGCCTGTGAGTGCTCGTAGAAGGAGGTCATAAAACATTTATAGGCCTAACAATGTAAATTGCAGCAAAGAGCAAATCCTCAATCTGTGGACAGACCCTTGAAAGAGACTTTCCTCAGAAGTCTGTGGTAAGGATTTACTCTGTCTCACACCCCATAAAATTTTCATTTTCATTTCCTTTACACAGTTTACCTTTTGATTAGTATTTGGGATTGTAATGTAGAATGCTGAATGCTATGTACACTAAAAATAATATGCAATAATATTAATTGTTTATTATTAATGTCCTATGTTAAAAAAAGGGGGGAAAAATAAATAGTGTTCAAGTTCTACTTTAGGTGATAAAGGCAACAGATAACTCAAGAAAAATAGAAAGATCACACTAACAAAAGACTGTATAATAACACTTTGCAACACAAGGACTGGCTTCTTTCAGATCAAAAATGTATAGAAAGATGATTTATTTAGTTTTATTTCATATGACTTTCTTGTGTGACAAAGTTCATATTGACTGCTAAAAATGTCCAACTTCTTCAATATTCTGTCATCAAAATCAAATAATCTTTTCAGTTAAGCATGCTATGGTAATTGAGCTCCTAATTAAGAAGTCCATTTGAGGCTTCATACCTCACAGCATAGACAGCCAAGCCTTCCTGAAAAAGTCTACAGTGTGTAAATTGTACAAAGATTTCATGTTCTGGGGCATGTGGGAATTCACTAGAAAGAAAACCACAGAATTCTCAAACTCTGTGTATGTTCTTCTTTCATGATTTTGGAATGGCTTACTAATATAACAAAAGGGGTAAACTGGGCCAGATAGAGACAAGCATGCCTTCTGGCAATCACCAACAATGAGTGTGACCACTGCCACTAAATTATTGCTGAAGCTATTCTATTAAAAGATGAGAACCAAGGAGAAAACACACCATGAAGTAATTACACAAAGACAGTGTTTAGCCATAATGACCCAGCAGGTAGCAGGTATTGCCCGTATCACACAAATTCTGCTGAGAAGAAACTATGAAATAAGGCAGGGAAAAAAACTCAATAGTGCTGACAAATAAAAGCAGGAGAACGCCAAATGCAATATACATCTATATTCATCGCAGAGGACTGATATATATCTACATCTGACAACTGAGTAGTCTGTCCTACTTAAGCACTGCTTTGACCTCCTCTCCTACAAATGTTAGAAAGCTGTATTATTAATTCAAAAACTAGAAAAGTACTAGTCTTGAATCTGGTAAGAATCAAATGACTAAACTAAGCAGACAGATACCTTATTTGTACATACATTTTGGGAAGGTGTTTTTTTAGAAGGTTTTCCATGTTACAGAACCACACAGTAACTGAGCTTAGAAGGGACTAACCATATGCTCTTTTTCATACATCTAGTTGTAGCTGGAATTTCCTTCTTCATTAATACCTAAACTGCTTCTCTTAATCCACCTCATGCAAAGTAAACTGCACTCCTATAATCAAGTGCATAGGATTCAGGAGAAAAAGTCTCAGGAATATGCAATTCAGTTAGAGTGACATTTATTAAGCTCTGAAGGTCTCATCAGAACACCAGTGAATGTCATATGCTGATTTTACAAAATTTACGCTTTATATACTTTATGGGTTGAAATGACATTTATATGTCTTGACTTTCTATGATAATAAAAATTGAAATCTAATAACCACAATGCCTGGCTTTTTTCCACAGTGACTCAATAAAATTCAGGACCTTTAGCCACAATTTGAGTTTGGCCTTAGAAATGACAGATGAAACTTTTAAAGTCTAGGCAGGGCAGGTACTGGAAAATATATGCAAATGCATAAAAGTAGGAGTCAGAACATGCAATTTCTCTCCCTACCAATACCAATGATTTTTGTTTTCTTTCAAATTTGGAAGTCATTTAGTCTTATCTGCATAATGGGGATAACAGCTATTTGACAGGGTGCTCAATCACAGATTCTATTCTTGGATCCCTGGGGATTCAAGGTAGTAATTATACACCTTTCTTTCTCCATCACCTCTGGTCTGTTGTGTCAGTTACTATCTCCAGCTCAGCTCCCTACCTCTCTCATCCCAATAGTAGTTCTCACTTTGACTCAGTGTCACAATGTAATTCCAGTCTTTTCTTGTCGCTGAGGTCTTCACCTCAGTGTCTGCTCTTGCTAAGTTCTTTCCAAGGGCTCATCAGTTATTTGCTTTTCTGATTTTGGTATCTTTTATGGGAGCTATGACAGCAGGAACCTGGAAAGTAGAGGCAAGATAATTTCACTGATCTCTGTTTCAGTACTTTGTACCCCTCCAGTCCCTTGCTGCAAGAAGAAAACATAACAGAAGTTTAACTCAAACCTAAAAAAATCAAGCTGGAACATGTACAGAACAGACAATCTTTCACAAAGTTAAATGTCACACTCTAAAATTAAAGTCTTCATGAATCATGTGGAAAACTGTGGGCGTTTTAATTTTTTACTAAAACATGGAATTTGGCAAAATTGTAATGATTTAAAGGATTTTCAGGTGCAAGACAAATATAAAACCCAAAAAAATCCTCTCCACCCATCAGACCAATGCAATATCCTTGACAAGTTTCAAGACCCTCTCCAGACAATGCAAATAATTCTTAGGAAAAATATTTTTTTTTAAAATTTTTTTTTGATGGACAAGTAACAGTATACTTTTTTCCCTGTGTCTCCAGACAAATAGGCTGGGTTTTCCATTACCTAAATTTGGCCTGAGAGAAATACATCAACTAAATCAAGCATTTGCCAAGTTACACAAAAAAGATTGAACTTTAAGAGTAATGTTGCTATCTGAACATCCTGTAATAATGTTGTGTCATACTCCACAGATCATAATTTCCTGTAAGAAGAAAGATGCACTCTGCAAATATCAGTGACTGAATTTTAGCACTCCTCAACATTAAAACATGAATTCTTTCTGGTTGTATAATGAGAACAAGAAGGTAAGAGTGTGGAACTACCATAGTATTTTTTAAGAAAAATCTGGAGCAAATTAAATCACTAAAGCTTCCACACTTCTCTATTCCGATCTTGAAGAACAGAGTCTATTAAAAAAAAAAAAAAAAAAAAAAGTTTATTCCTTTCTCATTAGTAGTGGTACTTCTGCAAGAGCTGGTTTTGGTCCACCACAGCAAGTCATTCAGATTCTGTCCTAATGTTTGTCTGCTAAAACTGCAGTTCATCTAAAGCATTCAGGATTGTAGTTAATCTCTACAATCATCTCCAAGAGATTTTTTTGCCTCTAAGTGCATCCTCCACTTGTTCTTCATTGAGAAGTTTAGGCATTTTGTCGCCCCATCCCCACCCCTCCACCCCAAATTATTTCCACACTTTGTCAAAAATTAGTCAGTGGAAGCATGCCTCTGCATACTTATAAGAAACGGAATAAGACACCCATCATACTTCATTGCTTTGAGATGAATCATGAAGTGCCTGGAATTCTCAGGATCAGGACAGAATACCTCAAAAGGTTGTACAAAGTCCAGAGGTGTGGCAGTTTTAGTTCTAAGCAGTTTTGCCCCAAGAAAATCAAGATCATTTATAACAGCCTGTTCAGGATTGCTTTGGTTAGGGCAAGTCTTATACTAGTGTTTCTGCATTCTTGGTGCCAGATGTGATATTTCAGCAAGGATGGAGTTGTAGTATTACATATTTGTAGCCTTTGTACCAGGGAGGGTCTTCCATGGGATTAATGTAGAAAATTAATGAACAGACCTAAGAACAGCAGATAATTTTGTTTAGTTTTAATTTCTGAACTGAACTTTCCAAGAACATTGGCAACTTCACAGATAGTCTGCTGCTTGATTGACTGTTATACAGTCATATTAGCATTAAGAGCTATTTCTTCAGCTGCACAAGTGAATCCACAACACCACTGTAGTTCACACATGAAAACTGCAGCACAATGAATGAGCTAGAGGAAGGTGTAATGCATTAGCGTGCAGCTCCACATAATAACATAGAAATAATTTTTGGATCTGAATTTGAAAAGGGTACCCAAAGTCTTTGGTAATTCAGTAGCCAAAGAAAGGTAAAAGGAATGAATGATGATTTGTGAAGCAACTATTTCAATAATCGGAACAAGCTGAGAGCAAATATATTTTGACAGAGTTGAGGAATGGAAGTGTCTTTTTTTGCACAGAATTCAAGCTCTTTCTTTGCCAAACAAATTTAAATGAACCCAGTCTTTCTCCCTTTAGAAATTACCAAAGAATGATAAGTCAAACATGACATTTGCTATGGACATGACACGGTAAAAATATTTTATAAACAGTAGCAAGGATGGGCAAATAAGTTGAATCCTGAATGACATTTCATTGTCATTTATATTGCTTTTTAATTAGCTCCTGATAACTAATACGTAAACATAATTATTCCACAGGATTTTTATAAACACCATAGCATGGTTTTCCATTCCCCTGGTTTATCTGTGTTTACTTCTAATTTTTCTGAAAAACTTTTGTCTGATATAATTTTATCTCCATTTTTCTTTGTGGCTTTATGTTGATTTTAGAGAAGGATTTCTGTTAGCTCTCTTCCTTTCCTTTTTTTCTAACCAAAACACACAATATAATGCAACATCAAACACCTATTTTGGGGGAATATACAAGTAGCACAAAATGGAAGAGTAGTTTTTGCTTTTCCTTTAACTATCCACAAGTAAATGGGTCTGTCTTCCATTTAGTCAGTCCGATATTTTCCTGTTTCACATTGTGCTCTCTTCTTCACATGTTAGTCTTTCCTTATGACTCATGTGTGCCTTTGTGGGATTCTTCTTGCTAAGTCTTTGTATAATTCAGTATTTTATGACATAAAATATTAGCCTACAGAAGCAAACAACATGAGATACCATAGAGGCCACAAAAAAGGATTCTTTTTAAACAGATAATAAGAGAGCTCCAAACTTTAGTTTATGTTTATTTTTAATGTATTCTCTAGAGGGTAAACAAGGTAATGAACATTATAAATTATCTTCCTGAAGGCTCTTCTACAGTGCCTATTTCCAAACTTTTTTGTTCTGAACCAGAAAATGCATGAAGTGAACTGGAAAATCCTACGTCCTACAAACTGCACTAATCTGGCTTGTACATATTTAAGTAAAATAAAAATATCCTTAACATTTTATATCCAGGTGATTTATACACACTTGCTACACTACTTTTCTTTCTGAGGCAATGACACTGATAGTAAGGATATTCTTATAGCTAAGTAATGATTGATTGGGTGAAAGGATGGTCATATGTCTTCAGAGTGACTCTGACTCGGCAGTTGCTTTCCTAGCTGTTCACTGAATTTTCATCTAGAAACCCTATTGAATTCACAATGGTTACACAATTTTTGAGTTACCTATTCTGTAGATGATGCACACTGCAGTGCAGCTAACAAGAATGAATGTATCAGTGTAAGCAAGAAAAGAAATTAGTTTTCTGAAGCTCAAACTGTGCAGGCACACACAATGTGCAACATGAGGGGAAAAAAAAATTTGACCCTTAGTGATTTTAACTAATGACTGCAACAAATGCTTTAGCTAAGAGAAAAAGGTCAAAAGGCTACTTAGCATGTAAGAAGAGATAAAAATTACTCAATGTAGAGCCAACTGTTTTCTGTTACACTTACATATACTGTTCAGCATACCTTGTAAGCGTGACAGCTTTTCATACATAATAGGGTTCGCCCTGCATTCCTCACATTTCATAGCAGCTCTTGTAAGTAATCTAAACAAATAAAACTTAAGTTCATATCTAATACTGCACGCCTGGGGTGATGTTACTTGGGCTACATAAAATACTATGCTGGAGCAGACCTGTTTACCATTTAACAAGTTTCTAGACCTTTAACAATAGCTTCTGCATCTTGTTCCGTAAGGCACAAGATCATTATAGAAAAGAAAATAAGGTCATTTCTTTCCTCCTTTCAACTTTTTTTTGTAGAAACCTGAGCCACAGTGACAGTACCTATCATTTGTACCATTTAGCATAATTGCACATGCAAATGTTATGCCTCTTAAGACTTAATTCTACATCAATTATCAAATAGCAAATAGCTTTACATTGTGCTATGTAACTTTATATAAGAAAGTTACTAGTGGACTCATAAAAATCAGAGGAAAGTTAATGGTCTAACTGAACAATCCTACGTTTCTTACAAAGGAAAAAATCCCATGTCGTGTATTTAAGTAACTGAAATATTTTATTAGATCAACTGCAGAATGATATGTGAAAATGTTAAGTCTGTGTGACAGGTCTGTACACATGTCAGTATGTTAAATTTGGAGTGTTAATTTTGTCATTTTGTCATTGTTCAATGACTGCTTGTTTTACTTTGTAATCACATTGTTTCTTTTTTATTGGTTTTTTTTTTCATTTTGATAATATTGAAGGTTAACATATTTTATTCTGGTTTTGGAATTTATCAATATTTTAGCTTAGTTTATATTGTCTACAGTAAGAATACCTTTTTTTTAAAGTTATGAGATATTCTTCTCTTTCACATGCTAATGACGCCAAACTCTTGTGACTTACATGTTTGTGCTAGGTGTCCATGTCTATTCAAACTCCCTCCCCAACTAACACAGTCCAAACTTGCCAAAGTCAGTGTGAGAAAAAGTTGTTTCATCTATATTAAAAAAATCTGTCAATTGTTTCAGTAAGAGTGCTAACTTTTGAGCAGGAACTAGAAATTTACAGCTCTACTTTGTAAGAGCTCTATTTCTAGAAATAAAGTGAAAATTGACATCTCTCTGAAAATTTCCTAATGCAAAGATGCAAAAGTTAATTTTCTTACTGTTTTGGTACATGCTGCATCAGACACATAGGTTTAGAATAAGAAAAGCTACTGTTTTACCGTCAGTGTTTCTGACTAGATCTAGGCAGACTGGAAGAATGGGAATAGGTCAATTTAAATAAAAACTAATTAAGAAGGGTGTTCTGCAGGGACTAACATAAGGACTAGGAACCCCAGAGGGAGAAGCTATCAGGAGGAATGGACAGCACCTGAAGACAGTGGATAAACAGACATGGGGAAGAGCCGATGAGGCTAGAAGAAGCACTGAGGCAGAGTTACCACCAAGCTGTCTGTACAACCACTGGTACCAGACTGACTCTGGCTGGTACTATTTTCCTAACAGATTTCCTTCCAGAACCTAATAAAATGTAGAGGAAGCAGGCTGAAATAAAAGATATCAGTTCTCACTTCTATTTCCATTCAAAAAAGTTGGGATTTAGGCAGAAGACATTTTATCTAGTGTTCTGCACTCTCGTGATTCCACATCCACGCAAATCACTCCAGCTGTATGGTAGAGATGGATTTGGGACTAATTGAGAATACTAGAGACATAACTGCAAAACCCGATTAAAAATATACTCCTTCCATCCACTCTACACTAGAAATGAGCTGTTAAGCTTTGGTTTATTGGTGGCCTTGCCCAACCTGTGCTACACAGCATCTAACACCCCCGTTGAGAGTTGACTCAAAAAAAGAGCAAACAATAATTCTGTATCTGTACATTATTTAATAATGGATTCAGCACTGAGGAATGCATTTTAAAAGATTAAGAGGGAGGCATATACTCTCCACAGGATTAAGAAAAAGTCATGTTTACAGGCTATCTGTAAGTATTCTAGTGAGGTACTGGGCTTTCTCCATGCCACTGACTCTGGCCTCACCTTATCACTGATTTCAGGTGTAAAAATGCTGTCAGAAAGTTCACCTGGGCAGCAACAGTGAAGGGGAGGAAGACAGAACAGACAAAGGAAAAAGATTTATTACATAAATTCAAACTATCACGTCTAGATTTTTTATTGAATCTGTGAACACAGTCATCTATTTTCTCCAGATTTATGTTCCTTCTCATTTCATATTTGACTAAGAACTTCTGAAATCACCTAGATGAGCTATGAAGGCTTTACAAATAGGGATAACTAGTTGAGAAAGTTTTCTTTTTTTCCTTTTGTTGCTAGATGTAGACATATCTTCAACAGGCAAATGAACATTAGCTGTATACAAAATGCAGTGCTAACTGTACAATAACTAATATTTGAGGTGTCCACCTTATACTGTCACAGAAAATGATGCCACACATGAAATAGAAACTGAAAATTAATTATTTTCTCAAAAGGATAGAATGGTAGGTCAATTTAAAAACAAAATAAAATAATTGATGTGAGGTTTGCTGATATTTAGTAAGCTTGGGTAACTGATACAAACTTCAAAAAGTAAGGGAAAATATACTGATTTTGAGAATATGCTGAGCAGACCTACTCACACAAATTTGTTCCACATCCACCAGATAAAAATATGGTTAATAGACAAACTTCATAATAAAATGTGATCAGAAGGTAGATAACTGCCACTGCTTTGTATAATTAGACCCATGTACTCAACTGCTGTTTGCAGCAAGGAAGTGAAAGAAGAGAAACTATTAGCTACTTTCTACCTCTTGTTTCTCTGTACTCCTTGGGAAAAGACTCTTAATTCAGGTCTTGTTCTAAAAGTAAGCCACAAAGACCATCTTTCAACTAAAGCAGAAGATGGGGTCAGAACCATGTCCCTCTCTTTCATCCTCCAGAGCGTTCACATATTAAATAAAGCAAAACTAACAAAGATTCTGTTGTGCAAGGGACGCCCTAAAATACATAAAATAAGTCATGAGGTACAGCTACCAAAGAAAAGCCAGCTAGAAGAACACCACAGTAAATAAGAAGATACCATGTGAAGATAACTTAAGGCTTTTTAGTGAGGGGAAAAAAATAAATATACAGGGGAAACAAGCCATATCCACGGATTTCCTGGCAGAAGTGGATTTTCTGTCCCAGCAATCTAACCTTAGCCTGTATTCTTCATAAGCAGATAAGCTTGGAGATCAAAACAAACAAAAAAAAGAAATAACAGAAATCACCCACCTTCTGTGGAACGTATTTACAATTTTTCTCTACACATTCCCAGTTTAGACATCTTGATGTATTCTGATATATTGGGTTTGCATGGCGAGGTTTTGGTATTGTAGGGGGCTACAGGGGTGGCTTTTGTGAGAAGCTGTTATAAGCTTCCCCTCCATGTCTGATAAAGCCAGTGGGAGCCGGCTCCAAGACAGACCCACCACTGGCCAAAGCTCAGCCAATCAGTGATGGTGGTAGTGCCTCTGTGATAACATATTTAAGAAGGTGAATAAAAACCTGCACAATTGCAGCTGGAGGAGTAAGAATATGAGAGAAACAGTCCTGAAAACACAAAGGTCAGTGAAGAAGGAGGGGGAGGAGGTGCTTTAGGCACAGGAGCAGTGATTCCCCTGCAACCTGTGGTGAAGACCATGGTGAAGCAGGCTGTTCCCCTGCAGCCCATCGAGGTCCATGATGGAGCAGATGTCTGCCTGCAGCCTATGGAGGACCCCACACTGGAGTAGGTAGATGCCTGAAGGAGGCTGTGACCTTGTAGGAAGCTCATGCTGGAGCAGGTTCCTGGCAGGACCCGTGGATCTGTGGAGACAGAAAAGCCCACGCTGGAGCAGGTTTGCTGGCAGGACTTGTCACCCCATGTGGGACCCATGCTGCAGCAGTCTATTCCTGAAGGACTGTACCCCACAGAAAGGATCCAAGTTGGGTGTCCTGTGAGAGGGACCCCACGCTGGAGTCTGTGTGAGGAGTCCTCCTCCTGAGGACGAAGGAGCAACAGACTTGTGTGATGAACTGATTGCAACCCCCATTCCCCATTCCCCCTCCCCCTGTGCTGCTGTGGGGGAGGAGGTACAGAAATAGGGAGTGAAGTTGAGCCTGTGAAGAAGGGAGGGGTGGGGGGAAGGTGCTTTCAAGATTTAGGTTTTATTTCTCATTACCCTAATCTGATTTGATTGGTAATAAATTAAATTAATTTTTCCCCAAGTTGAGTCTGTGTTGCTCATGGTGGTAATTGGTGAGTGATTTCCCTGTCCTTATGTCAAGCCAGGAGCCTTTTATATTTCCTCTTCCCTGTCCAGCTGAGGAAGGCAGTGATGGAGCAGCTTTGGTGGGCACCTGGCATCCAGCCAGGGTCAACCCATCACACCTGGTCCACCTATAAACCCCTACAGCAATTTATTCTTTTTTTAATTACTAGCAAACCGCTAAAGAAAAATAGTATCTGAAATAAATCTCATGTCTGTAATCTGCTAAAGACTCCCAGAGATTCACAAAGCCTATTTATTAGAATATATTTACTACTGCTCATGTAAATGCCCAAATTATTATAATCCAACCAAAAATGCAAAAACATAAGGCAAAAGCCAAAAGTCCCATATTGGTCATACTAAAAAAATTAAAGTACTGAATACTTCGCTTGACTGGCAGGCAGCCCAGTGAAAGGAAAAAGCTGCCAAATAAGCAGCCGTCCCCCGTTATCGCAGGCTCATATGAGTACATTGTTTCTGAAGATGTTAATTTTACTTTCAGAATTGCTATAAAATAACTTTTGTGTAAAGCATTAAAACATTGGTTTTTGATTATATGAATGTGAAATTAAGACACTCAACCACCGTAATGGAACAGAAAAGCTCCAAGAGATGAGCAAAAGGACAACTAGCACAAAAAAGGTCTGTGCCAGCAGGAAGTAACGCTTTGCACATGGTCACTGCTCCACATAGGCTGGTAGGTAACTAACACATCTAAAGACAAGACATGATTTTGTCTCCTTTTTGTCCTCTGCAAACATTTGATAACATTATGTGGATATATTTCTATACAAAATTAAGACACTCTATGTCCTAAAGTCTCACAAAAATAAAAACAACCAAAGCAAAACCAGTCTCTGGAAATAATATGATTAGGTCCATAGCAAGCATAGTCTTAAGTGCAAAATGTACAATCCTCCTTTTAATCCTAGTCGCACATGCAGATTTCACTATTCTGCTTGAAATACTATCTTGCCTTTCCCTATTTTATCTTTTTCTTGCAAGCTTACCTTTAATTTTTTTCCTTTCCTCCTTTTAGTTTAAAATAGTTTCTCTGCCACACAAGTACCAATGGCTTAATTATATTTTATTGTTTTAAACTCTTTTAGGTCCAAAATCCGGCACTTTTTTTCTGTAGTCTTATCTGGCAAAAAAGTTAAAAGTAGAATCAATATGGGCACAGACAAGAATCTGGCACTTCAGTAGCTGTGCAGATTTGCTTCATTATTTCTGTGCTGCAGACTCATCCCTTTTCCAGATTGGCAAATCTTCATTTCTATTTTTCATTTTCTTAATTTCATTCATCAGCTTTGTAGAGTAATGCTGTACTCTAGTTTACACATGAGTTTCCGTAAACAAGATGACCAAAACTTAACAGGTCATTTCCAAATTTTTGTTGTTCCAATGCTGCTATGTTGCACAGCACCAAAGGTGTCTTAGTTCCTTAGCTACAGATGTGCTAAGGGTCAACTGCTTGCAGATCTGTACCCATCCACCAAGATGCTTTGGCAATGTTATTCCAGAGCTTCTGTGCCAGTTTTACCTTGTGTTCCCAAGCTGTTTTCCCAGTGAGAACTCATGGGCTTGCAGCAAATGCTCTCATGGGTTTGCACCTGAAATCATTCTTATGACAGATTTTCATGGGAAGATATTGTCACTGGAATGAGAAATGCCTCTTTTTCCCTAATTTTTTCTTTGCAGATTTTAGTTTATATTAGAGTAAACCAAATATAGAGCACAACAAAGCAAGTAAGCCATTGAAATACTTGAAAGATACTATCCAATATTTTATGTGCACAGAGAATGTGTGTATGTGCCAATGAATATGCAACACTGAAGGCTAATTAGCAAGCTCCAAATAGTGCTAATAGCATCAAAAGCAGGAAAAAAGCAACAGGAAGTTTGAGCAGGTCCTAAGGAAAAGAATGTAGTGTTAGGGGAAAGGCATGGCAAAAATGGTCAGCATCATCATCAGTACCTCCTACTAAACTAGAGAAACCTGCCCCCTCCCTGGGGGAAGATACTTTGTCTGGGACACCCATTGCTGTTTTTCTCAGCTTACTGCTGCAGAGAGTTTTCCAGTTCTCATCAGTTTCTTCTTTATTTTTCCTCCAAAGTTAACTTCCACTGCTGCAGACAATGTGTGTTATCAGCTATGGATCCCACTAAAAAAATCCTCACGTGTTTGAAACTGTCTCACCCCACTTTGTGCAATAGTTACTTTCTTCAGATAAGCCAATAGTTGCCATTGTTCTTTACTAGTTGCTGCCAAATTTAAACATCAGGTTTGTACTTTTCAGCCCTAGAATTACCTATATTTCAGTGTTGTTAAACTGTTCTTATCTTGGGAGTGATTTCTACCTTAAAGCATTGCCTTAAAAGTAGACACAATCTCTTTCACATTCTATCTCTGAGCCAGATAAAACAATCTTGAACCTAGTGTTCACTGTTATTTTAAATGCCACCATTCCTAGATCTAACCCTATTTCTGTTCTTAAAATCATATAGAAATGCAATTGTTTTAAATGGTAAATCTTCCTCTAAAATAATTCATCCGAAGTACCACCTGGTAACTACCATGGACTTGACTCTTTATTACCTTCCATGAGCTGCAGACACCATTAATTTTCATTCCTAAGTGATTTCACAAATTAATAGACAATTTTTATCTCTAGAGGCTGGACAAGTGAACCCTCTACTTTTAACATCACAAGTTAGAAGGATACTGTTTGCTACTACAAGAGCTTGCTGGTGTATGAGCCTGTAAATTGTAGAGTTTGAAAGAAAAGTCAAGGTTTGGAACATGTTTATAGCTTCACATGAAAGAAAGACAATGAATGTTGCATGAACTCAGTCAGCAGCTGAGCCAGAAAGTGGACTGGAACACTTTTAAAAAACAGACTGCAAACCACTGAAAACATCAAACCTAAACAGACAAGAAGCAACATCAGAGTCGACATTTTTCCTGCCTTCTAATGTGTTTAATGAAACACAGAAAATGGATGGAAATCAGAAAAACAGATGGGAATCAGAAAATGCTACAGAAGCATTTTGATATGCAGGACTGAGGTTTCTTTCGAAGTTTAAGTTCTTTAAATCATCCTTTGCAAGCACAAATGGATGCACCCATAGCATCCATCCTGTGGTTTATCAGCATAAATTTTTCTGGTGGAACTTTTGGTCTTTGAATATGTATTGATTGCCATTGACACCTACTAGTGCTCTTCTTTTTCCCCACCCCTCAGGACTTGTTGGCTGCTCACCAGAGCTCAACTGCCAGCTTGTTAGTTCAGTTTCTGGCTGGATTGCAACAAAGGCAGAGAGGTAAACCTTGCAAATCACTCATTAATTTCCCCCCTCACCTACACCACTTCTTTTTTGTTTTTTAATAAAATGCACAATAAATTACCTCAGAAAGATTTATCAGCCTTTTTTTTTTTTTTTTTTAAATACTGCAATTGCTGTTTGTGGCAAAAATATCGATAAATATTCAGTTAACAGCTATGCAATGTCTTTCCTTTTCCTGTTCTGCAGAAAAAGCAAGGTTTTGTCAAATTACAGGACACATGCAAGTTGGTTTCAGTGATCCAGATCAGTATGAAAATTCCAAATGCGCAGTTAATTTCAGCTGTTCCTACTGTGCTGTCAGTACATCTTATCCCAAATGGAAGATATTTTTCCCCCTGTGTTCCTGGCAGGACAGATGCATTCCTCAGATGCTTCGTTCCCTGCTTCTTTAAAAGGCAATCGTCATCCTAAACAGTGAGCAACCCCATCTCTGCTTCTGGGAGATGAGTATGCTTCATCAGTAAGGTGCAGTAAAGATAAAATTAGCATCTGCTGTCCTTCTACAGATAATGCATGAGAAAAAGAAAGAAAGTTTCCCCTCCTGCAAATAGACACATGAACTGTCACAGTGTTGTCAGTATGGATGAAAATTGCTTGGATTTGCCTGGGAACAGGGAAAAAACCCACTCCATTCTTTTGGTAATTGCATCATATTCTATTTTTGTATTATAATACTATTCCTTTAAAATGGCAAATTAAAAATAAACACCTTGAAAGGTAGAGAACTTATTTTGAATATTGATTTATCTCAAAAAAAAAAAAAAGTTTTATTACATGCTTCTAAGGTACTCCTTAGCAAAGTTTCACCTTCCTGGAAACCAGTGAAAATAGACAGATACTTCACTCTGACCACCGACTGATTTGTGGCCCTATTCTCCATAAATATCTCTATATGATCTGAGACAGATGATCTCAAAAGAATGAGCACATTCTGTGAACATGAAAGCAGAAAGATTAAGTAACTGAAATTACTATTTTATACATTAGCAGTAACTTAACAGAAAAGAAGGTTCTCTTTTTTTAAACAATCCAACTTACGGTATTATTGATACAGGGAATTACAATCCATGAACACAAGAGTCATCCATCTGTGCACAGTGCAGCAGCAGGAAAATAAGCCTATCAGCTTTCAAATATTAAGTACATGAGTAAGATATTATAAAAGGATTTAGTTAATAAATTATAAATAATTTATTTTATAATTCATGGCTAATAATTTTCTTCACAAATCAATTCTCTTCTTCTGCCTCATTCTTTTCAAGAACTCGTGTCCTTTATGACTCAAAAATTTTGCAAATTATATATTGCTTTTTATTCCTTTTTCCAATTTTCCCTTACACAACATTTAATCCAAATCCTACTTTTTAAAGGCTCATATAAAGCTGTGTACATTTAGATCAAATCTAAAGATATTAATAGAAAATTCTTCTGGCTGCCATTGTACCTGAGCGCCAAAGTCTGCACCTCCACACCTCTCCAATACCATAGTTTACCCAACCAACTAGCCCTGAATATCCCATCTTACACAAAAGCTAACATCTCCACTTCCAGGATCTACTCTTCTAATGCTGTCCATAGCATCTCCTACCCTCCTCCCTAAGTGTATTCTTTTATGCCAGCCTTTAAACCATATTTGTAAAAGCTATACTGCTACATCAAAAGATCCAAGCACATCATGGTTAACAATCTCCGGGTGACAGCACAATGGCCTTGTTTTATGCTCTCCAACAACTTATCTGTCTCGACCCTCTCTCTGCCAGCAATGCACTTAACAGTCCTCTCAGAAGTGTCATGCATGCTCTGTCATTTCACTAATAAATAACAGCTATAATATCTGTGTATCCCTAACTTCTGTAAAAATATCTATACTTATTAAAATAATAAATATACAACCACCAGTATTCATTTTTATTGTCTGTTACTAATTTTCCTTTAAAAATAATTCTACTAGATGCTGCTATTATGAACATGTATAGGCCGCTTCATTCAACTTACCATCTCAGGTGCCCCATGCAACTCTTCTGGACTTCATTGTGTCTGTTGCCACTCATCTAGGAGTGCAGATAAATAGTAAGTTTCTCCTTTGTTCTTTAGTGTTTTATCCCATCAGTAATCTCAATTTCTTACTACAGATGTTAAGTGAGAATTTTGAGTTTGTAATGCTGTGGTGGTTTGACCTTGGCTGGCTGCCAGGTGCCCACCAAGCCACTCTTATCATTCCACCTTCTCAACAGGACAAGGGGAGAAAATACAACGAAGAGCTCGTGGGTCAAGATAAGGACAGGGAGATCACTCAGCAGTTACTGTCACAGGCAAAACAGGCTCAGGGAAATTAATTCAAATTATTGCAAATCAAATCAGAGCAGGATAATGAGAAACAAGAACAAAATTTAAAACATTTTTGCCCCACCCCTCCCTTCTTCCCAGGCTCAACTTTATTCCTGATTTTCTCTGCCTCCGCAGGCAGATGGGAAATGGGCGTTGTGGTCAGTTCATCACAGGTTGTCTCTGCCGCTCCCTCCTCACGCTTCTTCCCTGTCCAAGGGTGGGGTCCCCACCACGGGAGACAGTCCACAAACTTCTCCAATGTGAGTCCTTCCCATGGACTGTACTTCACGAACTACTCCAGCAGAGGTCCTTTCCACGGAGTGTAGTCAAGGCTTTTAGGAGGAACATTGCCAGCAGGTTGAGGGAGGTAATACTTCCCCTCTGTTCAGCCGTGGTGAGACACAGATGGACTGCTGTGTCTTGTTCTGGGCTCCCCGGTGCAAGGGAAACATGCACTTACTGGAGCTGTTTCAGCGAAGGGCTGCAAAGATGATGAAAGGACTGGAGCATCTCTCGTGCAAGGACAGTCTGAGAGCTGGAACTCTTCTGTCTGGAGAAGAAAAAGCTCAGGGAGATCTTATTCATGTGTACAAATATTTAATGGGGAGAGAAAAGAAGATGGAGCCAATGTGTTCCCCAACAATAGGACAAGAGGCAATATATTGACATACATTGAAATACAGGAGATCACATTTAAACATAAGAAAAATCTTTTTTACTGTGAGGGTGGCTAAGGAAAAGGCTATCCATAGAGGTTGTGGAGTCTCCATCTTTGGAGCTATTCAAAACAAATTTGACACAGCCTTGAGATCTAGCCGATTCTGCTCGACTGGGGTCATTGGACAAGGTCATCTACAGGGATGCCTTCCAGCAATCGTGATTATGTGATTCAGTGAAAGCAAAATTTAAAACAATTAACGTAAGAAATAAACAAAAGTAACATGAGTAGCAAAGGAATTATGAATACCTTCCTCTTAGATACACAAGTGTCAGTACAAGCTTTAGCTGACTTTCTTCAGACATCTGAGCATTTGATGTAACAATAGTTAGAATATCCATGCTCAATAACACCAGTTTTTCAGTACAGATGAATATATGATTTTTTATATTCTGGACCCGTCTATGTGTTCACCTATTACAAAAATCTGCACTAGTATTTATAGAGGCTTGAAAGAAATAAATAAAATGCCTATTTCTGCAATATGTTTGCTTTGGTTTAGTGCACATGAATGATAAGCAAATCAGCACAGGCAGGTCAAAGCTAAAGGACCTTCTGTTTCCACCATAAGCATTATAAGCTGAATGAAGAGGATTTGTGAAATTCACACAAGACAAACTGGAAGCAAGGCCTTGAAAAAATCAGCCAGAAAATAAAATTCACCTAAGCTTCAAAAGAAGGTAACGGGAATCAGATCTGAAAATGAGGTACATAAAACTATGAGATAAAGCCTTCAAGCCTAATTATCAGTCAGAACTTGAAGACATAAAGAATCTTGTCTATTCTGTCTGTAGGCAAACAAGAAAATTATTAACAACTTTTTGTTTGTGGACACAGCTAAGAAGCATCCATTCTAGCCACAGCAGAGATGGTGCCTTACTTCTGGTTATTATATGTGACATTTCGGATAAATATAGCTTTACTTTGAATTATGAAAGGCTATTAATTGTGTATCATCATCCTTGAGTTTATACAATTCACGTTTGTACATTATATGATGAAAGCCGCTGTTGTGGTTTGAGCCCACCCAGCCGCCCACAGCCACTCACTCACCCCTACCCTGTCCCTGGAGGGATAGGAAGGAGAAAAATACAACCAAAAAGGCCCAAGGGTTGAGACAAAGGACAGGGAGGGCTCACTCACCAGTCATGATCATAGTCAAAAGACAGACTCAACTTGGGGATAACAACAGACATTTAATAACAACCAACTACCACCATCAAGGAGAATGAGAGATACAACCAGGTCTTAAACATAACACACCTCCCTACCACCCCTCCCACCTTCCCGGTCTCAGCTCTGCTCCCTCTTCCCCCCCAGCAGCGCAGAGGCAGGGAATGGGGGTCACAGTCCGTCCGGCACAAGGTGTCCCCGCTGCTCCTTCCCCCTCAGGGAGAGGGGCCCTCGCAGCCCTCCCCTGCCCCACCGCGGGGTCCCTCTCCCGGCAGACAGCCCTCCGCCCGCTGCCCCAACGCGAGTCCTTCCCGCGGGGCCGCAGCTCCCCAGAACCCCCCGGGGCGGGTCCCTCCCGGGGCTGCCGCCCTCCCACCGACGGGCGGCTCCAGCGCGGGCTGCCTCGGAGCCACGGCTGCTCCGGGCCCGGCCCCTGCTCCTCCGGCCCGGGGCCCTCCGCGGGCTGCAGGGCGACCTCTGGGCCACCGCTGGGCTCCAGGGGCTTCAGGGGCTCAGCCGCCACCCCACCGCGGGCCGCGGGGGAGCCTCTGCTCCGGCACAGCTCCCCCTCTCCTTCCTCACTGACCTGGGTGTTTCTCTCTGTCCTAGGTTACAGTTAAGATGTGCCCAAAAAAGTATTCTATTACCATCTTCAGGAGCTGTTGAGACCAGGTGGGGCGGTGCTCCCTGCCTCCCCCCTCTGGACTATCTCCTGTTAATGGGCACAACAATGCCTTATCGCCTGACCCATCGATAACTCGCTCCTGGGCTATCTCCTGTTAATGGCCCATCAAGGAACTGCCTCACGACTCCCCATCCCATTGTGAGATGCTCCGCCCGGGGGGGGGGGGGGGAAGGAGCCAAGCATTCCATGCTAAATATAAAAATATAAACTGAGATCTCGAACACCCTAGCAGCCTTCTTCCACTGGATTCCCAGAGGAGTTTTCTCCCCCACTGGAGTTCCAGAGGACAAGAGCTACCTACCTACCACTGGACCTTCCGAGGAAGACCAGACCCTTTTACAAGATCGCTGCCTCAACAGAACTACATCCATCACTTCAGGAGGACTGCAGCCACCATCTTATCGGACTGCTACTGCCACCCTAACAGGGTGTCAGGTTGTATTTCTGACTCTCTCAGTGTAAACCAGTGGGTTGTTGTTTTTTTTTTTTCTGCCTTGTGTTATATATGTATATATGATAGTAAAGAACTGTTATTCCTATTCCCCATATCTTTGCCTGAAGGCCCCTTAATTTCGAAATTATAATAATTTGGAGGGAAGGGGGTTGCATTTTCCATTTCAAGGGAGGCTCCTGCCTTCCTCAGCAAACACCTGTTTTTCAAACCAAGACACTCTCCCATCCCCCTTCACTCACCAACACCAACAGGACAATGAAACTGCTTCTTTCACTCTCAAAATAGTTATTCACAGAGGCACCATTGGCCTGGCCTTGCCCAGAGGCAGATCCAAAATTGGAGCCAGGGGAGCTTCTCGAAGCCTCTTACAGGGGCCACCTCTGTAGCCCCCTCCCCCGCTACCAAAACCCCGCCAGACACTGAAGCACCAAAGCAGCTATTTCAGCTAATTCTTTTTTCTCCTCAACATAATTATCTTCCTTCACTTTTTTACCTTACTTATGTTTTCCTTTACTAATTCTGCATTGTGATCATTAGTATTTCTCTCCTATCACACTTCGTCACGCTAAGATATAAACACCACACATCTATCTTACCACTTCCTCTTCTTCTGCCTGTCCTTCAGCTCCTCCAATCTCTCCTACCCTTCTTCACCTATGTACACCCACCAACAAATGAACTGCTGTTGAAGGCATAGAGTTCATTTCTGTTCCATTTGGGTTTTCTTGCAGGGAGAAAGAACAATGTGTGAGGAAGCATGTTTCTTTCTTCTTTTTCTTGTCTCCTGGGAAGAATTACCGTCAATCTTCACTTTGCTTTCATATTATAATAAACGGTAATTCATGTTAACATCCCTGTGGTTCCATAGACACAGGGCTGTCCCAAACCACACAGCGACCCCTTCTGCTTTTTGCCTATCAGCTGCTCACCAGCAACTTTCATTGCCTCAGTGCCTGGATGTGGAGCTCATGGAGTAACTGATAAAATCCTCCTAATGGGAGAAAGAAGACAAAAATAAAGTCTTGGGACTCACTCTTCTGAGGCCAATTCCAGGACAAAAACATTCAATCAACAAATAAGACACCTTTAAAGCCCTTCTCAGGAATCATTTCTTAAGCAAAATCAAACACAGCTCTGCAGCATGGAGAATCCTCAGAAGGCCTCTCATACCACATGAGCAACCTTTCCCCCAACAATGTTTGGAGATAGAGGCAAATAAGCAGTATCTATATCAATATGTTCAAGAAACTGAGCATATGTCAATTAGAATCCAGTCCCGCTACATAATGAAAATGCTCCATAAATACGGAGCATAACCATGAGTACAGGTAAAAATAAAGGAACACAAGAAGAGCTATTGTCAGATAATTTAATAATAAGACAGAATGTCCTGTGGCTTATCAGGGACATTTAACTAATAATGACATTGTCTAAATCGTGCTTCATTTGGAGATATTGGAGCAGTTGATGCACTTGTAGAACAGGAAGAAAAGTTTTACTTACTTCTACGGACTTCTACCTTATTAAATTCTAAGGGTCTGATTAAGACCTTGGCTTCCTTTTTTGTACTTTCAGGTTTTCTCCCTGGTAGCATAGAGTGTTATTTGAATATCAAATCTGATTGCACTAGTAAATCGGGTACACAAGGCATTTCTGTAACATCTACAATTACAAATATTTGCACTTGAAGTTTTTAGGAATAAATTGGTGAAAAAGAAAGACAAGTGAACTTTGAAATTCAGATTATATGGTTTCTTATGTTAAAGCTTTAGAGAATTTTCTGTAAGAAATAAACAAACCTGCCTTCTCCACCATAAACAAACCTGCTACTTCCATGCTAGGGGCAGAATTTCACTACATTTCACTTCATTGCAACCATGATAACATCTTGGGTTCATGTAGCAGGTGCACCTACCTCTGCCCTGACCTGAAAACGACTAGGGCTTGCCAAAAACCCGATAACAATCAGGTCTTTCAAGAGACTGGACAAAACACCCGGAGATGGGGCTTTCTGGCCTTTGGAAACTTTGTTACCTTGTCTTCTCCTGCTGGCACCAACTTAACCAGAACTGACCACAGGCCAAACTCGACTTGGGCATATAAATGGGCCCCCCCTGCTGGAAAGCTGGTTTGAGTCTGTCCTCCTCGGAGCAGCAGCTCTGCAATGAAGGACTCTGCTCTTGGGTCGGGACGCCACCCGAGGAAACTCCCCAGTGTTGAGTGCCTCACCCCCCATCTTGTGTGAGTGATTTCTGCTGGATATATCCTTGAGTGAGCCCTCACCCTTTTGGGTGAGTGATTATAGCCTCTGGGTACCACACCCTTGAGTGAGGGATTTTTGCCCTTTCGTGAGTGAACAAGCGCACATTTTGAATTGTTTTCCTAACAGTCCTGTTTGAATAACTTAGGAATTCTTAAAACAGCTGTGTAGTGATATATTCCCGACTGACATCTAAACTTTATTTTTGTTTATAGGAGTGCTGTCTAACTTTAGTAGGAATAAAACCCCATTTTTGGAGTGGGTGCTCTCTGTGTTTTGTGAGTACCTCTGCCTGGCATCCGCAGTTGCTGTTTGCTCAGGTCTGTAGGGGCATTTGAGTGACTGTTCTGCTTGTTGTGTGGGTCCCTCTGTGACAGTTCAACATAGCATTAGAAGATGTACCCACATTAGAATTTTGCACTCACAGGTATATTCTGTATTTAAGACAGCTTGCCTATGGCTTCTGTCTTACTCTAATCTTGCTAAAGCATCCATTTAAAATAAACAAGTGCTTTCCCTAACTAGTCAACAGTTACTACACTGGCTATCAAACATTTAGCAAATAATTTGGGTTTTTTTTTCCAGATTGCATCATTTTCACTTATAACATTTAATTTCACAAAAATTAGAGATATCTTACTCGAATCTTTCTTCCTCAGCTTCTTTCAAGATTTTCTTCCATGAATCTAAGTTGAACTTATTTCTCTTAAATGCAAACACAAAAAATCCCAATTAATCTTATTTTTACATTAACTTTTGTCAATTATTTTAGACTAAGGGCAGATGAAGATTTCCCATAAACTCAACAATCTGACATTCCCCATACCTGGTTATTTTACTTGTTCTCTTGTACTACACAACAAGTTTCAGAGATTGTACCATGCTTCTACCAGCACAGAGCAGCAGGCTAAAAGGGTGGTTAGCTGAAATTAGAATCAAAGCCGCAAAAGCTAAAGGAAATTCTAGGTTAAGGCTGCCGCCTCGCATGAGCTCAGGAGGCCTCTTACTTCGTAGCCTATATTCTTTATATATTGCCATACTTCTATCCTCTCTCAACAAAATATCAATGATGTTTTTGTGAACTTCTATAATGACTGCCACCACTGCACTTTCAAACTCTCATCCACCTGCTTTATGACTGACAGCAACCTGACACATCCAGTTTCCACATGTACTTTTTAAATGTCATTCTTTCATTGATGTGCTGGAGGACTGAGGTGAGTTTGACTTTGGATGCAATCCACCTTTCTGGCCCGTTTCCTTCCCTTCATTTGCAGCTTTCACAAATAACAGGAAACATCAAAGATCCACATCACAGTGTTGACCCAATAGGTTGTGCTCATTGCCGGGCACAAGTATGCCATTGCAAAATTTATATTCAATTGGCAGCACTCACCTGCAATAACCTGTTGTTTTTATTAAATCTCTTCAGCACCTCCTCATCTTTAAGGAGTCACCAAGTACCTCTGTAAGAGGTGTATTTGAGATTAAACAAAGATAGAACAGCCGTATAGCATAACTGTAAGAGGAATGTAAAAATATCCATGACTGTATAATGTTCAAGTTGTCGAATTCAGAGCTAACAAGGAACTATAGACTTTGGTTAAAATATCCAGTAACTTCAAGATTCAGAGAGACAAGCCAATTCAAACAGAAAAGGGAGGTGTGGGATTTTGACCCTAAGCACCTGCAATTGCTTGTTCTGCACAAATATCACGTATGTTTTACAAATCTGAAGCATTATATCAGAATAGAGTGCGACCACGAGGATGTTTATTCACGGTGCACATGAACACACACATGTATACATTTGAGTTCCATAAACCCGCATGATTCTGTGGATTCACAACAGTTGTTGGCAGCACAGTTTCTCAGCATAGACAGTCATAATTTCTGCGTTTTCTACTGGTAGCTCTAAATAAAGACTATCAAGTATACAAAGAAAGAAAACTACTCCTCTAAAGCACAGGCATGTATAGTCAAATTAGACAGTTGTAAAGTATTTCTGGAAAAAAGAAAAATAAATCACAACTCAGTTTGCTTAACATTTTTTTGTAAAGTGAGGTTGACAAAGGGAATTGAAATGTGCCAGTAGCGAAATATAAGGAATTAAATTAATTTGACATTTGAGATTATCTCCAGAATCACCAGCATCAACAAGAAATATCAAATGTCTGAGGTCAGCAAATCTATACATTTACATGTTTAGTACAACAAAATATCTGGTTTCATTTCAGGATAGTGGGGCTTGGCAGATGAAAGATCACAATGTTTGGCAATTTGTTAGACAAAATATTTTATTTCATTCGGAAAATATCTGTGAAATGCAGAGATCAATAAAATGCTAGTTCATTTTTCTTAATTAATATGATGGAAAACACCACCTAGAAAGTTTTGTTTCTTTGTTACAGAAATTTACAATAGAGCTCTGATCTTAGATACATTGGGGAAAATTACATGATGGTGTACAGAAGCAAAGCCAGGTCTGCAAATCTTTAATATTAGAGTGTAATCATGCTCAGATGAATCTATTCACCAGCTTTTAAAAGATGCAGATATACAAGCTGCTTTTTTAGCTCCACTAGAAAATGAGACTTGGCACTTTTCTGCTGAATTCAAAAGATGTAAGATACTCAAATCACCTAGAAGTTTAAGATGCATCGTTTACTACTGTGTTGCACCTTCTAGCACCTGGCTCCATTAAATCTCTTGTTTAATGACATACGTCACATAAATGAAACTTCTTCTGTCCTTGACCCTAAGTGACAGCTGAAGTTCTAAGAAGCAAAAGAAATATAATGCTATTTTTGAACTGAGTAAGGAATTATAGTCTCATACATAAATCAACGGTATTATTTCATCTGGTTCAAGTTCCCCGGCAATAAAATTCACTTCAGCAAGAGGAATTAAATTGCAAAGAAACTGGGCTTTATGTTGAGCTCGCACTCCCTGTTTGACATGCACATACACATGTGTGCACAAGCACATACAAAGGAAGTGAAAATGGTGTGGAGCTGAGCAGTGAATTATGTGTATGACTGAGGAAATAATTTCTTTGGCCTTCCTGAAGCCAAAGGAAGAGCTGTAAGGCAGTCATACTTTGCTGGACACCCCTCTAGACACTTTCCCAACCAGCAGACCAAGCAGTAAGCAATGCACACAACTATGTGCAGTATCTTCAAGGAGTAGGACTGGTGATATATGGAGGAATAGAGGCAAAGAAGTGGTAGGTGGAGCCTACTTCTAATAAACCAAAATAGCTGAAGTGCCCCAACTACCCATGGACTGATCAACTCTAGGCTGCAGAAGTAGAAAAACTTCCAGAAATACAAAAACATGAAAAGGACCTCTTAGAGAGGCAATAAGTAAGAATATCTAGGCCAAAACTATAAAAACAGGCATTTGGTATAAAGAAGTTAATCAGATGTTTACAATTACTACCTCTTCTAACATAAAAAATAAAAGGCAAAAATTAGTATGAAAGCAAAGTCTCTGTTTTGAACACAGTGACATAGTAACTTTTTAGTTCTCTCAAAATTTTACTGAGACCAAAAGCTTAGGAGAATTTACAATAAATTATTATACATTTATACACACTATGAAAACACCAAAGTACCGGAAAAACTGAAAATACAGAAAGGTTATTTTGTTACAATATGAATAATCCTCATGTTTCAAAGAATGTTGCAGGAAAAGGTGTTTCTCAAACGTTCTTCTGGTATTTCTGGCACTGCCAAAGACATGATATCAGTGCAGGTAAATTAGTGATCTGATTCACTGTAGTAATTCATATCAGTTTTGCATGGCTAAGCCAAAAGATAGCAGAATAACAGTACATAAAATGCAGAGGAAAAATGTTCAAGCACACCAGAAAAATCTAAAATTACCAAAAAAAAGCCATAGAATTAAAAATAACCTCAACCACAGTCATATTATAATGCAGTATGTATCAAGGAGAGCTGGGGGAAGGAGAGGGTAGATGAATGGAAAAAATAAATCAGACAGCTCATTATTTAGTCGAAAGATTAATAAAAGCAGACCATATTTTATCAAAGTTTCCCAGTTTATCAATCAATTTAAATGAGACTCTCTTCATTACAATGAGAACAGCCAGCCTTAAACTGTGACCACTGATTGATAGATTGGAAGTTGATTAATTTTAGGGTCATAAGAAAAGAATGATACGACCACTCCCTTTGATACTATTAATCCCCTGAAGAACTGATAGATCTCCTGCAGTAAAATTAAAAAAAAAAAGCAAGAAGATTGGGAGCATGTTTTCACTGAAGGGACAAAATATGCAATCCTTGAGGAAAACACAGTTTACTTTTTTTTTTCATCCTGAGTAACTCAGTCATCAATATTTATCACAAATATCTACAAGCCACAATACCATAGGGTTGTACACTCTGTTCCATACATGTTGGTGATATACAGAGAAGCTGGTTGTCATGCTGTGGCAAATAGGTAAACTTACAGATTTCATTCTTACTGTTTCTTGAGATTGATTTGCTTTAAGAGAAACAACAACAGAAAATAATAATTAATAAATAATAATAATTATAAACTGAATTCTTAAGCAAAGTTCACTGTTATTTAATGATATAACAGTGCTATGGAGAGCAGACATGCATCAAAATATTGTAAATGAAAATGTGACCCTTCACATGATTTTACACATCTAGATACATGCATGCATGTATGTTTTGGACTTTCTGTATAGTGTCAGGGCCTGAAATTGGACCTCAGACTGGATATTCCCAGATAAGACTTTGGTCTTCACTAGCAATGCTTGATGCTTATTGACCGTGTAATGGTCTTTTGGCAGCTTCCACTCATGCCCTTGTCTTCCATTGGCATTATGCCTGCTCACACATCCTTCTCCTTTTTTGACTCAGTGCTCAGGTCCCAAACGATGTTTAGTTTAGATGGAAAGCCTGCAAAATGCTGCAAGTGACAGATTATGCTTGGAAGCCAGCTGTTTGCATATTTGAGTAGACAGCAGGAAATCTTTGGAAAACTCATGGGTAAAACTCAGAGAGATACTTCTGGTATTTTCACAGATTTTTAATGTTCACCATTCTTATTGACAGGATGATAATGGCTGTCCACAGAACACCAGCCAAACAACTGCATATATCCACTTTGCCACCAGGACAATGGTACTGTGGCAAATTGAACCACCTGGGCTGTCATGGAATATATCCCTTTGGTAATTGCTGCTATGTACTTATAATACACAAAATCTTTTCCATGTTAGGCTGTCTTCAAATTCAGCTTTGTTAGAGTTTCTTGAGTGTATATAGGCAGGTTGTTTAAAAATATAATGTGTAATTTTTTTATAGTTTTAAAAAAGCATTTTTCCCTCTTTATTACTTTTTCATATGCAATAGCAGAAATGAAAAACTATTATAAGTGATGAAATATAATAGATGCATTCTGTGTTACTATGGTTATATATGTTTTAAAAGAATTTCCTTTTAATAATCAGAAAAATGTTAAAAGATTTCATTTTAGTGCTTAAATAAAACTCAGGTTTTTTCCTCAAATAGAAGGAAACTAGCTGTATTCAGACTCCTTTTATTCTCACTTTCAGCAAATATTCTAGTGAGTAATTTGCCATCTGAGACTGAATAATACTAAAGTAAAATAATCATATATATTTTACAGATTAGAGATAAAAATACTTGTAAATCTTGTGTTCCATCAGGCACATTTTTAAAGTTGAAGTGTTGATTCAAACCAATTGCAAATAACCTTCATAATAAACTCCTTTTATGAGGGAAGTCCCTGTGGCTTGGGAAATTGTTCTGAGCAAGGTCAAGAGCTTGCTTAGTTTGTATCTCCTTAAGGATTTGCCAAAATTAGAAACGGACTAGGAAAACTAGTGCCTTTAGAAATTAAGGAAGGTAACATAATCCAATGTGCCTCTTAACACCTAGCCTATGCTGCCAGCTCCCTCAATTTGATCCTGAGGACCATAAAATTTGGTATATTCTTCAGGCTCTGACTGCAAAAATACCTGTATTTCAGTTTTTCTCTCTTTAATGTGTAATCTTATATTCCTCAAGCAAGATAAAATTAACACTTCTGGTTGTTTAATTTTAAAGTTCGTATTTTCAAAGGCTATTAATTTCTGAGGCACAACTCACTGAATTCATTGAAATGATACTTCTGATCCTAAAGAGGCTAACACCTTTAAAAACACACTAGCTGGTTATCTTGTAAATCTCAGCCACACATAAGCAGTTAGTGTGATTGCAAATATTAATCCCTATTTAATAGTGAGTATTAAGGTTTCTTTCATATATTCTTGGCTAACTGAATTTTAAAATTACTTTTTGTCTCTCAGGTATGGAATAAGAATGAGGTGTAGTAGCACATGCTCATAGAAAGAAATGAGTTACGTTCGATGGCAATAGTAGTTTCATGTGTTGAAGGACCACTCAGGCACACCCGCACGCTATCGTGTGTCAAGAGTTCAGTGCTACAAAGTCTGTTAGAAATATAGAACCATAATCTACAGGTGCATTTTTAAGAAATGGAAAAGTGGATCAATTAGCTTTACACCCAAGCCTCCTTTCTAGATCAAATCAGTCCTGCTAATGGGATCATGGCTCTTGAGAAAGAAAAACACGCGCATACATGCTGACTTGTCTACATTGTTATAGTAGAATAATGCTTATTTAGCAGTCAAAAGCAAACCAGTTGGTAATTAGTTGAATTATAACTACTAGCTTATTCTGATAGCACTAAATTACCTCATTTTAAGATCTGATCCCTTATATTTCTCATTTCCTTCTGAGTATTTCGTCTGATAGTATTCATCTAAGCACAGAGATGCTAACAAAAAAATGTGAAAACAATGAAACCTAGATTTTACAAAACACCTGGTTTTACAAAACCTCGTCAAGATTAAAGATATTTTAAAACCCAGAGGTCTATGAAATGGCATTCTACCAAGTGTTTGTGAATATTTCTACAAGGTGTGAACTTCCCTCTGGGTTTGGAAAAAATTAGTCTGAAGAGAACAGTAGCCCTATATGCACCGCTAATACAATGCATAGTCCATGTCCTCATCATGATTTTCACCTGCACATCCCATTCATGCTGGAGATCTTCTGCCCAGTAATATCTCTCTATGACACAAATATTTAGGAATAATTTCTTTCCCATTGGCATGTTTTTATCTAGTGGATGTCTTATGCCATTACACTAAAAGCAGGTGTTCACTTCCTTTTCCTACATAGTAGTCTACATACACTTGACATTCAGTGATGCTTTTTGTCAGATATCCTTTTAATTTGGAGTGGAAAAGTGGCATTTCTTTCTTGCAAAATTACTTTCAGACATTTTTTAAAAATCCTTTAAAAAACAAGCAATATGAATACTTACCTAGATAATATGCTATTATAAGTGAAGGGAAGCTTCCTCTAAATCTGAGCACTAATGAAAAACCACACTGGCCTCCCACAAGCAGTAGGTCACATTACTGCAGAGCTCCCTCACTGAACTGCATTTAGATTCACTCATTGTGCACTGCTGCTCTGACCTTGTATAACATCCTGCCTTAGAGATACACATGCAAGTCAGCCATTTTCAGAGTCAGTGAGGAAAAATGAATTATTCTTACAGGTCACTGGGAGAGGAAAAGATCAAAGAGAAATAAAAACTAAATATATTGTTCTAAAACATATCCTAAAAATGAGATTAAAAATGCGCTAGAAACCAAACATGGAGTTAAGAAATGTCCAACATGGCACGCCTGGTTTCAGAAAAGGAGAAAAGAGCCGTTGCTGTTCAGTAAGTCTTGATTCTGTCCATCCAGTACTTCGCATGTCTAAGTGGTACTGTGGGTCTATTTGCTGGAAATTACATAATAAACAACTTTTCTATGGTGTTTATTTTGTTGTAATTTTTTTAAATTTTTACTTTTCTTTTTTAAATTGCATTGTAAAGGCAGCAATAAATAACCCAAAATCCCAACTAAACTAAGAGACAAAACAGTAAGACAAGGATTCATATGCTGATAAGAATCTATATACCTTATGCTGTGAAACTGCTCTGAAAAATAAATGCACTCTAAATAAGACCAATGCCAGTGAATGAGACAAATGTTAATTCAAGTCGTTATGTTCTGGTAAGAAAAATATGGTGACTAGCAGTACTGAAACAAATGAAATACGGAGAACAAGAAAAAGAAAAGGAATCTGACAGTTGATAGAAATAGGACAAATACTGTGACAAATCTGTCAAGTGCAGATACCGTCACAATGAGCTAAAATACAATGTTAAATTAGATATGGAGATGAGACACTCTTTAAGCAAAATTGCAAGTGGAAGGGGATAAAAGAATATCTAGTACTCTGCCAAATGAAGCTTTCGGTTTTAGGAGGAACATACATCAGACTCAGTCAGGACAGGGTCAAATATATAAATCAGTTGACACAACTGAAGAAAAAAAAAAAGGGCATAATACTAACTGTCAGCATCAGCTTCAACTATATCATTAGATATCTGGATATATGCATATTTGGCTGAGATACATTCACGGGGCAGCCATGCTAAGCAGAATGTTAGCAGTTTAGAGTTAGCCAGGGCAGCCGACCTTACTTAGCTGTGAGTACAGCCCTTACCATAATGTAATGGTCATTATAAAGAGGGAAGGTTTGCTGAGGAGAAGGAGCTCCTGTGGGGTTTCTCCTGCTTCTCTGGCTTCTCCCTGCTCCTGAGGACTGCTCTTCCCTTGATTGTGACTGCTGCATATTCATTTGGCTGAGTATAACTTTGTACGTGTTTGTTGGTACTGGTGTTGTTTGATTAAATCCGTTTTTACTTCAACCCATGGGTCTGCTCTCCTGGCTGGTGAGGGAGCATCAGGCAATAGAGCAACTGTTACCGTTTAGCCCTGGGTACAGGCTAAACATAAATATAGTCTTATGGCATTACAGTAACACTACATTTTAGGCTGTACTGGAGTTTTCGTTTTAACAGGTTCATGTAAGAATTGAATGTGTGTTAGTGTGCATGTATGCACAAACATATCTTAAATTACAGTTCATGCTTATATTCCCACCAAAATAAAATCTCCGAAACATCTCTGTACAGTGTCACTTTCGATTTGGATATTACACCACACAGAATGACATGAATTAAAGTATACATCTACAGCTAAAATCAGGAGGTAAGACAGGATCAGAGGAAGTTGCAATGAGAGAAGAGAGAAGATATCTGAAGAAATGGCAGTAAGAACCAAGCTACCACGTGGTAATAAAAGTAGAATCTGCAAAGCAGCAACAGTTGAGACAACCTGTGAAATGAAAAACACAAATGAGCTGTTATGGAGCAGAGGAAGCCACTGGAATTCAAGAGCCCCTCAAGCTAGGCAGAAGAAGGGCGTGAGAGCTGGGAAGACCTGACAGTGGTACTATGACTGGGTGAGAAAGAGAAAAATTACCTCACTGGACTATATGGAAAGTATTAAATTTCCCTGATTAAGGAGGCTTTGCTTCTACTCTGCTTACTCATCTATTCCTGAGAAGGGTGTAAGAGACTGAAAAGTCAATTTGTCTATACATATGCCTCAACACTGGTGACAGCCCCTTCTAACTGCAAGACTTCGTTACCACAGCAACAGGCCCCTCCCTCCCTGCCCCAAGAAGGACAGATGACAACAGTTGAACACCATGCCCCACTCTGACCACGTAGCCCACGACCCACTGAACAGGCACCTGGCCCAGGGTCGGAGGCTCAGACCCTCTGGAAAATTCCAGGACCTTCTAAGGACAGTATTGGGAATGCTCCTCACCAGCAGATGCAAGGCGTGGACATGAAAACTAATTCCAAATATGGAGCGAGACATCGCTATAAAAGACAGAAGCTGTGAAGAACAGGGCTGGCCCTCTCTCTCATCTTTTGCTGTGGACAGACCCCTTCGCTGCTGGACATCAAAGACACAAAGACTCTAAAGACTCATCGGATCAATGGGACACCAAAGATCCGTGGTAATTATCTGGCGACTGTCCCTTTTTTTCTCTCTCTCCTCTCCCTTTCTTTTTCTTTCTCTCTCTTTTTCTCTTCTTCTTCACGTGAACATTGGTAGTTCAATAAATCGAGTTAGCACTTGACTCCATTTCAGTCTTTGTTCTGTTTCTGAGAATCACGAACCTGAGTCACAATAAAACATCTAACTGAGCATCACTCAGGAGTTAAGCTCAGTCACCCCTAGGCACCCAGGATTACCTGAGGTCAGTTAGAAAGCAAGGGGGTTGAACTTCTGCCAAATTGTTCCACCATTAGATCAGATTGTGACACAAGGTGGAATACTCATCACAAAATAAAAGATCATGAACCTTTGCTTTGGCTGAAGCAGAAAAATATCTACTGATGTACACTATGATGTTTGCGTGAAGCAAATTTTACATGTTTTAAATTAAGTATCTAAAACAGAATCCAGATCCCAGATAGTCGCACAGAGCCACAAAGATGATTGAGGTGGTGGAATATCTCCCTTATGATGAAAGACTGAGGGAGCTGGGTCTCTTGAGCTTGGAGAAGAGGAGACTGAGGGGTGACCTCATTAATGTTTATAAGTATGTAAAGGGCGAGTGTCAGGAGGATGGAGCTGGGCTCTTCTCGGTGACAGCCAGTGACAGGACAAGGGGCAATGGGTGCAAGCTGGAGCATAGGAGGTTCATTAACATAAGGAAAAAATTTTTCATTCTGAGGGTGGCAGAGCCCTGGAACAGGCTGCCCAGAGAGGTTGTGGAGTCTCCTTCTCTGGAGACATTCAAAATTCGCCTGGGCGCATTCCTGTGTGACCTACTCTAGATGGTCCTGCTCTGGAAGTGGCATTAGACTAGATGACCTTTGAAATCCCTTCCAACCCCTAACTTTCTGTCATTCTGTGGATCGTAATGTCACTAGCAAAAGATCAGGGCTGGCAACAGGCAGCAGAGAAAAAAGTATAAATTCACTCTTTACTGGCAGTCAAAAAATTAACTGTCACAATTTCTTTTTCAGTTTGCTATGCACTGATTTGCAGGATTATCTGGGAGGTGCACAAAAATGCCATGTACAACATAAGAAGAGCAACAAAGCTGGTGAAGGGCCTGGAGAACAGGTCTATGAGAAGCAGCTGAGGGAACTGGGGTTGTTTAGTCCGGTGAAGAGGAGGCTGAGGGGGGACCTTATCACTCTCTAAAACTAGTTGAAAGGAGGTTGTAGTGAGGTGAGAGTCAGTCTCTTCTCCCAAGTAACTAGCGATGGGACAAGAGGAACTGGCCTCAAGTTGTGCCAGAGGAGCTTTAGATTGGACGTTAGGAAAAACTTCCATACTGAAAGAGTGGTTGAATATTGGAACAGGCTGCCCAGGGAAGTGGTGGAGTCATCATCCCTGGAGGTGTTCAAAAAACGTGTAGATGTGGCATTTTGGGACATGGTTTAGTTGGCATGGTGGTGTTGGATTGATGGTTGGACTTGATGACCTTAGAGGTCTTTTCCAACCTTAATGATTCTGTGATTCTATGATAAGCACAAGGGGCCCTTCCCCCATCCCTTCATTAAAAAAAAAAAAAAAAAAAAAAAAAAAAAAGCAAGTCTGATACAGAAAATACTTCAGCTTCCAAGTTGATGAGTTCACTATTGTTTCAGGACCTCCTGGTGTTCCCCACCAAGGAGTTGCCTGCACACGTTGAATTTTTTCCTTTCAAGGTAACAAATACATATAGAATGCTTCAATTGTTGCCTTTTACACCTGAATTCACAATATCAGACAAGCTTAAGAAATAAAAACATTACAAGCTTATTCTGACAAAGGACTAAATTTGTAATTACACAACTGGAAACAAGATTACAAGAGAGATGAGAAACAACAAACTATGTCCTCAGCTTATACCTAAAATTTTCAACCTATTTCTTCTAAAATGCTTGACAAAGTTTACAGATACTTAATATACAGAAGCCAATTAAATGGGATGCTAGTGTCCTCTTCTTGAACTCCCTTTACAGGTGAATCTGAAAGCTAAGCGAGCTGACAGGAGTCAGGTCCCTCAGTTCATACCCACTTCCCAGTCAGCACTTCAAAATCCTTCTCCTTTTTTCACCTCTTTTAATTCCAAACTTAATTTCTGGTCATTTCACCAGTGGACTAGTGTTTCATTAGAAGAATTGTGGCTGATGATCTTTGCAACTAGCTCCCTTTTCTGTAAACAAAAGCAAAGGAAGAGACCACAGCCCTTTCCATAGTTTCTTAAGCTGGCCATCCTAATTTTTCCTTTAATAAGGTTGTCTTTTCTATTTTAAATAGCTTTCTTGTCAAAATGTTTTCAAGGCTGTCATAATATAAGTGTTATGTCACAAGAAATATTTACTGTATCATAGAATCAGAGAATGGTTTGGGTTGTAAGGGACATTAAAGATCATCTAGTTCCAACCCCCCTGGCATGGCAGGGACACCTGCTGCCAGACAAGGTTCCTCAAGGCTCCATCCAACCTGGCCTTGAACACTGCCAGGGATGGAGCATCCACAGCTTCCTTAGGCAACCTGTTCCAGTGTCTCCCCACCCTCAGGATGAAGAACTTCTTCCTTATATCTAGTCTAAACACACCCTCTCCCCACTTCCAACCATTACCTCTCATCCTACCGCTACAAGCCTTTGTAAAAAGTCCCTCCTCAGCCTTCCTATAGGCCCCTTTCAGGTGCTGGAAGGCTGCTAGAAGGTCTCCCTGGAGCCTTCTCTTTTCCAGGCTGAACAAGCCCAACTGTGTCAGCCTGTCCTCGTAGGAAAGGTGTTCCAACCCTCTGACCATCTTGGTAGCCCTCCTCTGGACTCGGTCCAACAGCTCCATGTCTTTCTTGTGTTGGGGGCTCCAGAGCTGGATGCAGTATTCCAAGTGGTGTCTCACGAGGGCAGAGTAGAGGGGCAGAGTCAACTCCATTGACCTGCTGGCCACACTTCTCTTGATGCAGCCCAGGATACGGTTGGCTTTTTGGGCTGCAAGTGCACTCTGTTGGCTCATGTTCATCTTTTCATCCACCAGCACCTGAAAGGCATTCTCTGCAGGGCTGCTCTCAGTCCACTCGTTGCCCAGCCTGTATCTGTGCTTGGGATTGCCTCGACCCAGGTGCAGGACCTTACACTTGGTCTTGTTGAACTTCATGAGATTGGCCTGGGCCCACCTCTCCAGCCTGCCAAGGTCCCTCTGGATGGCATCCCTTTCCTTCAGTGTGTCCACCTCACCACACAACTTGATGTCGTCAACAAACTTGCTGAGGGTGCATTTGATGCGACTGTCCATGTTACCAACAAAGATGTTAAATAGCACTGGTCCCAGTAACAATCCCTGAGGAACACCGCTTGTCACTGGTCTCCGCTCAGACATTGAGCCGTTGATCACAACTCTTTGAGTGTGACCTTCCAGACAATTTCTTCAAAAAGGACAGGGAGCTACTGGAGAGAGTCCAGCGGAGGGCTACAAAGATAACGAGGGGATCAGAGCTTCTCTGCTACAAGGAAAGGCTGAGAGACCTGGGGCTCTTTAGCCTGGAGAAGTGAAGACTGACAGGGGACCTTATTAACACTTATAAATATCTAAAGGGTGGGTGTCAAGAGGATGGGGCCAGGCTCTTCTCAGTGGTGCCCAATGACAGGACAAGGGGAAACGGGCACAAGCTGGAACACAGGAAGTTCCGCTTGAACATGAGGAGGAGCTCCTTTGCTCTGAGGTGGCAGAGCACTGGAACAGGCTGCCCAGGGAGGTTGTGGATTCTCCTTCTCTGGAGATATTCAAAACCTGTCTGGACATGATACTGTGTGACCTGCTCTAGGTTAACCTGCTTTGGTGGGGGAGTTGGACCAAATGATCTCCAGAGGTCCCTTCCAACTCCTACCATTCTGTGATTCTTATCCACTGAGTGGTCCATCCATCACATCCATGCCTTTCGAATTTGGAGACCAGGATGTTGTGTGGGACAGTGTTGAAGGCTTTGTACAAATCCAGACAGACATCAGTTGCTCTTCCCTTGTCAGTTGATGCTGTTACTCCACCATAAAAGGCCACCAGATTGGTCAGGCAGGATTTTCCCTTGGTGAAGCAATGTTGGTGGCCACCAATGACCTCCACATTTTCCATGTGGCATAGCAGAGCCTTCTGCCAGGATCTGCTCCATGATCTTGCCAGGTACAGAGGTGAAACTGACTGGCCTGTAGTTGCCCAGGTCTTCCTTTTTTCCCTTTTTGAAAATGGGGGTGATGTTTCCCCTTTTCCAGTCAGTGGGCACTTCACCAGACTGCCATGACTTCTCAAATATGATGCAAAGTGGCCTGACAACTTGGTCAGCTAGTTCTTTCAGTACCCATAGACAGATCTCATCAAGCCTCATGGAATTCTACACCTCCAGATTCTTTAGATTCACATACAGTGGGCAGATCTTCCTTCTCCTAGTCCCCACTTTCAGTTTCTGCAACTTGGGCAGTGAGGCTAGAGCACTTGCTGATGAAGACTGAGGCAAAGAAGTCATTGAGAACCTCAGCCTTCCCCATATCCCTCGTGATCAGTTCTCCTGTTTCCTTTTGGAGAAGGCCCACAGCTTCCCTAGTCTTCCTTTTGTCACTGATGTACCTATAAAAGTTTTTCTGGTTAACCTTGATGTCCCTGGCCATATTTAATTCTATCTGGGCTTTAGCTTTCCTTACCTAATCCCTGGCTGCTTGGACAACTTCTTTGTATTCTTCCCAGACTACCTGTCCTTTCTTTCACTTCCTGTAAATTCTGTTTTTGTCTTTAAGTGTGTCCAGGAGTTCTCTGTTCATCCATGCAGGCCTCCTGGCATTCTTGCCTGCCTTCCTCTTTTTTGGAATGCATTGCTCCTGGACTCAGAGGAGGTGGTCCTTGAATATGGACCAGATTTCTTGGGCCTCTCTCCCATTTAGGGCTTCATCCCATGGAACTCCACTAAGCAGATCCCTGAAGAAGTCAAAGTCTGCTCTCTTGAAGTCCAGGGTAGTGAGCTTGCTGTGCGGTCTCCTTGCTACCCTGAGGGTCTTGAATTCTGACATTTCCTGGTCACATGAAGCATTAAGTGTACAGCTATATCAAAATTGCATTCTTTGGTTTGGACAGATGCTCTGAATGTCTAATCTATAGTTTATGCTTTTATAGTTGGATGTCATTTCAATAGAGGGCGCCCCTCTGCCCCAGACATGAGAACACAAACACGTGCACATACACTTCTGAAATTTTATGGCCATACAGAGTAACACTGTAGAAAAAATACAATGCTTTAGCAGATGCCCAAATAAAAGCTTTGTGCTGAAAACCAAACAACCTCCTTGTTATACTCTTCATAACAGAGAAGAAAAAGAAAAGAGCAAAATAGGAAGATGTTAGCACTTGTAAGTTATGAAGCAACTGTAGTACAAAACCAGCAGAAGAGTAAAGGGATATGGCTGTTTTCCTTTTCATATGCAGGGAGATACACATCTTAAGATGTTAGCATGAGTCAGTGGGAGACCAAGAACAGTTGCACTCAGGAAAACCCTTTTTCTCTGCAATCGGCATATATATATATAGAGAGAGAGAGAGATAAAAATGGACAGATATATATATCATAGCCATGTTAGAAAACAGAAAGTTAAACAGACAAAAGATAAAGTCACTTTCTGTAGCCTGTAGTTCTGCCAGTTTCTGATCCATGTAGTAAATGTCAGGAATTCATGGAGGCAAAACACACTTTGCAATCTTGCAAATACTCGTAGCTCTTATCTATACTAGAAAAGGCAGTACCTCTTACATTATGAAGGAATGTCGTTATTGTAGCTGCTGGAATGCTGGGGCAATAGTACTGACAGCGCAGACGTCGTGACAATATGTGAACAAAAGTTGTCCAATGGAGAATTTCTGAGCTGCTTTTTTGCATAGGGGTGAGACTGTCAAAGGCAATATTTTTGGTACAGCACAACTTCATGCCACTTTTTCTGATCACTCTTTTATTGAAGGAAACTTAACTGACACTAGGTAGTAGAATGTACCCTTGATGACTGAAATGTGAAAGGAAATTTTATATATCAGACGTGCATACAGGATGGGAAAATAAATTTTAGAAAAATATGCAGGCCCAAAAATAGAAGTATCACCTAAAAAGACAATAGGCAAAAAGGAGAACAATGTAGAATTAAAAAAAAAAAGTTAACTTTAAAGGAAGAAACACTTTTTTGTAATGTCATTTTTTCTTATGAAGCGTTATCAGCCACTGTAGACAAATAGTCAACTACCTCTCCAGTCATTCGCTTCCCAACCATCAATTCTCTCAGTAAAAAATTTTGCAGTACTTGTTCCTCCTGCTTGTTGGAAAAAAAAAGGTACAGAACCCAAACACGTTTTACCAATTCTTCTCTAGAGTGCTACTCATTGTAGCAAGCTGACTCAAATGACATGTTGACCAAAATCCTAGTTCTGTTCCATGGTAACAACAGGTGAGAAAAATAAAGACGTAATAACACAAACATAAAAAGTTCTCACCTAATAAATCTCTCATTTCACAGAGCATTTTACCTCCACCATATTCAGGCAGTCGCATAATCTCTGCCAGAACTCTACAGTTCCTTTAATGATACACTGTTTTGTTAAAACCTTTCTTTCCAGGCTGCAAGAAAACGTTCTGCTGCATTCATATGATAAAGAGTACATTGTGAACTGGAGACACACTAAACACTAAAGAGAGCTGCTTAAGGTCATAATGCTAGTTACTGAAAAATTCAGAAAGAAAACTTGAGTCTCCTGAACTGCAGTAAAAAATTCGAAGTACAAGGTCGCATTGGACCTTCAGTTTCAGCTCTCTGCACAAATAGTTGTGAATTTGTTCCCACCATTGAATCAGAGTGTAAGAGATGAAAACAGCTTCCCATGTAACCAAACATGGCCATCTTATCAACAGAGTAGTATTATAACCTGACATAAAGCAGGGTAGTAACAATTTTGAATTAATTTTCTCATTGTGGTCCTGCACGAGTAATATGATGCTATCACAGAGCAATAATGAAAGAATTAAATTGACGGCAGAGACACACTTAAAAAATGTAATCTTCTATAACACCACATCTGAAAAATAGTCATGATGACAGATACTTACTCCAAAACAGGCAACATGAGGAGCAAAATTTCAGTTTTTTGATGTCTTTACCTTACCCCTTATGTATCCAGGAAGGAATGAACAGAGCAGTAAAACATAAATTATACGTAAAAGGCTATTAGCCCATCCAGTCTCTTGGTTGCAGGAAATGTTTAGATGAAAAAAAAACTCATAGAAATTATCTACTGAAAATTCAGGAGAAAATTTACAGTGTTGAAGAAGTCTCCCAAATCCCACAGTCAGTTACAAAGACCCAGAGTTAGGGATGTCTCAGCATGACCCCATTTAGGCAAAAGTGTTAAGTCAAAGGTGCTTTGTAGAATTTAACTGTATTTAAAATCCTCAATATTCAACTATAGTTTATTCAGAGTGGAGAAGAGGTCATATTTTCAGTTAGCAAACATTCACTATGTGATACACACACACAAAACGAATCTGCAATTTAGTTCAGTGGACAGAAAGATTATATGCTGTTGCCTTTTTGTTGACAGAATGATCTGAGCGAAATTACATTCTGTTGACAAAAAATGAAATGAAACTTAGTTGTTGAATATTTCACAAAATGAATATATAAATAAAACATTCACAAAAGGAGCGGCAGTTATTGAAAGCAGGATACTTTACAATTCACAGATGATTTTCACTAATGGATACTATCTCACAAAACTCCCTCAATTCAGAATATCTTTGTGGTAAGACTATTTAGTAGCAGTCTTCATGCTGGGTAAGGAAGCAGAAAATTTAAGCCTGGCAATGACAGTGTAATTTGCAATAAAGTTTTAAAGTGTAGTCAGGCTTTCACTTCTAAAGTCAAAGACCTGAGGGTGGAGGGTAAAAAGAAATCAGTTATTTCCATTTCAACCCAAAAGAAAAGGTAATCCCTTGGCTCTGGATCCCTGTAAGTGTCCTTGTAACACACAGCAGGTAGACAACTAGTTGCACCTGGTCATCTGAAGCTTCTCTTAGATTTTTAAGGTTCTTCTGTGAAACTGGGAATGGATACATCAGCACGCTATTTTAAAACTCATCAGTTTCATCAGCTTCGGTAGAACTCTCTCTTAAGCCAAACAAATTTTCACTGTTGCATTCCATGCTAGAGCCTGTCGCTTCCATCTTGTTCATTTAGCAAGTTTTATACCCTATATCCAAGGATTAGTTACCGTTTTATTGGACACTTTCTTTTTCAGCAAGTCACCAATTTTGTCCAGCGTTTCAATACTCAGCATTTTTTCCCAAGACATAATTCTAACCTACAGAAGAAAATGAAAAATTTGGAATATCTTTTCAAAATGTAATGAACACTGACGAAATAAGGCCTTGCAAAATGGACATAAATTGAATAACCTCTTTAGATTTGTTCTGCAGGTGTTTTTTATAGACATGGCTATGGATGAGGTTCTAATTACAGAAGATAAAAGAAAACTGGAAGGAGGAAGAAGACTGAAATATATCTTTAAAAGTCCATATATAAATAGAAACTGTTTGCAGCTTCTGTTAGTAGATCTACAACCAGGTAATTTTTCAATCATAAACTGCTATATTCATTGTGACCACTGGAACACTTATTGACAAAAGAAGTTTGGCTTATGACACTCCAAAGTGATCCACCCCTAAGAACATATTAGACTCGCACTCACTCTGTTTGCTGTAATCACAGCAGCTTGATAGCCACATGCCTTTGGAAAGGCCTGACATTAGGAGGCCAGAAAGTATGTTCGCTTGCATTATTACGCATGATAGAGCTTACACTTATCAAAATACAGAGCTATTTTGAAAACATGAAAAATGGGAAAAATTGAAATCTAGCCTTTTTCTGTGATAAAACCAACACCAATGTTCCGTCTTAGCACATTTTTATAGGTTCGTTACTGGATTATTTCATAGTCTTCTTCAAAAACGTTAATACATACGGTTGGCCAATGGCTAACATTGTATATGAAACCTTGATTATGTAACTCCCATGAATAGAAAAGACCTGGGTAGCTACATTATTGAACTTAGAACAGGTATTTACAAGAACAAACATAGTTTCCAGAGCTCTGTACAGTGGAAATACGTTTCCAGTAACTACATAGACCAAAAAAAAAAAAAAAGTACGTATGTGCATATGTGTGGTTTTGTATTCATACAGCTTTATGTTGTTGAGTGAAAATTCAAAAGGTAAGAAATGAAAGTGTTAAATATCTACTAAGTAATGTTGCATATGACGTTTCTTAACCTTTTTCTCTCACAGTGTAAAAATTTATATGTACAGTGCAGCTAATTCAGCATTGCCATAGGGATGAGTTCTTCATCCTTCATGAGTCAATTGACAGCAAATATTCCTTCTCTTTGCACCTTCTCTTTCTTCCAGAGATACTGCACGTATTCTCTAAATTGTTTCCTGATGTCACCTGACTTTTATGAGGCATTATTTTCTGTCTCCAGTAAATCATTATTTTGCTACTCCAAGCATGTATGAAACACAGAAATACAGTATCACATGTTGAAATAATTATTTCCTTAAGAACTATTCAAGTAAGTCACAAAGACTGAGAAAATCTACGTTTTTCCCATTCCTGTTAAATTCTGCCGGGTTTGCTAGCTGTCCTCACAGTTGCCTTTCATTTAAAGAAACATGCACTTATTGCCTTGCGTGTGATGCAAAAGTTACCGGTCTCATTATCTTCTCATTCAGCCTAGCTCTTGCATAAATTCCTTGAAAGTTTTTATTTAAATTAACTGAAGTCACTGGGCTTTGCTTGCAACTGTAAAACTACCATCTAGCACCAAATGCAATGTACCATTAGCGATGTGTAATTTTCCCAGACAGCTCTGCCAAAGTACCATGATCATTCTAATCACCTGTTATTTTGCTAGGACATTAAGTGAGTCTAAAGCCTTAACCATGCTAGATAGTACATTCATTGTGAGGAGGAAGCAGAAATCCAATATAGAGGATTCCCATAAATTTGATGTGGTGCCAAAAGGGAGAACAGCAAGATATCAATTTGACCAAAATATGTATATATTATGAAGAAAGAAACAAATTTTTAAAAACCCTTTCCCACACAACAGAAAAGACTGGATATGCAGTAGGAAACCTTAAAAGTATTTTCAATCCAAATTAATATAAGAACCTGAGTTAAACACTGTGAAATTTTACTAAATCTAATCAATGTAAATAAAAATTACTTGAGAATACTAAGAACCGTGACAGAACCTCGAGAAGATATGAGACATGAGGCTTTTTACAGTATCAATCAAAAAAATCATCCTTTAAAATGCTAGTCAATTCTTTGAAGAATGAAATAAAAATTACTCCTTTTCAATCATTTCTCCTGTCCACTCTTGCCAGAAACCCACGACCTTCCTTCAAGTAGGCTGCAAAAATTAAAGACAACATAAGTGTGTTTAGACAACACAGGTATATTAGACAGTTCTAATAGGGTGCTACTATTTGTGTAACAGCTTCAGACATCCTCAAACTCACTGCATGAGCTTACAAATTATTTTTAATATGTAGTATCCCTAAAGTCTTTTGAAGACACAGAGGTTATGGTTAGTTTTACATGTTTTTTGTGAGAAACAAATGCCAGACACATGTAATTTACAAATGCATAGGCAGTTTCTAAAAACAGGGAATTTTATATGTCATAACAAGCATAGATCAGAAGCAACTTGGCAAACTTCAGTATACAAATGACCACTGTGGGTAACCAGAAAAACAGAGAGAAAAAAATAAATGAAAGAGCAACAACAAGAAAGATCAATGCTTCAAAAAGGCTACATAAAAGCTAAAGGAACAAATGACAAGGATCAAGAATGCTGTGATAAAAATGAATGAAAAATAAAGCACAGGGTGAAATGATAAATAATACATGATTTTACAAATGCATAAAGAGTAAGAAGTTGGCAAGGGATGCTGTGGATTCCTTGAGGGAAGGTGAAGGAACAGAGCACCAGAAAATGTAAATATTGCTGGGAAAATGAATGCTAGAATGAGAGAAAGATTTTCAAGGTGAAAGGAAGTAACAACTATGAAATGGAATTAAAGGGTGTACCAGAACAAATGTGGAAGCAAGAAAGGATACATTCAGTGTAACTGAAAATACAAACTGTCTCTGTAACTAGGAGATGTAGCATCCCTAAACTGTATAGTAAAGACCAGGTAAGAGAAACACCCCCCAAAAAACACCAAAAATAGGAGTTACTGACCATGCATTTATTTACCATCATAAAAGGCAGAGTAATATCCTGCTGCATAGTCATGGTCGGATCTTCAGTGACTTAAGGAAATATATCCAATCAAAATACTGGGATTTTCATGCAACAAAATTGGAGGATATTACTAAAGATGGGTCAAAAGGACATAAAACAAGCAATTAGAGCAGACTTGAATTTGTTTGGTTTAAATTGGAATAACTATTATTTTTCTGCAAAGCTATTCTGATTTATCTAAAGTCTGCTTTACTTCCTGGTATTTTAAGAATTTGGGTTCAAATCTGCTTACTACCTGTGACTTCTTGCATTGCTAAGACTTAATGTCTCAGCTTCATATTTAAAAAAAAAAAAAAGAAAGAAAAAAAAAGAAAACATGACAAAATGTTCTATGTTGTTTCTAACCGCACACAAAGCCTTCTGCATGATGAGGATTTCCATTTTGATCAGAGGTGACAAGAAACACCAGACAGGCATTATTTCAGACAGCTGAGCCATGAGTAGCTGAAGGAGTCTTACAAATTTTTCCCACCATTTGGACTGTAGATTTGCACCCTCAGAGTTATACAGCAATTTTTTAAAAAATGAAGTTTTTATGGGTTATTCAGTATATTTGGGCATAAATAGCAGAGGGTAAGGAAAGTTTTTGAAGTACTAACACAACATATTGTTTCAAAATCGAGGGCTCCTAGAAGGACTGACTGAGATACGTACTTGCATTGTAGAGGAATCATCGTTTAATGCAGTATCTCAGTGTAGAAGAAATGTGCTGCAACAGGCTAGACTTTTTCCTAAGATTATACTGTGTTAAGTGTACTTCAATTTAGGATTCAAGAGGTTTATTCCTTAAAAAATACCATTTCATTATAAGATGGACCTGTTAATATAATTTGACTCTTATATCGCACTGTACATTCATTTTTTCAACTGAATTTTAACCTAAAGCAGACCAGGATTTTAAAAGATTCGTGTTAAATTCAGCTCAAATAGTTCTTTGCAGTGGCAAAGAAATGTTACAGCACCCACTAGTGCCACTGTGGATAAGGTGGTGTATCAATTCAGTTCCTCACTTTTTTTTGAAGCCTGTAACATCTCTAGAAGGTTTTTTTAATGCCTTGTGATCTGGAAAGCCCAATATACACGACTTTCTATCAGTGTCCACTCCATACATATTTTATATACATGCACATATGTATTATATGTGGGGAGTTCAAAACTCAGATATTTGAAGGGCAAGAGATGGAAGGATGACATTTCTGTTGTAGAGGAGATTCAGCAGTGTGACAAATATACAGCTCACATGCCCAGAGATCTTCATACTTCCTCTCCCAGGGTTCTTCACAATTAAGACAGCAAAGAATTAAAGGAAATTTGTTTGGCATTTCATGCGAACACAGTGATTTTTCACTTCACTATAAATTTTACCTCCTCTCAAAATGCTGGCTTTCACTATAGTGTTCTGCCATTGTGTTTTCCACGAAAATATCTTTCACTTTCCTTCCTTGCCCTTCTTCCAAGAGTTGGACAGCACTTCAGTCTTCACATTTATGAATTATTTCAGCAAGCAGCTGGTGTAGGGAATAACTCAAATGCTAGGAAATGCTAGAATTGAAGATGGCCATGGTCTTAGCTGGGGTCCTGCATGAGACATTTCTTGCTGCACACTTTGGTGGAGTAGCTCAAAGAATAAGCTTGGAAGGGCAAGAGGCTCTAATCCAGGAATTAAGCTAGAGGGTGACAGTTATATCTGAGAAGACTAGAAATGATCAGTGTGCTCAGTGAAGAATAAATAATTAGAGATATTAACCTCTAGTCCTTTTAGAATTTTCTTAAATGCACTTTGTAGAGAGAGAATCAGAGGGTGCACTGGCAAATGTTGGTCTTAACAGCTTTTTAAGTAAAGATGAATTTAATGTAATGATGTGTTTATTCTCATTTATTTTTCATTTTTCATGGGAATAGTTGCCAAAATCCGGATGTAGCTCAGGGTACCAAGAACATAAGACCTAGTCTCAATCCCTCCTCAGGGTCCTTCCAGTTGTTACGCACCTCTGCTCGCCCTGAAATTTCTTGTTTCCAGGATGGAATAATAATAGCAATATGTGTTATGTCTTCTATGACTTACATTTTCCATAACCTGTATGATAGTAACACTTGTTGAAAAGTATCCATTTAACCTGATGCAATTACTTGGTTTCTTCTGGTTTTATCAGTAAATTAAAAGTCAGTCACATATACTCGGGTATTCCCATTTTGCTGCTGAATGAATATAGAGTTTCTAATGAAAAATTATGTACTAATTTAATCAAAATTCAAGCACAATACACAGGAAGGAACCATGGAGGGAAATGTTTCTGTAAGAAAACTCAATTTTCATTTTTCCATCTTATAAAACTGCATTTTTTTAACCTTACTGTTCTGATAGATTATATATAATATTGTATAACTAGATACGTGTCAATGTGAGTTATTCCAGATTTTCATAGAAAACATAGAAATACAGAGTTTGAATAATCCAAGATATACATACTTCTGTTCTGAGACAAAATTAGATATGACTAAAATAATCTCCCACAATTAGTTCTGCCATCTGAGTCATTTTCCCTTTAAGAATGCCTCAGAGTTGCTTTTCTTTTCTGGGCTTTAAATATAAACAAATAAAGTGAAGAGAGACAGAAAGCATTGGAAGAAAAATACATTCCCCAATTTTTAAACAGAGAATGGAGAAAAGATAACAACAGAGATTTGATGCCAATACTCCCTGCCTATTTTCCTTTCCTTTCCTTTCCTATCAAACAAACAATGTGCGGCAGGGTGAAATCTAAATTCCCTATTTAAGGAGAACTCTCTAGACAGTCAATCAGCTAAAAAAATCTTAGAGTTTTGGAAGAAATAATAGCACAGCATAAATAGCTTACAGAGGAAACATGTAATTTTGCTTTTAAAATTGTCCACGTAGAGTGATTAGTTCTTCATATCCAAGAAGTCAAATATACTGGAACCCACATTATAAGCTTATTTATAGAAGAGAGGTGAATCTTTAGAGGATAATCAAAGAAGGAGAAATCCAGATTATTTAATACATTTTGTGAAAGAACATTTGCCTAAAAATGTTATGTTACAGTGCCTGTAAAACAACAACAAAAAAACCCAAACAAGATATTAATTAAAATATGGCTGTTGTGCTTTAACAATGATGAGCCAGAAGCAAAAAAAAAAAAAAAGCATAAATGCAGGCCTTGTTCCAGAAGACTGCAATGTATGTTAAACTATATACAGTGACATGAGAAAAGGAGGAGAGGGCAGAAACTTGTAAAATTGCTCAGATGAAGGACCTCTACATTTTTTCTTTTTTTTTTTTTTACATACAGAAACATCTACATACACATATGTACACAAAAATCAAAGAAAGGTTATACATACAAGTAATATAAAGGCTGCAAAAGAGTGCATTTATTCTAAAAGAGAGGACTATATGAAAGAAATTAGTAAAAGTTTTGCAGCTGGAGTAATTTCAAATAGAAATTTTCTTTGTTAAATGCACCTTTTAAAAAGCTCTGCCCAAAATGCTACTATTTTGCCATTGCCACTGCAACTAAAGTAGAAGAGATGCGTACATACATTGTACTTTCTAGTTAAGAGTTTTCGCTTGTTTTTTCTCAGTCAGTCAGTAGACTTCTTGGCATGAAAAAACAAAGTCCAAGATACAACAGCCTTCATCTATCCATTTTCACAGTTCCTGAGTCCTTTAAGATACTTACAAAACCCCCAGGGAGACCAAAGGTAAAAGTAGCTTTCCAGTGTTCCTAGCTTAACTGTTGGCAGTACCGCCACAATGGGCCAAATTCACAGGTGCAAGGGCTTTTTCAGATCCTGTCCACATCAGAGTGGGACATGGTTCCTCAGATAAAGCAGTACAAATACTTTCCCACCTCCAGGTGGAAATTCATAGCCTAGTTTTTAGAAGATCTTTTTCCTTTCTGAAAACAAAATGTATCTCAGAATAAAGGTCACTGAATTAGGTTAGTACAGTGAGCAAAACAGTAATAAATGATAAATCATGTCAGAGATGTCCAAATGACTGGCTAGTTACTGAATATTCTGCTCTTTTGAGTCCCCCATTTAGCAAAGCTGCAGTGGTTTGGTACCCCACTGCTGCCAAAAGCAATTACCAAAGACAGTTTCATGCATAGGCAGCACCAATCCTACCCTCCCTACGCACAGTATTTAAACTGGAACTGACGTCTTTTTCAGCCTTCTCAGATGCAGATTAATGAATTAGCACAAGAGTTTAGCTTCAATTTACAGGCAATTTTGTTATTTTATTGATTTTTCTTCAAGGGAGATACAGAGATGTAATCACAGAACAGCTGTATGGCTAACCAGGTGCTTTAGAACTATGGCGCACAGGATGGTTAGGAGGGAACACAATTCTTTCAACCTAAGTAACCTAACAAGTAAGCAACACACTTTAGTGAAACGTCATACAAGAAACATACTGCAAATAGTTATAGCAGTTCAGTGAGAATGTCATTCATTCAGGTTACAAAGAATAAAATCTTTTCACAACCATGCTTAATCAATAAGCCAAAGCATAAAATAATATAATAAGCATAATGGGAAGATTAGCTGGCCATAATGATGAAGATGTTGCTTTTCTTTCTGCCTTCTCCTTAAATAAATGCATAAAATACCATCAGCTGTTTTCATTACCCAGCTGTAGTATAAGAGGAAGGAGATAGAAGCTGAGGCAGAAGTGCAAAGAACCAGATATGTATCTAATCTTTACCAGAAACCAGGGTTTGGATCAGAGGGCTGGTTTGGTTTGTTAGAGACAAGAACCTGGTGTAAAGTTTAGATATTCTCAACAGCCATACAGAATTGAGCAACATAATTTTATTTCTATCCAATTTATGCTTTGATCAATGAACTGTAAGGTCTTGCATTACATAAATACGTAGCTAATGTGTGTGTCTACAAATGTCAATAAAGACTGGTCCATTTTTTTTTTTTAATTTGCACATAGTTAAAATTGGGTTTAATAGGAGGTGCAAGGAGCGCTCACTAATTATGAAACCGAGCTCTATAATTTTTTTATCAATTCAGTGTACTAACTGATCAGTTTCTTTAATAATGAAATAATACGCCTTTAATTATTAAATTTCAGAATTTTAAATCTGTAGGTACAATAATTGGACGTCTTTGCATATTTCATAATATTTGTAAAAATAAAATAGAAGTGCTGAATATGTATTCTTTTAGTATGCTTAAAGTATCTTGATTTTTTTCCTAAAATATTCTGTAATTATTAACAGAACAGCTGACTTCAGTAACGGTCATACTATCTGAATAAGGCCCACATCAGTCAGACCTCACATTATGTAAAAGATTCCTAAGAATAACATTATACACAGATGTGCACTTTATTGTATTCACTGTAGTTTACACAGGTAGTAGAATTCAGTACAATTTCTGTAGCTATTTTCGCTCTTACGTATAAAGTACCAGTATAGATACAGACTCATGAAATTTAGCTCAGTCTTTTTCAACAGGATTCTGGACACCAGATACTACATCAGAAAGCCAAGTTCAGTCACAAAAGAAATACTATCACATAGAATACAGGTCAGAATACCATTTATTTACATTTAATCAATCACCATTTCATTAACAGCTTAGAACACATATAATTACTTAGAATGACAACTCACAGGTAACAATTTTAACAAAACAAAAAAAAAAGCCACCAAAATTTGGTTAAACACACTCAGTCAGGAATTCAAACCACAGATTATATACTAACACATTTATATTATACAATACTCTGAAGCCTCATCAGATATACAGTCTCAACAAACAGCCCTAACCTTTAACAGCTTTAAAATAATTTTTAGAAGAGTTTGAACCAAATATCAGAACAAAGATGCCATCATGCATAATGCCTTACCAGTAGTGACTTTTATCGTGGTAGGAGAGAAAAATGGTACTATGTCAATAATAGTGTGGGAGACGAGCCCTCAGATTCAGCACTGCTTAGTTTTGTAACTCCAACTAAGCATCTTAAACTCTGCCCAGATATCTGCCAATATATATATAGATCACACTGGTTGCCATCCTGACAGTGTACTGAAGAAATTGAGTAATGACAGTTCCCTTTCTGGATGAACTCAGGGCACAGGCTCAAACAGAGCACATTAGGGTAACTTAATTTTGAGAAAGGAAAGCTCACAACCTCCTACCCAAGAACAGATGGTCAAACAGCTGACCTTGCTGCTAAAACAATTCAGTAATGTAAATGCAAGTGATGATCTGAAGCACTCCTAGATTCCAGACTGAGCAAGTCATTGAACACCTTGATCCTCATACAATTGTGATGTGCAGACAGCAGGTAAACTTCATGTCAGTACCAAAAGAGCATCTGGTTCCACTCACAACTTGACACTTTCGCCTACACCATTTGACTTACATAAGACTGCCTTGAATTTTGGATATCACTTACATGCTAGACATGCTGAACTGTCTTGCCAGCCTAAAGCTTATTCAGTTGTAACAAAAAGGGCAACATGACACAATGTTGTGATTTCAGGCACCTTTCAGGACTGCTGGCAGAACAAGATTTACAAGGAACCACTACGCTGTACCACTCAAAGAAGAGAGTCTTGCCTGCAGGAACCAAGGGCTGAATGGACATTCTGGATACTAGGTCATTATTTGTTACATTCAAAGTGATCCTACCACAAGTATTTTGGGCACAACTTATTTCCATTATCAGTACCTCAGATGGGCTTGATATTGTATGTGTGAGAATTCAGTTCTCATAATATCAAACTGACACAGCGTAAGATTTTATGAATGTTAAAATAAACAAGTAAGAAAAATATTCCACTTGCAATATAAGAAAGCCACAAGTAAAATCTTACTCCAACCAGGCTCACCATTGAGACAGAATCAAACCTATTAACAAAGGCCACAAACCTGTCCCTCTCCTCGTGGTTGCCAGAAGCTCCCTGTTCTCAAATATTAATGAAAGGCAAAGTCTGCAGAAGTGCAGATTATTCATGGAGACAAATAAACCCAGGGTACTCAAGTTATATTAAAGTGAGAATATTTTTTAAATATCAAGAAATGCCAACACAGCCACATAAGTACTCTCTTGCTTTGAAAATAAATCATTTTGTGGGAGGTTTCAGTGCTACACCCAGATGGCTTTCAAGACGAAAACCAAAGAGCTCTTTTCTGGCAGAGCACAAACACCTGGCCTGCCAGAAGCCAGTTTTCATTCTACAAATTGCATCAGTAACCACCTAGACCTATTCACAATGTGACTGGCAGGGCAAACTGGCTATGAGCACCTGGGTCCTTAATGGGGCAGTGCACCTTCTCATTTGTTGTTACTAGTAATTATAACTGAGGCAAATCTAGACATCCTTGATCGGTTTCCATCTGACCCAACTTTCACAGAGGCCAGTGGTAGATGTCAAAGGCTCAGAAGCTGGATTTCTTGGTATATAGTCACGGCACTAAACTAAGAAATTATCAAAATCTCACAGATCCATTCTCGACATTTTTACAATTATCACAATATTTTGCTTCAGTATGCAACTCTTGTTAGTGACAACAGCCCTCATAATTATTCAGCTGGCTACCAGCAAGTTCCTAAGCATAATGACACAATTTGCCCTCAAATCAGGTGAAGAGAGGTGCCATGCACTCAGAAATGAAGTCCATCACACCAGTTTGGTACACATAGTAAGGAAATCTAAAAGAAATCTGTAAAGGCTGTGGAATAAAACATAAGGAACAAGTGTAATGGATCAAACCAGTTATATCATGAAAGCAAATCATAACTGTTTAACAGGTTACATTTAAAACTGTAAACCTCAATGTGCTACAATTTGAGCCAATTCACAGTACTCCCCTGATGGATTAGATATAGTCAAAGCTGTCCAGTTAATAGAGTCTCACAACAACCTTACAACCAGAGCACTGCCCTATAATTTAACCTAATTACAAGGACGCAGATGGATCCTGCCCATTCGGTGGTATTTATTGATTTCTGATTCAGAATTGAACATGATGCTCAAGTAAACATCACAAGAATCACATGTTGGTTAGTTACATTACTTGCCTGCTTAATCAGCAGTCTAGCTTCACATTTGCTTTCTAATATTCATAGTGCATATTATGAATCATAAGATTCTCCTCAGGTTACATTAAACAGATATTACAAATGCCACTTTGCTGCTTCCCTTGTCAAAAGGTCTTCAGCAGCCAGACAGGAAGCTTTAGACACGGAAAAATTAGAGAGATGTTGCATATAGAATTTCAGAGACTCCATCTCTCTGCAAACAACTGAGGGGGGATGGTTTTCACTTCAAATATTTCCTGTTCCAGAGAGTTCTCTGGAATCCCATTTACTCATGAGTATTTGGAAATGGCTCAAAATCAATAGTTAATAGTCTTCTTCTATTCTTGTGACGGAAAGAGATTGAATTTTTACCTTAGCACAGAACTTTGTGTAATGTCATGCAAGCAGACCCATTAGAAAGGGTCTGAGTGAGAAATAATATGCAGTTTTGACATTACATTTGCATTCCTGTGCTGTGACTTTCATGGGAGGGCTACCAGAGAGGATGCGGAGGAGGGCTGCCAGCTGGCTGGCAATGCTGTATGTGTGTCTGTGAGGCAGTATGGTAGGAAAGTCCTGGCTGGGAGGATTCTGGTGACTGTTGAAGGTGGGCCATAATGACACAAAGACTAGGAATGGAAGCAGATACCTGAAATGCTGCTTTAACAGCCCTACAGATGCACAGATCTTTACCAAAAATAATTAAAAACATACCAGAAACTGACAAGATATTTAAGGAGCCAATTTGTTTCTTCTTTCCCCTTTTCCCCAGTCTTAATGCTATACTCTTATGACTGTTTTCTCTGAGCTCTCTACAACACATTGGTAGTTCTTACTTGGTTTTTTTGATGATACCTACTAAGAAACCTTGTTTTGAGACAAGATCAGATTTAATTTGGAAATAACACGAAAGATGAAGTGGGCAAGGATGCAACATTAGAAATATAATTCCATATAAAACTCTTCAAAAAGCAGGTCTTCATTCGTATATAATGTGAATAAAACCAAAAAAACTATGTACATTTTTACTGCAAATACATCTTTTAGCTGTAACTATGACTACTACCTGACTGCTACAATATAAACAGAAGGAAAATCCAGCCGGTCACAGCTGCAGAAGCGCATTAAATCTTAAAAAGATTTTTTTTTAATCCTAAATGCTGAACGGGAATTTGTTAAAATCTTAAAGGGCAGATAAGGTATCGATTTATTTTCACACCTTGTTTTCATTGCAAAAAACACAACAGGTTAGCTAACAAGCAACAACAACATGAGTTTGTGACACAAGTTTCTGATGCAGTGCTCTTGACTACACCTAGAAGCCTTAGGAAACTACAAAGTGCCTGTCCTCGCTAGAATTTGGCCTGGTGTCTATTACCACCTTTCCAAGTGAAAAAAGTGCTTGAAATGAGCTGAACGTCTCACTTGTCTTTGTAATTTGAGAACTAACATGGAATAAGAATGTTTTTGCCTAGAAAAAATGGTCTTCAAAGTCAGTAAGAAATTAATAGAGAATAATGCAGTAATTTCTAAAGAAGTCTGGAAGATTTTGTGATAGGAGATGTATGAAGTATTTCATTCACAGCTTTCTCAGAGAGTGTAACATTTAACTCAAAGATTAGTATTTTTACCTTTAAATGTCAGGTTTCATTAAGACTGCAAATACAGAGATCTCTGCAGATCTGTTCCCCTAGTCGTTCCATTAGACATCCCGGAGAATGCCAAATGAACCTCTAACTGAATCAGTTAGATTAGCTAAGTGGTTTGAAATTACTGAAGAAAATTAATGCCTCACTTGAGTCTATGAAATTTTAGAAAGTGTAATTCTTTTAAACATGAGCATTTTCTTTTTCTGATTTTACATGTCTTAAAAAGGATGAGTATCTCACTCATTTCTCCCAAGGTCTTAACTAGATTTTCCTTCTGTACAAAAGCACATTTTATTCCCTGCATGACCTTTAATCGGAAGTGTCATCCCCTGCTATCAACAGCCAGCTAGTGAAGTAGCACCAAGGTCCTTGCAAATGTATCTGAGATCTTTAGAGATACTGTTAAAAAGTGAGCTCCAAACCAGCCCCTGAATGTAGAAGTTCAGCTGCTAAGGACAAGAGTGTACAGCAGTTTTTCACCTTCTGCAGGCAGCTGTTGTTTTGTCAAACCTGGAAAAGAAATAATAAGAAAAGATTAACAAGATGTTACGTTATCCTGTGCTGTTACTGCAAACTAACGGGGCATTCTCACACCTCTACACTTCCTGGCACTTTTAACTTTAAAATCGACAGCACATCACGCTTGGTTCTTTGTAAAAAAAAAAAAAAAGGAGCATACATAGGGCTGCCACAGTCTCGAGGCTCAGGCTTGTGTGCAATTAAGACACCAGTTACTGATTCTTTTCTAAACAACTTAAGCAGGTCATTCAGTGAGCCAGTGTTTCTATACTAACCTCATGAAAGTGGAACACCTTGCTTTAAATCTAATCCTGCTAAATATAACCAGCAATAAGAGACTATGTAATGTGCACCTGAGAACTGCTCCATGTGCAAGGACTTTTCCACTAAGTACGTTGGCTAGGGCACGTAAAAAACTTCGAGTTTCATTAATTGACTCTGTATGTGGCAATTTACAGTTTATGTGGAGGAGATTTTTCCTCATGAAAAAGATGATTACATTACAGCTTATTAACAAGAATACCTTTGTTACTGAAAGTTTCTCTTAAGCATAGGTAAGGCTCCCTGTGACCTACTTCTAACGCATTTAGAGTTCTCAGATTTCTCATTTTTATTTAAATACTTGCCTTACATACGATTGGCTGCAGAATAAGATAGGCTCACAGTCTAATTTTAGATTGGAAGATGTAGGTTCTCTTCCGTGAGAAATAAATTCAAAAATAACTTTTTAGATCATAAGATGCTGGCAAGTTTATGGAAATAGTTCACATTTCCATTCTAGCAGCTGAGAAAGGGGAACAGCAATTATGAACATTTATAAGTCTCTTCTTATTCCTTGTATTCAGATGAATACATATTTTCTCTGTCTTCGGCCCCAGAGGAGTTCCTTCTCAGGAACCTTTCCATTGCCTGTGTTGCCAAAAGAAGTATTAATTTCTGGAAGATTCCGTGGAATTGAATGGGAGTTAAAAAGAAAGCTTGTAGATAAATTTAACGGGGTTTAAAGCCATTTCTGTGGCTTTTGCTTCTGTTATGAAGAAATGGACTTTATATAAGTTATTGGCACGTATTAGAGATTCCCGAAGTATTGCATCACCATGAAACTTTGGATTTCTGGGGGTTTTCTTTTGCTGACATTAGTAGAAATGGATTCTATTCAATGACTAGACAATGGTATTTCTATGTCTACAGACCCCGAATGATTTAATGGTGGAATGAAATACGTGACCCAAATAGCAGACGTCTTTCTGACATACTTCTTTGATCCTTTTTGGGTTATTTTACATGCAAACGTAACATGGCACTTTGTGCATGCTCTTCTACATATCCTCAGCTTCTACCACAGCAGAGAGGCATATTCAGACAATAATTCAGGGATATATATTTAAATTATTTGTCTCACTTCAAGGCATGTTCTTCCTTCAGATTTCATTATTTGGGTTTTCAAATTTGTGCTTGTATGTAACTTGCTCAATACTGAATGTATGAATTAGACATGAACCTAGAGATGTGCTTCAGCATCAAAGAAGCAGTAGTTCCTGTGAACACACCCACAATCCTCAATAAACCCATTCATGAGTAGACTCGGGGTCCACATAGAGTAATCTACACTCAGAGGACTGCATGATGATTTATCTCTGATCAAGGCCATAAATTTACAGAATCACAAAATCACAGAATGTTGGGGGTTGGAAGGGACCTCAAAAGATCATCTAGTCCAACCCCACTGCCAAAGCAGGACCACCTAGAGTAGATCACAGAGGAACACGTCCAGGCAGGTTTTGAATGTCTCCAGAGAAGGAGAGTCCACAACCTCTCTGGGCAGCCTGTTCCAGGACTCTGCCACCCACAGAGGGAAAAAGTTTTCCCTTATGTTAATGTAGAACCTCCTGTGCTCCAGCTTGCACCCGTTGCCCCTTGTCCTGTCACTGGCTGTCACCAAGAAGAGCCTGGCTCCATCCTCCTGACACTTACCCTTTACATACTTATAAACATTAATGAGGTCACCCCTCAGTCTCTTCTTCTCCAAGCTCAAGAGACCCAGCTCTCTCAGCCTTTCATCATAAGGGAGACGTATCCACCCCCTTAACTACCTTTGTGGCTCTGCATTGGACTCTTTCAAGCAGTTCCCTGTCCTTCTTGAACTGAGGGGCCCAGAACTTCAAAGCTGCACAAATCTTAGATTTATTGTTCATGATGTGCAATGTCTTTGCTTTTACTGGTTCTGCTTTAATGTACAATTGATCTGGGCCTTTTTTGATTACCTTGCACCTTTTTTCCTTCTTTTGGGTTTTGTATACATCTTCTAAGGATTGCATTTAGTAGATAAGTTTCATGTTATCAAAAACCAGGAATCAACAGCAGGTCTAAAAAAAAGTTGTTCGGATCAGAATAATCTGTTTTGTATCATTAGATTAGTATCAGTGGCTCTAAAGGCTTATCAGAATCCTTCATATTTATAGTAGACTTCCCTGTGAAAACAGTTGGGTGATTAGGGAGACATATGTTTCACCAAGACAGTTGGATCCAATGAACTTACCCTTCAACACACTTAGAAGGTAAAGTTGCCTTTGCAATCTCCTTAGGATAATGCCACATAAACATTCAGATAATTTGCAATGGAGACATATTATTAGACAATGAGAAGTCTTTATATATAGATATAAACTTCACCAAGTTCCATGCAATACTGCTTGAGGACTTGAACTCAGACTCTGTATGGATTTAAGGGGCTGTATTCTATGCATGATGGCATTATTCCTTTTGACTGTAACTTGTTTGTGTCAGAGTCCAGCACAAAAGGACCACATGAGCAGAAACATACAAAAGTGCAACAGCACTTTGCTTCAGGTTTGAACTACAGATGGTAGTAAGTTAAATACTTTCTTCACGCACAGTCCGTTTAATCACAAACCATGGCATGGTATTGATTTCTCACACAGAAATACAAAAATGGCACCCAGCACACTGTCAGGCGACTTTTTTTGTAGTAACCTAGACATCCTCAGGACTATATGATAATTCTTTTGAATGTTAAGAAATAAGGTAAAATGGTTTTCTTAGTCAGCAGATGTTAGTCCCTATGAATTCAAACGTGTCTGTTCAGTGGCAAAAAAGAGGTTTTATCTAAGTTTCATGAAAATTTTCTAGTGAATATATTTTTGCTGAAAAATTGGTGTGAAGTATAAGTGAAATATTTAGAAAGATGTTTGCTTTTTCAATGAAAGCTTGATTTCTCAAAGTCAAGTTGTCCGTGTCTTAAACAATGGCATTGAATACTAAAATAATTTCATTTGATTTGTTTTCTTTTATGCTCTACTAAGAGGAGTTTTGTCTGTTTGTGTGTTTGCTTTCTGCAAGCTGGATTTCTCAGCTGTATTACATCTTCTAAGAAACATCATGGCCGGAAAATATCTCCTTGCAATTGCCCCTTTTTACCACAAACAAAATTATGCTTTATCACAGCACAATGGGCAGTAACAGAGACATCAGGAAGTCTAGTTTATAAAGGACCACAGGAGGGAATAAAACAAACTGCAAATCTTTTATGTCTGTAAATCTCATTATCGTTTCCATTAGCTTTCAGTTTTTAGCTGGCGGCATGTCCATGGTCACTTTAGTCAAAAATGACTTTTTAGAAATTTATTATCATGGAAGGGTCCACAGAGAATATGTCTGCCTTCAGATGTGGATTGCTTTTCTTTATGCTTTGCTTACAATTTAGCTGTGATTTGTGAGGCTTATGAATCAAGAAACCTATTTAGAGAGTAACATAGACTTGGATAATTAAGCCTAACCCAGAGCCGCACTGGTGACAGTGACAGCTGCCTATATGGTCTTCCTACCTCGGTAACCTGAAAGTTAAAGGGCTTTCACAATTTCTGCTGATAGGATTCAAGAAGGCAAGATGTTCATACCTAGTTATACAGATGTTCAAAATGCAAGTTTGCAGCAGTCTGTGTTCTCAGATTCCCATGTCCAGTACTCTTTAACATACCCTTGACCTCTCTTGAACTCACAGGGTACAACTCCTCCCTGACAGCAGAAAATAAGCAGGTAAATTTGTTTGTGGATTAAGAAAAATCTAAGTAGGACTCAAAGGATGTAGTTTTACATGATGGAATAGAAAACTGTTGGAAGTAGAAAACTAAGACTTCAGATTGTTTTGAGAGGTTAACACTAGAGCAATACACATAGTGACCTACAGTTTTTTCAGTGTCTGGTACTTATGTTCAGGATAATCCCCAACACAGTAAAATGACCAGAAGAGCCTTTCAAAAGTTATGGTAGTACCCAATGGAAAGAAACACTATCAAGTTAGACATAGGAACTTACATCTTTTGGTCAGTCACTGGTAACTGAGCTGTCACACTGCTGAAATGAAAAGGGCAATGATACTTGTCTGCTTTCTCAGAAAACTCTCTGTTATGTTGCAGCCACATCTAGTATCTTAGGGCCTTGTTTGTAGCTGTGAGGGGAGTCAAGCTCTCACTGTATATGAAGGAAATAACTCTATACATGTACCTCTGTGTATATAGGATTATGTGTATTGGTTTAACAGACTCTGATACATTTTTTAATCTTAATGTAGTTTCAAGAGGCAGATTAGCATTCATATGAAACTATTGAGAACATAGTTTGGCCTGCAATTGCTACCAGAGCTGAGATCATGGAAACAGAACAACCCCTCTCCCCCAGAGACAACAAACAAACAAACAAATGCAAAGGCAAAAAAGCTTAACAAAATTTTCTAATTATTTTTTTTATTTTTACAAAATGGTAGCAGTATATATGTTACAGCATACTCACACATGTCCTAATATTGGTGTTATACTATAACTACTTAGTAGTAAAAAGGCTACTTGTGAGGATATATGTTGTGGCAGTTTCAAAATTACATAAGCCACATTGACAGAAACACTTTTTACATCACTTTACTGTGTTGTTGCATAACTTTTACTTTTTTAACTGTTAGAAAAATCATAAATCATAGAATGGTTTGGGTTGGAAGGGACCTCAAAGACCATCTAGTTCCACCCCCCCTGCCATGGCATGAAAATATAAAACTTCCTGCACTCTGAGATTTTGCCTTAGCAGTATTTGCTGAAAGAAGTGACCATCTATACTCACCCATATTTTTAGTGAGATTGTAACATTATCTCATTCTTAGTTTCCTGCAGAAAAAGAAAGCTAATTAAAGACACCCTTATTAGGGGTGATGTCAATATAACGACTCCATAGTTTTCAGCTCAAAAATCTGCTTAGTGTCTTCTTTGTTGCTGAGGTTTTGACCATCCAGACACAGACAAACAAAATCTAATTAATGAAGTTAAGATTAATGACCAAGGAGGATAAATTTTCCTCATGCTGATGATCTAATGCTGTTTATAGCTTGGTCTAAGGCCAGTCTACACCTTCCATTGGCTTTTTCTCTTTTTGTAATGAGGGAGTCAATGTTTCAAAAAAAGTTAGAAGGTAAAATTAACTCTTTTACAGAACGATTTGCATGCACTTGTAGGAATGTAATAACTTCTGAAAGTGGGAATCTCAGAACTTTAATGTTCCACTGAAAAAAGTAGTATTTTCTAGGTGGCAGTCTTCCTTTCGAAAGTTCAAGTGGTGAATAAAATCCTCTTCTCATCTTCATTTGAAATCTGGAAAGTTATGTAATGAGAGGACTGACTTACATCTTTGACTACATTGATGTGCTATAGATGCTCTGTTAATAATATGATGAATTTCAAATATGGTAAACATGGACTAGCTTCACTTCAGAAAGTGTAGAGAGAAGAACCACAAAACATATCACTATAAAATTGCATTAAATTCCCTGTTCTGATAGGAAATAATAAGATCATCACATACAACATTTTTCCCTTTATGTACTCCTTGTTTTGGGCCGTGTTCAGCTCCATGTTGTGGAAAACTTGTAATTACTTTAGGATTTTTAATTATTACTGTAGTATTGAAATGTAAAACTCTTCAAATAAAGGACTTTTTGTGGTACAAATAATTTCTGTTTTCCTAAGATGTACCTGGACTTACTTCAAAATTTCTAGTGAAAATTCAAATAGACAGGGTCAGTGTGATTTTTGGTTTTGTAACTAACCATAACTGGAGGTAACATTTTCCCATTTTATGAACAAAAACAAGTGATTAACAATGAACTTTTAGAATCTATTTTCTTTTGTTGGTCATTTGCAGGAAGGGAAATGTCATACTTCAAGATACAGAAAATATGAGAGAGTTACCCAGAGTCAATGACATAAAAAATGCCATTGTCTTTTCCTTCACTTGTAGAGGTATGTTATTGACCTTGAAAAATGCTTGAGTTTTAAATATTTTTTTTAATTTTTATTGCATTAACAATAGTAAAAAAAAAAAATAGTACTTTTCATATGGCTCACAGAAAGATTTTCAAGGGTTCTGTGTGTTCCAGGTTAGTAAGAGTTAAATAATAAATACATAACTTTTCTTCCACTCATTAACATAAAAAATAAAGGTGAAAGAATAGAGGAAATCTGTTCCCTTGTAACATTTAAAATGAGACTGTGAGTGAAAAAAAAAAAAAGGATATTGGATAAAGGTTTTATGAAAGAACAATACAATTACTGGTGTACGAAAATTGACTGAAAGGGAAAAATTAAGAGAAATGTGTCAAGGACATGTGCTAAATGGACTAGGGCTCTTTCAGAAATTAAACTGCATCCAAAAATGATTCAAAAAATCAGCAAAATGATCTGAGAGTAATGCTTATAAGACAATTTTGATGATGGTTCCAATGAACAGTTCCTGCAATTCCTAGAGGTTCAGACTGTGTGTAAGGTGGTTGCTAGCCATATAAATGAATTATTCATAGCCAAGGCAAGTATCTTATTGTAAGCACTTGGTTCCATGTCAACAACACTGCAGAGGTGCAGTGCATTAATTCCATTAAGTTTCTGAGTTCTTGTAAATAAAAGTTTTTTTCAGCCAGACTAATTCCTGAATCTTTTTTTTTTTCAGCCTAAACTAATTTCTGATTTAAATATTTAGTGTACCTGTGTCTAATTTGCTATTTATTTTGTCATATTATTTGAACAACATGCATATCACCTATAAAAGACTACTTATACTTTTTTTTTTTTTTAATCTAATTACCAGATTTTTAAAAGCTCTAATTTTTTGGTAGTTCTTACTTTGCAATATGATATTTGGGATAGATAAACCAAGAACTTACTGTGACTCTATACATCTAGCAAAGACCAAATGTATCTAGCATTCAGTTGTGCTCGCACACAATGTAAAAATTTTGGTGGGATAACCATGTGAGTAAAATAGCAACTATATGATTAAATGGAAGTGTTGATATTTCTCTTAGGATACCATGTGGGGGCAATTCTTGCTATTTTTAAAGACTAATGGCATAACTGCATTTTCAATTACATGAACCCCTAAGTAAATTTCCTGTTTCCAACTGCCCTAGTCTCTTACATCGCTCTTATAAAAACATTTCTTTATTCCTCTTCTAATTCTTTTTATTTCTACACAGTAAAAGCATAATTCAAACACTTTAATTTAAAATTTGTTGGCTAATAATAGCATATCTATCTAATGTACAGGTGTGTTTACTGGACATTCACACACCATATTAAGTCAGCTCAGAATGTGTTCTCTCCATTTTCTCTTTACTCCTACCCCTAACACTGGGTAGTGCAATTGCAGTTATGAAATCCCAACACACCCACTTGTTGGTCACTTCAGGATATTTTTAATGGTCATTTTCTACCAAAAATATACAATAAATACAATATGACTATTTCTTGAGAGTGTTTAGGCACTGAATTTCTGAAGCAAATTTCAAAAACATATCCCCTGTAGGTGTCCTCTAGAATACTTTTTATGAGAATGAATATAATGAACATACTACTGTAACTGTCATATGAATATGATAGTTGTACCATTATAGCATCTTCAGATATTAATGAGGCCAATAGCTTAGCCATTTTCTTTTAAGAAAAATTGAAATTACATATTTTTATAAATAAGATAGTTTAGTATCAGCAGTGATACTCCTTTGATAGGATATATCAAAGTTTACCAAAGCTACACATTTCGCACCTGATAATTTAGATTTTCTGTTGCATAATCTATGAGAAGCATTAGGAGAGCCTTTCTCATTTTTGCAACTATCTAGAAAACATAGCCAATAGAAATACAAAAGGACACAGGATATTATGTCCATCTCAGGCTAGGAATTCTTAAGTTCCCACACAACCCTGTCTTCTTGAGATCATAAACTTATTACCACATTTCAGTTCCAAGAATTTTACAACATTTATTGTTGATTCTCAGTCATTTCTATTTAATTTAAAATACATTTGGAAGAGGTTTTTTCCCCATCAGTCTCCTTTGCACTTCAAGTACTGCTTCATTACAGGCAATTAGTTGGTGAAAACGTAGTATATAGACTCATCCACAGACAGTGCTTGGTTTGTTCACTTTCTGTGTAACACTGAGTTTCTTCTCTTTCCATCAACTAAAACAATGGAAAATTTGCTTACAAAGAAACATACTTCATGCCTCATACTTTACATTAACCTTTGCATGATTGGATTATGAAAAAAATGGGGAAATACATTTCTGTGCAGAACATTTTAGTTTCTGCTTTTTTTCAGCACTTATGGACCTGTCAGTTTCAGTTTCTTGTATTCATTTGTATTTTGTGGTTTTAGCTTCAAAAAGATAAAGCACTGATCTTCAAAGAAAGAGCTTGACTATTGGAAATGTCAAACAACAATTCTGTGAATGGCTAATTTTTCAAATGTGAGCATAGATACCAGATGGCACAAGGGGAAAAAAAAAAATCAACTCATTTCATTGTTCAGTGATAAGGATTTTTTCATCTGCTGGTTCAATATTAACTTAGTTTACATTCACTTACAGCCAACACAGTTAAAACTCTACTTAGATTCACTAATCTTCCACAAATGAAAGAAAACTTCTGAGTGGATATACAGTGAAGAATTCCCCTTACACAGACAGACCATTCCCACTGCCTTATACATATACAGATACTTATAGCCCTTTCGTAGGGGTGAAAGCCATGTGATAAATTGCATCATTGGGTGATAAATTACAGAGCTATGTGATAAATGAATATGTCATGTAGCTTTGACTGCCTTAGCTTCCCTCTACCTACTAATCTATCTCCTGGGGCTTTCTTTATCTTCCAAAGCCCTAACAGCTTCAGATATATGCCATCTTATTTTTGAATCAGCTAGACAGTAGAAGAAGTCTTATTAGTTCTTATATGCAGAAAAATTAAACAAATCAACCAAGATTCACTGAGGATGATGTTAACTTCTGTGGCTATGACAAATTTCCTTAGACAAAAATGTCCTCATTTTACAGTCAAATCTCATTTACAAAGATAAAGACATGTGTGCTTTTTCCACTGGAAAAAGGGGCACATCTTCAGCTTTCTAATAGCAACCACACAGTATCTTTTAACCCTGGAAAACTCTGATGTACTCCCTAATTGCTCCTTTTTACACAAAGAAAAGCTAATGTAGACCACATTCAGAAGCTTTTAAGTTTCACTATTTCTGTCCTGTGTTTGATACTAAGGCATCTAATTCCAATCATCATTTGGAAAGAAAAATATATATATGTGTGTCCATGTATACACGGATACACATATAAAGCTAATTTTCCAGTTTTTAAAACTTCTAAAATTATTTGCTAAAATAGGTATTTTGTAATATACGTGATATACAGAGTCTCTATTGGTATATTATCAGTGCAAGGGAGTTATTGCTACAAATTTCAGAAGCAGAGAGCTGCAAATCGTCAACACAGGACATCCCTAATGTGTCATTAACTTATTTACTCTAGAGGCCCATGTGAATGGTCGCAAACTCACAACGTTTCAAAGACGAACATCTGAAGGCAAAATGGGCCTGCATCCAGAAGAAATGCTACTGGAATACAAGTACTCCTGGCTGCCTTGAGATCTCCATGACCAGCTGCCAAATTCTGTAAAGGACCAGACAGGCTTTAAAAAAAAATATCTCACCGGGAACATTCTAAGGTAATTATTACCTAGATTACACTGTGATTACCTCAAATTAAAAGCTGTTCTTCTCCTGTCTTTGCAGTGCTCTGTAAAAAGTCTAATGCAGAGGAATGCTGAGACTTTCTTTAACAACTGGAGACGAATTTTCTGAACAACACACATCCCAAAAAGATTCTTCCACAATTTTTATCATTCCAAGGCCAGATTTCCTTCTCCTACATGACTGATCCGTTAACAAAGGCCATTGGAACTTTCTGAGAAGGTGATTGAGCTGGCACTAATGGCTACCCATACACCTAGTTGAGATTGCAACTGTCACAGTTCCTCTGTTTACTTCCAGCATTGCTTTTCCTACATGACCAGTTATGGATAATTAAATATGGATAACTGTCAGCCCAGCAGGATAAGTTCTAAACCAGCTGTACTGTTGCATCACAAAATTCCTGAGAGCCTTGCTTGCCACATCTTCATAGTCAGTGTAGTAATAATAGCTGCCTGAAACAACTAATGAACACTAGCAAAATGCTTCACCTGTGGTAGGGGAATGACTAGAATGCAAAACCTCCTACATTTAATTCAGCTGTTCTTTCATTGCAGCATGAATGAAGAGTGGGAAAGAGGCACAACACAATGAAATTTTATATGAAATATGATTTGCTGATATTACTTGCCTTGTGGGGTAACTTTTCTAGATTCAGGAAATGCTGAAGAAGAAAAGAAATTAAAATCCATAGGTGAAAGTTTAGGCAGAAAAAGGTTAGATGTTGTCCATCAACTGTTGTTGGGTTTTATTATTTGACCTTGCTTTGATGTCGCTGTTTACGTGTCAGTTACTTATAGGTAACTTGCCATGAATAATTCTCTCCTTAACACAGACTTTAAATTTGGGAAGGTACGCTTCACTGAAAACTGCAGTAGTGTAACAGCAACTCATTCATTGTTTTTAAATCAAAGAGTCTTCCAAAAGTCTTATTTTCTTATTTGCAGAGGAGGCAGTTTAGCTGATGAGCATTCAATAAATACCCTTTTAGTGAATCTCTGGTATAGAACCTCCCAGCTGATCATGTCAAAGTATTTTTAAGTAGTTTATAACAGTCTTGCAAATTCAGCCTGCCTGAACCAGTTTCTTCTGCATTTAAATTCATCAGACCAACCACAGCAGTAAGGAAGTCAAGGCAGAGTTCTTGAAGGTTTTCCTAAAGATCACACAAAAGTCTGTAGAAGGAATCACTGATGCTAAATCTCTTAAATCCCATTCCTATTTTGGTTTTGGTTTGTGGGGGGTTTTTTTCATCCTAAGTCTACCCTTCTGTTGTGGGATAGGTAGAAAATAATCAGACAACCAAAGCAGCAGGTAATAATTTCAGTGCTAACATTATTTTAGCAGTGATTTTGTCCAACTTTCTGACAAGCCAAAGAATAAGAATCTTGAAATCATCCCCTCTAATTTAAGAATAAATACTTAGAATAATGTATTAGGCTTAATTAAGTGCAGTCTGCGTTATGCCAGAAGTTTCTCAGAGAAATATGAAACAAAGGTGTAATTTCTTACAAATTAAAAATGAATGATGAACAAAGAAATTTCATCTAAAAATTGCACAGTATCAGTTCATCTTACCTTTTGCTTGGGCTTTGACATGAAGAAGAAACAAAAGTTTTTTAGTCATTTTTGATAGAAACATGGAGTACCACTTGTTTCTGTACAAGATTTCTAGTTGACAGGGGTGGCATCAGAAATCTGCAAGCAAAGGATTTGGGTTGACAACCAAACTTTCTAAATTTATTTAATAGAAAGTTTTAGCATGTAACTCTGATCACCTATTCTGTCCTATGCTAGTGTGCTACTTTTTTCCTAACCACACAGTACTAACATGTTGAGTCAGTTTTCAAATCACTGGAAAAGATTATTCAACACTTGCAATAGCAACAAGACAAAGGTCTTGAAAACCACATCCTATTTTCATATGATGTTCTTTACCAGTTTAATAAGAACATAATTGTGATGATCCTATCTAAAAACTCTCCATAACTACAGTCTGTTCAGTTGACTGCTTCCCTGAATTCATTCATGATGCCAAGTCACCCTATTACTTGTCTTAGCTTCATTGCCTACCACAGGAGCCATTTTCTAAGGAGACAAACATTTTAAAGAAGCACTACAAGAAAAAGAATACTTTTTCTTCCTTAATCTCTTATAGGACCTACATTCTGTCAATCATAACATTATTTATACATGCATAATGTCTAAAAATTAATGCTAAATTGACTGAACACCCCCTCCCCCCCAATTTACTCGCCAAAGACCAGATCATATGCTTCCTGTTTTAAAAACTGAATCACTTCAGTTTGATTCTTGTTTCATTTGCATTGAATTTGTGTGCATAGAATACAATAAGCAATTCCATGTTTATGCTTTAAAATACAGTTTAAAGACAATTTATAGTGAGTTAAAACTAATGAGAAACAAATTAAGAAAACCGACTTTTTGGCAAAGTTAATTGGCTCAAAGTAGATAAAGTATTTAGTGACGTGGGGAAATTACACTAAATGATTAAGGGTTGAATCACCATTCTATTTACCTCACATTGCCATTTTTAAAAAAAGCATTCAGCTTACATGTTTTCTATCATTCCTACTGCACGAACACTGGGATATATTTTTTGAAACACGTTCTTTCTGTTCAGCAGACAAGAAATGTCACTGTTGGTCATAGCTTTGATCCATTTGTGAGACTACAGTTCCCTTCCACACAAGGGCAAACAACTGGTGTAGTCTCACAATAACTAAAACACTTCAGAGCGTTCCTAGCAAAATAGTGTTAACTCTTGGTGTATTATCTGTGCTGGACATACTGTAAGATGTGGACCAGAAAGGTCTTCCTTGGCCACTCCTGCTCTATAATAAGTTCAAGTCAATCAATCACCCCACTTCATGTTTCAAAATTAATTTTTTTATAAAGAACAATGATCCTCCTTTTTTTTTCTTTTACCTGACAGGTTGTCCTATACTACATGACACCATCATTTGAAGAAATACCAGATTAGTGTAGCCTGATACCACTGATCCTAAGGAGAGATTACAAATGCTAATTTATCTTCAGGTTGTATTTTCCAACACCAACAGCAATAATATTTAGTGCCAGCAATGTCATAGAGTTAAGTCTATAAGGAAATTTGGTTTGTTTTCTGGTCATATGCCTAGAGCCTAAATGGAAGGAATAATCCATACATCTTGGGTGCAAGCCCCTTAGACTAATTAGTTCATTTTAGACGCAATCCATCTAGAAAGACCTAACACTCTGGATCATGTTCTATCAGCACGCATTCTTCTGACTTCATGAATTTCACATTCACTCATACAAAAGTTTTTCAAAAGGAAACATTGCAGTCTCACCTAGGAAGGATCTATCATAGCTAAACACAAGAGAGCGGACTACAGAGAATTGCAAATTAGAATGAAGTTCCCTGTGGATAGTTCTTAAATTTTTTCTGTCTGCTATGGCTCTTACAGGAATATAGAACCTACCATCCGATTACAAAAAAGTTGTATGTTGAATGAACTAGACAATTTTTCATCTATCAACATAAATTATTTAAAATCTGATACTCAAAGAAAGAAATAAAGGTCTTTCTTTATAGAAGTTTTTTTAGCCTGGCACTTTCAAAAGTTTGATGGTAGGTAATACGGATGCAGAGCTGTGTAAGTATCTGGTTAGCAAAATGTCAACAAAAGTTTGAGCAATGTTATGACTATAAGAAACAAGGACAGTGAATCAAGTACCTTGCGTATTGTGAATGCTAACATTAGCTAGAGAATATATCATCTCCCCTGCTGCTTACTCAAAGGAAAGAAACTTAGAAAAAGCTGTTTACATGGAAAGAAGAGTGTCCGCCAAGAAAGATAAATTATTATGTACAGTACATCAGAATAATTTGTCCAAATTCATTCTAAGAGTAACTCTATTACCTACTAAGGACTCTTTTATCAAGAATGTATAAAGCCTGCTCAGTCTTAATATTTTTAATGTATACACTATTAGACTTTTTGGTTTAAAATAATTACTTCTGTGTGGAAATATTTGTGCTTAACAGTTGACTACGAATTTTACTGTTGCATAAGATTGAAAATTACATACCTTACCCCCACATATTCACTGTTGATAAATTCAGTTCAATATGCACTTGCAGGTTTAGGTTTTTCCTTTGTATAAACTGCTTCTTGACTACCTAAAAACAAACGTAAAACAGCTTTTGAAGTTTTGCCATAGTGCAATGAAAAAGCAAAGCTAGTGTTACCTTTATAAAGTGCTCTGTCATTACAGTTGGCACTGTCTAGGCATTTTTCAATTTCATTTTAGTTCCAGAGATCTTGTATGATTTTATGTCTGCATGTTTACTTATGCTTTAATTGTAAAAAACCAACCAAATAGAACAAAATATTTCACATACAGTGTAAATCGCTACAAAGTACACCAAAGACAACGCCTATATTATATTGAAGTGCTTTGTTTCTCTTGCCATTGTAGCTCTTGCCTCTTTTTAGGTTTAGTAAATCATGATATATAGCCACGACAACATGTGTAGAAATTTCTCATGATCTCAGGAAATATTTAATTTAAATGCTGTCTATGCATTACAGTGACCCAGATTCAAATCAGTAAAAAACAGCATGGAACGTTGACTTAGCAGCATGGATTGCACAGGGATAATTTTGGAAAAGGCACTGAGAAGCCTATTTGCATTCTGCTGGCTAGAAAGGTAACATCAGCTTTTGCAACTCTAAAAGATTTCTTAATTAAAACCATTCTACCTCAGAAACACAGAATGCTTCTAATTTACTACCTGGTGCCTGATACATGAAATAGAGCCATGCTCTTACAGAAACACAAGAAGCGCAGTTACCCAATAGGAGGGAGGGGCAAGAACAGCTAATTGTAAAAAATGCATTTAATAATTAACCAAAATAAGTAATTTCAGATACATAGTTGAAACGAGTAATGGAGATCCAAACAGAGTTTTCAGCTCCTGTAACGTTACTCCTTCAAAAATTAAATTATTATATTTCAAAGAAGAATTAAATTAACATTTTTCTAACTGGGGCAAGAAACAAAGCAAAACACAATATGCCTCTTTCTGGCTAAATCTCTGTTTAAGTTAGAGCAACATCAGGGTGTGCACCCTGGTCCAGGCTAGGATTCGATTTCCCAATGCACTTAATCAGACACACAGCATTAAGCATGTGAATGGCCTCATTGAACTCAATGGAAGTATTCATAAGCATTAAGTTATGTACATACTTAAGTACTTTGTAGGTAGAAGCTTAATGTCCTGCTTCTGTGTTAGGCACTCTATAGGAGAGAAGTGCTGAGGGACAAATTTGGTATTACAAAGCTTCTCTTGTGCAATTGAGGAGCTTGGTTGCCTGGCAGACTCTACTGACTCTACTGAGGACAACACAGTTTTCCCAAAAAAAATTTTTGATCGTTGCATAGACACTCACCAAATGTCAGTTTCATTGTTATACTAAAGGTAAAGTTTTGTTTTCTCGTGAAAGATATTAAATAATTTTAAACATGTTAAGTAAAATAAAAGATAATAAAATCAATTGAAATTAACTATTAAAAAAAAAATCAAATACTAATGTACTAGAAAACTTTTATAAAAACTAAGTTCAAGTCTCAGGAATTTCCAGATACATTCAAAACCCATAATTAATTATTTACAACAGCTTTAAGAGTTTAGTGGTGTTTTTTTTTTTATTTCATGCATTTTTTAAGTGACATATACTTAGAAAAGATACCTTGATCTGTAATTATTATGTATGAAGATAGACATATGGGATGACGGTATAAGGCATCTTGTATCTTCTGTTGACTAAATGAGAAAGCCAGTGGGATATGCCCACCAAAGCAGTCAAAAATTTATAAACTGCTAAGAAAAGAGCGTAATGAATTAGTCTTCATAGAGGCACAAAATTAAGTCCAGGGCATCCCCAGGAATTTACTATTTGCACACAAAGCTTCTAGCAGAATGACTGTGGAGAGGTGGGCGGTGGTCATAGAAACAATCACTCTGACATTCCTCATTTTCATAGAAATACAGAGGACTTCCTGCTTTATGATCTGCCTCTCCCTCTTCCTCCAAAAGGAGATCTGAAACCTGAGCTGAGTGATAGAAAGTTTATGCTATCATGTTCCTTTATGGTGAATGGGTCAACAAATCTTCTATACCCTACTTTCCTTCTTGCAGTCTCTCTAGCCATATTGATGGATGTTCATTTTTCTCTTGATGTTATTGTGACTACATCCCTAAGTCCTTCAAAGCTCCAACACTGAACTGTAATTGGAGAAAAAAATTTTATTTTTTATATGCCTGCGTGGTCTCAAAATATTCAGCATGGCAGCTTAGACAGCATCAGACGATATTCTACTTATAGCTCAACCTATTATGCACCACAAGTATAAAGAACTGCTGACAGGAAATCTATGACTTCAGACCCAGCATAGAAAATGTTAGTGCAAACAGCTAGCACCCAAAGAACCTGGCATTTATTGCACTTTCTACTAGAAGCACAAGTTTTGTATACCAAAGGTCAGGGTGGAGGGATTAATTTTTAATTCAGCTAAACTGTCTATCATACCTCAAATAAGCAACATTAGATATAGAAAAACCTTAATTAATTGTAAAATAACCATCTGCCTCTTTGTTACTGCACACTTCCATCTGCATATGACAACTACATCCAGTCAAGAATAAAACAAATAACAATGCCAGTCTTTTTGTAAAGTTCACAATGCAGAATAGCTATCCACACCAAAAATGTTGTAAATCTTTTCTTTTTCTTAGGATATCTGTTGTTTGATTAGTTAGAAGTTACACCATTATCTCACAGAGATGTTGCAATTAATGCTATTTTCAGGTTATGGGTGTGACAAAACTTTTAGTCTCCATAGAAAATCATATGGGTGGCTGAATCTCATGGCTAGAGACAGTGTCCAAGAGTCAGAACTGATATCCATACCTGATTCTGCCCTTGCCCTCCCCTGCTCCAAGTTTACCTATCTGAAAAATGATCATAAAAATACAGTACATGGATATATTAGGTTAATGTCTTCAAAGTATTGCTATAAAGTGTCCTTGAATGAAAGGTCATTAAAAGAGCAAGCTGTAATAGATATTCTTCTGAACAGTGGTATGATTTCACTTGTTTAGTCATAAATCAATCATTTAAATCATATGAAGTACCAATAAACAGCACAGTTAATATTTAATCTACTGTAAAAAGACAAGATGCAGGAATAACATGTTCAAGAAAAAAAAAAGTGAAATCAGAAGAATAAAGGAGACTGAAATCTCCAATTGTCGCCTAGTTTCCATTTTCATTTTCTGCAGAACTATTTTATGAGTCCCTAGGAAGTATTTAATCATCAGTTGTGAATGATGTCACTCCATTTATGTGTCATCTGCTGTATCAGTACCAGGGCATATGCACTGGGGAGTACAACTTCTCTCACAGGGTCAGATAAAAAGAAAACTCTTCTTTTGTATTATATGTTTGAATGATGTAAAGCAGGTCATGTTCTTCAAAGACGTCTTCTGTATAATTCAAAAAAAAAGGAAGAGTTCAAATTGAATCTTTGATAGAAACTGCTTTTTAAAGAGACCCCCTATCTGAAAAGATTGGTATTCACAAGGCTTTCAAATATATCTTAATTCCAGATCACCTCAGTATTGGCACTGTTTTAACTGCTGCAGAAAAAAAAAAAAAAAAAAAAAAAAAAAAAAGGAACTATTTGCAGTGTTTCAGCTAGATTTTATTAACACATTTGACTGTGTTTGGAGTTTTAAAGAGAAAGGAAAACACTGAAGAGTTAAAAAGCATGCTCTCTCCTTGTTGCCTCCCCTCTAATACACTGCTGTCTGACGGCTTTTCTCGTGGTAACATAGCTTATTAAAAAAAGAGGCGGGATCTACAATGGGAATCAGAGTGGCTGCAACACAAATAACTGTGGAACAGTGCAAAAGGAGACTCATAAGCTAAACCAGGGTTTACATTACAGTCTCTGATTCCCTCTACTCTGTGGGGTCTTAGTGAAGCTGGATTCCTAGTAGATCTCTACAGAATTCTGCAGCACTGAGCAAAGAGTGTCCTGTATTTAATGCTGGCATTTTTATTTTTCACTCAGAAGCTGCGGTATGTAGCCATTTTTTGAAAGTAAGGTCTGGTGCAATACAATACAGGGACTGCCTTGAACTGATGCCTCTCATGAAGTTGTACCAATTAAATGAGAAAGCTTGAAGAAACATAAAATAGAAGCCCACACTCTTCAGAAGGGGAATACTTTTATGTGTATACAGTAGAAGAAACTAAACTGGACTGGGTTATATATCTTTTTTTTTAACCTGTGTTCTCAAAACTCCCAAGCTTAAAACATGGATTTATTACCTAATGTGACATGATCTATGGGAACAACCCTTCAGAGACTACTGAGTACTCTGAAAATCTCTTTGGAAAATCACGACACTTAGGGTTCCAGCAGTTGTCAACAACAAGAAAAGTTGATAGATTTCATCTATATCTGTATGTATGTATGCAGATATAAATACAAACTGGAAAACACACATATATGCCCGTTTATATATATACGCACAATATTTTATGCACACAATAAATAGTTCCTGAAATTGATACATGCTTAAGACCACTATTGTGTTGTTTCTGATGGAAAGTCAGCAAAAGTAGTTAACTAATAAATTCTATCTTACAGCTATCTACAAGAAGCAAGTACTAGTGCCAAACAGTCTCTAGTACCCAAGAAACACGTTACAGAGTGTTTTCAAAGTATTTGTCCAACTTTAGACACAAAAACTTTTCTAATTTGTAATAACAAGTTCTAATTACATGGACAGGTATGTATTTTCTACCAATTTATAAGAAAAGAGACCTGCAGATTTTTTTTAAAAGGTACATAAAATTTAATGGAATCAATAGTCTGGACATTCGACAACACTGTATGAGCAATACAGTAAAAACTGGCACCAGGACAAAAGGTAGAAGGGAATTGTTGCTTGTCATTGTGGGGAAAAAGAAAATGTGTGTACACTCAAAGTAGGAGAAAACACTATTCACTTTACCTAAGATTCTACAGAGGAATATTTGTGATAATATTTGTCCTGCCAAAAATCACCTCTAAAGTTTGTGCACATCCCCTCACAAACTATAACTTTGCACAAGACCTGTCCTTATGGCCGAATATCCTGTCTACAGTGTTAGCCCATAACACCATATGCGACAGGAAGAGGTGTCATAGCCCTACAGTAGGCAGATGTGGGATAATCTGTTTCCCCAGATACACAGCTATAGACCCAGAAGGATGAACACTACAAGAATATCTTATGTAAAAATAAATTTAAAATCCAGACCTTGGGAGTCTGGAATTCTGAATCTTTCCTTCTCTTCTCATAACATTGCTAGAAAGGATATTGCCTAATTTTACAGTATTGTAAAATGTCATTGCATAAAGCCATAGTGAGGGAGCTACTTTACTTTTTTATTGTGTGCTTTGTTTGACAATCCCTGCAGACTGTACAGAGCAGTGGTTTAAGGTGACTTGTACACTAGCATATAAAAGAAAAATATATTTTTTCTCCCTCATCTGTTTATTTTTTTTCTACTTGAAACTCGTCACAATCTATAATCTTCTTTTACTGTGTGTATTCAGCCCATTCCCCTTGTTCCATTTCAAACTCCTGCTTTAGAATACAAAAGCCCTTCCTAATCAAGTGAAAACAATACTGTAAAACACATATTTTGATCTTTTGCAAATTTCTTCACACTTTAATAGCATAATTCAATAGTATTATGCAATACTGGGCTGCAAAAGAACAGAGAAGACACTGTAAGACTCAGACCATCTTGAAAATTATTATTTTTATCAACTTTTGTTAGCATAAAAATAACTGAACTAAATAAACCCAAATCCAACATTTTTCCAATAATGAATCTCCTTGATTCGCACTACCATAAACACAAATTCTACATAATTTCTGAGACATTTTGCTTATGTCATTCAGAACATATTAACCCAGCTTTGATATGACTGAGGTGAGTTAAAAATAAGCCACATGCTCTTGTAATACATGTAACAAAGCCTGGGATGGGAGGTGCATCCTTTACACAAATCATAAAACCGACATGCATCATCGGCCAACTTAAAGTGGTTGTGCCAAAAAACAACAGGGTAGTCCCAGACCACTTGCCTCTCAGCCGCACTGCTATCAAAGGGCCAATTAACTGTAAAAAGGGATCCTGATTTTTGTGGGCCAGGGGCATATGCTACAGCAAATTTAATGAAGGAAACAGGTTATAAGCACAGTTCATGTTTTCTGAAAACAAAAAAACAACAAAAACAACCAGGATATTCTAATAGCTCTTGACCCAAAAAGGACAATAAAAACAGAGATAAGGAAAAACAATTAGCTTTGCATAAGCAGAATAATTATCTTATGTCACTGTGTAGATGATACACATTATTGTATTCATGCTCTAAAGAAGTTATTGAATATTCCTGAGGTAATAATGAACTAAGACATCTGTAAATCGTTATGTTACCACTTTATGCCATTGTGATCTCAAAAAGATCTTATGAAGAGACACAAAATAATCCCTGTCACTACAATATAAGGCAGTATGTCATTCTTATTTTCCAGAGAATTTGCCATGTAGTTACCATAAAAAACAAATTCTTGTGGAATTCAATGGAAAGTGAGCAAACAGCAATATGAACAAGGCAAAAGAAAGGAGAAGTGTGAAAACACAGTTTGTGGAAAATAGTCAAATATAAGGAAAATACATTACAAATTTCCATATTGCTTATTCCTAGAAAAAAAAATTCATTATTTCTGTATCTTCCATCCCTCTAAGCGGGGGTGACTGAGTAGGAGAGAAAAAGCAAATTTTAGAATTAAAAGTGCATTTGTATGAAAGAATGAATCATAACAAATCTCCCACGAAAATGAAAATCCACTATTCAGAATTTGCCCTACACCCTCCACAGGTTTAACAGGAAATCAATACCTCTACCTGACAACTGTGTTTGACACATTGTTTCAGTTATACTGGGTTGTATTAAGAATACAACTTATGCTGAGTTTATTAAGAATTTTGCTAATTCTAAGGAAAATTGCAGGGCAGAATAGAATAAAACTTAACAGGACTTTTATAGCAAAGGACAATGCATTTCTACTGACAAACATGTCTAAATTATTTTCCTTTGGCCCTTTCCCAAGGGAATACTGTGGTTTTCACAGGATTATTAACATACTTGCTCTTCTTTACCCCTCTCTAAGGTAAAGACTCTAAATGCCTTTTACTACATTTTTATTTCTTAGAGGGAATAAGATGGGAGGTAAAGGAATTAATTTCTCAATTTCTGGGATGCTGTAACAGGAGAAATGTTGCTCTGCTAAGTTACAATGAATGAAAGTTAATAACACGAACTTAAAATACAGTGTTGCTATGAGAAACACTTGCAATTGATTGAATGTTTTCGAAATACGTGTATTTCAGTTGTTCACGTTTATTTAATATAGGCTAACATACAGTCTTAAGTCCTGCCAAAGGAAGTTTTTATATTTTAATTTCAGGGCAAATTAGGCAAGCAGTTTCAAAGTAGTAAGAAACCGAAAGCCGTATCTATTTGCTCTGTTCCAATCCAAGAATATATTTCTGTCCAGAAAACTAAGAATTTCTTATAATAATGTGGAGGTTTCTTTACTAGAAAAGTGTATTTTAGGATTTTTTATCGTAGAGTCATAGCATATCTCAAGCTGGAATGCACCCATAAGGATCATTGATCCAACTCGATGCCTTTTGTATTTCATTCAGTGAATTGTGGGTGGGTTTTTTTTCTCATTTCTGGTTGCATTACAAGCTTTTCTTTACAACCTAAGTCCAGAAACTTAAGACTATAAAAATTGGGAAGCTGAGATTTTCTGAGATCCACTTCTTTCCATATACTTTGGATAAATCACTGCACTAAAAAGTTCTAAGACATCTGCTAACATTGTACATTTTAGTGGTGTTGTCACATCTGCTGATGATGTTCCTTCTGCTCCCTTCTATGTCACCACTTTTCCATGTATTAGTTAACACACAACATGTCTTCCAGGCTGCTAACTCTGGAGGGAGAGGAGTGACCTTTATTTTATACTTGCACTCCACATATCCTACCAAAGTCCGTGCTTCTCAAGGCTCATAAACAACTACCACATAGAAATAAAATAAATCTTACAGACATTCTATCCTTTTTAACTAAGAATAGCTGAAATTTGACAAGGAAAATACCTTTTCTTGATTCCACTGTGGCTGTGCTTTCTCTTTGTACTTGAGGTCCATTTGCTGAAAAGAAATATTTCCAAAATTCTGAATGAAAATGAAATTTGTTTGAGTGACAATACAACTTTGGTGAAATTATAAACCTTCTTACATGGCACAAGAACCTCGGGATGTAAATGGCGCAGCTACAGGGAAACTTCAACTCATGCCTTTTTAGTCAGCTATAACCCTCTTGAGCACCGATGAGATAGTATGGAAGAGCATTGTCTCCCTTGGTTTCATAAATTGCAGGTAAATCTGTTGCTTCGCAGTTTAAACTGTACCAGGCTATGGAAGGATTTTGCTATTTTTTCCCAGGTGCTGTCAAAGGGGCAGCTTCCCCTGCTCAGCAATCTTCACAGTTTTGCAGTTAAACCACTTCCCATCACTTCATGCTAGTACCAGCTGGGTTTTCTGTTTTTTTCTCTGGCTGAAAGAAAGTTTAGGTACAGTGCCTCTTTTTGTTGGGTCAGAAGAGAAACACAAATAATGCACCCAGGTAAGAGTTACACCCACAATCATCTGTAACACAAGGAAATCACAGAGGCGACACCCCCAGTCTCTGCAGTGTAAAAGTGTTGGTGGTTCCCTGTGGCTTATTGGTACCCAGCCTCAAGAGTGGCTTTGCTGGCAGGCCCTCTGCCCTCCGTCCTTGCAGGGTGAGCAAGGCAAATGGAGCTGCTCTTTGGGCAGCAGAAGCTGGAAATCAACAGGCAAGAGGGAAAGGGGCTGTGTTTCAGTGAAGGTTTATAGTCTCCTATAGATACAGTTTATTACACTAAATGATTTCTTCTGGGAAGACAAAAAGACCCATTTACACAGCCTTCATCACAACACAAGGTGGAATTTAATACTTTCCCTCATACAGAGGAGCCTCGTTGCCCTTTTGCACCCAATATAGTATCATTTTATTTTCAGCTGGTGAAAAGGATGCATTGCTTTATATAAAACAAAAAAGCATAACCACAAGTGAGAAAAGAAAAATCCTTCAAGGGTTTACTTGAAGAAGATGTTCTGAATAACCAAGCATAATTATTCCCAGGCACATGATGGAGAGCACGGTCTTGCACTAGCTCTTAGAAAACACTGCATTTAAAATACATTGTCTCTTTACCACTGATAGATTCTGCTCTAGTTCACAGAGTGAATAAATTAAAGGGGACAGGCAACCAAAAACGAGAGGAAAATGTAAAGTTCCCAAAATCTAAAAAAAAATGTGCTGTGGCTTTTGCATGTGTTTATTTCACTCTTCAGAGAGATCAGTCCAGCTTGAAATTATTCATTGCTGATGTTAACTTTGCTTCAGACCCCCAAAATAAATAAAGCCACCTATCCAGAGGAATCTGGAGACCAAGAAAAATTTACAAGCATGCTGTTTTACAAAAATCATGTTCCATCTATCATCTTCAGAAAAATGTTCTTGTTACATTCAAAATTTGAAACGTGTTGGTCATTTACAGTGTACTCCATGATCTCTGTACAAACTCTGCCTCTAAGAACCGTCACCCTTAACTCAAGGGCTTTGAGCTGTTTACTCCAAAGAAAGATTTGGGCATTCAGAGACCATGGTAAACCCACCATTTAGATTGAATTACCCATGAAAAACATACTGGTATTAACCATTAGAGTTACACTATTTTCTTTTGTTCTTATGAAAGATAGTAGATATCTCATCTTAACTGATGCGAAATCACAGTCAGAGTGCCGTAAGAAAAATCACTGCAAGAATATTGAGAGGAAATACATGCATTTCATAATGAGAGGACACATTACTCCTTAAGCCAACACCTAAATACACTGAGAAGTTTTAGCAAAGAAATAAACAAGTTGGAAGACTTTGAGAACATTACCAGCAGATCAGCATAGCTGCTTTTTTACTTGGTGGATTTTTCTTATTACTTTCATTAGAGCCTTTAACAGTGACTTTTGGAGCCTAGTTTCATTGTTTGCTATCAGCATCAACACCAGTAACAAAGCATAAGGAAGCCAGAATAGAGGAAGCCAGAAAAAAAACATTGTCATGTTTTCTTCATATTTAGTGATTTTTAAGAAACTGAGGAGGCCAGGCAAGATTTCAAAGGGTTGAAAAAGGGTAGATAAACTACCTATCATTATTAATGGGTTTAAGAGGGAAAGGCAAGCCAGGAAATTTCAGTTTTATTTGCATTCCTGCAAAATGTTTGAGAGAAATAATCAAACATAAACTTGACTTCAAACAAAGAAATGAGAAGGAAACAAAGATATGAATAGCATCCAGTGTGCATTTGCCAAAACAAATTTTCTCAAATCAGATTAATTTTCTTCTATTCTAGAGGAGTATGCCTCATAGATAGAGGAGAAAACATGGATGTTATTTGTTAACTTCACTAAAGCTAACTAAACCTCTTTACATGAGAACTTTCTAGAAACAAGCAAGAAAATCACTGTTAATATGAAACTACTGTAGGACTGAGTAAAACTTTTAGGCAGTAGTCTGGAGGTAGTTGGAGACAGTAGTCAAAGAAGGTAGTTGTCAATGGTGCATGATCAAATGTGAAGGAAGAATTGAATGTTCTGCAGGTGTATGTTTGATATTATTTATTTTTTAAATTAAAAATCGCTTATTAAATGTACAGGGCAAGCTCAGAAGGACTACACACATGTTGAACAAAACAGAATTAGAAACCAAAACAGTCTTGAAAAATTTGAGACCAGATCTGATGGAATAAGACTAATGTGAAGTTTATACCTGGACAAGAATCATCAATCCTGCAGCTGCTGGATGGGGAAGAACTGATTAAGCAGATCTGTTGAGGAAGAAGACATGTGAGTTACAGTGAATCGCAAGTTGAACAACAGGTCAACAATGTTATGCTGTTTCAAAATAGGCAAATATCAAAGGAAGATATATAGAAAGAGGAGGGGAGTTGATGGTAAGACATGTAAAGTAATGTTTCAAATCTACTCAGAAATGACAGGGTCTCAGCCAGAGTTCATGGAAGATATTTATCAAATGGAGATGATCCAGAGAAAACTAATGGCAGTTCTAGAAAGCATGAGGTTGCAGAAAATACTGAAGGAAGTAGAAATGTTTGGTTTATAGAACCAAAAAGAAGGAAAGGTATACATTTCTTAATGAAAATATACTAAAAGTAGATGTAAGACCTGTTTCTCCTGTTACGGAGATAAGAAGTAATGGGCTTGGATTGCAATGGAAGATTAAAGTTTGACATCAGGAAAAACAATTAGTGATAATATTAAATCCCAGGGCTAGGTGGTCTGGGGGATCTGCAACTTAGATCAGCGGGGTTGCAGGATCCTGCCTGGCATCTGCCTTGCAGAAAAAGATTAACTGGAGCACCTCCCAAGGTGCTTCAGATATTTTTCTGATTCTATGATGAAATACACATGAAGGCTTCAGCAACAGATATATTTAAAGTAACAGGCAGCACAGACAATTCTAAATAATGTCATTGGAATTCTCCTACTGAAAAGGGATGACGTGCTTTTGTGCACACACAGCAAACAGTGATTTGGGGAGCCTCTGATGATTTTAGGCTGCGAGCCAAGCTGCATACTCTGGAGCCATATCCTTTGCCATCACAAAAAGAGTGGTGAAGACCTGAGCTGATGACCATTCTCATAGAGATGGTGAAATGTCCATGCCTCAAACCATCCATATTAAAAATGTTATGACACAAAAAAAAGTAGACACCTCTTACGGACAGAGATTGCCTGCACCTGTGTTTGTCTGGACATGTTCCTGGAGGGAATAGTAAGTAATCCCACACTGGTAATGGACAATGATAAAATGTCTATTCTCATACTCCCATAAATTAAGCTGTTGGTTATGAGATACTATTGGCTGAGCTGAAAAACCTGGTAGGAGCTAACATAACTGCCTTTCAGTAATTTTAAAGTAATTTTATTCCTGTCTCTCCACCATCTTTTGTCCAATTGCTTTTTCATCCTGAGATGTGTCACTTACGTGAGGATTTAAAGGATACCATCCTGTCCATTTCTAAGTCTATAAGGTCAGTAGCACTGTTAATGGAAAAAAAAAAAAAAAGACCTAAAGTGATAAGAAACTGAATAAATCCTCTGGTCTTGGAAATGCCCATTTGTCTGGGACACAGTGGGGTTTCCATTGCCTCATATATTCTTCATTGTCTACTATTAGCCTGAATTGAAGGTACTTAACAAGATTTAAGAAGAAACTTTTTCCTTATAGTCAAGTCATTATGGTATAACAGCAATTTAAATATCACTACTTAATTGGCATAGTGCCCTAAAAGCACCAGTATCCGCATCAGGAGATGATGTACTAGGTGCTGTATAGAGAAGCGCATAGAAAAAATATCCCTGGTTTCATTAGAGTCTGTACATTCTTTTAACACTTTCCACCCAAAAGTGAACATGCACCTTACAAATACAACGGGACTTAACAAATCACCTGTACAGTCTACGAAGCAAAGGAATAAGGAATCTCATTTCACTAAGTCTCTGACTTTCACATTTGTGAAAGAAAGCTAGAGCACAAGTTCATCTTTCACCAGAACTCCAGGGCTCAGGAGGCAGTAAAAAAGATTTCAGCCTTTTCTTTTACTTTAAAAGTCATGATTCGTGTAAATCTTAGGGGCAATATGTCAGATGGGAAATGTAAAGCACAGATTTGGAGCATTTGCAGAAAACAGAGAATACAGTCAAGCTTGGGATAGCACCACGATGTGAATCCTTTATCTTCTGTTTCTTTCCTAGCAATTTACAATCTCCTGATCTCCTCTCTTGTGGGGAGCAAAACTGAGGCATACTGCTCCCTCCTCTTTTCTCTTCCTTCAGCTGCAACAGGCAAAGGCAATGCGCCATGCAGAGCCATACTGACCAAGTATTTCCTTCTGATGATGCTATAACAGAAATTTACCAAGAAAATTTACCAGTTCCATTCAGACACCACCTGTGTACTAAAGGCAGGTGCACTATACAACTCGTACTTGTTGCCAGCAATCTGTATCACTGGTCAGCGCACAAAGGGACAAACCTGTGATCTCATCTCTTCTCTCCCTGCGTTTCAGAGAGGTTAACAGGAACAAGGAAGTAAAATGGCCTTAGCTGTGACTGTCACTTCTGTAGTATATCTATACAAAAAGCACAAGGAATAAACCAGCAGTTACTAAACGTATAAAAGGTGTTGATCCAGCATTTTCAGGAAGGTGCCACAGCCTTGCAAGTGTTGAGCCATCATACATCAAAAGACAGCCTAGAGCCTCTGAAGGTCAAAGGCCCAAGACATTGACTTCATGATAAATGAATATTACTCAAAAATCCCTGCTAACAGTATGAGCAGACCAAACAGCACTTCCAGTCCTGCAAGATCTCTACTACAGATTTCAGATTATTGGAATGGCCATGGGGTACCATTATCTAAAATACAGGTTTTAAGAACCAGAATTTATTCAAGCACTGATAGGAGAAAGAACTGCAGATAGGTTATTTGTAGATATCATTTGACCAGCTCTATTTCTAAGCAACTTTTTGCCGTTAAAATATCTATTGAGTGGAAAAGCTTCTATTCATTTTTCATAAATGCACAGCCAGCTGAAACTACAATTTCTGCAAATAGACTTGTTCCAAATATAGCCCAATGTAGTAGGAAACTGATTTATTCGTGATATTTGGAAGTTTAGAAGTTCTGGGACACCCAGAAGTGATGTTCTTATTTAGCTAACAACTGCTGGGCACTAGCAGCATTGAGCATTCCCTAGTCACAACCATTTGCGTCAATCTCAGCCAAATGTTTCAAGATAAAAAAGTATTATAATATATCAATTATTAATTTTATTATGAGAATTTCATCAGTAGTTTTAGATATAAGGGTTGGAAGGCTGAGTAGTTTGGCATCTTTCCCACATGGAAAATATTTAAGTTTCCAAGCACCTTATTTTGGCTTGATTAGTGTTTTCTGTAATATTGTAAAATGCCTGTGTTGATTCTACTTTTATCAGGCCTTTTAGTTCTAACTGTATTTGGTTTCATATATTCTTATGAGATTCACTCTTCCTAGAAGGGTGATAGTTTCTAGCCCAGGGATAACAATATCAGTGCAGGGATAGCAATTTTAATTTTTATTGCAATGTCTGAGGAAAATCATATTATTGATCCTCCCAATCAATCAAACATGACATCCTCCATCCTCTACTCAAACCCAGCTACCCATATGCACTCTACGCCCTCAGCGTTGTTCAGCTCCCCCAACTCCCACACCTCACACCCTCTCATTGCAGAGCAAAGCTCAGAGCTCCTGCTCCACTGAACAAGTTCATCTTAATGGTTCCAGAGTTCTTGCCTGACGAACTGATTTCTCATCATGTCTGCTGGGCACATCCCTGCACGCAGGCCAACACATTTCTCTGCTAGCACAGATGCCCTGCAAACATGTAAGGAGATACAGCTTTTCCTGCAGCAGACCAGACCCACTGGAGACGAATTCCATGCAGTCAGCCTGAGTCATTCCCTCATCACAGCCTAACATGCTCCACTCAAGAACCCCTTCAAAACTGCCCAGAACCACTGGCCAGCCGCTACCCAGTTCAGAGTTTCCTTGTCTCAGCAAAAACTAAGGGGAAAAGGAGACTCAGTAGCAAGCAACTAGCATTTCAAGAGAAAATACAGCACTGGAGTGCTCTGTATGCTGATGCTTAGCCCTATCGTAGCTAAGGGAGTAGTAAATTCCTAATTATAGTATTTGGCTGGTGGCCAAGTAACCAGAAACACTGTTCAGCCAAATCTAAATGAGACATTTCATATCCAATAAAACAGTAAGTTGCATAGTGGTGTACCTTTTTATTTGCTTACAGCAAGAAGACAAAAAAATCCAGCACTAAAAAGACTATCTGAGAAGGGGTAGATACAGATGGGCAACAAGAAGAAACCTGAATTCCTCACAGTAAAATACTTGTCCTGAAATATCTTTGCCTTAACATTATTATTCCAGGTTGCTTTGAAATGTTCACTTCCCCACATTCCCTCCAGTTACTCTCAAGCCAGGTTGTTCACTGTTGCATGACTGCAGCAACTTAGATGAGTTTCTGTCTCCAGAAGGGGCATTGCTGTCTTATCCTAAAGTGTTAATGAATCCTGACCCTCATCCTGGAGTCAGGGCTGTGACATGGCCCTAACGCTCCTCTTGCAGCACTCCACTAACAGCAGAGGGGCTTGCTGCTAGCTGCTCTAGTTTTCAGATGAGGTTTAGGGTCCCAGAGTATTGGTAGTGCTACATTTCTATTTCAAGTCCCATGATAGCTGCTGCTTTTTTTAATATCCAGCCCATGCCATTGTGTAATTATACAAGAATCTCTGCTTTCATTTTCAAAAAGGCAAGTTTTTAACCTTCCTGACTGTGAGGAAAACTTGGAACACATATCTCAAGTGCATCCTAATAGCTCAGAAGCAGGAAGGCTCCATTATGCAATCAATTAAGAAAAGAGGATGACTGCAGTTTGGGGGCTTATGAAAGACAAGGGTGTACAGAAAACAGGGAAGAGATAAAGCTACCATTTCAAATCCACCTCCATGTTTTTTTAACAGAGCTGAAAGAGGGAAGTGCCAACACCTCTGTCTCGTTGGCCTTTTACAGACATCACTGTCATGTCATCTAAAAGAGGTTTGCAATGACTTGCAGGCTCCAAGTCCTCTGGTCACAGGTTTTGTCCCATTGTTTCTTTTACATCCCTCTTGGCAACCATATTGGAAGACCTTTCAGCAGAAGATGGTACAAGGCTAACACCTCTGGTGCCCTCTTGGCCTCTGTGCTTCAGCATGCTCAAGGGGTCTTTTAGAGTGGATTCTTTTAAACAGCTGTCCTGCTTATTTGATACTTATATTTAAATATAGCAAACATTATCACAACAAATAATTATAGATATTTTGCACAATCATGTGCAGTACATAAGCAAAATTATGTAGTTAAGCACAATAATGAAATCAAATGACCAATGGCAATTTCTTAATAAATTAAACCTATGAAATAACCATTACTATCTCCAGATTTTCTTTAAAAAATTGAAACGTTTTATATAAAAAATAAGGGAGGGGAGAACATCTCCTTTCGATTAAAGGAGTGTGATAGTGTCTCCATGTCTAGCTCCTATTGTACTTAAAAGTTTGCAATTCCAAATTTTAAGAAATATCAGCAGTTAAATCTATGCTAGGAAGAATAGGGGGGTTGTATTAAAAAAGCTAATTATTTTCCTTCCAAAGTATGGAGTGTGTTTAATGCATATTGGAAAGTTTAAGGACCTTATTGAAAGTGCTTGCTTACTTACTTTATGGATCTCGTAAGTGAAGTTATTTTTTTAAAAAATATGTTTGTGGGACAGATCCTCAGGAGAGTTTAATGACATTGTTTCAGGGAAAACAGCTGAACTACAAGTAGGTCTATAGATTAGCTGCAGGACAAGGTCCCCTGGTCTTGTCATAATCATAGCTATCTCTTTGAAACAAAGATTGTTGGCAGAAGTGAGACAGTTTAAAATCACAGAACAAAGCATCAGTCAGGAAAAAAGATGGCAGCAGGATGCCCTAAAATGAACTGTGCATGAACCAGAGGGAATAGCCCATGGCCAGCTACACAGGGAGCAATCTGCATTCCTGCCTGGCTTCCTCTTCCACCCCAGGGCATTTCGGGACACTGCAAAGGCGTTTGGAAGGAGAGCAGATGAGGTGCTGTGAGGCTTGTGGTTTGGCTTGGGGAAGGCAATTCCGCTCTGCATGCTCCTGCCTCTCCACTCAGAAAGCAAAAGAAAAATCAATGGCCACTTACTTCTTGCAGTCAAGTGCTCTGGGGCTGACAAGGAAAAAGACTTTTTCAGAGAACTAGTTATAAAGTCTGCATTCAAACCATAAGGTGTGTTGACTTTTGTGCATGGCTCAGGCTGTCCGTAACATTTCAGGAAGGTGTCACAGAGGGAATTATTTTAAGCCACCTGATTCTATATCTAGGCAACTAAATCATCACCTGAACCTGAGTACATGCTGCCATATCCCAGCCTGAATCCAGCGTTGATCACTGAAATGAGAATAAATGCACAGGATTTGATCCGAATGCTGCAAACAAGAGGTGGGCTGAGGACATGAATCAGAATCCCCTTCAGGATAAAGTTGAAAAGCTTAACGAACTGAACGCATTTCCACCTTATTCACCAAACCACAACACAAGCAAAGCTGCTGAGATGATGGCTGAGGAGTGTAAGGGAAGCTCTGCCTGTTGGTAGAAGCAGTATCTTGTGCTAGGCCGGGTAGCTGGAGCAGCAGCGTACACCATGAAATGTGTCTGTTTCCTCCTGCTGTGTCAAATGGGCTAATTGGAGGTAACTCTCACTCCTTGAACTTTGCTTCTCTTGTTCTCTACATTACTCTTTGCTGCAACACCTATCACTGTTACAGGATGACTGGCAGCAGGCAATGGCCCCATATATGGGCTGTCCCCTGATTTGACCTTTTTGCTCAGTGCAGAGGAGAGCAATAGGCTCAGCAGTGACAGCAGTGACTTCACCCATCATTTTCTGACCGTGCCCACATGGAGGGAGAGGGACATGGGAAATATTGGAGGGGTCATTGCAATATTCAAATTCCAGATTTGAATGCTCATTTCCAAATGCAAGCCTGCCTCCATCTCTCTGCCTAAAAACTCAGTCCATCTGTCTGTCTTTCCTAATGATCGCTCATATTTTCATTTGTTTACTACTAATATAGCCGGTGGTACAGAAAATAAAATATGTAATGAAACAGTTGGGTTGGGAATTTTCTTTGCTTATTTTTTCCATCTCCTTTTCATTCTAGCTGTGAACTTGCTTTAAGGCATTTGTTGAAATTGTTGCTTTTAAGTTTGCTTTGTGGAGAAGGATTTCATGACTCCTGGCCCCCAGAGGGTTGTTCCTTGCCCTACCACTTTTCTCTGCCATCTGGCATGTTTACTTGAAGTAAACGTGTAGGGTCAGAGGCCAACATGGACATGTGGAGGGACAGCTTTGTCATGAAAGCTGTAAGGAGTGAGTGGGTGCTTCTGAATATAGCACTGTGCATTTTATTTAGCTGCTGAACACAAAGAGGTGAGGTTAGTCATATGGTTGAAAAAAACAGAAAACCAAATAGACAAGCAGAACAGTAGATTTTACAACACAGGGCACTCAGTCCCTTTTGCTCCCCCCACACCCCCCCCCCCCACCCCACCCTAAGCCTTTCTGGACACATTTCTAAACGATATGGTAGAGAGGACAATAAAATCTCCCGCCCCCCATTCTTTTTAAGATCTGATTTATACAACAAGTTCAGTAGTGGCCTAGACGCCTCAAATTGCTGCAGGTGCAGATAGCCTGGCTGCAACAGGCACCAAGATCTATGTTCCAGCTGTCAAGCCGCTGGTCATTTAAATGCAAAATTCTGATTTTAACACCTTAGGACAGGAATTAGTTTGACAGGTCTTTCAGGAAGGAAGGAACTATAGGAGGGGGTCATATAAATGTAGTCTCTTAAAGGAAGGTGACCTTCAATGTGTGAAGGGCTACGAGGTAGGAGGGATAGGGCTGTGTGAGCCAGAGACTCTCCTGCTTTTCACTGCTAGCTTTGTCCAGAGCTTGTCACCGACTTGTTACACCCATGTGACTAGTACCGTGATAACCTTAAAGTTCACTCCCTCCAAGATTTTTTGCTTTCATACACACTTGCTTTCCTGTGGTGATTTGGTGTCTGGCGCGGTTTTGGCCCAGTTTTGGCAGTGGGGGAGGGACCTACAGAGGTAGTTCCTGTAAGGGGGTTCGAGAAGCTCCCCTGGCTCCAATTTCGGACATGCCTCTGGGCAAGGCCAGACCAATGGCGCCTCTCTGAATGACTATTTAAGAGTGAAAGAAGCGGTTGATTGTTTCTCTTTGTTCTGTTGGTGAGGGGATGGGAGAGAGACAACCCTGAGGACACCCGGGTCAGTGAGGAAGGAGAGGGGGAGCTGTGCCGGAGCAGAGGCTCCCCTGCGGCCCGCGGTGGGGTGGCGGCTGAGCCCCTGCAGCCCCTGGAGCCCAGCGGTGGCCCAGAGGTCGCCCTGCAGCCCGCGGAGGGCCCCGGGCCGGAGGAGCAGGGGCCGGGCCCGGAGCAGCCGTGGCTCCGAGGCAGCCCGCGCTGGAGCCGCCCGTCGGTGGGAGGGCGGCAGCCCCGGGAGGGACCCGCCCCGGGGGGTTCTGGGGAGCTGCGGCCCCGCGGGAAGGACTCGCGTTGGGGCAGTGGGCGGAGGGCTGTCTGCCGGGAGAGGGACCCCGCGGTGGGGCAGGGGAGGGCTGCGAGGGCCCCTCTCCCTGAGGGGGAAGGAGCAGCGGGGACACCTTGTGCCGGACGGACTGTGACCCCCATTCCCTGCCCCCTGCGCTGTTGGGGGGGAAGAGGAAGCAGAGCTGAGCCTGGGGAGACCGGAAGGCTGGGGGGAAGGTGTGTTGTATTTAAGACGTGGTTGTATCTCTCCTTATCCTTGATGGTGGTGATTGTTTTGTATTAAATGTGTGTTTTTATCCCCAAGTTGAGTCTGTGTTTTGCCCGTGACCATAACTGGTGAGTGAGCCCTCCCTGTCCTTTGTCTTGATCCTGAAGCTCTTTCGGTTGTATTTTTCCTCCCCAACCCTCACGGAACAGGGCAAGGGTGAGGAAGTGGCTGCATTGTGCTTTTGGAGCCAGCTTGGTAGGCTCAAACCACGACATTTCCCAACCTTTTTGCATATCTGCTACGCAATTCAGGGCTGCTTTGTTGTTGCTGAGAGTGCCAGTATCACAAAGACAAAATGTGCTCCTGGGATCCTTTTGTGTGCCATTTAATCAGCAGCTTTAAGAGAAAGAGGTCTACTTGTAAGTGGCCCCCTCTGAGAGGAGAAGTCTTCTCTGTTGCTGCAGTGTGGCAGCAAAGGTGGGATGTCTCCTACCCCCAGTGGCAGAATGTCATAGGGGTTAGATCACAAAACAGGCCCCTCACAACCCATCCCTGAGTGTGGCACAGATGTTCAGCCTTCACTAACTGTGGCCACCAGCCTCCTCATAACCTGATGGCAGATGATAAGCCTGCCTCGAGATTTGGCTCCTTTCATTGTGGGATAGGTGCCAGACAAGAGGATGAAAGACCCGCAAGATGGTTTGTTCCCTTCCATGAACAGGAGAGCAGAGACTGACTGTGGTGGCTCCTCTGCACAGAGCCTGCCTACTACAAACAGATAGGAGACAATCTGTAGCCAAGGAAAGGATGGCACAAACTATTGGTGTCTGAGATCAAAGGGGAGAAGGAAAAGACTCCACTTAGAAGAACGGCCATGAGCAGTGCCCTTTATGAAGAGTACTGGGTGAAGAAAAATTCATGCTGCAGAATTCATTGTGCAAAATAATGATACTGCGAACCATAAAGGGCCTTCAAAAGAGCAAAACCATCTGTCTAAAATTATGCCAACCAATTTCAGATGATATCTAAATCTGACCATATAGCAAATAACACACAGGTTAATACTGACATCTTATTAATGGATCTCTTTTTGCAGCTATGAAATAAAGTAATCTCTGAATCAACTTTACTACATAAAGTCCCTTTCATCCATATTTAATACATGAGCTCTATTAAATGTTTGTATTAAGCTCAGACAATGAATAATGGAAAATTCCATCTTAGATTCTATCAAATTTTCATTAGAAATAAATCAAGCAAATAAATAAAAGCACAACCAAACCCAAACATTGTATGTTTCATCTTTATCAACCTGAATTTTGATTTCACTGGTGAAGAAATAGCTTTTTCTTTTAGCTTCTAGTCAACACCCCTTGCAGGTTTCAGACCACTTATCACTCTGTAATTCCTTCTTCCTCTGTTTCTCAACATGGATTGATAACCACAAAAAAAATACCAAGGACTGTTTTCTTTGAGGCATGATGCAATGGCATAAGCAGCTACTTCATTTGAGGCGTGATGGGCTAAATGATTATTCTGATGCAAAAAACAGAGCTGATGTTCAGGAAAGCAAAAGTATGTGTCTCTAAAGGTTACTCTATTACGTCTTAGAAGATCTACTACAGTATCTCCGGAGATAGACATATCACTATCACTATAAAAATACTAAAAAAAAACCCAAAACCAAACAAAAAAAACCCCACCAAATATACTAATGCAATTACATCAAATAAGCCCAAATATTAGCAAAGTTACACTAGTCCTCTTGTGATAGATATCATATGAGAATCCAGGAATAAGAATTAACAGAGCTACTAGACATTTATAGTGGAGAAAAGAAACAGATATAACCCTACACTGAGAATGTACCAAAGGACTGCTTTGTCTGTGACTGAAAATGAAAGACTAATTTCAGAAAATTTGCTTCAAATACCCACATACAGAGCAATCTGATCTCTTTGAGTACTGTCATGAGAGTAATAGCCATAGAACCAAAACAAGCAGAAGAAAATAGAAATATCAGTGTTCTTCATAACCTAGCCTGAGATATATTGCAAAGAACACATGAGCTCCCTCAGGGAGGACAGTTCATATGAAGATCCGCCTACACAGGAATTGCATCACGAGTCCATCCCTGTGAGTATCATCTCACCCCAGTTATCATGCAAACAATTAGGCATACCAGGACGAAGTGAGATCTGTCAGCCTAACATCCCTGACTTTGGGAATTTGAGGGACAATCCTAAAGCACAGGAACTGTTCAAAGCACTTGGAGAGAAGTTCTGCTTGGTGTCAGAGCATCAAATTCTGCTTACTATTTCTCATTTTCTTCTGACATTCCTTCTGTAATGTTTTTCAAGGACTATCAATAAAAATCCTCATCTTAAAGGTGGATCTTCTGAAACCAGCCACCAGTTTCAAGCTGTGCTAACTTTAACCTTGCTTCACACTGCTAGTAACAGTATAAGCATGACACAAAAAATACTTACTGAGAAGGAGGCTCCTATAAGAGCTTTGGGCACTGCCATCGCTATGTCAGTGGCAGAATTGATTCAGTACCATTTGCAACTACATGCATGCATATAACTCTTCCAGTATTTATTCTGTTTGCAAGTCTTCAATGAACAGAAAACAGCTGCTTCCTAATTCTAATTAGAATTCTACTTGGGTTGTACTGGCCACGGATGCCAGTGACAAAACTTGCACATGTGGGGAAAGAAAGCAGAGGGAATCAAGGTTACCCATCTGAAAGAGTCTCCAAGGGTAAGATTGTCACAACACAACTCTGTATTGACAGTTATTGTTTTCTTTCTTGGTGCAGACTAATCCAAATGGATTCTGCCAGTAGAAATGCACAGCATATGCAAATATCAGAATGACTTATTTGGATATGCACAGAAATCAAATGCACTTTGCATAAACATCCATATCAGCAACCTGACTTTAACAATGTAACTCTTCTAGTTAATGGTTGAAACAGTATCACAAAATCAGTAATTACTGTTAAGCAGTGTTTCAAATTTTCCATGTCAACATACAGTTAGAAATGTCTGCAATTTGTTCATAGGCATGAACATAAAAAAAAAAACCCCACTTACCTCTATACAATAATTTATTTCAAGTTGTTTGCTTAGTTCTATGCACATGCTCATATATGCACTGAAATATATATGCTCTTACATACGCTTACACCTGCAGAAACAAGCAGGAACTTGCCCAATGATTTATAGCAGTGTTTTAGAAAATCATTCAAATATACAGCATACCTACTTAGTTCTGGTTTTGAAATGTTCCAGTTATCATTTATAGACACTAATGATCACTTAATGATAGTAATTTTTATGTCCTCATTTTATGTCTTGCTTACTCTCTATTCTAATTTGCGGAGAAATGGGGCTGTCATAGTGCTACCTGTGATATGAAAGAAAAGATAGATCTGGAAACATGATAATAAAGATTATATCACCATGATAGACAAAATGCTGGATCTGGACATAAGGAGCTATTTCATCCCATTATGCTGATAGTTTGGGCTATGCATAAAAGTCAAGTTCTTCATAACCCGATTTTGGTTAAATATCACATCTCTGCGATTGCAAAATGAATACGTAACAAAATCCTAGAGCATGGCCTTGGTCCATTGTCATGATTAAAACACTCAAAAAGTTAGCTACATTACCATCAGTCAGATATCCAGGCGGCAGGATAAAGGTCCAGGACTAAATTTCTGCTGGTAATGGTGTTTGCTTATAGCCTTTATATGAATGTATGCAAATCAGCCATACCCTCTAATGCTGATTTTCTTACTGCCTGTGATATAAAGTACACAAACTGTGAAGGATACTGACAGCTACAGGGCAGAGAATTTCCATTAGAGACACTAATTTTTTAATTTCAGTTGAAGTAGCTGGACAACTTAGACCAATGGTGCACCTTGAGTCTTGCCAACACTGAGAAGATTGTTTAATTTTAGTTGGTTTTGTAGACAAATTAAATAAATGGACACAAGCTTCTTGGTAAACATCCTTTTTTTTAAAAAAAAAAAAAAAAAAAAAAAGATGGTTTCTGTTTTGGTTAACTTAATCAGAAAATATTTCTGTTAATAAAAATAATAAGCTTGGTTTCAACAAGCTAATTCAGCTCCATTCATGAAGAACAGCACAAAAAATATATAATGATACATTAGAGGTTCATAGGTATTCTAAAACTAATAAAAGCCAAGTTCAATGACAAATGCAGAGAAGTTGCGACAATTCAGACCAAAGAAGTAGTTTACACCCTTCTGAATCAACAGAAATGTTTGACAAAGAAGAATACAGGTTAGCAAAGGTAGGGTTTTGGAACAAAAATTAAAGGCAAGCTTCCATGGAATATAAGACATAAACCACATCAAAGATATACTTGTAAATGATTATTACTGATCATCTCCTTTTCCACTGGAATTTTGTGTTCAGTACACTAAGTGCATCACAATATAAGAGAATGTTGAGGTTAAAAGACAGAATTATACCCTGTATGCCTGGTTTGCCCATACCTTTAAATGCCAGATGCCACAAGGCAGCAACGTCAACCTCAGATCTTTATAAGCACATTCACAACCAACAACACATGTGCATGAAGTTCAACATAACCATGTACAAGCATTTTGGGGTGGATTTGGCCCTCTAAGTGCTTGATCATAAAAGTGCAGTGCATGCTACTTTTGTTTAGCAAAATACTACGAGGCAGTATCACAGTATTTTGACACTCTGAGGCAGAGTATCACAGCTGTTAAACGCAGTTAAACCAAAACATCACACTGCAGAGCTGATAGATGGCTTTAGTCCATACCTATTATTGACATGAATGCTAATGACCTGACTACTAAAGTAAGTCACAACAGTTGTATTTACATAAGCAGAGTACTTCTCAGTAGATACTCTTTGAATTTACACATTTCCATAAGGATCTCTTTCATAGAAGGAAAAAAGGAGGCAGATACAGCAAAAAATTATGCCATTCTAAAAGAACAGTGAGCTTCTTCCAATTAAAAGAATAAAAATAGTTCTTTTGGAAACCAATATTACCATGCGACTCAAGGACTTAGTTAGTTTGTAAAGGAAGCAATAAAATTACAGGACTGGGCAAGCAATGCACTGCGTTCTTCTCAGAAAGGATTAATAATCTTCAGATACTGAATCCAGGAATAGGTGGGAAACAAGAATCTTCAACACCAATTTCTAATGACAAATGGTGACATGCTTATTTTTATTTCCTTACATTCCCAGTTATAGTATACACCCATTAGCTGATTCCTGGGAACCTGAGCAACAGATAAGTTACTGGTGGATTAGCCACACTGGTTTAAACATTAAATATTAATAAAACATTTCCTGTGTCCAAACTTGCTCTTCAACATTTCACATATAACCATCCATCATAAGGCCTAGTAAAGTCTGCAGTGTGAGATCTGGCAGGGTTACCCAAATATCACATCCCAATAGTCCCCTCTCTAGGAATAGGAGACTTCCGTCGCTCCCCCAAGGATGCCATCTGATTAAGGACTTGTGTACTGACTTGTGTACTTGCTTAATCAGAATAGAGAAAACTGTACCTTTTATGCTAACTTGCTCTGCAAGCAGCTCAAGATTAAACAGGATCCCTGGGCCTGGAAGTGAACAAAAGGAAACACTTAAACCCCAATAGTGACCACCAGGCCTATCACATCTTCCAATTCCATTCCAGCAATTAGAATGATTTTTATTTTATCAGGATTCAGTTCTGTTTACCTGGCTTCCACTCAAACCTGATTTGAGTGGTCCAGAGACTGTCAAAAGTCAAACAAAACCATACTAAGTTTCAAAATAATAGAGCCAGGAATATCGCCTCGAAAGTGTCACAATTTAAAACGACTTATTTTCTTCCTCTCTTAAGTTGAGTGAACACATAATGCAAGAGAGCCCTGACATATCTTAGACGAGAGAATCCTTCAGGCAGACGGTCATCTGGCTGTCACTCCATCTTGTGATCTTTGATTTTAGGAAGTTTAGCATCAGAAAAATAATTCCATCTACCTCTGTCATGATCTGCAAGCACATTCTCAGTACTTTGTAGCAGAAAAGCTTATTGCTTCATCCCTATAGTGGGCATTGCTGTTCCAAAAGATATGCAAAGAATTGTGCCCTGAAGAATTAATCCCATGGCCAGATCCATCCAGATGGACCCTCACTCTCATCCAGACTCAATAGCAAAGACTCAGGCTTAAAAGTATAATTGCCATGATTTTATGCACAGTCACAACAAATTAAGGTTGTCACCTGTCATAGCCGTTTCTGGCTAAAAATGCATAAATATATTCAGAGAATTGTCTTACAAATCTGGTTTGTGAATGCTTTTTGCATTTTACAAAATTCCTACCTGATGCTAGAAACAATAGATAACATAAACTATGCCTAACCTGAAATGTTGGGGGGGGGGGGGGTGTTATATTTTAATTCTACTTGGCTCCACCCTATTTAAAAGTCCACTGTTTAACAAAGAAAGAATCAACCTCAAACTGATATTGATCCTCTCTGAAACCAGAACTAGAATTTTCAGGTTTTTTAGATGATGCAGTAGTGAGATGGTTACGTATATTACTCTCTTCTTTAATCTCAAGAGTTGATTAATAGCTATTAAAAAAGGAAAACCATATTTTAAAAAGCATCAGAAATCTGTTACAGAGGTTCATCTTCATGTTGCTACAGCTTCAGCTTTCAATAACCCCTTTTTTCTGGCATTAAGTTAATCCCACAAAATTTCCTCTTCCCTTCCCCCCTATATTTTAATTTATAACCTCTGGTTTTGCATCAGAGACCTGTATTTCTGTTTTGATTCCCCTGCCACACAGGTAAACATTGTACTTTTCTTTCAATATAAGTCATTAAAGTCAGTAAACAGCAAAAATGAATAAAACAGCAACTTACGTGTTTTTAACACCTCTGAGTTAAAACCACTTTGCAATAGGGAAGAAGAACAGATGCTCATTTCTAAATGCTAAAGCCACCAACTGGGAATATGCCAGTTGTAACTGTTGCCATCTGTTTTCAACTGTTCTTTTTACCTACCTCTCTGAGATTCATATCTGAATTCACAGCCATATATTTGTACTAGCGGAGGGGCAGTGGGAATAGTATAAGCAGGATTTTTCCCATGTGCTCTCACCTTCATTAAATTATAACTTTCAGTAATTACTGGTCTGCAAAATCTCTATGAAATGATAAATCAGAGGCAGTTTTTGCAAGGATTATTTGGTGACAGCAGTTGTTTAATAAACACTTTTCATTACTGCTTTCCCACATTTCATTTAACTTGTTTACTTTCCCACTGCTACTGTTCATCTTCCTAACCTCTCTGTGGTCAGGTAGAAATTGAGTATATAGCTCTAGGCTTTTATAGGGATAACTGAGTGGCTGCTGGAAATAAAGCACCTTGTGCATACCCAAGTGTCTGCTGCTCAGGGTCAGCTGCAATACTGACTTGTATAGTGCAATTAATGCTTACTTTTGTGCAAACACATTCAGATATCCATTACGCCCATGTACCCATAATTTTTGTAGTGTCTGAGATTGACCTAAGTACAAGATGACATATATAATGTAAAAGAAATCACTCATTAACACCAGCAAAAATCTTTTTAAAAGCCCAAATTCATTTTTTTTGTATTATTTTATTATTCAAGTTTAGAGAAGTATCCATATTTGAATCTTCCACTGATGCCCCTGCACAAAACAGTAAAAAGCAAAAGAAAAGGTCTTCATCTCCTTCACATTGAACACCATTATTGGATGATTATTTGGAAGACTGTAGATTATTGTCTGGGCTCTTTATTGCTGACCTACAGTGTACCACTACTGGATATTTTATATATAAGATTTTGCAACTAGTCTACAACAGATGGGTGTCTGCAACAGCCCCATAAAGGCTTTGCTTCTTTCATGCTAGCTGCCATCTTAGGAAACACATGTACTGAATCAGGCTTCTAAATAGTTAACCACAAGAGATGCTAAGATTTGAGCTACAAGGCCAAGACCTGTTAGCTGGCCTCTGTTACAGTCCACATCTCTGTATCTCAGGCACCCTTTTGGGGTATTCTCACAGACAGACTGGCCTGGGGTGCTGGCAAAATCTTCACTTGTCAGTAAAGAATGTTGTTGTAAGATTCTCTATCAATGTCTACTGACATATGTATCTTTTAAAAGTTGGGGATCTCACTTTTCAAAGACATGTGAGTAGTTTTCAACAGCATTGGTGACATGAGTGATACAAAACGTTTGGTTGCAATCAGTCTGATTATTATCCTCCTTTTTCTCTCTCCATCACCCATTATTGCAGTCTTACTGGTCATTTTCATGCGAAAACTTTGAGCTACACAAAAGCAGCACTCCATCTGAAGGCCTGATGTCCCCTCTCTCTCTCTCCATGAACGGATGGGGATAGAGAGGGCTGAAATTATGTAAGAACAATGGATCAAAGCAAGGCATTATTCAAAATGACCTGAATATAAAGGACGTCATTTCATTTAGTCTTTGCTTTATCATCACTATGTTTTTCCTGAACAGTAAAGACACACAATTGAGAAAAATACTACCTAACTATACTTTTACCTTCCAATATCAGGATTATCAGCTATAATAATAAAATCTAAAATGATCAGAAGAAATAAGTATATTTCTCTTGAGCTCTGATGGTACATTTAGTGCTTTTGGAAGCACTTTGTTCCTCATCAGTCAGTGCCTCATATTGGTAAGGGTCCTTGAAGTGGCAACAAAAGGGAACACAACATTTTTCACTTTCTTTTTGCTATTTTTAAAGTACCACAAAGAGAGCAGCAAAAGGAGGGAAGGGCAAATGTCATTTTTGTTGAACTAAATCAGAACTGGTAGATGTCTATGGACCATAAGGAACTAAAAAAGAAGCAGCAGAAATGCTGTCAACAGATGAAGCAAAATGAGGACATATGAAAAGCATACTCTTACCATCTTTCTGACACACACTCTCACGGTCATGTTTTGTAAATAATGTGATATAGCCTCTTAAACAAATATTTATATGGAAAACAACACTCGTGAACAATTCACGTGTCAAGTTACCATGATGTAGAGATGGGATCTGGAAGTCTCTGAAACAGTGAGTTCAACAAAATAGCAGAAAGAGGATGTTTTTATAATGCTTCTGTCCTTATAGACCCCTCTAAAAAAAAGGCTGTACTCTGTGTTTTTTGCTATTACATTTAATTTCAAATTTCAGGGCATAGACAGTAGGTGTGCCCACAATGGCATCCTAAACTTGGCTGGAGCTTCCAACCTGTAAAATGCACACAACATTTAATTCATACTCATCTTTCTGATCAAGTTATCCCTTTATTTCAAGGGTCTTTCAGGGGTTATGCATTTTGTATCAAAGAAGATCAAACACAGTGAAAACCAAAAATTCTTTCTCCATCAACCGGAGAAATGCAAAGTCCCACATCCTGTGAGAGTCTCACCAGCAATGTGGGACCTGTCAACATGGGGCTGTTCAGCAAGAGTTTATCATGGAGTCAGGCATGCTAAAAAAGTGGTCTTCTCAGGCTGTCATTGATGGACTACATATCGTATGGCTTGTTTATCCTTCTGACTTCCAGGACAAAGAGTGGGGGGTGGGAGGGGGGTGCGGGGGTATTTTCTGCAGTGAGACAGAAGAAAGAAGGAAAGAGAACGGTAAAAGTTTTTTTTCATAATTTCGTTACTAAGTTGGGAGAGAGTTTAAATGTTGTTTTGTGCAGTCGCTTTTGGCCACTGCATGACTCTTCTGAAAATTCATATCATACTTAAAGGTTAAGCACCACAAACAAATTTGCCTCATGATGACAGAAATGTCAAGAAAAAGAATTAATTAAATGAGGAGAAATATCCCTCTGTAACCAAATTCCTACCTTGCACTCTAAACAAGATTTTACAGTCCTTAAATGTCAAATTCTTTTTTTTTTCTTTTTTCTGCCTTAAAAAAAAATCTGAGCAAGACAAGTCATGAAAGGGGCAGAATGTACCACAAGAAAAGCTAATAATAAGAACAGTACTGCTATGCAACATTTCTCTTAAAAAGAAGTCAGTGAATATCAAAAAACAGATACAAGAAAGCATATTTACAAACTACAAAAGCTTAATGTGAAAAATATGAGTGCTTAATATCAATGACATTTTGTCTTTGCAGTGTCATACTTAGAAACTGTGGAATTTGAAAATGACAGAATAAAAAGGTAGGGAAGTAAAACAAAAGAATTACAACTATGAAAGGTCTTCAAGACTTTTACAATCTTAAGAGGGAGATCATGAAAGCTTCTTGGGGAAAGAACACTAAGAACACACCAGTTCACTAGAAAATATAACATTTAAGAAGAAATAGGCTTGACTGATACAATCTAATCATGTTACATTTTCCCCGAAATATTTTAAAAGCTTGCAGGACTTTTAAAGCAGAAATTACTTTTTTTCTCCACTAAACCTACACGAAATACAGTACAGATGCACAAGCACAATTAATTCCTTTGGTTCTGCAACCTAACTTAAGTGTCTAGACATAATACGTATATTCCATGAGGACTCCAGTACACTGTTAGCAAGAAATGCTGAAAGGTACAAACACTTTCTGTAAGCATTCTGTTGAAAATTAGTGTTGATTCAGTTTTAATATGAATCAACTGAACCTCATGAACTGCATCTCTGAACAACGTGGCCCAGACTTGTAGGTCATTGCACAAATACATGAGGATCATGGCCTCAGTATTAATTTTTGCAAAAACACATTCACAGCTGGTCAGTAAGCATTGGGTATAGTTAGCCCCAGAGGAAAAGGAATAGTTCTTACTTTCATTTATAATAGGTAAGATGTGTGTCACAGTCTAGGAAAGTATTAAGCAAGACTTAGACTTCTAGATTTTGAAAATTCATAGTGAACTTGAAGCTAAATGTTAAAAAGTACATATTACTGCTGCCAAAGCTAGTGGGTTTTTTCTTTATTGGTCTGAATAAATTTCTAAAATGGTACACTATTTAAGATGCAATTTAACTTCAGTTTTGTTTTTAAAGCAAAAAGGAAGATTGAAAAAAATTGTGTTTACAGTACCATGAGAAAACAAGTATAAAAGACATATAACTTGCAAAATCAGTTTCTGAAACAAAACTGCTCTGTAATTACTGTTTGCAAAAAAGAAGTTGAAAGTTGAGCAGAGCTAAAGAGGTGAAAGATGTACCGAGACTGGGGGAGAGCCGCTGTCATGAGCTACAAAAAGGACTACAAGCTAGTGAGCCAATGGAGCTATAAGTAATGATTTACAGGCAAGGCTTCCTGAACATGAGCTATTGACATCTTCCGGGATAGATACCAATCTATAGATAGACCCCAAAAAAATCCTGCTGGTTCCCCAGCTAAGAGGCAGAAGCCCTTCGTGCTTTTTTCCCATGAGAAAAAATGTCAGGACAAGCAACATGCCTCCTGCAGAGCACGGCTAGCAGGTGGAGCAGCAGCAGAGTAGAAGCTATACTGCTAGCTCCTGCTACTGCCACTGACATCATGGCACAATGCACTTTCCCTCTGACAGTAAGAGCACCTGAGCAAAACAAGCTGCAGAAATATTTGGGGAAAGGGAGCTGAGAACAGAAATACTTCTTAGAAAATGACTTCTTCTTTCTCACACTTTTTTGTAGATGGTGATCCTGAGTAGGGTAAAGCAAAAAAATGCTAGTTACGTTCTTCATGGTTTTTCCAGATTGGAAGTCAGGTAGAGAATGAGACCAGTAAACAGCAGAGAAGGAAGTAGTGTGATTAAAATCGAGAACAGTACCCAGGAATTGCACAATTGGATCTAGCAACATAAACTGACTCAGGTAAACCTGGATCTAGATCTTGAGGGTTGCTGAATTCACCTGGGTTGTGAATGGTGTCTGAAGAATGATCTAAAATGCTTTAAGTGGATGTTCTTACTGGGTAGAAACTACCTCACCCTGAAAAGCATCTGTTGCAGCTTTTTTACCTGTTTTTGGTTTAGACTTTCCATTAAATATTTTTTTGAATCTCAGAAACCTTTTGTCTGATACATAAAAATAGCACTTTCTGTCTCTTCCTTGTGTCTGAGCCCATACACCAGCTTTCACAAGCCAATCTCCAGCTCCATGGGAGAGCAAAACACTTCAGGGGAAAAAAAAACAAACAAACAAACATATTTTTAAAGAGTTTATGTGAGATCGAGGTCCCATTTCTCCAGACTTACCATGACAACTGTTGTTTAACTGACTCCCATTTTCAAAGAAATATTTTATTTCTCAAGCCCTTATGTTTCAAATAGTAGCAAGACACCAGCCTGACCCTGGTCTGGAGTTGAATAATGTCAGTAATGCTTCAGACTTTTATTGCAACTATAGAATACATAGATGAGATTTTCAAAAATTAGTACTTAAATTTACTGTCTTTCATCCATATTTTATTATTTTAATAAATGATTAATTATTCATTACTGTTAAATGGCCAGAATTTCTGCTTTAATCAAGATTCTAAGTAGTAAACATTAAAAACCTACTACAAGTATTAAAATAAATATGATAATTTCAAACTCACAGTGTTTCTTTTTGCTCTTGTAAAAGTGAAAACAAATCCTCCTAAAACTGCCCTGAATTGCACCAGGACTCCTCTACCCTTCCATTTCATGCTTGTGTATTTCATGAACTATTTATCCATATACGGTACAAATGTGAATCATTCTCTCCTTAATTGCCAATATGTCACTGTTAAGCATACATATGCAGCTGACAGACTGGGCCACCATTTGCTGCAAAGGGAGAGTGTTGAGAAGGCAGCTGTCACACTGATATCAGTGCTCTGGTCAGGCGGAGCAAGCAGACCAGGCATGCACAAATTCCATTATCTTAGCCTTATCCTTAATCCTGCTGCCCTACAGAGAAGGGTTGTTACAGGCTCAGCTAGCAAAGGCCGCAGCTGCAGTCTTCTGTTAGCTACCATCAGCTGCTAGCCATAGTACCCTCTCCAGGGAACTGCTACTCCACCACTTTCATCTACAGATGTTAAATCAAATGTTGTTTGAATCTTTGGCCTGTGTTCCCCAGGGACCCAGTAACTTGGTTTTATCATGCTTTTAAAGATTCTTATTCAAAACATGGTTGACTGTACTCCTTTTCTACAGTTAGCTGAAATTCAGGGAAGTTCATAGGATTTATGTGGTCAGCATTGTACATACAGGTGTAGAGAGGGGTGCTTGGTGTATTTGTTGAATGTGTTTCATGAGAGAGCCTAGCAGCTTGAGGGATTGCAGGATGATTGGATCAGCTAGACTACTGGTTTATTAAAAATCCCTTTAGGCTCTAGAGTCAATGTATCTAAAGTACTGTTGCAAGCTTACTAGCAGCTATAGATGAAAAGCCTCATTTAATCTCTTTACTCCTTCAGAGATCTGCATACTTTTATCATCTCCATCACTCTAGGAACTGTGATTTAGTTTAACTTCCTGCACATTAAATTAGTGTCAGCTGTCATTCTTTGTATGTGTTTGTTAAATTTGATCTGGTCTATATGGGACTATAAGGCAGAGACACAGTAACTGTATTAAAGTTTACCACAAAATGATCGAAGGGTTTATCTTTCAGTTAAAGACAACTAGGTTCATATTCTTACTGCACTTCTTTTAAAGGCTGACATAATCGATGTAAGCATCTATAACCTGCCTCTCTGAGCGTTACGAATAGTAAGCAATATAGGACTTTTTCATGCTGAATTGATGTCTTTTCTTCCCTCCCTTCCCCCACTTCCAATACAGTATCAGTGAACTTGTGGGCAATCCTGGGTTAACATCTCTGTAAAATTATGTTGTTTACGAAAATAGGCATAGCAAGGTGTGGTGGTTCGATGTCTGATGCGGTTTTGGTAGCCGGGGAGGGGGCTACAGAGGTGGCCACTGTAAATGGCTTCGAGAAGCTCCCCTGGCTCCAATTTCGGACCCGCCTCTAGCCTATGTCAGGCCAATCGACCCTCTGTAAATAACTATTTAAGAGTGAAAGAACATGTTGAGTGACTTCTTTGTTCATCTGTTTGTGTTGGTGAGAGGGTGAGCGAAGGGGGATGTGAGAGAAACACCCCTGCGGACACCCCGGTCAGTGAGGAAGGAGAGGGGGAGCTGTGCCGGAGCAGAGGCTCCCCCGCGGCCCGCGGTGGGGTGGCGGCTGAGCCCCTGAAGCCCCTGGAGCCCAGCGGTGGCCCAGAGGTCGCCCTGCAGCCCGCGGAGGGCCCCGGGCCGGAGGAGCAGGGGCCGGGCCCGGAGCAGCCGTGGCTCCGAGGCAGCCCGCGCTGGAGCCGCCCGTCGGTGGGAGGGCGGCAGCCCCGGGAGGGACCCGCCCCGGGGGGTTCTGGGGAGCTGCGGCCCCGCGGGAAGGACTCGCGTTGGGGCAGTGGGCGGAGGGCTGTCTGCCGGGAGAGGGACCCCGCGGTGGGGCAGGGGAGGGCTGCGAGGGCCCCTCTCCCTGAGGGGGAAGGAGCAGCGGGGACACCTCGTGCCGGACGGACTGTGACCCCCATTCCCTGCCCCCTGCGCTGTTGGGGGGGAAGAGGGAGCAGAGCTGAGCCCGGGAAGGCGGGAGGGGTGGTGGGGTGCGCGGAAGGTGTGTTGTATTTGAGACCTAGTTGTGTCTCTCATTCTCCTTGATGGTGGTGGCTGTTTGTATTAAATGTGTGTTGTTATCCCCAAGTTGAGTCTGTGTTTTGCCCGTGACCATAACTGGTGAGTGAGCCCTCCCTGTCCTTTGTCTTGATCCTGAAGCTCTTTTGGTTGTATTTTCTCCTCCCCATCTCTCAGGGGATGGGGTAGGGGTGAAGGAGTGGCTGTATGGGGCTGTTGTTGCCGGCTGGGTGGGCTCAAACCATGACACAAGGACAGAGAAACTGCAGCACAGGCTTTTACCATTTAGACCACCCTTTCCAGAGCAATTGTTTCTGCCAAGAGGGGCTGAGGTGCATGCATCATTGACTTCCCTGGTGGGGCTGGGAATCTTGACAAGAATTTCCACTCTGCTACTGGGCTTTTAAATGGATTTGTCTGCTAGTAAGTGACCAAAGGTCACAAACATCTTTTGTTGTACTTTTATTACATCTCCAATGATATGAACTGCTGGGGTTTTTAACATTATGAATGTGTCTTAAGTTTCCTATGATTTTTCTGATGCATATCCATCCTCCAGCACAGTCTGTCAAATTTTTCTGCATCTTACTAGTCTAACTTTCCTCTCCATTCCATGCTTCTTGCTGAACACGTACAAAGATCATCAGCCTAGCCACATATAGTGGGCCTTCATGGGAGACAAGTGGTATGCAACGCTTTCCAAATAGAAATGTAGAACTCCCGTATCTTCTATGGCAAATTAACAGAAATGGGACCTTATGTAACTCTATGCATGATTACTGTTTTAACACATGGATAATATAATTAGAAAAGAGGACCACTGCAAACAGCATGTGCAAACAGGGAGGACGCTGCAGTTTGTACAGCAGTTCCTGCAGAAGGGCCCATCAGAAGGGCCATGCAGCCTGCTTGTAGGCTTACAGCCAAGGAAGTGCTCTAGGTCTCTGCAAGGATGGTGGACACTCACCTCATAATTAAAACCAGTGTTCCTACAGAGAAAGACCCTAAGATGTCTGACACTTCATTCCAGACAGAACTGGTAAGGAAGAAGATTTTGGCAGAGGTGGTAGGTTGCAGTGAATGCCCAGATTATTCTCCTGGAGAAAATGTAAGTATCTGCAAAAGGTGTCCACAGGTTGAGGATCTGTTGCACTAGGTGGTCGAGTTGCAGGAAACAGTTAAAAAGCTGCACAGTATCAGAGGGGCCAAGATGGAGATAGATAGGTGGTTTCAGAACCATGCTCCTGTGACAGACACCACTGAGAATGACCCACCTTGGACGCTGGTAACCCACAAAAGCAGGACTCTGCTTCACTCCCCACCCTCCAGCATCACAACAAAAATGATATGAAGCTTTAGCAGCTGCAGACACCCACAAGCAAGGCCTGCATAGAGAAACTACACCAGCAGCACACAATGGGTACCGTAAAAAGAAACGACGAGTGTTCGTACTGGATGACTCTCTATGAAAGGGCACTGAGGCACCCATCTGCTAGGCTGACAGGGAGTCAGGAGAGGTATGCTGCCTTCCTGGAGCTAAGGTCTGAGGGGCTGCTGAGAGGGTGCCACAACTTGTCAAGAGCACAGCCTGTCATCCATTGCTGTCTTTCCTGTGGGCATGAATGACACCACAAGCCAGAACCTGGGAATCAAGGAAAACTATAAAGACCTGGGGGTGCAAGTAAAAAACATGGGAGCCCAAATTATCTTTTCTTCCATTTTACCAGTCAGAGAAAAGGGTGCAGCCAGAAATAGATGAATAATGCATATCAACTTCTAGCTTTGTGGCTAGTGCCATCACAAAAGTTTTGGCTTTTATGACAACAGAACATTCTTCAATGACTATAGCCAGTTAGGAAGGGGTGAGATCCACCTATCCAGAAGACACAAGGGAATCTTTTCTAGCAGGCTGGCCAACTTGGTGAAGCAGGCTTTAAACTGAAGGACTTGGGGAACAGCGTCCAAAGTGGCAATGCTCATGCCATTGCAACCAACAGAGTAATAAGCCAGGCCAACCAGAGCAGCAACAAATGTGCCTTAGCTGCCTCCCAAGTTGTGAACCAGAGGACTAGCCACCTCAAGTGTATGTACACCAATGCACACAACCAGGGCAATGAACAGGAGGAACTGTAGATCTGCACCCAGTCAGAAAATTATGGTATCATAGGAATAACTGAAAGTTGGTAGCAAAGCTCACGTGACTGGAGGATTGCAATGGATGTCTATAGGCTGTTTTGTAAAGACAGGCAGGGAAAAAGAGGACGATGAGTCGTGCTTTATGTCAAGGAGAACTTGAATACATAGAAGTCAACTACAGTGATTGTGGAAGCCCTATCAAATGTCTCTTGGTCAAGATAAGAGGGGTGGTCTCCAAGGAGGATCTTACAGTAGGCATCTGCTACCAATCTCCAAACCAAGATGATAAGGTCAATGAAGTAGTATTTGTGTCACTTAAACAAGCTTCAGGCCAACAGAACCTGGTTCTTATGGGCGACTTCAACTACCCAGACATTTGGTAGATGGAAGAACAATACAGCAGCTCACATATCATCCATCAAGTTCCTGGAATGCATAGAGGACTGTTTCCTTATACAAATGTTGGATACGCCAACCAGGAATGAGGCACTGCTGGACTTGCTACTCACAAACCAAGAAAACCTGCTTTGTAATATCTCAGTTAGTGATAGTCTTGGCTGCAGTGATCATAATATTGTGGAGTTTGGGATCCTGCTGAGCACACTGGAGGTTAGCACTAGGACAAAGGTTTTAGATTTTAGAAGGGCAAACTTCAGCTCACTCAGAGCTCAGTTGGGAGGGATTCCATGGGAAGTTTCCATGGAGGATAAGGAGTTAGCAAGTCCTGGGATTTTTTCAAGAACACTCTCCTGGAAGCACAAAACCAGTCCATGCCCTTTAAAGTTAAGGAAGTAGGCAGAGCAAGGGACCCCCTTGGCTTAACTGCACGCTTCTGAGTTTGCTCAAAGAGAAGCATACCAGAGACAGAAAAGGGGATGAATACCCATTGAGAACTACAAGGACGTGCAGAGATGCAGATAAAAAAGCAAAAGCTCAACTCAAATTGGCATTGGCCAGAGATATCAAACACTACAAGAAAGGATTCTTCGGGTATGTAAACAACAAGCAGAAACAGGAGGAAAATATTGGCCCACTGTTAATCAAGAGAGGTGAACTAATTACCAGTAACACTGAAAAGGCAGAGGTTCTCAGCACTTTCTTCACCTCTGTCTTTACCAGCACTGTTGGGCCCTAGACCTTGGGAACAATAATCCAGGTTGGTGCAAACACAGACTCACCATCAGCGAAGGAGGAGTTGGTGTATAATCTATTACAGCAGGTTAACCCCTACAAATCAATGGCCCCTGACAATATGTACCCGAGTGTGTTAAGAGAGCTGGCTGATGTCGTTGTGAGGCTGTTCTCCATCTTTGAGAAGCTGTGGAGATTTGGGGCATCCCAGAAGACTGAAAGAAGGATAATGTCAGCCCCATCTACCAGAAGGGCTTAAGGAGGATCCAGGAAATTATAGGCCCATCAGTCTTACCTCAGTCCCTGGGAAAGTTATGGAACAAAACCTCCTGGAGGCTATCAGAAGTCAAACAAAGCACATGATTGAGAAAAGCAATACAAATTCACCAAGAGCAAATCACTTGACAAACCTGACCACCTTCTGTGACAAAGCAACCTATTCAGTTGCTGTGGAGCAAATGATGGACAATGTCCACCTGGATTTCTCCGAGGTTTTTGATATGGTTCCCCACAGCCTCCTCCTAGAGAAACCGATGCATTACAGTGTAGACAAGTGGTCCATGTGATGGGTGGGGAACTGGCTGACAGGCCATACCCAGAGGGTTGTGGTAAATAGCTCCTTTTCAAACTGTGAACCTGTCACAAGTGGGGTCCCCCAGGGACCAATATTGGGCCCAATGCTGTTTAATATCTTCGTAAGTGATCTGGATGATGGGATCAAATATACACTGATGAAGTTTGCTGATGATACCAAACTTAGTGTGGAAGTGGACACTTCAGAAGGGAAAGCCACCCTGCAGGAAGACCTGGATAGGCTGGAAGAGTGGGCTAACAAGAACCTTATGAAGTTCAACAAAGACAAATGTAAGGTCTTGCACCTGGGAACACATAATTTAGGAGTACAGCACAGGCTGGGATCTACCCAGCTGCAGAGCCACTCTGTGGAAGGGGACCTGTGGATCCTGGTGGACAATAAGGTCATTATGAGTGAACAGTGTGCTGCTGCAGCAAAGAAAGGCAACAGGATGTTGGGTTGCATCAACAAAGGCATCACCAGCAACACCTGGAATACTATGTTCAGCTTTGGTCCCCACTATACAAAAAAAGATGTGGGCAGGCTGGAAAGTGTCCAGGAAAGGGACACAAAGGTGATCAAAGAATTAGGAAGTCTGCCATATGAGGACGGGCTGAGAGAACTGGATTTGTTCAGTATTGAGACAAGAACGCTTAGGGGAAACATTATCTCCATGTTCCAGTATTTAAAGAGTGGCTACAGGGAAGATGGAGACTCCCTTTCTACAAGAAGTCACATGGAAAAGACATGGGGTAATGGGTACAAGTTACTTCTGGGGACATTCTGATTGCGCATAAGAAGAAAATTTTTCACAGTTACAACAGTCAGCCATTGGAATAATCTCCCCAGGGAAGTGGAGGGTTCCCCAACATTGGACACTTTTAAGATTCAGCTGGGCAGGGTGCTGTGCCATCTTGTCTAGACTGTGTTTTTTCCAAGAAAATTCAGACCAGATGATCCCTGATGTCCCTTCCAACCTGGTATTTTATGATTCTATGAAATCCTTTGGAAAAAATCCTTTGGAGTGTAACAGTCTAGAGTAACATTTTCACTAGCAAGTTCTGAGATTCATGACATAGAATCCAGTGTTTATTGTAAAACTGAAACGTGTCATTTGGATTCTCCAGAAAATCTGACTTGTTTTGGTTTTAAAATGCAGATTTATAAGGGATGTGTTGTAGTTGAGAGAGATTTCTGAAAAGTGAGATGGCAAAGTTTGCAGACGGTACAAAATTATGTAGGTCACAGGAAAAGTTTACACGGCATACCAAAGACTGGCAACCAGCTAGGACAATGGCAACTTAACTATAGGGTAATACATATTAGAAGGAGTAATTTCAACTATACATGCATATTGCAAAATATGAAATGAGTTTCCATTATTCAGGAAGATATATTGGATGAAATTGAGTATGCAATGCACAGTACTTCAAGTATACCGTAAAAGTATGGAAATGTTTACTGATTATGGTTCTTCATTACCTGTCCTGAGTAAAGTGCAGTAGAGAGATTTGTTAATGTTTGGCCATTAATCAGTTAATTCACAAGGGAAGAAATCTCAGTTTTCCAGAAACAACTTCTTTCCCTGTTCTGCCACATGGTTGTGCTGGCTGGCCTATTCAGGATTGGCAGAACAAGGAAGCAGTGGTAACCCCTCTTCTCTGGCTTCTCTGACGTAACACTTTTTGCAGAAATTCTGCAGAGACTACCACGATGTCTCTACCCATCCAGCTCTCAAGTTAGCCCCTGCTTCAGTGTATGAATGGCCCACACTTTGAAATGGCTAGCACAGCTCATCCTAGTCATGAAATCACACTGGAATACAAAGGCATTTGTAATTACTTCTTTTTGTTGCACACAAGAGAATATCTCTTGTATACCAGCAGTCAGAGTTTACGTTTGCAGCTGTAAAGTGTGCTGAAAAGGGGTGTTGCATGCTTCTTTCCTTTATTGAAGAGTAACCTGTATCTTAGGATTATTTGTTCTGATGTTATGGTATAAAACGGCAAACATGGAGACACTCCCATTTAAAACTGAATGTAGAGGGTAAAGAGATTTGGTTATGGAGGTTATAATATATCACTTGTCATAGATTCAAACACCAGGGCCCTTTTTCAGTCCTCTACATTTTGGTCAAATGTCCAACAGTACAAGCACAGCAAACTATTGAAATACTACTTTTTTAACTCAGGGTGGAAAAGAACAGATTTCTGTTTATCTTCAAAGCTGCAGCTATATTGATGCATAGGTTAGGGCTACTAGTTTGGTAAAAGGAACCAGCAACAAGACTGATGACATCCAAGGAGCATAGTTTGTCAGGAAGACTCATAGTTCCTAAGCCTTGTTAAGATGACTGAGTGAAGATGGAGAGGGGAAAAAATTGTTTTAGATGAAAACCTGGAGCAATGTCATTGGTTTCTAACACTGTTGGTTACATTCGCTGTCATTGCTGATTCCCAGATGTGGAATGCAACCTATGACAGACATCAATGGAGAAATGCACAAAAAATACCAGACAAAAAAGATAAAAGGCAAGAGATAAAAAGGCTGAGATGTCTAATGGAGATAACTCCTGCTCTTACCTCCATTCCTTGATTCATCCATTCTTACCACTGAGACTACTACCTGTGAATAGTTCAGTTTAGTCTCCCACTCCTCCTGTCCTTACCACTGTAGGGCATACTGTGAGCTCTATCTAGCAATGCAGGCATCCTCAGACAGAAGAGAAATCTTGCCAAAAGCTTTCCAATGTCCTGACTGCTGCCTGGCTGCTACAAGGCCTACAGAAAATTAAAGACTAGTCAGTCTTGTGATAATCCTGAGATGTCATAAGCAAAAGCAATCACACTCATAGACTCTTCTGCCTACTTTCCTGTCTGTTTCTGGTGTACTAAATGAGCAGCATTGAATCCCACACAAGCATTTCACCCAAGAGGGATGTAATCAATGTGCTGGCTGGACAAATCAGTTCTGCAGCAAAAGATTACATATTCTCAGCTAAAAGCAAGCGAAAAGTAGAACAAAAGGGTTTCTGAACAGCCTTGGTTAATTACTTGCTGAAGAGCATCTAAAAAGACTGCTGCCCTGTACTCACTTTACAGGCCAGGATATCTTGTAGACTTTGAGCAGCTACATCTACACTGCAGAGCAGATGTGTTCCTATTTGCAGTCTTCCTGTTGTAGTTCTCTGTGTTATAACCTAGCTGCATCCCAAATCCCATCCAGGGAAGAAACCTCAGTACACATCTGAGGGGAAGCCAGGCTGTGCAGGCTTTTCAAAGCCACCAGATAGTTCCCTATTCCTGACAATCTGGGGATCAGGCTGCAGGCTGTCTCCCACAGCACACATTCTGCATAATGCTGATAGCAAAAGCTCTTGACAACAGCTTCTATGACTTGACTTGAACTAGAGAGGGGAAAAAAAGCAAGGACTTTTAGGTGGAATATAAGGTGTCTGAATTTAAATTTCAGTGCTTCTGTGTTTGACCCCAAAGTGACAAAATATTTTAAGGCTATAGAACATGTCACACACACACAAACCAGCAAAATATATTAATATTCCTTAAAAGCAAACAAACAAACAAACAAACAAACCAATTTTCTGGGATTCTGAGAACATGAACAGTTCCATAACTTACTTGTTCTCCTCTGCATGATGTTACCAATGGTCCCGTTCTGAAACAGCATGGGGGGTAGAGGGGTCACTTACTTACACACTGCTTATTGATGTGAGGAGAGGTAGTTTATTGTTTGACCTTCTTTTCAACTTCACAGTCCTGTCCTCAGACAGAGCAATGCCAAAATATCTCCTTTATTTGATTTTTTTTTTTTTTTTATCTACTGCATTTTAAACTTCTGGCTGTAAGGATTTTGTAATAAAGAGAGCAGAAATGTCTTCTCTAGAGAGAATGGAAGTTGGATGTCTCTAACGTGCATTGTGAATCATTCTAGTTTAAACTGGTCTGTGGGCTTAAATAAATAGCTCTATTGATCCATCTCCTTTCAAAACAAGATGCATTATGTCACAATGAGGCATGCCCCACTCTTGTTCTCTTATCTCCTGTCAAAGCTTAAAAGTACACTACTGCAAAATAGAATGTTTAAAATACTGTAGAGAAAAAAATTAGTTATTGATGATATCTTGGGTTTGTTTTGTAGTATCAAATTAGAGAAGACCATGCTTGAAATTACAAACTTTTTGCAACTTTAGGTAGCATGAAAAAATCTGTGCTTTAGGTACTTCAGGATAAGTATTAACCTTTGGACAGTCAGACAAGGTCAAACCAATTTGGAAGAAATAGCTAACAATAATAAGAAATATCTAAAGGTCAGCTACCTAACCTTTACATTATTGGGTAAGGTACTATTAACAGTAGCAGTGCAGATGTGCTGTTGAAAGGGTTTTATCTGTACCAGAATATAAGATATTTCTGCTGTTTTGGCTTACAGTTGCCTGGGATGCTAAGGGCAAAAAATACCACATAGCCGAAATACCTTAGGCTACAATTCTGAAAGCATTTCCCCAGGTATTTTCTATGAAAGCATTTTAAAAGTACAAATTAAGTCACAAAAGACTGGCTTTATGAATCGTGCAGTTTTAGGTGGGGGGAAAAAAAAAAAAAAAACACCACACCACACAAAAATTGGCTTCCTTACTGTCCTTTCATAGTGTTGTATATTTTTCATGTTCATATTTTCAAACTTCTAAAATTTTAAAAACCTGTGTCTTCAGTACTATTTTCTTTAAATGGAAATTGTTCATTTTGCACCTTAGGAACTGTAGAAATATCAAGAAATATGGAAAGTTTTCAATACAGTTAATTTCAGTTCCACTGCAGTTAACTGGGAGAATTTAGTAAGTGAACCACATTGCTCACATAATTTTAAAGCAGCTGACAATATGGTCCAGGTGTGATTATTAGATGTAAAAGATCAGCCATGTTTCTAAGGATTTAAATTACTGTAACTTTGTTTCTATTGCTATTAAATCAACTCCAGGGTATTCAGATCAACATGATATGTTTTCTGGACAGCAAAGCATTCACCTCTTTCGGAGAAGAATTATATTCACAAGTGCACACTCTGTGTACACGTTTGTATGTTTGTACTCCGTATTTTTCTATTCTTTCTCACTTAACCACAAGTGCATTTTCATAGCAGAGGTGAGATAATATGTAACAGGTTATGAACCAAGTATGGAATGGTGCTAGAAGACAGAGGAACATGACACTTGCTGGACTGCTGTGCTTTGGCCTTTGTTTGTGAATTAGTAACTTGCCACCCAATGTAAAGCTGCCACTTGTATCAGACAGAGATCCGTGAGTTACTGCTAAATGTATGATACTGATTTCAACTTTCTGGCTAGCTAGCAATATTCTCCTTTCTGTAGCTGTAACCTCAGGTAACCATGACCTTGAGAGAAAAAAAAAAACTGTATGTAAATAGCTTAAAGGAGAAAGAATAGCTTAGAGAAGAAAAAAAAAAAAAAAAAAAAAAAAAAAAGGAGGAAGAGAGAAATATAATACTTAAAAATTCAGTTACACAGTAACACAATTATTCACTTATGCAAGCTGGAGAGGGAGAGGTAAATTGAAAGGCATGTTTTCTCATGAATTGTTGTACCTTGGCTATCTTTATGTGAAATAACACATGATGCTCATGCTGTTTGTCCTAGATCTCTTTCAGGTAAGCAATCCTGAATGATGAAGGCACAATGAGAGCCTGGGACTCTTTGTGCCTGAAAAGCTCCTGTGAACCTTGCCCTTGGGCTTCATATTATCGGTGAGACTTCATTCAGCAGCTGCTTTGTCATTTTGTTGCAGCCACAGTAGTTTATGATTAGAGAGATTAAATAATATGCTATAATAAATGCATTGTACTGCTGGAGGTAGCAAGACAATTTTTTCCCTTCCCTGAAAGACTTCGAGTATTTCTGCTCTTTTGTGATACAGCATAGCAGGTCTCTCCATCTGCTTGACGTAGCTCACCCCTTGCCATTACGAAAGAGCTTCCAAATTCACATCATTTTTTGACTAGTGCTTGTAATAAAGTTAAAATAATCCTTCATGCTTGGTGCAATCCCAGTGATCTCTGAGGAGTGCAGACCACCCTGCAAGAGGTGATCAGCATGAGTCTGCCTCTGATTGTTTCCAGAGCCTGATAGAAACATCCTCATGAGGATGAACACAGCTTCCTCTCTGCAGCAGCAGGAGTTAGACTAAAAAATGAGAAGAAGGAAAGAAAAACATATCTGGTGTCAGCAGCCAGACTTCACTAGGACAAAAATAGGTTATTTTTTCACTTTTATTTCTTGACAAACTCTTTATGTCCACACTGCACTGTACCAGCTAGTCAAGTGCAAGAGCAAATGCAGATGTCGGTGGCTTACTACAAGCTGGAGACAAGAAGGAAAATATTTCCTCTGCACAGGCATGATTTTGCACCAGCATCCTGTGAACCCTCCATCAGAAGATGAAGTAGAGAGACATGTCGAAGCCCTGAAATGTCAAAGGGCTGTCAAAACTATGAGAAGAAATACTTAGGGTCAGATCTGGGTCTGTATACTAGCAGCCAGATTCAACAATCAGTCAGCAAAGGCAAGGGTTATGGATTTCATCTCAGCCTTCATCTAATGCAGATAAGAACTCGAAAAGTTTCATATTGATTTGAATAGGAATAGGAACAGGAACAAGCCTATAGAAACAGCTACATAATCATTTTATGCATTCCTGGGGTGATAAAAGCTTAAATCTGACATTTCAGCAAGATAAAGGAAAGTCACCACCCTTTAATTGACTACAGAAGAATGACTCATTTCTAACTCAATTAAAATAATAAATAGTGTTACAGTTGACTAAAATAAGAGGTCAATGGGCTGGTAAGCTTTTATGCACTCCTTCAACTAGCAATGGACAATTCAGAGTCTTCAACTCTGTGAAATGGCTGGTCTCAGAAGGTACCACAGAATAAAATCAAATTCTAGTATACTTTAGCAGAGGAAATAAGTGATATCTCAATGTCAAACAGGAAACTATTTATAAAATTACTAAATGAAAAAGGATGGCTTAGACATAAATAGACAGCCAGTTTGATGGGTTGGTGGCTGTATTGTGCTCTTCCAGATGGAAAGTCCTTTCTTGTCTAAACCAGTAGAGGATGCCAGCTTTATGCAATTACAGTGTCCAAGATGAAAATGAAAGTAGAAAGTATTGAATCAGCAGCAACACTCACTGTCAGAGAATGGAAGACTGCAGACTAATCAAAGAGATTAATTTACTGGTATTTTCTATCTGCATGTCAAAATACAAAGAAATCTTTCCTCTGTACTATAGTCAGGGAAACTGAGGCATAAAGACATCAAGAGATTTGTCCAGGGAAATGTTATTTCAAAAGACTTGAACTCAGATCTCCCTCAGAAGGGAAAGTCCTGGAAACGGAGGAAAAACTTGTGAAAAAAAATATTTAAAAACAAGGCACAGCTACTTGGCTCAGATCTTATGTATGGAGTTGTTAGTTGGACAGGCTAAAGGAAACTGCAAAGCAACAGATACTGTAGAGCATTAATACATGCACATCTTTCTTTCCTATAATTGTACTTAGATGTGGAAATAGTAGTGGTGGATATTACTGATTCTTTTTGGAATAGCGGGAGTAGCTAAGGCTTTGCCAAAATCTCCTTCCTCTGTAATACCAGACATGTTTGTAAAACGTCACTAGAACCATCTCTGCATCAGAGAAGAGGTCTGCAGATAAATTCACTGGAAGCAGTGTTTCTATATGCATACTGTGGAAATACTGGCCATGAAAAATAACAACTTTTCTCAAAGTTGAGCAAGAAAAGAGGCATGTTATTTTTCAACACTGACATGGTGATAGCCATCTTTTGTACAGGTTCTCACATAATTACAAGAATTATTGAGTGTTTTTCTGGGACTGTTTGCTGGCTTCCTCTGGTTGAGCATAGTCATGAAAGCCTCAAACTAGTGTCTTCCTTTACTACCTTACAACGCTCATCCATCTATGTTAACGTCCAATTATATTGTATGCAGACCTATCTTAGCGTAGTAGACTCCTATTTTTCACTTACAAAATTCATAAATGATTGTACAAATGGTAATTCTGGTGGTGTCTAAAAATCTCAGCAATTATGCAGAACCTGATGGCATTATTATATCAACTTCCTGACTGTAAAATCATGACTCTCCTAAGAGAATGGAGAGTCAAACCTCATCAGACTTTACACCTTACAGAAAATGCTACTTGAAAACATTAACCTAAAGTTACCATTATAGAGAAACGCCTCCGGGTGTCTTCCATGGCCCTGTCCAGAGTCCAGCTGAAGGAGCCTTAGAGTTTTCTCCATTTTATGTTTGCATTGATCAGATCGGATTTCAGGAGACTGAAGTAAAAATGAAGGGGGTGGGGGGGTGTTTCTGCAGCACAAATTCAATTGATTTTCATGACAGTGGAGCCTCTATTACAGTGAGAAATGGTGAAAGTTCCCTGAATTAGTGCTCCCACCAGCTAGTGTCCAAATATCAGCAACACAATGGGATAATTTGTCTAATCTTCCCTTGTGCTTGGAGTTTCTCTTTGAATAATCTATCTGTGTAGGCATTTCACATACTTTAATCATTTTCACAACATTCATATTATCTTCTCGTTTTTATATTCATCTTTAGTTCACACAGTTCTAGCAGAAAACAGCTTATATTTTAGGTGGAGTACTGCACACAGTAAAGTCACACAGCATGGAGCAGAAGAGAGCAGCAAACGTGACCAGCAGATAATGACAAACCAAGTGATGGGAATGCCTCTGCAATCTGCAAGATCATCTCAAACATAGTCAGCCCACGCTTTGGCTTGCCAGTCTGTGTCTAATGGTCAACAACTGCAATCATGTTTTCTGGTTAAAGCTTTGGTCAACAGCCTGTGTATTGTTCAGAAAGAAAAAAAATTCATTTTAATAGATCTAATAAAAAATAAAATAAGCTTCCAAAGTACAGACTGTCTTTACTTAATCTGCATGTAACAAAGATCTAAGAGACTGTTTTAATCACTTAGATTATACGATTATAAGAAAATGGTATAATTTCATTTCACATATTTAGTCGTTGTCTGAAGTAAGGCACTAAGATACAAAAAATAACAGGAGCTTTAAGAACAGCTTCATGTAACAGTGTTAAAGCCACATAGTTATCAGATGCCTTCTAAAATGTGAAAAGCAGATCCAAAACCGCCTTAGGATTAGATCTAAATCCTGACCTGCACTTTTTGTTCTTTATTAGACCAGGAATTACTGATCACTATAAAAGGAGCACAATAATTTTCTAACCCCTTTTGGCAAAGTCTGGCCTTTCCTGATGCAGTTGTAGCTACAGATTCCAGAATTAGAAAATAAGAAAGTAAGAAATGTTTTGACATACAAATGTTATTGCATTTATTCTGGATTGAACTGCGGACAGGCAGATACTAGGCTTTTGAAGTTGTAACTATTAAAAAAACCTTAAAATAAGTCTCGTGTCAGGAGTAAATGAATTGCATGCTGCTGTTTCTCAAGAAAAACATGTTTTAATTTTTTTAAGTTTTCAAAAAGGACAATATCATTCCCCCTCTCTCTGTTTTTTTGTTGGTTGGTGAGTTGGTTGGTTGGGTTTTATGGTGGTTATTTTTTCCACTCAGAAAGTCAGTCACCACTAGCTTTCATGAAATGATCCCCACCCTTTTTCTGAACCTTCTTGTTCCCTTTGTTAGTGTACGGTGCCAGGTTTATATGTTTATATCACCACTCATCATTATGGCAGGTGGCTGAGGAATGTTCTTAACTCTGCCTTGCTGCTTGGCACCTCAAAATTGCTGCTGGAAGTCTCGACGTTAGAATTTAGTGTCTGTTTGAAGTTTAAAAGGCAAGAGGCCTTGATGGAAGACTACAAAAGTTAGCAGAAAAATTCCTTCTTGAATGTTTCCATCATAAGTTGAGCCTGTTGGCTATCAATCCAGAGAATGACTTTGTGCTGCAGCAGAAGGTTATCTGTTCATCTCGCCTCCTCCCTGCACAAGTGCACAGCAGACCTGCTGTCATGGTCTGTTTCCCAGGCAAGGAGCAGAGGGAGCCTGGCACTTCAGCTTTGCCCTTCTCACACAATTTCATCAGCTTTTGCTAAATAATGCTTTATACACTTTATTCCTACACTTTTACACATATATACATATATATATACTCAATTTACATATCTCTATATACGTATAAATACACTATACATGAGCATAAATACACATATAATGCGTATCTATGCACAAAGAAAAATATATATGTAATCCTTATACATATAAAGTATAAGTATACACAAATATACATATATAAAAATGTATATATTTTTATATATAAGCACTTCCTTGTCCAAAGGAAATGGGCAGCCAATAAGAAGGTGCTCTGAAATCACACAGGTATGAAAGCACATAAGGGTATCATAGAATGGTTTGGATTGGAAGAGGTCTTTAAAGGTATCTCATCCACTGCCGTGGCCAGTGACTTCTTCCACTAGACCAGGTTCCTCCAAGCCCCATCCAACCTGGCTTTGAACACTGCCAGGGAGGGGGCATCCACAGCTTCTCTGGGCAATCTGTGCCAGTGTCTCGCCACCCTCATCATAAAAAATTTTTTCCTTATGTGTGATCTAAATCTACACTTTTTCAGTTTAAAACTGTTACCCCTTGTCCTGTCACTACAGACCCTGGTAAAAAGTCTTTCATCTTTCTTATAGGCCAAATTTAAGTATGGAAAGGCCACAATAAGGTCTCCCCAGAACCTCCTGTTCTCCAGGCTAAACAACCACAACTCTCCCAGGCTTTCTTCGTGAGAGGTTACCTGGCCCTCTGATCATTGTTGTGGCCCTCCTCTGGACGTATTCCAACAGGTCCATGTCTTTCATGTACTGAGGACACCAGACCTGGACATAGTACTCCAGGGGGGGGTCTCACAAGAGCAGAGTAGAGAGGAGGTATGGTATGAAATAGAAGGGGTATCATATTTTGTGAAATGGTAATGCACATACACACACAGAGAGAGGGGCAAAAAAGTGGGGTAAAAAGACCAGGTGACTGGAGGGAGCAGGGGACTTCTGGGGCGGATGGGACATGTGACTGCTGGGGGAGGAAGAAGTGGGCTTTCTGCCACTTCTTCTCTTGGATACGTGCTGTCCTTATACTACTGTTTTTTGCTAAGATGAGCAGTTTCACTGTTCATGTGCTTTGTGGACATTTTTGGCCTCTAGTAAGCAGGAAAGTGCACATTAGGACTCTCTGGGTCTTACTACCTACAAAGTACTCTTCAAATTTCATCTGTGCTGTAAACTGCTATTACAATTTCATCTTGATATCATCATTCACAGCTGTCCAAAACCAATAGCTGAAAGGCTGCTAAGTCTGAATTCTTCACTGATTTTCCCCATTAATAACACTGTACTTAACACAAATGTCTTCCTACAGCTGGATACCCTCCACTACCTCAATCCCTTTGGAAGGCTAAAACTCCTCTCATCTTCAGTGAGCACCAGGATATGTCAACATGGACAGTTGCCTCCATGGCAGAAAGAACAGCCCAGAATCTCCGAAGATCGTAGCCTTAAGGCTACCTTGCATTAAGTCCTTTACTATATTTCTAGAAAACAATGTAGAATGGCTAGTAAATATTGTACCATGGTAGCTTGAACAACAGAGGAATGTAATTGGCTTTCATCAGCACACAGGGGTGGTGTGCAGGTCCACATGAATTCAGTGAAACAAAATCTACCAAAAATTATTTTTCTCTTAAATCATCATTACACTATTATTTCTGTTATGATTAAAATGTCATATTTCTGATTTGTAAGGAAAAAATAGTATAATTGAAGTTGTAGCACAAAAAATTAATACAATCAATGTTAATAGCTCTAATGTAACTGTTCTGAGCAGTACACTGCCTCATAAAAATAGATGCAAACTGTTCAGTTTAAGAAATTAAAAGCGATTAGTAGAATTACTTGCTAGTATGGGTTACATTTTATTCTTATGGTACCCATTGGATTACTACTATCATCAGCACTGGATAACACACTCCCTGCTCAGAACTCCAAATTTTACAATGAAACTGGAATATCTAGATAAATTACTCATTTTAGGTACTGGTCTAGCTATATTTGCCTAATTAATTATACGAGAAGTATGTATATGTAAACATCTATGTGTGTATAGAGCTGTGTATATACATTTTATAATTGGTAGCAAAAGGAAGACTAGAGAAAATGTGGGTCTGCTGCTGAATGAAGTGGGTGCCCTGGTGACGGAGGATATGGAGAAGGTGGAGTTACTGAATGCCTTCTTTGCTTCAGTCTTTACTGCAAAGGCTGGCCCTCAAGAATCTCAAACCCTGCAGGTAGGGGAGGAAGTCTGGAGGAAGGAAGACTGCCTCTTGGTCAAGGAGGATTGGGTTAGCGATCATTTAGGCAAACTGGACACCCACAAATCCATAGGCCCTGATGGGATACACCCGTAAGTGCTGAGGGAGCTGGCAGATGCTGTTGCTAAGCCGCTCTTCATCATCTTTGAAAGGTCACAGAGGACAGGAGAGGTGCCTGAGGACTGGAAGGAAGCCAGCATCACTCTAATCTTCAAGAAGAGCAAGAAGGAGGACCCAGGAAACTACAGGCCAGTCAGCCTCACCCCCATCCCTGGAAAGGTGATGGAGCAGCTCATTCTGGTTGTCATCTCTAAGCATGTGGAGGAAAAGAAGATTATCAGGAGTAGTGAGCATGGATTCACCAAGGGGAAATCATGCTTGGCTAACCTGGTAGCCTGCTGTGATGGCATGACTGGCTGGGTGGATGAGGGGAAATCAATGCATGTTGCCTACCTTGACTTCAGCAAGGCTTTTGACACTGTCTCCCATCACATTCTCATAGGTAAGCTTAGGAAGTGTGGGATAGATGAGTAGACAAAGGTAGGTTGAGAACTGGCTGAAGGACAGAGCTCATAGAATCACAGAATTGCAGAATCACAGAATCACAGAATGTTAGGGGTTGGAAGGGACCTCAAAAGATCATCTAGTGCAACGTCCCTGCCAGAGCAGGACCATCTAAAGTAGGTTACAAAGGAACATATCCGGGTAAGTTTTGAATGTCTCCAAAGAAGGAGACTCCACAACCTCTCTGGGCAGCCTGTTCCAGGGCTTGTCACCTGCACAGGGAAAAAGTTTTTCCTTATGTTAACGTGGAACCTCCGGTGCTCCAGCTTGCACTCGTTGCCCCTTGTCCTGTCATTGGACACCACCAAGAAGAGCCTGGCTCCATCCTACTGAGACTCACCCTTTACCTATTTGTAAATGTTAATGAGGTCACTCATCAGTCTCCTCTTCTCCAAGCTCAAGAGACCCAGCTCCCTTAGTCTTTCATCATAAGGGAGATGCTCCACCCCCTTAATCACCTTTGTGGCTCTGCACTGGGCTCTTTCAAGCAGTTCCCTGTCCTTGATCTGAGGGGCCCAGAACTGGACACACTATTCCAGAGGCGGTCTCACCAGGGCAGAGTAGAGGGGTAGGAGAACCTCTCCCGACCTACTGACCACACGCCTTCTAATCCACTCCAGGATGCCACTGGTCTTCTTGACCATGAGGGCACCTTGCTGGCTCGTGGTCATGCTGCTGTTCACTAGGAACATACACCCTGGGTTTAGCCAATAAATTGACTACAGTTTAAAAGATATACTTTTCACACATTTTATCAGTGTAAAATACTAGCAGAGTTCCCAGGTGTCACAGATTCACAAAATCACAGAATGTTAGGGGTTGGAAGGGTCCTCAAAAGATCATCTAGTCCCACCCCCCTGCTGAAGCAGGTTCACCTAGAACAGGTCACATAGGACTGCACCCAGGTAGGTCTTGAATATCTCCAGGAAAGGAGACTCCACTACCTCTCTGGGCAGCCTGTTCCAGTGCTCTGTTGCCCTTAATGTAAAGAAGTTTTTCCTCATGTTCAGGGGGAACATCCTGTGCTCTGGTGTGTGCCTATTGCCCTTTGTCCTGTCACTGAGCACCATTGAGAAGAGCCTGGCCCCATCCTCCTGACACTCGCCCTTTAGTTATTTGTGAGCATTGATAAGGTCCCCTTTCAGTCTTCTCTTCTCCAGGCTAAAGAGCCCCAGGTCTCTCAGCCTTTCCTCATTAAGAGAGGTGCTCCAGTCCCCTAATCATTTACATAGCCCTTCGCTGGACTCTCTCCAGTAGTTCCCTGTCTCTCTTCAACTGGGAAGCCCAGAACTGGACACAGTACTCCAGGTGTGGCCTCACCAGGGCAGAGCAGGGTGGGAGGATGACTTCCCTTGACCTGCTGGCCCCACTCTTCTTAATGCAACGCAGGATGCCATTGGCCTTCTTGGCCACAAGGGCACAATGCTGGCTCATCGTCCACTTGCTGTCTACCAGGACTCCCAGGTCCTTCTCCACAGAGCCACTCTCCATCAGGTCGACCCCCAATCTGTACTGGTGCATGGGGTTATTCCTCCCCAGGTGCAGGAACCTACACTTGCCCATGAAGTTGAACTTCATTAAGTTCATCTCCACCCAACTCTCCAGCTTGTCCAGGTCTCACTGTATGGCAGGACAGCCTTCCGCTGTATCCAACACTCCTCCCAGTTATGTGCCACCAGCAAAATTGTTGAGGGCAGACTCTGTCCCTTCATCCAGGTCGCTAATGCATGTGATGAATAAGATCGGACACAGTACTGACCGCTGAGGAGCACCACTACTTACAGGTCTCCAGCTGGACTGTGCACCACAACCCTCTGAGCTCTGTCCTTCAGCCAGTTCTCAATCCACCTCACTGTCCACTCATGTAACCCACACTTCCTCAGCTTACCTATGAGAATGTGATGGGAGACAGTGTCAAAAGCCTTGCTGAAGTCAAGGTAGGCAACATGCATTGATTTCCCCTCATCCACCCAGCCAGTCATGCCATCACAGCAGGCTACCAGGTTAGCCAAGCATGATTTCCCCTTGGTGAATCCATGCTCACTACTCCTGATAATCTTCTTTTCCTCCACATGCTTAGAGATGACAACCAGAATGAGCTGCTCCATCACCTTTCCAGGGATGGGGGTGAGGCTGACTGGCCTGTAGTTTCCTGGGTCCTCCTTCTTGCTCTTCTTGAAGATTAGAGTGATGCTGGCTTCCTTCCAGTCCTCAGGCACCTCTCCTGTCCTCTGTGACCTTTCAAAGATGATGAAGAGCGGCTTAGCAACAGCATCTGCCAGCTCCCTCAGCACTTACGGGTGTATCCCATCAGGGCCTATGGATTTGTGGGTGTCCAGTTTGCCTAAATGATCGCTAACCCAATCCTCCTTGACCAAGAGGCAGTCTTCCTTCCTCCAGACTTCCTCCCCTACCTGCAGGGTTTGAGATTCTTGAGGGCCAGCCTTTGCAGTAAAGACTGAAGCAAAGAAGGCATTCAGTAACTCCACCTTCTCCATATCCTCCGTCACCAGGGCACCCACTTCATTCAGCAGCAGACCCACATTTTCTCTAGTCTTCCTTTTTCTTCCAATATATTTGAAAGAGCTCTTTTTGTTGTCTTTGACATCCCTGGCCAGGTTTAATTCCAAGTGGGCCTTAGTCTTCCTCATTGCATTCCATCATACTCTGAGAATATTCCTATAATCCTCCCAAGTGGCCAGTCCCTTTTTCCACATGCTGTAAACTTCCTTCTTCCCTTTGAGTTTTTCCAGAAGCTCCTTTCTCATCCAAGCATGCCTCCTGCCTCCTTTGCTTGATTTCTTCCCTATAGGGACGCACTGATCTTGAGTTTTGAGGAGGTGGTGCTTGAATAGTAGCCATCTCTCTTGGACCCCCTTACCTTCTAGAGCCCTAGCCCATAGGATTCCTCCAAGTAGGTCTTTGAAGAGGCCAAAGTTAGCTCTCCTGAAGTGTAGGGTTGCAGTCCTACTTGTTGCCCTGCTTCTTCCATGCAGGATCCTGAACTCCACCATCTCATGGTCACCAAAGCCAAGGCTGTCCTCAACCTTCATGTCCCCAACCAGGCCTTCTTTGTTTGTTAGTAAGAGGTCCAGCAACACACCTCTCATCTGTGGGTGCTTGGCTGAGTTGCTTTTCCTGCAAATATCAGGGTAGTTGAAGTTCCCTATGACAACCAGGGCCCATGACTGTGAGACTGCTTTCACCTGTTTGTAGAAGGCTTTGTTAAGTTCCTCCTCCTGATCAGATAACATCCACATATTAGCCTGCCCTTTAAGTCTTACGCATAAACTCTTGACTCGCTCTTCACTTGTCTCTAGGCAGATCTCGATACTTCCAGATGCTCTCTCACATAGGGAGCCACTCCTCCACCTCACCTAGTTGGCCTGTCTTCCTAAAGAGAGCATAGCCGTCCATGACAGGATTCCAGTCACGCGAGCTGTCCCACCATGTCTCTGTGATTGCAAAGAGATCATGGCCCTGATGCAGTATGCAAGAGGTGCATGATACTGTATCTTTTTCAGTCGTATTTCCTTGTTCTCGATTTCACAATACTCCTACTGGCTGAGATCAGCCAGAGCTCTTACGCCTTCATCTCTCAATTCATTCAGCACGACCACAGAACATGGACAAGAGTGTCCCAAAGACTTTCTTCAGCTTGTGACTAGTGGCTTAGCACTACAGCAGTTAAAAATATCAGAACAAGGCAGGCAGAACTCTTATGAGTCAGAAAGCAAAGGGCATGCAGTAAGATCATGTACCCTATTGTAAAAAACTAGAAAGTCTTATAAAATGTTTTCCTAATTTGCGCTTACTCTTTGAAATTCTAATGGGAAATTGGAGAACAGCTCACTAGACACACAGAAACCTGGAATTATGTCCTGCTGGGTTTGGACTTGATATAAATCCTGATGAATACCCTGAAATTTTTAGTTTAAACAATTGATAGCTTTTGAATTTTCACTCTCCTTCTGCCAGCATTTGGTTATTTGTCTAATCACATGGCCCTATCATTTGAGCCAAAGTCAATAAAGAATTTATTTATTCACTAGATTTTGTGGAGCTAGAATGATATACTGAAAAATTACTCTTTTACTGAAAAATAACAGCATCTTTGGCAATAAATGTCATGCACCCTATCTGCAATTTTGGTATCTGTTACACAAGTAAAATTTTTAAACTCACAGATAAAGCTTGAAGATGAGCTTGAGTAAAATGTATTGTTTTCTTTGTTGAGGTCTTCATTATATTTGATCAATGAAGGACTTTCCACTGTTGAAAATTTCTGACTATGTAATGTGGCCAAACACTGCTCTTAAAAATCTGAATTAAGTCTTGTTCTGAATAACCGATAAACATGAACATCCATGTTCTGAACAAAAGCAACGAAACAGAAAAGTATTACTGCACTAAACATAGAATTAAATAAAGTTACCTTTCAAACACAATAGACTCTTACAGGCACGAGCTTATTCCTCTATGAGACAAGAGCAAACAACTTAAGATTTAATTATTATTTTTATGCTAGTGTAGTATTTATACAGATAGATGCATTTATGTATATTTATTACAAGTATATTTATTTATTTATATAACTGAAATTAAAACCATCATCGGTACTTGTTTGGTGAACATCCCTCAGGTTTTCTGAAATGTGTCCAGAATGGCTTCATGGATTTGGGATTAGTACATAGTATTGATTGTAATTTTGTCTTTGTGAAGTGAGAAATTAACTTATGGCAGGAGTTTTCCACCTCTGTTTGGAAGATCCTGTGACTTTTTTCGATGTCCGTAGGGATGTACACTGGAATCCAGCACAGTTTTAATCTTTGATTTGCTGTCAACATACAGCATGGCCTCCTGCAACCCATCCCGCTTCTACCTCAATCTTCCTCTGAAATCTGGGAATAATCATAATCAGGTCTTTTATGCACAGCATTTCAGCAAGAAAAATATAAAAATCTTATCACTTATTCAGTGGTACTTACAAAATAATCTATGGCAAGAAATATACTCCCATGTCTGTCTTGATTTATCTCCCAGGCAGACACTGGGAAAACAAACATAACGTTACAGACACCACATATTAAAAACAGCACAGCCTCCCTTTTGCAGTCTGTATTTTGCTTGGTTCTTTTGCCTTTTTTAATAATAAGAAATTAATTTGTATATTAGGATTGACATTTTGAATCAGGAGATTATAAGATTTTTCACTGTATGGGAAAAATTAGGTGATTGACTATCTCAACATTTTCATTTTATAAATACAAAATGCAGATTTCACAGATAAAGCACTAAAAGCAGTGTTGAATCTAAACAGTATTTTCTTTCCACATTTTCAAAACAGGCAGAAAAATTAAGTGCAGGTTTGTGTGGCATACAAGTGAGCACAATTAAGGAATCTTGTATTGTTGTCTGCTGAATAGACTTGTCACATTACTATTCAGAGCTTTTGTCTAGTGACAGTGGAATATCAAAAAGATACTGAATAATATAGCAAAAATCTATTGTGCCATGAGATCTAATCTTTGTCTGCATGTAATTGCCTTATTAAAAGATTTGCAAGCTTACTCATTCTGTGATTCTGAAGTAAGCCAAGAAAACCATGCTGTTTAAAAAAATTGTTAAATCTTCTAAAACTCTAGTCCCTGTGATATGTCAATACTGTGTAACTTAAACTGGAAATTAAAACTACAGGCCATCAGTACCATAGCAATGGTAAAGATGCTTCCAATGCTGAAATTATCATCAGAGGTAGGAACAGTATTTTGTAGGTGCCTTCTCGTCCCTGTCTCCTGGCCTCATCTATGAGTTTCCCAGGCAGTGGCACAGAAGTTGTGTATGTAAACATAAGAATCCCATTTATTCTGTAACATGTGTCATGTGGCACCTCATCTTCCATCTGCGGCTTTGTACCCGTCAGCAACAGTCAGCAGAGAGTGGATAGGACAGGATCCCCCCAGCTCCCCCAGTCTCACGGCTCCCAGGCTCCCTGCAGGCAGAGGGGTGCCACAACCCAGCAGCAGGAGAGAAGTAATTGCACCTTTCCGTTGCCAGCACCCATTACAAATTGTCAGCTTTCATAAATAGTATGACTGGATGAAATATTTCTTTCAGCCCTTCAAGCCATTTCCTTTTATTTATCATGATGGTTTACTTTTTTATTGTATGGAAGACATGGGATTGCTACCCTTAGCAACCAAAACGATAGCTTTTTTTATCTGCAGATAATGCAGCAAGGCATAATGCAAGCTTCCCTACACAGAGCTGTGTTAAGTCGCCTCATGCATGGCCTAGGCAGACCATTCTCTTTAGCTGAAAGAGTAAAAGCTGATTTTGTTGTTCTGTCTGTCCTAGGTGTCATTTCAGATACAACAGTTGCTTTAAAGCTTTGGCTTCTGCACTTATTTTCACCTTCAGAACTTAAAAACATTGGTTTTGCAGTGGTCTCATACAAAATTGTAGGATTATTATAGAGTCCAGCCTGGGAACATTTTACTCCTTGATAATTTTATTCTCCTTTCAGGATAACTAAGACAAATTAGATAAAGATTCTTTAACACTGCATCCCATGCTTTAACAGTACAGTGCATATCTTCTTCTAGGATCACAAATATGTACCCATAATGCAAACACAATGAAATCTGAAAAAGTAAACATAAATATATATAGATTATTCATTCAAAATTCTTGGCCATCCCATACAAACTAAAATTACACAGGTGTTTTATTTTTATCTACGTCTTTCTTAGAGTTCCAAAGTTTTTCCCTGTCTTTGTATATAACCAAAAGTGATTGAGCCAAGTGTCTAATTCACACACTTAGAATCAAATAAACACAAGAGATTAAATGTAAGAGCAATGAAATACCTTGTTGTATATAGATGGCATATGAAATTTGAAGTGCCTTAATAAATAACTGACAGTCTTACTTTAAGCTGGATACCTATAATGCATTTTTAATTAGCATCATTAAGTTGAATAAAATGTAATCATAGATGTTATTTATAACTCATGTAACCTACACTTGCAAGGGTGCCTTTTTATGGTAAGAAGGTGAATAAACTGTAATGAAAAGTTTGTAGATATATTTTTCTTAATTTGAATTTCATATGACTTTGTGCTGTTTGTGTATATAAAAGTCTGCAAACAGCAACTGGCAGCTATGTAAGATACACAGAGCAGAGTGGGTCCTCTAAAGGAAAGTTTTCACGTACAATACAGTTGTCCTGTGTCAAGCTACTGGCAGATGATGAAGAAATGTTCCTGAGGAAAATAGTTTGAATCTTTTTGCTCCAAAGCTGTCCAGAGGTGATTTTTCCATGTTCTTTTACAATACTTGATATTGGCTGTTGTCAGGCACATGTGATTGGTCTACCTCTCAGACCAGGTCTCTGATAGTCAAGTATAAGAAAATTCCTCATCAGGGCTCATTTTCTATGTAAAACTGGTAAGAAATTTACCAAACAAAGAGAATAAAACAAACTTTCTCTTTCTCATTCCATCCATGTATCAGGTGCTGCTTGGGGATTATCATCAGACACTCAGGTTTTGTAGGCTATCAAAAAGAAGAAAGAATTCTGCATAGCACATTCCACCCTTACCTCCACCAACCCCACTGACTGCTCAGCAGAGGCTGTCAAGCAGACTCCTATCTCCGTGTAAACTGTCAGGAGAAACTCCAGAGAAGATAATTTTGTAAACTTATATGCAAAAGAAATGAATCATGGATTACCTCTAAAATAAAGCAGTGAAGCCACTCTTGCAAATCAGACATGGTCACTAAACAAAACAGTTCAGAAATTATGCTATTTTGATTCTGGATACTTTGATGTTAGGGTGTTATTATGTATGTTCAATCAAAGCCTGGACTCTGCTGTGTAGATAATGAAGTGGAGAGTAAATGAATCCTGCAGAATCTGTCTTTCTGTCTCTACAAATCCATCACTCACAGTGATAAAGATCAGTTCCAACTGCTTTTTTCAGTTATTTACCCATCTGCAGAAAGAAAAATGTTTGCTGAGATCATACCAATTTAACAAATTCTATTGAGAATCACAGAGGTCTGACACTGCAGCAAACTGCCTGGGAGACTGGCAGCAAGCAGAGAGTCTAGAAAAATGAGAAGTTCACAGGCCTTTAGATTGAGTATTCTTCAGGGCATGACCCCAAAATGGGAAGACAAATGCAGAATTTCAAAAGTTTTAGATTTTTCTTTAAGGTGGAATACATTCTTCTTTTTTTTCCTCTTTCTTTTTTTTTTTTTTAAAAAAAAAAAAAAAACCACCATAAGCATTCTTCATTTACCTTATTCCACTGACATAATAGATATGTGATGAAAACACAACCAAAGATCAAAGACCCAGAGCTGTCAATGAAACTTTTTTCCACAGTGAAACTGGCAATAACTTTGAGAAAAGCAACCACAACACATATGTATGGTCTGGGCAAAGAAATTAGTTTTTTGCTGTACAGTGATGATGCAGTAAGGTCTGAAAAAAACAAAACTCCAGAGTGCAAAAGTCCTGAATTCTGGTTGGGATTCTGCTCTGTTCTGATCTGGCTAAGGACAAGTCAATGTTCATGATACTGTTCAACAGTTTTGCAGACAGAATCTGTCAAATCTCATGCTGAGGGTCTTAGCTTCCAGAACAGGAAAATTTCATACCAGGAACAAACTGATTGAATGAAAGGTGCCTTTTTTAATTTATTTACTTTATCATATTCATTCACCAGCCATCTCTACAACAACTATAATTACCACCCAGGCAGATGTGATATGTTTGGGGACAAATAAATGACATTTGAATATTTCATCCTGTCATCAGAAACTCTTGCTGATTTTGATTATCATTAAAAATAGTAATACTGAAGTGTTAGTCTTTAGCTCTTACTTAACATTTCAGAGACCATCTCCCTCATTTACAAAATGGTATTGATAAATGTTCCTTACGTACATTTGAAAGATCACCCTCTTTTTTCTGCAGCAAAATTTTTCAGAGATTGTTTTTTCTAAATGGGAAAGATTACATTGAAATAAGAGTGGAGTCCTTTGGTTTACATTTATTTAGTAAAACCCACAGAAATCCATAGCTGTAGAAAAGCAAATGAACAGACTCCTTTGGCAACCTATGTGACAAGGAAAGCAAGATTCTAAGATTTGCTAAACCTGAGTCCTAAACGGCAACCACCATAGAAATTGTGTTCTTTTCCAAGTGATAAACAATCACTTTCATGCAGAAAAAGCTGAGAGCTTGGTTGGAGTAGTCAAGAGTAGTAAACTGGATAACCTTCAATGCACTGGAAAGCCAGGTCCTGATGCAGAGGATGAGCGCAGGAAAGGGCTGGAGATAAGAAGAGGTGAAAGTGATGGTGTAGAACAGCCGCTGATGTGAGGGGCAGCCACCAGTACTGGGCGCCTTTGAGAAAGCTATTCTATTTCCATTTACGGGTGGTTTTTGACGAGAAAGGTGGGGGTGAGTGCTCCTGGTGTTTCCCGGTCACAGAGCTGTGATTCCCTACAGTCTGAACCTGATAATGTGAGCAGGTGTGTGTCCATGTGTGAAGACGAAGTATTGAAATAATAACAAAGACAAGGGTCGTCTTCTTTTTTTTCTCAGTATGGGAAGACAGGGGGAATAGCAACAGCTTGAAGGGTTATACTTGGATAAAAATATTTTTAGGTAGTAAAAATGCTCACTTGATTCTAGTATCTAAAAACTTGGAACAGTGTATTACTATGAACTCAAAATTTTATTATTTTCCCCACATTCTTTTTGTGTCCCTGCAACTTACAGTTTGATGCACTATGTCTTGACTTTAAAAGGACTGCAAAATTTTCAGAGCAGGCATTGTATATTTCTCTATGTTTAACGTATGCAGCTGACCAGTGCTCCAGCTTCAACTACGAATGTGAACACAGAATAAGTGATAAAGCAGATAATTTCAAGATGACTACACATAACAGAGCTGTGCCCCTCTTCACTGTACAATACTGCTTTTACCAATTTCAAGTGATGTTCACTACTACTTCAGTGTCTCAACAAACTTTGGTTACTTGAGGTTCAGCTTTGAAGTCTGCCTTTAAATAATTTGATTTAACAGCACATCAGACATCATCTTGTGTGTGCTACGTGTCATAGCAGCGTAAGTATTTCAAAGTACTAACTGGCTCTTTAAATACACAGACTTTTCTTTTACTGGTTTGGGATGAATCTAACAGCATCAGGGAAGTGGCCTGGAAAGAGTTACTACAAGATCAGGTCCACAGGAGGTGGGTGCTAATATTTCCACTTTGGGGGTGGGGGGTACAGAGGCGCAGCAATTCTGAACGTTTCTGAGATGCAGGCTGCAAGAGTATAGCATTTCTATCAGTGGTATGAATAAAAGGTTAGGTCTGGAAAGTCATGTAAGATCAAATTTTTAGAAGCAGCCACTGCCTAAGTGGGTTTACAGTCTGACTTTCAAAGGTCATATAGACCTACAGAGTCTGCAAGTATTCAGTGTTTTGGAAAAGTAATGACCTAGAAGCTTCAAGCCTGAGAAATAAACAGAAAAGAGAGAACAAACACTAAAGGACAGATCAAAAATGTGGGCTTAACGTAGTAGGTATTTCACAGTTTCAAAGCGAATAAAATACTATGTGTCTCTGGTGCACTGCAACAATTTGTGAAAAAGTGCATCTTTATGACGCTGTGAGAAAGAAGTAGGACTAATAAATAACATCGGAGGGATTTCCACACAATTATATTGCAGTCCATAATGCAATGATAACTAGAGGATATTTCCTATAGACAGCAAAGGGGATTTGGCTTCTGTTCAGCTGTGTTAAGTGACATTGCAGATACGTTTTATTATCCACGTTTAAGCTTGCTGTGTTCTGCTTCTAGGCTATAGTGTCTGACTTTTCATATGAATTAGAAACAGGGATATATTACCAGAAGTATTTTACTAGTATAATATATGGTAAGGATGCAGTTTAAATTTTAATTCTTATTTTTTTACTAGGCTAATGTTTTTCACATTAAATAAAATTGAATTATATTTATTCAAAAATATAACCTATTTGTATACTTAAAGTTGTATAAATTCATGAGGCTTTAACTAAGATGAGGGTGACACTGAATCCTATGTGGAAAGTAGTATAAAAAATCTTCTGTCTCTGATGGGAAGATTTCTACAATAATTTTCAAATAATCATGGAGTTTTGAATTGACAGAGAGGTTGCTCGCCAACTCTAACTATGGCACAATGTAAATTCAGACACATTTAAATAAATATGCTTTTTAGTAGCTGTTTTGAATTACCACCACCAGTTTGGATGACAGCAATAATGTATGAGCCAAAATAAAAATGGTGGGTAGAACAGAAGTGGTGCAAATAGGCTGGCATCTGCCAACTTGCAGATGCTGTGGTTTGCTAACTATTTGACTATTTTGGTAGAACATGGCATGTATCCCACGAAACTTTTCTTTAAAAACAAACAGAATGCAGAGCATAATAGAAGACTAAAAAGCATAGGGTCCATATCTCTATTACTGTTCAGAGGTCTCCTTCTTCTACAGGAACAACAAGACCGCTATCTTTTAGAAATATTAAAAACTTTTCATTTTTTATGTGCACTTTAGGATGTTCTCCAAAAGCCCAGAAGCTTTCACAGATACTGCCAGTTTGGCCACTCTGGTTAATATTAACACAATGTTAAAGAGTGGAGAAACAGAAATTTCAGAAAGCATAACTCTTCTTGATTAAATTATTTCTGAACATATATATAGCCCTTAATTAGGCCATTTTGAGCTATTCAAATCTGTTCATTACAGGAGGAGCTCTGAATGGCTTCGGTACATTAAGCTATTTCATCTAAGAGCAGTTACAAGTCTGCTAAAGTGTATATTCAACACAGGTAAATACAGATGGTATTCACACTGCTCTTTAACCCACTATGTCCTTAACCTCCAAGCCCTTGGTGAATTACAACCAAAACCTCACAGAAGAATTTTCCTAGGAATTACTATTCTCGACCAAGTCAGCAAAAGCAGCAGCTGATTCATTCCTCACATTGTGTGTACCACCCGTTCTACAGCGTTGAATGACAGAAGATAAAGTGAACCACTGAGCTGTAATCACATCCCTGCACTGGCAGATTTTGCAGAGCCACAGGGATAAAATCTAAATTTACGTTGGGCCTTTTGTATTAGGCTGAGTTAAGCTCTGATGCCCCAGGGAAATAAATACTGCTACAGAAATCGAAAGGCAACAGTTGTCCATAGTGTACTTGCTCAAATCTGAAGACAGAAACCATATTTTTTTAAACAGAATAATAATATTTCATCTTCAGAACACATAGAATGACATAATCAATTTAAATGGGACTGATTCAATAACTTTATTGAAAAGTAGATGGACTGGGACCATTGCACTGCTTCAACCTCTATTCCAATGCAGAAAAAAGTATAAAAAGCATCAGCTAAAGCAATGGAGTGCTAAAGACAACAGAAGAGTAATATTTACTGAGACACTTCATGCTGTATATTAGCAAAAAAACACTTTTTTTTTTTTATCTTGACCAGGGTGCTCAGACATAAATTCATTTTATTATCATTTACAAAATGCATGCGTATTCCAAAGAAATCATAAATGAGCAGGAATATCTGTAGGAAGCTGGAACTGTCTTAAGAACAATTATCAAGAACCTCTTCACAGTAATAAAAGAAAGATAAATTTTGAACAGCACACTCAAAACCACCCTCTCAAACTGAACTCTGTAGGAACAGGTACTCTCTGCAGTACACTTAAAGAATCACAAGAACTGGGGCTTTGCTAAGGAACAGATGAAAAACTCTGAGGAAGTTACCCACACAACTTGTGCTGTGCTTGAGTATTGCACACTGAACAGCAAAAGCAATTTTGCAATGTGCTACTTACTCATTGTATTGGGTATGTGTGGAAAGGTTTTGATAGCAGGGGGTCTACAGGAGAGGATTATGTGAGAAGCTGCTAGAAGCTTCCCCCATGTCCAATCCAGCCAATGCCAGCTGGCTCCAAGACAGACCCGCCGCTGGCCAAGGCTGGGCCCATCAGCAACAGTGGTAGCGCCTCTGGGAGGACATATTTAAGAAATGGGGAAAAAACCCTGTGCAACAGCAACAGCTGTCAAAGAGAGGAGAATTTTGTTATATTTTCTCTCCCCTGTCCTGCTGAGGAGGCAAGTGATAGAGCAGTTTTGGTGGGCACCTGCTGTCCAGCCAGGGTCAACCCACTACTATTATATAGGTAATTTGCAACCATGTCTCCCTAATAAATTTTATTAAGTCAATTTCTTCACTGGAGAAATTGTACATAACTTATGAAAGTTTATGGCTCTCAACAAGAATAATGTTACATGACACATACAAGATTTTCCAATTTTGTAAATATTGTGACAATTTTACATAGAAGTAATATCTCTTCTCTCTGATGGATAAAGTTATTTAATAACTTACCACTGCAATTCCCAACCATTTGAGAAAATGTTAGAGGTTCCACTTTCTAACTTCAATTAAGAACAAATGAAGCTGTTGCTTGCAGTTTTGAAACCGTGGAGGTGGTGATGTGAGCCTCAATGTCTGTAAGGGCTATAACCATGTGCAAAACAGAAGATCAAGAACTTTGTTTCTTTAAGGACATCCCCCGAGCAAGTATTTTGCAAGAGCTGGATAGTATAACAGAGACTGTTATACAAATCTCTAGGCAGGAACTTAATTGTTAAAAAACGTGGACACAAAATGCAATAAAGGCTATTTTTCAGGACTGAGAAGGTGTTATTTCTGTGTTGTTTTTTTTTTTTAATGTTATTTTTAAGTGCCCATTAGTTTTGCTGCAATCAATACTTAAGGTTAGAATTTGGTTTTGACGTAAATGATACACATATAATACCAGAATAATTTTATTACCTTCTCTACTGACTGCAAATCTGCTGTCTCCTGGGCAAGAGACATCACTGCCATTTCACCTTGTTGGGAAGCATGTACAGCAGAGTCTCTCAAATTTTTGCTCAGTAATGTGAATCCCTCCTTCTGCTATTTTGCCAAGGGACAATTAAATGGGTCATACTAGGGTTTATTTAGTGACACCATCCCTGATTTGTATCTGTTTCTGCAGAAATTCAGTCTAAATGGTGTTCAATTCTTGAGAGTCTGAATATCTGAATATTTCTTCAGTCAGATTCAGTTAGAATATAAAGGATGATAAAAGTGTATTTTGGCAGAAAAGTGAACAATATGATTTAAAGAGATGATCTCAGCTAAAAAACCCCAATGAAAACAGGAAAAAAAGCTGCCCAAAATATTTCAGAAGGAAGCACACTAGATGTTTACCTGAGTGGTAAAACATCTTAATGGCTCTAGGACAGATTAACTATCAGGGTACTACCAATCAATGTTTTCATGATCTTCCCCTTCACCTGAATGTATGCTCTGCTTTCCCAGATTGATCCATATGATTAATTGTGTATATAATGATATAAAATTACATTGGAAAAATGGTAGTTGGTATATTCTTTCACTACATGTTTGGAATATAGACAATAAAAAAAAAAATCATACATTTTTACAAATTTGAAATAAACAGCCACTAACAATATCAGAATTATCTCAGAATTTAACATCAAAAAAAGTGGAAGGATGCAGGTTGAATTTTAGAATCATTGCCTTCTCATAATCCTCTTCAGTTCTGCCAAGAAATCTTTTAATGAAACAGAACAGGACCAAATGCATGAGTTCTGCACGAGTGTGCTGGGTTGACCCTGGCTGGACACCAGATGCGCACCAAAGCTGCTCTATCACTCCCCTCCTCAGCAGGACAGGGGAAAGAAAATATAATAAAAGGCTCCTGTGTTGAGATAAGGACAGGGAGAAATCAGTCAGCAATTACCATCACAGACAACACAGACTCAACTTGGGGAATTTATCTTAATTTATTACTAATCAGATCAGAGTAGCATAGTGAGACAGAAAACCAAATCTTAAAACATCTTCTCCCCATCCCTCCCTTCTTCCTGGGCTCAGCTCTGCTCCCAGTTTTCTCTACCTCCTCCTCCCTCAAGATGCACAAGCGGATGGGGAATGGGGGTTGTGGTCAGTTCATCACACGTTGTCTCTGCCGTGCGTTCATCCTCAGGGGCAGGACCCCTCACATTCTTGCCCTCCTCCAGTCTGGGGCGCCTCCCATGGAGACAGTCCTCCACAAACTTTTCCAATGTGAGTCCTTCCCATGGGCTATAGCTTTTCACTAACTGCTCCAGCGTGGGTTTCTTCCACAGGCTGCAGTCCTTCAGGAATAGACTGCTCCAGCGTCAGTCCCCTGTGGGGCCACAGGTCCTGCCAGGAGCCTGCTCCAACGTGGACTTCCCATGGGATCACAGCCTCCTTTGGGCACCCACTTGCTCCGGCATGAGATCCTCCATGGGCTCCAGGTGTACTTTTGCTCCTCCATGGGCCTCCATGGGCTGCAGGAGACAGCCTGCCTCACCATGGTCTTCACCACAGGTTGCAGGGGAATTGCTGCTCTGATGGCTGGAGCACCTCATTCCCCCCTTCTTCACTGGCCTTAGAGTCTGCAGACTTGTTACTCTCACATGTTTTCACTCCTCTCTTTGACAGCTGTTGCTGTTGCACAGGGTTTTTTCCCCTTTCTTAAATATGTCCTCCCAGAGGCGCTACCACTGTTGCTGATGGGCCCAGCCTTGGCCAGTGGCAGGTCTGTCTTGGAGCCAGCTGGCATTGGCTGGATTGGACATGGGGGAAGCTTCTGGCAGCTTCTCACATAATCCTCTCCTGTAGACCCCCTGCTACCAAAACGTTGCCCTGCAAACCAAATAATGTCCATATTGGACAAAGCAAGAATGTGTCATTTTTCTGTGAAACTGTATGACTTGCACCACTGAAATTAGCTATTGTTTAATAGTTATTGTGTTTACCTCTTTTTTCCTTTTACTTGTCATTATCCCTAGAACAACATGCAATATTTAAATCCTGTTATAATGATCTATTTTTTCTATTTCAACACATTTCTACTGTCACTGCCGTGTTTGGTAGGATGTTTTGAATAACCGGACTGTTTCATCAGACCATTCATCCTGCCTGTTTGTGTAGGTGATAAGTTAATTGTGCTACCCACATGCAAGGCAACCTTATTGTGTACTAAATAAACATGAAAACCCAAATAATAATGGGTAGGTAAAGAAAGGTGGTTCTCTTTTATTTTGTTTTTACTAAATGTATATGAAGATTATCAGTTGCTTCTTAGTTTAGGGAAACTTGGACACATTTTTTGTTCAATACATCTCAAAAAATATGCTCATAAATATTTTCCCTGATTATAGTTTTTGCGTATCTCTTTTGTTTTGAAGACCTTTCATATATCTGAATTTGGAGACGTGGTTAGAACTGGTAGCAATTCAAAGGGCAGTGGTGGCATGTCTGTCCTCACAAGTCCCTGCACAGTAACACCACCACATTGGTTCTTTCTTTCATGAATCTCACCTAGACTATACAAAGATAATAAGGAATTCTCCATCCAACATGTGTATGGGAAGGGGAAATGCACAGGATAGTAGTGATTTCATGCAACAACCCATACATGATGCAATAATCACTATATAACTAAGTTGTACCCTATTTCTTCATTCTTATGCTTCCTTGGGCGTCTATCTGACTCCTGATACGCTGCCCACCTCTGAGTAAATGCTGATTTCAGCCAGATATCTGTGGACCTCATGAGGACAGGAACGGCTTGGGGAATATCATTATAAGAAACGAGTAGTAGCTGAAATAAAATAATCTAAATCCCAGGAGAATGCTAGGGAAAACTACATTTTAGTGCCCATTACAAAGTTAGGTGCTCATACTAAATTCTCACAAAAGGTCTGCGGCTTTTTAATGGAAATTTAATTGTGTTTTGAATTTGTGCATTACTATTCCATTACACTTCCCCAACCTAAATCATTCAGAATATCCATTAATTATTTAAAATAAAGGTTGTTAGTTATAAGAAAGAAGTAGGAAAAAAAAAAAAGACATTCTGGGTAGAGAAAAATTCCTTATTTTAGGAATTCCAGACTACACATCCAGAGTGCTGAAGCATCATTAGGCCATTGATCTGAGGTGGAAAATAAAATTTGGTCCAGAGGGAACACTACAGGATTTATTTATGTTAATACTAAACCACAACAAGTTAGTGAATAGGACCTCCTATGTATGCACAGCAAGCTCATTGTCTTCCAAATTAAGCTACTTTTCCAACCTGCTGTGAAGAGTGCTTTCTGAGTTTTGTTAAGCATTAAGGCTTAGGAAGTGATCCTTGCAGTCCACAGAGAAAAAAAGATGTTTTATTTCCTTTTTGTTTTACTTGTAATTACGATTTTTTTGATTAAATATAATAACGGACTTGGGATCTGAGGTGAGAATGGAAATTAATAGCTCTTGTCACTGACCCTTCACACTTTATAACCAGTCACCAGATTACTCACAACATTTTTGCTTGGCTGTAAAGCCCTGCTGGAGACAGACACAAAAGAGAAATTGTGCTTAAAATGAAGTACAGCTGCAAAGACCAGTTGCATAACATTTTTCAAGTAGATAGTAAAATCACCTCAAACTCTTTTTCAAATTTTCAGGTTTTCATTACAGGAATTCTAGTGATGCTGGAAATAGAATTTCTCATTGATTTTGACTTGGTTTACCCATTTACAAAATTTATGATAAAAATGTACTTATCTCACAACACCAAGAAGACACGGAATTAAATTCATTCTAAAGTATTTGAGTGAAAGGCACTTTGAAAGTAAAAAATAGTTTTACATTAGAAAAAAAAATCGCTTGAACTGTGTTATAAAATAAAACAAATGTGTCAGTCTACTTATCTGTCTCTAAATCTTTGCCTAAAGGCAAGGACTTGTCTAACAAAAATCTGTCTTTCATCAAAATGCTTGTAAGGTTATCTTGTTCAAAAGAAAATAATGGAAGTACACTTCCCCCTACGATTACATCACACTAATGTGAAGACCAGGGTAAATTTCCTCCTGTAACCACAGAGTCTCCTGGTGATGACTGTATATGCATTAAAGCACATACCTAACTGTAGTTCTCATAATGAGCCTGCTTCCACTTCTGTTCAATGACCAGCCTCCAGAGTGGCCTAAGCAATTCCTGAAAGAGAGAAAAAGCTTTTTGTCATGCAACTAGATAAAAAGGAGTGAACCACATACAGACATTTCTCATTAAGATGAAAAGCTTCCCATTAGGTCTTTTTTTCTAATGGATGAGGAGTGGAAGGAGGGGAAAAATAAAGGCAAAGTTATTTCTCAGATGTAGTGGTATGATTCACATGCTTCTCGTTGGCTGTTATAATTGATAAATAAATAATGCAACCCTTCACATTGTACACAATTTGGATGTGCAGATATTTTATCAACCAGCAGCTAGATGATCTTCCATCACAACTCTCAAATCTGTCTGTTCACTTTCTGAGTGAAAATTTCTTTTCCAGTTTATACTCTGTTGATTTTTAAACTATATTTTCATGTTAGTTCCCATGTTTTCACGTTTAGTGGGGTTCTTTTTATTTCTTAACTGAAGGCAAAACCTGCAAGAATGACTATGGAAGACTAAGACAGAAGAGCAACTGGAAGGATCAAATTGAAAGTTAACACGCTTCTTACACAGATGCTCCCAACCAAAAGTAGGTACAACCTTCTGTAAAAGAGTCACTGGCATATTTTTTCCCCTACTCTTCCTTGAATAATAACTTTGAAGGAGCGGAGATTCAAAACAGTGCAGTTGTAACATGACAGAACAGAGAGAAATCAAACACCTTTTCTTGGAGGACCAAGAGGAACGATGGTATCCTTCATGAGGACATGAAGTAGGGTGCATCTCTCACTGCCTTTTGCAACTGGGCTTGGAGTAGAAGCAGTGGAAACTAGGTGATGTTGCATGTGTACCATTAGACTAAGTGTATTACAACAATGACTGGTAATGCTGATGTATCATTAGCTATTGACACAAAGATGCCACAATGCAATGGCTTTGTGGCTCTCTATAGTACTGTTTGATGACATGATGTATTTCCTACTGCTGAAGGTTGAGTACTTCCTGTTTAGAAAAAGAAGACATTTCTCTATTAATAGCCAAAAATTACGTACTTTCTTCTGACCCTGCTTTCCAGATGGTACCTAAATATGTCCAGGCCTCAGGGCAAAAGAGAAAATTTGAAACTGCTTATACAGAATCCCAAAATGAAAGACAGAAAGAAACAAGCCAACTCCTGTCTTTTCTGTTAGGAGACTCCCATTCTTTTCTGCCACAGGTGTAGATAACACGTAAAGAGGTAATTCAGCTACACTACGGATGGTAGACCAAAGTCACCTCAGGTCCCAAGAGATATATAGAGCAGAAAGCCAAGGCCAAACATTTGTAATTTATTAATATTCACTTTCCAGAATTCAGAATGAAGTAACGTTTTCACCCAAATCTGCACTGAACAATGAAGGTCTTTTTTTTTTTTTTTTTTAATAATGCTGGTAATAAAGTAAAATACTTGAGTATTTGTGGAACCAATAGACACTCAGCAAGCCAGATCTAAAAATAAGTTCATACACGTGAACTAAAATGAAAAATATTAGCCATTATCCTAGAGGATATGAGAAGAATGTAGCAAATAGATAATATTCTGATGATATTTGCATTGGCTGATTAAAATCTGAGGGCATGACATTTGCCTAGCAGCTAATGAGAAACTATTTGTTCTTTGTCATATGTTACATAAATAACATTGACCTAAAAACACAGATTGTGGGAGCATAAAATCTGCTGAAAACGTGAAGACAGATATCCAAACAAGAGATGCAGCTTTATTCGAAGAATTTTGTCTTTGAAATGTCTCAAAATCAGACATTGTAATGACTCAAGAGCTGAAACCTTACACCCATACTTTACTGAGGTTCAGCTGCCTGCGATTTGGTAACAAACCACCAGAACAGCAGAGAAGCTCACCTCCAGGAAGAAGAACAAAATGCTTTCAGTGAGAAAGTTAAGTGGTCCCTGGTAAAAAAAAATGGTGGTATACTATCTGATCAATTTTTATTCTTAAACACATTTCTCAATATATCTGTAGGCTAACCAAAGTGAATTCTTTACAACCTGCTCTAATGTTCTACATTAATTACATTTTTTTCTCACAGAATGGTCACACAGGAATGTGTCCAGGTGGGTTTTGAGTATCTCCAGAGAAGGAGACACCACAACCTCCCTGGGCAGCCTGTTCCAGTGCTCTGCCACCCTCAGAGTAAAGAAGCTCCTCCTCATGTTCGGGTGGAACTTCCTGTGCTCCACCTTGTGCCCATTGCCTCTTGTCCTGTCACTGGGCATCACTGAGAAGAGCCTGGCCCCATCCTCTTGACACCCACCCTTCAGATATTTATAAGACAAGGTCCCCTCTCAGTCTTCCCTTCTCTGTGCTAAAGAGCCCCAGGTCTCTCAGCCTCTCCTCCTAGGAGAAATGCTCCAGCCCCCTCATCACCTTTTTAGCCCACCACCAGACTATCCCCAGTAGCTCCCTGTCCCTCTTGAACTGGGGGGCCCAGAACTGGACACAGTACTCCAGGTGTGGCTTTATCAGGGCAGAGTAGAGTGGGAGGATGACTTCCCTTGACCTGCTGGCCACACTCTTAATGCAACCCAGGATGCCATTGACCTTCTTGGCCACAAGGGCACAATGCTGGCTCATGGTCATCCCGTTATCCATCAAAACTCCCAGGTCCCTCTCTGCAGAGCTACTCTCAAGTAGGTCAATGCCCAACCTGTACTGCTGTATAGGGTTATTCCTACACTTGCTCCCTGTTAAACTTCCTCTGGTTCCTCTCTGCCCAGCTCTCAAGCCTGTCCAGACCTCACTGAATGGCAGCATAGCCCTCCACTGTATCTGCCACTCCTCCCAGCTTCGTATCATCAGCAAATTTGCTGAGGATACACTCTGTCCCTTCATCCGGGTCATTGATGAATATATTGAATAAGACAGGCCCTAGTAATGACCCCTGGGGAACACCGCTAGTTACAGGCCTCCAGCTGGACTCAGCACCCCCGTTCATAACACTCTGAGCAATGTCCTTCAGCCAGTTCTCAACCTACCTCACTGCCCACTCATCTAACCCACACTTGCTCAGCTTACCTATGAGGATGTGGTGGGAGACAGTGTCAAAGGCCTTACTAAGGTCAAGGTAGACCACATCCACTGCTCTCCCCTCATCCACCCAGCCAGTAATTTTATCATAGCAGGCTATCAGATTGGTCAAGCACAATTTCCCCTTAGTGAATCCATGCTGACTACTCCCGATAATCTTCTTTTCCTCCATGTGCTTGGAGGTAACAGCCAGAATGAGCTGTTCCATCACCTTCCCAGGAATGGAGGTGAGGCTGACTGGCTGGTAGTTTCCTAGGTCCTCTTTCTTGCCCTTCTTGAAGATTGGAGTTACATTGGCTTTCCTCCAGTCCTCAGGCACCTCTCCCGTCCTTTCAAAGATGATAGAGAGTGGCTTTGCAATGGCATCCGCCAGCTCCCTCAACACTCGTGGGTGCATCCCACCAGGGCCCATGGATTTGTGGGTGTCTAGTTTACCTAAAAGATCCCTAACCCTGTCCTCCTCGACCAAGGGGTGGTCTTCCTTTCTTCTGACTTCTTCCCCTACTGCCAGAGGCAGGGATTCCTGAGGGACAGCTTTAGTAGTAAAGACTGAGGCAAAGGCGGCATTCAACAACTCCGCCTTCTCCATATCCTCCGTCACCAGAGTATCCACGTCATTCAGCAATGGGCCCACAGTTTCCCTGGTCTTTCTTTTACTACCAATGTATTTGAAGAAGCCCTTCTTGTTCGTTTTGACATTTTTGGCTAGATTTCTCATTCATTACATTTTTGGAGGGACAGAAATCCTGGTAGTGTAAAGGTCTTTTTACAAAGATGTGATCATCCTGATCTCCATGAATCCCAGACAATATTGGTGAAATTCATTAATTTTCAAAATGTTTTCACTAACTTAAAACTGGGTGAACACATAAAGCAGGATAGAAATATAGAGAAGAATCTAAGAGCAGACTAAAGAAAAGAAGTAATATTCAATTCAAATGCCCACTGCGTGTTATAGTAGTCTCTCCTTTGACTCCAGTAGCTAATGGAATGTACCATCAATGAAGCAGAGTGCTTGTAAAAGCTGAAGAGGGATTAGGGACATTATGAAGTAGGCAGAGAAGGACACAACTTCCAAAAACCAGTTGTCTTTGCAAGTGCTACAGGGCTGTTGCCTGGGCTGTCTTTTGGAGCAAAGATATCCAATATATACTTTCTAAATAAGAAAATAAAAGGGGAAGTAGTGCTCAACATAACCTCAATTTTTTCTTACTTTTATAATTTCTTCCATCACAAACTATTCTCTCCTTTCCCACATCCCTGTACAAACACTGAACACATCAACTTTGGAATCATCAAATGCTTAGGGACTTTACTGAGGGCTATGTTCCTCCTCTAACATTTGATGACAAGCCATCATCCCTTGTCATTGTGCACTGGGTCTCAAAATTAGCCTTCATGCAGGAGCAGAGAGACGTTTCCATGTGGGCTAGGAGTATAATAAGCCTTTCTCCAAACAGGAATCTTTACTTCTACGTCTGCAGATACAGGTTTTTGTACAGGCCATCATAATGACTTGCTGGGAAAACATTAAACTCGGCTCTCCTCTCCTAGCTTGTCTGGCAAAACTGAGGTCCAAAGCCAGGTTCTCAGACATGGTTGTCATATAGTCAGATTATTATATATATTTCTATGCATGAGAATAATGCTATATTTAAAGTATGCATTCTGTGTATATTGTTTTTAGACACAAAATGTTTGAGATGTTTTGTGTATTCTGCTCTCCAGCTCAGGCACAGAGAAATGCAGCTAATATATACAGACTGTCCTTTAATATTCTGCAATACATACAAGCATCTCAGCAATGATGTTAATAACATTGGTTGTCATAGATGGGGAAACAATAGGGAGAAGATGAACTAGGGCAAATAAAGGACTTTCAAGAATTTTAAAAATTTAAGAATTAGGTACTCCAGGATACTGCTTTGCGGCACGGCCCCCATATGCCTTTGCAGTACAAACTCCACTGTATACAAGGTCTCTAGACAGCACACAGGGAAAAATGCTTCAGTAGAGCAGTTCAGAAGTTAACATTGAACAGTTTTAATCTGATGCTGAAAAATTTCCCAGAATAATCCTGAAGTTAGGGAGTAGAGATAAATTTTGTCCTATGTATGCTAACAAAAGTATAGTTATGCTCTCTCTTCTTTCTCATGTTTTTATCCACCTAGTCTTTAAGCCCTTACAACACACTGCCACAGCTTCAACAAAGAGGTGGGTAGTTCCTACTCCCACAAAATTTTCTGGCCATGGTGGGTGTTGGGAGATGTGTCTTTGAACATCCCAAGACGAAAAATGAATTACCAAGTTCCTCCCATTTCCTACCCAAATTCTACAACTGGTACAGCACCATATATCAGATGGGCAGCATCAGCAGCATCAGAACCAGCACCACAGCTGCCTGTTGTGAAGGATCAAGTCAAGAAGAGGTTGAATAAGAGCAAAGAGCAGGGTTACAGAGCTGTCTGTCCTCTGCATCAGGACAGACTAAAATGAGCCTCTGGAGTGGCCATGGCACCTCTGTTCTGAGAAGCTTTATGCTGAAGGTCTCAGGCAGTATTTGGGCAGCTGAGAAAATGGAATTATCACCTAGAAGATGTTCACTTCAGACAAGGAGGTGAACCTAATTAACCTCCCAGGGCCACCATACAGTAAAACAGGTTTTAGATATTCATAGTTCAAGTATCCACAGTCACTGTCCCTTGCATGTCCAGCTCCTTTTGATTTGATTCATCCAAAGTAGCTCATTCAAATTCACACCACGAAGCAAAGAAACAAAGCGCATCCTTGTGCCAGGACAGGGACTGACCATTAAAAAGGATCTCAGGTCTTCAGTGGACAGCCCAGGGGCATGAAGGGAAGTTGTCGAGCAAAGGAGGTGGAGGCAGCAGTGTGAGTTTGTGATGTGCAGGCAAGGCAGATGGGGAGGTAGCCCAATATTTTCCAGCCAAAGGTGTTGTCTACGGCCATGGGTTCCACAGCTCCATGGCATATGTGCCAACAGACTGGTTGTAACAGAGGGGTGACGCCAGTTTCTGTGAAGGAAAGGAGGGACAGGGGTGGTGAGCAGGGTATTTTGTAAACATGGCAGTTTATGTGTGGATGCGCATGTTGAGCATCAGTGCTCCGCATGGCATTTGCCAACACAAAAGCCCTCCTCACCAACGTGTACAGCAATACCTTCCTGGAGTAACGTTTTAGACAAGATTCGCTGAACTGATGGTGTTACACCTCCCCACCTCCAGCTGCAGGGGCTGAGGCAGAAGAACAGCTTTAGGAAAAGGTGACAGTGCCAGGAGGGTAACAGAGGCTGTCCGGGCTAGGGGAAGCCAGTCCTGCTAGGGCAGCGGTGCAAAAGGAGAGACGCTGGTGATGCGGTTGCACCAAACCGATTGCGTGGGGGAAAGTGAGGAGAAGGGGGCAATATCTCGAGAGGAGCTTGAAATAACGGGTGATACTCAGACCTGACGAGCTGAGCCCCAGACAGCCGGCTGGCCGCAGGGCGGGCTGGGCCGCCGCGGGCGGTGTCTGGCGGCGGGGAACGGTGCGCCCCGACGGCGGTGCGGGCTCCGCCAGCAGCAGCCCCGGGGCTCGGCCCCCGCGCCGGCGTCCCCGGGCTCTGCAGGCAAGTGCGGCTCACCCTGCACTGCACGCCGGCGGGTCCCCTCCTCCCCCCGCCAACTATTTTATTTTATTTTATTTTATATTTTATTTTATATTTTATTTTATTCTATATTTTATTTTATTTTATTTTATTTTATTTTATTTTATTTTATTTTATTTTATTTTATTTTATTTTATTTCTTTTTTAAGCCGGGCGTTTCCTGCAGTCGGATGGGAGCGTGGATCCCTCCCCTCTACCCACGCCTCTCCACCCACCTCCCTTGCTTTTCCCGCGTGGTCTGGAGGGGCGGGGGTGAACGTTTGGTCCGGGCTGGTTAGCTCGCCCTTCTTCTGTGCGGTGGTTTCTAGATGTGCTTTACAGCGCCGGCAATTCTCCACTCACATACACCCCCCCCCCCCGCGCTTTCCCTCTTTGACCCTAGAGCAACTGTTTTGAAATCGCGTAAGTACGTGTGTATGTCTGTCTGTAGATTGTTTTGTTTTTTTTTTTTTTCTTAAGCCCATGACAAAGCATTATGAGTTCAGAATGGTAAGTGTATTTTTTTTTTTTTTTTAATTATTGTAATTTCTTCCGGAATCGGGGGTAAAAAAAAAAAAAAAAAAAAGCAGCACGCACTGTCGGTGGGGGCGGGTGGAGGAGAAAATCCTCGCACATAACACAAACCTCGTGTCTGCCCGAGGTGCAAGCGGGGGAGCGGGAAGCCTCCCCGCTGCCCCGCCGGGCCGGGCCGGGCCCCCCCGCAGCGGAGGCGGCCCCGTGGGCGGCCCCGGGACGGCGGGACGGAGGCTACGGAGGAGGCGGCGGGCGCTGCCGCCAGAGCGGGTGGCCGCAGGTCGCAGCCTGCTCCGCGCCACGGCGCTGCCGTTAAATAGCGGGGAGATCCCACCTTCCCGAGGGCGTTAAATAGCCGGGGACCCGACCCGCTCCTCCACGCTGCCCGCCCCCCCCGCGCCACCCGGTTTTGCAGGGCGGGGCGGGTCTGATGCCGTCTGCAAGTGACCTTCACACCGTAATAATAAGGAAGTTTCCTCGCTTCATGGTTACCTGAGGTAACTTTCCTCATTCCCACATTTAGCAGTAGGTTAGATTTTATGTCGTAAGGTAGATAGCAATAATTAACTTGCACTGACTTCTTTCTGTGGAGATCAGAATCTTTTTGATAGAAAGTACCTGTAAGACAGTATTACTTAACTTCACCATTACTGAAAGCAATACAGATGATTGTCAGCAGTGGTAAATCTAGCCACTGTTCTGCTAATACTTTTAGGCTGTTCTCTGTTACTGAAGGTGACCAGAATTTACATGTAGTCTAAAGTGGATAAACGGGGGGGGATAAGAATTGAAGTCTGCAAAGGGCAAGAAGAAGCTATAAACTTCTAGCTGTAGCTACAGACAGTTGTTTTTTTTTTCCTAAAATAATTTCACATTTAATAAACGAGTTTTTGGTTGTTTGGTTTTTGTTTCAGTTTGGTTTTTTACATACTGTCTGTCCAAAGGCGGTAAAGTTTAAGTTAATATTTCCCACAAATACAGCTAGATAAACAGGCAGGTATTCTAGCATTAGCTTGCCTCAAACTGTCTTCTTTTCAAAAATATTATTCTTCCTCTGATGAAGTCAGTAATCTGTGAAATATGAGTGTATGAGTACATTCAGTTTAGTATTCGTTAGGGGCAGTAACTTCAGCAGAGTTTGACCCCGCACTGGCTGCAGTTAGCTGAACCATTCTAATAGACTGCAGGTGGTAAACTGTACACATATTTCTGTAGCCAGTTTTTTTTTTTTTTTTCTGTCAGAAAGACTGCTTCTCCAAGGAAACTGGATCCACCACATGTATTAATATTTTGCTTTTATAGCAACCACATGGAATATAAGTGCTAGAAGTATTTATAATTTTGAAGTCTCTTTCACTAATGGCTCACTTACCCTTTATTTCCATTGTATTTTGAGCACTATGCAGGAGAAAATTGGTGAGCATGCAGAGTAAAAGATGTCGAATTTGTGAGGAAACTCCCCTAACTAGAAGGGAATTCACTTTTCTTGCAGATATTTTCCACAAATGCCATTAACTTCATGAGTAGGGAGTAGATAGATTTACCTGTACCCATCAGACTGTTTTCTCGTCACCTCTCAAATAGATGCACTCAGCCTTGCTGGCAGCAGCCACCTACTCAGCCCTTTTGTGTTCCCTGCCCAAGCCTGTTCATTCTGCCACTTCGTGGAGGCACAGAAGGTACCTCCATTTACTCTCACTTGCACCTGGATGTGCAGATATCACAGGTTATGCATTAGAAAAAATTAACAAAAATAAGTAAAAAGCATGCAGTAGATCAAATTCAAACAAAACTGCTGATAGAAGGCTTTGACAAGCAAGAAAACTGGAGGATACGGGCATGCAAGAATTATCTTGCTTGACAGTGGCTAAGAATTTGGTAGTCTGGGTACATGATAGTAGAGGAAAGGCTTTTTATTCCTCTGTGACTAGAAATACCTAGGAAAAATGTCTGCGTGCTTGTGCAAATACGTTGTGTATGTTACCTTCCTGAAGAATATATGGATGGATGTTCTGATGGAAGTGTTACTGAAAATTAGAGCAGTGACTGTGACCAAAATATGCGCAGAAACTTCTGTGTGAAATTACAAGGGGTGGTGTGGGAAACCATGTACACGCCTTACAGCAAATGAGTAGGAAATGAGTTGCAATTCTTCTGATCCGTGTGAATATCACACTTTCTTACTTCAAAGTCCAGCGTTAGTGTGAAAAATGAGAATTCAAATTGAAAGGCGACAGCAAAAGTACCAGAACTACATCAAATAGGAAAGATTTTCTTGAAAATTTAAAGCAATAGTGATTGTCTGGAACTTCCTGGGCACCCTCCTCTGTTTCCTCATGAGTTTCTAAATGATGCTTTGAGATTATTTCTGTATAAAACCACCTGAAAGGTGTGAAGGTCCGTGTCAGTTGCTGGTATCAAGTGCCAAAAATGCACAGAAGGCATGGGATGTTTATTCTATTGAAGAAAAACGTTAATTACAGCAATATTTTCATACTTCAGACACTTATAAACAAGGTAACAAAAACCTCTTGTTCTGGCACCTTAATATAATTGTTCATTTGTTTTATCTTGAGGTGTTATTACTGTAAAATGATTATACAGAAAGATATTAACATCAAATAAGCACAGTTCAAATGCTTTACTGTCTGCTAAAGCATTTGTATGACTTTATTAGGTCTTGTGATACTTTTCAAGTTTATGTTTCACAGACTTATGTATAATCAAAGCATGATTTCATATTGAGCTACTCACTAGTTCAACTACTAATTTTCAGTAATGATTCTCCTCCTCAGAAAAGATTTTGAAACTTTGGAAATTGAAGTTATAAATGAGATTCCTTTACCCATTTTTACAGAGCAGATTGGAAGTCATGGAAAAATAATATTGCAGTGGTTGCAGGTTTTCTGTCTTCAAATAGTGCAGATGTCTGTTAGTCGGAAGTGTGAGAAACTTTTAAGAACTGATTTCAGCCTAATTCAGGAAGTCACTGCAGCACCTTACAAATTTTAAGCTCAGTTAGTTGCATGCTTAAGTCTTCTGCCTTCTAAGATTTTACATATGGAAAAATAAGAAATAATAAAAAAACAAAAAAACCAACCAAACAAACAAAAAAACCCACATTGCTTTGTTTAGAAGCCATCTGGATCTTTTTGGATAAATATTACTACAGTCAGTTAACTTTCCTAACTTGAATGTTTGGTAATTCATGTTAGAGAAGCTGTTGACCCGAATCCTGCAAAAAATACTGCATTCCTGTAAAGTCAACAAAATTGTAGACGTGCTCTTAGAGAAGTGCGTATATCTTTGATGCTCTCGACAATACTTGTCAGGTGTCCAGATTCTGCTTCCATTCTATATTTATAACAGGGTATTGGCAGATACACTTGCATGGATACTCATATTTAGTACAGAGAACTAAACCTTTGTAATTTTGTGTGGTCCTTGGAATTAAATTACTTCAAGCATCATAGAAATGCAAAACACATTAAAATATAAACTCTAAAAAATATCCTTTAAGTCGCTAAGTCTTTTAAAACCTCAGTGCTCGAAACAAACTCTTGCTTTTTTATGTATTGGTGATACTAAGCTCAGTACTTCAAATTTCAGGTGTTCAGAGACCTTTGGCATTAGAAGAAAATGTACATAAATATTTGTGAAGAAGAATCTGTGTTGAAACAGAACCATTTACGCAGCAGAGAGTGTCGTTCATCAAAACTGTGTTTTTCTTGAAAGCTGGCTTCACAGATTGTGTTGTTTCCCCTCGGGTGTTGTTGGTGACCTGGTGACAAAAATGTCAGGCTAGTCTAGCTTAGAAGAAATACAGCTGCATTTATCAGAAATTACAGGTATAAAAATCAAGGTTAACAAGACCAGAGTGTTACTCTACTGAGCGGACAGTAGTTTCTATGGCTAGATAAGTTGTTTCTATGAAATGCACAAGGTATTGCTCAGTCTTTTGGTAGTGTTGTGATGTCGGTCCTATGCTTTCCTGAGGGTTATGAGAAGATTCCCTTCCCCTGTTCACCTGATGCTTGTGTTCAGTCTGGGAATTAAGACTTACTTCTCTTCCAGAAATGAAATCTACACAGTCATCTATGGCCACAGAAGTGCAAAATTGGCACATTTCTGGGGACTCTGTCTTTTTAAGTATGAGGTCTAAATACTTAATGTCATTAACAATGTCAAGAGGTATGGTCACATACAGCCTCAGCATAGGGACAAATCTACAAATACTCCCAATTTCAACCTCTTTTTTCTTCCCCTCCAACAGCACAATTAAATGTGAATAAAGTGATTCCAGCTTCAGTGACTATTTTTTCTACGTTGTATATTAGCTGCTGGGGTCAGAAGTAAAGCTGTTTTTTCCCTCTAGGTATGATTTCACAGTTTCTTGTTCTCATAGCCCTACTGACTGTTCAGACAATCTGCAAAAGTGATAATTTATAAACAAAGTGGCAGGAGAGGGCATTGAGGCCCAGGGAGTACAGGATGCTTAGTTGTAGCTAATATTTACCAGTAAGTCAAGGTTTTGATTTTCCTGAGCTATATGAAGATTTGTCTGTTGAGTTAATTTCATCTCTCTAGTTATGAAATGTTCATTAAAGAAGGGTGGGATACTAAATCCAGATGTTGTAAAATGTTTTAATATATGTATTGAAATATAACATTTAAAAATATATGTATAAACCAAGACCAAAAAATGAAAAAAAAAATCACAAGTCCAATTTTTTTTTTTTTTTTTTTTTGAGCGGTAGGGCATGGAACAAGAGCAAAACTGGTACCCTGACTAGTGTCCCACTTTCAGTTATGATTTATTTCAAAATGAGTGACTGTTGAATTCCATATTAAGCTGTATGGGCTGTGATGGGTTTTTACATCCAATGTTACACTATGTTGTTCATAGCATGTAGAATATAAAACAGATGGCTTGGGAAGACTGTCAAAAAGACCTGCTGGGCCTTCTCTGGTATTACCTTAAAGCAAGAGAGAAGATGAGTAAGTGTGCTGTAATTTTTGGCCCTAACACAGCATTCAGGAAGTTCAGGCTTCTGAAGGAATGCTTACTCAATCACATAGCACATACAAAAACAAGTATCTATTTGAGGATAACAGAACAATAATAATTATTTGAAATTGAGATTGATAATGAAAGGAAGAAAATGGGAAATCACAGTGGAGGAGAGGAAAAGAGCAGACATTCGCTTCAAGATGCTCATCACAAGGCTGAGCAATTCAGAAAAATAAATTAATTCAGGAGTTTCACAGGCCATCTTTAAATATTTTTGTGTACAACGTAGTGGAAGCTAGATCTAGCAATCTTTAATTTTGATGTTTTAAATTATTATTTCGGAGGTCTCCTTATGGAAATAACAGTTGTGCCTTCAAAAGCTGCTTGGTTTTTCTATCAAAATCGCTAAGCATGTAGATTCATCTAACTAAAGGCAAATAAGGTATTTTACACTAGAGAACCTTAGGCATGAAAATCAGACCCTGCTGTATAAACTTGGGTTTGCAAGACAGTGTCTTTTTAGGAGATATTTAATATACTGAGAATATATGCCTGAAATTTTTGGTATTATAAATAGTAAGCAATCCAAATTCCTCATGGTCTTGTCCACAAAAATTTTTTTGTAGAAGTTGGTTTTTTTTTGGAATCTCATTCCTGCAGCTGCATGCCGTCTTATTTAACCTTAACTGAGAATAAGTAGACCTAGTATTTCAAGTCAAAATTACTAAAAGTACATACTCAGTAGTATTAAAAAAGTAATTCCATCTTTGAGTTCACAGTTTACTGAACGAAGATTTGGTGGACATCGCAGCATAAGGAGAACAATATTAATCACTCACTGCTGAATTTGTGTTAACTATAAAAATGACCATCTAAATTGGTCACTGAAAACTTAAATTCTTTTATGCTACAGAGCAAGTGTTGTTGTTTGCTACTTATTTTATTGTCTGTTGTTAGCTTCCTTTAAACATCACCATTGCTCAGCTGTCTGATCAAGCTGAAATGTCTAGCTATCTGTCTCAGCAATAAGTTTATTTTTCAGCTCTGGAGTATAGCACATGGCTTTGCAATACAGTTATGTCAGAGCTTTGGGAGATTAATACTTGCTAAAGATGGTGTTACAATGCCTAAGTTTATCTGGTTTTTTTTTTTTTTAAATACACCTTTAGCCTATTTTTACTTACCCTCTTTCTTGGCACTGGGTTTTTATTTCCATGTTTTAGGAAAATCCTATAAATGTTATGTTACTACTTTGAAAAGGAAAAGAAAGGAAGAAACATGTAAAATACTCTTGAGCTCATTTTGCTTGTGATTTTGAATAGCTTTCAAATTAGAATGATTTTCCCAGATTTTTATAGGCTTGCCCAATCCAGCTGTATATTTTATATGCTAATCTAAGTTCTATTTTTGTTCCCCTTGGGATTTTAAGTGATTATAATTGTTGCTCTTCAAAAGCCAAACAGATGATGATTGCTGCTTCAGGAATATACTAAAAGAAACTGGCTTTCATTAAACCTGCTCATCCACTTCATAATTATCTCCATTTTATCTCACTAAGAAGCAGGAAAATGGCAACTACAGTTCATTGAAGCCAGTTCAGTTATTTAAACATCACTTTACTGAGATAACAGGAGGTGTTAAAGCTGGGAGGCTTTTTCCTTTCAAACACTAAAATGTAGCCAGGACTATAATAAGGTTGCCAACTGGGAGACCAGACCCTTCAGGTCAGCTTGAAATGCAATGCTAGAGGCCAGAGATGGCAGAAGATACGGTGGTCTCTACTGTGGTTGGGGCCATTTCTGCAGGACAAAACATAAAGTAGATTGACAGCTATTTTGTAAGGCATCTGCTGGTCTGACCTCTCCACAAGAAATGAGAAATCACAGCAAGCAGAAACGTGAGAGAGGAAGAAAGGACATTACAGCAGGCACAAGTGTAGAGACTAAAGATAATAAATAGGCAAATGATACAAGCTTTGATTATACGTTCAGTCTTTGTATCTGTCAGACCTAGTGATGTTTGGAATGAGCTGGGCTAGACCAGAAGGTTTCTCCAGAATTTGCTTCAGTAATAAGTTTCAGTTAAATTCCATTTTAAGAATGTTAATGGAGAAATTTTGCAGTGAAGATCAATGTCAGAGAGGAATAGATCCCTGTGAATTGCACCAAGATGCTGCAGTATCTGGCAGTCCATGAACGCTGACATAAACAGTAGTAAAATGGCACGGGGGGTTCTCAAGACCTAGAAATATGTGCTTTAGTTCACTGAATTGGTTAAAAACCTCACATGTTCAAACCTCCTCATGTATCTTCTAACGCTTTCCTTATTTTACAAAAGTAAATGGTTTTGGTTTTTTTCTACCTGTTCTCTGAAGTGAGGCTCCTGCAATTTACAGGAAGAAGTCTGGCCATATGTGTTGCCATTTGTCCTCCATTGCTTTCTTTGTGCTGGCAATCAGTGCAGTCTTTTTGTATAAATCACAGCCTACCACTCAAGGGGACCTGTGAAAAAACAGTACCATCAACAGTTTCTTCTTCAAAGACAGACTGCAGAAGCTAGATGAAAATCTGGTTCTTTCATCAAAGAAAGCAAGAATCTTTCACGGCTTTAGTCTCCCACAACACATTTATGCCAAGGAGATGACCAGTAAAAAAGTAGGTGTTCACAGGAATTTAAATACCTATATGAGAGCAGAGGTTAAGCTTGGCCAACCATCAGAAACTGCTTTCAATCAGTTACAGAGGCAAAACTTCTATTAACTCATGTTTTTCTAGCTTGTCCAGAATGTTACTGAGTTCTGGCTGCAGCAGTGTAAGCTGAGAGAAAAAATGCAGGGCCTACAGACTGGAGGAAAAAAAAAAAATCTGTTTCAAACGGGGGGAACAGATCTCTGCAGAGAACTGCCACCACTGATTGCAGCTTTGTTTGTACAGCATCAGGAGTCAGGCACTCACTCTTGTAAACTAGCAAGGCCTTGTAAGCATCAGCAGTATGCTCAACACCTCCTTGAGACCAAAAGGCAGACAGTGAAAATCCCAGAGCACAGGTAGCAGGCTGCCAGGAACAGAGCTCACTCAGTTCCCAGGCAGCTGTTACTCAGTACCACCAACAGTCTTGGGTCAGTTTCACCTACAGCTAGAGTGTCCCATCGTACCGAGTTGAGTCTCCTGTGTAATGCAGGAGCCACAGCAGCACATCTGCCCTGGGAGGAAAGATCATTGTGCCCCTGTCACATGCAGACCTGGATAGGTTTTACAGCAGCAGTATGGCTGAGTGACTGCAGAGATGCTTTCCCTTTTGAAAACTGCTTTCAGACGAAAACATTATTTGCTTCATCCAAAGGTCTGATACTGTTCCTGCATTCTTCTGAATCACTTCATCACTTCTGTCTGAAGCAAGCTCTGTTTTCCACTCTCCTTAGACTCACTGGGGCAGAAGGATTCCAGAGGCTGCAGCAGGGCCCTTCCTTGAAGTGGCTTAGGAAAATTAAATCGCTTGCCAAAAGAATGGCAACACTGAGATCAGTCCTATCCATGGGGCAGGTAAGGCGTAGATGACTGATGATAAAAGCAGCTAATGTAGGAGTTTATCAGAGTTATCATCTACTTTTCATTCATTATCGAGAAATGATTGATCATGTCACTACTGCCTAAAAATCAAGCTCAACCCAGAGCAACAGGGGTCAGGAAACTCTGAGCTATGAGTCCTGTCTCAAAGTTCTACTTCTTTGCTCTGCTTTCCATCCTCTCTTATGTGATAGGAATTTATATCAAATCAACTCTATATGTATTTAGGACTCAGTTTTCCCATAGCTGGAAATGCAAATTTGTATTTGCAAAATGTCATGCACTTAAGGAAAGGAGCAGGAGATGGCTTTAGGAAAGCAGATTGTAGTTAGAGAAATTTGTGTTAATTCTTTTCATAAATGGTTTATTAAATGAACCACTATATCTAGGTCCTAAATCTATTACCTTTTCTAAGGTAGCTTAATTGCATATCTGCTTCCTAAACTATGCAAGATGCATTTCTGTGATAGTGAGTTTATATCATAACACTTTCAGACCAAACTCTTTGTGGACAGTCCATTTTCACAACGGCAAATGGTACATCACAGTCCTCGTTACAAACTAGCCACACTACATACTTTTAGCAACAAAGCGTTCTTAGATTCTACAGCTGGAGAAGTATTTATGCAGCTTCTGTAATTACTTGCTTACATTTACTTCTTGTTACATTAGCATTCAGAATAAGCATCTTAAGCCAAATTAACATGGAAGGTATTGAAAACGTATGCAAAATAAGCATTGAAAGAAAACTGTGCAAAAGTAGAAAATTTCATAATGAATTGCAAAATATAATTTTCTACATCAGGAGTACCTCATTAAAATGGAAAACAACCATAGTTTGTATTTGGCTTTATTTTTATTAGTTTTCAGGTTTTGCTTTATTCATGGTAGATATCTGATCTTAACCCTACATTGTCTGGTTCTGGTGTGATTGATTGCCTCGTTTAATTTAGAACTGAAATTTGTAGGATTAGAAAATATTCTTACAGAACCAGTGAACACTAATAAATTATTTGTGATGTGATAAAGAAATCGATGAAGATGATGCCTCAGTACTTACAGCTATGAATATAAATTGACTAGATACATTGTTGAGAGGTGTTTATTTTAAAAATATAATATCTTTATTCTCAAGGGTTTTTTTCAGAGTTCTATGCATTGTAAAAAAAAATTAAAAATGTAAGACTAGAAAGGATTCTTCTTTCCTCTGAAACCTAAGGAAAGCATAGTAAGAGTAAAAAGAGATGTTTCACAGTATATGATGTCAGAATAATTCATGAGGATGTCTGTTGCTACTCAAACAATCCAAACCCATCTTTATAACAATTTACATTAAGACATTTGGCTTCTGATTACTAAAGCAGTTCTTAAAGCAACAATAATATTTTATTTCTCTTATGAAACTGCAAAATGAAGGAGGTGGTGCTTTTGGTGTACATTGCTATTCCATTTGAGAACAGCTCCTACATACAGTACAAAAATTGTCTCATGTGAAATGTTACATGTGTAGTGTTAAGTAACACAAGTTCTTGGCAGTTAAATAGATGAGAAGTGTTCTGCACGTTTGACTTCACACACTATAAATATTTCCATTTATCTTAGTAAGATTGCCATAACAAGGAGAGCAAAGTATGTGTTGAAGTTTCCACAGTGGTATGGCTCTACAACACTACTCCTAAGCCATACCCAAACACAAACAACAATAGTCAGATTCTACAACAGCAGCAAATTTACAAGCAAGGAAGAAAACATTCTGTCCACTCATTGGGACTATGCAAACTTTTTCTGGGTTTATATCTTTGTATTTAAGGAAATCCTGTAGTTATCTCTTCTTCCTGCCCAAAGCATTTTGACTACTCCAGACATTACTTGGGTATGGCTGAATCAGCACTTTACAATGCAGAGTTGGGGGAGGGAATAGATGGGAGAGAAAGTCAAAGAAGCAGCAGTTTCTTAAAGACTAACAGCAGCTTTGTTATTCCAAACTTGTTATTCCAAGCTCATTTCTCTTTTACTCAGTGTTATCAAGAAAGAGGAAAGCCATAGCCCTGTGGACTGGTGGGAGATGTTAGAAGATGTCTCCAAATGGCAGAACTTTAATCGATTATTCTCATGTGCTCTGGAGATGCAAGAGCTGCTGAACCTCCTCTCCCTCTTTTATTAGCTTGAGGATGAAGTTCCAGGGGAAATTTTGGTTCTGAGGCATGAAAAAGATCTATTCTGAATTCAGTCTACATTTCTCCACCTGCCTGGTGTTACTCTCTCCCTCAAGCCAAGCTTAACCAGGGTAACAGCTCTCTTTTTTAAATTTGTTATGTGGCTCCTTAAATAGTCAGAGTCTCTGTTTCTTCCTGATTTCTTTCTTGTGTGTAAACAAGGCAGTCTCTCCCAACTCAGATACCTACAGCCTAAAATACGTTCTTCACTCATTTATTTTCCTATACTTGAGTACCTCAATTTTCTCTCTGTAGAGAAGACGTTGCATGACCTCACACTTACAGGCTGTCCAGTTACTGGTGTTACTTGTATTCTACCCACGCCTTCCAGACACTTGGTGACACAGCATTTCCACAAGTTAGCACCAAGTTATGGCAAACTAGATGGTGATGCTGTATAATGGGATGTAATGAGAAGCTCTTTTGATTGTGACTTTAATAGCCTTTTTAACCCGTGTTGTGGAAGTTAATATACCATCTTCATTGAAGTATGCATTTAAATATTGATTCTGTTAAGATGTAGAATATATCAAAATGGTGGTGACTCTACACAGAGGGAGAGCTATAAATAGTTCATTCCTCTGTCTTAGTCTTCCATGGAAAAAGCAATTATTCCAAATAGAAAATACTGCAGAATGTATTTGCATGGCACAAAATGCTCCTTTGCATAGTTATTGCACACACAGTCAAAATAGAAAAATACAAGAAAGGATTAGCCTGTTTGAACATGTTACAGAAACAGGGGGATCTGAATACATAGAAGAAAGGCTGGAAGAACTAATAAGAAGGCAAATATATATCACACATCTGAGTGGTATAAAGTGAGAAGATGGATGTAACTTTCACAGTTCAATTATTATATCCTTGGTCTGCATGCTCAATGACAGTTACAGGGATTTTTTTCAAGGATTAAGGAGGAACTGTAGCCAACAAGTATTAAATAATTATTTGGAGAATAACCCTGTATTTACCTTTTGTCTTACTATACCAGCTAGGAGCACTGATTAAGTGCCAGCTAGAATAAATACATCTGGTATAGATCTCATCAATTTCAAGGTTTGCTGTGCAGGAAAAATGAGGAAAAGGACTGTGGATGGACAAATTAAACAAGGCTTTTTAAAGGATTTTTAATAATTGTGGTTTAGTTGTTTTTATTACTTTCATCCTCTTTCATGCACATTGGAAATGTGGATCTCATCTCATGACAATATCCAGTCATCCCGTAATGCCAATTCTCCCTTTTTTCCATGTCAGCACTTAAAAAAAAAAATTTAAAAAAAAGAAAAAAGCAGTTAAGTTATATACCATTTAAGGTGGCTTAAGGGAGGAAGGCAAGTCTTAGGTTTGAAACGCAAATTTGAGTAGCAAGACAGATGTTTCACAGCTTCTTGACACACGACATGAATTCACTTTCTGTTTTGTGTTAAATATCACATGATTCAAATCAGCTTTAGATCTCCTAATGCATCTTCATTTCCTCTAAAGGAAAAAAAAATCATCCTGGGTATGATTGTGGAAACATTTGGGAGGAAAATCTAGTAGTTTTGCACTATTGAGAAAGTATTGTGGAAAACAAGTTGCCATCATTAGGACCTCTTTCTAGACCATGAAAATTGAATCCTGACCCTTAATCACATATATTTGAGGATTTTGTTATTTCAAAGTAAAAAACAGATCTCGCATTGTAGTTTCATTTTCTACAGATTACAGGTGAACACTTAGCATTGTTGATCATGTCTGATAATCATGTCTGAAATGTGGAGTTTTTTCCTTCTCATAGAGACAGAATTTGGTAGGTATGGGCATTTATTTAACTGATCCAGTGGTTTTTAGCCCAAAGTTTTCATTAGTAAGTTAACATGTCACCTTTTTTAAGTGCCCAAATGGGAATTATGAAAGGACGCATGATTTTTCAGAACGTAGATTGTCTGCAGCTACCTTAACTCTGGATTCCCATGTCTCAAGTGGATGGGAAAAAAGCAAACTAAAAATCAACAGCCGAATGCTGAAACACATTTTGAAGACAGAGGTCTAGGAGATCAGAAAAACAATCAGTCTTTGAATTCGTCTGGAAAAAATGCTAGAATGTAAATAGCTTTGTTCATCACGCTCGTATTTGCTTAGTTTCAGTGCTTATTGACAAAAGAGGAAAAACATGTCGAGAACTTATTTAGTACTTTACAGCTTTTTTTCTCAGCCTATCAGATCTATTTCTTTCTTTTTTTTCTGTGTGTTGGGGTTTTTCTGGTTGTTGGTTGTTTTTTTTTTTTCCCCTCAGACATTTAATTGATTATAAAAGACAAAAAGGGAAAAGCACTGTTTAGAACTTTAGTCATTTTGGTGGTAGGACATTATATCAACCGGAAGTGTAGAACCCTAAGAAGCTTAAAGAAATCAAATAATCTGTCCTATTTCTCTGTGGAAAATAGAGTGTGTATCTAACTTTGAACCTCAGCAACACTTAAGTTCTTAACTGCTCTTAGAGAATGCTTTCCCATTGTCAATCTAGATATTATGTGTTATAATTAATCCATTTTCTTTTTTTTTCTAACTTACAATGCACATGAAGACTATTTGATCATAATCTGCCCATAATGATTACTTCTAAAAGCAATTTCATATATCCTTTGTCACTGTTCCTGTTTCTAAACAATTTTTCTCAAAATACATTCATAGGTCATGTTTTCTAAAACCTTTAATTTTAAACACCCTTTTAGGGGGTATCTCAAATTTTCTCAAAACATGGGAAGACTGGATACATCATTCTGGTTTTGGCTCATCAATGTCAAATAAGAAATGTATTAACATATGGCTTTTGAAATCACTTGTTTGTGTATCTCAGAGAAAAATCTGTCTTTCTTGCAAAATCATATTCCCATGACTCTTTTAGTATGATGCAGTGGTATCCTACAGCTTCTTCTGCTCATTCTCTGGTTTTGATTTGCACATTCAATTATGACCATTTCTAAAAATCACAATCACTTGCTACATATCCTTATCGAGCTTTATCTTGCTGGTTAGTCTCTCTGTGCTGAGAAGATCATTTTGTATTCAGCACTTAACCACCAAATGTTTATAACCATTCTGCTTGCTGCAGTCCACAGTTTTCATAACCATTCTCTATGTTACATCTTCCACAACACAGACAGAAATACTACCTCGACCTTGAAAAATATACTCCAGTAGGTCCTTGTTTGATACAGCCATTAATCTGGCAATGAATTATCACTAAATATTCTCTAGATATATTTATGTATACCCTTTTAACAGTAATTTAATTAACATTATGCTTCTTTTTTATTCCATGACGATGCAAAGCAGGTTGGTAACAAACTTTTAAAAAACAACGTATACTACTTCTCTGCCTTATGCAACATGCTATAACTGTAGAATAAAATAGGATTTGCCCAACAATTTGATCCTGGCAGACCTATGTTTCTTAGTGCTGTAATTTTGAGGGCTTCTTTTGAATTAAGAAGCAAAACCAAAACAGAGTAATCTCCCTTTTCCTGAATCTCTGTTTAAAAAAAAGAAAGACTATAGTACCTTTAAGCCCATTCTGCAGTGTGTGTATATATTACCTAATGACCAGATGTAGAGGAGAACTCTCAGCAATGACTAAATGTCCATGACATCATCAGAATCATTTGCTGTAACTTTATCACATATTTTATTCCGCTAAACCATATTACAGTGCAATACATTACATTAGTTTGAATAACCTTTTAGATATTTGCAGCTACATGATCATTTACGGTCTGGATTTTGCTGATGACTCATCTCCAGCAGAATCAAAGTAGTACAGTGCTATCTATGCATAACATTTCTGATGAAAAAAACCTGAGTTGTATAAGCATAAGAAACAAAACCGCCAGCATTTAAAGACAAGAATACTAGGCTAGCACCAGTGAAAGACCATTAAGTCATCTGCAAGTGAGTAATTTTGACATTAAAAAGAGCCAAAAAGTAGTTATTTATATTTTTTTAGCCTGATCTTTCAAAATAAAATCTTGATGATCAGTGTAAGTAAGAAAAGGGAAGTGCTTTTTGGAAGTGACATTTGATCCTCATAGCTAGAAATTGCAAGGAGTAATCAGCAAAGTCTAATTCTACTGCTTTTGAATATTGAGACACTTCCTTATAAATGAATTGTAACATGTGTAGCGTATAAAAATAAAAGAAATGTGGGAAGAACTGAGTGAAGTAATGTGACAAGCATGAAGGGGTACATATGAAAAAGGAAGTAACTGCCTTTAACATAACGCTAAGAAAAAAAGCATTTTTAATATCTCTTCTCAAGAATGTATAGATATTGGTCCACTCCCCACCACTGAGCGATTATAGTAGGTGTGTGTTAAAAAAGATTAGCTTTATTTGGAGGAGGAGGAAAATATATTCACACACCTTCTATACTCCTACCCCTATACTGTGTGTACCTCTACTGAATCATAATTATTATCTGAATTCTTATTATCTTAACTGAATAAAACAAAAATTCAAGTTGATACTTAAAATTATGTGGAAAGCATTTAAAGAATTGCTTTACAAGGTAAAAAAAAAAAATCTATCCACTATGCATGTGATCTGATTATCTGAAAATAATCTAATTACATATTATACAAACACTCTGGACTTTACAAGGACTTTTTCAATAAAATAATAGTAGCAACAGCCATTATTTTACTCCACTATGCTGCCAGCAGGAAATATGCTGGCATACTGAAAAAGCTATCTTTGTGTAATATGTGCTTTTCCCTCAACAAATGAAAACAAATACAGGCTTTTGAAAAAGCAAAAACCATCTTTTAAGTCAATATTTCTATAGCTTTAATACCATGAGAGGATATACTAATTACAGTAAGTTTATAACCATACATCTCTTTCCTGGAGAAACTCACTGTTATGGTGGAAGTCTTAAAAGGACTTGTTATTTTTGGATAACAAACAGCATTTAAAATACTGACTATATTTTTGCCTTTAATTCTCTCTTTTACACAAGATTATTTCTCCTCACATCTACACAGTGCTTCACTGGCAGGGATACCAATTACTTCAGGCTCTGGTTACATATTCCCCACAAATGAGAGGGGGCAAGGGCAAATCATTATAGTTGAGTTCTCTGATTTGTGACTTTCGTTAAACTACCTACCTACTTGTGAACTACTGAAATGCATCTTAAAAACCAAGTATTTTTCTGCTTTTGGAATAGCCACTTGGCACTGATTTGCATGGTTAAAGCCGCAGAGTCCAACTGAACAAGTTTGACCTTATCCACATCTGCCTTCTGCTTTCTCACCTTGTGGTTTTACACTCTGCCACACCATTAGAAAGGCCTTCAAATTTCAGGAACAAGTGAAGAGGTGTTTCCAACAAAGTGCATCTGTGAAAGACACTTCCCTTCCCACCCCACCTGATTCTACCCTTCCTCTTGATTCTGAAAAAGCTTACTGTCTCGTGAAAGAAATGAGTCATCTTCTGGGTCCTTATCGTTTCTTCCTTGCTAGCTCCCAGTCAGATATGTTGAAGTGACAGGCTAAGGCCAAATATATGTGGTTAGATTATCAGGAGGATGGAACTGGTCTCACCTCTCTGCCTTCCATTTAACAAGTCTGAGTGGTAAGTCTTTATGTTTCTGTTCAGGTTTCAAGTTCGTCTTGGCATAAGTACCGAGCAACTCATCTTTTGTTAACAAATAAAGTTAACCTTGTCTTAAATTATTACCTAAAGAAGATGGAAAGTTAGCCTTAATGGCCAAAATTAGATAACATAATGGCTTACAAGCCCATACAGTTAGTTACTCTGGGTCTTCAGGAATCAATCACAAGAAGTTAAGTGAATGTAGCCAACCCTTCTTTACAAAATAATGCTCTGTGACCTTAGGTTATACGCTCCATCTACATTCAATTTAATTGCATTTTCCACAGAGCTTTCTTCAAAAAAACCCAGATCAAAGGTAAGCTGAACACAGTCTAAACTAAGTATTTCTGCTGGAAAAAGGTGGTGCTAAACTATTCTAATCTGATGACATTAGTCAATCAAAAAACACAGTTTGAAACAGGATTTTCTGCTCCTAAAAATTATCTTAGTGTGTACTGTGACTGATGTTTTGTCAAGTAAATAATTCCAAAGGTCATTATAGTTCCTTTTCACATCAGCAATTAATTTTTGTTTATCTGTGCTCACAAACACAGGCTTCTGTTACAGAATTGAGCTTGTATGTTTTAATGTGAGCTTCACTATTGTTTATTAAAAATCATAGTGCAGTTCCTTCTTCTGCAGAGGAAATGAGGAATGGAAAATAAGCTACTGCAGTTTCAAAGTGGAAGTGTTTTGTCCTTTGTAAAGAACTTGACAGCCAAATGGGCACTTTGCTCTGGGGCTGAAGGACATGTCACAACAGTGAAACAGATGAGGAACCCCCACCCCAGTTCAGGTACTGCTGAAACAGTGGTTTGGGATGGGGGTGTTGTTTTTATTAAAGCAGCATCAAGTAAGGGAAACCTATCTCTCTCTGCCGAAAACATCCTAATGATGGTTTACTTGACTGGATTATCAGCAACATGCTGTCTGTGCCACCTGAATTTCAATTTCTTAATTTACAGCACAGATAAATTAGAATAGAGCTGGATCTCTGCTGCTCTCTACACTGGGCTGGTCTTATCAAGCGTGAAGTTTGGCGCATTGCAAACCTATTCAAGTCATTATCTGCTGAGGACCTCTTGAGCCATCTCCATCTCTGCAATGTGCTGATAAGACAGCTGTTTCTGTAGCTGCAGTGTCTCTTTGGGCCTTGGTCTTCTTTCAGTGCAAACTACAGCTTTGTCACTGTGCCCTGATGCTGTCACTTTCTCTGTTGTGCAAGCATTTGATCCAAGCACAAAAGAAGCTGATGGCAGCGATTGACTGGCAGGTGACACAGTCTTATTATTTTAAAATTAAACGTGCATTACACACTACTGGAGATATAAATTCCCAATAAAATAAGCTACCTACACTGTGGTGCAGCAGAAAATCTGCCTTTGCCTGGTCATAGTAGGAAACAAGCAAAGATACAATAATTTGAATAAATAGACAGCTTTTCTCAGGTATTATATTTATCTGGATTAAGGTTCGACGTTTGTCTGTAGAAAATCTGAGCAGTTGTAGCTACCCTGTATGGAATTGAGTTTTAAGATACCTTTCTAGTTTCAATTGAAAAAAGTAAAACAACTCCCTTTCATCTCCCCATCCAAATGCTAAGCTTTTTTGGGAAAATAGTTTTTATTAATAGTGAGACATTGCTGCCTAATAAAGTAGAGAGGAATACAGCCACCTCGGTTGCAGTGTTCATACTCTTGCAGTTTTGTACAATACGCATATCTTATGAGCGCAGAGAGGCTCAGAGAAGAAGGAGATAAAACAATCACACACCCATACTGAAGTGCAGAGTCCATGCAGGTATATTTTGTAGTAGGAAGTGTCTATCTGATGACTTGATCTGAAGCCTTCATGCCTATTACCGTTTATTTGTCTAAGTAACGGGAACACACATAAGCTTGCACTGTAAAAATGACGCGTGGAGCTCCCCGGGGCGCAGTAACACGTACACACACACACTCACACACACACACAGGTCCCCGTGTGAGCGTACCGTTTCGCACATGAACACCCCGGGGCAGGAACCATTCGTCCGAAGTGCCTTCGAGAGAGCCAAGCCCACAGCGACACCCCACAACTTACCGGGTCCTCTTCTTGGGGCGGAGGGAGGAGGGCAGGTTCCCGTTTGTCGCCGTGCTCTCGGTGGCTGCAGCGCCAGCAGCGAGCCAGCCACATGCTGGCCCAGGGAGCGAGCCCTCGCCGCCGCAGCAGCAGCGCCGCCGCCGCAGGGAGCCGCGGGCCGGGTCGGGCCGGGCCGGGCCGGGCCGGGCCGGGCCGGGCCGCGCCGTCGGGGCGCGCCGCTGTCCGTGGTGCTGAGGCGGCGGCGGGGTTCCGGCGGTTCGCTGCGGGCCACCCACCCGCTCCAGCGAGGAGCCGCGGCGTGCGGCGGAGCGGTGCTCGGCTGGCCCGACTTCTTTTTCCTTTTTTTTTTTTTTTCCCTTCACCGTTACGGTAGCTGTTGAACCTCTTTCCGCCAGCGCGTTGCAATTGCTGCTTTCGCTGCAGTTCTCTGACCTCCCGGTCCCGGTCGGAGGGGTCAGCATGCCTAAACAAGCAGTCCCCTTCCCTCCTCCTATAGCTTTCCGCTGTCCAACGACTATTTAATAAGCCGTACACGTTTTAGCTTAGGGCGATGTCCAGACAGCCAGCTACCGTTAAAGACTTCTGTCCAGACATATTCGCAGGAAAAAAAAAAAAAAAAAAAAAAAAAAAAAGTGGTTTTCCTGGGAAATGGGAGAAATTACCTTTCCTTCTTCTGCCATTGCCAACACCAAGGGCCTCTGAAAACGCTCCAGAGACAAGAAGGGCCAATGACAAGACGTTCACTTTAACAGCTATTTTCTGCCTAATTTAACTTCAGCACCGTGTATCGACAAACGTGACAGACATGGGTGCATTACTGGTAGAGGTATAAAAGACTCGAAAGAAAATGCATAAAGTTTGGCTTTTGTCCCTAAAAGCTGGTCACTAAGTACAGCTGCAGGTGGGGGGGGGGGGGGGGGGGGGGGGGGGATATATATTAAATTGGAATCCTGATTATCAAGACCTGAGAGGGAAGCTGCTGAGAACAAAGTCTTTTAATTTACTGAAAGTTCAGAAAGACACAGGTCTGTTCGCTAGTATCATATATTTTGGCTTCCTCTTTAAGCCAAGTTTCTTTAGTTCTAAGAACAGCTGCGTCTTCATATGATTTTTATTTTTGGGGGAGGGCGGGGTGTCAATGCACTGGACTGATTAGGAATTTCAGAGAGCTTATTTATTTTCTTCCTTTCTTTTTCTTTTTCTCCTCTCATGGCTGACGTTCTGCTAAGAAACACCATCGTTTGCTTAAACACATTCAGCAGGAACTGGACGAGGTGAGAAAGTAACCAGCAACTAAGTCTAGTAATTCCAAAGACGGCAACACGGCGCACAGGTCTTACGGATGTTTTGTACTCAGTCTCTGCTCTAACCCATGCTTCAAAACTCAGCCTAGAACAAATAATATTTTTTTTTCCCCGAAAGATGTACACAAAACTTGTTGGTGTACACACCCATAGCATAAAGAAAATGGGCAATTTCATTGTTAATTATGGTATTATTAGGAGATTTTCAAAACCAGTTTTGCCGTATCAAAGGGTAACAGTCGCCGTAATTACACAAGAGTGAGCATCAGACATAAGCTGAACAGCAGTGTAAACCTAGAGGACCTTCTCAAATACCAACAAACACTGCTGAGAACACGATTTACACGCGCAATTCCACAGACTGCGTGTGAATAAATATCACTTCATGCAGGACCTTGTAAAAACAGCTTTAGGGAGCAGCCACTCAACTCTTTATTCAGTTCTTAGAGCCACTAGCTTGGCACTTGTTGCACCAAGAGAGTTACTCCCTTTTTCAGAGTGCTACTGATTCAAAACTTTGATGATAGATTGTAAATAATCAGCTAAAGACTGTGTGTTCTAGAAAAACATCAGACACATCTGACACATAACTAATTATATAAAAAGTGAAATCAGGCCCTGTGTAACAGTCAGGTATTGTCACAGTGGCCGAACAGGGAGATTATAAGAAACAGATGATACATAAACAAGCACGTTTTCTCTTTCATTGTATTAATAATTTATAAACACTCAAGGATACTCTCAAGAAACACTACTTTTTGTCTCTGTTTGAAATCACATACTTTATTTTTGCACCTTGCTACATGTGAATACCAGAACATTCCAAATAAGCATTTCCTTTCTGCAGGGTGTAAGTGTTTTGCTATTGAAAATACATTGTAGACACTTGTGTGTTCTGTGTCAGAAAAGACACAAATGAAAGGCCGTGTCTCAGAAGCACTTTGGGATCTGGAAAGAAATTACAATCAAGTGCAATGAAGGTCAAGCAGTAGAAGGAATAAAAGGGACGTTTCTGAATACCATGTAGAAATTTTTTTTTCCATACAACACAACCTTTTTCTCTGCAAGCATTTCTTATTTGTGGAAGACATCGGAATCGATCACATAATGAGTAAAAGCTCTTTTTCCTTTTCCCTTCCTCCCTCTCTTCTCTTTCTTTTCTTTCCTTCCTTCCCTCCCTCTTTCCTTCCCTCCCTTTTTCCCTCCTTCCCTTTCCTTCCCCTTCTCCCTCCGTCCATCCCTCCCTCCTCTCTTTCCCTTCCTTCTTTCCACCCAGAACGTTTGTTACAAGAAATATCATTCATTAATACGGCCGCCCTCAGAAAGGCAAGCCGCAAGAGCAGTCCCTCGACAGAGATACAAACTCTGCATGCGCGGTGCCAACACACGTATGGCCTGAACTGCGTGGAGCGGAAAAGAAAAAGACAAAAAAGAATAACAATAATAATACAAAAGAAAGCTGCTTTCCGGCAGCTCTTCACGCGGAGGAGTGGCCCGCCGAACGCCGGCGGCCCCGGGCCGTGCCGCGATGCGCCGTGCCGCGATGCACCGCCCCGCTCCCACGTCGCTGCCCGAGAAGACTCGAGCTGCCACTTCCCCACGCAGCTGTCCGCGCTGCCGGGGCGGTGGCCGCCCCGAGGGAGGGGGAAGGGGAAGGAGGCGCGGAGCCGCCGCACTGTACCGAGGAGACACGCGTGGCCGTGGGCCGGGCCCGCCCGCGCCCGTGAGGGCGGCCCCGCGCGCCGCAACGCAGCCTGAAACGAGACGCCATGGGATCTGCCAGAGTGGCGGCGCGCGACTCCAATGGGCGACCGTCGCCTCGCCGGGGGCGGGGCAAGTGCGCGGCGGCCGGGCCAATGGGGACTCACGACGGCGGCGGCGCCAGCAGCTTGCGTTGCGCCGCGGTACGGAGATTCTGCCGCGCGTGGCGCCGGGGTAGGCGCGGGGCGGCCGCCAGGCGGGGGAGGGGGGGTGGCGCAGCCGCCCGCGGACACACGCCCCCCTCGCGCACCCCCACAGCCGCGCCGCCGGGCGCGGCACGCAGACGCACGCACCCCAGCGCGGCGCGGCGCGGCGGCAGGCAGGGAGCCGGGCGGCGGTGCTGCTATAAATCTGCGGAGCGGTCCGCCTCCCTGCAAGGCACGGCGCGGCACCGCACCGCACGGCACGGCACCGCACGGCACCGCACGGCGTCCTCCCCCCGCGGCCCCGCGCGCTCTCCGCGATGCAGCAGCTGGCTCCGGCGGCGAGCCGCTAGGAAGGGACCGGCAGGCAGGCAGGCAGGCAGGGAGAGAGAGAGAGAGCGAGAGCGAGCCCGTCTTTAAAATCGCCCTTCCATCCCTCCTTTCTTTGTTCCGTTATTTCTCCCTCCCTCCCCTCTTTTTGTTCCACTGGGTTGCAAAAGGAGGGTAGTCCTGTCACTCTCTCTTTTTGAGTTCTCCGTGTGTTATTTTTTAATCTTCCTTTTTTTTTTTTCTCTTTGATTTTTTTTTTCCCCAGTGTTGGACTGTGGGGGGAGGGGGGGAGAGAATTTTTTTTGTTTTGGTTTGATTTTTTGGGTTTTTTTTTTCTTCCTTTTAGAACTGTCCCCAATTTAGCTCTTGTGTGTTGTCTTGAGAGAACTATCCATCTGCCTCTTACTCCTCTTTATTGGGAGAACTGCACCGTTACTTTTTTTTTTAAGCCGAGGAGAGGAAGGTAAGTTGTGGCTTGATCCCTTCCGTGATTGTACGTGCGCGACAGGGTCCACGCGAGCGCCTGAGCTGCATGCCATGTAGAATTACGTTGGTTACCGGTGTTTGCTCCGCACTAACACCGCCCGTGCCGACGGCGCTCAGTGAGGCGGTTGGTGCATCTCGCAGCGTGCCTGCGCAGCCGAGTTGCTGGAAGTGTTTGCAGCGTGGGGAGGGCAGCCGCTGGAGCCCGGGGACCACGCCGCGCTCACGCGGGAAGGCGTGCGCATCCCTACCCGTCCTGCGAAGTTCCCAGCACCGCCGCGCCCGCCCGGCTCCGGATCCTTCACCGTGCGGGGAGCATCCGAAGGGACGGAGCCGCACCGCGCGGGTGAAAAGCAGCCGTATCGCTTTGAGGAGATAAAACTGCATTTGCAGATTAGCCAGGATAAGAACACCCGCGCCTAATTGCATTAGTCGCGCGGCGTTTCGCGGCTTCCTGCGGGGCTGGGAGGCGGTTGCGTGTCACGGCGCACAAAGATGCGGCCGGCCGGAGCAAGAGCGCGGAGCGCGTATTGTCAGCGGGTTAGGAGAGTGGGCGGCGGGGTGAGGAGAGTCGGGGAGCTCTCCCTGGGAGAAGTTGATTGCCGTCGCGGGGGGGGCGGGGATGTCCGTGTGTGTGTGGGATGGTGTCTTTTCGTGGACATGATTAACTCGCTGCGGGAGGGGGCGCGTCCCTTTGTTCGGGGCGTTGGTGCGCTGCGCGGTGCTGCGCGGCGATGCAAGGGCGGGGTAGGCGGGGCGGTGTGCGCCGATCTCTGTCCGTGGTCCTACCGTGACGGCGGGGGACGCGAGGGAGCGGTCCTCGGTGTGCTCGGGGCGGGGGGAAGTTTGCATCCGGCAGCCGCAGCGGCGATCCAGGCGAGTCTCCGGGCAAAGGGACGGACGGGCCGTCCCGTCCTCGGCCGCGTCTCCCGTCCTCTCGCCCCCCATCCCCACGGCGGTGGGAGGATCCGGGCAGGAGGAGGAGGAGAAGGCGATGGTAAACGCTGGCGCTGCAGAGTGTGCTCCCGGCGAGGACCGGCCCCGAGCACTGCCATTGTTGTTTAATTTATGCCCAGCACGTTGCTCCGTACCCACCTATTTCACACGTGAAAATAACGTGAGAGCTGTACAAGCAGGGAAAATTGGTAGTTGAACGTGTTCCGTCAACTCGTTTCCAAGGACCGGTGGTGATGTTGGCGTTGAGACAGTTTGTTTTGACCAGTCCTTGCGCGTCGCAGCGCAGTGAGAGTGGAGGGCACACCAAGCCGTGCGGCCCCCCGGGGACGGGACCCCCGCGGGCACTCGCTGGGGCGCTCCCCGCGGGACGAGCAGCGGCGGGCCCGAAGGAGCGGAGCCTGGGAGGGCTGTGGCGGCGCTCGGCAGCCTCGATTTCCCGAGGACGGAGGGGGTCTCCGCGCCGTCGGACGCCGCCGGCAAACGAGGCGGTGCTATCGCGGCGGCCACCTCCGAGCCAACACGGCTGCCCGGAGGGCTCCGTGGAGCGCTCGTTTCCCCAGCGCCCCGTCGGCTCGAGGCTTCGTACGCCCCGCCGGGCCGCTTTCGGAGAGGTGGCAGCGCAGGACGTCCGGGGCTTGGCGTTTTGCAGTGAAAGGCGGCAAGCCGGGCAACGCCAGGGAGGCGTGGGGGGTCCTGGCCCTGACCGCACCGGGAACCTGACACCTAAATACCGACGGGAACGGGAAGGGCAAGCTCCCGCCCCATTCCGCTCAGCGAAGACCGCTACCGCGCTCTCCCCGCGCTCGCCTCCCCGCCGCCCGCAGGTGCTCGGCGGCCGCGGGGCGGGGCGGGGCGGGGCCCGGCCGGCCTTGCCGCGGCGGCGGGGAGAGGTGTGGACACTGCGGGGTTCCCGCCGGGCCCAGGGGCGCGGCCCCGCGGGCGCGGGGCTCCTTGAGTGGTCGCCGGCGGCGTCACTCAGACGGCGGCCGCGGGGGCGGGCGGTGGGGACCTTTATCAGCCCGCCAGCGCATTGCTCCCCTGTCCTTGCGGCAGGGCGTCTCCGGCTTGTTGGGGCAGCTGTGGAACCGGCGCTACCCACCAGAAGCAACGGGTGAGGCGGCTGTAGGGAGCCGCCAGCCCTCTCGGGGCGGCGGGACCTCCCCTATTCCCGCTCCGCTCCTTTTCCTTCCTCGGGTGGCGGCAGCAGCAGCCGTGGTCACGCTTCGCGGGACCTGCCGCCGGGGCAGCGCCGGACCCGGGTTGCTGAAAAGAGGGCGGGTCGAGGGGTTGGGAAGGGTGCGGGGGCTTGCGGGGAGCCGTCGGTGCGGTCCCGGCAAAGGGGCGGCGGGAGGCCGGGCCTGCCGGCGGGGTGCGCGTGAAGCACAGGCAGATCCGGAGTGCGGCGGGAGGAGGGGCGGCCTGGGCGGGGGGAGGCCGAGTGAGCGGCCGCCGGTGCCTGAGCAGGGTCCGCCTGGAAGAGGGATGGAAACGCGGCGTATGCGGAGACCTTCACCCGCTCCCGTTGTTGTAGGTGACGGGTAGCTTTCCGCCGCTGTCGGCTTGTTGGCACTCGCGGTTGCAAACTCCAGGGCATCTGCGGCGTTACCCCAAGAGGGGGATTCCTGTTGCTGATAGTGTTCTTTTATCCGAACGGCTCTTCTGTCTTCCCCCTTTATCGTGCGAGACGGGCTTTATCACTTTTTGTTTTACCCTTTAGGATTTTCTGAACGTCTCCCCGCGCCCTCCCCCCGCGGCGTTTCCCATGTGATGCTAATTGGGCGAGTTCAGCACCTGTTCTCCCGACAAAACATAGTTCAGTAAGCCCTTTGTTTTGTCTGCAGGATGCCTCTGAATGACTTTCTCCTTCACCTGCTTGCTTAGCGTGGCCCTTCCGCTCGCGCGTAGCTCGCACTCTTGCACCTCTTCTTTCCCTCTTGTTTGTGTCCACCGCGGCGCGTCGGCCGCCTTCTGCCCGCGCCCCCCGTCTGGCGGAGGGTTTGCCTCCTCCTGAGCCCCGGGGCAGCGGTTGGGCGCGGGCAGAACCGCGCGGGGGCTGTCGCTTGCTGCACAGAGGCTGCAAAGGGGGTTGCTGCAGCCGCCGCAGGGGTGTGGCGGCCGCCCGCCGCTCCCGGCGCACCTGTGCGGCTGTGGGGGGGGGGCAGAGCTGGGTGCGGACGTGCCGGCGGGGCTCCGCGGCCGGTGGCAGCGCTCGCTCCGATGGAGGAAGGGGTGGCAGCCCCGGGGAGGAGGAGGAGGAGGTGCGGAGGGTCCCGCCGTGCGAAGCGGCCTTGCCGCGGCTGGGTCTCTCCGCGCTGGAGAAGGGAGCCCGGGGGTGGGGGGCTGGGCTAAGTGCACGGCTCCTCTGTCACCTGTTGCTGCTTTATTTCGGGGGTTGCTTCATGCCGAAGGTGCAGGGCCTCCCGCCGAGCTGGCGCGGCTGCCCTGGGTCTGCTGAGGGGTCTCCCCGTCGGCGCTTCTTTTTGAAGGGGTCTGTACTTGGGTTGTCTGTGGTTCCCGCCTTTAAGTTTTGTCTTAGGCTGGGAAGATGCTTGCGTTGTGTGCGCGGGGAGCGGGGGAGGTGGCTTTGTTTCTTCTGCACGGTGCGGACGGTGAGATAGCCGCTAGTCCGAGCAGCGAGACAGCACGGTGCCCCTGCTGCCTTTATAATTTCCTACGTGCATCCATTTAATAGCGGTGTAATTTGTTAGAAGAGTAAAACTGATCTTTCCTTAAAAAAAAAAAAAGCCCAACCCCCCCCCCGTCAATAAAAAATACCCTCAAAACAAACAAGAAAACCCGACGCCCCTAAACGTCAAAACAGTACCCAACAAAAACTACATAATGTAGCTGTATTGTAGTTGATGTAATTGAAGTCTGTAAGACTAAAATGTGTTGCTGTTTTTACGGAATTTTGAAGACAACTTTGGTAATATAGCTTAGTAGCTGCATAGGACTTCAGAGTCTGGTTTTCTTACATGTCATGTTTGATATCAAAGTAGCCATGTCTGAATTGTGTATTTCACAGTGTGTGTGTATTTTCTTGACAGGTAGGAGGTTCCTTGCTTTTTGTACTAAAAAAAAACCTCTGCGCCGTTTGACTTTATTAGTTATCTCTCCCTTGATGGGCAATTTTAAATTACACTGAGGGAGTCCAGAAAATATTCCAGTGGGAACCTGTTCTGTTGAGAAAACAGACACCAGGGTATCAGTGAGAACTTCAGTTTTGCATTTTGCTTTTTCATCCCATGGATTCTGAATCCTGAAACTACGTTCAATTTTCTTCCGTCTTTTCCCTGGCCTTTTGAAATTGTATTTGGGGCGATGGTTTTAAGAGTGAACTTTGAATCTGTTTTATAGCTATTATGTATAAACAATTTTGTTTGCAAATACAGAATTGGTAATTCTGCATACTGTTTAAAATGGGCTATTACTTAATCAGAGAAATGTAGGTGTCTGAAGTTTTTGCTGTGATACATGGAGAGTATTTGCAACTCTAGACACGTACAAATGACCTTGAAGCTGCTAAGGAATTTTATCATGCATTAAAATCTGACAAAGCACATCTTTAATGCCACTTTCAAATGTCTTATGGCTGTACCTTAACTACTTAGCAATACCTGTCTTAATTTTATATGTTTTTATTCTGGTGGAGTGCTTGATCCTTTCTGTATGCAGTAGAGATTTTTAATTGCTGTAGTCTTTGCGACGGATACTACTTCAATATGTTCATATTTGCATAAATCTCTTTCTATTATTGGCTTAATTATACTAGAATAATATTTCTGCATGTAAATTTATTGCGACTTTCCCATACTAATGTAATAACATCAGTTTTCAGTCTTCTCCCTGGACTCTTTTTAAATGCTGTTTTTCAGTGAGAGAAGATCATTTTATTAGTGTGTTTTTTGTTGTAATTGATTGATTTATTGCCTCTTCAAAAATTATGAATTACCACACTTCAGACTGAGCTGGGTGATCCAGGTATAGTGAGCTGAAGTTGTTATAAGCAGCTACTAGGTCTGGAGTATCTGCTTTAAAAAAAAAAAAAAGACAAAGAGGCTTTCAGAATATTTCCCAGGTTTTCTGGATGGCAGTATTCAAACTACAGTGAAGCCTCAGGCTGAATTCTCATTAAAGCCTCTGTAATGCTAAACTAGATTTTTAGGGGGGATAAAGCTAAATTTTTCTTCATTTGGGGACTGAGTAGGAAATAGATGTGATCTAGTATTCTAAAAGCCCAAAGAATACTTCAGCTTTCCTGTGCTTCTCAAAATGAGTCAACGCTATTGCAGAGGTGGACTTTGCAGGTAAAAATAGTACAAGGATGCAAGCACAAGCTCCTTCTTAGTAACAGTAATGTTGAAATGCTGCTTTTATAGGTAAACCTCTTGCTGTCTTACGGTAATGGCTTTTGATTGTATTTGTTGCCACTGATGTTCTTCATAGCAATAAACCCAATTGTCAGCTAATGGATAAACACAATTTGTGATGAATATACCTTTAAATCTTGCTTTAAAGCCATCTTTGCTTTTGTTGTAATGATTTTCTAATAGATGCTAGTATCTACAGAGGGCAGTGAATGTTACCAGCTGTTGCTGAGACTTTGAAAGTGAGAGAATATTGCCTTTGTGCACAGGGCTTTCTTTTCCTGATGCTCCCCAAATCAGTTGAAAAATCACAGTACTATCCAGCAGGATTAGCTGATGGTGCTTTGGGTTTTGACATCTGTAGTTTCAAATCTGAAGGAAGCCACTACATGTTTTTTTGATCTGTTGCCTGTGTAAATCTACCTAACTTGACTTAATCAGAAGGATTAGTTCTGGAGAAGCTGGTATAACAGAATTAGGATTCATAGCTTTTAGCTATTACAACCAGTGGGCCAGATCAAGATGTTTTGTTGCCTAATCCTTGCTGAAATTCTTTAAAAAGTCATCCTGAGCTTCTGGTGGCAACATAGAAGCAGGCTCCTTGACTGATTCCTGCTGAAGCTTGGAGAAACTGCCAGTATCAGGAGAGTTGCATTTGCCCAGTAGGCATTGCTGTTGATTTGTAGGGACTCCTAGCATCTTGTATTTTGCCACTGAGCAACTAAACCCATGCTAAATCTGACAGAAACTGTGGTTCAACAACAGCTAGTTGTGGTCTTCCATGTATTTGGAAGTGCTTGCTGTTTAACATAGACTGTTTGGCATTCAGCTCTGTTGAAAATACACCTTGGAAAGATGACCTCAGTGAAATGCTTGACTTTAGCTGGTTTTGAGAGTGCAGTTTTTCCAGCTTTAAAACTAAGTGAAATAGTTACAAACAGCTTATGGCAGAAATCTTAAGAAAAGCGTGCTTTCTCAAACTTATTTAAAAATTCTAAACCCACATCAAGTTTTGGAAATAGCTTACAGTCTAAATCTGACTTCACTGGCAAAGTATCTGGAGTCTTAGGAGCAGTAGTTATATGACAAACATTGTAATAGGAAGGTCTTACTTGCATACATTTGAAAAATGCAAATTGGGAACAAGCTGAAGCTTTCCAGATGGAGCTTAATGTAGTGTCACACTGTTTTCTATTCTGTTTGAGCCACTGTTCCTGGTGATACTCCAGTACTTAAGCAACAGGGGTTTTCATTTGTTTTGATAGACATAGTAAGCATGGACATAGAAATACAGGGTGAGTGTTAGGTGTTTAAATGTCTTCCCTATTGTGAGAGCAGCAGCCTAGGATCAGAATAAGAGTCATTCTAGGCGGTCTTAAGCTTCACTTCATAAAACATTTGATACTGATTCTCCATTCCCTTGTATGGTCCTGACATTACTAGTGACTCAAATGGTGCTGCTGCTGATCAGGAGCTGCACAACAGATGTTTAGACTAGGTGAGGCTGTAAGGTGTTGCAAGAATGAGTATCTTGGTTTGCTGTGTTTAGCAAAAAACAGGTGTATCTCAGTAAACCTGCAATGTTTGACCAAATGACTCAGAAGCTAGAGAATACTGAAGTACTGAGGGTGCTGTAGGGTGGTCTTAAGGACTTCAGACTCTTTTGCTGGTCTTCAGCTGACCGTGGAGTAGATTCAGAAAACATCATATGCTGGACAATTACTGAATTGCTAGAATGTAATGTAAAGTGTGCAGGTGCGGTTTCTTGAATACTTAATACCCGAGTACTGGTAAAATAGGGAAAACTTAAACATTCAAATGCTTTGTAAAACAATCTACATAGAGGTAGGAAAGGCTGTTCAAGGTGTCCTGGAGTATTGACTGTGATGTATTGAGCAGTCTTACTGTAGGTCTGTGCTGGCTGCATTTGCTTGCAGAGTCCTCAGGGTGAGTTTGGTTAACCAAGTACCTACTCAGATTTGGCTGAATAACCTTTATGTGTTTTTGTGGAGTGAAACTGCTGTTGCATGATTGCTGGAGTACTGATGTTCTTCTATAATTTAAATCTTAATGACAGAAATTAAATTAGTACTATTTGCTTTACAGAGTGGATGAACAGAGTTAATTTCTGGGAAATTCAGATAAATATTTGCAGACAAATGCCTTAGTCACTTTAACTGACAAGGTTTGAGAGAAGGAGATTCAGCTATGGAAAGGGAAAAGTAATGTAAATTCAACTTCTCTACCAGTAGCGTCCCTGCTGATATTTTTTTACAATACTATTTTATATTTTTTCAGTAGTAGAGTTGTGGTCAGAAGGGGTACTTAGCAGTCAGCTTCCCTGTGGCTTTTCACACTGATGTGTATTTTTGAGAGTCTTGAATCTAAAGTTGTGTCTCTCTGTATACTGAGATTAGGACAGTCAACCTTTGTGTTCAGGGGGCTGCAGGATTTTTTTTCTGTGTAATGACATGGGAAGCTTACTGTTAATATACCTTAATGCAGGTAAAATCAGCTAAGGATTTCATGGTTATATCTGTTAGTAATGGAACTATAAAGTGCCTTCAAGAGACAGAGTTCCTTATATTAGGCTTGTTGCAATGGATATAAAAAGTGAGAAATTAAGTACCAAAATACCAGAAAAAGGGTGCAAGAGTTTGCCTGCTCTTTATACTTGGCCTTGTGAGCTTGGCACTTCTTGTTTTGTAAATGTTTACGGCATGTGATTTTTAGCTTCAGTACCAAAGCAGAGCTTTCCTCAACTTCTTACCTGTGATATTAACTTCAGTGTTTTCAGGCAATCTGAATGCATTCCTGAAGTTATGGTCTTCTCCCTTATTACATGCTGCAGAAACAGCTGTGCCTGGACTTAAGCAGCACCTTTGCAGAAGGGTGTGCTGAATAGCAAAATAGCTTTTGATAGCTCATGGAGCTGGTGGAGCGCAAATTAACTCGTTAACTACAGAAAAAGTTAAGGTTCCTGCAATGCTGCTCCAAATGACCCTGTGAGAAGCGCGTGCCAGGTGGGGAGGAGGAGGTCCCTTGGAGCTCTAGTCTGGTAAAGGGTGGTTTTGATGAGGAAGGTGGGTGCAGGAGGGAGTAGGTATTGCGGTCATAGCAGAGGAAAAATTGTTGTTAGAGGGGGTATTTGGACTTCTGAGTTTGCTCTGAGCATATACATGCATAGCTATTGCACTGAAATGGGTAATATATAGCAAGAATGCTAGCAGCACATATGCCTTCACTGTGTTCCCACTTTATTTTTGTAATGGAGTCCTTGTTTTGATACCATCCATGTTGTTCACCTTGAAATGCCAGAAAACTCATGCTGTGACCTCTGTTTTTATTCATCTATTAGCACTAGATTTCACATGCATCAACACAGTTTAAAGGCGGAGCAAGATCTTAGGATTTATTTACTTTTTCTGTATCTGCTGTTCATCTCCAGTCTTGAACCAGCAAACATAACTAGTTAAAGGGGTGAACGCTATTGCTTGCATATCACAGTTGCTTTAAGAAGTACTTTTAAATCTTTTAAATTTAAATCTTGAAATCCTAATACCTGCTATAATTGTAATTAAGGATATTATTTTTATCTCTGGTAACATGCTTAGTAATCTCATCAGACTGTCTGCTGTGGTTTCTACCTAAATATGTATTAGAAGCTGCTTTCTGTTTCTAAAAGAGGGACAACTAAAGTCATAACTCCAAAACACCATATGCTTCTTGTTACAAACTCTGCATGTACTGCATGCGTGCAGTAGTGAAGAAATTAGTTCATTAGTGAGTTTAACTTCTTAATTTTCCGGTGCTTACATCTTGAGCTATAACCCGAAATTGAGTTCCTGGCCTAAACCTGCTATTTCTAATCTGGCCAGAGCACCCATTCTGAAGGGAACTGGAAAATTGCTGACAAAGTACATAAAGTGAGGAAGACTTTAGAAGCTGCTTTTGCATTCAGATAGCTAAGCTTTGAAACTTGGCATAGCAATAGCACTTGCCTTGGACTGCATCCATAGTTGAGATGTTGGTAGGCAAGATGAGAATTACAGCCTCATTAACCAACTGAGTAGCTGAATTTTTTTCTATGACAGTTGAGCAAACTGAAAGAAAATTAAATCGAGTCATGCTTGTCTTCTGATAAAGGCTATTTTTATAAGGAGAGTGGTTCTTGTAGTGACATTCCTCTGAACCAGTACAGTTGAAGGAAGTAAAACTAGCCATCTGATGGAGACCAGGGCTTTTTTGGATGCTGCTTTTATGGTCAAGGATCTCATCTGTGCTGGAATTATAAATGGGCTGTGGTGTTACTTTTTTTAGTGTGGAAGATTTCTTGCACAACTCAATGTGTGTGAGATGGTGGCTGCTTCTACATCTAGTGGTGCAACACAGACTACACATACAAAAGTTTGAGCAAACTAATCTAGTGGAAGATGTCTGTACCAATGTTAGGGACGTAGGAACTAGGTGGTATTCAAAGGGCACTTCCAACCTAAACGGTTCTGTGAATATATATGATAAAGTGCCTGTGAAGGGGACTCTCTGTCCAATTTTAGTAACAGTAGGAGAAATGTAGATTCTGTTACTGATTTTGGGGTTTGATAATCTAGTCTTTCAGAAGTAGCTGTTAAAAAAGGAGTAGATACTGCAGACTTTTGCTGTGGCAAAAGTGCAACCTGTTTTCCTTTTGTGGGTATGGCCTTTTTTGATCTTTAAGAATACTGTGTGTGTGTAACCAGGTGGAGTAAGGATAACCTGTTTTGAAACATGTTTAGGTGTGTTGAAGTCAAATCGCCTGTCTTTGGTGTGAATTGCATAGGATGATCAAATGCACAATGTTTCCTGTTTGAAGCAATGTATGAGAATAGAAAATGAGTTGATAGTTTCTGCAGAAACAGTTCCCTTTTTTGACTTAAATTAACTGTGTGGTATCAGACTTAATTTAACACTTTTGCGTATCAATCTCACATAACCTTGGTATGTACTGTCAGAGTGCCCAAGATCAGGGACCTGATTTTAGTGGCTGTTGCTAGTGCTTGCTCAAATTTTCTAGTACTGAAAATTATTGACCATCTAATTGTAACGGTCTTCCTGTTTGTTAAATTGGGTTGACTTACCCTTTTAAAAACTGATTTGTGTGTTTTTTCATGACTTGCTTACTTAAGAAGGCTGTGCTGCTTTTGTCTGTATACATCTGAAAAATCTGGCTGTTACGCTATTAGGAAGAGATGTAGGCATGTGATTGTAATCATATGTTTAGTCCAGATTAAGATAACTATGAGTAAATTCCAACCAAATGCAGTATGTGTATGCAGGACTTCTCATTGACCTACATAAATGGATGTGAAATGGTACACTCAGGTACAGCACAAACTATAATAGTAGACAACATCTAATACTACCTGGGTAGCTTTGAACGCTTAAATGTGGATGGTAGGTGTTTATCATGTGTAATGTGTATGGACTGAAGGGTTATTTAATTCTCAGTGGAAAAATACTGAAGTTGTACAATGGGATTAAATAGAATAGGAGCATCAATTTATTGAAACATAAAAGTATTTGAAGTATTGTGAATGTAACAAAGAAGTGAAGATACCTTTTTTGTGTTTGTATGCAAGATGAATAGTTTGAGCAGTCTGTGACCCAAATTTGAGAAGTTGTAAAGCTGATCAGTCCATTGGGATGTCTGTTAAGGTGTACCTGACTCCATGTAACTTGTAAAGCTCTTTGAAAACTCAGCAGACAGTGGGTGTAGCTCATAGGTCCTTAGCTTCCAGATGTGCCCTTCCTTTGGGAATCTGTTGGTTCTCTTTTTCTTTCCTGACCTGAGGAAGATGATGAGCTTACTTGCCTGCTTATGACAATACGGTCTTAAGTCAGTGACAACCTCCAAATGGAAACTTCAGTGGCATCATCGTGCTCTGATGTTAAACATGTAAAAAAAACTTCCTTGAAGTCTTGTGCTACTTGGTGGTCTGCTCACTACTGAGGTTCTGCTGTGCTTTGACCTGAAATGGATGGGCAAATATTGAAGATTTTTTCTGATTCCTAGTTGGTAATTTTTTGTAGGTCTTTAGTTTGGCCAGGGAAGTTGTGTGGTATATCTCCTCTAACTTGAAGAGTCATTTTCCACACCTTTTTGAGCCAAAGAAAGTGTCCGACTAGACTTTTAGCTACTGGGGCAAGAGAAGTGTTCCCTGAGGAGCCATTTCCCACAGGTGGCTTGTCTGTACCAGGCAACCTTAGCTGAGAGCTGAAGCCTTTCTTGCTGCTGCTAGCTGTTGTTCAAAAATGAATGCTTTGCGTGTAGCACGAAACTAGATGGAACTAAATGGTGAGAAGCTATTCCTGTAGCAGAAGAACCTCTATGCCCAGCTCCCTGTGTATATAGTTTATGAAGCAGGCTGCTTCCTTGCTTGTTCTTCTATGGGGATTACTAAAACCAGTTTTTCTCCTTCCCTTACTCTTCCCCCACTCCAGCAAAACAAGTCCTGCATATATCTTCATCTGAAGCTTGACGGATGAAGTTGATTTAGGTGAGCTTTGGCGTGCTTTCCTTTTAACCAGCTAGTGTTGGTTCCTATAGAAATGTTTTGGTGAAGCCAGTATCTTGCAGGAGCAGAGGCACATGGAGGGCCCCTGGGACCTGCTGTGGTGGTTTGGGAGATGCTGAGGGAGAAGTAACAAAGCCAACAGGAGAAACTCATTGGGCTCATCTGGGCTTGAGGAGGCAGGGAGGAGAAAACACTGTACCAGGGGTGATGGATCTCACTTCCCTGAGGGCACGAGGGCAAAATGACCTATTTTGTTCTTTGTATCAAGAGTTTGAAGCTTGGAGCTGAAGTAGGATGGGGAAAATGAGCTTCGTCCAGTAGTTTCTCCAGCTGCATTGTCAGTGGAGGACTTTGCATGGCAGTAGGCACCCAGTTGGGGTGCTTCACACCAGGAAAAATAGTTCTGTTACTACTTGTGTAGCTCTGTGCTGGCTGAGAAATAGGAGCTTTGAAGTATCAGTATTTTTGATAAATTGCTGTGGTTCTCCTGGACTCCCCAGATTTTGCCAGGAAAGCGGCGACCGAGGAAACTTGAAGTAAGACTTTGAGGAGGGTGCTCTCCTTCCACCTAGGAACTTCCTCATCAGGTTGTGCTGGTCTGTGTCTGGACTTGAGTGAGAGCTGCCTACCTAATTTTCGCACTGCGGAGCAGCAGCTTGCTGCCTTGGCTGTCCCAGGAAGGGTTTTGCATCAGGGCAAGCTCTCTGGGAGGAGGTCCAGGGCTATCCATAATGACGTGGCTGGTTCCAGCCAGATCTGCAACAGCCCCACTGCTGCAGGACCCAGCCAAGCCTGTTGGAGTCTGTGGTTCCTCCATGAAAATCTGCTTGAGCAAGGACAAAATAACCCACAGGTGGAGAAGGAAGGGAAAAATATGAGGAAATAGCCCTGCAAGCACTAGTGTCAGAGGAGGAGGTGGTGCTGCTGGCTGGGAGCAGGCACAGCCCTGCAGCCTGGGGCTGTGCTGGAGCCCATACAGGCATTACAGCCTGTGGAGGACCCTGTGCCATAGTAGGTGGATGTTTGCTGAAGGAGCTGCTCGCTGTGGAGGACATTGCTGGAGCAGAGGAAAAGTGTGTCCATAAACCTCCATCCTCCTTGCCGTACTGGGGAGTGGTCAGGAGGAGACAGAGGAGTTGGGAATGAAGGACTGATGTTGAGCCAGGGAAGACTGGTGCAGAGGTAAGGGGGAAGGTGGTTTTAATTTTGTTTTTGTTTCTCACTAGCTAAATTTAATTGCCATTTTAATTGGCAGTACACTAAATTAACTTTCCTGAAGTCAAGTCCCTTTTGCCCATGACACTAATTGATAAGTCATTTGCTTGTCTTTTTCTTGACCCATGAGCTTTCTAATCCTGTTTTCTCCCCCTGTCCTTTGAAGGCTGGGCAGGTGTCTCGCAAGCCCACCAGGTGGATCACCTATCAGTGGCTTAGTCTGTGTCAGAGGGCAGTGAATCTCTGAAAAACGGGCAGTGTACTGGTGGCCAGACATGGTTGGCTTTGCAGAGTGATAGATAAAGGTGAAGATCACTGTGCTGTGTGTTAAAAGGCTTCCAGATTTAGATATGTCTGCTCTAATGTTTGTGTGCCTGTGTGATGTGGCTTCTCCAAACTTGTCACCTAGTTAACAAGGAATAACCAGGCTTTAAAGTGGCCTAGGAATGTGCATCCAGGGTGTTATTAGTTGAAAGACTTTGTATTTTCTTCTGTACTCAAAGTTGTGCTTGTAGGAAGAAATGGTTACTGTGTGTAAGTATTGTAGGTCCCCAGGCAGGATAGCTGCTAGACTTGTTTCTGTATGAGTACCTGACATCGGATTTTTGTCTGTGTTCATACTGGCATTTGATAAAGTTTTTAAACATTTGTAGAACAGGTACTTCTGACAGCACAGATCCTGTCCTTCCCAAGAGGGAGTCAGAAGTTGGAGGTTTTCTTAATTTTTAGGTAAGGAATAGTTCCATGGCATATAACTTGCTTCATTCTTCTTTTGTTTGCTAAACAAAGAAATCAGCTGTTGAAGCTGATTCTAACACCTGTCTGTGGTCTAGGTAACTTGTTAATGTCTCATGTACACTACCGTGATTAAAGATATGCAGCCATTCTTCCCCAGTGGTGACAGACCTTAAATAGTCAGTCTCTGCTAGGTCTTTGTCCCTTTGGAGCAGTGAAAGAGTTAGTGTGTCAGTGTTGGTATTAGGTGGTACACTCAGATGCGTAGTAATTGCAACTTCAGTTTGTGGGTCAGTGCCCCTTAACAAGTCGCTGGGTATTAAAACTTGCCTCCTGTGACTTGGGATGCTCTAGAGGGCTTGGTGAGGCTCATTGTAAGAGTCAGTCCGAAAACATCATTGTCTCAACCTTGTCATCAGGGATTTGGACAGTAAAGTACCCTGAAAGTTAAGCTAACATCTTGTCATAAGTCTGCAGTGGCCCGCCTGAGAAGCAGTTGCTGATCCTGGGAATGGAATGCCAGCTTGTAAGGTCATTATGCCCTGGACAGAGCAAGGACAGGAGCTGAGCAACTTGTTCATCTGGCAGGAAACAGCAAAAGGATAAGAGATGCTGTTATCTGCTACTCCCTTCTAGAAACCTTGTGAGGGAAGATAATAGCCGAAGGCAGGAGCCTTGCGGAGGCAAGACGGCTCTGTTTTGGCTAAAGAGTGCTGTGTCATTCTCTGGTGCCAGGGATGAGCCTGAGAACTGTTATGAAAAAAAATGATCAGCATAGATGGAGCCAAGAAGATGCAGAGATACAGAGGAGGAGCAAGGTGTGGTACTTGGCATAAAAAAGGGCTTCTCAGCACCTGAACTTTGGAAGCTTTCCCCACCAAGGATCCTGACGATCGTTAGGACCAGTGGGACGCTGCCTGGACCTGGGACCGTAGGGACACCTTGGACCTGCGGTGGTAGCTATTGATCTCCTTCCTCTTTTCACTTTACTTTCCCCTTTCCTTTTACCCTCTTTATTGCACGCCACTTTCTGGGCAAACAATAAAGTTTCACTGTTTGATTGTAGCAAACCCCTTCAGTGTGGTCGCCTTAATTTTGCACTTCGAGATCGCAGCAAATGAACCATTGTGAGTCCCCTGAGTGGACCATGACAGCTCCTGGATGATTGCCCCCTATTTACTGCTTATCCTGGTGGGCAACAGTGGCGGCCAAGGGAAGACTGAAGTAAATCAAGTGTGCCACAGAGCTCTGGGAGTGCAAGCAAAGGACATGAGAGCTCTGGAGGAGGTCTTCTCAATCCTGCAGTTGAAGTGGATGCTATTTGACAGTACTAAATGGCTTTGCAGCTAGTGTTGCGTACAGCATTTTGCATCTTATGACACTGTGTTCCTCTGAGGAATGAGGACTGAGAGAGAGATGTGGGACAGCTTACAAAGTAAGGCAAGAGCATCTTTGCCAAAGGGTTTGCCAACCTGGGGAAAATGTCTTTAGGCATGGTGGGTCGCGTGTGTGTGCATGGTAGTAGCACTGCAGTTAGGTGAAGGATGGAGGTTGGGGCTCTAAATATGGGCAGTGTTGTAGGAATGAGAGGGCCCGCAGGAAGGACAAAACAGGCCAAAAGAAGGCCCACTTAAGGGCCTGTGCACAAGGTTGTGCAGCCCAGGTTACAAGCAGTGGGAGGCAAAGGCTGTTGTGTAAGTCAGAGCTGTGGGACTTCTGGAGGAACTGAGGTGTGGTGGGACTGCTCATGTGACTGCTGTCCAGTGATAGAGGTATACAGGACCTCTTGGAAAGAGAGGGAAGAATAGTCTGTCCTGTGTCTGGAAGAGCAGCTCAGATGTGTGGAGCTCTTCTAGCACTTAGGAAGATAGTTAATCATATCAGGCTTGGTTGTACAGGAAACTCATGACTGAGTTCCAGTGCAAAAAAGAGGTGTACAGGAGATGGAATTAGGGACAAGACATAAAGGAGAAGCATTGCTAGTGAATAAAGGGATGGTGTTAGAAAAGCTAGAGCTCAGCTGCAGTTGGTGAAGGATGTCAAGGGCAACAAGGTGGGTTTGTACTGATAATGTAGCATCAGAATAAAAAAAGGGAGACTGAGTGGCTGCTGAATGGGATGGGTGATTGGCTGACAGCAGATAGACAGGGCTGTGAGGTGCCCAGTGCTTTTGTTGTCTCAGTCTTCATTGACAGGGTCTCCTGAGCTCTTTTTTTATAGGGAGAGGGCACAAGGAAGAGAAGAGCTGCTGAGAGTAGAAGAGGATCAGGTCTGGGATCTCTTGAGAAATCTCAGTTTTTTCAGATCTGTGCGTCTGAGGGTATTGAAAGAATTGTCTGCTGTCATGGTGAGGCCACTGTCTAATAGTTTTGGCAAATCAAGAAGAACAAGAAGGTTCCTGATGACTGGAGGAAAGCAAGTTTTGCTCCTATTAAAAGTGAGCACAGTGAGGATTATATATGGACAGTCTCACTGTAGGCTGTGAGTTGTCTTTTAAGTTGCACATGTGTCTATGCAAATTAAAACAAAGGTGATTTGAGGTAGCCAGCATTAGTTTACTACGGGTAAGTTGTAGTAGCATAGACTATGTTTGAAATTAAGTCTGTGGATGAGGAGAAGAGATAGATGTAACCTACATTGAGTTGAACATAACTCTTCATGTGGTTTCCCACAGAATCTCTGTAACAGCTTTGGGATATGAAGGTTTAGGTGGGTGGACAACTAATAGGTGGAAAACTGGCAGGATTTTGGAGCTTTAACTTCAGCGGTTAAAACTTCATGATCTTCTTGGAGGCTTGTTACAAGTGCAGGTCTTGGGGGACTCTGTGCCACCTATTGTATTTACTGTTTTCTTTGACCTGGGGAAAGGGAGAAAGTTGACCCTCACTAAGTTTGCAGACAGCAACCGAGGGGTGTAGTTCATGTTGTCAAGGGCTGAGTTGCTGTCCAGAGAGATGAGGATCAGTGAGAGGAAGGGGCTACCAGGGACCCTGTGTAATTCAGGCATGACCAAAGTGCAGCCCTGTCCTGGGCAGGCAGAGGTGTAACAGTGATGCCAGCTGGACTAGGGGGAGAAGGCCCTGGGTCGTGGTGGGCAGTGAGCTGAGTAGGGCCAGAGAGGCTGGAGGTAAGGGAAAGATTTTCACCCCCACACGAAGAGCTGGGTAACAGGCTTGTGGTCCAGAGAGATGGTGCTGTCTCCCTCCTTGAAAGGTGTCCAGCCCCCATAGGATAAAGCACTAAGCAACCTGGCCTGACCACATGGCTGAGCCTGCTCTGGGCAGGGGTCAGACTAGAGACCTCCTACTGGCCTGAATGATTCTCATCTATCTATCTCTTTTGGCTGTGAAATGCATTTTTATGTGACAATGAACTGAGACATGGCATAGTCCTTTGGTCTTATAGAAAGAAGAAACAAACTGAACTCTGGTAAAAAAAAAAAAGCCCTTGTTTTTATAGGCTGATTGAAAGATCTTTTTTCAGGGGATAGCTTTGACTTGCTTTATGTGACCTAAAAACCCTACAGTTGTATTGGAGAGACAGGCTGGGGTAGGTAGAAGATGTCAAGATCAGATTGTGCTTTGTTGTCTGTGCTTTTTAAGAGGTCACTGGTTTTGGAAGATTTGCTCTAGCTTACAGTTTCATGTGATGTAAGCGTTATATAGAGAAGAAGCTGACAAACCCAAGCTGGAATATTTTAATAACCAGAGATGCCAGCACAGTATGAAACTACTGGCTGTTCTTATGAGTGCCTTTCAAGGTGAAATTCAGTTGTTTGCACTGTTTTAACAGTTGTAATATTACTTTGACATGCTGTCCTGGTTTGGGTTAGACCAGAACTAATTCTATTTTAGTGCTTTAACTTTTCAGTTAAGTCCCTTCTAACTAAATGTGCTTTCTGAAACAGCAGCATGCTTTTCCAGACAGTGGCTGCTTCTAGCAGTGATAAGGCCTGATGTTTATAGTTTGTACCAAGGAATGGTATGCAGAGGCCCTTGCTTATACTTGTTCTTACAGCGACCAAGGTCACTGCTAAATCTTGTACTCCATGTTGGGGTGCCAGGAGTGAAAAGGGTCGCACCTCCAGGGAGGAGCGAACTGGACAGGTGACCCAAACCTGACCAACAGAGTATTCCATCCCATAGACATCATATTCGTATAAAGCTGAGAGATCACGAGGGTCTCTCTTCTTTGATGGCCAACATCTGAAGAGGACTCTGTTCTTCTGTTGTCAGTCCCAATCCATGCATCCCCGAATCCAGTGCCTGAGTCCAGCTCCTGTATCCCATCCCTGCCTGCTGCTGAGTCCAGCCTGGGACTGCCCCAGTGCCAACCCTGCAGTGTAGGTGGTGAGGTATCGTTATCAAAGTGGGGGGAGTTGGGTTCGGTATTGGTTTTGTATCTATTTGTACAAATTGTGTGTATTTCATTATTTCCTTATTATTATCTTTTCTTTTCTTGTTACTGTTTCATTAAAGCTGTTTTAGTTTTCTTTTCCAAACTGTAAAGTCTGTCTTGCTTGTTCTCTCCCCTTTTCCCTTTTGGGAGGGGAAAGGGGCTAATAGAGAGCATCTGTCACTTGTTAGTGGCCAGCCCAGCCTCAACCTGTGACACACGCTCTACCTGTCGTGTCCTTCAGGCTGTTGGTATTTGGGATAGCAATTAGACATGTAGTAGTTACCCACGATGTGGGCAGCTGCCTTTATGAGTCTACTTTGTGGTTAATCTGTATCATCAGTCAAGTTTTTCTCCAAGCTTTTTCATAAGCCGTAGTAGAGCCGAATGTTTACTGATTCTGAGAGGCTGTATGGTATCTTTCTTTTGAAAGAATTCAATTGTCTCTTCCTTCCTATTAAAAGCATAAATAGTGATCTCTCTGAACTTGTTTCCCTGGTGGAGATCAGTCTAGGGGCAAACAGACTCCATGTTTAGCTTAAGTAATCTTCAGAGCCCTCTTGGAGCTGAAAGGATGCACCTCTGCATGAACTGCTCTTTTGAGAGCAGCAGCTGTCAGAAGGCTTTTCTTGAAATCTGTAAGGGCAGTTCTAGGCCAAATGAGGATCCTTTGACAGGTGGGATGTTCAGTGTGTGAATGTTAGTGATGATGTCTGGATAAGAGGTGAGCTGTAATGAAAGAGCTACTGGCCAACACTGAACCAATCTGTTTGTGCCAAGTAGAAGCTATTCAGAGTTGCTGCTTGTATATCAGTTTAAGTGTAGGGTTTGGCTTTTTTGGAAAATACTGGTTCAGGTGGCAGGGGGTGTTTTGGGCACACTTCTAAGAATGTGTCTGAGCTTGTTTAGGCTTTTTCAGAGTCAGGTCATCCAGTGTCCTATGGATCAGGGTAACGTGGTGTGGGCAATATATGTCTTTGTTAGAAGAGTCTTTGGTGCAGTAAGAGAAGAAATATGGCTTGAAAAAAAAATGAAAAATGGAAAAATGTGGCTAATGAGTCAGAATACTGAAGATGGCCATAGTGATCAGAGTAAACCTGTTCATGCAGCAACATAATGTAAGTCTGATTTATTTTATAGTGTTACACTTGGATACCCCTGTTCTTCCAGAGGCAACTTTTACTACTTATCCAGCTTCCTGATTTGTGGAAGTGACTGTGTCATCATACAGTTAAATGGTAACTTAAATAGGTGAGGCAAAGGACTAGCTGCTCTCTGTGCTTTTATGCAGTAGAGGGACTTCTGTATAGCAAATCAAAAATGTAAGAGCTTTGTCTATAACCACTTCTGGCATGTACTTCTTCCAGTTTTGATCTGGTAATGCATGAAAGGCATACCTCTGCTGCAGTTAACAATGTGGCCAACTGGTCACAACATGTTTGTATCAGTACCTTCTGTCCATTTTCTCTTGTTACTGGGTGATCTCAGGAGGATTAGGATGCAGAGATACAGTGAAGAACACTCGTGAGAATGAAAGGTAGTGGTGGCAGAGGGGCAAAGGAGGGATTGGAAGTAGTTGAGGTAGTGCCGCTGTCTTGGATATTTGTTAAATAGCTAGCTGTCCTTGTTCTGCATTTACTTCACCTCACTGCAAAAAAAATATTTAATTTGCAATATGATGTGGACAGTTCTCTTAGGACTTGTAGGTATGAAGGAACAGAATACATGTTTAAGCAGCCTTTCCAGAGTGTCTTCTGTGAGACAAACAGTAGTGGTCATGAAAGCCAGGTAGTACCTGGAGGATTATGGAGAATTGGAAAGCATGACTATTTTAGTCTGAATGGCTAATGGTTGTGTTTCAGCTTCTTTGCCTTGATAGTGGTGTGTTCTTTGCTGCCTGCTGTCCTTTGAGTCGATGCGTATCTCACATGAGTGGCCTTTAAAGATGCTTGAAAATAAGGATCCTAAAATACGCTTCTAGTGTGCTTAACCTCATGGCCATTCTTTCCAATTAGCAGTTGGGGTTTTCTATGCAGATGAAAACCAAAGCAGTTGCTATCTTCTACGCTTGTGTTACCTTTCAGACCCAAAAGATAGCTCTTAAGATGAACAAGAAATTGTTCTCCTTGAATGAGAGGGGATAAGTGGATCTAGAACTGCTCATGTGGGACCGCTAGTAACTAGCCACTGTGATGTTGAAATGTGGCAGTGTTTGTCTTTGGCTTTATAGAACTGGAACGTTATCTGAAGCTAATGATTCAGTCTAATAAAATAGAATTATTGCTGTTCTCTTTGCCTTCTTGATATTCCCCTTTTTCTCAGGAGAAGCCTTTTGCTCAAGTTTTAATCCTGAGAATAGTTTATATGCATTTGGGCTGAGTGAGGTAGACTAAATAGATTGTGGACAGGCCAGAAAAGGTCCATCCATGCAACTAAAATGTGGGAGTGATGACATAGGGAAACTTCTCTATCCAAGCTGCTAAATCCAGTCGTGTGAACAGGTACAAAGGAAACTTGAGAAGCCTCTAGCAGCGACCTTCAAACTCATTCTTTCCAAGTGATGTCGAGAAGGAGTCATATAAAAAGAATGCTTCATCACCCACTTCTAAAGGACTATCTGAATTTTTATTCAACTTTTCAGTCCAATGAATTGTAACAACCTTTCAACTTAATAATAAAAAATAGCCTCTCCTCAAGGTCAGGTTCTGGAGTGAATCAAGGTGGTGTCATCAGTTTATTAAGGAGAGTGGTATTTAGAATACTTTTAATGGTGACCAGCTGACAATCTGTGGCTCTTCTAAAAGCACGCTTCACAATAGCTATCTGCAGTATGTTTTCTGTGAACTGCTTCGCTCTTCCTTGATTAGGAAGTGCTTATGACTCGTTGTGGTGTGTAGGTGTAGCCAGAGCACAGCTTCTTGATGTCTAATCAACATTTTCCTGGGTGTGGTTTTTTTTTTTTGCAATATGGAACTAATCTTGCTTAGGCTAAATGTAGCCGCCCTTAAAACCTGCAGTACTGCTGCTGTGTTTCAGTAAAACATCCTTGGAAATAGAACGAGAACATGGACCTGTGCTTGTGTTCTTGCCTTCTTCCTCCATTCCACAAATACTTGGGTAGGGAAAGGAGTGTGTTAACATACGGATTGTAAGTGACCTGGGATTTGCATATTTTCCGCTCTTTTCTTTCCTTTTTTTTTGTGAGAAGCAGGGTGTAATATTCCAGGAAGTCATCTAACATGTAATACTGTCTGATTTGGAGAAGGTGAGTGGAACCTGTGAGGATTTCAGGTAGCTATGTTTGTTGTGGGGCCTCCTGCCAATGAGCAAACATTTGATACTGCAGTTGTGTACTTCTGAGTCCAGTAGCAGTAAGCTACTGTTGTTCTTAAGTTACCAGCTGTCTTTGCCTTTTTTTTTTGTGTAAATCTTATGCTAAGTTTATGTAAGATGAGTCAAAAAGTGAAACATGCAGATGTGCTGGAGCTCTCACCTGCCTGATTTTCTATGTGGAATTCCTGGAAGCAGAAGCGGCCCCTTGTGAATAGATGTGGCTGTTTCTGGTACATGCTGTTTCTTCCTCAGCATGAGCCAAGACACTGGTAAGACTAAGAAAGCCAGGGCTACTGGTTAGGCAACACCAGGATTGTTCATTACTTTAGTGTTTCTACTCTGCTTTTAATGCTTTCTTGTGCATAATGTGTATGGCACTTCAAAACCCTGTTCCACACGAAAAAAAGTGTTGAATAACCAGCAGAGTTAAGAATAAAGTCTGTTTTATGCAACTACAGTTAGTTGTTTCTAGTTAGGGTTCTGCTAGGGTGGGTATTTGGTGAAAGTCAGGTTGACTGTGGATGTTTAGCTGGAAGTAATTAGGAGATGGCAAACCTGAGTGGTATCACTGAACTGTAGTCTGGTCACTTTGTCCTTCAGCATCTTGAAATAGTGTCTTGAAATTTCTCACTGTGGTATCTGTCAGGATGGAGGATGATGGGTGGGAAGCAAAAAAACTGTCAGCAGTTAACTAAAGTTGGAGGTGCTTGGTAGCTACAGCACTGCAATGGTTGTTGTAACAGAAGAACATAGGTGTACTTAATAGTCCAACAAGTGTTCCAGGCAAGAAAAGATTAAACAGATGTGGGGGCGTGTGTGGAATTGTTTCAGTATAACACAGCTCTAAAACTTAATGCTGGAAATGTCAGTGGAGACTGCTTGGTGAAGAATTCCATAGGCAAGATTTGATATGTGGAGGGGAAAAAAAAATCCCAGAAAGCCAGAACAGTAATGATGAACTTGCACAATGGATCAAGCAACAGTTGCTGTTCAAGGCAATTTCCTTCTGCTTCAGTTCATTCCCCAGTGTGGTTTTTTCTTTTCTTTTTATAGCTTGCATACAACTGTTCCTTAACATTGAAGAATTCAGTTCTGAAGCCTCTGTAAAGGCATGACACATCTTGTCTGTCTCTAGTTGATAAGGAAGCTGTCGCAAACAGCCTTGAGGACGTAGACTGTGCAGCAGAAATGTCAGAACAGAATTGGGGAGATATACCGATTTGATATATCAGGAGTTATATCTTTACAAAATTTTTTGAGGCATAAAGCTTTATTTCTTAAACTTCCTTGTTAAGTCTGTTAATTCATTGAGTGCATTGATTTCCTTAGAAGGTGAGGGTAGTGTTGGCAGGATTTTTTGAAAGAAACATTGTCTTGACACAGCTCTTGCTTTTATGTATCTAGTTATGCTGGTACAATCGCAGCACTATAAGCTTGGGGGAGAAAATGGTGCTTATTAGACAAAATGGGCTATTCTCCTGAGCACAGGCGAAATACTTCAGTGTGCTCTTGAGCACTGTTGTCCTCGGCCGTATTCTGGAGTGTATTTTATCTTATAAATTGGAGACTGGAATTGCATGGTAAATGGAGAACTGCGTAAAGAGATGTAATCCAATGAGTGCATAATAAGTATTGAGCTAATATTTTAAAGGTGGAATGCTACTTTGCAAAATTTTTCTGGTGTTGTGTGTGTGAATTCTTTCTCAGTTTATGCTGGTTAACTGTGTAACCCAAGTATGATCTTTGCTTTACTGTTGGTACTTTCTGCAAGGAACACCGTAAGGGTATCAGTCCATCCATGGGATATGTAGGTGTTATGCCATTTTGTTTTTCCCCAACATTCATGTGGATTATAACATGGTAGCAGTTTGAAACTTTGCTAATAGCATCACATTGGCCTGGGAATTTAGGTCTTAGATATTTCTTAAGTCTCTCTTCCCTTTTTTCTCATTGCCTTGTCTTACATATTAAGCTGCTTTGCTGTTGATACAATTATGGAAAGTAAAAGTTGATATGTATGTTTACCATAGTGTATTCCTGTACCTGCAAGTGCATTTGACTATTAATGAAATATAGTATAAATTAACTATTTGGCATTGCAGATAGAATAATAGGATGACTACGTATGGATCCATAAGTTTCTACCACTTATGGATGGTGGAAACTTCTCAATGACTTCTTTATTTATTCCCCCCCTCCCCCCTGCCTCCCCCTGCCCCTGGTTGTGGGAAAACAGAATGACACAGACTTAATGGATTCTCCTTGTCTTCAATGCTGTTCTAATGACTAGAGCTGGTGCTGGTGGTTAACAGCCCTCTATTGCATACTTTAGCTTTAGTGCATTGAAAACTATGAAAGGTACTTCAATTATATTAATGACTGAAGTAATTCAGAATTGCAGAGGTTGGGAGGCACCTTGGGAGATCTTCTGGTTCAACTTTCACTTTAAAGCAGGCTCAACCTAGAGCAGGCTGTCCAGGACAATATCCAGTTTGATTTTGGATGTCTGCTGTTCTGCCCAGAGAAAAATTTGCATCCTCAATGGGTGAGCTGTTCAGTGCTTGTCCATGTTCACTGTCAGAATAAGTTTTCATATGGTTAAATGTAATATGTCATCCTGACACTGAGTCAGACTCTTTTCAGAGGTATCCAGTCTTTTTCACTCCCCTCCATCTGGTGTTTGTACCGGTTTTACCAGTAAAGATCAAGGTGAAGGCAGCATAGACTATCTCAGCCTCTTCCATTTCCATTGTCACCAAGTTTGCTGACCCATTCAGCAGCAGGCCCACATTTTCTGTGATATTCCTTCTGCTTTTCTTTTTCTAAAGGTCTTAAATTGACCCAAGTCTCTAGCAATGCTGATAAGTGAAATTAACTTCCACAGTTTTGAAGTACACATTGTGTAATCAGCTGGCTTGGTAATGCTTTAAAAAAATGCTCAGAGTGCTTTTTCTTCCTCTATATTAAGATTTAAGTGCTTGATTTTTAAGAGCTTGTTTTCACTGTCTGTTTTTAGTTCTGTTTTTTACACTTCTTACCATCATGAACAAAAAAATGAAGTAGAGATCTGCAAACTAAATTTTTCTGACTTCCTGAAAAGCTAGCATGTTTTTTTAAAGGTGCATTTTTTTAAAAGGTGCAAACTGGGCAGTAGTTCAGAATCCTGTGTTACACTGTGGGTGTTTACTCTTTTTTGTTTTATCTGTAGGGTGTTAGGCTATAGTTGGAGACTTGCTATGGCATAGAGTGCATGATTAGTGTTCTTTTTTGAAATTGCTGGTTTATTTGTCATCTACTTTCTATATTGACCTGATTACCAAAGATGTGGAGAAGGCTGAGGTGCTCAGTAACTTTTTTGCCTCAGTCTTCACTGGCAAGTGCTCCAGCCACACTACCCAAGTTGCAGAAGGCAAAGGCAGGGACTGGCAGAATGAAGAATTGACCCACTGTAGAAGATCCTCTAAGGAACCTGAAGGTGCATAAGTCCATGGGACCTGATGAGGTGCATATCTGCAGGTTCTGAGGGAACCGGTGGATGAAGTTGCTAAGCCACTATCTGACATATTTGAGAAGTTGTGGCAGACGAGTGAAGTTCCTGCTGACTGCAAGAGGGGAAACATGATGCCATTTTTAAAAAGGGGAAAAGAGGAAGACCCATGGGAACTATAGGCTAGTCAGTCACACCTCTGTACCCAGCAAGATCATGGAGCAGATGCTCCTGGAAACTGTGCTAGGGCATGTGGAAAATGAGGTTATTGGTGACAGCCAACACTGCTTCACTAAGGGCAAATCATGCCTGACCAATCTGGCCTTCTACCATGTGGTTACAGGATTGGTGGATAAGAACAGAGCAACAGACATCATCTGCCTGGACTTGTGCAAAGTATTTGATGCTGTCCCACATCACATCTTTGTCTCTAAACTGGAGAGACATGGATTTGATGTATGGGCCACTCGGTGGGTAAGGAATTGGCTGGACGATTGCACACAGTCACAGTTAATGGCTTGACGACTGAGTGGAGACCACTGAGTGGTGTTCCTCAAGGGTTGGTATTGGGACCGGTGCTGTTTAACAGCTTTGTCCTGCTGTAACACGGACAGTGGGACTGAGTGCACCCTCAGCAGGTTTGCCAATGACACCAAGCTGTGTGGTGAGGTCAACACACTGGAGGGAAGGGATGCTATCCAGAGGGACCTTGACAGTCTGGAGGGGTGGGCCCAGGCCAACCTCATGAAGTTCAACGAGGCTGAGTGCAAGGTGCTGCATCTGGGTCAGGGCAATCCCAAGCACAAATACAGGCTGGGTGGTGAGTGGATTAGAGGGCAGCCCTGCAGAAAAGGAGTTGGGTGTGCTGGTGGATGAAAAACTGAGTATGAGCCAGCAATAAGTGCTTGCAGCCGAGAGCCAACCGTATCCTGGGCTGCATCAAAAGAAGCGTGGCCAGCAGGTCGAGGGAGGTGATTTTTCCCCTCTACTAGGTTCTCATGAGACCCCAACTGGAGCACTGTGTTCAGCTCTGGGGCCCCCAGTGTAAACCAGACATGGACCTGCTCGAGCGGGTCCAGAGGAGGGCCACGAAGATGCTTAGGGGGCTGGAGCACCTCCCCTGTGAGGACAGGCTGAGAGAGTTGGGGTTGTTCAGCCTGGAGGAGAGAAGGCTCTGGGCAGACCTTCTAGCAGCCTTCCAGTACTTAAAGGGGGCCTATGGGAAAGATGGGGAGAGACTCTTGATCAGGGAGTGTAGTGATAGGATAAGGGATAACAGTTTCAAACTGAGGGAGGGTAGATTGAGATCAGATATTAGGAAGAAGTTCTTACTGTGAGGGTGGTGAGACACTGGCACAGGTTGCCTAGAGAAGCTGTGGCTGCCCCCTCCCTGGCAGTGTTCAAGGACAGGCTGGATGGGGCTTTGAGCAACGTGGTCTAGTGGGAGGTGTCCCTGCCCATGGCAGTGGCGTTGGAACTAGGTGATCTTTACAGTCCCTTCCAACTCAAACCATTCTATGATATTGTGAGTTGCATGACAAGGATACAATAGTTACTGTAGATCTGGTCTTGGGAAAGCTCTGGATGTGCAATACTAGGTAAGTTGTTCTTTGGAGGACTTGCCTAGAAGAATGTGTCCAGTAAGAGGTCTAGATATAGGTCTTTTTGTTATTCACATTCTGAAAAGGTCAATCAAGTATGTGTAGAGTTTGCTTTTAATCTCTAGCATTTAGGGGAGGAACCTTACACTGTCTAAAAAGTAGTTTACGTTGTTACATGGAAGTGGCAGGGGAGTGGGATCAACTGTGCTGTTGCTGAAGGGGAGTGAAGTGCATTATTTACACCAGCATCATCTAATGAACTGGTAAAGACTGGAGATAATTGATGGCTCAGTAAATGTGTACTAAGCTTGTTGTCTTTGAGTCTGTAGAAGCTATTGCTAAATCTCAAGATAGACCTTTGCCACAGCTGTATCCACATCAGTTCTGCAGTGTTTGAAAGTGTTTTGAGGGTAGGAGGTCTTTCATTTGCATAGTAGTTTGCAGACTTGTTAGAGGAGCTCTTGTTTCCTCTGGGTTTGAGATTAACTGCCAATCCTCAAAAGTTCTAATCTGTGTGCAGGACCACTTTGGATTTTAGTGGAACCTGAAATTATAGTAGGCAGTGCTTATTTAGAAAGATGGCTATTTGTTTTGGTAAGTTTATGTTTTAGTTGAGAGCTTATGGAAGAAATCCTCATTTGTAATGTTCCTCAGAAATTTTTGTATGCTGGCATTTACTGTGGTGCTTGCTCCTTTTGCTTGTGTTTTGAATCAAGGGTGCTACACGATGGCTTTCTGTCTGTGAACTGACATACCAACAAAAATTACAGATAATGTTGAAGGTAAAAATAATTTTCTTGTTACAGAAATAGCTAAATATTACTTTTCTGAGCCAGTTCTCTAGCATCAGTTTCCTATTTTTGACAAACTCAAGCATTTCCTCATCTTCATTTGAATGATTTCTAAGTAAAGGACAAAAATACTAATGATGGAACTGGAAATAAACTGACATAAATCTTTGAGCTCAGCGGAAGGTTTTCTAGTATTTCTCAGTCTCATTTCTGTAAAAGGGCTTTATTTCAACAAGTTTAGCCATTGACGACATCTGTAGGAGAAAATGCTATAGTATACCAAAAGCATGATGGTTACAAGTATCCCTTTGTATCTCTGGAAGGACTTTATAGGAAGTACCATAGGTTCTGGATTTTTGTGTTAGAGAGAAAAGTCCCAAGATTTAAAACAACAATTATCTTCGTCCCTGGTGGACTAAAGTTTGAAGCGGGGCTACTATTTGTGTGATTTGAGCAAGACTGAAGTTCCTTGGACAGAAACTCTTGTGTTGGCTGACTTGATGGATGTTGGCCAGCTTACCTCTTGTGGCACAAGTAGGAACTCCTATGCTTTAACAGGTTTTGGCTCAGATAGTTTCTTTTGAGTAGAAGAAACAACAGATGCCCAGCATCTATTCATGTAGTGAAAGATGGCAATGAAAAGATAGAAGACAGGCTGAACCTATGTGGGGTAGTCTTTCTGAGCAAGTCTACTAGACCTGTAGTTTTAAAGCAATAACTGCAGTTAGCAGATTTGTAAGTTCCCTGGCTTATCAGAAAAATAGGCCTAGTGAGCACATCCAGGCTTGCATGGCTCTTTCTGTTGGATCTTAAACTCATAGAAGAACTGGCCATCTGTTTTAGGTTGTGTATAACTGTCAGTGTTTAAATAACTTCATTCTGTGCCAAAACTGTGTCTTGTGTATCAGTTAAGCTGGTGCAAAGAAGAGAAAAGAATTAAAAGCTCTTTGGCAATCTGTACAAAAATGAACTATGTTATGAGCTAAGGAAAAGTTACTATTTTGCACCTCATGCCCATTAACACTTCAATAAGCTTGAATCATTCATTATGTGAGATTTCCTGGTTGTGAGACAGTGTTACCCCTGTATGACAGATTGTGCTGAGGAGGAAAGTGAGGGTTTAACTCACTGAGTTAATGGATTGAAAGAAATTCAGTATAAACAAATTTGAATGGCAGTGGAACACTTGATGTGTGAAGCTTACTCTAAAAACTGATTTAATAAAAGGGATTGGGTGGAGTGGTAACTTGGGAAAAGCGAGGTTGATGTAGCACATTGGCACAGCCTGGCACAGTTTCCCTTTTTTTTGAGGTCAAGTTTCTCTTCAGATGCCAGGTGGTATGGTGCACAGTGCTGGGTAAGTATCTGGTATGTCAAAACTTGATATTGAATGCATACAATGTCTGAAGAGAAGCAGGTAGTCTTAAATATTTTGAAAGCTAGACTAAAGATGGGCCTGGACTTGATTATTTTTGAACTCCAGTTATCTCTTGATGAAAGCAACTGTTTTGTAAAGGGAAAATTTTTTTTTCACAGAACTTAAAAGAAAATTTTTAGAAGTCTCTTATCTGACAATTTATCTCTTAGAATTGGGTGAGAATGTTGGTACTGGTATATGAAAGATTAGAGGAAATGTGCTTGAAGAAACACCTTGTCTGTTGCAGCATTTCTTGAGCCACAGGTTTATTGGAGCACTGCCAGGAAGCAAATGATTTGCCTTAGGTTTGAGACTAATGATGCTGGTAATTATCAGTAATTTTTGATGCCTATATATGGCTACTGCCTGTCACTGTCAAATTTGGAGTTTCCCATATTTCTGCAAATGCTATACAGTTAGGGCTTCTAAAACTTCAGGTGTAAAGGATGTTGCCTTTTGAGTGTGTTCAGAGTTGCAAATGGAACTTCAGGGATTATTGTATGAAAAAGCAGAAGAGAACTATGTGGTTGTTGGGTGTTTCACCTGATAGTGCCCTGGGTAATTAAGCACAGAGTTATGGGGTCTTTTTCTGTCTTCATGATTTGTATCTTTTTGTGTATGTGTGGTGCTTGTAAAGATGCAAGGGGTCATTCCCAAGCTCTAAGACTTAGCACAGTGCCCTGGGTATAGATGGATCTCTTGTGTTGCCTCAGTGGAAGAAGTGCTTTTACAGCATCCCAGAAGTAGGAGAAATGAGACTCTGAATGAATGTCTTGCCAAATTTGGACATAACCTCCTGGGTAATGGCATCTAGGGTTTGCATCATTAATGACTGAAATCAGTTCTTTCTCTATTCTGCCCATTTCTCAAGGAAACGCTTTGCTGCTTTCTTGGTTCAGGTCTTCTGGATCTTTGGTTGTCAAGCCACTGAAATGGGAAATACTCTAGCTGGGGAAGGCTTCAAATGACTTTTGCCCACAGTGGAAAGTCAAAAAATTCTTTTCACTTGGAAACAGGGACAATCTCCTTAAGTTAATAACTCTTCAAAACTTGAACAAAATACTCTGAAATTGTTGGGGAGTGATAGTGCATCTGTGCCTTGTGTTCTTACAGTAGTGTAGATTTTACTACACTACTAAGTTAGTAGCCAGTGGTATCTTATGTGAATAGAGTTTCACATCCATTGATATAATTTCAGCTACTTCTTCTTGTTCAAATTCTTCTGGTGGGTTTCTGTGTCTAGTTATTAGGAATGAAACAAATTTAACTTTCTATTTTTAATGAAGCCTCTTCCTGGCTTATGCCTAGCGGTGAACACTCTTATTCTAGTCCTTTGAGTTCAGAAGAGACATGGACATACTGGAGAGAGCCCAAATGAAGGGTGATGAAGTCGATGAAGGGACTGGAGCAGATTTTTTTCCAGTGGTGTCCAGTGACAGGACCAGAGGCAATGGACACAAACTGAAACACAGAGGCTCCATCTGAGCATCAAGAAACAGTCTTTATTGTGAAGGTGACCAAGCATTGACACAAGTTGCCAGAGAGGTGGTAGTGTCCCACCTTGGAGATACTCAAAAGTTGTCTGGATGTGCAACTGACTATGTATCCTTGTTTCAGCAGGGGAGTTGGACCAGATGATCTCCATAGGTCACTTCCAACCCCAAACACTGTTATTCTGTGATTTAGTTGATCAGGTGTTCTAAGAATAGTGTACATGGTGCTTTATTGAGCTGAAGTTCAACCTTGGAAAACCTTGGGGCAATGGAAGATTTTACTGTTGGAGCAGCTGTGGGAGCTGAAACATGCCAGGGTCTGCAAAATCAGGCTTGCAGGTGAAAGGTGTCTTTTGTCTATTCTGTGTGTAGATTGTGAAATCTCTAATAATTGGAGTTCAGTTAACCAGTTTGTTTGTGGTTTTTATTGTTGAATTCTGCAGGTGGCTCTACATTTGATAGGCACTGGGATTAAGTCCTAATGGCCCTTACTAGGACATTAATCTTTTTTGACTTGGCACATCAACTTCGGCTGGTTACTAAGTTTAGAAAGCCCTCCAAAGCCCTGTAGCTGGAGAAAAAGTATGGTGTGGACAGTCTGGGTTTCCAAACAGGATGGAGGCATGGTCTCTCTAGCAGCAGTGACTTGACTGACCACTCAGTACCACTGACAGTCTTTGGATGGCTAGCATATGTCTAAAAGCAGTTTCCTAAAAGCTGTTGAGACACATCTGACTATAGCAGACTGTCAGGATTGATAACTGGTAGCTTTTTTAAAGGGGTAAACAAAACATTCAAATATGCAAAGCTTGGAAATGAAGTTTCTGTGTAATGGAGGGCTCCCAGAATCCTAGAGCTCATCTGATGAAGACTGTTCATGTCTCACTGTTGTCGCTTCCTTGTACTGATACGGTTTAACATTTTATGTCAGTTTTGACTTGGGATGCCCTCTTCTTGAAGCTTCTTCTCGTAAATATTAGTAACAAGATGCTAATGTCTTGAGTTTTCAGTTCATTTTTTAAACCTTTCAGGAGCATGTCTTTTCACCTGTTTTTGGCTAGACAAACTTGACTAATACTCCTTTTCTGTTTTGTGGTCTTGTGCAGCACCAGTGTTTGAGGGACACAGCTTTGTGGGGTGAAGGAGTTTGTTTATGGAGGTAGTAGTAAGAGCATTTCCCTCTACAATGGACTTCCAAGATCCCATGATTATGTACTGTTGAATCACTTAATCATAAACATTTTGCTAAAAACTGGAAGGAACAATCAGTCCCTGGAGCAGATTGCTCCCTGAGGTGAACAGAATCTGCTAGGTCAGCTTACACTGGTGCAGTTTATTCTGGGTCAGGTAATCCAATTGTGATAGGCTTGCAAAACAGTTGATGCTACTTGTCTCCACTTGCTTATCAAGTGGGCTCTCTCAACCAGCTGAATCACTTCTACCAGTTACTCCTTTGAGGTCTGTTGAAAGATTCCTGCTGCTTCTTTTCTGCCACCTGTCTAAATAAATGCAAAAATCCACCCCCGGAGTTGTACCTCTTCTTAGTGTTTCAGAGAAGAGTCTTGCTAATAATGTTACTCTGTGTAGCTAATCCACTTACTGTAGTGGATTCTGTAGAGAAATGTAACAATCTGTACTTTGCATGAGCTAATTAGAATGTAACAGACTGGTGTGACAGTTGGGAGTCTGCACTGCTTACTGTTTTTTTAAAATATTGGAACTAAGTTTAATTTGTGTGTTGTTTTTTTCTGTACCATTTTATATTAGTTTCTGATTTACTGTTGAAAGGCTGTTTCTCATCCGAAACTGTTTCTGCTGGTTTGGGGAGCCTGTGGAGGGTGGTGTAAGTCAGCTATGCAGAAGCACTTCACTGAACAGATATTGCTCAGATTATTTTTTTTGAAATTTTGGATGAATAGAACATGGTTTTGGTGCTCCATGAAAAATCAAAATGGAAGAGAAACACAGCAGCAATTCTGAGGCAACCAGTTCTTTTAACTTTAGGCTGTAGAGCTTGACCATAGTCTTCAGCTGGAAGACTGTTTAAAGGAGCTGCTGCTGTGTTACAGCTAGGTGTGGTTGATCTAACTCTCCTCCTTGAGGTCTACCTGACTTCCTTAGGAAGGATTTGTTTAGGGATGCTGACTTAATTGTGTATTTTCTTTGACAATGGAGTAGAAAGCTCAAAGCTCTCTGTAGCACAAACAAAAAAAAATAGTTTGTTAAACTTCCTGCAACAAAAAGCTCTTTGTCCCTCCCTCATTCTGTGTCTTCCCAGTGGATCTGTGAATCTTGCCCAGTGTTAAATGCTACTGTGAAAAAAGGAGTTCAGCTGTCAAGAGTAAATTGGTGAAATTTCTTGTATTCAGTGTAACTGTCACTTTCCTGTTACCAGAGATGGAAGGGGAGACCTTAATCTTACTGACTTTTTTTTCCATGTAGACTTTTTGAAGCATCTGATATGGATCAGTCTTTGTCAAAGCTGAAAACATTGAGTAGCTTCTGAAGCTTCTCCTGCACCACATTCCTCCCTTTCCTCTCCCTTTTTGACACAGAAGATGAAAGAAGATGAAGTAAATGCATGTAACTTAATCTTGAATACTTTGGATTACTTAGTAAGTTTTCAGCTTTATGTATTTTATGAGGTGTTCTGTTTGGGACTGGATAACTTGCAGTCAAATGATTCAGGAGACACTGGAGACCAGAAGTGTTTTGTAAGACTGGAAAAATGCTTGTAAAATTTTGGAGGAGGATATGGTGAACTTCCTGATGCAACCCTGGTCTTAAACAATGGCCTTCATAAAAACAGAATAGTATGTCAAAGGCCAGTTGATGATTCCTTGGTGTTACCAATAAACTACCCAAGCTCAGGTTTGAGAAATTTCTTGGTAGAAGAGAACTGACAGTATTCCAAAGTCTTGAGTTTGAGTTTAGTGATCTGTCACTGAGACTGTACACTATACATTACTTAATTTTAAATAAAACTTTTATATAGTTCTGTGGGGGAATCTCTAAATGAGTTTTTTTGGCATAGAACTAATGCATGGATCTGTTCTTAACCAATATTTGTCCAAGTTGCATCAAGACCTGATATTTTTGGATCACTCAGTCACCTCTTGGAAAAATGAGCTTGAAAATCCTGCGGGCAGCTTGGGTTGTTCACCTGATTCAGTGTGGCTGATCACAAGCTCTTATGTCCATGTTTGTGTATGAGTTACCTTTACAAGAAGAGCTTCTGTTTTTTCAATGTTTAAAGCAGGTGAGCACTTTAGGGATCAAGGAATGCAGACATTCTTTGCCAGCAACCATCTGAACATATCAGGTAGCATATCTTGTGTGTTAACACCTTGATAATGTATCCAAGAGATTACAAATGGGGGGATGTTGTTCTCTGTGTTGGTTTTACATGCTTAGCTACAATATAGAGATCATTCAATAGTTGATGCTGAGTACAGCCAACTGAAGGATGCTGGAACTTGGAGAGTGTTCAGCCACTGAGCTCTGAGCTGTGTCACTTTTATTGTTGTAATAAGCTTTTCTTTGTGGTTCATTAGATGCAGCTGCAGTGAATTAGAACCAGCTTAAATGTAACTCAGCTGATCTGCTTTGAATGCTTTAGGTATTTTTGTCAGAAGTTACAGGCTTGCTTTCCTTTCAGGTCATTACTAGAAAGAATGTTTAGTTATGACAGCTAAACACACTTTGAAGGGGACAGAGTTTTTGAGTTTGAGCTGTTAGTTCTAAAAATTATTCCAACTTGCCTTTTCTTTATGCAAAGGATAAAAATCAGCTGAGGAGCTGGTAGTTTGGAGACACCCATGTGATTTCTCTCTGTAACCTCTGATACTTACTGGTCTAAAAATAGTTACCATATGGGATATCTTCATTGTGAGGACAGCCTCTGCTACTTGAGAACCTTTCTGTGTTTAAGCACTTTCTGTGCCTAAACATTTTTAGCTATTCCTTCAACTAGATGAAGCTGTCATATGGCTTTGAATGAGAGCTGCTGTCATTGTCCACAGATCTGGGAAGAAAGGGAGTTGTTTTCTCTGAATTTAATAGGGGTGGATATGGCAGCACTCTCTGGTTTTTTGTACAGGGTTTGGTTTAGATCTCAGTTAAAACCAAAATGTAAAAAAACTTGTGAAAAATACCACACATTTTAACACCTGACTTTTATCTGTTTCAAGCCTGTCTTACAATTGTTTAACCTTCTAGCAACCTACTGAGAATTTGTAGCTTTGGTGGAGGTTATTCAGAGATGTACCCAACAGATCGTACTTCAGTAGTTCTTGTTGCTGTAGGGAGTTCACAGACTGGCAAGAGAAGGGAACATTTGATGATTACCTGTGCTGAGTCCATTTTCCTGTAAGCTGTTGTATACAATCAGAATAATCCTTACAGAATAGTTGCATGTCCTTTCAAGAAGGCAGAATCTAAACCTTCACTTGTGTGGACAGGTTATAATTAGTATATATGATCTATCAGGTATTTTTATGCTGGCAGTTTGTGATAGATTTGGGAGATAAGTTACCAATAGTCTACTTTTTGCAAATTGGAAATAATTACTGTACAACAAGCTCTTTTAATAATCAGTCAAATGATGCTTAATGACAGGTCCTTAGTGTCAGGATGCTTCTCTTCATGTTTTACTTGGGCAGTATTGTGACCTCACCCTCCTTTTGTCCCTGTCTGTCCTGATGGCATGGACTTTATCTAAAGTGACTTGTAGGTTTGAGACTTTGACTTTAACTTTCCAGCTTTCCCATGCACTGGCTTTTTAAAAATCTTTGCCACATCAGTCTCCAGAGCTTCAGTACGGTTAAATGAGCTTCTGCAGTCATGAGTATCAAACCAATGTTGTTTTAATATTTTTTTTCCATGAATTAACAAGTTTACTGCAGATGCACCTACTGCTGTCTTGGGCAACTAGTCCTGATGTGGTCTCTCTGCCTAGAGTAAAAGAGCCATAAAGCTTTTGCATTACTTATTATGCGTAGGCTGAGCACTTGCAGATCTTTCAGCTGAGGCACTGTCTTGCAGGACTGACTTGCAGGTAACTTGTAGTGACCATGCATTTTTTTTATGATATTTATGCAAGATTTGTAGCAAGAAAGGTTTAAGTTTCTTTTTCCTTACTGCTGCTCCTAGGAAGCATATCTGAACCTATTTTTCTACTACTTTCACCAAAAACCTTACAAAGCAATGAGTAAAGTTCTGAAGGTGAAAAGTTGAGCATTGACTGAAAGGTCCATTTAATGTAGAATGGTATAGCATGCCTGTAGAGTGAAGTAATTAGATGAACATGCTTCATGATTTCAGAGTTGGTTTAAAAATAACCTAACAACCCTATGTTCTTGTTCTTTAATGTTGTATCTATATAATGGCACAATGAAATACAGTTTTGATCTTTCAGGCAGAGATGTGGGTCAGATATCAGGGCTTCAGGATTTAGAGGTGCTGGTCTGTGTATTAAGAAATAGGTGGAAGACAGTTCCAATATATTTTGTCATCTTTTTGGTAGCAGGAGAGGTGGTGGAATGACGACACTACTTCTAGGAAAATGTAGTGGGTTTTAGTTACCTACAGTGTGGGAAAAAAATCCTTGCTTTCTGGCTGTGAGAAAATATAGCACTCTGTATAAACTGAATCCTTGCAAATTTTGTCCATCCTGACTGAGCTCATTTCCAGAAATGGATGATTCTTATGCTTATGTCCTTATGTTCTTAGTTATGCTGTTCTTTTAAATGCACACATTTAAAATGTGGGCAGCAGAGCTTAAATGAACAGCCTGTCCAAACGGGTAATGTGGAGTAAATAGTTTTCTTCCTGATCAGCTTTCTTTTAGAGCTAGGCTGTGCTCACACCTAATAAAACAGACTTTTTCAAACTCAGAGCTGCTTCTGTTGTAGTTCATTGAAGAATCTGCTCCAGTATAATCTGGATCGTACTGTTTTGAAAGTGGAATCTATGGATGCTCAAATCCTACTGAGAAAAACTACTGAAGTAGTGCAACTTCTGCCTTTTTAGCTGTTTTGGATCCTGTGTATATTTAGTGGGAATGTATGATTGCTTAGGACAGTGAGAACCCATATCTGATACCAGCAAGGTCTTTAATAACAGCAGTTCATTCGGACTTCTCCATAGCACTGATGCCTTTTGACTGGTTGTCAGCATGTCTCCACTGCTCACTTTTGATTTTTTTTTTCTGCTGTAGGTTCTTGACTGGATGCTGATAAAGTTTATGTGCAAGTACCCTGTAGTTTAGGAGCATCAGTATAAAACCACTGTCATGTTTTTTTGCAAGACAATTGCTGGGCAGGAGGATACTTACTGTTTCTGAACAGCCTTTAATTACTTAATTTACTGATGCCTTTGTTTTGCACAACATCCCCTTCACTGCCCATGCGTAATGTTCACCCTGTGAAAGTGGACTTGTTGCTGTTTTGGAAGTAATTTGTTATGAAACAGACACAAACTTCCAAACTCAGATTCCTCTCTCCATGTTGGAGGGATGTTACAGCATAAAATCTATCATCTGGTTTATTTTGAGGTGTTCTTCAGCACTTGAGGTCAGCCTTTGGGTGCTGTGGCAAATAATGTGATTTGACAGGTCTGCTATAAAGGGTGCTAGAGATAAGCAAGGTCTTAACTTCCTGATCTCAAACGTGGGTTCTGGGTGAAAGCAGCTGCCCTCCTCCTGTGCTTCAGAGTGAGTGCATTGCTGTAGTGAAATATATGCAGCTTAGCTCATATAGGAAGCAAGAGTATCTTAAGTCAGATAGCAACAGCGTAATATTTTCCACCTGTTGATGTTCTCAAAGTAAATGTTTGGTTGTCCAATTTCTCTGTCCAGGCTCTCTTTTGTACTGTAATGTGTGTTATAGGGAGGTTTTGGGGGTGTAGCGGACTTTCTAGTGCTGGATGTACATTGATACAGGACAGGAAAGTGTAAGTTTATTCAGAGCTGTGTCCTGTTGGTGTGACTTCATTCTTGCTGTCATGCTATCTTGAGACTTCTCACCAACTTTTTTGTAAACAATTCTCTTGATTTCCCTTTGATATTAAAGTTTGAAGATGTGCACAGGAGAATAACATAAATTGGGAAAGATACGATTCTGAGTATTTGGGAGCTCTGCAGTACTGTACTACTGTGACTACTGTTTCTCTTGCTATTGAATTAGGCATATAATTAGTTTTACTATGAAATGGGGCATTACTTCAGTTTTCTGATGCAATGATAAATCTGCTAAGACAGTGAAGTCAGCTTTTCAAAACTAATTTGAAAGAAAATTACCTGATCTAGAATTTGCTGTTACAAGATCTAGATTTCAGTAATGCATATATAATGTTTAGTGGGTTAGACATAGATAACAGAAATGTCTGCTGCATAAATACATGAAGTTAAAGTTTTAATGGGTTCGGGTATAACACTAGCATAGGATAATACATGAAACAATATAGCATAAGAAACAAATAAAAATATGTAGGTTAGCCCGTGTAAGGAACAAGGATATCTTAAGTCAACGTAGACATACATAGTTTAATGAAAACTGGAGTACTGCAGTACACTGGAGGTGGAAGATAAATTAGATTTGACTTTCCATGAAAGAGTGTATGGAAGCCAAATGGCCCTGAAAACTTCATATTTTTCTGGACAGAATGACAGGAAAGTATGATTAGCACTATTAATTATGATGTAACCAATTTTTAGAGATTTAGCAAAGGATCCTGGCATCTTGGCTGCTGTGTTTCTCTGTTCTTGAATTTATGTTTGTGCAGGGATTCCCATTCACAGAGGTCAGAAACCTTATGACTTGGTTAAGACTTCTGTGCTGACTGAAATCAAGGGCAAGATTATTTTACAATAGGAAAACTTCTTAAGTACCCCCTCTGCATTTTTAGTTGGGTTATGGTTTGAACAGTGTTCTTTTTGCTCTTCCAACCCTTCATGCCCAGCTGTGAAAAATTGTGCAGCTCAAGTCAGCTGGTACCACAAATCCCTATATTTTTTTTTGCCTTACATGCTACTTTGAGGCCTCTTGCCAATGAGGGAAGGCAGGTATTTAGTTTTGAATGTCATCTCTTAGGTTGTTCATGTAGATTTGTTGCTGTGGTATCTGCTGTAATACTGAGTTCATGGCAAACTCCAGTGCCTCTTTCCCTATCTTGCTAGTTGAGCTCTTGTTTTACCAAAGATCTCTTCTTCCCTGGAAGGTTAAATGGAAGAATTAATTTTTTGTGTGCAAAAATGGCTTGATTCTATGGGTATGTAATGGTGCATTTTCAGTTTGGTTTGAATACTTTTTTGTGTTGCACATAAGCTTTGCTTGTCATGAGTTTTAGAACTAGAAGGAGGATGCTGTCTCAGACTTGTGACATGGCTGGCTGTCAGACCACTGGTGATCTGGGCTAGTGGAGGCATATGTTGCTGTCCCAGCCTGACACCACTTTGAAAGGACTTTTAAAGAAGGGTAGGAAGGAAGGGAGAGACATTGGAAGCTGCTGGTTTTTGACTTACAGCTGCTAGCTCTTTTCCTCTTTTTGTATGGGATTGAGGATGTCAGTCGCTTAGCTAACTAGCTGCATATGTGAGTGTTTAAGTGGTACAGATATTTAGTCATGCAACTTCTTTCTTGCCTACTCTACACTTGTGATCAAAGTTTACTGTGAGAGAAGAAGAAATCAAGGGGATTCATCCTGCAGTTGGAAGGGTAGGGCTGTGATGGAGCTACTAAATTCTCAAAATGTGGCCCTGTGGGTCTGCTGGGGTGTGCATCTGGTGGAGTGTCTGCAATATTGCTGGGTTTTGGGCCCAACCATCTCTCCAGTTTCCCAGGGAGCTGTGAGCAAGAGGAGTGCTGCCATGAAAAATCGGCAGAGCAGAAGTGTTCCTCTAACCTTTCCTTCTACAGCCTGGAAGGTGAGCCCTGTCATCCCTTTCTGGGCCCTCCATTGCACTGAGGAAAATTGGGTGCATGAGGGACAAAACCTTTTAGTTACTTCTGCTTCAGGGAGAGGAATGGGAGAGTAAATGGAGTGGTGGGTGGCCTTGAAGTTGACGTGCTTTCTTGTTTAGTGGAAAGCTGTTTTTTGTAACTTCCATTTTTAAATTTGGGCATCTCTTCAAAGTGAGACTAACCTGGTTTGCTTCCTTTTCCTGTCTATTGGTAAAACTTCAGCTTTTGAAATTGCCAGTAGGGCAGAAGAATGTAACTGCAGTGTGAAAGGGGAAATTTTTACACAGCCCGATGGTAATAGTGAGGTAAATGCTGAAGAATTGAAGTAGGCATCCTAGCCAGTTCAAGTGGAGGAAGCACTGTATATCTGGAAGTGGATGTCGACTTTGAAACCCTTCAAGCTATCAGGATGCTGTATTTGAAGAGTCCTCAAGTTGTCTCCTTTCACCCCATTGAATCTGTTTTTTTTTCTGTTATCCTCGGTAGGCTCAGGAGGACTGCAGAGGTATAAGGCTGAAGGGAAATGTCTGCAGTAAGATACTGTTACTTTCAGGATACATATACATTTTGACAGAATTGTATTGCCCTGGAGAGCACTTTGCTAGAAGGCTGGGAAGCTAGCACATGAGACTGGAACAGCATGCACAAATATTTAAATTAATAAGAGAAAAAATTGTAGTTGGCAAGATTTTGTGAATGGTAGGGTGCAGTTGAAAAGTCTGAGTGTATCCTTCCCTTTAAACAATGGTCTTATTAAAGTATCGATAAAGTATGGATTTGCTCACATCCTGTTTGAGGACTGAACAGCTGTCTTGTGTGATCTAGTGATGGTTTTGGTGTAACTTTTGCTGAACATCAGCAATATTGGCTATATTCAGACAGGCCCAACTTGACATTTAGTTAGGGTTTCAAATATTTCCCCTCAGCTGGCTTTAAACTTTTTTAAATGCAAGAGGACACTGAAAAGGAAGAATATAATTTTGTGCGGAGTTCTTTCATCCTGTACTTAAGCTAATTAATGCTGCATGTTGATCCTGCCTTGCTCAGGGAATAAGTTGTATTGGTAGAAGTGATTATGTGTCTAAATTGACCTGAATAATTAGGATTATTTTATTGGAGTCTCACTTGAACTGATCACTTAACAGAATGCAGGTGTTTGTTTTCTTTACAGAAGACTATTAGAGTTGATATTTCTGGTGTTGTTTCTAAGTTGACTTAAATTAACCCTGTACATTTCCCTCCCTTTACCCCAACTGACAAGTAGTTAGTCAGTAATTGCAGTCAGAAGAGCTCCTGTGTGGTCTCTAGACTACTCCATTGTCAAGCAATTTCCTCACCTTGTTGTACATGCATTATTTTTTCAGAACTGCTTGCAAATCTTTATGCTGGCTTCATTTGTAACACTAGCAGCATTAGTGTGGCATTTAGAGCATTCCATAGGTTCTCAGGTGTTCCGAAGGAATGCTAAGAGTTCCAAAAGCGTTACATGCTGTGTGGCGATATATTTTTAATCTGTGTATACATTTTTAGTTTTCCCTATAAATTTTCATGTTTAGTAGATAACTTGTTCTTTCTTCCTTCTCTCTTTTTAATGCAGTTGCCAGAATTCATGCTGTTCTGATGGCTGTTTCTTGTTCAGCTGTCTGCAGTTGTCCATCTGTCTTCTCATTGCCTACCTGGAATGGGCAAGTCTGTCTTGCTGCCTCTTCATCCGTGCTGAAAGCTTCTGCAGATTAACTTTTGCAGCACAAGTCACAAAGATGAATTAAAATCCTTTTGCTTACATCCCATATGATTCTTTTCATATCCATCTTCCATGTCTTCACTCACTTTCTCACCATGCCTTCGAGGCCAAGGTATAGAAGTGTTAAGTGGTGTTACTTGTTTAATGATTCATACAAGAGCTGGTGTGACAAGGTTTCTTTTCTAACCTGCCATCTGAGAGAGGCTATGTAGTTGAGTTTTATTGTTGTATAGGCCTCACCTGCTTTCTGATATTAGTTGTCCATGTTTACATTAGTAACTTTGTAAGTTACTTTGAAAATTTTGAGACTGCTTTGTCATCAGAAGCTAATTCTTAAGTTTTGTGTAAGGGTTTTTTGTCTTTTTTATTGTATCACAAAGTTCTTCCTCATAACTTTGCAGAGATACACTACTGTTGGTTCTTTTGGGCTGAGTGAGTTTTCTCCTGGAGCAGTACCCTAATCTAGCTCATGCTACACATTTTTTTTCAACAGCGTAACAGAGGGAATGACACGAATGAATGGACATGCAAGTGGGGGGGGCTGCTAATGGAGAAATGCTGGCTTATACTGTTTTAAAATAACAGTGAAAACAGACTAAGCAATAAGCATTGTATAGCCTGTTTATGCAGATTCACCAAGCACAATACGTGCTGTTTGTGGACATCAGAGTAATCATTAAGCTCTCCTTGACAACTATCCTTCCTAGAGGGAAGCTGAAAGTGAATTGTGTTTTGTTCTGACAAGCAAGGTGGTTGACTGAAGAGATGCCCTCTAGCCTGTGTGTGCCTTTACACATAAAGAAATTTGGAATGTTCTAGCAGCCTATATAATAGTTTTTGCATGTACTGGATTCAGCAGCCTCCGTTACTTCTTACTGTACAGCTTTTCTGGGTATGCCTGAGTTAATTCTGTGCTTTCATGTGGGCTTGTAAGATATTTGACTATTTGAAGAAAAATAAAAAGAGCCCTTCAAATTAACACTCCAGTAAAGATAAAAATCAGTAAAAGAGGAAACATTAAGAATTGGAGCTATTCTAAGTATGAATGATTGTGCACTTAAATATTTTTTGAAGTATTAAAGTTTTTTGCTGTTCTTTTTAAAGCAAAACTCAGCATTTAAGTTGTCAGAGCTATTGCCTTTCACTGAGCCCTCAAATAATGATGATTTTTCTTTCTATTTAAGGTGTGTGGCAACACTCCTCACAGACAACAAACAACTTTTCCGTGCTAAATTACCTTCATTGCTGTTGTGAGTCAAAGTAGGTGGTATAAATCATCTATAAAACACACTAGGTAATTAAATTTTAAAAAAGGGAATAACTTCATTATAAGCTGACACTGAAGTTCTGGTTTAGACCTTCGTATTTGGAAGATACAAGGGACACTACTCAGCCACAGGGTTTTGCTTGTACTGCTACTTGGTATTATGAAAACAAAATCTGTTAAGTCTGGTTATTTAAATAGCAATGTGGTAATTGCCATGTGCTTCCATTGCACTGTCCATACCCAAGAGGGAAAAGGTAAAATACTGAATTCTAAAGCATATTCTGAAAGTCTGAGTGTATAACTCCTTAGGAGGATTTTCAGGAGCATGTTTAGGGTCTCTTAGGACTTTATCAAGAACATTGAATCAGCTGTGACCTTTGAGGCTGGAGGCATCTCATAGTGCAGCTTCAGTTGCCTCTGAACAGTGGTAACCTGTTGGAGGAGTCAGATATGTTTAATATTTGGTGTCTGGCCACTTCAATTCAGGGTACTGATTTTTCTGTGATTACTTTTATGTAATATAATTTAGAAGTATATAGTTTAACAAGGGCAGGCATCTGTGCAGTGATTTTTAGTATGATGTCTATAAGTAGAAGTAAATTCTGTATATAAAACATATGTGAAATAACTTTTACTTGAATGACAGGGATGCACAGTTATGAATAAAAACAGGTGGTAGAAAGGCTTTGGCCAGAATTGTGATGCACTAATGGTTTCTCCCTAGCATATGCACCTGAGGTGGTAACAGTGGTTAAAAGCTTTTTTATTTTGTCACCTCATCTTGGTTGTGTCTCAACACTGCCAGGATTCAGCCTGTGCTTCCATTTTCAGCTGAGTGTGAGCAGTTGAGTATATTGCATACCAAAATACTGGTTTTGCATGGAAAATTAGTAGACCACTGTGACCATTGTTTTGTTGGTCATCATCTTGCTAACTCTGCTTTATTTTCTAAAGCTATCATATAAAAATCTGCTGTTAATATAATTGGAACTGTTCTATGGCAACTAGAGCTAATCACATAAGCCACATGGCTTTTTAACTCTTGATGTCTTTGGTCTTCAAAAACAAGAAAGCCTACTTGAGTCTCTGCTAGGCAAGTCTCACTCATGACTTACTTGAACTGCAGCTAATTAGAAACTGAGATTCAGTTAATGCCACAAACAGTGTTTAAGAGTATTTGATTTTAAAATCTTAACTCCTCTTGAATGAATTAAAATAAGTTTATTGAAAGGTGGATGGCTTCCATGCTCTGCATGTTAACAAAGGAAACCCACTGAGTTTGAACTGGAAAAACTTCGTCTTCAGTTCTGCTTCCTTTCAGGGCTTGTAAAGAAAGAGCAGACTTCCTTTTCCAGCTTCACTTATTTCTTCTCTTCTTAATCTGAATGTGTTCTAAGACAAAACTCACATTTCATAATAGCCATAGAGCCCTGTTTCCTGAACTTAATGATTTCTAGGTTTTGAATGCAGTAACTGCTGAACTATTTTAATAATCCAAAGTGTAATACTTTCTCTGAGGCTAATAGTCAAAAACTGTATGACCTTTTTTAATGGTACTAGTGATTCTTAAATAGTTTGTATTTTGTACCTTTTTTGGAGACTATTCACAGCTCATTCTGTGTTCATGTGCCATTTTAACCTTAGAGTACAATGTTAAGGCTGGAAACTGATTTTTTTTTAAATTACTTTTTCCCTATGGTATGATTAGCTATATTACTTAATTTTTTTCAGGTCAGGTATAAATGTAAATAAAAGGATAAGAATTCTGGTTTTCTGAACTAGATGTAGAACTTCTTTATAGTTTTGAAAGTAATAAAAATGGTAAAAGAATTTGTATAGCAAAATTTGGTGTGGTAGTTAGAACTGACTTGAACATTGATCTAAGTACCTTGTGGAACACTTCAGTGGAGAAAGATGCGTTACACAAACTGGGAGTATTTCAAATGAGAGGTGCTCTCAAAGCAAAGAAGTGCTACGATACTCAAGGGCACAGTAAAGTATCTAGTGAGTACACTGAACCTGTTGGAGTTTTCCATCTGCGGCCTATGGCTCACAGGGAGCAAGTCATCTATCAGGTCATGCTGCTTTGCTGAGAGCCATAGAAATCCAAATACATCACCATGTGCACATCATAGCACAGGGAATTTTGTAGACTGCTACTTTAATGCAGCCTCCTTAATAAAGCTTGTCTGGACTTAAAAGTAAGGTAGATGAGACTTTCAGTTGTTTGTCATGTAGTAAGCAGTTCAAACATACTTGCCTGCATACAGTGGAGAGCTTCAGAAGTGCAGTTATTAGTGTTATTTTTGAGTTGAGACCAGAGCAAATGGCTTGCAAGCTTGCAACTGATACCAAAGCCTCAGTATTTTGCATAGAAAGAAATTATTCAAGGTCTTTATCAACCAAAGTGAGAAATAAAGACCAGATGTGACATCAGCTGACTGTTTAGACTTTGGTAGCAAACTGAAATGAAGACTAATTAACACTGTTTTAAAACACGAGAAGTTGTTTTGAAGTATGTGTTTTTAAACCCTGGATGCAGCAGCCTTCCAAGATACAAGTCCTTGTTATTTTACCAAGTTTAGACTTACCTCATCTGCTACCCAGTGGCAAGAGGGATCTCTTGTGTTTACACCAGTCTCAAGCTGTGGCAACAGTCAGTATTCTTATTTGTGCCAGTATTGTGGTTATATTTTACATCTGTAGTACTTGTAATCATCTGCAAATGGCCCATTAGCTTTTGTGGTATCCTTCTAGCACTGTTCAATTCAAATCCAACTGGGTTTGCAATGATGTTTGATTTAAAAACAAACAATATGCTTGGGGACAAAAATACCCTCAGGAACTCTGGCGCATTTTGTTTCAGTTACTCCACTTGAGAAATCCTTGACTTTACTGCCACTTGTATGTCCAGTCGTCCTCCTAAAATACTGCTTAAAAGTGGTGCTCTTAAACATCTACTGCAAGGAAACTTACTGAATGCCATCTGTACAAGATTTTAATTTACTAAATTTTTAAACCCTAGGATTTTAAGAACAGATTGGATTCTAGCAAAGTAGTTTGTCTGTGTATTTTTTTGTGGGCTGGGAAAGGCATGTAAGGGGAGTGCATGGTCCATCTTGTGTGCTAATGGAAAATCGACTCACTGTATTTTCTTTCTTACCTCTTCCTTCAGTCTCAAAGATCTAAAAATTTGTTTTGTGGTCTAGTTCCTTTTAGGCATGGCATGGTTTTGGAGGTAGTTTCCAGGGTAGATGCAGGGGTAACTAGACTGCACTATCTTTCAAATCTTAAAAATAAGCTTCTTATTTTATGTAAGAAAAACAACTTCAGAACTGAATTTGGAAAGATTAGATTGGAATTGCCTCAAATCCAATTAAGCCACACTGCATACACGTGCTGGGAATATAAATGCAATTACTGTAAATTTGTACAAACTGATTTGTTGCATTATCTTGCTAATCTAACATACGGTACTTTTTGTGTCCATATATTGCAGACGGCAACTCCAAACTAACATGGCAGTCAGACTGTGTGATGTGGCTTCTCTGCTTAGAAGTGGTTCGTGGGCAGCAGAGCCTTGGACTGGGGTCTGTGGGATTTTTCTTAAATTCTGTAGGCTACTTTTTTACATGCTAATAGTGCTGAGGCCATACCAAACTCTTTAGTCTCCCATTTGGAATGTTAACTCCTTTCTATGTTTTGTTACAGGCTGTAGGTTGTGTCCCTATTCTGTGAGAGCCTAGAGCACACTGGCGTACCATGACAACTTTTTCTATAATATGGTGATCTCCTGTAGAAATTATACTGCAGTGGCTTGCCTTTCTTCCAATGTCAATTAGACTCTAGCTCTAGTACTAATTCAAAATACCAGGTGGATAATTGAAGAGTAGTATTGTACTAAAATGGTTTTGGTATGGTCTGAATACTAAATTGCAGTAACTTTAAAAACCTGTATACTGTGTATTTATGATTACTATTTTAAAAGTATATTTACAAGTCTTATACTAAGAAATTGCTTGAAAACTGTAAATTTATCTCAAACTATTTTTCTGGGTGGAAAATATTTAGTAATTACTGAAGATGTGCTTTGTGTTTTATGAACAGTTATATTCAACCTTATCAATGCAATATGCATTATTTGTAAAACATATTAGTATTGCTTTATTCAGAACAGATGGTTCTATAGCTGAGAAATGCTGCAATTTCAGCACACACAGGCTACTGCAGCTGTTCACTTGAATGTTGGCTTAGGATCTCATCTTGCCACCTGAACATGAAAATAAATGTGCAATTAAATGAGGATTGTTTGTTGTCCTTGATAAATCGTGCTAATTTTGATCAGTGAATGCTTTAAATTTGAGGGGGAAAAAAAAAGGGTGAGGGGAGGGAGGGAATCCTAAAGAGCCTTAGTCAGAGCACAGCATTTGTGGCTCCTAGCTCTGCCAGATACACTAGTGTTTTGAAAAGTAATTTATCTTAATTGGAATCATCTACTTACTCATCTTTTCACCAGACTCGTTTCATCAGTGCCAGGAGCAGGTTACCCCTTGGAGGTTGTCACAAGGGAAGCTGTAGCTCCTCAGGAAAACTAGATCACATTTTTATATTAAATGTTCTTAATGGATGCATCTTCCCTTTTTTTGTGTTGTGCTGAAGTAATCTCTTTGAAAATACTTCTGTATGCAGAACATAAAAATGTGTTCCCAGGAGTGTCTGAATTGTAGTTTAAGACACTCAATTTAGCCCCTGTTATGTTCTTAGGAAACTTAAATTTACACTGAGTACAGTTGATCTAATCAACTGTTCGGGTATGCATTGGTTGCATAGGCTGCTTTGAACAGGACAGTTAGGACGGGTAACCTCCAGAGGTCCTGACACAACGCTGCGATTTTACAGTAGGTTTTCTTGTGTGAGAACTCCTTCTAGGAGTTGAATATGAGGTTGGATTTCAGCGATGGCTGGATTATTTTTTTTTCAGTGGAACTTCATGATGAGTCTTGTTTCTGTGTTGAAACATTTATTACTGGAGAATTAATCTATAAAATTTTTGTTGGATGTTCTCTTATACAGTTGGTCTTGAACAGTGGAGGCTGCCCAAGTCTTGCATATTAGGCTGCCACTAAAAATCCACTGTATTTACCAATGGTTACCATTCAGTGACTAAGATGGCAGAGAGCCCTTTGTATATGTGGTAGCTTGTGGACAAGTAGTGACACTTCTGCAAATGATTGCTGCTGTATCTGCCAGTCATACAGTCAGTTGCTTTGGGGCAAAACAGTGGTTCCAGGAGTGGTGATCACTCCCTTATTTTGATGTCTAAAAGTAAATTAAGTTAAAGTATCAAATTCAACTGTTTTCAGGGTGCAGGGGAGGGAAGATGTGAGAACCAGGAATTGTCAGTTTAATCAAATAAAAACATTTAGAAACCTACTCAATTATCAGTTGTAAGTTAATAGTACTGATTACACTTGCAACAGGCCAATTCTGCTTGGTAACTTCTAGACTAAAAAGGCTGTGATGCCCCTAAATGAAGGGAGTGGGGGAGTATGGAAACTAAGCTTTGAGTATTGTCTTCACTGAGAGGTCCTGGAAGATTTTGGTGACAACTTTATTTGCCTGTAAGTTTTTAAAGTATTGCCTTGACTAACAGTTAAATCCTTCTGTAATAGTGGGGGTTTTGTTGCATATGCAGGCAGTATATGGCCCTGGCAGTACCATTCCTGTGTAGTGATAGGTCTTCTAGATTTTTTTCTGGACTCTCCTAATAGATGGTGAAATAGAAATTTTTATGTTCTTGGTTTTTTATGTTTTTCAGCAGGTAATTGCTGCCATGGAAACGCAACTGTCTAATGGACCAGCTTGCAATAACACAGCCCATGGTTCAAACACCATAAACAATTGCTCATCACCAGTTGATTCTGGGAACACAGAAGACAGCAAGACCAATTTAATAGTCAACTACCTTCCACAGAACATGACACAAGAGGAACTGAAGAGTCTGTTTGGTAGCATTGGTGAGATAGAATCCTGCAAGCTTGTCAGGGACAAAATAACAGGTATGTTGGGATTTTCTGCATCTTTTCATTTTCTAAGCAGTGAGCTGTGAGTTGGTCTTTTGGAATTCTGTTAAATCATGGCATGAAGGCAGAAGAAACCAATGCTGATATTACTATCAGAAGGAACTTAGGTTTATTGTTATCTAGATTCTACACCCGAATATTAAGTGTCTGTATTTGCATTTCATCCAGGTTTATGAGTGTTAAAAATGCTAACAGAGTGTTTAAAATACTGAGCTTTAGAGTCTTTGGAAAGAAGAGTCAGATGTGGAAAAGCAGATACTTCTACAAAGTTTACTTGAGTTTTTATTCTACTCCAATGGAGTTGTGACTTCATTAGCCCTAGTTGATGCAAAACTTTCTTTTAGGGATGCACATAATTAAACTTGTACCTTGGGAAAAAGGCAGATTACCTTACTTTGTAGGTAAAGCCACTTTTGCATTGCAGCGCTTAAGCAATTTTGTTAGGATACACACTTGAATTAATATGTACTGTCTGAGAGTGCACATATGAACAGCAGTGTGATATATTCTAATAGTACTTTATTTTAGCAGCAAGTAGTGCGTAGGTCACATGTATTTAGACAAGTTGTTTAACTTTGAAAGAACTACCAGATGGATGCCTGCACTGTAAAACAAAAATGAAAGGATGCTTGGCAAAGTTCAGTTTGTTTCATGTCCATTTTTCATCTCTAAGCTTGCTCAAATTAAACAACATTGTTGTACCACTATGTCAACATACCATTAGTTTTGTTCAGAAATGTTGACTTTGGTACTTTATTTCCTGGCTTTTTATGTGGAGTCCTCAAATATCCAGCTTTGAAGAACACATCACATCTTTAACCTGGTGCTGGTCTAACATGCTGGTTAGCTTCTGTGTGTTTAAAACTATACCTCTTCGAGGCTGTATGTTCTGTATGCTTCCATTTAAGGGATGGAAGCCGATGCTTTCCTGTTACTGAAAGGTAGTGACAGAACATGGATGTTTTTCTCTCACTAAATAAAAACGTTTTTGTCACTCAGTGTTACCTGAGCAGCAAGTGCAAGTGGCAAGATAAAAGCTTCAGTTGAGGCAGACTGTGTGTGGCTTCAGCCACTACTACACTTTTGTGTTGATGGCTTGGGTATGCTGCAGAGATGTGTTCCCCAACTGTCTACATGAGTAGTGGAGGACAAGGCCTAAAAACCTTCAGGCCTCTTTGGCACCAAACACAGGACTTGTCTTCAGCATGCAGCACATGCTTTCTTCTCTTGTACTGATTACATACTTGCTTCTCTAGTGTGGCAGAAGTTATGCCACATTTTCCCACATTGATGCAGATAATACTGTCATCAGTACAAGGATGATACTTAAACAAGAATCTGTCAGCAAAAAGATACTAAGGTGAATGTTTCCCAAGTGTTTAGTTCATCTACATCTGCACCTGCTGAGAGTGAACAGCATGAGGGAAGTTAGGGATCTTTTCTCCTAAATTTGACCATCTAGTCTGCTGCACAGTGAGACCAACTTCAGCCACAGCCTGTGTACCTTTTTTGAATGATACAAGGTACTTTAACTGCCAGTGCTCATACCTGCATTCTGCTAATACACAGTTAGTGAAAACACTGATATGGCATTGAATAATCACTATCTTTATTGAAAAAGTTTTTTTATGACGTTCTCTGCATGCTGGAGACAGCATTTGTGACCATGTTCAACAGCTGTACTGTTGAATGACTATTGCTTTGCCTTCTCTTTGCATCTGGATGACCAGCACTTCTTCCCATAGTAAGTGGCTTGCTCTGAAGACATTAGGTAATGAAATGGTTAAATCTGTAAAGTACCCTGCTTTGGTGTGCTAGCCTTGGCTACTGAAACCAGTGTTTTTAGTCTTTCTGGGCTGACCAAACCTTAAAGCAGTCTGTGCTCTTTACAGTGAAGAATAGGGAATGTGTTTGGGGATGACAAAGGAACTACACTGGGCTAATGCCACAACTTGCTGTCTTTGTCTGAAGGCTGGTCGATGCAGAAAACTCAGTCTTCTCTGTAGGCAATGACTTCAGTGCTTTGAAACAAAGGGTCTTTTACTTAGCTGTTTCCTGACCTTTTGTTCGGGAGTGGAAAGATATAACTGGTACTTGATCAGTTAGTGAGATGGCTGTTCAAAGTGTTTATCTCTGTCTTGCTAACATAGTTAGCATTCCTTATTGGAGTTGCTTAAGGATTACATGCTTCTCCCAATTAAGAGGCTGCTGCAGGCACACAGAAGTGAGCCTCAAGGTCTCAATGATGGATGTGCAAATTGCCCACATCCTTACATAATGGTTTTAATGTTTTATGTGCTAGAAGCTCATATTGCTGCTACTTAGTGTCAAAAGAACTCTATACTTGGGAATAGAGTGCACCTCAAATACTATGTGCAGTTTTGGGCCCCTCACTGCAAGAAAGACATTGAGGTGCTGCAGCATGTCCAGAGAAGGGCAATGAAGCTGGTGAAGGGTCTGGAGAACAGGTCTTGTGAGGAGTGACTAAGGGAACTGGGGTTGTTTAGTCTGAGGAAGAGGAGGCTGGGAGGAGACCTTATCTCTCTTTACAACCAGAAAGGAGGTTGTGGTGAGGTGGGGGTTGGTCTCTTCTCCCAAGTAACAAGTGATAGGAAAAGAAGAAATAGCTTCAAGTTGCTCCAGGGGAAGTTTGGATTGGACATTAAGAAAAAATTAGGTACTGAAAGAGTGGTCAAACATTGGAACAGGCTGCCCAGGGAAGTGTTGGAGTCACCATCCCTGGAGGTGTTCAAAAAGCATGTAGATGTGGTGCTTAGGGATGTGGCTTAGTGGGCATGGTGGTATTAGGTCAACGGTTGGACTTGATGGTCTTGGAGGTCTATTCTAACTTAATGATTCTATGATTCTAAGACTTAAATGCAGACCTGTTGTCTGAAGGTGTGATGTCTTCTGTATAGCATAAAGTGATGCCTAAGAAGGTTCCTAGACTTAAATTACGTTCTGGTGAGAGTTCCAGGGTTGGAACTACTGGAGACAGAGTTGGCATTTCTACTTTATCAGAGAGCAGCTTCTCAGCTTTGAGACATACATTCAGCTGCCAGCAAAAACATCACATCAGTCTTGTTCAAAAGATTTTAGTATAAATGATATTGAGAAATGCAGTGTCTGACCAAATAACTGCATTGGGAGCAATATTTCTGATTTAAGTAGCTTAGAGCAAGATTACCTTACACTTGTGGATTCTGGGGAGAGAATGCCTTCTAGTTCCAGTCCTGTTCTTGCTCATTTTCAGGTTTTCTAGAGAGCTCTTGAAAAGTAAACTTTTCTTCTCTTTCCATAATTCAAAACAGGGATTGTTATCAAGTTTCTCTGAAGGAAGAGACTTGACATGAATTTCAGAATTATATTGGTTTAATTCCTATGTTAAAACAGTATTTCTAACCTATCTGTCCACATTAGCAGGCAGTGTCAGAGTCCCAGACCATACCCCACTGAAGTGATCCACTAGCAAATGCTAAGAATGAAGAAGCCTACTACATGCTAGATCACCAATGCCATGTGTCAAAATTCAGAGGGATCAAGGATGGCTACTGTCATCTTGACTGAAATACTTGTCAGAGCATCTTTTGGATTTGAACCAAACTCTCACACCCTATTTAATATTCAGTCTGAGTCACATCTGCAACACTGGAGTGCATTTAAGACTGCATTATAGCAGTGCCCCATGCCTTGAAGCTGTCCGCACACTTCAGGATTGAGATGATTGAGCTTGAGGGCCTCCCTGCCTCTGGAAAACCTATTGGTTTCACTTGGAATTCACTTTTCAGTTTCATGTGAGCAGCCTGAAGCCCTGTTTCTGAAGGGATGTTCTAGTAGTTTCAGAAATGCTTTTTCCATAGAGTGGCATTTGTTAAAACAGTCTTGACTGTTTCAACCATGATTATTGTTCCTTGCAGTGTAATGTCAACATGAAGTTTGTGTCCCTTACTGATGTTTATCTGAGGGTTTAGTTGTGAAAGGAGGTAGAGGAGAAAGCTGAACTGCAGAAGGTTCCTGCTGGTCATATCCATGTATGCAGCTCATGGGCACGACTTGCTGTTGAGGCAACATTGGTAGCTGAAGTGAAGCTTACTTGCTCAGCTAATGGAAGAACACTGGAGGTGTTCTCAGCAAGAGTTAGAATAGCTGATTGCTGTTCCGTTGTTTTACTGAAGGTAGAGAAATTAAACCTTGATACTAGCAAAAGTTTTAAAGGGTGCTGAGCATGGGACTTCTTGTGAGAATCTCATCGACAAGAGCAGCATCTGAGAAGTTGGTCATGAAAGTCAATTACCTTTACCTGCTAACCAGAGAATCTGTCTAGAATGAGTCACTGCACCCAGATATTCTGGAGTCTCTGTTAACTCTTGTATGCTTTTGACTGATGCAGATGTATGTAAATACAAGATACAAAAGTACCATATGAACTAATTGTAATTGTACAATAGGTGGGAGATCCTGTTCTTGACAATTCATCATGACTGGGTTTTTATCAGCTGCTTTAGATAGCTGTTTAATTTAGATTCTTAAGTGCTTTTACATATTTAAAAGCAGCTGAAAACATTTTACTTAATCTAATGTTAAGCATGTATAATTATAAAAATTCAGCTAAAAATACTTTAATGTAAGGGAGGAGGCTAAAATGGGATGAAGTCTAATTATCAAACCGCTCCTGTTCAAGCACTGAAAAGCGTGAGCTTTCTGCTCATACAAGACAGACGGATTTAGCAGCTGTTGACAAAATGCAAGGGACAGTAGTAGCTACCACTTAAAAATGAAGACCTACCTTTGTATGGCAAACTGCATTTTCTAGACCTACTTTTCTGAAAATGAATATAGGTTAAAATGGCAATGTGTGGTGGCCTTACAAAAGACTGCGGTTCTTTTTAACACACACTGTCTTTAGTGCAAAGTCAGTTGTACACATGGAAGAGAAATGCTTAGTTTTCATGTTGTCAATCTCCATGATTTCAGGCCTTTGCTTCTTTGTCATTTACCCAGAACTGCGTGCAGAGTTGTTAGCTAAATCGAAACTTTGTGGAATTCAGACTCTCATTTCAGAGAGCAGCTAAAATCAGATGTAATAAATTTCAGAGAATTTCTCAGTTTTCTTGGCTTCAAAGCTCCTGTACTGTTCTCCTATTACAATAATCATATGCTTATAAAATTCACAAGTTATTTTCTCTAAAAGAGAACATGTTTGTTGATAGGACAGTTTTTCTTGTCTTTTCGACAGTGCTTTTGAACTAGTAATAGTGCATATGTGTAGACTTCTTTTGCGGTTTGGCATGCCTGCTTGTTAATACCTAGAAAATGAGGCAGGAAGTGTATAGAGGTCTAGCCTGGAACAGTATTTCACATCCGTGGACTTGTGTAGCTGTGAAGCACTGGTAGTAGACTGTTCCATTTAGTACCAGGTTTCTTTTTGCATTTCTTCCTCCTGTCAAACTTCCTGCTTTCTAAACCTGTAGACAAAGAGAAAATCTGTCAGAACATTCTTACTGATCACTGTTACATAGGCCTGTTTTTCAAACCTGATCCAACTGCCTTACTGTGGAGCTTTCGTGTTGGTTGAAAGCTTGATCCTCTTGCACACCTTTTTGCAAAAATCTGCATTCCCTTTTGGCCTGTGGCTGGCAACCATCACGTTGCAGTGGGGTTTCTTTATGATCAACATTGTAGGCTCTCAGAGTAAAAGTTTTCAGGTTTTATTATGTGACCCTTAAATTTCAGACTTCTACAATCTAGAAATAGTAGAGTGTGGTGGACAGGCATGTAGAGGAAGGGTTACATTTCTTCTTCTGTCCTGTCAACTTTAGTCTTATGGGAATAGGCGTTTCTATCTTGTTTAACTTTGCATATCTCATCCTGCCCTCTGCAGATACTAGTTTCTCAAATACTTTGAAGTGTTGTCCCATTACTGTTTTGCATATAGTGCAGATGTGAAATGCAACACACAATGTGTCTAGAACTATAGTTCTAAAAAAATTGCCTAGAAGTTGAACTCTTCCATAAAATTGTTAATGCAGCTGTAGTAAGTATGCTTGCAACTAAAGCTTGTACAGAAGTCGGTTTTAGTTGTAAATACTGAAATTTCTTCTGCATTTTTCTGTTTCCATTAAAGAACCATGGTAATAGTGCAAAGGTTCTGGGTTGGTCACAGAAGAATACAGAAAATATGTATGATGTTGGACATGTCATCAGAGTTGAGCTTTGTTAACAGCAATAAGTCTAGTGACATTGTCGCAATTCAGTGTTTGCAATGTATACTCATACAGTCAGTGCAGTGTTAGTAGGGACTCTACACTGTCAGATCTTTGGTTATAGAGTACTCTCCTCTAGTGCAGAGTCTGAGGAAACACCTGGTGACAATGTTGAGTTTTAGTCTGCCCAAAGAACTGAGGCTGTGAGATGGAGAAGGATTTTTTTTTTGTGGGATAGGTGCTCTGTCTCAGCAGAATGTGGGTGAAACACTGATCTCTTAGTGATAGCTTTTGTGCTTGCTCTGACTTTTACAGTGTTCTTCTGGTAATCAAGGAAAGGATCTCACGTGTCCTCAGTGGAAGCAGTAGAAACTATGTTGTCTGACTGGCTGCTCGAATCTAGAACATGTGAAACTTGTTAACCTCTATTTCTGTCATACCAAGGCAAAAACTCCTAGCCCGTGTTAGTGTCTGGCAAAAGCAGAGCTTTTTGAACCTTATGCCTTGTCAGTGCTACAGCAAAGCTTCTGACTCTTTCTGTATGTGAACTTTAAGTTTCAGAGTGATCTCATTGTTCAGTTGAGCCTAGGCTGGCAGTTTTTCAGGTCTCTTGTCACTGTTGCTTTGAACAGTGTTAGCTTACTCTTCAGCCCTAAATCTTTCATTTGCCTTAATGTAGGACTAATTCTAGGGCATCTAAAACAGCAATATGGGAAGAAAATATGGTCATATACTTATACTTTAATCTGATACTCTAGACTTGTTGCCACCTTGAAGTACTGTATGTGGAGACGAGGTAGGAGACAAACTAGACAGGCATTTTCCATTTTTTTCCATGTCCCAGAGGAAGCAAGAGAGGACAAATAGCGTACCTATAGAGTTGCTTAGTCTGAAAAGCAACTATCTACAGTGTAGAAAGTTTTAAACATTGCCATGACAAAAAAATTGAAACTTTGAGAAGGGTAGTGCAGTCGGTAGCTGGAATTCCTAGTATTTGCTTGTATAGCACAAGTGCCTTATACAGGGAGGACCACATGAATGAACAGACCACATGAATGAACAAACCACTACAACTTTGCTACTTTGCAAAAGTAGTTTGCTATTTTTGTGAAACTCCACAACTCTTTGTCAGCCTTTACTCCCAATGTGCGTGATGTTTGCAGTCCTATACCACTGTAATCCATGAGATGTTTCTGCAAGGTTCTGAGTGTATTTGGGGTGGGGGAGTAGAGTAGTTTGGCAGCCGAAGGAGGAGCTAGCTGAAGCTGGCTGCTCTTGTGGTAAGCTGAGTCTGTGAGAGGCAGGGGTACTTGCTAGCTTAGTAATGTGCTGAGATAAAGAATGAGTTCTCGCGGCCTGACAATTTCTGATTTGGGCAGGGATGTGGACAAAAGGTGTTGCCTGGCAAACTGTACCTTGCCAGCAGGGTGCCTTAGCAGAACTTGACTAAAATGTGAAATCAAGAATAAAAACCCTATGGGATTGGAAGGAAATTTATATTTATAAATGGTGACTGTTTGATCTCTTCTCAGGAGTAACTTAAGACCTTGAAGCATAGATTTTTCTGGTGATGTGTGTGAAGGGGTGGGTTGTTCTTAACATCAGCTTTTTAATTTTCAAGGTAGTTCATGTTTTGAACTCTGCAGCTGTTAAAATTCAGTCTCTGATGTAGCCCAGGGACTTGGTATGTTGTAGCACAGGGGTAATAATGTAATTTTGAACCTTGTGTGTTTGTTGAAAGAAAGTGCAACAACAGACCATTGGCCTGCTTAACTGGTGGCTGGAGTGCTGTTGTGTTGTCCAGCCTGCAGGAATAATCCTGAAGGAGTTAGGTTTTTCAAACAAGCCCTGTGTCTGGATCCAGACTGCTATTAATGGAGACTTGTCTTAAGCCTGCTAACTGTATCCTGTAGTTACTTTTCTCTGATTCTACATATTGCTATTTATTCAAAAGGATATAGTGGCATTTGCTGTGCTTTTTAATAGTAAACTGCATAATTTATTGCGCTTTGTGTCTCCTGGAAGTGAGTCATGCAAGCAAGTGGAGATGAAGTGACTTGTTTCATCTTATATTACTCAAGATAGCACTTGATTGTCTTTGCATTTCCATTTGCTTTTCACTCTTTTGCAGGTATGACACTGTTTTGACCTTTCAGAAGCTTATAAGCTTTGTTTTTACAAATAAAAAGGTAGAAAAAACCTGTTTGACTAAACCTGCGTAGCCTGTTCCAGGGTTTCAGTTAAGTTGCCTAGTTAGTTCGTACTACTGACATTGTGGAAATAAGCTATTTTTTAAAAATGGTTAAACAGTTTATTTGTCCATATATTAACCTGAATTAAGATCTGATCTCAATATACACCATAAGCAAAGACTTGACATTTTATAACTGGAACTCTTTTTTAAAAGGCTAAATATGATTAGAGACCTCAGTGTAGTGAATCAGAACATTGTCTTTATTAAATCATTGCTTTTCAGCAAGCACTGTGGATTTTGATGGGGATTAGTGCAATATACATTCTTTTGCACTTTTCTGCAGACAAATTAAAACTTTCTCATATCAGTGATTGCAGTAACTTACAAGAAGCCTGTGGAAGCCTTGGGTCTTGCAAATTGGTACTGGTCCTCTAGTGACATGGGATATCTTGTGTGCCTTTAGCAGAGGTAGTGCTCTCTGCTTCAACCTTGGGAGTCCCCAGGTTGCCTATTTGTCATGCTTATTGCTGCTTACTCTTTCGTAGGTGCTTGTAGGTATGTACTGCTGTTACAGCCTAGTGATTCCAGGCCAGCTGTTTGAATAAATACTAATTCTAGTGGAAACTAGTGTGCATTAAGAGACCTCGAATAATGTGAAGTTTTTATAAGTTTCACTGCCTTTCAGTGTAACTGTGCTGTGAGATAAGTGAAAAGTATTTATAATAATCAAGGTGCATTTCAGTGAAGTCTGCCTCTGTTTGGGTAGTAGTGTTACTGACCTGAACACTCTGAAGACCTTGTACTTCAGGGATGTCATATGGATTATAAGGACTTGGGTATCCCTACAGAAAGTGGATGCTTCTCAGCCACCACAAGCAGAGTGGTAACTAGTAAGACTTAAAGCTGCAGATGGTCCTAGCTGGTTGATGGTTAGTCCATTATGTATTGAAGCAGCTGGTGTATTGCATTATAGAAGCAAGACCTTAAATATGTGCAAGGAACTTCACTTATCTTGATGTATTTATACTTACCTTGCTATATGAAAGCACTTCATTTCTACATTTTATTTTCTTTCATCATGATACACTTCAATTGGCAGTTTTTACAATACAGATTCGTCAGACTGACTTCATAGTTTACTGTGCACAACTGCAGGAAAGGATTTATTCTTGTTTCTAAACTGGAGACACATGAATTTAATGGATGGACTGCTTGGTGGATAAGGAAGTGGCTGGATGGTTGTACTCAGAGTCACAGTCAACAGCTCGATTCCCAAGTGGAGACCAGTGATGAGTGATGTTCCTTGAGGGTCGGTATTGAGTCCAGTGCCGTTTAATGTCTTTGGTGACGTGGACTTATGTGCACCCTCAGCAGCTGCAGTGTGGTTAGCACTCTGGAGGGAAGGGATGCCATCCAGAGGGACCTTGACAGTCTGGAGGGGTGGGCCCAGGCCAACCTCATGAAGTTCAACGAGGCTGAGTGCAAGGTGCTGCATCTGGGTCAGGGCAATCCCAAGCACAAATACAGGCTGGGTGGTGAGTGGATTAGAGGGCAGCCCTGCAGAAAAGGAGTTGGGTGTGCTGGTGGATGAAAAACTGAGTATGAGCCAGCAATAAGTGCTTGCAGCCGAGAGCCAACCGTATCCTGGGCTGCATCAAAAGAAGCGTGGCCAGCAGGTTGAGGGCGGTGATTTTTCCCCTCTACCAGGTTCTCATGAGACCCCAACTGGAGCACTGTGTTCAGCTCTGGGGTCCCCAGTGTAAACCAGACATGGACCTGCTCGAGCAGGTCCAGAGGAGGGCCACGAAGATGCTCAGGGGGCTGGAGCACCTCCCCTGTGAGGACAGGCTGAGAGAGTTGGGGTTGTTCAGCCTGGAGGAGAGAAGGCTCTGGGCAGACCTTCTAGCAGCCTTCCAGTACTTAAAGGGGGCCTATGGGAAAGATGGGGAGAGACTCTTGATCAGGGAGTGCAGTGATAGGATGAGGGGTAACGGTTTCAATCTGAAAGAGGGGAGGGTGGTGAGACACTGGCACAGGTTGCCCAGAGAAGCTGTGGCTGCCCCCTCCCTGGCAGTGTTCAAGGCCAGGCTGGATGGGGCTTTGAGCAACGTGATCTAGTGGGAGATGTCCCTGCCCATGGCAGGGGATTTGGAACTAGGTTACCTTTAAACCCAAACCATTCCATGATTGTGTTGTAATACTATACTCTATGGGTTTTTTGCCTTCCTACAGTATGCCAAGTGTGAGTAGAAGTAGGTAGAAAGTTGTAGAAGGCAACAGCAAGCCTCTGGTTTTAGTGATTTAATCCACATGTAAAGGGAAAATAACTGACACAAATACAGCTCAGATCCTGCATTTCATCTTATAATTTCTTTAACAATTTATGTAAATCTGTCAGCTCCCAGAGTTACCAAAGGCACATCCATGTTATCTTCAAGCTTTTCACACTATTGACTAGTTGTTTCTGTTACTTCTGGTTGTATTTATTGTTCTTAGTTGAGATATTTGGAAGAACTGGGTAAAACAGGAGGAGACTTGTAATCTGAATTCATTCCTGTCTTCTGAGTTTCTGATCTATTGAAGATGAAAACTTCTGGTTTTCTCCTGGTCTTTCTGGTACCTATGGCACCATGCAGGTTAAGCCTCAGCCTTTTTTGAAGTTCATTTGAAGCCTAATATTGCTGCACAATGATTATGAATGCTTGCATCTATAGCAAGGTGCACTGATTATCCCCACCCCTCCTCTTTTTTTGTAAGTTAAAAAAAGCTTTCTTCCAGAAGAATTTTTCTGTGTTCCTATAAGCATTACTTTGTGGAGACGTATTTCAGTTTCAAATAATGAAAATGTCAGCTTTTTTCAGCATATCCTTTTTCTGTGTGTATTCACCAACTGTAATGAGAAATGGCTAGTTTTCTACTATTCAGTATTGCAGATTAGTAGTTGTTCTTGTTTAACTACATCAGTTAAAACTGAAAGAAAAATATTCCTCTTTGACTTGCAAGGACATATTTTTTGACTGGACAGTTAACTGTTATGCTGGGGGAAGAATTTATCTTTTGCCAACAGTTTGTCATTTTTTTACTGTCATTCAATCATCAGTAAAGGCCAGGAAAAAAGTGGTTGAATGCAACACTGCAAGTTAACTTTTGCAGTATGTGCCCTAGGGGTGAAAAATAGTTTTCCAACTTTTGATCATGTCACATTTCAGGATGTCTCTCAAAACTGAGATTAAGTAGCAGGTAGAGTCTAAAAGAAAAACAAAACTCCAACAATAGTATGTGTTAATGTGAAGTTTGGGAAGAGAACTTACATTCAAGTGTCATGTGAATTTTTTACTTGGATGCACAAATTACTACAGGATTCTAAACACCTTGGCAGTAGAACAAAATTCTTTATCCACTTGCTTATATTTAAGGTGACTGGGTGGTACAAAAGAATACTTAACGCTGCTGGCCATGTTACTGAAAAGGAGGAAATCAACTGCAAAAGACAAAACTCAGCTGCATAAAACACGTTACTACTAACAGTGGTAAAAATTAAAGAGTAAAGCCAGCTTTCAGAGAAGTAACTGATTTAGCAAATTCCATAGTATACTTTCACCTTAGCCTAGTAAGGAGCTTCTGCTTGAAATATGACCAGCTAGTTTGTATGAAAGCATTCTCCCTATGTCAGTCATTGATTTCAAGCAGTACATAGTTGTCAAGAGTTATGTTTGAACAAGAGAGGCTGTTAGCAGCAAGACTATCAGTGTTCAGCCTCCTGTAGTGTCTGTCCATAAGCAAATACCCTGTTACTTTTGTGAAAGTGTACACTTTTCCACACAGTCCCTCCTTCCAACTTTGTGTTTTGGGGTTGAGATTTATTTGGACATGTTGTATCTGTTAGTAGCCCTCAGTTAATGTCTCTTTTGGCTTACCGAACATCTTCGATCAGGTTCATGTAAATCTTAGCATCCTCAATACCCCGTACCTGTGACTTTCCCTGCCTGCTGTGGGGAAGAAACAGAGCTGCACCCTCTTTTTTTTTGTAACTGACATAACATGCTTGTGTTAAAGCAGCAGATGATGATGCTCCTCACATGTGAAGAACCATGCAACACAAGGCAAGAGGATGGCATTAAATTGGTAAAAAGGTGGAGTTGAACCTGGCTGAGATGAAACTTCAGGTTTCTCTTCCTGAAAACTTCTGATTTTTATGATAACTTACAGCTCTAATAGCTGTTTAATTACAGACATAGTCTTACTGTATGGCAGCATAAACTGTTAAATACTTTGATCAGTGTTTGATCCCTTTCATTCAGTCTTCAACTTCCATTTTTACAGATTCAGAGTAATAGCTGAGAAACTGGGTTTGGGAGAAAGAGATCAAAGTATCAAATATTGAAAGCTAGGAGTGATTGTGGTTTACAGGTGTTTTCTTGTAAGCTGCCTAGCTTGCTAGCTCAGTGGTGTATGGGTTACGAGTATTCAGTAAGTAGAATCTGTCTACTGGAACTAGAAGCAAACTGCGGTTAAATTGGGGATTGCTTAGTGGCTTATGCAGTTTCCTTTATTTTGCTGAAACTGTTTTTAAAATGCAGTCCAAGCCTTAATGAAAACTTCAAAGGACTGAAACTTGAATGATAATTTATGTTGAAAGTAAATGAGAAGAAACCAACACTGGTATTCTGTTCTTATTCCTTTAGCCCTTCTTGTTAGAGAGACTATAGCTATGTGTACGTAGTTTTAGGTACAGTTCTACAGTTAACTGAATTGCATATCTAGGTGTATGCTTCTAGCCTTATTCAGTGTCAATAATACTGTGGTATTTCTTGGTGGCTTAAATCAGATGCAGTTGACAATGGTAACTTATGAAGATGCAGTAACTTTTGAATAAGATCTGGTACCAGCTGAGTGATCTCCCTGTCTTGGCACATGAGTGTTCTGTGGCCTTGTCTTTCAGGAGGATCACCCTGGTTTATGCATTGCGATGTCTTGACTTGCAAATCCAAATGAACAGAAGGTTTGAGTGTTTCTTACTCCTATATCTGAAACTCTTTATCAAACTTTTCATGCTCCTGCCGTTGGACTACAGGCCAGAAGTGCTGTTGATCTTTCCTGTGGCCACACTGGCTTGCCTTCAGGACATTGTAGGCTGAGACTACTTGCAGGTTTTATGTTCATCTTAACGTGATGTGATGTCTTTTATGCAATGCTACTTCTACTTTTGTGTGCCGGTCAGGGAATGCATATCTGCTCTGAAATTTTAGTAGACTTGTGAAAAATTATGTGGGTCCATGAGATGAATTCAAATGAGAAGCTTTGTATGTAGGCTTGTAATGTTGAACTGTATGTTTATTTTAACAGCATTCATCCACTAGTGTGTGCAACTTCAGGAGTGATGAAAGGCAGAATAAAGCCTAATGTCAAGTTGCTGTGCACTTGGTTCTGTTCACAAAGATATGAAGCTGACTTGTTCTTACAGTGCTCTAGTGTATCTTTACCAATTAACTTCATAGAAACAGAAATTTACAGCTTTAAAAAAGTTATGCTTAATTGATTGAAAATAGTGTTTGATGTAAACTGAACACTTACATGGTTGGTGGCAGGAAATTTATTAATATTCACTAGAAAATGGACTATTCTCTTTCAATCAGCCAGCAGATCTTCAAGGAGTAAAGCACTGAAGGCAGCACATGTAGCTGAAGTTAAATTATAATAAAAAAAGTCCTCAGTCTGCTAGAAATCTTAAGGTTTCTTCTGTAGACTTAGACACTGAGTTTCAGCTTCTGGATGTTATTACTTAACCTCAGAAGTATGTTCTTTAGTGTCATATATTGATGCAAATTTTATGTAATTTTTTGGAAGATAGGCTTTTTTAGCATTTCTTCTATGTGATATTGTAGTTCTTGCTGGTTATATTCCTTTAATTACTCTGCAGTAAAATCTCTTGCAGAAGCTGAAATGGCCTGAAATGTCTGAAACATCACTATACTGAAATCAGTGACTATTGTAGAAAGATCCTTTTTTTGTTGTTTTTTTCAAAGCCTGCTTATCTTTAAAATTTTTGATTGCCCTCTGTGAAACGTAATGTGTGAATATGTATTGCTGTTGAGATTTTCCATTTTCCAGAGTATGATTAGTGTGCGCTTGTGGTAAATTTTTGTACTAGACAATGAAACTAGTTTTGTAGCTTAACGTTGTGTATTGTTTTTCAGACATATTATTAACCACATGTAAGTGTTCTTCTGTTGTTTTTTGCTTTTTATCTAATACGTGTATCAAGGTGATAAATTGAAATTGATAGTTTTGGGTTCTTCTAAGAATTAGCATTGATAGCACTGAATTAGTGGGGCTACGTTTCTTTCTTTTATCTGTTGAGGTCAGTAAGTGGAGGAGGACCTCTGCTCCTTAAAATGAACCAATTTGTTTCATGTAATTCATTCAGTCCTACCTTACAAGAAGTTTAGTACACAAACTGAAAAGGTTATGAGAGCTTAGCTGATTGTATATTTGTTTGGATCTATTTTTTTTTGTGGAAAAAGCAATTGCCTGACACTGTCTATTCTGTTTGGTCTGCAGACCTTACAGGAATGTTTAAGAATTTCAGACAAGGTGCAGGATTATCTGGGTACTCTGGTAATTTAATAAACATTTACTTCCAAGAGGTAGTGTGCTCAAGCCCTTGCATTGGGTATTTGAGAGCTCTGATGGGAAACAGCAGCCAAGGACTCCCTCGTGTGGTGGGTGTGTCAAGCTTTCAAAGGCCTCTTGCTGCATTCTTACAAGGAGAAAAGGAGAGTATTTTGATTCACACGAGTAGAGAGAGCATGTTGAAATAATGCAAGTAGTTGACCCGGGAAGACAAGCAGCAATAGAAGCTCTTCTATTACCAAGGTTGCTGGGTTTTCAGCACCTGTTAATCATCTATTGAGTGTTGTTATGTAGGTAGATGATGTTAATCATCTAGCTAATAATCATAATAATACCATTGTATACTAATGGAGCAGTGCTGGAAAAAAATACCGGCTGTGTGCTCAAGCAAAGATAGTGCTGCAGTATTGGCTCTGGATATTGCCTGGGAAGACAGGCTTCTCACAATAAGGCCTGTAGGAAAATTATCTTCAGCAGTAGCTATTTAGAGAGGAGAATCTTGAGGACACAAATTCAGTGGACAGCTAGACAGCGGGAGACTTCAAGAGCAAAAGATAAGTAGGCTTAATACTGGCCAGAAATTTATGGGGTCAGACTTCATGTTTCTGCCCAAAAAAACATCTGGAGAAGACCTAGTAAATTACCAAGGTGCTTTAAGCAGTCATGAAATAAAACTGCCATGCTAATCAGCTGTTCTCTAATCATGATGTTACACAGAAAACAAGATGCATTTTTTTCAGGAGTGATAATGTTGCAAGACTACTGAAAATCCAGCACTTGAGTTCACTGTGCATTTGTAACCTCGCAGGGACTTTTCCTGTGTAATTCAGCTCTGACAGTATTTCTGAAGTAGTTGTTGAAAGGACTGACTTAACAGATAGTAAGTTAAAGCTCATATTTGCCTGCCTTTCTTTTAAGGTGTAACAAGTTGTAAATGACACTTCGAGCACTTTCAGGCAAACTACTGTTAACAGGACTGCGTAGTTCAGATGCCTGAACTCTGTTACTATGCATCCAGCCCAGTGGCATTGAGTAAAGAGCTGTTGAAGATGCTGCCTTTGGTGCTTGTGTCTGAAAATAGTATTTCTTGGTTCTGAGGTGCCTACAGGCTTTAGAGAATGTTCCTCCTGAAACTGAGTGGTAGCTCATAGGGTGAAAACATACCAGAAGCATTTTACAGGAATTCTGCCCTCCAATGTTTGTTGCAAAAGTGTCATCCTCTGGCCACTGCAGAAGAGAGCAGCTACACAGACATTCCTGCATATTTGTCTAGCTACAGAAGTTTTTTATTGTTACATGCTGTAGTCCTACTCTTTAGCTTCCTTTCACCTGTTTTCCAGGTTTATAAGTATAGTAGTCAAAGGGAGAGGGTCTCTAACTTGGCCTTCAAGGGGACTATCTGATCTGAAGGCTCTTGTCCTTTCTCTGGGCTTTCCAGGGAGGTTGAGAGAAGAGGCTGTAAAACATCCTAATTGCTGGGCGTTTGTGGTTGGGCTAAATGTCCCAGTTCAGCTTTTTGTGTAACTCCTTAACGTAACAGTAGAATCTTAATGCAGGTTTGTTGGAAAGAAGAAAATGCAGTTGGTAGGGGTAGATAACTTAGTTTGGAATGTCTTTCAGTTTTTCTTATGCTCCTATGTTCAATGAAGCTGAATTACTGTTTGAAAGTAAGTTCTGGATTTCCCAGAGAAACAGGAAGCTTAGATGCAGTAAAAATTGAGAAGAGCAAACTACTAAGAGATGATAACTATGTATAGATTATCTAAGGAGAGCAAAGCCTTTGTCATGTTATCCTGCACTGGTCCTTAACTGTTCATTACTATATGCAGGTACTACCCGTAGTCCAGTTGAGGCATAAATTGCTACCTTGGACAGGCGATTGTCACTAGCAGTCCAGCCCTTAAAACTGAATAGACAGATAATAGTGGGAAGACACCACGAGCTTTTAGAGTGCAAACACTTCACCTGAATCTAGAAAGAGTTGTGACTCATTATAATCAGAATATATGATCTCTAAATTGATACCAAAGTAGAGGGGTGTGTATGCAACTGAGAATGGCAGCAGACACTGCAAGAAACAAGTGATGTCAGGTTCCCTGTTCAAATGAGGAAGATGGCCTGTATTTGCTGTGGAAGTGGACTTCAAATGAAACCTTTGGACTACAGCAACCAGAAGGAAATTAGGTTACCTGTTGCTCCACACTCTTACTTGATAATGTCTATTAATTGTCATGTCTAGAGAAATCTCTATTCTTATGTGATAGGTCTCACTAGCTAGTCTCCCAATGCTGAACTGTGGGATGCCTCAGAACACCTAGGCTGTTTTCATGCATGAATGCTTCGCCAGCAGAGGACTTTTCCAGGTAGTAAGGTGCATCAGTATTCAGACAGCTTTAGTACTTTTTCGTTCTTTCGTGTCACCCACTGTCTTGCCTAGTTCTCCGTTATGAATAAATTGGGTAATAACAGGGCAACAGGAAAAATTGCCTTGTCACTAGATCTCTTATTCCTCCCCAGTTCATGAGAGCTTTGCCTAAGTAGTTAATGGTGATCAAGTGAGCTGGGTTGTAATTGCTTCTGAGCATTCAGTAATTCCACAGTAAGCTCTTCTAGATGGTGCAAATATCTGAGCCTTATGGAAATGTACCGTACAGTGTAGTGACACATTTTTATCCCACAATCTCTCTGAACCTTAAGGAAAAACTAGACTTATTTGGGTTTTGCTAAACAACTAGTTAAGCAACTTGATATTTTTGATAATTTTTCACTTGTTACACCTCCAGTAGTCCAACCTAAGTCATCTTTATGGTTTTTACTTCTAACATTCAGTTCTTGCAACAGGACTCTGCTATAATTGGTCTACTTAAAAATGTTGAAGCAGTTGCTGGAAATAACGGAGTCCTTTTCATGTAAGTAGAGTTCTAGAGTGAGGTTGTTCCTATTCAGAAAGGTGAACATTTTTGTGGTCACAAGGAGGAAAATGTTGTTTTACCAGGTCTATTAAAAGGACACTATTCTGCTTTAAGGAATATTGCTATTTTTGAAAGCAAAGCATTAAGAATGGACAACAGGTGTCATTCCCGTCATGCCTACTTTGCATGACCACTTCCTCTGTGGACAGCATCCATTTGGGACTTTCTGTGTTGTATAGCAGAGGATTTTCTTTGGGCTTTTACAGCTGTGAAATATTTAAATAGGCTTTGTTTATAGTAAGCAAGTAAACACTTGTAAAAACTTGAGCAGGATGGAACTAGTTTATTTATGATTCTTCCTCTAAGTATTGCAAATTAAAGCCTGTGCATTTTTAAAGCAAAAAAAGTGACATTTTCAAGACACAGTAGTAAATTCAGGAGCACCTTCCTACTTGTTTATTTCCCTCTTCCAACTTGAAACTTTTTTGTTCCTTTGCTAACTGGTGCCTGTGAAGTCTGTCTACTTTTCTTGCCTAAATACTGAATCATTGTATTCTTTAATGTTAATTACTTTGACTACGCTTTTGTAGTGTGCACATGGATCTCCACTCAGTCTCTTGAGCAGTCCTTTCAAAGGATAAATTAAATTGTTCAAATTAATAAACTTGAATAAATTAAATTGTTCAAAATTACTTTTTTGCCACTCTGCTCTCAAAATCCATTCTGTATATTGACTGTAATACCAAAAAGTAACTTGGCAGTATCTGAGAAATTACTCTTTAATTTGCATCATCATCATCATATGTGGTGGTCAAGTGATATTTCTTGAAGCTTATAAACTTGAAACATAAATAGAACAGTTTCCCGTATTAAAGTGAGTAGCATAGTGCTTTCCAGTTCACATTTTCTTGTAGGCCATGTACTTCCAGGCTGAACACTTGTTGGTGACCCACTTCATGTTGGATGTAGCATGCCTAGGTTCCAAGAGATGCCTGGCCACTTATGTTTGAATTTGGCTTTGTTGCAGCTTTTAGTTACATAAAACATAAAATGTAATTAATGAATACAAACTTTCAAATCATAGCCTTTGCTGTCTTAAAGGCATGTGAGATGTGCTTCTGGTATGTGGGTTTTGGTTTTTTATCAGATCTTGTTGAAGCAAAATTCAAGTCAAATTGCTTTTCTTCGTTTCCTCATTCTTTGCAGATCACTGTCATTTTGACTTTTCCTACTTCACATAATTTCTTCTTTTACCAGCTTTTGTTTTATTCTACACCACATTCTGTAATATTCATAGTGTCCCAAGCATAAAATCTAGTACAAAGCGTACAGAAACAGCTTTAAACAGTGCTGTGAAATAGTCACAGGAACTATTGAGAAGCTCAACTGAGAGTTTGAACATGTAACTCATGAAGTATTACTCACTTCTGCAAATAAGCAGAGAATTCCTCTTGAAAGTGGTGAATGTTTTCTTACTGGCACAAGTGAGAACTCATAAAAGTAAGAAACTCAGTCACTCCTTTCTTTAGGATAAGCTAAACTTAATACTGCTTATAGGTCTGAGTTACAGAATAAATAGCTGATGTGCAAACATAGCCTATTGTCTGTGTTGAGGTTGAGCAGGACATAATTTTGAAGAACTTAGGAAAGGCTAAACTGGATAGTCAGAATGCCTAAACACGTAATAGTAGACACAGCACCAGAACAGCGAACCTGGAGAGGCATCAAAGGTTTTTCAGACTGTAGTGTCATTGGAAACGTAAAGCTGAGGGAAAAGCCATATGGAGCTGACCTTGTCTTAAAATAGTAGGAGACTAAGCTTTTTGATATACATTTAAATCTGAGCAGTATTTAACTTGTGGACAACTATAGATTTACCTTCTTTCTTCCATTGCCTTGTTGTGGACTCAGACACGCAATCTACTTGAAGTGTGTTACTAGACATGGAAACAAGCATGTGTTCTGCAGGAGATTTCTGTCTTGGTGAGTGGATTTTGGTGTAGAAGAGGCACAGAGCTGTTTCCTGTCAGTGTTCAATTTAATACTTGGCTTTAGGCAAAACAAGTGAGTTATTAGAATGATTAAATAATGAAGTTACTCTTTTTAGATATTCTAAGTGGCTGATCTGGTTTAAGTGCACCTAGCTTCTACTTGGTTTGTCTTGAAAGCAAAAAGGTTAGACATTGAGGAAGGGTGGAAAAGCTGCACAGAAGCAGAGCTTGTTTGAATTGTACTGGGCAGGTGTCTCTGAATTCGAGTAAAATTTGTGTGCAGTGGGTATGCTGCTCTTTCTGCATCTGAAATCCACAATCAGATGGGACTTCCCTCTGGTTCCTACACCTGCAATGGTACTAGCGTAAGTTTGGACTGAAGTCCTGTACATGAGTGAAACACTTAAGAAAAACTGAGCTTTGAAGCTCTTGTAACCCATCTGGCACTTTCCCACCAAGTGAGAAATACCACCAGCTCTCAGACATACTTTGCAATAATTGCAGTATCTGATGGGTAGTTTGCAATAGCTGCTTCTGCTGCATTTCGTGAAATTTCCTAAACTCAGTAATCTGTATATGAGTGGGCAAATCCTGAAATAAGCATCTTCCCTTAGCGCAAGTAAGAAAACTTAAGAGTGGTCTCTCAAGCATCTGATACCAGAAATCAGGTTCAATTTCCAATTATTTGTGTTGCTCGTTGAGAGCCAAGGTTCATCTTATGTGCTTCTGTGAAGAAAGTGGGTTTTTTGACTCTGAATTATTGATAATGTGTAATTGAACCACTAACCTTCAGGCAAAATTTCAGTCTCTAAGTTTTACCTTTTCTTAACCTTTTTAAATATATAAGGTCTTTGGAATGTCAGATCTGAACACTACTGAATTTTAGATGATAGCCCAAATTAAACAAAACTGAATTAAATAAAAAATTGTTCACAGAATCATTGAGGGTGGAAGGGACTTCTGGAGATAATCTAATCATCGCCCCTTTGTCAGGCAGGTTCCACCTGAGCAGTTGCCCAGGACCATGTCCAGTCAGACTTTTGAGTATCTCCAGGAATGGAGACTTTACAATGCCTCTGGGTGGCCTCCTTCAGTATTTCACCACCCTCACAGTGAAAACATTTTTAATTGCAAAATTGCTGAATAAAGCTGCAGAAATTAGTTCAAGCTTGTCCTGAATAAATGACTGGATTTTGTTGGTGCAGCTTCCTAGACCAGTCTACTAATACTCATCAAGCTTAACTAGTAGAATGTCTCCAGAAGAAATGGTCATAAGTGATACCCTTTGTAACAGCTGGGTATGCTCTTTGCCTGCAGTGGACTAGGTGTTTTTAATGTGAAAAATAGATGAACAGAGGGGCAGTAGAAATAATTTCTGCACATCATCTTCTGTTCATTCTGGAATTAGTGAGTAGTGTATTTGGAACATCTTCCATGAAATAGCTTTCTTTGAGATTTTAATGTCTTTTGTGGTGCCTTCCTAGGAGATTAATAATAACAGCAAAAATCAGCTTTTCTGATTATTAGGAAGTAAGACTAAAATAAAAGCTGTGCACAGAGACATTCCTTTAAATGTTTTTTTGAGACACTGCTGGAAAGTGTTTCTGCAGACAGTGGGAGTGATAGAGGTGACAGGTATAGAAATTGCTCTACTGTAATCAAACTATAAGGAAAAAGGCACTTCTAGGATAAGGAACTTGAGTATATCTAGGTAGAGCTGTAAATGAATACAGAAATGCTTCTGTATATTTCCATATTTTTTGTTACAAAAGACTTCTGGAGATCATGTAGGCCCCTGTCCTGCTCAGAGCAGGGTTCTGTAGAGCAGGTTGCTCAGGACTTTGTGCAGTTGGGTTTGGGATGCTTTTTCTTAACTTTGAGTATATTAACCAGTTCATGGCTTCATCTAGCCAATTTGTTTGTGTTTGTGCTGTTTTGAGGAAGAGATTGGAAAGAATGGGGGTAGCTTGTGAGGGTGAGGTGGTCCTCTAACTTTTGGTGCTATGATAGACTAATTTGTACAAAATTAAAAATGCTAGAGGTTGTGTGCTTGTTACTAAACCCTCTCGTCTTATTTAATCAATTATAAACTTCACATCAGTTTTTTGCTGTAGATACTATTTAATACATGCTGTGTAGAATACCATACAAGAACTTGATACAGCATAGGTTCTTTTATGTCTTTGCTGGTAATAAATGAATGTCATTTGTGTGTTTATGTTATATTGTTTATGCTTTTATATTGTCCTATCTCCAAGCTAATGTTTCAAACTAGCATTTTGTGAGTTAGATATACTGGATGCTTTCCTTTGGCTTGTCAACTGATTTTTCGACTTTGTTTCTGTTTCTAAAAAAAGAATAGTCAAAGAGTATGGGAGTGTTTCTGTAAAAGTCAGTGCTAATGAAGGATAGTATTCTTACTGATATCCTTTTGCTATGTTAAATTTTTTTACCTGTTTCCAATCTTACGCATTTAAAGGGATGTGCTAGTTAAGGATGGTATACTGTAGGTTTTGAAGTTTTCAAGAGATGACTCCCTAATATTTAATAAAAAGTGCTTAGACAGAATACACTGTTAGAAATGGGCTGTGGTGCAGTGATTAACAGCTAATGAAAAATGCTTTATGTCCTTCTATCATCTGAATTACCAATACTAAAAGAATGTGAAAATGTTGCATCTTTGGACAATACTTAGCCTCATGACCAGTTACTTGTACCAGATGTTTTGAAAGTGAGAATAAAATGAGCTCCTTGTTACTGAGAGACTTTCGTGTGTGAGCAACATCTGTAGAAATGTTTGGCTTCAAATTTGGCTCAAATCTGATATTGAAGTATATTTGAAACTTATTTGCAAGCACTGGTCCAGAACTTTGCCCCTATCCTTTCTATGTTCAGTTAAAAAGTTAAGTAGTGGATTTTTGATGTCTTAACCTTGAAGCTCCTCCACTTCCTCTAGTCTCTAACAGATAGTTACAAACTCCTAAACCTGTTTTGCATAGCAATTTTTAAGTATTTCATTAAACTGACTGTAGCCATTTCTGTGTTGAACTTGGCACAGTCCATGGAAATGGGAAGCTAATTAAAACCCATGAACCTTACTGGAAAGATTAGGTGCCTAACAGTGAGCCTTTGAAACTTTGTCACGGGCAGATGCTGTTCTTTAATATAAGCAATTTTTGCTCAGCATGTCTGTAGGTTTTCAACACAGTTATTGATTGTGTAGCACTGCAGTACTAATGGTCACCCTTCTTTTCTTATCAGGACAGAGCTTGGGTTATGGTTTTGTGAACTACGTTGACCCCAAGGATGCTGAAAAAGCTATCAACACTCTGAATGGATTGAGACTTCAAACTAAGACCATAAAAGTATGTAGTGTAACTATGATTTAAAGCAAATGAAGTATTTCAATTTCTTGTTTATCAGATGCATGATTTGTTTCCCTTTCCAAGTGTAACTTAAGCCTTCTGCTAATGTTAGTAGAACAGACTAGGACTTCATCAGGTAGGAGGTGGTTAGTCCTTTGTAGTCTGTTTAGATTTAGAGTTAGCTTATGGTTAAGTACGGAAAATTTTGATATTTTTTTTAATGCACTTGATAACACTTTAGATGTGAGCTTGAATTGTTTTAACAGAGAAATTGTGTGGTATGCATTAGTTGCAGAAATGCAATATTGCATATAGTCTGAACACTGCATTATATGCTTTCTCCTCACTTTCCCAAAGAAGATGGTATAACTTGCTTATTAATACTCCTTTTTTATGTTACTGGTGTCATTTCTCTTACAAATCCTTAAAATGAAATGGTGAAATAACTATTTTGGTTATCTATGAATCACTGTCGACTCCTAGGGCTCTAGTCTTCAGGTCTGGAATGTCTGGGAATCCTGTTTTTTCTTTTGTGTTTTAACTCCTGCACCTCTTGTTTACAGCATTCACTTTCTTAACTTTCCAGAAGCAGAAATCTTGAGTTACTTTTTTTCATCTATTGTCTTAGTTCATTATCAGAAGAGTGAGGGTGCTCATTTGAGCAGTTTTTTCGGCTTTGAAATCGTGAGAGAGGGGAGCTGAAATAAAGTTTCAGGGAATGCAAACTTTTTGAATGTGTTTCACAGGTGTTGGTTCCTGAAGGCAGTCCATGTTCCAAACAGCCCATTCTTCCTCATTAAACAGCAGGGTTTGCTAGCTGATCACTTGGATAGTGACTGCCCTCTAACTAGGATCATGTTTGAGCAATAAGATAAAGCTTACCTCTAAAAAGTTTTGAACTTAAAGTAGTGCAGAGCCATTTAAAAGATGACTGAGACAAAAATAAGATGGCAGTAATTGTGGTTGGAATGCCCTACCTGTTCTGGATTAATAAGATTTAATAAAGTAGATTACACTATTTGAAACTCTTAGTACTGCTGTTTAACAAATGGTGAATCATGGCTAACAGTAACAATGGGTGAAAGGCATGGATAGATGCTTTGCTGCAGAAAACTTCCTATGTGCTTCTGTCAGACCTCTTGCCCACAGGCAGTCTCTCCTACTTTCTGCTTTGGGGGAAAATTGAGGAATGTCATTTTGTGCTCCAGGTTTTTTGAAGCTGTCTTTGGGTGGTGATGAGAAGGGGAATGGGTTTCAGTAGTGTTGTAGGTACACTGTATCTTTGCATTTACTGTCTTGGATTGGACAAATAAAAACTGCAGCTGTCCAGGGTGATAAGTTGTAAGTTCTGGTGACTATATAGCTAGGCAGAAAAAGAATGATGTTAGAGTCAAGCCAGGTCTCCCAAATCAAAATAATCCCTTAAGGGGGTTTTACTTTTTGCTGTCAGTATATGAATTCTTAATCCTCTTTCACCTTGCAAAGTGATTAATGCAAACGGTCACTGTGTTTCTGCTACTAAAAATTAATTGTAAAAAGTCTGGGGAAAAAAGTGAAAATGGAGTAGACAGGTGTGGGCTGTGGCACTGGTGCTTTTCCATTCCTCTCTTCCCAGGATGTGAAATTAGAATTGTAGGTTATAAACAATATCAGACAGTGACCCTTGCAGTGACACTAAAGTTTATGTGTAAATCTTCAGGGATTTGTTAGGTGTTCTTAGGTAATGAAAATCTGGAGTGTTTGGCTTGTCACAAGCCAAAACGATGACTTCTTCACCAAAACAATCTGTTTAGTTAGAAAAGATGTAAATGTTGTTCATTCATGTTACAGGTAAAATTATGACTCTAGCTACCCACATTCAGCCCTGTTTAGCTTCAGCAGCATCTTTCAGTGTAATGTGCATGACTTGAGGGGAAAAACTGCTTTTACTCCTTTCTACTTTACTTTTCTTCCTTCTTGGATAGAAGCTGGGTTTCAGGCCAAGTTTTTGCAACTGGATTCTCCCAAGATGCTGTTTAAAGCTCCGAAGAGACTGGTTTAACTCCTTCCACACTGTAGAAGGGGCAGAGGCTAGGGGAATCCCCAATACCTTTTAAGACTAAGGCATTTGTATACGAAACAGTAGCTTCTCCCATTAAAAGAACTAATGTCTGTGTGTGCAGTGGCTTGAAAGGAGACTTATCAAGAGCATCTACCTTTATCTGTGAGCCAATAGAAATACCCAGCCTCCTGTGAAGCACTTTGTAATTTACATATTCCTCACATCAGCCTGGAGGCCATACTGAGCAGAGGTAAAATTTACAGCTGAGGCCTTTACTGCCTCTGGGGGCAACATCATGGGGGGGGGGGGGGGGGGCGGGGGAGGTCATCATGTCACTTCAGAAATCTCAGTGCCAGGAACTTTTCAGAGACTACTTACAGTTTATAGACCACAGTGTTGCTATTTGTCCAGAGTTGATAATTAAATTAAAAAAAGAGTAATTAAAAAAATCTGTTTGTCAAACTCAAAATCCAACCCTTGGGTTTACTTTCAGCTTTAAAAAATGGGTATCAGTGAGATTTTTATATGTATCTTTATATGAAAAATGATGGAATAGAATAGTGTTAGTGGCTATTCTGACTTCAAAAGAAAAAAAAAAAAAACAGATGCTTGTTTTCTCTGTACATTTTTTGGGCTTTTGTAGAAATGTTTAAGTATTTTACTAGATGGCTGAAAGTGTTTGTTTCCTGTAAACTTACAAAACTGGAAGGAGCCTCATTGGTTAGGTGATGGATCCTCACGTTATGGCTGAACTGAAAGCATTCCACTCAGGAAATTGTCCTTCTGATGTGTGATGTTCAAGACTGGCCATGGCACATACCTCTGATCCACTGCTTCTGTACTAGCCTGTTGGTCATTTGATATATTTCTCTGATCCCTAAAAGGGGATGCCACCTACTGTTTTCTATAAATAAAATACATTGAAAAGGTAGATTTGCAAAATGCTGGCTTAAGTATTTCTGTATGGATAGCAATAGTAAAACCTATTACCTGATACCTTTTTAAGAACAACATCATCCTGTGGAATGCTTTATGGAATACTTTATTGAACTATTTGCAAAGTATGTTAACAAAACTTCAGATCCATACCTCCAAAGCAAGTCATAGCAGTCTTAGTCTTGTCCAATCTGGTACCTTGGTTGTGTTGCCTTCTGATTTGACCTGAATGTTAAAACTGTGGGGTGGGTATGTATTGGCATTGAAAGCACCTCTAGGTGTGTTAGATATCTGAACCCCATGCTGCTAGGCAATGTACCTACATGTATTAGATGGTGCCCTCTGTCACATCATTTCTGGCTTGTTTGCAATGGAAACAGGCTTATTTGTATTGGTAACCTGTGAAGTTTGGGCTTCACTTAATTTTGTAACTTCAGTGTGAAAAAAAGTTTTATCTTAGAAGAGGCAAAACATTTCTGTGACTTCTCTTTTGGAAGAAGCTGCTGATGGGAAGCATTCAGCTCTTATTTTTAAGAGCCAGTGAAAATGTGGTTTTCTCTGCCTGGAGTGAATTTTTTTTTCTCTGCTTACTCACTTGCTTGTCCATGACTTCTTTCATTTTAGTTGTCCTGGACAGATCAGTTCTTCCAAAACATGGAAAACTCGAAGGAGCAAACAGCACATAAGAATCACTGACTTGCACATAGTGATAAGAAAATTTGGTGCATGTTTTGTTGGCTTGGCTTCTGCCTGGGAGAGAGGCAATCCTCCATGGCTTCCCCTCCCCTTGCTCCTGGGAAAACTCCTTAAAAAACATACAGGTGAATTTATTGTAAGATTATCTGAGTAGGATCGTCTTTCAGTTTGGCATAAAAGACTTCTACATTAACAAGAAAGTGTAGTAAGATTCTCTGCCAGTTCAAGGGCAGGCCATGTGTTTACGCATTCCACTTCAGACAAAGAGCTGTGTAAGATGCTGAATAGGAGGCAGCTTTTTACCTAGGTTATTTGGGATAGCAGAAGGACACAGGAAAATCTCTTTGGCTTTTCTCTGTGGATGCTAGACTGCTTGAATGATGGATGTGGTCTTTTGTGGATTGTAGCTGCCAAGGGAACGCTGCAGGTGGCAGTAATGCAGTGCTCATTCAGCCCTTGCAAGGTGAACTGGGGCTGAGGAGCTTCCTGCTGTCCTGTCCCCAGCTCTCCAGTGTGAGAGGGACTGAAGTGGCAGAACCTCTGCGCTCAGGAGCTGGCAGACATTTTTCTTGTTCGTTAATGCTGGTGATACACGTATAAGTGTATGCAATTATGTGTTGGAAAGGGGAAAATAATAGTTTGTCCAGGCTAGAGGCCTAGGAGTTATCCTTTATTATAAAATAGTACTAATTATCTAGCTGTATTTTACCTAGCCTCATGCTTCTTAAAAATCAGATTTAGTAAGATTTCCTCCTCTTGAGTTCTTTGGACTATTAGGGTGTTTACATGGGTAATTGTCACCTGTCAGGGGAATAGAGATTTAAGAAATATTTTATCTAAAGTATTAAATCTGAAGGCTTTCTTCCCACTCCTTTATAGCTTTGCATATATTTAAAAAAAAAAAAAGGCTTAACATGTAACATTCTGCCAGCTTTCTGTTGGAATGAAGTTTGACAAATTCTTTGGCTACAAGCACAGATGTCCTACTTTGCTGTCATCAGCCAGTTAACTGCCCTGCTGTAGGAAGCTGTGTAATGACGAGCTAGTTAGTTCAGTATTCACTCTTCTGCTGAAGTCTGTCAGCTTTACAAGTGCCCAAAGAAGTGCAGTACAGCAAGGGAAGACTTTAAGTGAGGGATGTGCCACAACTTCGTTAGTGTCCTCTGAGGCAGAGTGTGCTTAAAACTTGGCATTATGCAATGCAATTTGACTTGATGCCTTGAACTGTTACTTAGATTTACAATGAGATTTGTTTTAAAGGAATTATCCTCTGCTTTAACTGCTCAAGATGTCCACCCTTATGAACTTCTACCTATGACAGTACTCTGGAAAATTATGTGTACATGTAAAGGAAAATAACAAAACGCTGAAAAAGAAACATGCTAGTTTGATTCCTGAGTTAGTGCAGCAGGTAGAAGATTGAGATTGTTCCTGTCTTCACCATTGATACTTGTAGAGGAAAACTTTGGTAGTGTCACTTCTTGTAGTAACTTTTTCGTTAACTTATGTCTCTGGGGAGCAATGAAATATGAAATGTGTAAAAGGTCTATTAAAATACCAGAGGCATGTGAGCTGTGAAAGTGAGAGGAACCCTCCTTACCTTTATTTTTTTTTCTCCAGCACTAAAGATCGTTGATCTAGTGAGTTGCAAAAGAGGATCCTGTTTGGAGGTTTAATTAAAGCAAGTGAGTTTTACTGATGCTATCAATTGAGAAAGATTGAGAGAGGGGGCATGGTGCCAGACCATTTAGTGGTCTTGACAGGGTAATTAAATACCTCAGGACTGTATCCTTAAGGTAAAATTGAAGTGATCTAGCAGATCTGAAGCAGAAGAACAATTTACCTTGGAACAAAAGTAAAGGTGTTTTTTTTTCCTTAAATTTCTTCAGGAGTTATATAAATGGTAATTATACAGTCTTTTAGCTATGTTACAGTTAAAGCTTTGACAGCATTTGCATTTTAAACCCCCTCCCCACCCCACACATGCCTTTTCACCCCCAGGTAAAATTTGTTCTTCACTGAAATTCAAATCCCCTCAGACTTCGAATGTTACTTAACCAGCTTAAGCTGGATGCTTGCTTTTCATGTTCCTGAATAACATTAAGAGGAGGATTCACTTCTGAATGCATATTGCTGTCATTTCCTGTAAAGCCACACAGTTGTTCATTAATGCCTAACCACTCTGATGAAAATGACACAGCGTGTCAGACTGAACTACAATTTGTGGTAATTTCACCTTCAGCAACTACATAGCTTGTTTTCTGTTTGGATCCCAAGTGATGTGTTGCAGCTGTGGAGTTTCTTGCAGGAGTCTGTCTCTGCTTTCCCTGGGGCAGGGGATCCTTAGACCAATGCAGCTCACCCTAAGGCTGCTGAGCAGGTTTGCAGCCAAAAACCTCAGTGGTGCAGTAAGGTCCTTTCTGAGCTTGCATAGGGGGTTTCTGACACAGAAATGGCAGTGTTTGAAGAGGCCGACAGCACTATGGAGCTGAAAAGGCTGCAAGCATTGCTCAAGCCAAACTCTTAAGGCATTAAAAAAGCTAACAGAACTGACAAACAAGTGCTTGTTACTGAGATCGATAATGCACCTTTGTCCTCTGCCCTCCCCATGCTATGCGAAGTCCTTTAAGTAGGTTATGGTTTCTGTGTGGGTCCAAAATTCTGCAAATGCCAGGCATGGAGATGTGCCTGGGTTGTTTTTTTAAATCCAAATACTTGTTTTCTCCATAAGAATGCTTTTACTATTTTAAAATATAGCTGCACTTTTTGAAATTCTGGAAGTCTTGAGACAAATGACCTCTATTAAGCTAGGGCTTTAACATTTTTTGACATATTAAGCATTGGCTCTGTGTGTTTTCAGCCACACAGTAACAGTTTTTCCTGAAAGGCTGTAAGATATTCCAACCTGTAAGTGGCAATGGATATGTGTTTTGTGCATTTCCGTAAGGTGTGTCTGTGGAATGCATAAGGCAAGAGAGCTCCAAGGGATGTGCTTACCAGTGTCTCCATTGGCGGCAGCAGCTGCCGAGGCACAACATGGAGAAACTGAAGTATACTTGTTTCCTTCAGAAAAAGAGAACTTGTGAGCAGATTCACCTCAACTCCAAAAACAGAAGGAGAATTGGAGTCTGCTGGTTTGAGATTTTGTTCTTCTTATTGCTGTGGAGGGCTGGATATTATCCTGTGTATTTGTCCTCTGAAGTCTGAAATGCTATTTTTTTAATTGGAGATGTCTGAAATTTGTGATGCTCTTACTTGCTGGTTGGGCCTGAGTAGGGGTGAAGTGTTCATCAGATCAGAATCAGGAGTGCAAAGTATGGAGGAAGGACTTTGAGACTATCAGAAAGTGAGAAGTAGGAAACCGGAAATGTTTGGACACTGGATCTTTCTTCTGTATCTTCTTTGTACTTAAACTCTAAGTTAAATATTTCTTATTTTGAGAGACTGATAGTTATGACTGCAAATTCTAAAATGTTCTTCTATATTAGTCCTTTTAATGGAAAAACAGCAGAATCACTATTTTATGATTGTAGTACATAATTCCTTTCTCCTGTTTTAGTTTAGAAAGAGGTCAATGAACTTAATTATTGTCTTTCTTCTAAAGTATATGATAAATTTCTGATAAAATACATAAACTGTTGTACCATCTAGAGCACTTCTGGGAAAACATCTGTGTTTGTCTGTAGCAGCATTTCCAGTTGGTTTCTACTGTTAACATGTACATGCTATTACATTTGCTTCCGTTCACTGAACAGCAGTTTTGGGTCTTGTGCATCCACTTCAGGCAGCATTGTGAAAGCATATTTTTGGTGTTCCTTTGTGGTAAATACACCAGCAGTTTTATGAGGTCTTCCTCTTTCAGCGGTTTGCCCTTAATCAGTTAGGTCCTAAGAAAGACTCCTGGTCCTCTTCCTCTCAGCCATATAAAAACTGGTCTTAAGTCTAAATTCATCCTGGAAGAAGGCTGTCATAAGTGAGTGCTGATGTAACGGAAACATGTAGACCCTGACTCTACTGAAGAGAAACAGAAGAGGCAGGGGAAAAAAACCACACAAAAAAAACCCAGAAGGAAAACCCAGAAAAAAGAAGCATATTCAAGAGCTAGGAACTGAAGCTGCCAACTAGAGATGAAGTTGAAGAAGAGCTAACCAACAAATGTGGTGAATTCTGTATTTCAGTTATTTTTCTCATCCACTCTTTTGTTACAGTAGAATACATGTGTTTAGAATTACCAGAAGATTACAGAATTAATTTAAAATCTAATACAAACAGTGCAGTTTAGACCCTATCCAACCTAGCCGTCATACCTGTCCTGTCTGACTGCGACTTGCAGTGAACAGGCCCTTTGTCTTCATCAGTGCTTATACCAGGAAACAGAGAAGGAAAAAGCCAGTTCAGTCTTTGCAAGGTCAGTGTCTGTGGATGCTTAATCTAAAATTCATTGAGCCATCCTTGCAGAACATGGTAACCACTGGCTCAAAAGTGTTCTGTCTTGGTTGCACTTTGTCTCTCACATAGCCTCTCTTGAGAACACAAATGCAGCTTTTGCATAAGCTGACAATATTCAAAATATATTGTGTTACTATTTTGCACTTGGCTGTTAGCCTAAGGCTAAAAACAAATTTAGGAATACTGCTTTTTTCTGTAATGTTGGAAAGTCCTCATCTGTTACTCTTAAATGCTCTGTAAAGATCCTTTCACTGACTTTGGTCATGGTTTTGACTTTTTTCGAAGTCTAGCCATGAAAAATTTACTTTAGGTTTTTTGTGTTTTAAGACTTTTAAGGCTTATTCTTAATCTCCTGTTACTGATGTTTCCAAGGAATGTTTTTGGAGAGCTGATAGAGCCATACAAATATAAAAGATATGAGAAATAGTGCATTTCCTAAGTGCGAGATCAACTTGAACTGTCCTTGCTTGCTGAGTCATGAATTTATCACTCTTACATGAAGGAAAATAGTTTCCTGCAGAGAATTATTTTACCAATTGAAAGAAACTTTTTTTTTAGAAGCCATGTTCGGTCTGAGAACTGTGGATCAAAGGTTTGTTTTCTGATAGCTACTGAAAGTCAGAACAGGCCTGCTGACCTAGTTGAAGCCTATCCGCTACTCAAAGAAACCTTCTGTTGCTTACAGACAATGTTGCCAGAGACATAGTGAACTCTAGTTGCTAATTTTCTGAAGCTTGTAAGGGAACTGAGGGTATAAATCCTTCTGGAGCCAGTTTAGCTGCTGTGAACTGCTACACAGAAAATGATGTGTGAAAATCCCATGAGGACATCACTTTCCATCACTATGACTGCTGATTTTTCAAATGAAAGGTGGTTCTCTTAAATAACGTAGTGTTATCCAAGGGTATGAGACTGAGCTAGAATCACAGCTCCTTGAATCCAAAGCAAAGAGTATCCATCTAGCTCGATACTTTCAGTGTAGGGTAGAGGAGGGGAGGGTCCTGCTAAAAAGTCTATTTTGAAGCTGTAGCCTGATCAGGCCTGTTATTGCTGTGTGTAATTGAATTTGGTACCATTATTGATCAGTATTGCTCCTGCCTAGTGATAACTGGCCATATTTTATGAGAACCCATGACATAATGGCTGCCTTGATGGTAACAGGGAAGGTGAGTTGATGACTTACAGATCAAAGACCAAGGGTTTGTCTTGCATCTGCCAGCGTTAGTGTTCAGCTGCCTTACATAGGGAGTCTTCAGCATATGGGAAAAGATCTTAGTTTCACAAGAAGGTATTTTGGTACTTCATTTCAAGGTGACCTTGGGAATATATTAGGGAAAAATGCTTCCCAGACCAGAGAATCCCATGCTTTCTTACAAAACACTGTCTCCAGAAGAATGTTATGGGCTTTCTTAGCTTCTCAGTCTGGTTGTCTTTAATGTCTCCCTGTTGTCCTAGACCTTTATCAGCTTCCCTCATCCAGATGAGACCTGCTCATAGTCTGAGTTCCTCTTAAAACTTGCTTTGCTATACTGAACTTGCTGCTGCCCCTGCTTTAATAATGACTAAATCATGTCACATTCTTAGGAAATTGCAAAGGTGAGAGGGAGGAGTGGATTAAAATGCCAAGCTGGGACTTAGAGCCAGAACTGAAACTAGATATTTTCTTTTCCTTAAATTTCATGTTGACCCAAATAACCTGAGCAGCTATCTTAGTTTCCTAGCATTGTTGTGGAGCTAGGGCTTTTGACCTGCTGCCCACTGGGAAGTGGGGTCAGCATGGGCTGTGCTGCAGGCAAGTAGTGCAAGTGGCTGTGGTGGTTGTTTCCTGACTGACAAAAGTCAAAAACAGGAACATGGTCAGAGGAATGAAAGTAAAAACTTTCTGAGCTCCGGTGCTCACTGTTATATCAGCAGTGTGCCTGTCTGTCCAGTAACTAACCTGAAAATCAGTGGAAGCTTCAGATGCTGGAGACCTTACATCCAGTGTCCATACTGTGCACTAACATGCTCAAGAGTGAATGTGGTAAATATGTAAAAGATGGAAGACTTTCCTGTGAGCGGTTATTGAAAGCTGCAAGAGACTACATCTGTAAGGAGACTTCAGTCTATTTCAGTGGAAGTTACCTGCAGGGAGGTTATTCCTTAGTTTTGAAAAACACATCTGTGCGTTATTCTTTTCCTCAACTAAAAAACCCATATTGAGTTCATATTTGTGTGTCTTAATAGGTGTTGTGTGATATATTTAGCCTATTCATATTGGCAAATTCATATTGTCTAGATAAAGTTACTCTAGGCTGAAAGTTTACACTGGAAGTCATTGAATGTAAACATACTTAGAAATCCTGATTTTAACATTCAAAGATTTCAGATTTAAAGACTTGTGAAGAAGTTAGCTGCAGCTCTGTTTAAATTGAAGGTGAAAGCACCTCCAAATTTTATCTAGAGTATGCCAAATGGACTTTTGAAACTGCTGGAAGAAGTGCTGAAGAGTTTGATAGTCATATATGATGAACTTCAACGTAGCCTGGAGTAGCTTGGATCTGGCTCCTCTTGACCAACACAACATAGGCAATTATGTTAGTGCACATAAACGGGTGAGTGCTGGGACATTTACCCCAGGGTAAGAAGCATTTCCTCTTAAAAAGAAAGTGAACCTTCTTCCTCTGTTTCTGGCTCTGTTTGCACTCTATACTACTAATAAGCCATAAGGCAAAAAGAAGTATGGTGCTGAGGTGTCTAAAGGTGGTAGCAGATAGCAAGAAACTGAAACATTCATTTGTAGGGACTGGATCTCTATTCTTTTTTGCAACTTCTTTGCTTAACCTGCTAACTTTCGCAGTTTTGACTTGAAAATTGTAAATCAGTTCATCTTGAGGTTAGGAAATGAAATATTAAAGCAATGGAAATACTTGGATTTGGTGGTGTAGAGTTTGCATTTCTAGAAACAAGTCTTTCCTACAAAGTGCAGTGGAAAATTCCTGTAAAACTGGTTTTATATTGGTGTCTCCAGAGTAGCTGTGTTCAGTGTTGTACAGTGTGTGTCATCATTAAATATTTAAAACTAGGCTTTCTGGCTGCTTCTTGACTTGCACTGTGTTCAATGGTTTTGACATTGCATAACCTTAATGTTTCTTTATTTAGTATTCACCTGTTGAAGTAGCTGTGGCCTTAACATTTTAGCACAGCTATTAATTCAGTACATAAGTACATTGATTGAAGAGACTGAATCTAGAACTACAGGCAAGTAATTGCTGAATGAGCAAACTGATAGGATACAAGTAGGGAGACTAATCTGGAGAGTCTCTGCTTTAAATCTGCATCACAAGTGAAATAGCTGGACTTCGATATCAATAATTAATAGGAACTGTATATTCTGTACTCCAGGCAGGCTTCTTTTGCATGAGATTAGTTTCCTTATACCAGTAACATTTTGTGGTGTTTTTTTTTTTTTCCCCTCTAGTGATGCTGACTTGGCAATAATCAGAGATCACTAGTAATGTTTTGCCAGAGAAAATAAACTCCAGTTACATTGGGTTTCTGAAGTTCTGTGTTTGTTCCAGGTTTCGTGCCTGGCCAGAACTTGTGGTGGTGCTTAGGATGGCTAGAGATAGTGTTTGGATATTAGTGATGTAGTACTAATTTCAGTTTGTGTGTTGTTCTTGTGACTAATCTGTCCAGGTTCCAATATGCATCAGTTAGGATATAGGAATAGTCAGTGGGATAGTTTCCATGTAGGGTGTGTTCGTAGATGTGAAAAATACCTTGTAAACACATCTCAAAAATTTAAAGGGAATGACACTGAAACTGAGCTTGTAATGGTAGTATTTACTGGTTAGAGCTTACTGCTTTGATTTAATAGCTTTCTTTAAATTGCATTCAGTATAGGCCTTGACTGCTGTGTCAAACTGTTCCAAATAGCATTTACCAGCTAGGGCATGGGCAGTAGACATTACTGGATCAGCTGTTGCAGTGAAAGAATTCATACTCATTTGACAGAGGAAAAGTGAGATGAGTTTTGTACATACTGGTTTATATCTTGAGAGATACCAGTTGTGTAGCATAAGGTAAACTAGCAGTAAGTTAGCAAACACTTTTTGTGGATTTCCCCTCTTCTGAAGGGCTCAGAGTGAATTTATATCTTTGGTATGTGACAGCACGTGTCCAGTAGCGTGAATTCCTCTTTGGGAAGACAGTGTTACTATCTCAAGTTCCTCTTGGAAGGAATAGGGGGAAAATGACCGCATCACTGATTTTATGCAAAAAGCTGAGTGGGAATCCTCTGTCCTGGCTTTGTTACCTTCACTTGAATCAAGTTATTTCGGGATGCTGTATAGAAGTCCATTTCAAAGAATTTACTTAAGATTTGTTATGTGATGTTTCAGAATCACAGAATGGTTGAGGTTGGAGGCATTTCTGGAGGCCTCTTAGACTGACCCCCTGGTCTGAGTAGGCTCACCACAAAGCAGGTTGCTCAGGCCTGTGTCCAGTTGGGTTTTGAACATCTCCGGGGTTAGACCGTGCTATCTGAGTAACTTCTTCCAATGCTTGACCACCCCTTACCACAAAAAGGTGTTTTATTATGGAATTAAATCTATGTGGAATTTCCAAATTAACTTTTCTGTGTGTTTGTGCCCATTGCCTCCTGTCCTGTCACTTGATACTACAGAGAAGTGTCTCGTTCCATCTTCTTTACTCCCTTCAACAGATTTTTAAGGCTGAGATCCTGCTGAGATGTCTTTCTCCAGACTGAGCAATCACTGCTCTCTCAGCCTTTCCTTGCATCAGGAACAATGTCCCTTAAACACTTTGTGGCCCTTTACTGGACTCACTCTAGTTGTAAATACCCATATTGTGCTGGGGAGCCCAGAGCTGGAGACAGTCCACCCAGAAGTGTATCATCAGTGCTGAGAAGAAGGATCATCTCCCTTGACCTGCTGATAATGCTTCTACTAATGCAGCCCAGGTAGCTATTGGTCATCTTTGTTGCAAGGGCACCTTCTGCTGGCTCATGATCAGCTTGGTGTCCGCCGGGACTCTTAAGGTTCTCTGCCAAGTTGCCTTTCAGCCAGTCATCTCCCAGTGTGTACTGTTACATGGGATTATTGTTCCCCAGGGACACAGCTTTTCCTGTTGAACTTTTTTGAGGTTCCTGTTTGCCCAGTTCTCCAGGTTGCTGAGGTTCCTCTGGATGGCAGCACAACCTTCTGGCCTGTCAGCCACTCCTCCAAGCTTTGTGTCATCTCTGAAGTTTCTGAGGTTACACTCTTCCCCATCATCCAGGTCACTAGTGAAGTTGTTAACCAGTATTTGATCCAGGGTTGATGGAGGCCAGTGACTAGCCTCCAACTGGACTTCCTGCCACTGATCACAACCCATTGAGCCTGGCAGTTTTCAGTCTATGTCACTGTCCTACTTAACCAGTATGTGCTTAATACAAATCTAGTATGTACTTAAGTACATGTAGGTGTACTTAATGGGCACTTTTTGAGGATATTGTGCGAGAGTGACAAGTCTTACTAAAGTTGCAAAAAACAATATCTAATGTTCTCGTCTTGTCCACCAAGGCAGTCATGTCATTGTAGAAGTCTGAGGTTGGTCCATGATGACTGTTTCCAGTCACCTTCTTGTCATCCATGTAACTGGAGGAGATTTTCATGGTTAGTTCCTTGATTACCTTCCCAGGAATTGAGTTGAGATTGACTGGCCTATAGTTGCCCAGAGAGCAAGAGTTTCTTGCTGCTGTTGAAGATGGGTGATACTCACTTCCTCCTGCTCCTTAGAAACCTCCCCTGTTCCTTGGACCTTCCAAAGACAACCAAAGGTTGCCTTGCAATGACATCCATAAGCTCCCTCAACAGTTGTGCGTGCAGCCTTTCAGGCCCCATGGACTTCTGTCTGTGCAGTTTAAATGTTCCTCGGCGTGATCATTCTCCACTGAGGGTATTACTTGTTCCAGAATTTTTACTGTCTCATGGGATCCCTGAAGGTCAGTTTTACTGATAAAGACTGAGTCAAGGAAAGTACTAAGTATCCTGTCCTTTTCTTTGTCCCTGGTCAGCATTTTCCCTGCACTGTTCAGCAGTGGGCTCATGTTTTCCCCCGTCTTCCTTTTGCTGCCAATGTATTTGTACAGATCTTTTTTTATTGCCTTTCAGATCTCTCGCCAAATTCAAATCCAGATGGACTTTAGGTTTCCTAACCTCATCTGTGCATGATTGGACACCATTTATATATTTCTGATTTCACATCCTGTACATGTTAGTTTTATGTTGGAGTTTAATCCCTTGTTCATCCAGGCAGGCCCCCAGACACCTTTACTTGGTTTCCTGCTTGCTAGGATGGACCTTTGCCTTGGAGGTGATCCTTCAGTCACTGGAGATGGTGAACAGGGACATCAACATGGTTTCCAGACCTATAAAGCAGTTTTAGCAGCTTCCTTTATAAGAACTGTGGTATCCATGCCTGTGTTGCTGGGCTGTGATAATCACCAGGGAGGTCTGTCAGGACAATGTATGGGTAAGAAGAGAGAATTTTAATTTCATTCTCAGCGCTACTCAACTTGAATTGCGGATTAGGCAACCTTGTTAATTAGTTATTTGCTTCTAGCCTACCTTAGTGTCATTGGCTAGAAGGGAAAGAAGTTTTAGGTATTAAGCATGGCCTCACAGGTCACTTAATTGACTTAAGGTTTTTGTTTGGTTTTTGTGTCTTTCTTCATAAAGAACACAACTGCCTTATTTCTGCTTACATTGTACTTCCTCAGTTTTATTCTATCTAATGTGTTGAATCAGAATGGCTTTGACGGTTAGCAGTGAGCAGCTGGATGGAAAGTCCAATTACTGCATTAGATTGCCTAGAAAATGGAACTATTTAATCTGTCAGCATCTATAGAATTACTTCTAGAGCAAAGTCTAGATAGTTTGGAGACTGGGAAAACAGTAGCACCATAAAGTATGGCTTAGGGGTTCTGGCAGGCCTTCAGTACCTTCTATTCATACAGGCTTTTGTGCTGTTTGAAAGGGGTTTGTGAGGCTTACATTCTTCAGCCTCTGTTCTGAGTGCTTGCAAGCCTGCATGCTTAGAAAACAGCTTAGTAACAGGTATTTATCTTGAGTTCAAAGCTAATGTTATGTCCACAATACCTCCTTAATGTTCAGCAAACTGTAGGGGTTTTTTGAGTTTCTCAGTAGCGAAATGTAGTTTGACTAGCAGTCGCATAGCTTTCTTATTAAATACAAAGGTAAGTCACTGTTTTTCTTCCTTCCTTAGCTGATGGTCACTCCCAGAGACTTCTCTCCAGAGGACCTGACCAAATGCATACAGAAAGAAAAACTTATGTCTGACAGCTTAAATAGGACTGGATAGAACAGTTTTCAGTGTATCTCAATTCCAGAGAGAATTAAAAACTAGCAAATAAAATTGAGATATGCTGGTAACACATGCAGCTATATGTTTTTCTTCATCTAGTTTATAAGTAGTGCGTGTCCTCCCCTGCTTCCATTGGCATCAAACTTTACATTAGTAATAGTTCATTGTGTTCAGTTACTAAATGGACTTTGCTGTGCTCTGCTACCATGTAGAGTTAAATTTGGGGGGTGGAAGGGTTTCTTTTGAAAACTAACTTATCTGTTCAAACTGTTTAGTTTTGATATTTCAGGATTTTGAGTCTGGTCCTGTTCCCCAGGCGGTCTGTCTCCAGTCTCTGGCCTTGGGCCTCCTTAAGGTAATCCTGCCAAGTGTGGCATGGAGCTTCATTTCTTCAAGAAGCTCATAGCCAAGTGGGCAAGTTGGCCAAGTTCTTTCATTCTTTAGCTGTTGTATTTTTTCTGCTTCTTGGGTAGCCATCACTGTCCATCCTTGAGCTGAATGCAGGTAAGCTTTACTCTGTTCTCCTGTCTCTGGTGCAGCTTACTTCTCAAACTCCCTGTGCACCTGGGAATATCATAGGTGCATACTTTCACCTCCAGAAGAGTAGGAAAATAATTCAAGATCTAGAAACTTTGTTCTTTCAAATATGGGTGTATGTAGTGTGAAGGTTGAATATACAGGATAAAAAAAAGAATTTAGTTTCAAAGACAGCTTGCAAGTATTGGACTTTGGCTGCACAGCCATATACTGGCAGCAGATTTACCATTTCAAGGGAAAAAACTCCTGTTTTTACAAAACTTTAGTGTTAAACTCTTCAGCACAGAACTGGCAAAATCAGTCACTTGACCCAGCTGGTAGTTGAAGTCTGATTCCTCTTCTCTTTGACTTGCAAGACTGTGCTTTCCCCTCATCTTTATTTCTGCTGGTGCTCATTGTCTTTGACTTTGCAAATACTCATCTAAAGAAAGGGTATGGTTAGTTAAACAAAAACAGCAAAAAGATACAACAGTAAGGTCTCTCCTTTCCTTTCTTCCTCTGAAAAAGCTAATGTTGCTGATGAGATTTGGACTTGAGTATTGAATCTGCTGGAGCAATGTTTAAGAAATCAGAATTATGTATTTGCCTTTACTGAAAGGACCTCTTAAATTTCCCATCTACCTTGTGAAATGCTCTTGGGAATCAAGTATTCTCGCGTGCAGGTACATGACTGCTGTTCTTGTAACATTGATTATCTGATGTCTTGTTTCCAGTAGTTTACAAGATTCTATCATTGCTGTAATTTAAAGTGTTGCTGCATAATATAAGAATAATTACTTATGATGCTGCAAAATGGCTATAATCACTTTTTACTGCTCAATTCTGATAATTACAGTGGCTTCCTATGGCAGGTTACAGGCACTTCAATCCTGAACGCTCCTGCTATGTGAATCTGACTCTAGCTAGTAGTTGATACTGTCTTCTAGGAAAAATCCTATGTTGACTTTCTTAAATGGCAAGAATCAAGGCAAAATAGAAAATCTAATCTGTCAGTTCCCAGTTAGTCTATGGAAAATCACAACCTGTATCTTGAAAAAACCCCAAGAGGTACCAAAGACGTTTTTAAAGACAAAAAACCCTCCTTAACTTATTGGAAAATACCCATTGTTAGTGTATGTGACTGGATATTATAAAAGAGGTCCCTGTCACATGGGAAGTGGAGGTGGAAAGATTTGTCCAGAGTCATATAGCAGGTTCCTACTATGACCAGATGTCAGGAATATTTTTTTAGTACTTGGTGGGGTCTTTTTTTTGGTTGGTTGATTTTTCACACTTACAGACCCTGAATCTGTTTTTTGCTAAAGGGTCTGTAGTTTACCTGGAACTTTGGTGGTAATTTTCATGAGCTCTTCTGTGGACAGTTTCCTAGTGCATATTTCTAATAATATAAAAAAGTGAGGGGGCATACAGAATGTGATAAATAATTTTGTCCCAAACCAGGTTTTTAAACAAAGTTTCCAATTTATTAAGTGAATAGAGATAAGGAAACAGCGCTGGGTGTGCCGGGAGTCTCTGCTCTACCAGGACACACATCAAGTTCTAAAGGCAGCGTCTTGACCAATCCTCTTTTTCTATTGGATCCTTTGAAAGTCTCATGGTTTCATCTTTCGGCAGGCTTTTCTAAGCAGCGGTTACATCAGCTCTAAGCAGGGGTTTTAAGAAGCGGTTACATTGTTTACATTGTTCCAAGTGAGAAGCACACTTGCCTATATTTTACTCTTACAAATTCTCAATTTGATTCAAACATTCCTCACAATTATGATACAGGTTATAGTGATTACAAATTACTTCAGATTCACACAGGGTACAACAATTACATTTATCACACCATATTTTATTTTGACACGAATCATGCCTATGTTCTCCACGTAGAAGAAAGAGGACTAAGTAATCTTTAGTTCAGTGGGCTCAGCTCCAGTGGAAAATACTCTGTTCTTCAGTGCAGCTTTACTGGAGTTGAAACACACTGTATGGAAACTGCAAAATTCTGTCATTCCTGATGTAAAACTGGACACTGGCAGCTTTTCTGTTAAGATTAAATTTGCACATCTTCACAAAAGAAAAGTAAATTAGGAGAAAAGGCTGACATTATTCCCAGCTGCATGTGTGGGAGGTTAGAAAACAAGCACTTTGAACACAGGTCTTTAGCTCTTGCGTGGCTGTCACGTTAATAGATCAAGGCACTATGGCTTGCAGGGCTCTGTTGGATAGTGTGTTATCTTGAACAGCTACAAGTTTTGTAGGTCAGACCTATTCACTCAGCTTCGGAAGATACCTTGCACAAAGCCTCTGAGTAGAACTGCAAATGATCACAGCTGTGTTCAGGGTACTGCTTATTTAGTCTCTGGGGTGCTCTATTGCAATTGCCTTCTTTGTTTTGCTTCCACAGGGGTCTTAAGAGTCTGCTGATATCTATGGAAATGAGACCAGGGGAAGGGTTTGAAAGAAATGTCAAAGAATTAGGCAAAAGATACATTTACAGAGTTAAGTTCCAGCTACCTGGAGCTGGCTGATCTTGGCATTGTAGGGAGGGAAGGAAAGGAAATAAATCTGACTATTTCTTGAGGCTCCTTTTTACCTTTACACTTTGTACAGTGAAAACCCCCAATACAGTATTTTGTCCTGTCCTGTTTCACAAGCGTGGGTGTTCTGTTCTAATCTTTCCTGTGATAAGGATAAACCACTTGTACAGAATTCAGTGGGAGGTACTGAACTCTTCAACATGCTGGTTTTGTAGCATATGTCTGCAGGTTGAGGAATCTGATTGGTATTCTTCATAAAATATTTGATGGGCACTTTAAGGCAGCAGGTAAAAACTTCTGTCCAAAAGGACCTGAGAAGCTCACTGTTACTTGGGATTTGGTTGTAAGACCTCTAAGTTGCAGAAAGTGGCAAGATGCTGAACAGCCAAAATGCAATTTGCGTTCCTACTTCTGCCTATTCTTAGGCCTATAAAAGTGATGTAGCAGTTTATCTTGACCTCAGGGATGATAGTGTATCATTTGATAGCAAGCTCAACACATGTACAAAGGGCACAGCACTTGAAAAACACTTGTAAACTTCTGAGTGCTTTGGACTGTTTTTGACCTGGGTATCAAAATGGAATCTCTTGTTTCTTGTATTTTTTTAATGGTTTTTAATGATAATTAAAAGGAAGACATTCTTGCATCTTAAATTTGTCTGTTTAATCTTATAGTAAGCTAACTGAGAATACTTTTTTTTCCACCAAGGCTTGCTGCAGGGTGTACCTAGCTTTTCTCCTTTATTTGAAAGTACTTCTTAAATTTTGTGTGAGTTCATGTAGTCAGCTTCTCTGGCGTGGTTTGTGTTGCATTCCTTCAGTGTTCTCACAGAAGCCAGCACCAAAAAAACCCCACTTAACTGGCTTTGCAAGGTAACTTTTTCTGGCTGTCCTTAGAAACGTTTCAATGTCTCAGAACAAACAACACTGTCTTATCTCAACTGTTTTTAAAATGTTTGATTTTTAGTTTTTTACTTACTTTCTCCTAAGGTTTCCTATGCGCGACCAAGTTCAGCCTCTATCAGAGATGCAAATTTGTATGTCAGTGGACTTCCAAAAACAATGACCCAGAAAGAACTAGAGCAGCTCTTTTCCCAATATGGACGCATTATTACTTCTCGTATTCTGGTTGACCAAGTAACTGGTAAGTAGGTAGTTTTGCACTTGCTCTCATTTTTGGACTGGCAGTTTAAGAAATATTTCACCTTTCAGTACAATAGTCTTGTTTCTAAAATGTGTGAAAGGTGTATGTAGGCCAGAAAATGCAATTTTCTGCTGGAATTGTTCATAAATACGCATGGACAAAAATAGATTGTGAAGTGTACTGAGCGAGCTTGAGTCATTTCCACCCTGAAGGTGCGGGTTGGAAGCCTGTTTCGTGGCTTGTAATAAATTTACAACTGCTATAATCTTCCTCTCCAAGCTGCTGCATGAAAATAGTCCCTATGTGCCTTATGAAATGCTATTAAACACTTTTTTATAAAAATAAAATTTTATGCACAAATGCACAGCTGGTTCTCTGAGGCTAGGATTACAAAAGACCCAGACTGGTAATTGCTGTTAAGGCTGTTTTCAAGGTTGCCTCATTAACTTCAGGCACACTGAAGAACAGGAACTTTGAGTTCCTTGAGAGACAATCTGTGCTTAGCAGTACCTTAAAGAACTAAGCTCTAGCAGATTAGTTGCATTGTTACAGTATGTGTCTTAACCAGTGAATGGGTGTCAGTGACACTCTGCGGTTACTCTTCGGACTTGGATAGTAATGCATATATTTTTGCTCGCTCAAATGGCCGATCTTGAGGAGCTTTATCACTTGCTGCCTCACCTGCTTCCAGCAGACCTGTTCCAAAAATAAGCAATCAAATGAAATGTCAAGTACATGACAAAAGTATTGAGTGTGCAAAGCAAGATATGAAGGAGCAGGGATTTCCAAATTCTCATCTTTCCAAAAAAACAAGGCATGTGGGACAAAAACTTGTTTACTTGTAATTATTCCCTGAATAATAAGCTAGCTTGGATTTTTTTATAGTTGTACCTTCTCAAAGTCGCATGTCATTGTGGGTGACAAACAGCTTTCGTTGTAGCAGGTCATAAAGCTTTCAGACGGTCTTACTTTGAAAGGATTGTGCGTACTGGTGTTTGACATTTGGCTGACCTATAGAGGACCTTGTATGTACTCCTTTGCAATTCCATTATGTTAACAGAAATCTTAATATTGATACACAATACTTGGAGTGTTTTAATAGTGTAAGTTGGTGAGAGTGTAGAGAGGCCGGGAAAGGAAAGCTAAAGACCAAATAGTGACTTGTAGAAGCAGCAGATTTCCAGTCTTTGTGCAGTGAATAGGTGTTTACAGTATGTTCCTGTATAGTTACGCGTAGAAGTGGTTGGATTTGACAAATGGGCCAAATAAGTAAATGTAATTAAACTTTTAAATGTGTACTCAAATTGTAAGTACTCATAAATCCTAGTAAATTCTAGTATGTGCATAGTAGTTGTCTGGCATAGACTGTTGTTCAGGTTCAAGCTTTCTTTCCTCCTTCTTAGTAATTTGGAAGAGGTACACTTGAAATCGTATGAGTAATAAGGCTGTGATACAAACTGAAAGATGAAAAATGCAGAGCTGAAGCTGTGAAATTTGCCTCTTTAAAGCTTTCTTACACCTGCTCATTGTCACTTGGAAGGTTTAAATCATTGTTTATGAACAGAATATATTTCTTGTTGTTGATGTCTTTCTCAAGTGAGGACAAGCGTGTAACTTGTCTGTTTATTCATGAATCAAAATATAAGGGGCCTCTAAATGGGTTAACAGAGCATGAAACTAACTAGGGTTGGCTGTAGTAGCTTTAATGTTAATTGGTTCAAGTATTGACACATCTGTGTTTATACTTAAGCCACAGTACAAAATTTTGAGTTGTGAAGTTCTTAAGACCTTCCATAAACACTTGCTGATCAAGTTGTATACCAAGGAAGAATCTATGGCCCAAGAAAAATTTCCTTCAGAACAACATCTACGGAAATATTGTGGTATGCTGAAACCCAATCTTTTTTAAGACAGGGCCATGATTCCCAGCACTGCAGTCTAGAACTTGCACTCTATTCTTTGTTCTCTCAGCGTATTTGCTCCAAAGAGAATTTTGAGGGGTGCTGCAGGACACCATAAGCCATTTTGTGCTGCTAGGGAGCAGATGACTAAACTATTAACAGAATTTCTGTGAATTTAGATACTGCAAAGCAGCATGAACTGAACAGAGGCCACAGTGCAGGTGGTTCTGGATTCACCTCCACCCCTGCTCAAAATTATTTTGTTTCAGAATTACCTTTTGGCTCACTATGTTGTGTTTTCCCTCAACCTTCCAAGCTTTCTACACAATGTATCTTATGTCAGTTAAATTTAAAAAAATGAATACTTACAGTAGAAAAGTCATCTTTGAGCAGAAGCTCAGTTCTAATAAGCTCAGTTGTGTGTTTGCAGCAATTGGCCATTAACATAGCTATTGGCTATAAAAATCAAGTGTTAACTTATAATATTTCAGAGTCTCTGAATTAATTATATGCTTCCTTCACCCTGTGCAGGGGTATCAAGGGGCGTAGGGTTTATCCGGTTTGACAAGCGAATCGAAGCAGAAGAAGCTATCAAGGGCTTGAATGGCCAGAAACCTCCAGGTGTCACAGAGCCCATCACTGTAAAGTTTGCGAACAATCCAAGCCAAAAAACCAATCAGGCCATCCTTTCCCAGCTGTACCATTCTCCAAACAGAAGGTATCCGACACCTCTAGCTCAGCAGGCTCAACGTTTTAGGTAAGTCAAAAATACATACTTGTGCTGGAACCCACATGTTCCTATGGGCATGTTTTGTTTCTGTCCACTCTTTTCCTTCCCTGCTTGCCTGATTCCTGTGTGCGAAGGACACGTATTAAAATGTTGAACTTCAGCTGCATTTTCTCTATACAGCTAAAAGCAAAAATGCATTCCATCCTGTTGATAGCATTTTGGTATCTAATAAACCTGCTTAAACTGAGATGACATCTTTCTTCTGCACAGTCACTAAAAAATCCGTTTTTAAAAATTGGTTTTAATTTCCTAGATTATTGTTGAGTATTGTGCAAGTTAATTCAGTTAACGTTGACCTAGGCAATTCAATTTTCTTCTTAGCCCTATGCCATGCCACAGCCAGCCTCCTCTTCCCCACCCCATATCCTTCCTCCCTATTCTGGCTTTCGTGTTTTTTCCTAGTCCGTTGTCTAAATTCTGCATGCCACACTTGGTTTTGTCTTATTACAAACTTTTGTGATGAAGATTATTTGAATATTTTCTGCATTGTTTTTTGTGAGTATATGTTTCCATAGTATTGAAACTACAGCTATACAGTTCCCTGGGATATTTAGTGTATGGAAGAGAATATACCAAAACTTAAAAAGCTCTGTGTTGGCTACCCTTTCTTTTAGGCCAAATATTCAGAGTTCAGGGACTGCTCTTCTGCCAGAACTTCTGAATTCTTCTTTTCTTCATCTTTTCAGTCTAATGTGCTGCAAGTCTCTCACAGGTGTAAAGGTTAGCACTAGAGCAGGCTTTCTGCCCTGAAGGAAGGGATAACCAATTTTAATCATTGTTTGGTGGATTTTCTTAGTTTCTTAAGGAATAAAAGGGTTAATTTAAATAGTGTGCTGAACATTGAATAAAAGGTATCGATCCATAGGCAGAGCATGGGGCAGAAGCTGCACTTGCAGGATGGACCCAAGTGCATTACATAAAATAAGATCATGAGGGAGCTGTTGTACAGCCTGTGTGGTACAGCATTCAACATATTCTGGCAAGTCTGGCCTACCGACTTGAGTGCTTCTGAGTGCACTTGTACCCAGATATTCAGCTGTGTTCGGTATTACTCTGATAATGGCTGGGGTAGCATCTGTGTTTAACTGATACACCAGGTAGATCTGGCACGATTTGTAAAAATTCACCAACTTTGGGAGTTTGTTTTCTTTGGGTAGGACCTAAAAAGTCCTTTGCAGTTAAGTAATTTCAGTAGACTACCCCTGTCCTGCAATATTAGGCTTTGAACCTTAAAAATTTTATTTGTTTCTCTGTGATTTTTTTGTTTAAAAAGAAAGTGTGTTTTTATAAATGGCCATTTAAATTTCACTGGCAAGTTGGTGTTTTTCTGAGATACTAAATGTAAAGTGATGCCTGAAACAACCATAAGTGATATTGTCATTTGCTCCAATTAAAAGTATAAAGATCACAAAAAGCACTGAGTTAGGTACCAAATCTGTAGTGAATAGGAGAGAGAGTAAAATCTTCCTGACTTTTATCAATGTAGAAGGAAGAGGAAGAACAAGGTTGACCCGACTGGTCAAAAGGTGAACTGAGGTTGCAGGCAAAATTAGATATTTTTATATATAAACCGCTGGAGGTGAGGCTTTCAGGCTTCTCTTTCTTCTCTAAGAGGCAGCCTTGCCAAAGTTTAAATTCTTGTAACTGTAAAGGGAAGCTGTCTTTTTTTGGGTTTTTAGGTCTTTGCATTGCTGCTGCTGCAGCATTCCAGCTCTGTTGCTGACTACATAGTTGAGATTGCACCAGTGCTTCAGATTGTACAATCATAGAATGATTTGGACTGGAAGGGACATCAAAGACAATCTAGTTCCAACACCCCTGTCATGGCAGGAACACATCCCACTAGACCAGGTTGCTCAAGGCTCCATCCAACCTGGTCTTTGAACACTTCCAGGGATGGAGCATCCACAGCTTCCTTAGGCAACCTGTGCCAGTGTCTCACCACCCTCAGGGTGAAGAACTTCTTCTTTATATCTAGTCTAAACCTGCCCTCTCTCAGCTTCCAACGATTACCCCTCGTTCTGTCACTGCAGGCCCTTGTAAAAAGTCCCTCCCCAGCCTTCCTGTAGGCCCCCTTCAGGTACTGGAAGGCTGCTAGGAGGTGTCCCCGGAGCCTTCTCTTTTCCAGGCTGAACAAGCCCAACTCTGTCAGTCTGTCCTTGTAGGAAAGGTGTTCCAACCCTCTGATCATCTTGGTAGCCCTCCTCTGGACTCATTCCAACAGCTCCACGTCTGTCTTGTGTTGAGGGCTCCAGAGCTGGACACAGTATTCCAGGTGGTGTCCCACGAGGGCAGAGTAGAGGGGCAGTCACCTCCCTTGATCTGCTGGCCACACTTCTCTTGATGCAGCCTAGGATACGGTTGCCTTTTTGGGCTGCGAATGCACATTGCTGGCTCATGTTCCTCTTTTCATCCACCAGCACCCTCAAGTCCTTCTCTGCAGGGCTGCTCTCAAACCACTCATTGCCCAGCCTGTGTCTGTGCTTGGGATTGCCTTGACCCAGGTACAGGACCTTGCACTTGGCCTTGTTGAACTTCATGAGGTTGGCCTGAGCCCACCTCTCCAGCTTGTCAAGGTCCCTCTGGATGGCATCCCTTACCTCCAGCGTGTCCCTCCGGATCTTTTGTGTCTTTCATATGCAAGAAAGCTGTTGACATTTCAAAAAGGATTACCTGATGTGGTTGACCTGTCTCTGTTAATGGTTGACAGGAGGCCTGAAAACAGTCAGCATAAACTTCAGTAATGAAGAACAATAGGATCACTTCAATGCTTCCTTTTTTCTTAGTAAGAAAAATCTTGAGCTGGACTTTCAAAAGCAGCTATATATAGTTGTTCCTCAGTTTCTGTAGGATGTATAACTTAAATAGTCTTCAAAAATTGTCCAGTGAATGCCCCTGAGAATTTTTCCATAATATTTTTAAGTCATCCAGGTAACTGATGAAAACTGTTATGGTGATGCCATTATGGTATGAGGTCCTCAGCTGACTGCTCTGCAGCAAGGACCTGTAAGTGGTGGTGTTTCTGGAACTCCCCATGTTCCTCTCCACTGACAAATGTTAATGACAGGAGACCTCTGTCATCCGCACTAAGTCTACTAATTGTAGCCAACCATTTTTTAATTTCCTCTTTCCTGCTCTTTTAGGGGTTCAGTAGATTGCTTTCTTCATTGTCAGTGCATCGTGCAAACTCTGCTCAGTGCAGGATCATAATGCTATGTAGTTTGAGACCTTTACTTAGCTGCAAACAAGATCAAATTTTTTTTCTTCAGGTTTTTTTTTTGTGCACAACTAGCTACACTACTGCAGCTGTCGAGTTTGGATTCTGTTTACCAGTAATGGCTCTTAAATCCTATAGCTCATTACTGGAGAGAAATTACAATAACATACAGATCTGTAAGGCAGATGCAAACTAAAAACTAAATCAAAATGTACTTTTTACCTAAGCTCATATTTTATGGAGTCCTGAAGAGAACCTTTAAGAAGAGTTTCTCTTCTCATATCTGGGATTTGCCAGAAAGACCAGAGCTTCTTTAGGGCAGAAGCACTTTAAAGGACTTCAGAAATAAGTTTAGTAGGATTGATGGGACTGCATGTTCCATGTATTGGCCAGGTAATTCAAAAGATCTAAGAGTTATGGTTGCAAACTACAGTTTAGCAGCTTGGGGGAAGGAGAGGGAAGAAATAAATTAAGAGCACTTACAGTCTAATATTTATGTGTGTGTATATATCTTTTTCCAAAACCACTTTATTCTGGAAAAGAGTAGTAAAACAAAAAATCGTCTTTGCAGTTCATGTGCTAACAGTTGTTACTGCTCTAAAATCCTGCTTCTGGCTGAGTATTCATGTCAGCACACTGCCAGAAGCCTCTGTAGAGTCTTGATACAAAGCAAGCTAGTAATCTGGAAGATTTCACTGAGGTGGTCACTGACAGGAACTTTGTGCTAACAGTATATGACACAGGCTAAACTTGCAGTATTGGTGCACTTTCTGAACTGAACTATCTATTTATGGTTGTGGATACTACACAAGAACATTTATTTTGTATTCACTATCGAGTGTTACAAGGTGCCACAGCTCTTTCAGTGGTGATACTTCAACTTTGCATGAGATTCTGAACAGTGCAAGGGATGTGGCAGGAATATAAAAAGTTTCCTTAAGATTAAAGGGTGGAAAAATCTGAAGGCTAAACATTTTGCTAAATGTTTTGCAGGCTGGACAATCTGCTCAACATGGCTTATGGAGTAAAGAGGTAATAAAGGACTATGAGGTTCATAACCAAATTATTTTTAAGTATTTTGTATACTCTTACTTTTTCAGTAAGACTTATATTAGATTTTTGCATGTTGAGACTTAAGCTGAAATTGCTCATTTTGGTGCATTCTATATGAAAGAGGCAAACCTTTTGTAGTAGTTCCATGGAATTCCCATTTCAAATGACTTACTAATCCTCACTGGTTTTATAGCATGCTTTTCTTTTGTCTGTTACTTCATTTCAGATGGACCTAGCACTGTTCCCCTTGCTTGTCTGTAGTAATGTACATAGTATTTGTGCAGCTGGGGAGAAGAAAAAAATTGCCGTATTAGTCTCACCAGCATGCTCATGCTGTGAAAAGCCCTGTATCATTTCCCTTTCTATTTTCAAATTTCTTTGCTGGGGTTTTCTGTGAACTGCTTTATGATTCTTTTTGTTTTGCCCCATTCTTTAGTAGATTTCCTCCAATGACCATTGATGGAATGACCAGTTTGGCGGGAATTAGTATCCCCGGACATGCGGGAACTGGATGGTGCATTTTTGTGTACAACTTGGCCCCTGATGCTGATGAAAGTATCCTCTGGCAAATGTTTGGACCCTTCGGAGCAGTAACCAATGTGAAGGTCATCCGTGATTTTAACACCAATAAGTGCAAAGGTTTTGGATTTGTAACTATGACAAACTATGACGAGGCAGCTATGGCAATAGCCAGCCTGAATGGATACCGGCTTGGGGACAGAGTATTGCAGGTGTCCTTCAAAACAAACAAAGCGCACAAAGCCTAACAAGTTATTCTCAGTGCATTAATACATGAAAACTATACAACAAAGGCAATTTACATGAAGCTTTATGCATTAGTAAATGCCTTTGTTGTATGCCAGTGTGGAAATGGGGATAAAATGACTACTTAGCATCCTAAGAATATGTGAGATTTTTTTATTGCTGATATTTGAATTAAAACTTCGTAAATATCTTTTGTGTTTGAATATTGTCAAGAGGTACAGGGTTTTTACCTGTCACGATGCATATTCTATTGCCTTCTTTGAAGAAGGTGGACCTTTTAAAATGTTTCAGCTAACGGAAGAAGTTTTTTTTTTACATGACTGCTATTAAGCTATGAGTAAATATTGAGGCTTTGTGTTACACTTTCTGGTTCTTTTGTTATTTCTTGATTTGCCTTGTGTTTAATTTACATTGTAATGCATTGGTGTTCTGTTGTTCAAGAAAAGTATTTGAAGTTTACGTTTAAGTTATAAAGTTATAAGCAGTATTTATTTTGTAATTATCATTTGGGTTGGGGAATGGGAACACGTTATAAAAGCTTATTGTAAGAATACTGGAGAACTTTTCGTAAAGCAGTACCTTGCCAAAGAGATAAGAGCCTCTTTGATGTGGGTTTAAAAAAGCATCTATTTTTATAAAAAAAAAAAAATTTGGAGAAACTTTTTACTGGTCCTGGAACAAATATTTTGACTTGAATACTTTGAGAAATCTCTTCATATGACACCTAGTGAGCTTTTAAGACTTACCAGGAAATTTGCAATTGTTGGGGAAAATTTAGAAAGATTTATGATGTAGAAATACTTTTGAGACCTTTGTATTAAGTAGAGTCAATGGGATGCACTGTTGGTTTCATTTTTGTAATCATCAGTGGAGTCTTCGATCATCCTGGTTATTAAGTGATAGGTGGCTCACATTGATTTGTGATTTTGAAACAAATGAAAATTTAAAAAAATATAAGAGCAAGCAGGAAACTTAAAATACCAAGAGATGGGGGAAAAAAAAAATCTGTTCTTCCTAAAGAATTCCCTTCAGTTAGAGCTCATGGTGTTTAGTGATGTACTTGCTATTGTTTGAAGAATTGTTTTGTCTTAAGAAAAGACATTGAGCATGGTTTGCACAGTAGCAAATCAACAGAAGTGGCCTGAGTTGGGTATATTTGGAGGTATTTTGAAAGTTATGTTCAAGGCTAACACCTGAGCTTTGTGTAATGTAAATAAAACCTTGAGTTATGAACCTTTCAGCGAATTTTGATTTTAGTTTTATTTTGAGTTACATGCCAAGTGATGTTCAATTTTGAATGTTTTTGTATGAGTTTTTTCTTTGTAAATGGCATTAACATTGTTACTTGAGGTCTGCTTATTCATTTTTGTTGTCCTGAGGACATGAATTTACAGTGCATCAGATCTGTTGCTATTTTTGTCTGTAGATAGTCTAGCTTCAGCTGTTTATGGTGATGCTACATTTTTGTTTATAAATATGTTTGTGGTAAAAAATGAGTATAATCATTTTGAAAAAATTTCCTTACATTTTTCATACAAAAACCATAAATACCTGTATGCTATTGAAATTTAACTTTGTATGATGCTTAAATCACTATTTGGGGAAATAGAAGTCTTTACCATGTATTGAAGAAATTTAAGAAAAAATACAGAATATTTTCTGATTAGCATCTAGCTTATAATTAAATTTTTAAAAAAAACCTGAGGGTTTGATGCCTTCACCAGGATGCACTGACAATTATGTAGTTACGTCCTGCTTTTTGTATAAACTGAGATGCTCATATGCTTCCCCTTAAAAAAAGCAATGTTCTATGCATAACATAGTTGTACACTATCTTTGCAGTTGCTTTTGGTTCTTATTCTTTTAAATTGTAGTTACAAATTTTTCAGTATAGTACAGTACATATACTGTGAAGCGCGTGCTAAAGTGAATAAGCGAGTTTTCATGCTGACCCACTCAATGCTATTCAAAAATCAATTGGCTTCCTGAGCACTTCCTCATTCTTAGGTGCATTTAGATTGTTAAAGCTAATCCTCTGCATTAAAAATTGTATATACTATAGAAATCACAAACCTTCTGATGTGGGGAAAACAGTAGCTACGTGCTTCTTTCCTGTGCTCCTGTAGCAACTAACGGCATTGATGAGAAGGCATGTAAATTTGGCTTCACTTTACAGTGTTTATCAGAGCACTTAGTAAAATATAAGGCTGGTATTTATTTGAAGTTGTATAGTATGACTTAATTCACATCTGTTGGAATAGAAAATATATTCTGTTGAGTATTTAAGAGGTTGTACATGTTTTCTTTTGTGTTTGGATCCTTTGTACTTTTTCATGTTCAGTACATCAATAAACAAAGTTGAAGGGAAAACAGTGTCATGAGCAGGTCTTTCACCATATTGTCCTCTGCTTTAATTGGTAAGCAATCTGAGTGAAAGTTTTCAACGATCTCTCGAGCTCCTTTTAACTTAGGATCCTAGTTACCAACAAGGAGGTAAGACAGTGGAGCTGTGTACCAGTACTATTAGAATTAGTGCCAAATCTTTTCAATTCAGTTTCATATGAACCACTCAATACTTTGGCTGATACAATAAATGAGTCATTAAACACATTCAGTAAAAATTAATGTGCTGTCTGTCAAGCAGGCTGCTCTTTGGTGTAGCTAAGTTACTGTCCTAGTGTGTTTAAAATAGAGGAGAGGGAAGGATTTACTCTATTACACTATCCGTTTGCTGTTTAATTACTACATTAAGTTCTGTTTTCCATTGGGTGGATTGAGACAATTCGATTAACTTAGTTTGCTGTTCTTTTCCTTTCCCAGCTCTTGAAGAAATTCTTTAAAAATTAGTCAACTGTCTCTTGCCCTTTTAAAGTATGTATGCTCATGAATTCATTTGCTTTGCTCAGTTGAGTGAATTTCCACCAGTGAGAACACAATTCCAAAGTGGCTTATGCAGTATAGCTTCTATTTTTAACTGTCTTTTACCTTCTCTTTTACATCTTTACTGTGACTTTTTTGGTCTAAAACCTGGTAGCACATGTTGTGAGTGTTTCCCATCACTACAGTGTGATGGAATCAAGTTTACTTGGGTGATGGGGTCATAAGTCTGTAGATAATAGGACTTCAAGATGACAGTTATAGCTAGTGTTAAACTGACTTTTTATATTTACTCATAGAAATAGTGTGTGCTGATGACTTTTTATGCAGTTACGTTCTTTGGTGGCTGGAGTAATGAAAGGATGCAAGACCGTGCTTGGCAGCAAATGAGGAGCTATATTTGGAGTTCATATTCCAGCAGGGACATCTGTGTGTTCAGCTTGCACTTTTTCATGGAAGGGTAGTTTTATATGAACCACACAGCTGATACCAGTTTTGAGTATGGTGTAACTAGCCACGGTTGTATTATTTTGTTATATGGAAATGAGGACAAAATGTGTTTATGTAAACACCTTCAGTTTAAAATCAAAACTGCTTATATTTTGAGGATTAGCTGCAGATAAGGAGGCAGTCGAGGAGCAACACTAAAAATCGTGAGTGCTGTTGCCCAGAGGAAAGGTCAGTGCTGAAAAATACGAATCTGATATGTAGCTGAGTACCTCTGGGGAGTCAGAGCTCATGAGTAAGAACCTGATGCAAATTTATACAGAGGTAGTACTTTTCTTACTATAAAGTTTTATGATAAAGTTAAGGAAGAAAATGTGAAACTACTTCATGCAGTATAGTGGAGGAGGACTAGTTCCTTTTGTACCTAAATAATAAGAGTTTCAGGAATGTCTATAAGCATCTGTGTGGGACTAACAGTGTGGATAAGACAGGCTGGAAGCATGACGCTGGCAGAGGGTGAGCTGTAATTTAGGTACATGAGTGTTAGCTGGGGCACTTGTGGAAGGGCTTAACTTCTGCAGAAACATCCTTGAGACTTGTGTGGCCTCTGCAAAAGATGTATGCAGTGAAATCAACCATGATAGGTGAACTTCCCACCTGTGTCTAGAAAAGCCTTCTGTTTGGCAAGAGAGCATTTTCCCAGTGTGAATGAAAAAGGTGCATTTTTTTTTTAAAGCAGATGGCTGTTGGTTGGGGTTGTACCTGGGGTGTATTAGTTGCATAACAGCCAGAAGTCATCAAATACTAATAAGTCTGGGATACTCTTATCTGTACTGCTGAGCAGGCCTGACTGATGTTTAAAATCCATTTCCCTTTGTACTGTCACTTCAAACATGCTTCATGAAGATAGCTCAGTGTATAGGAATAGTGACTTAAGTTAAATCTTAAAGCAGCAACAAGTTAGGACTTACTAGCAAAAAAATTTGTAGCCTTATTTTGTGGCTAGCAGAGAGGTTTTTTTACTGTAACAGTTTGAGAAATTAACACAATTTGAGATATGGTCCATCACAGGTAAAATAATAGCCTGGGATTGTGTTATTGCTGTCAATGCTGTTGATCTATCTGTGCTTGCATCTTCTGTAATATTGGGCTTCATCTTCCCAGTTGTGGCATTCAGACGTCAGCATTTCAATGTGTGCATCTCAAAACCAAGATGAACGCACCTATTTTTACACAGGAATTTTCCTTGTTACACTTGGCTGTAGAGGCACCTGTCTACAAAACTGTTGCTATGATGACTAATGCCTTGGGCCAGGAGATGGGCTAGCACATCAGAGGTCATCTGGGCCAAGCAGCTTAAAACAAAGCTGGGGGAGAGATTTGGTCTTTTGGTTGGAGGGTGTGGACCAGGTACACTGTGATACTGTGGGAAGTCTGTGTTTGGGGTGAAGAGCAGTTGTAATTTGAAAAGCTTGACTTGTTGCCCACACTTACAGTAGCTATGACAAAAAATGAGGAAGCAAGGTAGACTTTAAGGTACCTTTAAAGCACATGAGTGACTTCAGTGGGTTAAGTGGTTGCCTAACTTGATGCTATCAGGTCTGATACGTTACTGTCTTATCTTGTAATTACTTACCTATTTTCTGGGTTTGGCCAACATTCTGCTCAGACATAAATGGGAATAAGGAAAACATTGATTTTTTTTAAAACTTGTAAGGACACACTAAAACCCAAGCATAAGTGCAGAATAAAAGTTAATAAAACATCTTATTTCTTATTTTGTGTACTACATCATGTGACTCCTATACATAAGTGAGTTTAAGTCAGTGTGACTTTTTTAGTGGCCTTGTAATACTGTAAGGAAAGTTGCTACAAGTGCTGGCAGAGTATTGATTGTAAACACTGCATAACTTCACAAAAACATAAGAGCTGAATTTTAATTTGAAATAACTCATTAAATTATTCTCATTTATGCAGTAGGACCCTTGCCTAGGGCAGCACATGTATTTCTGTTGCTTTGAGCACAAGAATGCTCTTGGTTTCAAGTCTTTACTTGAATGTTCTGCTGATAAAAGCTTCTACAGGTCATGCAGTTGCTGATATAACAGGGCTATTTGCCAACACTTTTGAAAGGCAATATTCTCTAATGAAAAATTAAATAGCCCTGAAAGCTCGTTCACCACTTAATGTCTCCCTGTCTCGAAAGTTTGGTATTAACTTTTGGAAATACAAGGTATTCTGTAGCAGCCTGTTCTGTCAGAAGGAAGGTGGAGATAGGTCAAAGTGAAACACTTCCTGCTACTATCTGTGCTTTATGCCATCGTACAACATATAAGCAAAAGTGTGTTTGCAGACATTATTTTTTTCTGTCATTGATTAATATTGGCACTACTCTGATGGATCCAAAACAGTTCAGTTGTACAGTTTACTTCAAGCTGCCTTTCCTGTTTGTTTTCTGAGAAGTTACAACTCCAGAGGCTTTCTGGTTGAATTACTTTTCATGAACTGGTGTGTTGCATATTCATTGCAAACAGCTGCAGTATCCATTTTTGTTACCACAAACATATACATTATAAATCTGAATTTTGAAAGTAACTATAATGCTTGCCGTAAATGATGCTCATTGATGGTGGGCTTTTCTTGTATAGGCAAAATACTTACTAAAGTGAGTTTAAGGTTCCTCAGATTCCTGTTCGTTGAGCTAACACTCAAGAGCCACACATAATGTGTATTGTGCCCCATCCCACCACTCTGATCTGTAATTAACCAACCCATTCAGTGTGCATCCAAGCCACGCAAATAGATTTGTGCAAGTAACAGAGGGAAAGCTTAAGAACGTGGGCAGCTATGGGATTTACAGACTTCAGGGAAGACCAGAAAAGGCAAAATTAACTTCAGATTAGGTTGCCTATCCAGGATTTATATGCACTGATCCACAGCTGATTAGAACTTAATTTCAAGTGAGAACTCAATTCGTGGATGCTCCTGGTTACTTTCCTGATTGAAAATGGGGTCTTCCACATTCTAGATAGCTTAACAGTTCAGCTCAACATTGAATTTGATGGCTTAGAAATTCATATGGCCATCCCTCAGAACAACTCAGGTAAGAGAGGAGGGAACCCCAACAGGGTCAAGTCTGGACCAAAAAAGAAAGTTCAAGTTGTTGAAGATTCAGGTTATGTCTGAAGCTCATCAAGACTTCTTTTGTTTCAAAGGTTACCTTCTCTGGTCCTTTGGCTTGTTCTTGCTTTCTCTAAAAAAATGAGTATTTCACTTCCTGCTACCAAGATTGCTTTGCTTCTGTTTTTCTGGAGAAGCTGAAAAGGCTGTGAAAAAACTAAAAGCAAAGGCAGTAGAAGCCTGAAAAAGTTTTCAAGTAGAGATACCAAATTTCAGCAGTTCTGTCAGTTGATAGTGGGCTTTGAAATCTATGCAAAGCATGGAGAGCAGAAAAAATACAAGAACTGAACTTCTAATAAAATAAATTAGAAGTGAACTTACTCTTTGACTGAATTGCACCTCTGAAGTGTTGTGTATTTCTTGAGGACTTCACCTGGTCATGGTAAATCTTTGAAGAGACTCCGGAGGGCCCCTGCTTTAAATGTCCGTTAACAATGAAATTCTGTAGCTATTTCCTAGACAAGGAAATGAAGAGTTGCAAGAAAGAGATGGCCAAAGTTCCTTCCTCATGATGGAATTTGGAGTAATTATTGTGTGTCAGGATAACTTTTTTCTCTGTTCCATAGAGACATCTTTCTTTAGCAGCAGCTCTAGATGAGTAGTTCTGTAGGACAAAAAAGGAATTGGTTCATACTAGCCGCTTAAAGGCAAACTCAGTTTTCTTGGAAAAAGTTGATACTTACCCAACTATGTAAAATACTACAGGTGGGAATATTTTTGTTTTACTTCAAGTGCTAAGACTGAGATCATCTTATAGCATTGTCTATTTTTAATCTTTTACTGTTACAAACTTTTAACTGTGAACAAGCTTTAGAAGCTCTAATCCAGGGAATACATGGTGTATAATTTCAGGGAGTCTTGTCAAGGCATTATGTGACCTTGTTTGCCACTATTTCACAGTGTTCTCTCCTTAGATGATTCTAAAACATGAAAGATCCTTCAGTAATATGGCAGTACTGTGACAGATGTCACAAAATGCTCCTCCTCAAATTCTGATTTTTAGCTTTTTTCAAATACCCTGTTTAGAAAACAGCCCTGTGATCTGGTGGGTCTACCTGATGTCAAATATCCCTTCAGCAGAAGGGGCTTCAAAGAGTTGGATAAACTTGCGAGTTCAATGCTATTTGGCAGAATCCAGCAGTAGTCATGGTAACAGATACTGGAAGGTTTTTGGACTGGAAACCTGTTCAGGACTTTATGTGGTTTTGGGCAAAGGAGACTTCTCCAAGTGTCTGCATGTTGGGAGAAAGCAGTGTCAGGCTTTGGGAGAAACTGTTCGTATCAGAATCTAGTTTCACTTATCCACCAAGACAAGTGGAAAATTAAGAGTTGAGACTTTGGATTCAGAAAGTTGCTTTGAATTTCTTTAGTGTTTCTCCAGGAATGCATACACGATGCAGCGGAAGTCACCAAGGTAACTGTAACAAATAGATTAAGTGAGCAGCTCTGTGCTTGGTTATAGGAGCCTGTTTAACCATAAGAGATGCACTTCAGCTTTTTAAACAGCTCAGCCTGGCTGTGGAGGAGAGGAGATGGAGTCTGTTGGAGGCATCCAATGTGAATCTTCCATCAGACTTGTTGACACGCTGTTCTTTACCTAAATGAACCTACTTGCACACCAGGGCTTTGGGAAGATAGCTACATTTTTCTTCATACTAGTACTGTCATTTCTCCACCTTGAGTAACTAGGCTGCCACAGAACTGTCATCCGGGATCTACCTAGTTGAATTCTTGCTGTCTGTTCAGGCTCCTTTGCCTATAGGTTAGTAGGTGTGTCATGTTCACAGTGAATGGCACTTCACTTTGAAGGCTGTGGAGTTTTTGTTTCTTGTCAAGTCCACCTAAATGTCTTCAGATACTGACAAACCTTACAGATTCTGAACTGTTCTTTCTAAATCCAGACAGCTGCTCACCAGCTGAGGTCTATCAGCCCTCTTAATCTGATTTTCTTAGGAAATGAAGCAAAGATGGTTTGGGGGAGGGTTGTGTGGTTTTTTATCTTTCAGCCTTAGCTGCCCATGTATTGTCACTTCCAGCTTTGGCCTGATATTTTGTGCTTAATGCTTTATGGTAGGAGCATTGATTCACATTCAGATGTATTAGTATATCAGTATTGCCAGTGTAAAGTTTTCAGACTGGAGAAAAGAGGGCAGCAGAAGGATGTGAGAGTGTCATTGCACTTTGAATGTTGGTGTGTTTTTCTCTCCTTTTGACTACTAACATGAGGTTGCAAACTAAGTGTTTTTCACCAAGGCTTATTCTTTCCTACTGTGTGGACTGAAATGCAAGCATTCAGCTCAAACAAGCCTGTATTCATTCCTTTCTGTCAAAAAATACAGTAGTGCCCTGCTGCATGTGTTACTGATACAGTCAGAAGATCATAAATTCCCACTACTACAAATTAAGTTATGAAAGAAATTGGGTTCTCTGTAACTACCACAGCTTCAGTAGATATGCGAAGTAAAAATAAATCTCCCCAAACATGAGAGAGAAATTCGTGTGGGGAAGGTTTAGGAGAGAATGAGAGTTACCTTGCTGTGTAAATGCTAACTTTTTTTTCCTTTACTTCAGACTGCACATACCTTTTCTATTGCTCCAAGATGTATTGGTGCAGTTGACAAGATGCATCTGTTCAAGATGATGTTAGGAGAAGGCCCAAAGAAAAAAATCCATCGGCCTCATTGACTGGGGAGGGTGGAAAGACACTTTTTAAGCAATTGGAAGCTCATCTGGATTCCCCTGCCAGCAGAGGTCTTTACAGGTAAGAAAAGATTGCATTGTTTGCAACTTCAGTGTAATCTTTTTCTTTCTGTGCATTTAAAAATCTTTTCACTACTCCAGAGTTGAACATTTGGGAGGAGTGTAGGACCAACAACCCAAGTGGTTTTAAATATCAAACAGCCCTGATGCTTCTGCATGTTTAGCTTAGAGGCAGAGATCCCTCCTAAGGTAGACAATTCCACCATGTACTTTTACGTGTGTGAATAGCACTTACATTCCCACGTAAGCATGGCATTTTTCACACTGTTCTTCTCCCACAATGTACTTCTGGCATCTGTGCTCTTGTAAATAACATAGTGAATTTTTAACAGGAGTAGGTTCCAAACATGCTAAATTGTTCACAGCTATAACAGCTCCCTAAAAGTATACATCAGCAAATTACAAAGTGTCGTACATTGCTAAAAATATACCAGAATAGCTACATGGGGAGAGTGAAACAGGGCTCTTGTTCTTTACATGTGAGAGTTAGGATGGTGTGTTGGGTATCTCCTGTGCCAGGTCTGGCAGGCGTATTTAAGGAACCTGTCACCCCTTGTCCCCGTCTTTCCTTAGAGCTGAAGTGGAGGCAAGACAAAACCTGACTTCAGATGTAGCATGGGAGCATGGGCATCTCTGCTTGATGGTCCATAGTTTGCTTGGTCTCTTCAGTGCAAGAATGCATGTACAGGGTCAAGCTGGTGTTGGAGGACACAGTGTGTCCTGGCATGGGTTCCCTCTGGCCACAGGCATATTGCATTTGTGGTGGTCCACTATCTGGTGCGAACCTTGGCAATAAGGCAGGCCTAGTCTTAAATGTTTATGGACAGCTACTCTGTCAGAAATTTGTTAAAGGTTTTCTTTGGGAAACTGATATTTAAATAGCTGATAAATGTTAATACAACTTACTGCTGATATAGTCCTTTTTTTTTCAAGGAGCCTTTGTCTTAAGAAATTTCAGAAATTCACTGTGAAAGTTAGAAAATTATTTGATAATGTTGAGTTCAAAAGAGAAAAATGGCACTGAGATAGAATTGCTTTATTTCTTCTAGAACAGGAATAATTCTAATAATGGTAGTTTTTCACTGTGATCTTGTTAACCCTTTTTTCTGTAGCTATTTGTACTTCTCTCTACATTTCAAATTGAGTTTGTGAATGTATTGGAATTTTTGGAAGCTGCTGGGTGATAATTTTTCCTGAAAGCAGGCCACTTACTGTGTTTCAGTGAAGATGTTAGGGATTGTATCTGAAGGGTTAAGGTCAAATCTCTTGAGTTATGAAACTACTAGTCTGTGTGGTGGTGTGTTCTCTTGGTGGTCAAGATTTTTCTAAGAGGTTATGAAGCATAGAGCCCATTGTGAAATCAAGAAGCTGGTTTTCATGAAAAAATGTATATACAAAAATGCTTAAGGTTAAACTAGTACTTAGAGGCCTGTATCTAAGAAAATGCTTTCTCTTACCCCAAGACCCTGGACCAAGTGGAGCTGTATTTGTTTAGTATTAGGTATTTGGAAATACTAATAATTTATTGCCCTTCAGTAAGAATGGTTATCAGTTGTTCTGTTTGGAAAAGGTAAGAGGATTCCCTTTTTCCCAGCATAGTCAAGGGAAAAAAAGGTTTTGACCCTGTTTACTGCAAGGAAACAAACAGTGCAAAAACAAGCCACCAATTAGTTTGAGTTCTGTTATGTAAATTTGATTGCTAATTGTTTCTTTATTGCACATTGTCACTGTGGAGAGGAAAACCAGACTTCACACTGATTTCCACTGTACCACTGGCAGGTGAATATATATGCAGTTTTGTTGGAATTGCAAGATCAAAGGCAAAATGAGTCTTCCAGTTCTATGCTGTCAAAACAGTAGATTTGTGCATAGCAAGACATGTTATATGGTGAGCTGGGTGATCGGCTGAGACAGTCAATTTTATCTGATGCTAAATTCTGTAGTCTGGGAATGCTGCAGCAAATATTCTGTGGAAAACCAAGAAGCAGAAGAAAAGAAACAAAGAGGCTAAGAAAATGAAATCTTTATCCAGGTATATACTATTCCAAACAGATTCGGTCTTTCCAAGATTCACTGGAAAATGGACCTATTGCCTGAAACAGAGGCAGATTAGTAAAAGCAGGTAGGGGCTTACCCATGAAGCCCTTGCGTATGTGCAGAACAGGAGTGAGCACCTGAAATGTTGAGCCTTGTAATCACTCCTGTCTAGCAGAAGAGCTGACTTCCCCTGACCTTCATGTGTAATAATCACTGGAGGATCTCATTACAACCATTATTTTTAGTACGCTTGCCATACCATGACTGTGGCTAGGTCCATTGCATTTTATCCTTGATTCAGCTGCAAGTGCTGCTGCTTTGAAAGGCTGCTTTGAAACAGTTCTTAAGTGAAGAGTATTTAGTTTAATTTGAACTCAAGCAGTACTATAGTAAATGTTGGTCAAAAGGAAAATACTTTTGAAGAATTTGCCTCTGTTGGTGGGAATAATCCGTACTTAAAAAGTCCTTAACTTTAGAACTGATTCATTGAAGTGGCATGGAACATCTTAAAATACTACCTTAAACTTGCCTCAGATACTTTGTCCAGTCTATCAACAAGGGCCTGGCTACAGTGATTTCGTATTTGCTTCACTGGTGGGCTACACTCCTGTATTCACTTAGCTGGAGACATACAATAATGTATGATATTTTGCATAATTGTGTGCTATTCTTCAGGGATTATGCTGCTAAAACTGCAGGGAGCATCTTTACTAGTGCCTTCAGATTGCTTTACCAGTTTGTGTGATGCTAGATGCCTCTGTTATGAAATGCCTAATCAGTGACTGCTAAAGACCAGATCTGTGCTGAAGAATCACTAAAGCAGTTGCATTCATCTGGAATGAGGCACACCATTATGTCATGGAAAATTCACCAGCTCAGTGGAGGGCAGTTCATAAGAAGTTATAGTTATGAGCAGACTTCTATAGGAAACAAGAGAATACAAAGTTTAACCATGTTTAGGGTATGCTGTAAAATATTTCTGAGAGCAAGTGGTGTTCTACAAGAGTAAATAGTCTTAGATAAGCAGTCCTCCCTGAAATGGGAAAAATGTAAAGCTCTTTTCTATAATGAGCTTTGAAAAAGTAAGCACTGAAGATCTCCTGAAATCTTTTCTAGACCATGCCACCCTTTTTTGCTAATCTATAAAAAAATAGGTAGGTGAATAGTAACTTACAGGAGTTTTACCTTTGAGAAAGCTTGAACCAAGATTCAGGGCAAACAGCAGCTGCCTAAAGATGCATTAATATTTCACTGGCAGAGAGCCTTCTTCCTGTAGTGATTGTTTATTCTTTTTGTTGCTGGGAGTAATTGTCTAGAGCAGTCACTTGTAGGTGGTAGATACTCTGAGCTCCAGCAGAGATCGTCAAGGCTTTGTGTGCACTTAGGTTGTGTTTGGAAACCAGTGAGTCTCCAGAGTAGTTTACATCAGGGAGTGCTTTTGGCAATTGGTGGGTACACTGAAAGAAATGAGATAAACTTATGCTTTTAATTTTCAGTTGAGCAGCTGGGGACTTATGCACAACCAATGTGTTGTGTGTAAAAACAAAACAAAAAAATTCTACACAAACAAACCACAAAAGAAAAGGCAAAACAAGCCACCAGACTGACCTGTGTGAATTTCCTAGGTTTTATTGGTTGTACACCTGGAGGATGTATGGTTTTAACAGAAACACCCCTAAATGCCTACCAGGAGGCCAGGTGAACCATTGTGTCACATAATCTCCTTTTTCCCTTGTGTCTATAGAAAGACATTTGTATATAGAACTGTTTTCTGCAGTGATAAATGTGGCTATTTCTTATCTGGAGTGAGACAAGAATGAGCATCAGTTGGTGGGTTTATTTTCCTTCCTGCAGGACTGGAAAACAGCTAATAGAAAGCCATAGTTTAATTTCAGTCTCCTAACCTCTGGTATTAGTGTGCATACATCTGATTCCGAAAACAGGCAAACTTACTTACCGTTCATGACCCTATGCTTTGTAGCAGCTAACTGTCACAAGATGCCGTGTAGAAAACTGAGTTTAGCTTGCAAGTTTTTCACACAAGCAACATCTAAGTTCTACCTTGAAGTTCTACAATTTGCTTCCTATTGAGTTACCTTTGAGGAAATACCAGATTGTGTGAATCCATAATAACTCCTTTAGCTATTCAGATTTAATGTAACTGCCAGCTCCTTTCAAAAAGTGGAAGAACAACAAAGTTGAGAAGTCTGCATGCTCTTCAAGTATTTGAAAAGAACTGGTGGTGTCTAGTACTTTAATTTTTACCCCTGTCTGGGAAAGGAACCTCACTAACTAGCTAGCAAACCAGCAAAATTTAAAAATTTGGTTGAAACATGGCTGATTTCATTTGTTGTTTCTTTTAAATAGAGAAGTTACAATAGCTTTCCTGTCCTGATGTCTGGTCAAAGAACTTAAAATTCTAAAATACTTGTCTTGATAGAGATGATGTGTTAAATCTTATCAGTATGAAAGTTCTTTAAAGCATATTATTTTAAATTTTGAGAGATGGGTTTTCCTGGAAAAACTCTCATTTACATTTCTGTTGACATAATAATTTCAAAAGGAAAGACAGATAATGTATGTGGAATGATCTTGGAGAAAATATTAACTGTTTAGGGTTTGAGACTGAAGAATACTGAGGAGAAAGTACAGAGCAGTTCACAAAATTATTAACTTCCTGTGTCCTGGATTGAAATGCGTTTTAATTTATACAGAAATAGAAAGCTAGTGAGTGATTTTCTTCTGGCTTTTTAAAAGCCTGTTGGTTACAAAACCATGGCTATACCAAATCATTGCATGCATAGTAATGTGTTGTAATTCATCTCTCCTTTCTGCCTTGAAATTGTGACAGTTGTAATGGCTAAATGTTTAAAAATTTAGAAGGTGTAGTTTTAATAAGCTCTGGAAATATTAATGTATACTTTTAAAAGGTCTGCAATCTCAGCAAGAAGTGGTTTGTCTTCATTAAAGAAACATTTGGAAGATGATGCATAAAGAGCAGAAACTCTCTTCTCAATCTATAATTGTTTATACGTATCTGCTTGCTGTACATAACAAAAATATCTGCAGAGACTACGATGTAAATGAAAGTATGGATTATCCTTGAAGGTGATATTGCCATATGTGAATATATATTGTGTTATTCTGCAAAATACAAAGCAAAATTTATTGTGCTGTAAAATAGAGCATTTTATACAGGTTCCAGTTTTTGGAAGGAGTGACTTTTTCTCATCAAGATGAGGAAAGCAATGTCACTTGTTTGAGCTATGTACAAGCATTTCACAATACCCAAGAAAAAAGTACTATGACTAATTACTTCAAAATCTATTGCATTTTAATTTTGTCTGCTATGACCTTTTCTTTCAAGATACACACCGATCAGACAAATTGATCAGTAACAGCGAAAGGGACCATGATTCTACAGCTTGCATTTCTCTTCTCATCATAGTAGTTTGCATTCCCAATTGCTTAACTAGGTTGTAGGAATTGATGAGCACAGGAGAATAAGTGCCAAAAAGTCCTCTTGTGACGAGGCACAGGTGTGGCTTCTACTTCCCATTTTGTGTAGAGTTAGTTACTCAGGCTGTAAGGCTACATTCACTGGTAACTAGCAAGTAAGCATCTGAGTTGTTTAAGATGGCAGAAAATTCTGCTTTTGAGAACCAAAGTCCAGGAAATTTCTTTGACATTTTGTTCAATGAGCATACTTTGGACAAAACACTGGTCCAAGCTAAAGATTTGTTTTAGTAGTAGTCTTGGCTGCTGGCAAGTGAATTACCACTTAAAGGTGTGTATCCCATATTCCATTAGGATTTTCCAGGAACTGTCCCTGCACTTCCAGGATGCCTGTTCCCCTATTTTGCTCATGAAAAATGCCATATGGATTTTTATTGTGGGATTGATATTTTTTTCCTTATTTTGTGTCTCTGTCCTGTGCTTCCTTTTCTTAAATAGAACTCTTCACTGCTTCTAATTTTTATTTTTAATGTTAAATCTTATAACGAAAATCCATGAGGAGACATTGTTAATTTTACGAAGAATGAAAAAAGGGCGTTTCACTTATCTCAAATTTCCTTCTTGAGGCTTCTGAGGCCAAAGTAATTTCGTGTCCACCAGTACTGTATAGTTAATTGAAGTTACCTACATCTGATATTTTTCCAAAGAATAAGCCATATGCATGCAGCACTAGTGCTAATATGGATTCATATATTCTGTATTAGACATTTCTAGAACAGAAGCAGTCAGTGGCTATGAAGTATTTTTTTCTCTGCGTATAAATCCTGTCAGTATCAGTATTGAACATATGTTTGAAAATCTATCCAACAAAGCACAATTGAAGATTTTTAATTGCTAAGCAATCATTATAATCTAGATGTAGATTAAATATAATTAGTACTAGAGTATTGTCACCTTTAAAGCTAAATATTTTCTTTAACACTGGGGTAAATATGCTTATTACAAAACCAAACTCGTGTGACCTGCTGATACCAATTTTACATCTTCAAGCTTTTATAACTGCAGTACAATCAAAGTTAAGTGTTGAAAGTAAGTGTTCAGGCCTCCAAGACTCCTTGTATCTATGTCATACTGAATCATTAACTTCCCCAGTTTGTAAAAATGTGTCTTATCCCAGCCAAAATTGCCGTTGCAGGGACCTTAGGGAGTGGGAGACAAGTAGGGAAGGAGATGGTGGGTGTTTTGTGAACTGTTGGGTGAGCATTTCAAAATCAATGTGACCTCTTATGTCCAAGTGCTCTTTTTCCTGTGATTTTTTTTTTTTTTTTCCTTCCCTCAGGAGGTTTGTTTTATCAGAAGCTCTATCTACCCCTTCTGTGAACAGTAGCTTCTTTCCTTGGATCACAGCAAAACCTACAATAAGCTGTCAGAGATACTTGACCACCACTTGTAGTGATTCAGTCTCTCTTCCCTACCTGCACACAGGTCACTGTTGGTCATGGTAGGGGTGTGAGAGAGAACCTGTTCAGAAGAATAGCACCAAATCCAAAATTGAGGTCCTTTCTTTTTCCCTCCTATGCAGAAGCTTTTCTCTTACAGTATAGCATGAAACTTAATAGTAATGTGTTGTGACTGATCCCTATTGCAAGTGTGAACTGTGGCTACTTGCCACGAGCAGGCAAGTGAGTCTGTGTTGTTTATGAAGAGAAGTGATATTGCAACAAGGCAGGGAGGTGTGACAGCAATTTGCACCTCTACTTCGTTTGCCCAAAGGATCTGTTTCCTTTGGTATTTCAGAAAAGTGACAAGGGGACACTAGCCAAATGCATTGTTAACAGATGTAGCAGTGGCACTCGAAGTCAGACGCAGAGTCTATCGTTTATGCTTGAAGCTTTCTTCTTAAACATACACGTTGCAGGGGGCCCACTACCAACAGAAAGTATTTGCCAATTGAGAGCCAAATGCTGAGTTGTTTCACTTGCTGTAGCACTTTTAAATCAGAGTTGCTGTGCTATGGAGTGAAGGGTTAGCATTTATTCTTGACAGTCTTCTGCCAGAAATCCTGGGTGCCAATGCATGCACTTCTAACAAATAGGGTGATACCATCAGCCTGTGCTGAACAGCAGATCTAATTTCACTAATGAGTCTCATTAATACATCAGTCAGCTTTTGTTAAACTGACATCGTAGCCTCTGCCTCTATGAGGCCCTATATTTAACAGAGATTTAGGAGGAGCCTCTTAATGGCATTGTCATTATTCCTCAGTGTAACTGTCAATTTCACTCACATAAAGACAGTCACAGATGAAACAAGGAAAACAGGCTGTGGCTAGAGTGAGGGACAGATCTGTGGCCCGAGTTTGCTGTATTCTGCTATGATGAAGCAGATGCAGGGAGGGCTGTCTCTGTTGGGCTAGAAGAGGTGGCACATCATCAGCCTCTGGTGACAGATGACACTCAGGGGCATGTTTCCAGGCCAGGCAGCTCTCTTCCTTCTGTCTGGCTACCGGTGTTCTTTAGTGATAGGCATTATTAGGCGGCCTAACAGTCTGGGTGCTTTGGCACTTAAATACTTCACAGACATCTACGGCTGTAAGGACATTGTCTCTGGCTTGACAGCTGGACTCAAATTGGGGCAGTCCCCCTCGATTTTGTGGCTGCCACACAGGTGACTGACCTTGGAGGGAGACAACTCCCATATGACATCTGGGTCTCCCTGGTCAGGCTGTGAGCTGGAGCAGAGCACAGACCTGCTTCGTCAGTGACTCAGTTTGAGGAGGGAGGTTTCTGTTTTGTTTCTTAAAAGGAATCTCTGATCTTTTACATAATTTAGAGTTACTCTGCTGTGGATTGTTAAGATTTTTCTAGCTGATACTGTGTAGTGGGAGAAGTACTGATGGAAGCAGGTAATCTGGTAAAGTGTTGTTCTGTTTAACAAGTATCCCAGAGGCTGTAGCCACTTGTCTCACTTGCAGCCTGCGTGCCCGTTGGCATGCAGGGAAGCTGTACAAAGTGCTGTTTTTCACATGCTTGTCCAGCTGTGTAAAGTACATAAATTATTCAGACTCGCTCCCAGAGTAGGAAAAAAAGCCTGTTCCTTAATACAGCCAATATATCACATGCTGTTGCAGAAATCATGCTAACAAGAATATTTTTTTACAGCTGGTGTATGCATATGTGTTCTTGTGAAGTTTTGTGTCACCGAATGTTTTGACCTTGTTGTATTAGAGCTAAGTAGCCAACTGGTATCTGGAAATTAGGAGCACCTCTGGCATTTCTGAGATCAGAAACATACGCTATTCTAAAGGAGAATCAAACTTAGTCCTGTCTGTTCTCCTTCAACAGTCTATGCTGATTGTTTATCCTGTGGATGTTTGCCTTTGCATAATCATTTGAAGAGTTTCTGTGATTGTACTGAATACATCTTTAAATCCACAACAACAAAGGTTTTCTTTATGAACAATTGAATAATTAATTGTGCAAAACTTTATCAGTAAATGATGAGAAATTTGATCACTATGGGATCATATTTGACCATTGTAAGGCAAGAGTACAGTACCATCTACCAATACAGCTTTCTTCTGCTGTCCTGAAATGCCAGGGTGCTCTTGTGTGCTGATATCTAAGACGACACAGATCCAGAGCATCTACTTCTCACATAATCATTTAATGTGTATGTTTGGTCAAGGGTGGAGAAGTGGGAGAAGGAATGCTTACTCCCATAGTTCTGTGTAAATGAGACCAATAAATCATGTCTGAAACACTCCCTTAAACTGAAGTCCATAAATTCACATGGAAGAGGTTTTGCTATTGTGGTGGTTTGGCCCTGGGCAGATGCCAGGTGCCCAGCAAAGCCACTCTATCACTCTCACCCCCTCAGCTGGACAGGGGAGAGAAAATATAACAACAGGCACGTGGGTCAGATAAAGACAGTTTAATGAAGCAAAAGCCATGAGCGGAAGGAAAAGCAAAACAAAAGATCTTATTCTCTACTTCCAATCATCAGGCGATGTCCAGCCACTTTCTGGGAAGCAGGGCTCTGGTACATGTAGCAGTTGCTCTGGACGACAAACGCAAAAACGAATGTCCCCCCCTTCTTCCTGTTTTCCCCAGCTTCTATTGCTGAACAGACATCATGTGGTATGGAATATCCCTTTGGACAATCTGGGTCAGCTGTCCTGGCTATATCCCCTCCCAAGTTTTTACCCAGCCTACTGGCAAAATGTTGGGGAAACAGCCTTGGTGCTGTGTGAGCCCTGCTCAGCGTAGGCAGAACGCTGGTGTGTTATCTAGCTACCACTGCACAGCATGGTGAGGGCTGCCTCTCAGGCAGACCCATTACAGCTATACAGAAATAAGGCTGAAGGGAATCCTATGTATCTGTGTACATACTTGCGTATCCTGTTGTAGATTCTCCAAATTTTTGTATTGCTTTCTGTAGGAATAATTTGGAAGTTTTGTGTATATGGTGGGTAAAGTGTTGTTTGAATCTATTGAAACTCTTCAGATAATCTCAGTGAAGCTACTCCAAGAATAGGAATAACCAAAAAAGCCACCACTTCTCTGGATAATAAATTTGTTATCTAGCAGTATTAGGTGTAGTCAGTGTTGGTATTTCTGGAGACAAAAGTCTTGACTTTAATAAGCGTTAACCTGTGCCTGCCATTGTACTAATAAAAGAGCTTAGTATTACTCTTGGCCCGTCAGTCCTGGGAATCCAGCTGTGCAAAAGCAGGTTATGATGGATTTCAGTGTTTGGAACAGCAAACTTCTGATTTGGCTTTTCTATTAATTATGTAATGTTACCAATAAAAATACAAGGGACCAAGCAGGTTTCCCACAGATAACGGCTCTTAAGCAAAGTTAGTTTCCAGGAAAAATTACTCGCCGCATCACTAAAAATTGCCCAGTCCTGGCATTTCATACTCCGGCCAGTTTGAGAAAACTTTGCCAGCTTTTTGTAAATCAGAGCACTATAATATTATACATCCTCTGGTTTACATATATTAAATCAGAAAACAGTTGTTATTTAAGCGCTTCCTGCATTTTCCATGGTTGTCTGTGCAGATTAGTATGTCTAGGCCAACTTCCAAAAACTTATATTTATTGAAATATGTTTTCAAACATGAAAAGTTGCTCTTGTAAAAGCTTGTGTTGGCTCAAGAAACAGTTGTGAGTATTTTAGGAAAACAGCAAATCTGACACTTTTGTCTTAAAATAAAAAAATATTTCTGTAAAAGAGCAGTTCAGATACCTGTAAAATAATTCAGCTAAAAGTATAACATTTGTCTAGAAGCAAATCAGTTGTTACACTTGCTGCTTAAAGAAAAAAAGACATTTTGGTGAATGTCATCCTGTAATACATACTACCTTTTCTGAAGCTTTGGTTTGTTTCAGCCATTAAGTGGCTTGAAATGAAATATACGGTAATGTTTTTAGGTAGGAAATATGTGAATCTGTTTAAGTGAATTACTTCAGTAGTAAGATCAGTGACTACCAGATACAAAGTTTTTAGAAAGTCATGAGATATGGCCTATGCTCCAGTTCTCTTACCACAGTATTTACAAAGCAATTGCAGTTCTGTTGCCAGGGGCTTTGTTTTCCCTTGTGCAGTCGAAGCAAGAAAACTTGCTAGCATTTATTAATGACTCACCTACAAAAAGTGAGTGACAGAGAGAAGAAAATTTAAAAATTAATGTCTTAGCCAAGCTCATACTCCTACTGTCTTTGTAGAATGTCCATTTTAATGTAGGAATATCTCTGAAAAACAGTGACTTTAAAAGATGATGAGAAAAAAACCCAAAGAACCCCAAACCCTGAATCTGACTTTTTTAGGTATTGTACTTTCTGCTTCAGGTGCTGGACACAGCCCATGACCCATTTAGAGGCTTGTAACCCTGCTTATGATCTGTGCCTTTTAAATATCTGTCTGCAATGGCTTTCTGCTGTTTCTGTGGTTGTCCTGTGCAAATAAAACTTGTAACATTAAGGTGGGAATTGTTGGCTTCTATTTCAAGAATTTCTCCACTCCAGAAACGCTGATATTGCCTCGTTTCTACTCCTTCCCTGAACAAGCTGTTTGGGAACCAAGAAAACGTGCCAGTGTTAACAGCACGGTCTTTTTCTCAGCTGTCAACTAAAAAAGTTGAATTTTCATGGTACTCCATAATGAGCATCTGAAGACATGTTTTGTGGGTCTGGAATGTGTGTGGTAGGACCCATGAAGGCCTTGTGGGGAGCAGCTCCACCCATGGAGAGCTGCTGGCAGCACAGGGGCTTCACACACCCATTCCTTAACATTTACTGTAGTTGCCAAAATATTCCTATAGAGGAGAAAATAAAAAGAGTGCTTTTGACTGGGTACAGCTGCTAACTTTCCTAAATTAAACTATTACTGCAACTTACTTCACACATTAGTGAAATAAGCCTTTCGAAATGTTATAAATAGCTTGCAACTTTGTCAGGAAGGTTGAGCCATTTTGTCTTCCTGAGTCCTCTGTCAGTCTCTGTATAGTTTGGGTGGCAATTTACTGATGTCTCTGAAGTTATGCATTTCTGATGACTCTCAAATATGAATTTCTACTGTCCTGAGTGTTGTGATGAGCATATGTGACACTAAGATAAATAGTATTTAGATAGGAAGGGGAAGAGAAAAGGGGATGGCATCAGCTCTTTTTTCAAGATTTTGTGAAATGGCCCTCTTGATCAGCTTATGCTAAAACAGAATTTAGGGCACAGCTTTATTTTTATCTGAAGTGAAACTTACTGGTTTGTTTGCCTGTGTGCTCCTGTTACATGCAATGCTGCCTTTACAGAAAATGAAACAATGAAATTATCATAGGTTTTGTGAGTTTTTTCCTCTTGTCAACAGAAGACAAAATGTGCTTAAAAGTGGCAATTCAAAACCATTTCTGTCTACTCTGTTGCTCTGCTTTACAGACCAACTTGTTATTTTTTTACTGTAAGAATGTAAATTGGGAAGGAGTCTGCAGATTAAAATTTCTTCACAGTGACATTTCAATTGCCTTGTTGGTGTAAGGCTCTTGATCCTTATAATTTAATCAGTAAATGTTCCCTGCAAATATGTGAAGTAAACTGGCAAATTAGCAGTGTATGGTATTTTTTTATTTTAATCTCCAGGGAAGCGGTCAAGTTTGTGCTTTTGCTGCACTATCTTTCCTTAAATGCTTACCAAGTCTCAGCTGCTGCTTTGATTTTTATTGATGTTTTTTTTAAAGAAGCTGTTGTAGAACATTTCAGTACAGATGACTGACAGCTTTATATCTGCATTCATAGACTGATGAAGAGGCCGTACCAGAAATATAGATCAGGGAGTGAGTAATGCTTTTCATTAATGATCATGTAGGATTAGATGCAAGAAATCTTTAAAGCTCCATTCCTGTCTTATTTCCAAGCGGACTTGAAATTCTTATGGGTTTTTTGTTCATAAATCAGGAAGCCCACAGGTTCCATTGTTTTTCTTACTGTGCTTTGCAATAGCAGAGGCAGTTCTGTTCTTTGCCATAACTAGAATTATTTCTATACCAAGCCATTTAATGCTCTTTTTCCAGTACCTAGAAGATAAATAATCCCTTTTTAAAAAAAATTCCCTTTAAAAGGGGATGTATATGGGTGCACTTTACTCCGAAATAAGTAAATAATATTCCAGTTTGTTTAATTCTTTAAAATTCTTTGGAGTTTTTTTTATCCAGCTTGGAAGGAATAACTGGATGTTGAAGACAGACTTAGTCTTCGCACCTAAGATACTTTGCACCTAAGATATATTTATTCTGTATTTGGATTGAATATACTAAGAGGAGACTCCAGCTTAGTATTGGCTGAAAGACCATGAGGATTCATGTGTAAGTGATGTGGATTTTCCCTTGAATAAGAGATCATTGCAGGTCTTGTAGTAGTTGCATATCTAGTCATTGTAACATTTCACATTGGTGACATTCATGCAATCAGTCTTGTCCTCTCAAATGCTCTCAAGATTATTCGTACCATGTTCTTGAGGACTATATGGGATGGCATTTTGCATTGTGTGAGACATTTAAGTCATCTTTTTCCAACTTATGTTGATACAGTAGGATATGGAAGAGGCAGCAGTTGTGGTATAAAGCTGTAAATAATCAGAGCTGTCTGGCAGCAATTTGAAAAAAAAGTAACATTTGGGTCATTGCATCTCATCCTCTGTAATCAAAAAGCATTTGTAAATCGGAAGGTTTATAAAATTTCTGTTTCTGGAGCAGAGATTAAAAGGGCTTCCTATTGCATCCTGATTGTGAAATACTATAAACCTATCACAAGAACAGAACAGGAGATATAGAGAGTATTGCCAGTGTCCTAAAATCGCTGTCATTGCAAAGACTTTATAAAATATTCTGGAAATTGTGTTTAGGTGGACCGCAAACAACTTTGCAAATCACTGTAGTGTTGCATGCAAGAAACAGGCGATGAGAGACCAGTTTTGGATTTGAAGCCTACAACAGAATTCCCTTATATATGCCTTTTAGCTGTTAAAACTCAATAGCTTCTTACACGATTACACAGTTTTCCTAAACTGTAGAAATGTGTTGATTCGACTTGCGTGGTTTGTACTTCTGTTGCTAAAATTAATTTTGGTGTCAGTCAGCCTATAATGAATCAGGGAGATAACATGCAAGTTGAGTGGTTGTGTGTACGTGTATACTATATATTTATGTCTTTCTACTTCTTGCACTCTTAATTTGCAGCTCGGATGGAATTAGTTTCTTCCTGTCCAAGGCGTGAGCCTGATGAGAGGATTTTAAGAATCTAGGTGTACGTTTGAAATAGAAATCCTGTCCCTTGACGTTCTTGTGGCCATTAAAATATGGTCATGCATGACCATATGAATGAACACAGTTTCTTGGGGACCCTCCTCAAAGGCTGAAGACTGCTTGACAGAGATGGGATACAAAGTATAAATACCTTGTAAGTTTCTTCATTTAAATCACACAATAGAGTCTTTCTGGCTATGCTGTTTCATTCTCTGAGCATCTCTGACAGATATTACAGATTATTTAAGATCATCTCTTCTCATTGAAATCTAGAAAAAATTTCCAAGACATTTAGAAAAAATAGCCAAGCACTATTTGGCTTCCTAAATTAATTTGCCTCTGTTAAAGAAAATCTAGATTAAGTTAAACAAATTTTCTTACTCCTGCATGTTTCCTCTATTCCTTTTAATTCAAGAACTGCTTATATAAACCCTCTGATCCTGTACAAGGCCAGTAATGCCATTCTTCAGGTGTGGCAGACACAGAAGACAATCATGTCCAAAGGACAGTGCCCTGACAACTGCAACAGTACTTGGCAAAATGCACTGCTCTTCATAATGTAGCCAGATGGCTGTGCTGAATACCCATTGACAAACAACTAAAATATCTATGCCCTCTAGAATCAGTTAGTGGTAACTGAAACTTTCGAAAAGAAAAAAATTACCCATCCAAACAACTGACTAATATGAGTGTGGTTTCAGTTTGTGTTTTTCAGAATCCTGGATGTTTCACAATACAATTTTAAGCGTGTCAAGGGAGGCATGCTTTAGAAAAATTGAGTTTGCATATGCTATGTAGCAATCCACAAGGATGTACTTGCTGAAGGGTTCACTCTTTCCTTTGTAAATTATAAAAAAATATATATTTTTTTTTGCTACATAAATCCACTGCTTTACATATTTCATATTACAATTTATTTAGCTAGTTATATTTCTGTCACGGCGCAACCATGGAAAGCCTCCAATAAATTCTGATCATTTCATATCAATTAAAATGCATCATTGACCTTGCAAGGATGAAGAATTATTAGGCCATGGAGCTAACATATTGTTAAATTTTATGGTTAATCATATTATTGCAGATCATAAATATTCATGGTAAAAGTGAGCCAGATTTCATGCAGAGTCACAAGTACAAAAAGACTAAATTTGTCCATCTATATGGACGTTGTTAACATTGACATTTTTGGCAGCTCTTTAAAGAGTCAGATTTGACAAAATAATCTTTACGAACTTGGTCACAACAGTTATATAAGTTCCCTTTATTCAAACTGTTCCTGCTTTGACCATAACTTCAGTCCATCTATATGGCTATATCAAAAGTATTCTAGAAACATATCACCTGCAAAACAACAAATTTAACTGTACTATCCCCCTCCCTTGGGGTCTCCCAGAACTATCAAAACAATAACTCTTGGTCTGAGTCTAAAAGACTAAGTATTAGGCTATTTGGGAATTAACTTCACAGAATATTCTGTTCTTACCTCCCTTTGGACAGGAAAGAGCTACAGATATCATCTATCTGGACTTCTGTAGGGCCTTTGACATGATCCCCCACAACATCCTTTTCTCTAAATTAGAGAGACAAAGATTTGATGGATGGATTGTTCAGTGGATGAGGAATTGGTTGGATGGACATATCCAGAGAGAAGTGGTCAATATCTCAATGTCCAGATGAAGATCAGTGACAAGTAGTGTCCCTCAGGGGTCCATATTGGCACCAGTGCTGTTTAATATCTTCATTAATGACACAGTGGGATTAAATGCATCCTCAACAAGTTTGCAGACAACACCAAACTGAGTGGTGCCGTTGACACGCTGGAGGGACATGATGCCATCCAGAGGGACCTGGACAAGCTTGAGGAGTGGGCCGATGTAAACCTCATGAGGTTCAGCAAGGCCAAGTACAAGGTCCTGCACCTGGGGCAGGGCAACCCCCAATATCAATACAGGCTGGGGGATGAAGGGGTTGAGAGCAGCACTGCCAAGAAGGGCTTGGGGATACTAGCAAATGAAAAGCTGGACCCGAGCTGGCAATGTCCGCTCATGGCCCAGAAGGCCAGTTGTATCCTGGGCTGCATCAAAAGCAGCGTGGCCAGCAGGTCGAGGGAGGGGATTCTCCCCCTCTACTCTGCTCTGGTAAGACCCCACCTGCAGTACTGGGTCCAGCTCTGGGGTCCTCAGCACATCGACCTGTTGGAGCCAGTCCAGAGGAGGGCCACAAAAATGATGAGGGGACAGGAGCACCTCTCCTATGAGGACAAGCTGAGAGTTGGGATTGTTCAGCCTGAGAAGAGAAGGCTCCGTGGAGACCTTGCAGCCATTCAGTACTTAAACGTGGCTTGCAAAAAAGATGGGGACAGACTTTTTAGCAAGACCTGTAGCAATAGGACAAATGGTAATAGTTTTAAACTAAAAGAAGGTAAGATTCAGACTAGATATATGGAAGAAATTTTTTACAATGAGGGTGATGAAACACTGGAGCAGGCTGCTCAGAGAGGTGATAAGAGCCCCATCCCCAGAAACATTCAAGGTCAGGTTGGACGGGGCTTTGAGCAACCTGATCTACCTAAAGATGTCCCTGCTTACTGCAGAGGGTTGGACTAGATGGCCTTTAAAGGTCCCTTCCAACTCAAACCGTTCTATGATCCTATGATAGTTATGGCTTGGAGGATGAATCTGACTTGAACATCTTTGTTTAACAAGACAGCTTCAGAAGATGTCCTAGGTTACAGTGTAAAATGTGCCAAAAGAAAAAAAAATATTCTATTACCATCTTCAGGAGCTGTTGAGACCAGGTGGGGCGGTGCTCCCTGCCTCCCCCCTCTGGACTGTCTTCTGTTAATGGGCACAACAATGTCTTATCGCCTGACCCATCGATAACTCGCTCCTGGACTATCTCCTGTTAATGGCCCATCAAGGAACTACCTCACGACTCCCCATCCCATTGTGAGATGCTCCGCCCGGGGGGAAGGAGCCAAGCAGTCCATGCTAAATATAAACTGAGATCTCGAACACCCTAGCAGCCTTCTTCCACTGGATTCCCAGAGGAGTTTTTCCACCCACTGGAGTTCCGGAGGACAAGAGCTACCTACCTACCACTGGACCTTCGGAGGAAGACCAGACTCTTTTACCTGATTGCTGCTTCCACAGAACTACATCCATCGCTTCAGGAGGACTGCAGCGATCATCTTATCGGACTGCTACTGCCACCCTAACAGGGTGTCAGGTTGTATTCCTGACTCTCTCAGTGTAAACCAGTGGGTTGTTTGTTTTTCCCTGCCTTGTGTTATATATATATATATATTAATAAAGAACTGTTATTCCTATTCCCCATATCTTTGCCTGAAGGCCCGTTAATTTCAAAATTATAATAATTTGGAGGGAAGGGGGTTGCACTTTCCATTTCAAGGGAGGCTTCTGCCTTCCTCCACAGACACCTGTCTTTCAAACCAAGACAAAGAGCAACAAAGAACTACTGGGAGACAGGAACTGGAAAATCATAGTCTAAATGTGGCTCAAAATTGAACTGATCTAATGTGAAATCTTCAGTACTAACCATCATTCTCAGATGTGCTTTACATATTGTACACAAACTGCATGGTAATCTGCACAAGGCAGAAAATCTTTCACCATTAACATGCACTACAACACATCAGTTAAAAAAAAAAATCACAGTATAAATACTGTAAACCTTAACCATAAACATTTAAGAATAATTCTGAAGGTTGAAAGAATTATATGCAAGTAAGAGAAAATACTAATTGCTCCCTTTTTAAAAGAAGCTATTTCTTACAGATACTCATCTTCAGGATTTAATGCTTCCTTAATTCTACTCTTGGTATGTTACAGTCCATGGAAACATCACCTAATTTAATCTGAGGTGCACACAACTCAGGTTGAGGCCAGACTACCTATACCTGATGTGGGAACACAGAAACTTTAAAAGGTAGAAATGGTGATCCATGGAGAAATAATGTGGGTAAGATTGCAGTGTACAAAGCTTTACTTTGCATTCCAGACAGGTTATTCTTCCTCAAATTTTTAAAATGTCGTGGCTGAAAAAGCACATTCTTAAAAGATGGCCCAAACACTAAACACAGAATTTGCCCACAATATAATTTAATCAGAAATTCAGAGACCTAACATTAAGAACCAAAGCTTTTGGGAATCATATCTCTCTGCTAGTTTGGGAGGCTGTTTTACCAGTTTGCTGTCTTATACTTAACATGTATCATAAATAGTTGCATTACACAATTCTTCTTTCAGGTAGCTGTGGGAAGCTTACTGCTTTTCTTTTTTAGGATATAAATCTTGCCTTAAATTTCTACTAACCGTCTGAACCAAGGCTAGCCAAAAACAGGCTCTTGCAGATTGTGCCTGTTAGATGTGGAAACCAACAGGGTCAATGCCTTTTGACAGAACTCTGTTTTCCCACAAAGGCAGCACTACACCCTATTTTCCCAAACATAGCCGGAGGCAGCATTTGGGGTTAGAGAGCCTTGTTTAGGCAAAAGCTCATAGCAAAGAAACTCAGTTCTTTCAGGGCTAGGCTGTCTTCTGTGTCTGCTGGTAAATTGTTTCAGTTGTGCTGATCCTTTCTACCCTAATAAATGAAGCCTTTGAAAAGTAGTAAAGGCTAGCTAAACTTTTCTTCCAACTATACCTTGTGTATTTGTGGAGGATGGCAGTGAAAAGTTGGTGGTGATAGTTTCCATAACCAGAACTGACCTATTTTCTGCAACTATTTTAAGATGAGACGTAGCTGTCACCATCTCTTAACAATACCCTACCGATCTGACAACAGTGCAAGTGTCCTTTATTCTATGCCAGGAGCAACCCCATGGGGATCAGACTTATAGTAATGTTAGACTCATTTAGTGAAGAAGCCTTGACCATACACAAACATGTCTGAGCTAGGAAGTAATTAGTCATTTAGTGGCACCTGTTTTTTAGGTTTTTTTTAATAAGTCCGGCTCCATATACAATACAGAATTTAAATGTTACATTTTCTGTTGCTTTTAAAAGGGGAATTTCTATCTCATCCAGCTCTTTTCAATTGCTTGAAATACTCTATCATGTGAAACCAGAGTGCTTTGGCACTAAGGAAGCCTCACAACTACAGCTGGGGGAAACAAACAAGGTGTTCTTTATGAAACAAACCCCAGTTTTCACTTAGCAACGATACAGCAACATAAAGTCTTTAGCATTTCAAAAGGAACTACAGGCACTTGGTTTCCTAACAAAACACAGATACATCACTCAAAGCAATTGTGAACACTTGTAACGAATTTTAAGATGTGTGTAATATCCTGCATGTTCAAGAAGCTGAATATTGTGTCTCCATTTAACATGGATATAAACAGGAAAAACTGTAACACTTTAAAGAAATAAAATTCAAGCTGATTGCCACATGTTTAAGCCAATAAAGAAGAAAAGGAAGCATGAGGGAGCTTTCACTCTATTACCTGGCAGTCCATCATCTACCAGATGAACTCGGTCTGCTCCTCTTCTCTCGTATACATACAAAATGTCCTCTTATCACCCCAAACTTACATACAGTACAACTAGTTTCCTCAGATTGTAGCTATTAAACAAATTATCTGGAAACAGATGGTAACAAAGTATTTCTTTCAGGTATCACACATGTAACTGTTACAAAAGCATCCTACTAAGAGCAGTGAGTTGTCCAGCCTATCTGACTGCCATTCTCTCTTCAAAGGTACAGTAACAGACTAAATAAAAAAAGCGCATACACACACAAAATATTTCAACCTGTCAGGACAACAGAAAACAAGCCATTTCACCCTCTGTTGCTATTGATTCAAATTTGAGACAAGCAAAGACACCCAGAGTGGAAAACAGCAGCAAGGGAAAAAGAATTGCTGTACTTGTAAATAAAATTAATTCATTTAAGACCTCCATTGCCTACTGGTTCTACAAAACCCAGAGAAGTAGGTTATTTCTTTTAACAGCTTGCTTTGCATCCAGACCTTTCAACAACCTGCACAATGGTTTAGGACACAGGTAGAATCCAAAACCTGGCAAGTCCCTACACCCTTTCCTAATGAAATACCTGTTCTCCTTTCTCCAACTCCCCTCACGCCTGCCCTGAAGATGCAAGAAACATACTACTACTTTCCACTACAGTAAGTCATCTGCTGTAACCCTAGTTTAAGCTGATTCTTCCATTATAGACCATGCACAAACCCCACCCATAAAAGTTTAATGGAGGTATGCCGATGACATCAAGGAAAGGAATAGTTTTGTGCAGGAGATCTGGAGGCATGCCACAAGGGCTGCAGAAGGGAGTGCTTGAACACAAGTTCAGGGCAGTTTTCTGTGGCAAAACCTCCTCTTGGGGCTCATTCCCTACACAAGCAGAACTGCCATGCAAAGTGTGTCAAAACCTAGATTAGCATTAGCAAAATAACTAGGACAAAATTGGTTTAAATAATTAAATGAAATTGTTGAAAGAGGCTTCTTAGTTGCTCACGGAAGAAGAATTAAGATATTTAAATTACAATGCTGTAATTGACACATGCGTGTTTTTAAAAGGGTATAATCATCTTGATGTCAGATATGCAGACTTGTGCCAAAAAAATAATAGCAGCTTACAATTGGCACTTTCCACACAATATTTTCATGGCAAGATTAGATATCCATGTGAAATCATCATTCTTCTGCAAGACAAAAGCTATTTCAACACAATTATTCCTCCTCTCACACGGTTTCTAGGACTTTCTTCCATGACACATGGTATAGAGCAGCACAGTCCCCTTTCTGACTGTGAAGACCACTTTCCTATATCAGAGTTAGCAGCACAGTGCACCACAGACCCCTTCTGAGCACCTGACAGATGAGAGAGAGCACACACACAGACGAGGCTCCCAGCTAACAGATTCATTGCAGGGGTGCTGCCTTAAAGCACAATACACATGGAAATCAGATGTTTGTAGGCAGTATCAATTTTATTACAATCACGCAAAGACAGTACTCATGCAGTAACAAATAAGCGTATACCTGAAAAAGGCACAGGAACGTCAAAGGAAAGACTGCTGAGAGCAGACTACAAGGGTAGTTTCCTTCTCCAAATACAGGGACTGTTACAAAGTATGCAAAAACTAATTACACAGTGGTCTGCAAAGGCCTTTCACATAGTACTACTGCTCCGATCTTTGCAGCTACAATTCGCTGCTGTGGAAGCTACTATAAACCTAGAAGTAGTACCTTGTGGCATCAGAAGCAGCACCACATACTATCCAGGGCTGTGTGTGTATGGTGGCAATGAAGTGGTCAGCTCATCTAGGCAGATAAAAATCAGTCTTTGGTTGTTACAAATGCCTCCAACTTCGAAGGCAAGGTAAATTTTACCTGTACCTTGTGGAAGCATAGGAACATGCATGTTAGGAGTGACCTCTGGAAATCACCTGGTTCAACACCTTGCTCAAACCGGGTTCATCCAGATCAGGTTCCTTAGGACCTTGTCCAGTTGAAGTTCAAAATACCTCCAGATAGTCATCCCAGAAAATACGTCACTAATTGCTTCTCTCTGAGCCCATCAATCCCAACTTTCCATTTACTTTCACATTTACTTATCTCACCAGTCTGGTGAAAAGAGAACTATGACAAGGGCCTTGCTAAAGTCAGAGTATACGACATGCACTGCATCCACAGCACCGGTCACTTCATCACAGGAGGAGCTGGGTACACATGCTGCACAGGATTTGCTGTTGGTAAACCTGTGCTGGCAGCTCCCAGTCACTTTCTCCTTCTACCTGTGGCTGGAAGTGGTTTCCAGGAGGATTTGCTCCATGGCCATCCCAGGGGCACAGAGAGGCTGACCAGCCTGTCAATACCTGGGATCATCTCCTCAGCATTCTTGAAGATGGGTGCAACATTTGCCTTTCTCCTCTTCATCAGGAACCTCCTCAGGTGCCATGACATTTCAAAGATGGCAGAGAGATGCCTCCAGTGATGTGAGTCAGCTCCCACAGCTGACGTGGGTGAACCCAGGGTGCCACAGACTTGTTTGTGTCCCAGCGGGTGAAATGTTTCCTAACTCAATCCCCCTTTCCCATGGGTAGTGTCATTCCCCCAGACTCTGCTAGAAAGCTCAAGGACCAAAGGACAGGCCTTATCAGTGAAAACAAACAAAACCAACAACAAAACAATTGAACACTTCAGCACTTTTTCACCTTGTTTGCCATAAGGTCTCCTACCGCAACAAACTAGAAGAGCTACATTTTCCTCAGCGTTTCTTTTTACTGTTGATATACAACAGGAAAGCTTCTCTGTGCCCTTCATTGCCTCACCAGTTTCATCTGCAACTGAGTGTTGACTTTCCTCACCTCACCCGCCACACTCAAGCAATGGGTACCCTCCTGGTGTCTCTTCCTTGTTTGCACCTTGTCTTCCATTTCCTTTACGCGTTTGTGACTCCCCCCAGTCTTGCAGTCCCCTGGACACCTCTGTTCTGCCCATGGAGCCCTCACTTGCCTCACGTTATGGTAAACCTCCCTAATTTGAATACGTCTTCACAAAATTTGCAAGCATCTTTCCAAAGTATAGTTACTTTGCTTTTAGTAATCAAAGTTGATAGCTTTAACCCTCTGTACTTTTTGGACCTTCAGCACCAGGCATAGAACTTCCAATGGTGCTTTTATTTTAATGACTTTTTCCAGCCATGATGGACAAATGATTTTTAAGGATTCCCTGTAATCTCCATTTGTGGAGTAGGGAGATTGCCAGACAGCAAAACTTGGAAGATTTCTTTGGAGGGCTACATATGTGAGCGTGGTTTCAGTTATACATCGTAAGCAAGGCATTTTTCTGGTAGTTCTGTGTTGTACAATATATGTATTATTACATCCAGATGAAATACAAAACTTACTTTTAAAAATAACTAAGGGATCTATTGTTACTTTATTCCGACCATATAATGTGATTTAAATTTAAAATTTAAACTTCAAATTTCCCCCTTGCTCTTTCTCAATGTGCTGCTGGAATTCCTGTGCAGCACACAAGATAGTGGTTCTTCTAATCACATTATTTTATCTAAGTGTACAAGTATAGCAGCTTGCTAATACAGTAGTCATTGTGGCATCTTAAGGGCTCCCAGAAAAACAACCTGAATACATAAAAGCTCAGGAAAATTTGAATGTACTGTGAACAGCAAAAATAAGCCACAGATCTGATGGATGCTAAATTTTCTTCAGCGGCACAAGTCCTTCATTAGAGAGTAGCGCTTAATCTTGTTCCAGTAGCTTGCATTTCATAAAAGATGTATGGCACAGGAAAATGAATAAGCACAAATGAAGATTTAAAGTGAGAGACTAATTAGCTATTTTCCATTCTTTTATGAAGATGCCTGAAAGTCAGCAGGATTTCACAATGGCCCATGCTTACCAATGTGAGCGAACCTCATCTGGCCACAACGCAGATTCTCCGCTAAGCAGGAGTGTGGCCTGGCTCTCTTAAGACACCTTTCCTCCCAGATGAAGTGCTTTGAAAAGAGACAGGAGCAGCAGTTCAAGTACTGCTTCTTGTGAATTCCACTTGCCATTTAAAACACCATGAAAACGGAAAACAACTTTTCTTCTTCCTGAGTAGCAAGAGAGCACCTGACTCTATTTGGATGCCTATCATAAGTTTTTTGGAGACATGCTGGGACAAAATCAATGCTGCTTTCAATGGATGCTCCGTGAGTGATATTAGGAATTGCATTAGCACGTAGCTTCTTTTGCTAACCTCTAACATGAGTGACCTCCCAGCTGCAAGCAATGAGAGAGTTTGAGGCCAAAGCTGTCTGGAAAGGGCTGCCCAGCCAGGAGGTGGCAGGACAGGTTAATCTGCTGTGTGGTTCCCTGCCTTATGCCTAGGAAGTATAAGGACCTTTTTATTTATGTATTTTTGAGGTTGAGTGGAAAGTGCAGTGAGAATTCGCAAATTGAGTACGAAAAGCATAGCTTGTATTTGATGTGCAGCATCGAACTTTTGCTTTTAGTTTCTCTGGAGGTTGTGATGAAGTACTCTGATCCCACTTGATCAAGCCAGCAAGAAATAATTTTCTTCTTGCTAAATGGTTGTAAACTTTACAGGATTTTATGAACTTAGCCTAGCAAAGACAAGACAGTGATTAGAAGTATAAGAAAAAATTACTCAAGTCCCTAAAGATAGTCTTCTAGGTCCCCATTGAAAAAAAAAAAAAATAAAAGGGAATCACAATTTAGCATCTAGTTATCTAACATTTAGCAATCTAAGTTAAGTTGGAAGTGAAAAAGACTCTGACAGAAGACAGATATAAACTGTCTTAACTAGAAAGATGAAACTTTCTTTATGAATGAGCATTCATTCTGCCAACCTCAGCAAAAAGGAAGCTGCATCTTGTTGACTTTTTTGGACAATTAGTTGTTCTGTCACTTCACAGGGGTTAATTTTGTAGGTTAAATAAGTACATTTATTTAATAGCATTGTGGTGTTTATTTAATAACATTGAGAAGTTTTTTATTCACTAGTGAGAGTGTTGAAAGAGGACCTACTAACATACAAGAACAAATTTTGCTGTAAAAAGCAAAACGTGAGTCTTCCTTCAAGCAAAATCAGTCTGCGTATGGCACTCTGAAATGAATAACAAATATTCAAAAGCATACAAGATAAATTCCAGGGTGGAGAGAAGAGGATTGAAAAAACTTTATAGTGCAATATAGGGTTGTTCCACACTGCATTTGACTTTGTGTACAAATTTATGTGTTATATTTGACTACATAATAAGGGGAAAAAAGCTATTGGGTAAATCAAGTCTCTAAAGTTGATTCCAAATAGCACACATCCCATCTTAGACCCTCATGTAGACTGAGTGCTATTAATGGAAGCAATGTCACTGCATTAGCTGTACGTTACACCCGTGATAATTTCCAGCTTCTTAACAGAGGTGATTAACTAGGAATAGAAGCCTATGTTAAACTATGGTACTTGTCCTTAATCTAGCTTGCATATTTCTACACAATTTTACTGTGCTGCATATGCATGCCCTTAATAATGTCATAATGTTGAAGTCTGTTGTGTTTGGCCTATTATGTACTTTGTCAAGGAAAGTAAAAATCTCAACATTACCATGACCAAAGTCACTATTTTTGGTGCTGTAGAGGCAGTAAAAAAGATTTTCTTTTAAATCAGTGTACACACATGCAGAGAGAAGCTGTTGCTTGTGATTACATCTGGTTTGTTCCTGGCTTAAGACATTTTTAAGGAAGGAATTTTCACCGTTTGTGTGGAAAAAAATCAAAGATAGTGTGTTCCTAATGACAGCTCTTCAGACTGTTGGAAAGTTCAAGGTAAATCTGTGGTAGCTGGATGTTGGGCTACCTGCAGTTGGCCAGGGTGCTTTAACCATTCTTACATTATAGGCATGAAGGAGAACCTACAAGGAGACAAAGAAAGCCATATTTTTTACATGTAGAAATGACAGCTGGTCTACAGAGGCAAACTTCAAGCACCCTGTTAAGACCCTGCCTTGACTATGTGTTGACACAAAGTAAATCAAAGGAGAGAACTGCTTCTCTAAAAATAGTATATCTTCTTAGAATTAACCTCTGCTCTCTTTGTAGGCTGCAAAATAAGGTATAAAAGGTAGATGGTGGCAAATGCTTTGTTTTCTATCTGCTAGTGTTATAAAACTTTTGTCAAATAAGCCAATTTAAAAACCTAATTGGCAATACCAGCTTCTGTGTATAGAGCTAAGGTATTAATGGCAAACACAAAGGAGCCTGAATACTTGCTTAACTAACTTAATCCACTATTATTTTGGTGTGGCTAAAACACCTGCCTTGTAGACAAAGGCAGTGTATTCTTCATGGGGCATTTCGTAGTTTGAGACAGTGATATGTGGTTAAGGAAACAGAGCTTTGTTGATGCCAGTTTGACTGGCTTTGATTGACTCTGGTGTTATGTAGTTTTTGACATTTTTATGCATCGGCCTACATTGCAGGGGAATTTGGAAGTTTGCAGACTGCTTTTGGATGTTCTACTGAGTGTGTAATAGTACAGCAATGAAAGAAGCTACTTATCTGAAATCACTAGGAATGTATAGATGGTGAACTGTATTCACAAGTACAAGGTCATGCTGTTCTCTGATGTCACACTGTCCATCATAGTAGCTTCTGTACAGTGCCTTGACTTTCTCCTTAGAGAAGCCTGTGATTTGGTCTATAAATTCTCTGGGTTCAGGTATCTCTTGTAGTATATATATAGCATTTAGTATAAGCAGGCCATTATCTTACTGCATCTCTGTAACTACTGCTTTAAAACAAGGAATTAAGAATGAAATGCCAGTTACAAAGTTACAAGGAAATTTATTATTAAGTGTAGGCTTGAATAGATAACTATATAATAAGTGGCTGGATTTAAAGGTAGAAACACTATGATTTGATATAGGATTCTTCAATGATAAATGTGAGTTGGAGTTAGTTTCATAGGAGTGACTTGTTTTGTCTTTTTGATCAGGAATGCTATATGTTCCACTTCCTCTGCAACAGATACTAAAAATATTCATTAAAATGTAGCATCAATTAAGGGGTTCTGGGAGAATGGGTAAAACGGTGTGTGCTAAATAGAGTGTAAACACATTAATTTTAACAGTTTAACAAGTGCAGATGTGCCTACCTCCCTTCACAATATGCAATTTCGTTGAAGCCAGAGAGTGGGTATAATATGTATTTAAGTTAGGCATACCTTTTTGCCATTAAATTACAATGAAATTGCCTCTTACAACTAAAATAATATGATTTGTTTTGTAAACAGATCAAATGACCTTTATTAGATGACAGTGACTGTGGGTGAAGCAGCATTTTATTAACATTTGAGTGTGTATATCTTCTATTCATTGTATTTAATCAAAGTATGGATTTGACAGCAACCTAGGGATTAGAGTTAAACTTTCCTGCTTTCATGTGCATTAGACACTGATAACTTTTTAACTGCAAAAAATACCTTTTTGTCTTCCTATTGCTGGTGTGTAATATCAAGGAGCTAGAAGAACAAAAAAGTGGAAGGGTATGAAGATCAGGGGAGCTCAGCAGCTGTGTAGTCTCAGGTAGTAATTTCAGAAGCTAACTATGGCTAAGGATTTCCTTGGGGGAGTGTCTGTGAGCGAAAAGGAAGAGGAGCACTGCATGGGAGCGCAGTTTCAGAAGCAGCTGGTTGCTCCCAGAATTTCTGCAGGGTTTCTTTAAGGGCTGCATATTGTGTTTTCGGTTGTAAAATTGTGTGTTTAAGAGCAGGAATTTAATTCCCACATCCATGCCAAATTCAGACAATACCATTCTGTCTTCAGTAAAATATACTAGATTTTTTTATTAGTTTTCCTTTCCAAACTCTTTGGAAAAATTATGCTATGCCCTTACACGTGAAGCAGAGGCGATGACTATAATTGCAGATAGCCTAGCATTTTAATTCTGAGTAAGTCTGGTAACAACCCTATGGGGTGCTCTCCAGTTGATATCTGAATTGCATATCTATACCCTAAACTTTCCTTGGGCTGAGAGTAGGAGTCAATTGGGATTAGATTTTAGCCTCTTAGGCAGTTGTCTGTTGGTTACTTCCTCCTAGTTGGTTCCATTAAGCCCCCTGGGTCAAAGCTGAACTTTGAGATAGTCCACTAGCTTAAATACCACATTTCTTACTGCATTAGGCTTTAGGACAACATATCAAGTTTATAATGGCTTCATACAAAATTTCTTTAATTTCAGTTGAGCAAAAGAGGTGTCTGGAGGTGAGATCTAGATCTATGCCTGATTTCCTCACCCATCTGCAGGATCTTTGGGGGTATTATCAGAGACTTTAGGAATGTTGTGTCCTCTTTGTGGACTGTTACTGAATCATAACATTTGTATGTGTTTCAGTCAGTGGAATTTATTTTATCTTGGCTGATCCTGTAAACAAATGAAGGGTATTTTGCTAAGTCAGTAAGCCTATTTGTTTCTCTCTTCCACAGGAGCTCCTTCCTCTGTGAGTGCTTCTCAGTTCTCCAGTCCCTTCTGTCCCTGCTTGGAGGGAATAGTCCCATCCCTTCACACCTCTGCAGAAACAGAGGGGACACCCCTTGCCCACCTTCCAGTTATTTCACTCTATGGTTCGGTTGGCTCTCAAATTACAGCATAGTTATGAATAAAGGCATCTGCTTCTTACAGCCTTGACAGGCATGTGAGGCAGAGGGCAGAAAAGATGTAGTCATAAGGCATAGGGATATGCAATTTCTCAAGTTAATATTCTTAGCTTGAATATAGGTTCACAAGGTTTTCACAGCCCCTCAAACTGCAAAAAGGTCTTATCAGTTTAGCCAATTTGCATTTGGAAACTGGAATAAAATTTCCAGGGTTGCTATCAGCGCAGCACCCCGTACTTTCTTGTGAGGGAAAGGCAGATTGAGCCATATTGTTGACAACAGCAACATCAAAATAGGGTATTGGAGGCAACTGTGTGTAATTACAGAATAAATAGGAGGTTGTCATTCAGGTACTTCAATTTGCAATCTTCACACTTTCTCAGTGTGAAGATTTCCTTTTATTGAGTAATGTTATATAGGTTGCTGCCTTCCAGTGGTGGATACACTGAGGCGGGAATAAACATGGGGGCAGCTGTTAGTGATATCTCTATTTGTTTCCTGGCACACTGCATTATAAAAACAACAAAAAAACCTTAATAGAAATATATGTAGTGACTGCTTCACAAGCACTGTTATGAAATCCCATGGTTTGCAGGAAGACCAGCTGTGGAATTGAGAAGTGTCTTATGATGTTTCTATCCCAGATTTCAGTTGCACTGGACTTTGAAAACTTCAGATGGAAGAAATGGTAACTCGTGCTTTCATTCTTCCTCAAAAATTCGGCAATAGCTCAAAGCAACAGAGCATTTGAGTACTGAGGCTGAATTCATGACACCACCAATGCAGGCTCGGAGGTCCTGTGCTGCACATGCCTGGAGTCCTGCAGCAGCAGTCACGAGGCCCCAGGGACTCGGGGTTTCCAGACAATGCCAATTCCAAATAATCCAGTCCCTGTCTGGAGCTGCAACAGTTTTATTGCCAGGTTTAATGTGTAGGGCTTGCTACAATAATTTATTTTTCTTTTCCGTGAAAAGTGTGTAGGGTACAGCAGATATCTAAAAAGAAATTTAAGGCTGCAAAATCCAGGTCATAATGGTAGGGAAAATCGTCCTTGTAGCTTTGCTAGATTCTTTACATGTTCTTTAATTCTGATGTTGCATTACACTTACCCTGATAAGTACTCAGTGCACAGTATTTAGAGGTACACACGATCACAAACACTATTACATAAATGTTGATTCATGATTAAGTAAACTCTCTTGCATGGTTTTAAAATTTTAATATGTGCATTTACTTCTACGCATGTAATCTTTATGAGCTGATATACAAAACACCAACATACTACAAAGTAGCCCTCCCATTAGCACCCAAAATTCCTTGATCAGGCAATTAAAAATATGGACATTTAGATATATATAATTCTGTGGGGTTTATCCACAGGTTTCAATGCAATGGTTTGAATCTGCTTTCTGAAGTTTAGACTATTAAAAATAAACCCAAACAACTCAAGACACTAAATTAAACTGTTATGCTTATATTCACTTAATTTCTTGTCTGGGAGCATTACCTGTTCACCTGGCCTGTACTATTTTCCATCTTGCCTTACTGATGTTTTGAACAGGAAGAAAACTGTGCTTTAGTAGTAAAATGGAAGTTAGCCAACAGGGTATTTATCAAAAGGATATGCAAGGTGTTGTTTTTGCCTTCAGACTGGTGCATGAGTAGTAGTGAATTGTTCTGTTCCTTAGACTAATTAGAAATGACTCAGACGAAAAAAAAAAAAAACAAACCACAAAACCCAACCCCAAATCAAAAACACATTTGACTAGAAAGAATGGATTTATGCCTTGTGTGAGAGGGGCTTGTGCAGTTTGTGGTGTTGAATCCTCCATGCTCAAGAACTAGGCAGCAAAGATGAATGTGGTGTTTCCATGCAGAGGGGAGGCCAGGCAAAGTGAGTAAATGATGCACTCTGGAAGTGCAGAGCCTACGGCATCTGCCATTTCATTTCCTCTCCTCCCCTGTGTTTCCAAACGTCTATACCTACCTTCACTTTGTTAATTGTTGCTTTATTTCAGCTCAATACTTACTGTAAATTGACAGCTATAAGAGAAGAGACTTTTAGACACCATTGAGCTAATCAGGCTAATCAGATTAGGGACACAGATTACTGCTGTGACAAACTAGTGTGTGTGTGAAAAGACAAATGGAAAAATGCTCCCTTAACAGTGCTCATAATGAGCTGTTGCAGTGAATGTGTAACTCCTCAAGACTCTAGCAAGAGACCGGTCTTTTATTTCTTGTCTCCAGCCGCACACCAGGATTCAGGGTTACAAAAGGCTCCATCTGTCACATAGCAGGAACCACTGTTTTGCGGTTACTACTACAGATGTTTAAATAAGCAGCTTTGTACCTGACCTGCTGTGTCGTTTTTGCTGCTGATGGCTCTTTGGTGTGAGGTTTTTATTAGGGAGACTTTTAAGAAATTAACAGTTTTCAAAGGGCATCAGCAGACTAAAACACATTTAAATCCTATGCATGTTGTTCCCTGAAAATTCAGTTAATTTAATGAAGGTGACATTGCAACTGTCAGTTATACCTAAACCAGTTTATTTTGTATAGTGGGCTTATGACGCTAATGAATTCGATTGGCTGGATTGTTAAGGGGGATAGGCGAGTGAAACTGCAGTTTCCTTGCCTGCAATGGTCTGATTTGTACAGGATGGTGTTGAAGACCATGTCAGCAATTTAGGTTTTATCCTTCTGTGCTTCCTTGACTGTTTCAGATGTTGCCACCTTTAAATGCAAGAAGGATTAGAATTTAAAATAAAAATAAAATTAATGCAAGTTGCTGTCTAGAACCTTAAATGTGGTTTGGAACAGAATATGGATTGTTCTTGTCCCATCATTGCTGTAATTTGTAGTATTTAGCTTATTTAAAAGGCATTGCTGTCTGTGTGCAGTGCAAGGGGAATTGTACTTCCTGTGCAAAACATTCCCCACTATTATCTTGATCAGTCATATGCTTGATATGTTGACACTATTACTGCTAATGACCTAGGAATCCAGAAAACACATATCAACAATAAACGAGTAGATTCTCTATGTCAGTGCTTAGTGTCCTAGCTGCACAACAAAACTACTGTCTCAGTCTAGGGCAATTGCTTTTTGACTTCTTCCTTATTAAAAAAAAAAAAAAAAAGAATTTTATGAGGGGAAGGAGGTAATGAATTCGTTTCTGTAGACTGTAACATATTCCTTTCAAGTAGTCATTCTTTCAAACAACTGAAACCTGCAGACAAAAGTAGAGAAAAATAAAAATTAAAAAAATGTTAACCAACGTCGTGATACAGTTCCAAGTTGTTAAATACTTCTGTTGAGCTGATTCCGGAACAACAGTTCTTGAGACTTCAAGGTTAGGTTTTTCGATATCAGGACTGTTTCCAACAATAGCCTAATAACAGATGAATTATGAAACACTGAATAACACCTTCTACCTCTATTTTGATCACCAGTCAAATAGCAGAGAGTACAGAGGAGCTTTACAACATGTCAGCTTATCCATGGTCTTCCAACCTGGGACTGGAAGAAACAAATACCAGAGCCAAGATGGTAAGATGAGAATACAAGTTCAGCATCCCCTTGCCTTCTAAACTGTATGTTGCCTGGAATATGTTTTTGGGATGGTGGTATTTCCAGGAGAAGAGGAAACAGCCTTGGCAGTAGCTAGCTCATGGGTTGTTTGGGGCTTGCAGATCTAAATCTAACCCCCTTTTCATACCTAAAAATCATGAAGGATGAAGAGTTTTGCCCTCTCTGTGTTGAAGGGAAGGTTGAGCCTAAACCAATTTAGAATCATAGAATCATTTAAGTAGGAAAAGACTTTTAAGGTCATTGACCCCATCCGTTACCCTAAACACTGCCAAGTCCACCACTAAACTGTGTCCCTAAGTGCCACATCTACAGGTCTTTTAAATAACTCCAGGGATGGTGACTCAACCACTTTCCTGGGCAGCCTGTTCCAGTGCTTGACAACCCTTCCAGTGAAGAAGACAAAAAAATTTGATAAAAGGTGCCAGAAAATTTAACTGATTATATCACGTTCGCAAGGTTTTGTTGGAACCAGTATGGTATCAACATACGCAAACATAATCAGAAGCAAAATGGGAGCAATGGACAACATTAGAGCAGATGAGGACTGTGCTGGAATCTGGGAGCAAATGCTATGTTTAAGCTGATACAGCAAATTAATTTGTTGTTGGAAATACTAGTATTAAAAGTGAAGTCCAGGGCCCCTGTCTTGGTGCTGTTGTTTAGAAAGCAACAACCTGGTTCATGGACAGTACTGCAAAAAAATTATAAACAAGACATGAAATCAGATACAGGAACACTGCAGGGCAGCAATGTTTTATGTTGTTCTGAAATGGACAGTGACACTGAGGGTGCTACTAATGCTTGTCATGTATGCCAAAATTTCAGCCCAAATCAAGGAAAAGTGCTTATGCAGTAATTGGCAAGTGCTTTTTTCCTACTTGGAGAAAGCTATGTGCTTGTTAGAGACTATTAGAAACTATTAGAGGCTATTACTCTCATTTCCCTCTGATGATCTTTTAAACAAAGTGTTGTCAAAAAGGTGACATGAATGAATGATCAAATGCCACAATTTAGTGGGCATGAGTTCAAGGAGCTTGCACTGGAATGTACTTTTAGCTGCACAGTTGCCATCCCTTGTAAGCCCTGGTCCCACAGAATGGAGGAGTGCTGTAATTAATGCTGTTAAATCTGCAGAAGGGCGCTGATGAGGTGTGGGTTTTCCAAACAAACACTGATGCCAGTAAACGCAACTTTGAGAACATTTGTGATAACCAAATACAAAGGGACATGAATGTTGTACAGGCAAATGACCTGGAGTAGGGGCAGGGTGGGGAAGACACCAGAATGCCAATTACTGGTCTGGTCAGCGTCATCATTCATTTTGTTCTGTACTTTCTTTTGTTCCTCCTACTCATGCATCACCTTGATGTTGCTGCATAGAGAACTTCAGCTTTCTATTCTGTTAAAGTGTTTTAGCTAATGTGTTCTGGAATTTGAGAACTATATTTGAGCATATTCAACCTCACATTTGTGTTTGTGACCCCATTTCTACATGCAAAAAAAAAGAGATCCAAGAGGTACAACTGTTCATCTGTTGACATAAAAAAATTGCTCATATAGCTCATTTATTTGCTCACAACTTGGCAACAACAAGAACAGTTTGTGTGAAAATAAATCACAGAGCATGGGAAATTATTTGGAGATTACATTTCTCCACAGAATTATTTGCTTTTGCAACGTTTTTGTGGTGCATCTGATAAAAGAAGTAAATAGATCACATACTGTAATATTATCTTCCATCCTCATTTCACCCTAATGCTATTCATGGCTGCCGCTCACTGTAAAAAATTAGAATGAAAAGTCTTACTTCAAGTATAATATTTGGGCTTAGAACTCCTTGTTGAGGCAAAAGTAACTCATTTTCATTGCGACACTGTTTTAAAGTAGTTAAGATTGTAATTTACATACATTTCCTGGGCTTAAATAAAATGTTATGTATTAACATTTCTAAATGTTATTATCCACCCAATTCTTTTCAATGTATTGTCCTGCAAGGGAAAGGTGATAGTTTCATTCGCTACTGTCTTCTCTATGGCCCTTGTTTCTTTCCCTTCTGTTCCCAACTTTTTGCACCTTTTTTTGATGATAGTAAATGTGAAAACTGTCCTGCAAGCCATAAGTCTATTTAAAATATATGAAAAATTTTGGGGTTTGCTGATTATTTTTTTTTTTCCTGCTAAATGGAAACCTATAAGCATAAAAGACTGGTTCAGTTCTGGTTTGTTGGCCGGTGTTTTTTATTGAAATAAAAATAGTAAGCGGGAGTAGAAATCAGCTTTAATTATATGATTGAGGTTTGATGGAAAAAACCTCTGATAGTCTCATTTTAAACGCTTGTATCGCAACTTTTAGTGCTGGGAATTGTGTTCCATTGTTCGTTAAAGCATATCTTACTTATTGTATGAGTATTAAAAAAAAGTCTGCTCCTTTCTTACAGAAAAAATGAAGATAAACAGCATTCTCTGAGTACATTTTCTCTAATCCATTTTTATTACTGAATCAAAAATTCTTGGTTTTGTTAATCTTAACATCTTAGAAAGATGGAAACCACATGTTCCATGTTCTCTGCTATTGTATATATGATCTTTATATCCTCTGACTTTTAAAAATGAAGATAGAAAATGTTGATCATATACACTGTTACATCAAGTATCCCTCCACAAATGAGCTTTTCATTACATCTTTTGCTGGCCTGTCTGTCCTGGGCTCACTTTGTGCCACCTTTTGGTTTTTTGATCTCATTATGCTCTGAACAGTTTCTTGATATCAATTGTCTCAGTAATGTGAGGATTGAACACTTTCTATTTATCAACATTTTCTGATGTCCTCCCTTTTTATACCAGATCTTGTAGGTGTCTTGCTGGATACATTTCGAAAGATGCTAGGATGTCCATATCTGCTAGTAAACTTGGGAAAGGTGGTGGTTGTAGTAGAGATAAACAATATATTTGTCTCTTTCTTCTTTTAGATTGTAAGTGCATGAAGAACATTCTTACTATGTAAAACAGCCAAATTTTCCTGGCTTCAGGTTGTGCAACAAATCAATATTGGTTTTTTTAACAGTTGCTGGAACACAAGTCGATTTTGTATGCATGTAAGTAGGTTGGTACTTTAAAGATATGCAAAATTAAATGTTTCTTTACTACCCAGGCTTGGCAAAGCATACCTGTGCTTGCAGGTGCAGATTCCACAGTCTTGCAGTGATGACTGTTTATGATGCTTTTAGGACTCTTTCACCACTATGCACAAGTGAATCGAGTGCTTTCGATAGGAATACCTAACAAACTGTGTGGGAAAGAAGGGATCCTCTTTTCTTGGGAATGGAGAAGCTTCCACCTACCAGTATTTTTTGCTTCAGATGTACCAAACTATTGCATGGAGTGAGAGGAGACGGTGTTGGACATTGGTGGCTCCAGTTAAGTAAGCTGGTAGAGCACCCACCTACACTAGTCTAGTTGTCTCTGGGTTGTGGCAACTTCATTGCTGAGTTGTTCAGTTTTGCATACAAGCACAAGTATGTGTTATGCTCCAGCAAGCAACCTGTGAGTTGTGATTAACAGTACTTTCACCTTTGCAAATACATGCTTTATAATACACTGCTGAGATGAGATTTAGAAAAGTTTGCTTCTTGCAAACATTATTGCTTGGATGCTGTAGAACATCAAGGTTTATCCCACTGAATACACCTTCTGATCTCTTTTAGGAAGTCCTAACATGTCCAAGTTGAATGGTAGTCTGGCTATGATAATCATGCACGAGTTTTCAGTTAGAAAGTAGTTTTGCAAAACATTAGAGAGGTAAAATATACAAATTAGGATAACTGTTGACCTAACAAGATCACTATATGGACATAATGTCACATCTTGTTGCATTAACTGACTGTAACTTTTAAGTCTCCCTTCATTGGTGATATCTTAGCCATACAAATACTAGCTATGCTTCAATAGCTAGTATTTGATTTTTGGAACCAGAATGATGTTTATGATTAAGCATCAAACTTTGGCACTTACAAAGCCAGGACTACATTTTTTGGCTGAATTGCATCTTTAAAATCCTGTCTTATTCCTGCAGTGCTTGCAGTCTGCTGATTTCAGTTAGCTGTGATTCTGTACCTAAAACTGTGTAACAAGGAGAACTGGTATCTAGCAACTCTGTCTTTGTTGTGATTTTTTTTCTTGGCTGCCTAGGTGACTGCTACTGCCTTCAACCAATTACATACATGCAAAAAAATCTTATTTTTAGCTCCAAAAGAAAGGAGACATAATAACTTGTCTTACAATTCTTTTTTTCTACTCAGCATTAAAAGTGAACTTCTTGTAGCAGAAAATTGTCAGGTACTTGGTATAAAGTATTGGAGGTAAATCAACACACAACGCAAAGGTGTTGTTTATTACAAGTAGCTGAGTAATTGCATCTGTAACTTTAAATAAGTGTTTCTTTACCCAATGGCAGACCAATGTGTTACCACTTATGTTAGGTTCTCCCATATAAAAAGATTTTGTTTTCCCTTAATTTGAATACATGTGTCTTTAGACTGTATTTATATCATTATTTATCTATGTTTAGTATGCATTTATCATATGCAAATAAAAGCTTCTACTCCAAAGCATTCTGTTTTGTAGCAATGGCTAATTGCATTAGAGCTAAACATAAACTAGCAGCTTTCTTTCAGAAAACAGGTCAATAGAAATATTTTAAAAATGCATTTAAAAGAACCAAAACCTTTGTCCTAAAATCTGGTATATTTTTACTGAAAAAAAGCTCCAAATCTTTAGAAAATTCTTAAAAGCTGCATGTTTCTTTTGCAATTTAAATTTTCCAGACTAATTTGTCTACAAGGATCGATTTTAATTTTTGTCTATTACGTCTACATATAGTCTTTCTTTGAAATGCATACTGTGTATCTTATTTCAGATTTCTTGAAGCGCAATGCCCTATCGCTATTGTAAGTCACTAGACTAAAACAGAGGATGCCTCAGCCCAAGAGGTGATGAAACAGACAGATACTGAAAACAGACCTAGGAAGAGGTTCTCAGTTTCCTTCATTTGGGAGACAGGAACATTATTAAATGCATTTTTGAATGAAAGCCTATGTGTGAACCCAGAAGACATTCCAGACCTCTTCTGGCTATCTTATTTACCAGAGAACGTTTTAGGGAAAGGAAGTGTAGCATGCTTGTGTAGTCTTACTCTTTTTATAAAACTTTGATGACCTGATGCTATTGCAGTCTTTTTGTACCTTCTGCCACATTTACTAGTTCTATTTCTGGTTTTGATCACTGCAGGATTGTGGGTTCATTCACCTTTTTGGGCAGCCGTTTGTTTTCAGTGTTCCTAATCCTCATTGCTTTTCTTTCTGTATCATATGGAAGTGTTTAGCTTCTGTGCCCTGGATTTTTGCAATGGATTAACTTACCTTCATCTCTCTAAATTTCTGTCAATTGTGACTTGGTGAAAAGTGTACTTCCTGGGGAGCATTCTCATGATTTTTAAGGAAAATGTGTTTAAGACAGCTTATTTTAGGAGGAAAAAAAGCTTTTATCTTTTCTTATTCTGATCATCCTGAAAGTGTCATATTCATATTTACTAAATCCAGTCTGGGAATTAATTAGGTAGCCCCTACTAGAACAAATTATGATTTCTGTAGGTTTTGCTTCGTTCTTAGCAAATGCATTTATTCTTGTTTCTGGAAGTGAAGGACTGTGAAACACGCAGACACAGAAATAGGAAAGTGGAAGAGAGCTCACTCCACATCATGTTGCTGTAAACTCTGCTCTGCCTATTACAGAATGGCATGTGCCATTGAGAAGAGCTTCTCTGAAGGATATCTTGGTGCTCCTTCTACCTCTTTTGGTCCAGCGATCTTCACGATGCCAACAACGTTGATGACAGTCTGAATTAATGCCCTACCTTTGCCCTATAGCTGTTACCCTGAAGATTTAGTAATTCTGTGATTAATATCTCTGGATCATTTTTAGTGTCATGTATTTGCTGTTCAAGAATGAAGTTTCTCATGTGTACCATGAAAGGTACAAGTCCTCAATGAGCTCTGCAATTGCTTTCTTGGGACAAACATTTATTTAATAAGCTATGCAAGGGCTTGAGGATCATTTGTTAGGAATAACAGATTCAGGTGGTTGCAGCTACTTTGTTATATTACTTGAGGTCTCATAAACCTAATACATAACTTCTTTCTTTGTGTCATTCCTTCTCAATGATCTAGTTAGAAATCTACACTATTTTTGAAAGGACAAAAATGAATATTTGAGATGAGAATAGAATATGTGATTACCATATTAATAGGATATGGGTGGATGAAAAGTGTGAAAGTTTCTCTGAGATGCAAGTAGTATTCCTCAAATAAATCTCTGCAAAAATAGTGACATTATCACAAAAGAGGCATAGGTGAATACCTTACAAAACAAAGTAGTTTTTCTATATATGGAAACCTAATGGATTCAGCATCTATTTTAATACTTCTTTCCAGCTTGATAATCTATGTTTTGAACAGGAATATAGGTTCTTCTGTGTAGATACCACAGTGGTAAATGTGAGGATGGACCAGAATAAGTAGTAACTGTGTGTTGTCTCATGTTCTTGTGGTGCAAGATCTACAGGTAAACCAAATTGAGGATATTCTGCAGAAACAAGAAAGGCTCAAGCCATCTTCTGTGGTTTGGCCTGAAAGATCATTTTGCAGTTTCCACTCCTAATAATTAGTCTATCAGTTGTCTTCTGGAATTGACACAGATTTTAAACCAGGTTCAGATGATCCTGGGCTGGAAAATTGGTCCCACTGAGATTTCTTAGGATTATGGGCTAAATGGGCTCAGCTAAACTTAAAGAATTCAAGTAAGGTATTTACAGGTTCCAGCTTAATCTTCTCAACACATTTGCCACTGTTTGCTCCCGAAGCTACCCTTCACCATTAAAACATCTTGCCTTCCTTCTCGAGGACACTGTGAAACAACAACTGGAAACAGTGGCTCCCAGGTATGTGATACAGTGGGGCAGTGTTTCAGTGGAGCGAAGGCCAGCTCTCACAGTGCAGAACGTGTCTCATAAGCTAGTCTTTGCCCATTTCTAGAACATAATTGGTGCATGAAGGAAGTCAGCAGAAATCTACCTTCAGGGTAAATTCTGGCTGCCTTCTGTAAATGGCAATTTTTCCTTTCTACTTGCTAAATCCATGTGTCTCGGAACTGTTTTTTCCAAACATTGTCTTTGATAATAGGACAGAGCCTTCAAGTTCACTTGATGATAGGAACTTCAAAATCTTTTCTCATTTTTGTGCATAAGCTGGGAGCTAAATTCTGTTTCAACACTTTGTATATATCAGATTAACCTCACATTGCTCAGTGAAGCTGCATTAGATTTATGGCACCATTACTGAAAGATAATTTGCTCTCTGACCACCAAGAATGTAATATATCATAAAACAAAGCCAGTAGGGAGAGTCTCTAGAGTCCATCTCTGGTTGAAGCAGAAAGTCATGTGGAAGGAGGCAGATGTGAAGTGAAGTTTACGGTCCTTCTAAAATGTTTTGGCTTTGGATTATATTTCTATTCTTAATTTCCAAGTAGTACATTTCTTGAGAAAATAATACACACAGATATTTGCAAATAAATTGTTCTGTCCCTTGAATGTGCTTAATACTTTTAAGGCACCTACTATATAAAATATCGTGTCTTTCTGGTGATACTAACCACAAGAACAACACAACATTCTTTTCTCTGTTCTCAGGTAGATCCTGTTCTACCAATATGGAAATACTTGTTGTACTAGAGTAGATCTACTAGTGCATAGAATAATTGGTAACATCACCCTATATTTCAGTACAATTATGCCATCTTTAAGGTTTTTTGCTTATTGGTAGAAAAGCGTAATTAGAACCCTAAATTAAATAATTACTTGCATTCTGGTGTAAATTCCAAACGTAGATGAAACCTTTAAAGTTGAGGAGGATTGTTCACTGTAATTTCCATGTCAGTGTAACAAACATGTAAGGCAAAGTCAAGTATTTGCCTTTTCATGCTTTATTGCACAAGCTAAATGAAGGAACATGGGAGTTTTTTGAGTGGACATTTCTTACTTGAAGAACTTTGAGTACCATACCCTGGTTACTAGTTAATGAAGGGAATATAGTAAAACAGCAGATTTTTTCCTTATTCAGAAGTGCCTCTGAAGTATATGAACAGTCATGAGATTTCCGAAACAAAATTTTCCAGTAGATTCCATTTCAGAACTGCATGTTGTCAACTTTTAGTCAATACCCAAAATTTTTCCTGTCTCTCTTTTTTGTTAAATTTTCTGAACCACCAAAGTAGATTACATTTTGACTTAATAGTCTCAAGGACTGGTTTTTTTTCCTGCAGATTTGAAAATAAATCTTGTAAAACCATAAACTTACACAATGTAATATTGCACTGTTAATTTATTGATGTTTCAGTGCTCTGCACCAAATTGCCCTTGGCTGTAAGACTGTGTACGAAAACTGAGCCACCGCACCCTAGGGAATTGCAATTCTGTTCTTAAGAAAATGAATTGTCTGTTAAGTGGATTGGAAGTATGCAGTCTGTATCTATTTTCTGGAGAGCGGATACCTTTTTTAGGAGAGAGCTAAATGACACCTTCAAGCAGGTCATTGAACTGGAAAAAGGTAGGCAAAGTGTCAGCTGAGGATAGTGGTATAATCGTTTGTCAAGTTTATAATGACAACTCTGAAAGCGATTTAGGACATGTCCTACTTTGCTTTTTGTAATAGAAATAAAAAGTTACAGGGTAGATCTGTGGCTGATTTTCCTGTAGTCTAGCCTGGCTAGTGAGTTTTCTCACTGAGTCTGCAAACTAGTTCCCTTGTCTGTATGAATGTGGGCCTAGAATAAAGCATATCACTGCTTTGTGTCCTGTCAAATGTTTATGCAATGCCTGTGTAGAATTCCTCCTGAAGCAATATTAATATATGTAAGCACCATACACAAAACTAAAAAGCCATGCATGCACTGTCTACATCTCTCTGGATCATGTTTATTTTATGACATTTTTCTTCAGTGACCTCCTGCTGCCATCTGCCTCTAAAGAATTTCCATAAAATCTGCAATTGAAGAATGAAGGTCAGAAGAATACCCTACAGCACGGGCAGAGCTGGCACTGGAGATTTGCTGGTCAATCTTTTAAGCTTTGTACAACAGAAAAATAAATGTTGAATCTATAGAGTACAGAACTTCTACCTGTATTGGAGATGAAATACTAATTATGATGTGGTAGAATGACTACACAACACAGGTTTGAGTTTGCATGGCTACTTTTCTGTGAATTTGTGTAAGGTGTGAACAGATATTAGAGTTTGAAAGCTGAAGTTAGTATTTCCATTGTAATGGAGACCACCTTATATATGGAAGGCTGATTGGTTAAGACTTTCACGTGTAGCACGTGTGAAGTACTTCTAGTCTAGCTTTGCATTTCATACAGACAGAAACAATTGTGCAGAAGTGATTGATGAGCAAAGCAGTGATGAATTAGCACAGGGCAGTTTGTCTGCCTCTGGTATCTAAGTCCCCTGCGCTGTGGTAGCCAGTTTTCTTTGTCACTTCCTATTTGCCCTTGTAACACTTATTCTGGACTTGGCTATGCAAAGAAATGATACATGTAAGGTTTGTTATGGTTATAATTGCAGTTACAGGCACATTGGTAGAGAGATGGGTTGCCTAGGAGCTTCTTAAAACTGCAGGAGTATCTTTCCTTAGCTCTCTGAAATGCACTTCAGGTTTGACATTGGGCTGATGTTTTGCTACCCCTAGATAAGAAAAATTGATGTGGGGAGGCTGGTTTCCTGTACTGATCCTAGAGCTTGCTGTTAGTGGGATGAAGGTAAACTTTACTTTACACCTTCAGTCTTGTTTTATCTTTGCAAAACAATACAACCTATATGACAGCAATGTCAAAGCAAATTAATTCCCCAGATATTTTCTAATTCTGAAGTTGCACAGAGTGCATTTGGTGAGAGAGCATAAGTAGGGAGTGTATCAAGGACTAATACTTAATGTCTGTACAGCAGGATGTGTGGTTGCCATAGCAGCAATCAATCTGCTAAATAGGGAGTAACATCAACTGATTCAAAGGCGAATACTGATTTAGGTCAGGGAATAACACTTCATAAAAAGAGAGACTTCTCTTTGACTTGTGATGGTTCTTTTGCTTTTGTGAATGCAGTTGCAACATTCTGCCACAACAAGTGTGTGAGAACTCAAGGACCCTTGAATACAGTGAAGAACCAATCCACTTACAGAACTCCTGGCTGCATCAGTGTCAGCTGTAGAAAAACATTGATAAGGTGACGAGGTCTTGCTTCTTTTCTGTTTTTTAGGGGTTCCTTCCTCTCTACCTCATGAAAAAATCATTCCCAAGATGTTACGTGAGTGCTGCCCTCTGCTAGAAGTTGAGTGAGCTTTCACTATGTCCTGGTTTCGGCTGGGACAGAGTTAATTTTCTTCCTAGTACCTGGTACAGTGGTGTTTTGGATTTAGTGTGAAAATGATGTTGATAACACACTAATGTTTTAGTTGTTGCTACATAGTGCTTATCCTAAGTTAAGGATACTTGGAGTAGAAAGGTTTCGGATTAGCATCCTCTTCTTGTGTTGGGGAGATCAGTTTGGTGAGAGCTGTCACTGCTTTTGTCACTGTGTCCCTTATCCTGTGCTTCAAACATTTTTCTTGCCCTTGCTGCCTCAGGTCGCTCTCTCAAAACTGTCTACTATAGCTGTCAATGAAAGAGGTGACACTGAGCTACTGGTTCAGTGGACAATAGGGACATCCCTTTTGGGAATGATTTTACTCGCATTATGTAGCCTACAGGGATCAAATACTGGTTGCTCTTGAGATTCACAAGCTATGTCCCTATCATTGTGATGTCTACTGCTTATAAACAATAATTTTTCTCTTTACCTGGACCTGGTCAGTCCCTGTCTCCTTATCCTGGCATTTTGCTGTACCCTTTCTTTTGTTATGACAGGTGACAGACACAACATTGCAAAAAATTTTTTTCAGCTCTGTGATCAGTTCCCCGAAGGCATCAGGTGTTTATCGGCTGATTGCAGTCGTTGTGCTGGTAGTTGAAGAGCCACCCTTAATCCTGGCAGTGAATAATTCTGCTCGTCTTTTTTAACATGCCGTTTGTTTACCTCTGCCATCTCCTGGGAAAAAGAAAAAAATGCTTGACAGTCTGCCTATAGAGCAGGAAGAATCAACAGCAGTTCCCCAAAACTCCTGAAGAACTTGTAAACAAATCCCCTCTTAACAGCAAGTTTTCAGCCATGAGCCTGGGCAGGGGTGAGGGGATTAGTTGGATAGCTTCCAGGAAGCTTTTGCAAACTGAGGGGAAAAAAACTTGTTTCTTCTAATATAGGTCATCCAAGAATGAGATTTCCTCTCTGTGGAGAAAATTACCTGTCCACAAAAGCAGTATTCTGATGTTTGAAATTATACAATAGGCACGGATTTAAACCTGTATCACTAGAATCATTTGCTCTTAAGCTGTTGCTCATTGTTCTGTTAAGTTTGCAAGACTCTTAACATAACTCAAATTTGTATAGTAGTCTTGTCTTAGGCAATCTTTTAATTTGAATTGAGGTGCAGATTGTACATTGTGTTACATAAATTGCATGTGTGTTATGCTGAGAGTTGACACGCCATCCCATGTATCATGTAGCTGCGTCAATGATGTAAAACAACCACCCCCAGCTGAGAAACCCAAAAAAAGCTCTTGTGGGAACAATCCATTCTGCAGTAACAAGTCCTTTCTAAATTTATCTAAAAATGGTACAATGCCAAACCTGTGATTTATTTTTTCCCTTGTTTTCGTGTTTTGATGAGGTGCTTTCCATATGATGATACCTGCAAAATTAAGAGAAGTCATTTGTTGTAGTTTCTCCATATAGTAAGTTCCTGCAAGTGGATGTGCAGTTGAGCATAGACAAAATGTTCTACTAATATTAAGCAACATATCATTACACTTAACCTGCAGCAGTTTTAGCTTTATTAAAATTTCTTATTGCATAAATTAAACGTAGTGGGTTCAGTGCTAACTGAACTGATTAAACTAATTGAAAATTGTTCCTGCCATTCTTTGTGCTTTGGAAAAGGTGGGGATAGATAGTACTGACTTTTCCCAGTAGTAATGGTGTAAATTTAACAGAAACAAAATTTCTAAATTTGGGGTAGTTGTTTTGTTTCCTCTACTGCTAACAAAAGTTATTTTGGTCATAACTTGGTATAGTTTAGGATAAATGGAAATAAAAAACACATAATACTGGAAATTATTATCTTCTTTCCTGTTAAGCAACAAAGCCAACATTTCCAACGTCATAGTTTGAAACTGTTTCACAGCTAGAAGTACGACTGGGTTTTCTGGGTGCTATTTTGTGATTTCAGGTTTTGGCATTTGGGCAATCCAAACTTAATCACTGCATCTGACCTTGGACAACTCTGAACCCATGATAAAGATCTGTGATCCTTAAGAGTTTCAGCAATATTTTTTACTACAATCAAGGTCTTCAGTTTTGAATTTTGGATTTAATGAAAACTTGTTTTTACTGTGATACCCAAGGAAAGTTACATCTTTCTGGATTTGTGTGCCACCACCAGCAGAATAGGGAGAACTCTCCATTTTGTAAAGACATAACGTTTGGGATCATAGGATCTGAGGACAACTCAGGACAATGAGGACCTCAGGAGGTCTCCAGTTCAGTCCCCTGCCCAGAGCAGGCTCAGCCATGGGGTCAGACCAGACTGCTCAGTGATATATCCTGCAGGGGCTGGAAACCCTCCAAGAAGGGAGATGGCACCACCTTCCTGGGCCTGACCCCACTGCGGGAAAAAGGCTTTCCCTTAAATCCAGACTGAACCTCTCTAGTTTCAGCTGATGCAGCTGCTTCTCACCCTCCTGTCAGACACCTCTGATGCGCCTGTCCCCATCACCTTGGTGTCCTCCCTGGAGGTACTGGGGTCTCAGTCACTGCAGCAAAGCTATAATTTTGTGGCTGCACGTGGACCTCCAGTTTCTCTTGGTTTCCCTTTTGCGTGCACTTGTGTGCATACCTTGGGGCAGGAGCCTTCCACCTAAGATACGCTTCCTGAGGTCCCTTGCTCCTGCTGCCCTGCACTTTATGCTTTCTAAGCAAATTACTCTGATTTTTCGTGTACTTCATGACCAGACCTATTCACGTGCCAGTTGCTTCTCTAACCCTAGAACAGTTTTGCAGGGAGGCTTAGTTATGTGAACTGTATGTCATCGTTGTAGTGTTGGCTTGAGTGCAGGAGACTATTAGGCCTTTTGTCTTCTGTCAGTTGCTTATCTCTCTACAGCATCTTCTGCCTAGCCCTGGGGAGCTTGCAGTTTCCTAAACCCAGTGGTGGAGCCTGGCCATTCATGTTCACACCTATGATATGGCCAACCACGACACAAGTTGTGTCAAGTTTTGCAACAGTGCTCTTCGGCAGACAAAGAAAAGAGATGAACATGGTATGTCCATATTTTACTTTAGAAGAGAGCAGGTTATCAGTGACGCTGACTCTTGAGGCTAAATAAACGAGACTGGAGTGAAAGAGGTGAGTAACAGTGAAGTGACAGAATAAATCACAAACATGGCTCTCTGTGTAAATGCATCTCTTTTAAAGGAAAGATTGTGCCCAGGGGATTGCTTTGTGCCAGAGGAGCAGCTGATACCCTGCTGGCTTTCAGACACTGCTGCAGCACCTGACACCCAACTTCCAGCTCACACCTGATACTAGGGCTGCAACCCTTGCACTTGGCAGTCCTGTGCACCACACTAAATTGATGTTCCTGTTTGGCAAAACCAGTTGTGTCAATTTCTGCTCCTTTCAGAACACAGGCTGAAAAACTGCCAAACACACCACCTGAAGGGACAGTGTGCGTAGGGGAAAAGAGTATTTTCAAATTTCTGAAAAGATAACACAAACAATTGGAGCTACATAGAAATAAAACAGTACAGTGTCTTTTAGCAGGTTTGGGGTTTACTGGGTTTTGGTTGGTTGGTTTGTTTGTTTGTTAGTTTGCTTCCATAAAGCTACCAAAAAATAGAGCTAAAAAACCCTGATTTAAAATACTTATTTTTAACCTGAAATGTGATCTTCCCACTTCTGACTTTGTGACTGTCACAAAGCAGAAAGAAAAACTCTGTTTCATTGCTTTTCATCAGTATGGCTAAGTAAAAAATTGTAATAGAACCTAGTAAGACTGTGTGGGTGTACGCCCAACCAACACTTTTAATCCAAAACAGGGGCCATTTAGAAAAAGGCTGTTGTGAATTATATTTTGGTATCAAAATTATTTCTCTGTTTCAGGTAGAAGGAAAAATATCTGGTATTTTAATACCATTGTGTCAAAATGGTGTTGAGAATTGTTATTTCTGATTAATGTTCTTTTATTTACCTCGTCTCTTTTACTGTAAATATATGTAAAGGGCAACTTTTAAAATTCATTTCAAACAGTGTAACCAAAATGAAAAAGCCCTTCATTTCACTGGCTTATAATTTCATTATTATTGCAATGATGTGTTTGCACATTCATATGATGGCAATGCACACAGCCTCAGAGCAGTTTGGAGTCAAAGGCTGAATGTTGTAAAATCAGGACAGAGAGAATTTATGCCCCGTAGAGAAAATTGGCATTCTCACTGCTCTCATCCAGACAAAATAATGCAGCACTGTTGACTAAAATTAAGTTGTTTCCATAGGTCTGATTCAGATCTCTCAGTGGTAGAAGAAACAAAAGCAAACAGAAGATATTATACTATTTCCACGCACTGCTCTTTACCTACGAGTTGCTCACCAAGGACATTGTAAATCTCTAATTAATTTGTTTGTGTTCCTAGTGATATGAAAAATGCAATAGAAATCTGTCCTGGTAAAGAGAAATACTGTTACAGTCAACTACAATGCAGTTACCCTGCAAGAAATACAGAGTATTCATTTGGTGTACTTCTGGATTTCTGGTAGTGGTAAGTTTGTGTATACCAGTAGTACCACTACGATCTCGCAGTCAATTGCACCAACCTGTTTAATACAAATTAGAAAGACATTGAATGAAATGATAATCAGCCACTCAGCATTTCAAAAGACTTCTCATTAACATGCCTGTGATTGAAGTAATGCTACCAATTAAGGTTTTCATTCCTCTTTGGAAGGACCCATAAGGCTTTTTGGAAAGTGAAATTTTACACTTTGTAAATGACCACAGTACACATGCAGGAGTTACTTATACTGCAGAGGTCAGTCAAAAGTTAGTGCTTACAGCCTTCAGTAAATAACACAGAGGTAGCAGCTATATTGAGGGCTGGACACTCCTGTTGAAATCCATATCGTTGCAACTACCTGCTCCCTATTACTTTGAAGCAAATAAACATGAGCTTATGCGTTGCTTTTCTGATGCATACTCTGTGATGACAAAGGGTGTCAGGTCCTGGTTCCAGTGACTTCAAAGAGAGGTTTATCACATATTGATAAGTCAGACAGTGATAATTTATTCCTAGAAAGTAGATTTGTGGTTAGATGTTGAGGTGCAATATTATCTTTGAACAATATATTTCACTTTGTCAGGGAAGTGATTTTTCTTCTTCTTGGTTCCTGCTAGCAGGTAATAAGATACCTGCTCTGCTTTTCAGGCATATTCAGTTATTTTGCATTCCAGCATCCTGTCAAATGTCTCTCCAAACATCTTTTCTGTTCTTCTGAGAACAAGAAAGACTTCTATAGGTACATGCGTGATACAAGGAAGACTAGGGAAAATGTGGGCCCTCTCCAGAAGGAAATGGAGGACCTGGTTACCCAGGATGTGGAGAAGGCTGAGGTACTCAACAACTTTTTTGCCTTGGTCTTCACCAACACATGCTTCAGCCACACCACCCAAGTTGCAGAATGCAATGGCAGGGGCTGGCAGAATGAAGAACCACCCGCAGTAGAAGATCAGGTTCAAGACCATCTGAGGAACCTGAAGGTGCACAAGTCCATGGGACCTCATGAGATGCATCCGTGGGTCCTGAGGGAACTGATGGATGAAATTGCTAAGACACCAATGGCAATCCAATGAAGTTCCCGCTGACTGGAAAAGAGGAAACATAAGTCCCATTTTTAAAAAGAGGAAAAAAGAAGATCCTGAGAATTACAGCAGCATCCAGCAAGGTCATGGAGCGGATCCTCCTGGAAACTCTGCTAGGGCATATGGTAAATAACAAGATGATTGGTGACAGCCAACATGGCTTCGCTGAGGACAAATCATGCCTGACAAATTTGGTGGCCTTCTACGATGGGGTTAGAGCAATAGTGGATAAGGGAAAAGCACCAGACATCATCTACTTGGATTTGTGCAAGGTTTTTGACACTGTCTCATGTGACATCCTTGTCTCTAAACTGGAGAGACATGGATTTGATGGACGGACCACTCAGTGGATCAGGAATTGGCTGGATGGTCACACCCAAAGAGTAATGAGTCTGCCTGAGATGCAGCCCTCACCGTGCTGTGGAGTGGTAGCTCGGTAACACACCAGTGTTTTGTCTACTGCTGAGCAGGGCTCACACAAGGCCGTTTCCCCAACATTTCGCCAGTAGGCTGGGGGTGGGTAAAAACTTGGGAGGGGATATAGCCAGGACAGCTGACCCAAACTGACCAAAGGGATATTCCATACCACGTGACGTCTGCTCAGCAATATAAGCTGAGGAAAACAGGAAGAAGCGGGGGACATTATTTTTGCGTTTGTTGTCTGAAGCCCTACTTCCCAGAAAGCGGCTGGACATTGCCTGCTGACGGGAAGTAGAGAATAAGATCTTTTGTTTTGCTTTTGCTTCCACTCGTGGCTTTTGCTTCATTAAACTGTCTTTATCTGACCCACGTGCCTGTTGTTATAATCTCTCTCCCCTGTCCAGCTGAGGGGGTGAGAGTGATAGAGTGGCTTTGGTGGGCATCTGGCATCTGCCCAGGGCCAAACCACCACACATGGTCAACAGCTCGATGTCTGAGTGGAGACCAGTGATGACTGGTGTTCTTCAAGGGTCAGTATTGGAATTAGAGCTGTTTAACATCTTTGTCAGCAACATGGACAGTGGCATCGAGCGCACCCTCAGCATGTTTGCCGATGACACCGAGGTTGTAATGCAGTCAACAGGCTGGAGGGAAAGAATGCCATCCAGAGGGTACCTTTTATTATTAAGTGTTTACCTTTTTGACTTAGTGCTAGTTAACTGACTGTTCTTGAGGACTAGAGCAATGATGTTAATACTTACTAGTGCATCTGTCGGCAATTTTATCTCTATAGTGTCTTTTATCATGATCATCATCTAATAGAGTATTTTAGCTTGTATATGTGGCTCACAACACGATATTAGCAAGTTCAATTCGTTATGATTCTAAGGCCAGAAAATTTGGAGCCACCCATTAACTTGTATAGCCAAAAAAGACAGTGCACAGTGGTAAGAAAACAGAAATCATGATAACCAATATAACTCAGTAGCTGGAATGACTTGCTAAACTTAGTTGCCTTTCAATGAGAAATTTGGATTGTATTCTTTACTGATACATAATAACGCCTGTCATATTTGCATGATAAACATTCAAATATTTCTTTCAGAAAGGTATGATTTAGGGCCTTTTAATTTCTGATAGCTCAATCAGAAACGCTTATTTTTGAAAAGCAAAACAAACCAAACCAGAACAGAACAAAACAAACCAAAACCAGTCAATGTAAAAATTAGCAAAATATTTGTGGAGATTTTGTAAAATTGTATAAGACCTTGACTACTTGTCATGTGATCAAAACATCTTGGGCATTCTCTATCCTTTTCCAATTCTCTGTACTCTCACTTTATTTCTGTATTTATGTCTTAGAAAGGTGGGAAACAGCATTCAGATGACAGCTAGACTAGTTGCTGAGCAGAGCTGACAGAACATTTTCCTTTTGACAAAGAGTGAATGTTTTCCAACTGCAATGAATATTTTCATGAATGAAGGAAAATAGAATGGAAAGAATTGTTTCGGGTCTTAAAAGATGAGTTAATATACCCAACCTGAAAGGGGAAAACTGCTGGCTTTTTTTTTTAATTTTTTTTTTTTAGGCTTTTCCAAAGAAGAGGAAAGAGGGGTAAAAATAAATAAATAAATGATTAATGAAAGAAATGTTGTGTTTTATCCACAGTAATTTAATGTTTCAGGGAAGTGCAACAGGGTGTGTAAAGTTGAGACTCTCTGACTGATGTTTTCAAAGCTGTGCCGTGATTTGAATGTTCAATTCCCATCCGAATTTGACGGGAGTTTTGCTTCAGGCAGCTTTTGATATTCTCCCCTGCTGGTAGCAAAAGCATGACTGTATATAAAATAAAAATCTCTTTGAAACCTCATTTTTCACCCTGCCTCACCGCTTTAAAAGGTATTGTATCTGTAGGCTTTCCAAGAAAACCTGTACAGTTTTATTTATATTTATATTTAACTTCTCCTGAGCAGATGCCCTGAAACCATGCAAAAAGCGTTGTGAATACTACTGCAGTAAGGCAGAGATGCATTTTAACACAGCCGAACTTCGTATACAGACACTGATTTGTGTTCCAATTGTTTTCTTTAGTTGTCTAAGCTTTCTTTCCACATTGTGGTACCTTTTATTTGCAGTATTTGCCTCTTGAGTTTTATACATGAGAAAACACCTTATCATTTTCTATGGAGCCTTTCCAGAAATATAGGCTAGTCCAAGCTTTCCCTGTTGAGGTATCTACGGAAGAGCTGGCCAAGAACGTTTACTGGCATTTTCTTCAACTCCATCACTGACCATGGCTCCTTTCTTAATTTGTTTAATTAGCAAATTAAGCAATCCGCCTCCTACTCTGTGCCCTCTGGCTGTGCTTTCCTCTGGCTAAGACATGCAACTTCTGCACCATTCTTGTTGCATATCCAATTGCCTGCACTGCTTTGGCCCCACTGTCAAATCCCCTGTTCCTTGACAGTATCTTCCCCTTGGAGAAGAACAGCGGTAGTCACCCTCCCTGCCTGTCATTAGGCTTCAAAGCAAACACCTGAGCTGTGTCCAGTGGTCCTGGGGTGATGCTTTAATAGAGTAACAACCTCCAAAGTTTGTTCCAAATCACCCAGTTGCTCCCTTTTTTTTTTTTCCTGTGCCAGAGGTAGTATCTACAGTCCCCCAAATATTTTCCTGATTTCACCAGCTGTGGATGTTTTACTTAACTCAGTAAAGTACTGAGATTCAAAGTTTGGATTCAGATCAGAGTTTCTTGAATTCAAGGAGTTTTAAAACTCCTTTCCTCATGAAGGTGGTCCTTGTTCTTCCTGTGGAAGCACAGAAATGGCTTTTAAACATCCAACTACTTGGGTGGACTCTTTGGGTCCATGATAGAGGTATTGATCATAATTGCTGAGCAGAGAGATTAGTTGCAGAGATTATACTGCAAAAGCTTGCCATTATGTTTCTCAAAACTCCTAGAACTGTCAAATTTCGGGCACTATATAGGTCAAGGTCTAATGAACAGTATTGTTAATGGTATTATGTAGACTGTGGGTAATATGCATGCAGAGTAGAGACTAACTTCAGCTAATAAGCAGCATTTACAGTGAATCATATTGGTATGTATTACAGTGGCCAGCTTTTAAGTCTTAGAATTATAATACAAATTTAATCATGTACAAATTATATTACTATGATTTATGTGAAATAGGCATGATTCATATGTTTATATAAATATTAGTAGGGTCATAAATATATACAAACATCTAATGCAACTTTTCTGTAAAGCTTCTTTACAACAGCAGCCTCAACCTTTTAATCATCATCTTCTTTTCAACAACCTGATTCCATCACACCAGACAACAGATTGTTAAAATTAGGGCTATGATGCTGTCAAGTGAGCATAGGTATCTTGGAAATGAAGGAAAATGCAGAATAGGGTGTTTTGGGCTCAAGTGGAGTTCTTTTGTTTCCTCTTGTGCTTCACTTCAGTATATTCCTATGCAACAGGGTCACTAAACCTACCAGGAAAAGAAGACAAGTTAGTGGCAGTTATGACCTCTTTCCCTGAAAATAATCCCCTGCATTCTTAAAAGGAGATTAGGGGAAGATATTCCTGTAGAAATAATTATCAGCCAGTCCCTTTTTTCCCTTGCCTTCTCTGCCAGATGCTGGATTTAGTCTTGTACTTTTATTACAGACAAACTTAAAGAATTGTATGTTGCTCCCAAATATCTTTTGCCAAAATCTCTGTAGAAGTCAATGGTATGTGAAGTGCATTAAGAATGTAGGAACCACCTTTGTATGACTCTGACTTAAACTAATGTGTGGAATTTCCATTCCCCTCACAGAGAAATCTGTAGCAAATCTCCAATTGACCTCGATAGGAAAGTGTTCTGTCTAATATAATTTACAGCCCAGTACCACCTTCAATGTTATGGTAGTACTTCTTATAGAAATCATGAGTTTTTAGAGCACAGTGGTAGATAAAAATAGGTTTTTGTAGACCTGTACGTATATATTGTATACCATCTTTAAATACAGTTAAGATACATTATTAAAAATGGGACAGATCTAGAAATGCAAATCGAGGGAGTTCTTTTTATGTCCCCAGGACATTTAGCATCACCTATGCAATACACATGAAATGTGCTTGATAAGACAGCTCACTTTGAAGTTTGATAGGAAATTAATATATATTAAATAAAACATTAATATATTCAAATTTAGGAGACTTGGAATATTAAAAAGGCAGGCTATTTACAGCTTGTGCTATAGTAATTGGTATCTGCTGTGTCTTTTTCTCCCTTTTTAGTCTAATAAATAATATATCAGAACACTAATGGCATCCTAAAAGTGCTGCATTAACTATGTGCTTTAAGAGCCATTTCCTGCTAGACTTGAATCAAATCACATTGATTCCAGCAAGATTTGAGTGCACTTGGCCTTTTACAGTTTCTGCAATGGCTATCTTGCTATTTCCTTTATGATACAGGCATGGAGCCCGCGAAAGTGGCTTTTTAATAATTCTTTGTCTTATTTAATCCTGTGTTGACCTGGCCAAAGGCAAAACCTGCCTGCAGTTGCTGGACATCGCACAGAAATGAGGGAACTGTGCAAAATTGGAGCCCTTCTTCCGACTCCACATCTCTGAGCAGAAGCCAGACATGGGAAAAGTAGTGTGCCCTGTGCCAGTGGATGCAGAAGATAACCTGAGCAACTACTGTGGCCAGAGCAACTACAACAACTGGAGCCAGGACATAAAATAATTGCCCCTATTGCAAGAAGGTGATCAGATCCCTTATTACACATGAAACCTGCAAAGGCTGCTAGAAACCAGATTTCATTAATATTGCAGGCTCTGGGGAGGAGGCTGGGGAGGTTTGTCCAATGACTCGCTCAAGACATTGTTTTCTTTGGTTTTGTGACTGCACTTCTTCTTTCCCCTTCGCTGCTGTGATGTGGCTGGTGCAGCTGAGTTGCTCTCTCTCTGACGGCTTTCTAGAGCTCAAGTACGTTGAAGGTATCAGCCCCACATGAAACCACATGTGTATTTCTACATTTTTTCTGCTTGAAGAGTTGTGTGTTAGGAAGCGCTGGAGGAAGGCAGGTGGGATTTTCAAAGGCAGATCTGCAGTGCAAAATAAACGTGGCACTGGCTTGTTTGGTCTGGGTGGGACTGGGCCCAGTAGACACCCACTGCAACTGCAGCAGGAGAGAGTGCTGTGGTGGTGACGGAGCTTTCTTCAGACCCTACTCCAAATCCAGATTAAATGATTACTCTGAAGCAAACTCCATTTTTCCATTCAGTTTTTAGGCTGCCCTTTAGGGGCCCAGATTGAGTGACGGAGAACTAAATACCACTGAAGATGTCTGAGATAGCCTTATTCATCTGCTGAAAGACTGAAGTGAATTCAGAATTGCCAGGAATTACAGAAAAAAAAAAAAAAAAAAAAGTTTTTCCAGTGTATTTCTGTTCAAACTAGATTTTCTAATCTTTGTAGTTTCCTGTTTTGGTTGGAAGTAGATCTGCTTAGGTGACTGAAATTCTTACTGTTTTTATAGCATGAAATCAATACAGAAAACCTAGTTTTCAGCACCTGCAGACCAAAGACAAGCCATCAACCAGTATATCACTCAATGATTTCTGGTATTTTTCAGCTGATGACCTCTACAAGAAAGTAGCCAGGCTTTATATGCTTTTTCTCTGCAATCTGCTCACGAGCTTGAAGGATCACCTAATAGTTCCAGTAGGTTGATTTTTTTTTTTTTTTTTTTTTTATGTCTACATATGCATTTAGAGTGCTGCAAGTTGTTTGTTGCTGTGCAGGAAGATTTAAGTCATGCAGCATGTATACACCAAAATTATTGCAAGTTGCATTGGAAGATTATTGTAATTTGCATTGGAAAATTATTCCAATGGGGGGCATTTGTTTTCATTTTTCTGTTTTTTTAAATGGATTTTAGTATGCCTAAAAAGGAGCTTTTTGTTTTTAGAAATGTTTCAAATGTGACTGTATTTTTTTGTGTCAGGGCACATTTCTTTCATCCCTCTTTCTCATGCTTTAATATATGTTTATAGAGACAGATGGATATGTCCCCACTTTCTCAGAAACTGCTTGATTGCTTAACAGAACAGTCTTGTGCTGCTGTAAATTTTGCAACTGCAGTAAATCCTGCCACACTACTGGAAGCCTAACAGAATAATGACAGTATGCAGCACAAAACCTATGAAGAAGGGGTTAATATTAACTCTGTGTGATAACGCTACTCATTGGGTTGCTGTGAAGTCCTCAGCCAGCTGAAATTCAAGGCAAATCTACAATAGCTTTCACTTTTACCAGAGTTTCACCTTTGGATTTACTTTTACTTACTCAGGGGTAGATAGAGCTGTGCAAATGTGTATCCACAATAAAGTGGTCAAAATATAAGAGCTAATTATTGACGCATAATGGCAGATATAATGACAGCCAAGTAGTTTCAACTTGGTCTTGTGTCTGTTTTGCACACAGACCATGACTGTCCTTAATCATACAGTTTTGCAAAGGTCTCAGAAAGCTTTTTCAATCCACAGGTTGGGCCTAGGAACTGGCCCTTCTGTCCCTAATCAGGCCAAATGTAGCCTTATTTTCCCAGTCCAGCTTCTTCCTCACTTTTCCACTCTTGGCTTTTGACTCCCTTTGCCTCTTCTCCCAGCCATTTATCCCTATTTGTTCTTTTTGACACTTTTGTTCACATCCTTGTATTATCCTCTAAATGAAAATTAAACTGTTCCTTGCTTAGAGGGGTTGAGGCCTGCGTGGTGACACGGTGGTCATTCAAAGCAATACTGCTCTCGTGTTAGGTTTGAATGTGGATCCCACATGGCTCTGGAAGCATGGAGCTGTGATCATGAGGGAAGTGAGAAGATTGGAGCATTCGTGAATTAGGCAGCTACACTCATTGCTGGGCATGTGTCTGCTGAGCCAGTGGAAACTGCTATTTTTCAAGGGTATGCTGGCAACAAAAAGCATATTGTTGTCAAAAAGTTAACTCCCGTACAAAATTGTGTGTGTTTGCTCCAAAGCATGAGAGGATGATGTTCTCTGTTCAAAGATGAGTCGTAGAGAGGTTATCCTTTTCTTCCTTTAAACTGGCTGAAGCACTTATCTTTTCCTTTGCCTCCTTTTCAGAAGTGGATGAAACATTTAAAATATCAAGAACCATTCAGCCTGAGGGAAATCCCACAGCATGGAAGACTTCAGTCCAAGATGTAAGCAACAGAAAACAATCTTAAAATGAGAATTTCTGGGGCCGTGTGTGTGTATTTGTCACCAACACATCAATTCATCAAGAAAATTTCTTATACTCATGATTAAAGGAAGCTGTGTGTACACATATATGCATATATATTTGTTCAAGATCAGAAATTATTATTACAAACAGTAATTTTTAGGCCTGTCATATGCACATCTTTCAGAAAGGTACAATCCACAGATTCATATTCCTGTGAGAGAACTTACAAAGATGAATTTGGAATCAGAGTTTAAGTGTCTAGCCAAATAAAGAAAACAAGGAAAATAATTTATGCAGGTCTGATCACTGCTAATTTGTCAATATGGATTCTCCTAACATGTAGTTTTATTTGTGCTACCTATGAAAAGGAGAATTGTATTGACAGGAAATACTATTACAACTCTTCTTAAAAAAGAATGACACTTTTGTAAGAACCTCCCTTACTGATAATTGCTATTACCATTTTTCCCTAGACTATTCTCACTCACAGCCCACATACAATGTCTGAAGACAATTTCAAATTAAATTATGATAGTTGAAAATTTAAAACACTTGAAAGAAAAGGAAAAATGAAACACAGTTTGACAGAACTAGAAGTGTTCTTTGGAAATCTGCCAGAGAGAAACTAAGGAGGGGCAGTAAGAAGCTTCTTTCAGGGCTCTGAAACATACTAAGGGGACATTATGGAGGTTTCCTCTGCATACAGCGATTTTCTTTTCTTAGTTGCATAATGAGGACATAACACTGCACAGGAAGCTTAAGTGACATTTTTTCAAGTTTGTCATCTCCTGCAGTGCATTCTTAAACTTTATTAATGCAATCCCAAAGAGATCCAGTCATATTTTGAAGTATAGAGCCTTGCTGGTACTTCGTATGTAGAACTGAGGGATTCTTCTCTCTCCTTTCCTCCCATTCGCATTTTTATAATGCATCTTTTCATTTTCACGTAATGCTCTTAAAATCACAGAATACTTTGGCTTGCAAGGGACATCTAAAGGTCATCTAGTCCAACCCCCCCGCAGTGAGCTCATTTTGCTCATTGTAGAGTTGGTCATTACTTCTAACACCTGAAAAAGTTTTATGTGGATCCTGGTTGCATGAGTAAAAGTCGCAATTTGTGCTACACCATTCAGCCAAATGAGTTGCTATTACAGCAGGAATTTCTATGAAGAGTTTGAAGCCTCTCTGTACCAAGTACTCACAGGAGAAATATCAGTGTCTTTATAGACACAAAGAGAGAGTCCCCAGCTAAATTACTTGTGTGGTGAAGTACAAGATAAATAGTGCGTAAGTGAAATATGGAATACAACTGAGTTTGGAAGGGGTGAGGGACAGTGGAAGATTTGCTGCACCTCACAACATTGTGACAGTTTGCCTGTGTGACAGCTGTGGGCGACCACACTACAACTGCTCGCATTAAGTACTTAAACATGAAGTGACTTTCTTTAAGAGAAGCAGAAACACAGATGTTAGTACAAGCCCAAAGGTGTAACGAACTCTGGTTATCCAGAGGAGAACAGAAATTAGGAAGAAAATGCATGTAATCAGAAGTTCAGCTTCTGCATCTCTGTCATGGGGCAAATCAGACCATAGCTCTCCCTCAGGTTTTGGGCTGACCAAGCATGACTCGGCCTGGGGCTTTTTTTTGTTACCTCTTCATGGCACTGGATGGACTTTCCCAGCTCTTCAGCTCTATTTGCACTCTTGTAGACTTGAGCCATAGAAGGTATACTATTTATTTGCCCTGGATGTAGAAGAAGGAGAGTGGTCCTGATGTTTCAGAAGTACTTCCTTGCTTGAAACCCTCTCAGCATTACAACTAATTTCTGTAGCACTCTGGGTAGATGAAGTGAGAAATCTTGTTTGGAGAAGGCTCACTGCATTGTCTTGGCTGAGGAGATGTGAGGTGATGGGATCTCATCATATGTCTCATGTCTAAATGGCATGTGACTCTTACAAAGCTGCAGCTGGCAAGCCTATTTGCTGTGCACAACACTAACTGCTGTGTGCAATGTTTTGCCAAGATTGTGCTTTTATTTTCAACAGATCAGTGAGATCAAAATGGTCTTGGTAGACGGGAGCTGATAATACATAACAAATTACGTATTCAGCTGATATGCTTCTTTATACTTCATGTATCTACAAGGCCATTCTGTTTTATTTTTGTCAAATGCATTTTTTTCTCAAACTTCCTTCCAGGAAAATTCTTTGAAGGCAGTCTGTGAAGGCTCAGGTAGTGTGCAGCACACCTGGAGCTGGTGAAAGGTGAATTATCTCTACTGGCATTGGTCCCATGGCATGACTTACCAAGTCAGCTTTGGTTGTAAAGCACTTACTTTGTTCTGATTGCTCTATAGAGCAGAAGAAATAGTACTTTGGAATGGTGATGTTTAATGAAAACAGGAAAAATCAGCAGCCTGCTTTTAGGACTGGTGACTGGGAGACAAAGGAAAAAAGAGCAAACTTCTACAGTGCAAGAGCTGAGCAGTTTCTGTGTAGCTGGCAAAAGAAGAGGAGGGTGGCAGTACAGAGCACAATACAGTGGGAATTAGTAGGCCAGGAGGGGAGCGTGTGTATTTAGTAGGGACTGAATAAAATTAAGAGAAAAAAAAATCTGACGTCAAATTTTTGTAACATGACAGCTCCAGGGGAGCTGGATTTCTCAAAAATATTTTAATGATAACTTCTTGTCAGAAAGGCTTTCATAGAAAAATTATTTCAAAATGAAATGTTGTTGATTTTGGTTTTCAGCAAAAAATGAGTTTTTATCAAATGCAGCTTTCGGGGTAGGTAATTTTTTTGCCAACTTGTCTGTATTTTCCTTTTTTTTTTTTTTTTAACCCTGCCAAACAAAAAGAGCTAGAAGGAAATATTTGTTCAAATCTCAACACATGAAAAATTTTACTCCACAACAATGCAGGGGAAAATAAGCTATCAAAGAAAAAGAGAGATGAACTTCAAGCAGCATGACGTAGAGTTGATGATTAACAATGAAGATGCTGTGCTTTGAGTTCAACATGTACTTAATTTTTTCAGGAACATGAAGCCCTTGCTGAATTGAAATCTGAAAATTGAGATTTTTTTTCATTTTCATTTTTTCCCTAGCAACATTTCCTAGCTCTGAATGAAGCCTTTAATGAATTGAGCCCTTAGGTTCGCATGAGAGGTAAAATTTTGTATGCTGTGATGTTAACAGGGGGGGTTTTGGAGGATTTTTTTTCTCAGTGAGGAGATATGCCTGTTGTGGAACTTGACATAAACACCTCATAAATACTGGATACCTTTTAGCCAACAGAAAGCAAGCTTTTCATTGAAAAAAGTGTCAAATTGCAGAGTAATGGTTCTGCCTAAGAAAAGGTAAGAACCAGGATAATTTTGACCCACGACACTCTGTGGCCAACTAGGTGATAAAGTTACTTGAAAGAGTGCAGCACCATCAGTGTAAAGATTCTTCCACTTCTCAAATGCAGTGTTTCATGTTCCTGGGTCCGTGGCTTGCTTTGCTTGGCCAGAATACAGTCTTTACAGGACATTTCAAAATTATTCAGTATCAAATTTCCAGTGGTCAGAGAGAAGACATGATTCTCCATTCTAGCCTGTCTCCATTGCCACTGTGGGGAGTGAAGATGTCCATGGAGCTAACACTGACCTAGACCCGCTGGTGGCATTAGTGTTTGCATGGCATTTTGGCTGAACTGCTTGAGACGAGCAGATGTGAGCGTTTGAAGCTGAAAAAACAGCCTGGGAGAGATGGAGGTTCACAATACTCTGATATTTATTGTTGATCCTACCCCACATGCAGTGTAAACACAATGCAGTGATTTGCTACATCCAGGGCTCTGCTATGTGAATTTGTTTGTGTAATCAGAACTAAATAGTATTAAATGAAGTTTTCTTGCCCTCCTGAGGACTCTGGATTCATCACTTCCAGCTGGCTCAGTGCTGGAGACAGAAGAAAGTGTAACCATAGTGATGGAATGGAAATGATTCCTTTGTTCCTAGGCTGCAGTATCCCACAGACATTGCCGTTTTCAAGGTCAAAAATATATTAGGAAGAGATAAAAATTAAAGAAAAATGTGCTGGCGTAGCTACAAAAGCTAATTTAGTTTATGCATTATAAATTATGTTAAAAATGACTAAAATGAGATTTCTCAGCAAGAACTAAATGTGTGGTTTCACAAAACTAATTTCCAAAGATGAACACGATTACAGAATTTAGCTTTAAAAGCTTTTCAGGCCATCAGAGAAAACAGCAAAGCTATCAATTACCAGAATTTAGCAGTGATTTTGTCAGAAATATAATGGTAATTTTAGCATTCTTCTCTGCATTTACTAAATTAAGAATGTCTGCAAACAGATCAATTAATTGGAATATTATTTAATTTAATGAAATGCGTGGTCTGTCAAGGACCATTAATCAGGCATTAAAACAAAACGTTTCAGGATCTCTTTCCAAATGGTAGAAATAGTAGGGCTCTGACATGGTGAGGTGACAGTCATAATTTTGAGGATTTGAGGGTAATATTGACTATTCTTCTGAACAAGTAAAACCCCTTCTTGTCAAGATGTTACCTAATGTTGAGCTCTGACATGTAGTGCTGCTGGGGTTTCCTGAAAGTGTGTTGTAGCTGGTAACCCTGCCACCTTTTCAATCAACCTGTTTCGTTGCTCTCTGCCTTTCCTTTTCCAAAGATGGATGAATGTGCACAAAATGCTTTTCCAGTTATGATGCTCAAAGTCAATGTGAAAAACTCCAAGGATCAGAAGATTTATAAGACTGCAGATCTTTAGAGTCTCTCCTCTCTGTCCCAGGGAAGTATGCAAAGCTGGTTTTCCGTTACTTGTGCTTTGTAGTACTGCAGTAAGCTTGGCAGCAGGCAAGGCAGCATTTTTTGTAGTGGGAGAATCATATAAGGTGGCTTTGTTGTTAGTTTGAGGGAGTTTAGATGTGATAGTTAAAATCAAACTGTCTTGTTGCAACTGAAGACTAAAAGGATTCTTCTACATGATTCACAGCTTTGCCTAGAATGAATCATTGCAGAAAATCCATCCTCCTCCAGCTCCATAGTACAGATGTGGGCCAAAGCTGCTACATCTGCTGTGGTGTGCCAAGAGACACTCAAGTGGAACGAGAAGAAGCAGCTTGCAGAAGGAGGAAGGACTTCCCAGAATAAGCAATCAAATACATCAATTTTGTGAGTCTTTTCAGTCAAACGTGCCTTCTTTCTTTGAGTTTTTCCCATTGCTGCCTTTGCAGCCTCATGGTGGGAAAAGCATCTTTGCACAAGCCAGGGTGAAATTACGGGAACAAATCTAATCAAATAATCCAGCTCCCAAGTAAAAATGACAAATGGTAGGAGGCCACAGTCACAGAGGCTTTGTGCCCCATTGACAACCATTACTGAAGCAGTGTGGTAGGCATCAGCTTCTGGTCCTAAGCAAATGCAGCAGTCTGATATGAGTGCAAATGAGAAGGGCTGAACTTGTATTTTGATAATTCAGCGATATTAAAGATTCAGTCAAAGCATTATGTGGTTTAGTTTCTCCATTACACTAACCCAGCTCTAATTTGAACTTGCAGCACCCCTGATACAACCATTAGGAGAGCAAAAATGCTGTAAGATCTGTAGGGCTGAGGGTCTGGATCTTTTATGGCACTGAATCACAGTTTTCATGTTACCAAATTATTTACTGACTTTGCTTCTCACCAGGGAAAAGCATTTACTATTTGATGGGGGTGAGATGTGATGAATAAGACAACACTTACCAAAAGACAATGAAGGTAGAACATGGGTTGCGGTGACTGAGGCAGGAAGGAAGGGACAGCTGGGCGACAAAAGAAGCAAAAGAAACAGCCGATCCTTGTTCTTCCTGCCATACTCAGGAGTACAGACTCCAGCCATAGGAACTGCTGTCAGGGACAGTACTGCCTCTATGACTCTGGGAATGGAAACAAACTGATCTGTACTGAAAATGTCAGCCTTTCTCTTTGGGGTGACAGTGATTTTTCATCTTCTGCAGTTCTGTCTAGGATATTTCAAGATCTTTGAAAACAGCTATTTTTAAGTGGAAAGCACTCACCCTGAGTTGAGTAGCTGAGATGTTATCTGCTTTCTGCAGAGAGTGTTAGCCAATGTTGTAACCTGCCTCCATGCTACCATTTTTTGTGGGGGGTTTTGTGCTTCAATCTGTGTCAAACTTGCATCATCTCTTAATAAGCTTCCTTCTTCAAATTATTAGTGCCTAATCACTTGTGAAGAGGAAAGGGTACAGAGTACTGAAACAGTTGTAACAACATTATCTACATCTGAAGCAGCTCCACTTATTAAGGTCCAAGTAGTCTGGGATGCAGTCATGATTATTGTGACCATTTTGCACCCTCAGCTGTATCTTTTCTCTCTGCAATGTGTATTCACTGTGTTGCCAGGAAGACCTACTCATGTACTTGGAAAAATCCCTAGTGCTTTTGTCATGGCTGCCACTTGCACAGGATGTGGGAATGGCACTGCCAGAAACCTGGGAAACACCCAGTGCCCTGGCTGCCTCTGTAATTCACAAAAGCATGTCCTTCTAAGGATCAGTTCCCTCCTTCATAATGGGATGGCCTACAATGGTTCAGCTGAACTCAGCTTCCAAAAAAAACACTTCACTGACCACAAAGAGCATCTGAACATTGATCAAATGTAAACATTTACTGTCTAAAAGTTGGCAAGATTAATCCCTTTCCACCGACTGCCCTGCAGAGACAATCCAGGCTCAATTCCTCATGGCACATTCAGATAACCACAGTTCAGTTCTGGAGAAGGGTTTAATTTGATTTTTTAGTACTGAAACCACCACTTGATCCTCCATGGTATTGATTTCCTAAATCAAAGAGAGTTTTTACCTTTCTGCATAATTCACTAAAATTCAACATGTTTTCTTTAAATTGTATTTTAGAAGTACAAAGATCAGATGTTTGAAGTCATACTTATTTTCAGGAAATGTAGTAGATGGATTTTGAAGTAGATATGACTCTCTTTGCACTCTAAGCAGCTTCTACATTGGATAGGTTTGTTACACTGTGGATGTACATTTGCTTGGGAGAAAATGTGGGTGTGGAAGTTGGTGCTGGGCCATATAAGGGCAGTGCAAGAACAGAACAGATAAGTGTCATCACAGATTGGCATTGATCAAATCGTTAGAGATCATCTGAAACAGAATAATGGCCTTTCTCTTACTAGCCAACCTGACATTTCAAAAACAACTAATGGCCACCAGTGCCATTTGTGGCTAGCCAACCTGAAACATCATAAGAGACCCCAAAATATTTGGGTGCTGGAGCGTAGGAGGTATGAGGACAGGCTGAGAAACCTAGGTTGGTTCAGCTGTGCAGAAGCAAGGTAAAAGTGGGCCCAGCTGGTGGTTCTCACCATGCTCACATGCAAGACGTTGATAATTGCCATTTGTAGCAAAGCTGCTCTGAACACAAACAGACTACATTTATTTCAGTGGACTGTGTGATCACCAAGGGTATCTGTGTGTGCAACTAGTCAGGATGATGCAGCCACTACCTGACTTTGTTTCTGTTTCTTCTCTGAAATTCATATAACTGTGTTCATTTTAACGTGCTGGGCAGAAGTTGTGTGCATGCCTTTGTGGGTCTTAGCAGTGATAATTGCCTGTTATTTTGCCAGATAAGAAGTGGATAATATCGTGGGGTTTAGTATGCATTAAATGCAACTCATTTTTATGCTAAAAACTCTGCTCTTTTTCTCCACAAAGAGACTGAAAACATAAGTATATAATCCTTTCACAATTTAATTAGAGTAACTCCTTCATTCAAATAATTTACCATCATTACAGTCAATTAATCCTAGGATGAATACAGAAGCAGATGGGAGTGAGAGAAAGAAAGAGAGGTGGAACAATGCGATGAATTCCTTCTCTGGCTGGGGTTACCATTTCCAATCCATACTCTGTACTGTCACTCCTGGGTGTTCCCTCACATCCCTCAATTCTGTGGAGACCTGCTTAGTGTCAAAAACAAAAAGCCTTGCTCTGCCTCAAGGAGATTGCTGTCTGTCTGTAGGATGGGAGGTGATCACAGGCAGGAAGGGATGGGAAGAGGCAGCAATAGGGTAAGATTTTTCTAAAATATTGTAATGGAGAAGAGTTTTAGGGACAGATTCAGAAGAAACATGAAGTATTTCTTCTCTTCATCGGCTATCAGGGAGTACTTGACAGTGCTGTTAGTTTCCTAGAGAAGTTGGTTTGTCCATTTACCACTTCAAGATAATGATTCACTTTCTAAATGTGTTATAAAGACACTGACAGTGCCCTCAAAGAATGATTAATCTAAGACTGTGTTCAGAGAAATTGCTACTGGTGCTTCAACCACCATGTGGTGTCAGCAGAAAGAGCACTATGTTGTCAGTTGTGTTTACACGACCTGTGGACCAGTGTGCTGCAAAATCACCAACTTCATGGCATGAGCTTTGGCAGCAAAGTGGAGTGTGCCAGGGCCAACAACAATGGAGCGGAAAAAGATTTAAAGGGTTCAGTTTAGCCACATGAAGTTTAAGCTGATGGCAGTATATTAAGAAAGGTTAGTGATGAAGAGATGATGGAGTGAGAATACCTAGAGATAAGGAAGGGTACTTCTTCTCCTACGACTTTTGCAGTTTTGTGCAGGCCTTGTGAAAGGTAGCTGTAAATGTCTGCAACGTATTCTCAATCCGTGAGAAAGTTCTAGAAGACTTAGATTAAAGTCAACATTTCAGTTCAAATTCATTAAAGGCATCCAGGAGGGTGTGTGAAGTCTATGTCTCCAAAACAAATCTCATGAGATTTCAAACCTCCAAGGTCAGGTTCCTTCTCCAGAATGAAAAGAAAAACACCAAAAAAGAAGTACAAAAAGAAAAGTCTGAGAATCAAAGCAAGATCCTGGTCTGGCTGTAAGGTTTGGGTCTGTGAACAGTAGTAGTGCAGGCTTGCTCATGCCCAGTGGGACCCTTGGTGGTTCCAGCAGCCTGGCTGTAAAACAAGTGGCAATAAGACTTAGGTATAATTCAGGAAAAATAGGAGAAAAAAATAAAGCAAGTTAATCCTGCTAGTGAATAAAGATATCCTCAAACATTTATTTGCTTTCCTATCATTGCTTTAATAGGACTGGTTTGTAATTCCATTGCAATATACTATTAAAAATGAAATGCAGGTCAGTTGAACATGCCTTATCAGGATTACAGTTGGTCAAATTCGTTCAAAATCAGATGCTATTCTAGTAAAATTGAAGTGGATGGTCAATTACCAATTTATTTGAACTGTAAAATCACTGTTGCATGTGCTACAGACTTCTTTGCTCCATTACCTTACACATACACTTCCTCTCATGCTACATAACGTTCACAGCTAAAACAAAGTAAGTTCATTTTGATATCATTCTAGAGATCATTTTGCTATGGAAATTTTTTTTATTTTTTTTTTTTAGTTGTTGAGAACAGGCTAGTCAAGAAGACTCCAGCCTGTTTGGCCAGGACTGTTGATGCATGTCTGGTTTTAATTCTGCCTCATGCTGATAGAGTATGAGACTCTCTGCTTTTCTTTTATTTTTCAGTTCTTCCAGATAAAGGCTGAGAGATCCTGTGGCATGGCAGTATTATTTATTGACAGGTGTATAGACTGGCACAGGGAGGACCTAATTTCTAAGCAAGACTGAGAAGGGATGAGTTCATGGGTATGTTCATGTTCCAGTGAGAGCTCACAGATGCTGCACTGGCACATCCCAAATTTCTGCAATGGGAGGATGATGATGGTGAAAACCAGTTCCTATATTGCTGCAGAAATAAGATCCATATTTCTGTGTGCTTTGAGGGATACAAAAAGCACTTTTATAGAGACTGGAGGAAGCTGATTCAGTTAATTTCAGTTCTGAAGTAGGGGAAAACTGTTCCATTATATTACATGAAAAAGTTCACAAATTTCCTTTTTAATGATGGCTATATTGCCCAGCTCCCTGAATGCTACCTCTGTGAGAATAACAGAGAGAGAAACATTTTGGCACTGATGCTGGGGCAAACAAATCAGCCAGCTCTCAATGCTGCATTTTTTACAGAGGCTTCTATCTATTCCAACATTCTTTGTTAAGTTTAAAGAATTGGCTTCGGGACTAAGAATGGATTTCTCTAAGCCAATGATGCAGTTCGTGAACACAAGCACGTTTCTAACAAGTTTTCAAAATGGAAACACAAGTCATTTGGGATATATGGAGCAGCACTGAGTGTTATTTTGAAGAACTATGTAGCAGTGTGGAAAACTGGAAGAGGTTGGTGGGGATCAAAATTGCAGATTTGGTAATGGCATGGATTGACTTTTTCATCTCTCATCTGAATGTAGCTGGTGTTTTATTTGTGACTGTCTCAATGTGGTTTGTCAGGCTTTCTGAAGTGAGCCTGTGGTATTAGATTGCATCTTCAAGTAGAACATCTGTCTTGAACAAATCACTTGGCTCCCAGGGTAGCTGTACTTTGTTTTTGTTCTTGCTAGGCCTATTCATTGGACCAGAGCTGAGCAAGACACCAGGAGGACGGCAGGAGGATTGTGAGTGCACAACTGTACAAGATCCTCCTTATTATCTGCTCAGGTCCTGCCACACCATTTCCATTCATGGCTTCATTCGTAGGTTCAGCCACGTACAGCTATGTAGCAGATTGCTTCATGCCACAGACACACAGGACAAGACTGACTTTACACTTTTTTGACTATATGCCCTGTCTTCATGACCACTTGAGTGGAAATAGTGGTATCGAAGTGTAGCCAACATCATCAGCTCATACCAGAACACAAAAGCATGTACTGGTGTTGGCTGGGCTGAAAAGAGGCTGCTGATAAAGGGAAACATTTGCTGAAAGTATTTAGTCCATTTTAGTTATTCTTGAATCAAGCATCTCTGCTATCCTTACTTATACGTGAGTTAACCCACTATAACATAATCCTTTTTCCTGAAATACTTTCTCAGGAAAAAACCTCAAGCCTCATGGACCTGAGAAGAGAATGCATGAACAGGACTCAGTGCTGGAGGGAAAAGAAATTCTCTTAGGTTGTCCAAACGAGCTCGAAAAGTGCAGAGAAGCAGTGTATAACCTGCACTGAAACTTCTAACACTCAGAGTGTGGTACATTGTTTGCATTTTCATTACAGCTTTTTTTTTTTAATTTATGTCTTCCCACAATGCACTATTTCATAGACCAATAGATATCATTATCATTGTGATAATCAGCTTTCAATTTCCTTTCCCAAAATTCTAGTTATAATTTCTTGTACATATTAAATAGATGGAATTAAATGTTCAGATACTTGTGGAGTATTAGTTAAGCAGACAAGAGAGGAAAAAAGTAAAATGAGATGCCTTTACAGTTGTTTATTTATATATTTAAAAAATTAAGTCCTGGCAGTTGTACTTATATATATAAATTCTCATCCCTGATATATTTGTTGTCTCTCCTCTCTCTCTCTCTCTGTCTCTCTTAAAGTACCCTTAATGTGCCAGTTAGAATGCCAAAAGAATTTGCAACAAGCATGCCAGCATCCCTTTAGAAGTGACAGGTTTTTTTACAAAAGGCTTTAATGTTGTTAGGACTGGATAGCTCATTCATTCTCATTCGCTTCTTCCAGGGAGTATCAAAAGAAATTAAGTGAGAGAAAGATCAAAAGTTCCTCAACAAGTGCAAAATTTGAAAGCTCTTCTTCCTATATTTCTTTTTTTCCTTAGCCATCTGTATTCTTAACACCTTATCTTCTCTTTAAGTGCTTTTCATAGTGGGAAAGCGCTGTAAAAAGTGGCACTTGGTTTCCAGAAATTTTACTGTGTGGAGTCTTCCCTGCTGATAAGAAATTGCTGGAGCCAAGAAGCGTGAAAGCGTGAAAACCTGGGGTAATCTGGGATAACTTGACTTTCATAAGTATCACGAAAGGATCACAGTGCTATTTTAAAAATTAAATGTAGATGCAGATGGCAGGTGTGTTACAAGCAGTTGCTGCACTGTGTTCTGCCAGTGAAGGCACCAGTGTCCTGCACAGAGCTGATAAGAGTCCCCATGAGCGGGACAGCTCATGCTATTAGACTAGGTGACAAGACTTTAAGTTATTTAACCTAAGGTCCTGTAGTTTTGTTCTCTGTAACCTGTTGTTAACTGACTTGTTAAACACTTGGAATAAGGTACTAATCACAAACAAAGGTGTCAAGACAGGCTTTAGAAAGCTTAACAAAGAACATTCCTCCTGTCCTGGCTTCAGGTACTGGAAAAAGGTGGCCATGGGGCCATCAAAAGTTGTTCTCATCTTTCATATAGTTCTGGTCCTGATTCCTCTATGAGGCCCTCACTGCCTTACATAGTCTAATGTCTGTCAGGACTGAGGGTGTTAGGGTTTGGCTTTTTTTGCTTTGTAAGAATAAGCCTGTTCATTTTTGCCACTCTAAAACAAAACAAACAATACATTTCAGATCTTCTTATAGAAATGCAAAACTTCCCATACATCCTGTGTGATTAATCAAAACATTTGGCCCATCTCTACATCTTATAAAGTAGTGTTTGTAACAAAAATAATATTGTTTGGGACAGCAATTCTGAAACGAATTTTTTTGAAAAGTCTCTTTGTCTTTTTGTTTCCAGCACATGTCATGGACTCTGGGCATTAAAATCATTCCCTGGATACAGAACTTGCTCAGCATCTGCCTTAAATAATGGACCCTGAAGACCAGCTGCCTAGCACTTCAGCAAAGACTGGATCCCTAACAGCGTGGTACCTATTAACCCATCTGTAGAAATTCATCTCTCTTAAAACAACAACCTATATGTGAATTCTCTTTTCTTCAGATCAGATGGGTGATTTGCTACATCATATGATGCCACAGGGACTTTATATATACAACAGTATAACCACAAGAAAGGGAGATGCAAAATATGCCATGTAGAAAGAAACAAAGCTTTTATTGTACTTTTCTAGATTTAAAACTTCCTTTGGTCCAGCTTTGCAATAAAACAGATCTGTTATAAGCAGACTTTTAAAGAGAAGTAAGTGAGTTCACCTGCACTCTATCAGGCAAAATTAAGGATTATGTGTAAAGAAAACGGAGAAATTTATTCAGACATCAAGTTTTGCCTCTGACTTTCGGGAAAACAAATTAAAGCTGACAGGGAATTAGAATGGCTTGAATCATTTGCCTAAGCAAGAGGAGTAACTCATCAGCATTTGTAGAAAACAGACATTATTTCTCTACTTCTTAGTAGTGATCTTCATTTTCTCTTTGAAACTAAAAAAGAGCAAAAATTGTTTCATTCTTGTTTATACCACGTTGGTTGTTTATGTTGTGAGTTAAATAAATCTCTGTTTATTACCTCCTCCTCATCCTCCTGAGTTAGAAACTGGGCAAAATTACCAAAAGGTGTCTTTGGATATTTTCAGGTATTTGCTTTGTCTCTGAAAAAGCAAGTTCATTTTCTTGGATTATAAGATACTTACTTTACCTTTTTAAAACTCCGTTTTCAAAGGAAAAATATCTGCATTGTTGCACACTATTAAATCACTCTATGTGTTTATCTTATCAAGTTAATCTGTCAAGATGAAATCTGTCATTTTATGAATTTATAATACATCTGTCACCATGGTAGCTGGGAAGTGAGTACACAATTTAAATGAGAAAGTCCCCAAGGCAGCCATGCTTCCCAGTCTTCATTCGGTTTTGGCTGTTTATTAAGGTCAAAATTGTTCTGATGTTTCCTGGAGAATTTATGGGGTGTCTATGGTTGCTTGTAGAGCAGGGCTTTTACAACCAAATGAATTTTTAATGCAGTCTGACAGAAGCAGAGCCTGAGCAGATCATTCTTACCTCTAGTGGTATATGAATGAAGTATCTGTATTTCGCTGTGAGCAGTGCCATGCCTAGTGTTTTACTAAATATGTTTGCTGCTAAGGAAAGAAATCTTTATGATTCACCTGAACTGTAAACCAGGATCTTGCAATGGTATGTACTCTGGATTGGGATTCGTTGGAAATCTTGGTACCAGGTGGGCACTCAGTACCAAGTGTGCATGCTTTAATTCAGAGCCGAGGGAGACGTGGACAATTGGCATAACTAGATTAAAAGGAAATCTGCTGTACCTTAGTTGTCAGCAATAAACTGTGAAGAAAATCAAAAGGTTAATAATTGCTATGTAAAAAGCAGCAATGGGAATGAAAGCTAGAGTTTCCCCCACGTTTCATGTCATTTCCACCTTCTTTTGGCATCCTTTTTTTTTTTAAATATAGGATAGGATTGGAACTGACACAAGTATCTTTAGTCAAAGCTGATGAAGCAGCTGCATTTTAAGGTTTGTTTTCCAGGAGTTCTAAACTTTTCTGATTATTTTCAAATTATAGGAATTCAGGAATGGTTTATTTCTGGAATCACAGAATCATTTTGGTTGGAAAAGAACTTTAAGATCATAAAGTCTGACAATTATCCTAACACTGCCAAGCCCACCACTAAACCATGTCCCTAAGCACCACATCTATATGCTTTTTGAACTCCTCCAGGGATGGTGACTCCACCACCTCCCTGGGCAGCCTGTTCCAATGTCTAACCACTCTTCCAGTAAAGAAATTTTTCCTAATATCCCATCTAAATCTCCCCTGGTGCAGCTTGAGGCCATTACCTCTTGTCCTGTCATTAGTGACTTGGCAGAAGAGACCAACACCGGCCTTACTACAACTTCCTTTCAGGCAGTTGTAGAGAGCGATAAGGTCTCCCCTCAGCCTCCTCTTCTCCAGACTAAACAACCCCAGTTCCCTCAGGCACTCCTCATAAAACCTCAGACCCCTCACCAGCTCATCGCCCTTCTCTGGACTCACTCCAGCGAAGTCTTTAATGTACATGTTTGTGAGAGTATGTCACATTTGTAAAACTCAGAGTTTTGGTTCAGCCCATGGCGGTAATGTAAAAGAAAAGAGCTTTTTGCCAGCTCTTTTATTCCAACAGGGTTGTATTTGATAATGCAATTTCAGTTGTAGTATTTAAAACCTTTTCTGCTTTGATGAAATAAAAGCATGTCATGTATTCATGCAAATACATTTTAAGTAGCAGTAGCACTTTCAAGTCAACTGCATATTATGGACAAATGTCCCCACTGTGTTTTTCATCCATGTCAGATTTTGGTTTGTAACAAAAATGCATTGATCCTTCCTCACTGGTGAGCCTCACTCAGTACTTGTCTTAGAAAATCACTGAGAAACTGAAGATCAAGGAGTGAGTGGTAGGGTTGATGTTTATTAAGGCAGTTAGAGTTCAACTTTTTATTTTATTTTCACGTGTTGAGTAAGTAATTTTGTTTTCTCTTTTTGGTATGTGAAAATATTGTTGAAAATGTCAAATTTCTGTTTTACTCACTGCAGTCTGTGTATGATTTTTTGCTTCTTATATGCCTTTCATATCATAAAACCAAATACTGGATGTGATCAAAATTTTTCAACATTTTAATATAATTTTGGCCAGTGAAATCTGATTTGTCTGGCAACTATACATGTGAATATACAGTCTTCAATGAACAAGGCAATATATTTCAGACAGTGTAATCTGTTCTAACTGTTATAACCTCTTCGCTCTAACCCCTCAGCTGCCAGATTTCTTTTGCTTGTATTTTTAAATTCTTTGTTAAACAATGTTTCAATTTACTCCGCTAGAATATTGGAAAGTGCCAGGTAGACTTGGCAGTGCATGGCGTGTGTAGCTCCCAGAAGTGCCTTGTACATTTGTGAGAAGTGAAATGTTTAATTAACTCTGTATCAAATATATTCTCTTTGATTCACAAGCTTGATTGGTTCACTCTAGTGACTGATTTACATGAATGTTCTTGGGACTGCATTACTGCATAATTGAAGTTTATAGCCAAGTGGCCTTGTTTCCACAAGGCCACATTGCTTAGAATATTACACTCAATTTCATCATGGGGGCGTATGCAATGGGTGGAAAAGTTGAAAGGAAGTGTTCACCCTCTGCTCTGAACAGGATCAGATCTGAGGTTAGTTTTCATCTCGTACAGGAGGAGACGATCCAGAGCCACAGTATAGGCGTGCAACTTCCTTGTGTGTAAAACATGTAGTGTTCTGTTTAGCTAGAATAAATATGGTCAGAATTTTATTTAGCCTAAAGTATGAGCTACTTTCTCTTGAAGAAACCTCATCTAAACTGCAGCTGTCGCATCTCCAGAAAAGAGGATCTCTTAAGCTAATTTCTTTCCTTTGTCTATTATGCATTTACACTGAAGTCTTGCAAAAATTCTGTTACAGAAAACAATTAAGACAAATTCAGCTTCCTTTAAATAAGGACAATTCTTAATTGATCCTAAACTTTCTATGTTATGTCAGTCTCTGCCAGCTCTCATCTAAAGAGAATATTTGAAGAGTTATATGTCAGATTCCAGGATCTACTAAAAAAGCTACTAGAGCAAACAATTGCAAGGCATGGGGAATATTAACTTTTTTCCTTTCTTGTATGCTTCAAAACTTTCCATATTTGGCATTTTATTTACCTTTTTGCACTTGGTATCTCACCTTTAAATTAGGAAAATCAGGCTTAATTTTTTACTTTAAAGTCTTTCAACAGAGTCCTAACTGGCTTGTGATATATTTATTTGCAAATATGTCTACTTTTCCCAATCCACTTTACTAAACTACCAAGACAGTAATTAAGAATCCCTACCAGCTCAATGCGGTAATACTGAAAGTGGTATTCAGAGTGGGAGAGCTTAGTTTTGGCTAACAAGGGGCTGAATGAAGTCAAAGTCTTTTCTAGTCTCAGCTTGCTGTGGGCTCCGTTTGCAGGACAGGCTGCCACACAGCAAATGCGAGGAATTTGAGTAGTCTCTTGCTGGGTGGTTCCTCAGCAGATTTCAGAGCTGTCTCTGCCTTTCACGTCAATATGACCTAGAAAGAAAAGAAGCGCAAGCCAGCTAGGGTGATCATCAGAACTGTAGCCTTCTCTGAGATGACCTGTTTCCCTAAGGTTATCCTAAATGTAAATTCCACTTTCTTGAGCAAGGTGCATCAGGCTTTATTTACTTCATGTTTTACCAAAACATCTTATTGAAAACTTTGTCTACAGCAATGTCATGAAGTACATAATGATGGACCAATGAGAAACACAGCCTGGGATCAAGTGTAGGGAAGGACAATCTTAATAAGTGCAGGAATGTTGACTCGTTTTCATTGGTGGCTGCTGCAGAAGAGAATGAATATTTAAATCACTTGGACAGAGGACAACAATTGTCTATTATTATTCTTTTCTGAAAAACATGCTATTTGCCAAATGTTTCTATTTAGCTCTTCCAGACTGACAATTGCTGTGAATAAAATATGGTCTGAAGTGTCCTGGAGCAGTTAGTACACTTTTCACATTGCTTGACTAGCCAGTCTTTCTGGATGGGGGACAATCCTACTGTTGTGAAGAACCGGAGAGACAACGTGAAGTCCTGTAGATGAACTTCCTTATAGCTTCCTCTAACAGACTTTTTTAGTGTCCAATTTTAGAAAAATATTGCCTCCTCTGTCATATTAGTTTAACATAGCTGTAGGAGGAATTATGGGATATAACAAAAAAGGTAAGTATTTAAATCATTCTTGCTGCTGGGATGATTAGATTTGAGCAACATATTTTTTTCCTTTTGCGCCATACAGTCATGGATGATGCCTCTCACAGCTTGAGACGTCTTGAAGGCTTGCTTCCAGATTTGCTGAGAGTGCCTTATGAAAACAAAGTCTCTTTGAAATGTTTCCTGCTCCTGTTCTTGAAAATCCCCCATCCAGAGATCTTTATGAATCACCAATAAAGTGCATTACAGCTGAGTGTACAAAGTACTCAGTTGTTCAGCATTTGGAGTAATTCATTGTTCAAGAGCATGAACTATAGGCAGTTCTGAGTTCTCAGGTGGTCTGCTGGTAGAAACCACCTGTTCAGTCCCTGTTACAGCTCACCTGCCCCTGAGCTACCCTTGAATGCTCATTATGCAGTTTAATTGTGGATTCACTGACATAGTGTTGTATATGCCAAAGTATCAAACCTCCAGCGCAGACTGCATGTTCAGGCCCTTCTGGTAAACAACATAATAGTCTGTATCACAAAGAGTTTCTGGGGAGTGAGAGAAACAACCTGGGATTTCAAAAAACATTGGAAGATGGAAGGAGGTACTTAAGCATCCTTTGTGAAGACAATGCCATGGAAGATGGTAGAGATCAATACTTTTAACAGTATGTGAGAGAATCTAACTTGACTCTAACATCAAACATGCGAAAAATAAGTTTCCTATAAAGTCCTGCCAGCTTTAACTGAGTGCATAAAATTAGTTTTGAGGATTAGCTGTTAAGTGCAAAGAGAGGAAATTTCTGTCCTTGTTACAGCCAAAAGCAGAAGCAGGAAGAGGCTGCCTACTTTACTTCTCTGCTTATTTCAAATGTAAAATTGTTCAGAAGAGCCTGGAAATATGTTGTTTAATTGCTAGAAAGGGTTTGTTAAATAAAACAAATTTCTAGACTAACTGTTTTATATGGACTTAAAAACGCCCATATTCATGTGGAGGGAAGTCTGGGCTTTTTAAGCCAGAAGAAATCTGATGAAAGAGAGTCAGAAGATGGGATGTTCTGCAGTGTTTATAATATTTTAGGATGTTATTTTGGTGGAACTGAATTAACTAAAGTGAACATGAGGCAGGGAACAGACCGCAAGGAAATGTATTGGTAAGAACACCACATAGAAATAGGTCAGTAAAAGGAGTCAGGAGAAAAGAATATGTAGACAAAAGAAGGATGTGCAGATTTAGGATAGTCTTCAAAAGGATATGGGAGCAAGGCACCAGCAGTATTGTTAGAAAAGTTTAATGATATAATTCCTAGCAGAAGATCTTGATTTCACCAATCCACCTGCTCCTGCTGACTTGAGTCTCTTCCCTCTACCTTCCATCTAAACTCTTAAAGCACCTACAGCTGTGAAGCTGGCAAGGAAATTGTGGCTGGATATTTTAATAACTGTATCTTCACTGTATTATGTGCTGCCATAAAGATCCTCCTGCAGTGCAAGATTTCCTTTCTTTCTAAAGTGCAAAATTATTAAAGAAATCTTCTTTGGTCTTTGTGGTTTGTCGCCACATTTCAATACTTCTACATACTCATTCCCAGAAGCTTCACCCTCTGAAATCCATTTACCATCTTGAGAAGAGGGCAAGAGTGGGAAAAATTGAAGTGCAGTTGTTCTGTTGATCACCTTGAGGCAATTTTAATAATAAATTACTTTTAACGCTATGATTCAGGTATCAATTAGAATAAACAAAGCTAATGAAAATAACTTAGATGGATAAACTCTTCGAAGTACTTAACATAGTAGTAAACTGTGATTAAATTTTAAAAATGTGTTCTTATGTACAGTACTAAATGAAGATAAGATGTATTTAAATGAAGAGGCTCTTTGAATGTTAGTCAAGGTAGAAAAATCTGGATTTACGGTGGCAGATGTTTGGCAGTCCTGATGCCCATATAGCATCCTGAAGACTGGGAAGGAAGCCCAGGAGGAGGACAGTTAGTCTTGCTGCTCTGAAGGCTGGATGCTTTCTCTCTAAGGTCAGTCTAGGTAAAAGCTTCTACGTAAAATTTTTTGAGTCTCCAGCCTTGTGTCTTATGTGCAAACCAGTCTGTCTGTTAGATATTCTTGTTCTGATAATTACTTCGTACAGATGAAAATTAAGCCAGGTGCAGGTGACTCCAGATGGTACTGTGAGCATCACATCTAAAGATTACAGCTGGCTTTTAGCCCTACATTGACAGTACACTAACTTACTTTTCTGGTTGTTTCTTTTCTTAGTCTTTATGTCAATCACAAACTGCACCTCACATATTGATTTGTACTGCTGGCTGCCTGCACCGTGAGTGCCCTGACTAACACTAGTGATCCTCGGATATGAAGGGAGGTGACTCTGTGGACCAACAATGAAGGATGAGCAGGCTTCAACACCAAGAGTGACTCTAAGGGGTGTGTATGCATGTTGTGCCACACACATTCTTCTGTAGAGGAATAAACCACTTCTGGCAAAGGGAAAAGCATTTATATAAATAAATATACAAGTAGATACTTTTATAAAATGCATATTAGTGACTCAAGTAAATTTGTAGTGAGACATTTTAAAACACAGTGTCTATCATTCAGATCAAACTTTACTTCAGTGTCTTTTGGGTAAACCTGTAATGGAAGAAATACAATTTCTAACCATTTTCCTGCAAAGGCTATGCTGCCTGAACAAATATTTCTTTCCTTAAGTTACAGTAATTTTTAATGATTTATTTATTTTATAATCCCCTGGGTGATTATCATCTTCCCATCAATCGTTATTTACCTGCCACTGTCTCCTATCTTCATTTTACTTGTCATAACTCCACTTTTTTATTATTGAGGCCTCCAGTTTCTGGATTGACATCTCTTTATCAGTAAGTTGGTTTTAATTAAAAAAAAAAAAAAAAGGTAGATCTTTGATGTGCATCCAAAACATAAGCAGATTCCATTTATTTTTTAAAAAATTCAGATAGTTGGATAAATATTTATTCACTCAACTACTACTAAACTTCCTGGCCTCTTCTGACATTGAAAGGAAAAGGATTGAATAATATTAGGGAAAAATTCAGGTTTATTTCTGATCTGACTGAGTGTAGTTGAAAAAAACTTCACATTGTCACTGATAATTCCTGATTTCTAACTTTCTAGTCCTCTGACTTTCTCTCAGACAAATTTGTAAGCTATTCTGTTAAGTCATGGACATACCTCAGTTCATTTTTGCAGTTGACTGGTTCGTAGTCCAACTTCGCAGTGAGATAAATAAGCAAAGTGTAGTGGGTCTGTCTGAGATGGAGCCCTCATCACACTGTGGTGTGTAATGGTAGCTAGAAAGGTATTGATAGCACACTAGTGTTTTGACTACAGCTGAGCAGGTCTCACAGAGCATCAAGGCTGTTTCCTCAACATTTCCCCAGTAGGCTGGGGGTGGGCAAGATCTTGGGAGGGGCTATAGCCAGGACAGCTGACCCAAACCGACCAAAGGGATATCCATACTATATGGTGTCTGCTCAGCAACATAAGCTAGGGAAAAGAGGAAGAAGCAGAGGGTGTTCATTTTATGTTTGTTGTCCAGAGCAATCACTACATGCACCAAAGCCCTACTTCCCAGGAAGTGTCTGGACATTGCCTGCTGATGGGAAGTAGAGAATAAAATCCTTTGTTTTCCTTTGCTTCCGCGTGTGGCCTTTGCTTTTGCTTTATTAAACTGTCTTTATCTTGACCCACATGCCCATTGTTATATTTTCTCTCCCCTGTCCAGCCCTACCATAATACAAGCAAACCATTGGTTTTGCTTAGCATTGGCTAAGTGGCCAGGCTTGTGTGCTCCCTCTGCGTAGCATCTCCTGTTGTCACTGTTGGAGCCAGAATACAGGGCTAGATGGACCCACCAGTCTGACCCTGTATGGCAGCACTTTTTTATCTTTTTTGAGGCACTAGGATTTATGAAAGACTGGAGAGAAGAGAGTGATAGGAATGATCACAGGTCTACAAAGCATGACTTCTGAAAAGAACTGAATTAACTGATGTTGCATCACACACAGAAGTGGAAACTGGACAGAAAAGGGGTAAACATGGTAATAGTCTTCAAATATGTACCTGCCTACAGCCAAGAATCGTGACAATCTCTTCATGATGACTGTGTTAGATATGAGATAAATAATATACTTAAATTTTTGCAAAAACATTGAGGACTTGGTGTCAGGTAAAATATTCTGGTAGTACAGGGCTGCTGAAAGCAGCTGCACAATACCAGTTATTGCAGACTAGTCTAGAACAGGGAACGCAAAAATACAGCAAGAACAACACAGGTGTAACTTTAGATGTGTCTAGGGAGTTAGAAATGTAGAGTGGTTAGCTGTCCTTAGCTCGTATGTTCCCTTGTAGTTTTTTGTAGATAGCCTTTGCATCACTTGTTTGTTTGGGTTTTTTCTCTTCCTTCATTTATTAAACTGTCTTGATCTTAACCCACAGGTTTTTCTCATTTTTGCTATTCTGATTCTCTCCCCGACCTGGCTTGGGGCATAGGGGAGAGTGAATGAGCAACTGGGTGGATGCTTAGTTGCTGGCCAGGGTCAAGCCATCACAGGAGGTGTGAGCACAATCTGTCTCAGGGATGATGTGGACACTGAGCTGGGCCAGTGCTGTGTTTGAGGGACATATGAGAGCACAAAACATGGCTGATCTTCTCAGATGGAGCATGGATGGAAAATAGTTTGGCTGCTAGATCTCTGCACTGTAGTATGCAAAGGTGATCCATCCTCAGACACAATTTACTAGTCAAAGTCAAAATAGAAAATGGTTTTAGAACCCTTGATAATACCTACTTTATGGTAGGTATTACTTATGGTAAAACAAGCCAAAAACAAACCACGCAACCCTCCCTCAAGAGCTAAACCTGTGTCATCTAAGTCTGATACAAATTGAGAATGCATAAATTGTTTGACCAGCTTGTCCAAACTAGAATTTATGTAAGACCCTCTGAGTTGGCTGAGCTGTAGATAAAAGTGTTGCATCTTGGGGAAAACACAATTTGATTTCCCATCTGAGAAGGGTTACGAATATCTGAGGGCTGAAAATATATTCCCAGATATTATAAAACAATAACTGTTTGTCTAAGAAGACCTGTTTTATTTCTGTGCCAGCTCTGCACAGCAGAGAGTGTTAGAGTGAACTGTGGAACCATTCCCCCTAGGAGCTGTTGATTTGGGTTTGTTTTTCTGTTTGAGAGCTTATACAATGTCAGCGTGACCCTAAATGGTGTGTACTAGCAGGTGTTTGTGTAAGATTGCATGAAATGAACATAAATGCTGTGAAATTTCTAAATAATTACTGCCTGAATGAGGAAAACTGCCTGCCTGAATTGCTTCTCACAGTTAGAGTGGAAAGAAAATGTCAGGAAGCATCAGGAAAAAGAATGAAATCGACTCTTAACATCACAGAGATCTTGATTGGATTTTCCAAATACGCAGATGAGTCATTGGAGATATTGCTGTCTCCAAATTTCACACAGTATCATGGATGTGAAGGGCCTCACCCTCAGTTTCTTCCAAGGAGTTTAGCAACACAACAGAGCATGATCGGTAATTCAGATGCATGAGACTCTACCTACTGCATGGACTTCCTCCAGAGAGAGATAAGTAATTGTAATAAGTTTATCTTCTCTTTTAAAGAGAAAGGTCCTTCCATCCTAAACAGAAAGAACAGATTTGCATACCAGATTGGTAGGTTAGAAGAGGAAAGAACACTGTGCTATAATATCTGTGCAACACCTACACGTCTACATAAGAGCACCAGTGTTCTCAGTTGTTTTTTTTCATTGATTAAAAATTAGGATGTTCACAGTTCCACAGAGCTAAGAGGCTTTTGCCATGCATGCTTTTTTACATTAATATATAAAATTCCTCATAACCTGAGGCTCTGTCCTTGAAATTCCAGAGGAACTCAGCAATTTCCAGTGGTGAAATAAAAGCTGACTGGTAGAATTTGTTCATACCATGTGAAGGATGTGGAGCAATGACAGGTGAGAAACTGAAGATATCTTTGCCTTCCGAATAGATGGGAATAAAAATGTGTTTCCTGTAGCAAGGACACTGTTATCCTGGAGTTCACACTTGTTGACCCAAACTCACCGTGACCATATGCAGAAAAAATTACAAAATTATTTATAGAAAATGATGATGCCTGTTTTACTTGTTCAGCATTTTTTCAGATTACGGTGCCACGGAAGGGCAGGCAGGACCTGGTAGCCAGGATCCATTCCACCACCCTCAGACAGGAAGCAGGGCAGGTTGAGGCCAGAATTTTTTCAGGATGTTTCTGTGAAGAATGGAAAAATATACTCCATAAACGTTGTTCAGAAGGAAGGGAGTGATGCCATGCCATGGAGGACTTGAAGGTAACCTGCGTTCTGCATATTATAGATCTGTGTACAACTGCAAGATGGGCAAGAGCCTGTGGGGGTTTGCATCTGGCAGGCCAGGCAAAGACTATTGGATGTAACTTAGACTCCTCGATCTAGAGAACTGAGGAACACAAGAAAACACATTTCCTCCTTTTTGTCTATCTGTACTGTTGCACAAATTGAAAACTTTTTTCCTCTTCCCCCTCCCTTTGTATCTGGCAGAGTGTCACTCAGCTGTGAAATTTCTTCTGGCAGTAGGAATTTTCTGAAGGACACATGCTTTATCTACCAGCCTCTGTTCTGCTGTCACACAGCCTGCACTCTGGGAAGAAAATGTGCCTTGCTTCTGCAGGCAGTGCTGCAGGCACCTGTGATTTGGTGCTCACCTTGGTCAGTTTAAACGTGCAATTGTCAACAGAGAATGCAGGCTGCAAGGTAACATGGTCCATGCACTTTCTGCTCTTCAACATTGTTGAACGCTGCCTGCTTTTTAGCCAACATTGATGCGGATGTTCTGTTAGAAAAATCTCCTGCTTTCTGTCTCTGTAATTGCTGTCTTCTAGGTAGGTGTGTCAATGAATGTTTTCTTTGTTGGGGTCTCTCCCTTTCCTCAAGTCCTCCTTGAACCTGGGCCGCCTGCTGATAACATATATATGTTTCTTATTTCTGAAAACTGCAAAGGGGGCACCTTGTTTCTGGTCTAATGTTAGCAACTGGATTTTGACTTGGTGATCAAAAATGTTTGCAGTGGGTACCTGCAAGCTCTATTGAAGGCATTAAAAGAAGTTTCATTCCACTTCCACTCACCTAACCAGGATGAAGTTCACCTTAGTTAAATCTTGGACATAGCAATACTGATGATACAAGGATACAACTTTTCTCCTTTTCTCTTTGTTGTTTTCAGCTTTCTGTGGCTATTGTTTCCTTTTACTTTCTTTTCCTCCTCACTGACTTAGTGTTTAGAACTTATTTTCCAGATACATACATATCCAAAGTTACACTGCAAAATGTTGTAATATCTACTTACATTCCTACTGTGCAGAACTGGTGCTTTTATGAGCTGTTATAGGAAATCTAATACATTTTTATTCAAAAAGATGCTAAGTGGACTAGAAAGGCCATTAGTTCAAAGAGCCTGCAATATATTCGTGTTTTGAATGATAGATAAGACCTTTGAAATGAAATGTGATCACTTAATCTTTTTAAGGAGAGACTTGCTTAAAGTCTGTTCTGAAATTAACTCCCGTGCGATAGCTGTGTTATGGATTTCTTATGATTTATGATTAAGCTCCAGTTTGCAACAGTGCTATACGATTATTTGATTGTCTGTGTGAAATACTCAGTTTTCCATTTTTTTAACCACAAGATGGTCCTGAGTGCAGTAGGTAGGTGGGGTGTTGCAGGAATAAGATCTCAAAGTGATAAGTATTTGGAAAAGTGCTATTTTTCTATTGGTGCACACACTCTAGTATAGTAAAAAGTAAAATAGCATTTGTGACTTATCTGTCTCAGTATGTGGTACATGTGAAAATGGAGTTATCACATTATATGGAATCCAGAGAGGGATGTGTGTGTGTGTTTATGTGCAGAATATCCCCTGTGGATGGGTATCTGAAATAGGGAATTACTGATGCCTCAGCACGTCACTGATATTTGTACAAGGTAGGAACACAGAGCATAGCTGTGCTGATAGCAACTTTATGCAGCTGAGATCTCATTGCTCTCAGTGGTGCAGGGTGAAAGCACCCAGAAATGAATCTGAATCTTCAGAGAGCCAAGCAGGTACCCCAGAATAATTTTTTTTGTTTAGAAAACTCCAGAGAAGGGGCAAAGCTTTGGGAAACCCATAATAAGGGCTATAAGTATGACTGATGGACTGTGACTTACTGAACTTTCACTGTTGACTGTTGTGTTCCATAACTCCAGAGGAGTGAGTATCATTGCCACAGGCTTTTGCTACACAAAAGACAATTTAGTTTGACTCTGCACACTTCATACACCTTGATTTATGACAAATGCCATCCAAGAGATTATTTTATTTTCTGAAAGGATGTACACATACACAACACAACACCATTCTGCACTTTACAAATTTCCTTCTTCTCGGTTGTTAAAATACAGGCCAAATAAATACAGGCAAAAAAAGCTCTTTTTTCCTGTTTTCCCACTCGGCAGGTTCTTCTTTCTTATATCTGATGGGAGAGGAAGGTTTCTCATGTGGAGATGCCTGAGCCAGTAAAATCTTGTTGCCTACAAGTCATCATGCTATCAAGGTTTCAACACCTTAAAATGTAAAATATCCAGCCAATGTGAAGGTTTTTAATGCCCTGGAAATTACTGTACCTTTTTTTTTTTTCTCCATGCATCTTTAGTTTCTGGTTTCATTTTGGTAAATTGCATTATTTTTGGGTACCCTAAGGTCCTGCAAACGTTCAGATTATTAACTTTTGACGTTTGTAGATTGCTGTTATTCTGTGTTTGATATCCATGTTGTTGATTTTTAAGTGTTTCTTAAACTTTAGGCTGATTTAATTTTTCTGAAGAAGAAACAGAATAGAAATATTCTGTCAGCACAGATGCAGCAAGGTGTACACATGGAAAAGATTCATACTATTAATAAGTAGCTTAAAATAATAATCATAAACACAACAGCAACATATATAATACTGTTCACAAGGGCTTACCTTTTATAATGAGGACAGCTGTGAGAATGTAAAATTCTATAGCTGAGATAAGGATAAGCCTTTGACAGTGATGTGAGTGTGGAGGTTTGAATATCTAAGCTTTTGCACGGAAAATTGCTGATTGTTCATTAGATGAATTCAGACAGCCAGTGGGCACGTAACTGTGGTGCTTTATAGGCCATAGACTAAACCCCATTCTGCCTTTAGTGCCATGGCAAGCTCCTGGCAGCAGGGGATGGGAAAAAGACACAGAAGCCGCAGCTGGTCACTACGCCTGTGCTCAGGGTGCACTTCTTATCATGCCACCCAAAAAATGTGTCTAGAAACATCCTTGACCTCACCTAGCTAATGGATCTCCCATCCAGGAGTCCACCTCTACCCCAAAGTAGTGATAAACAGGGTTTAGTCAGGTCTGAGGGTGTACTGGGAGCAGGGAGAGCTGGGTTGTGACTATTTGCCTCACCTTTTCCTCCCAGACATATTTGCTTAATTAGTAATCTCTTCAGCATGCACTCCTCACAGTTACCTAGCACTGATGGTGAGAGGAATCCAAAACAGCTGTCTTTTCCTCAAATTTGAGAACAAATGTCACAACTCACAGGCCGCATTTTGATGTAATCTGGAAATCTTTCTAATCAAACCAGCTTAATTTTCCTTTCCCCTCAACACCACTGCCTTTTCTTGGGAAGGACTAAGCTCTTTGTTTTACCTCAGACCTCAGAGCTTTTTGCTCTATTGAGAGATTAGTTGTACTTTGGACTATGACAAACTCTTGAAATGTCAACTTGCAGACCACCTATCCAGAGGGAGGTGAGGCATTACAAATGAGCCTCCAGCACCTGACTTTCCTTTGTGAGTGTACTTTTCCCTTGGTGTTTCAGAAAAGCGGTAGAACATAGTGTCTCTGTGTCATCCTTTATTTTGTGCCTTGGTCATATCTCCTTTAATCATCTTCCCTCCATTCAAACTGCTGCTTATCTGTAACATCCCCTCAAGGTACTTCATCAAGCTTGTTGAACTTCCATGAATATCTGTGTTTATTTTTGCCCTCTTTTTTTGTTCATAGTGAGAAAGATGTAGTAGACCAAGGTGGAATAAAGTATGTTAGGAAAATTGGTGAATATAAAGGTGATACATTGGGGGTTTTTACAATTGTATTTATTTACCTGTGATACTTTTGACCTAATTTAACATGATACTCTTCAGATCACAATGTAAATATAAGAAGAGTAGAGTAGAAAGTTTCAGATGCGCATGTGTAAGAAGGAAAACACTTAAATCCCTGTTTGGATGTGGACCTTCATAACACCAGCTTCCACCAAAGTCAAATCACAAAGTCACGTTAGTCATTTGTCCTTGTACACAGGGTCACCAGGGACAGGAAAGTTGGTTTTCTTTACACCAAAAAAGGTAGAAAAAGGTACAAAGCTGTATACAAAGGTATAACTGTCTCTTGGAAAATACAGTAACAGGTGATGTTAATGGAGACAAAGATGTCTAACTCCTCTGCAAATAAGGTCCCACGTGTTTATTTGCCTAAATTTGGGACGCTTCAGGAAACCATGTCAGGTACAGCGTATTGCAAACTTATCATGTTTGCTACATATCTTTCAGTAAGCTGAATCGAGAAAATAATCCTGAACAATTGGTGTATTTCCCAGCGCAAAGCTATTTCCCCGTGGTTTACTCATACAGCCTGGCACACTTCTCTAGGTGAAGAAGCCTAACCATCTTCCTATCTTCTCCTCTTATGGATAGGACTAATAATGGCACCTAAACCAACACTTACCCAGTAAGAGGAATGAAGAAACCCAGGAGTGCATATGAACAGGGTTGCCAGCAAACCTCAATGCTATGGTAAATCTTATGGTAAGTGAATTTTACTCTGTGGTAAGGGTGAAGCTTGCTCAGGCAGCAGTATGCAGTGGCAGCAGAGATGCTACAGAGAAATTATGTTCTTGGAGGGACCTTTTGGGCAGCCAGCAATAGAAGGCAGAGCTTGACCAAGCTCACCTGCTCCCTTCATCAATACCAGAGCAGTATTTCACTGAAGGAAGAGATGTCTTTCTCCACTGGGTTAATATCAAAGCATGGACAGCTGAATGAGCATGGCCTATTTTACTGACAACAGCCATTTATTATGGGCTGGCCAATGGATACATGTGAGGTTGAATCAGAAGTGGTGAGTCCATTCCAGTCCACATCAGACATCTACAGATGAAACAAATTCATACAAATTGTGCCCGCACAGAAGTTCTGTAGAGTGCAAGATTAATGTGATTAATGGTCTCTGGTGTATAAAAACTGGAGCAGATGAAAGAGTGAAATACGATCGATTATTAAACAGTTCAGAAATCAGGAAGTTCAGTCCAAGGTCAAACACAAGACAAACAGAAAGAGAATTGAGCACCATTTGATACACTATAACAAAAGCTGTTCTGACTTCTTGAAAGCCAGTTCTGTCAATTAGCAGGTACTATGTGTTCATCTCTTAGAAAATATGATGGGAGATTACAATAATAGCCTTGAGTGACTTCAGAAAAGTGTATCTCATGAAGCAGCTGGATGAGTTCAAAGGGTGAATAACACTTCTTATGAAGAAAAAAATTCATGTCCTGGTTATATACATTGTCCTAATTGATGAGGGAAAAAAAAATGAGAAGGAAATAAAAGTTGTAATGCAAGCAAATTGGTTTTATTTTTTGTCTAGCGGCCAAAATAGGATTTGAGGAAGAAACCTTGTAGTCCTTGACTGTTATGTGATAACGCAACAAAATAGGCTTTTCTTCTGAGGCTGAAATAAATGCTCTGCAGAAGCATATACCAGCCAAATTTCCACCAGAAAAATTTCTATATTGTCTAAGCAGTGGAAGTGACTGGAATTTATATTAGGTTGACATAAATTCCACGTAATTTATTTAGCTGGATATAACTGTGGAGCACTCAGAATGAGGCAATAAGGCTTCATGTGTTTTAAGAACCTGATCTGATCTTCTGTCAGGGTTGCAGGTTCAAGATACCTGCCCTGTCTTGGACACAGTGAATAGGACTGAGCATCTCTTCAATTAAATGAGTGAAGGAAAGGCTTGACTGTCCATTGTGGAGACTCTAGGCATTTCTGCTAGAGGGAGACATGACATGGCTGTACTTTGTGACGAAACGTTCAAAAGATTTTGGTTTATTCCTGTATTGAATAATGAAGAAACATATTTTCAAATTTTAAAAGCTAGTCTCCATGTACATTCTTCCTCCTTCTTCCTCAGTAAATAAACTTCAATCATTGTGGCATTTTACCTGTTTCAAATTAAATGTCAGTCTAATAATTAGTTTGTGTTTGTCCATGCCCTTCTGCTATAATGCAAAGGTACTTTTTTAATGTCAGAATTTTAATCTTTATGGGTCCTTTTGGTCACTGATTCACTTAATCACAACAGATTCCAATAAATGTAGTGGATGAAAACCATTATTATTAGTGTGAACCAAACCAAACTTCTGAATCTTTTGAACTGACAGTGAGAGTTTTTTATATATGTACAAGGAACTTCCCTTATTGGTAAAGTGTTTCCTAGGCAAAACAGCCACAGCTGTTTTCTGGTCACAATTAACAGCTTTATCTTCTATTTTAAAAGTGCAAATTTTATCAGAACTCTTTGATGTGCAAGAATTTGGTAATACAATAGCAAAAAAAATGGTAATGACATGAAGACTTGTTTTTGTCAGTTGTCAGTGAAAGTGTTCTGCAGCCATTTCTACTTAGCTGCCAAGACACAGTAACTCCCAAAATTTGCTGGCGATAAGTGATTCATTTGGCAGTATATTATCGGAGAGCCAAAGGCAAAGAGCTGCAGAATTTATATGGAAGGGTAAAGCATTTCCCCTGCTCAAGCCGGGTCTTTCCAGATGGGGGAATGAGGTGCAAGCTAATGCTCAGAGGGGAAAACAAATCAGATGTCTATTCTGCACTTGTGGGTGTAGACCTCTGAACGGAGCAGTAAACAAACTTTAGGATTAGGATTTCCAACTCTTCCATGGGTGTCAGGAGCAAAAGGGGCTGTTACATATAGTTGCTTCTAGTAATCTAACATACCTGACAGATTTTGGAGGAGAATAACGCTGAAACTCTTGCTTGTGAGAGAAATGCCGCTTCACAAAGCAGTGAATCATTTTCCTCTTCTATCTGGCTGCAGCACAGCTGTCATTGCCCTACCTTTTCCCTGAAACTATACTCTGTCTCATTTAGAAAAGTACTGCTGAGCTAGAAAAAACACAGAGAAGATCAGTGGAAGAGGGAGAGTCTGGGGAATATTGACCTCTGGGGAAATAATAAAGACCAAATACTCAAAAAGTACACACATATTTTAGGTCTTCACCCAACAGAGGTGAGCAGATGCTCCCCAGCCGTGTTTGCCAGGTGTGACTGCATATTCCCATTTGTCTCTGCATCACAACTTGCAAACACACACTGAAACAGTTGTGCAGCTAGATCAGATGCGATCTTCACAAAACAAGTATTTCTTTAATGGAAGAGTGAGTTACCTCTACACAGTTGAAATGACAAGCACTGATAATGATGAACTGTTATTTAGAATACTAAAAGGAAAAAAATATTAGGGCAGAGTGAACAGGAGGCCAGATAAGGTAAGTTTACCACATGGGCTGCGTGATCAGTATGTCCCAAAAAATCCCCTGTGAACTCTCTATTGCTTGAAACACTGAAACCTTCTCTAGATAAATTACATGAAAGCAGTACTAAAGAAAGTAATCCCTAGTGTGAAAGAAGAAGGAACAAATGAACCCTTTTTTCTATTTCTTGCTTACATAAGTTAAACACCGTGCTTCTCCCTTGCTTAATTCACACAAGCTCAGTACTGATAGTTACTTCCCTTTGTAAAACAGTTGCAGGTCTGCAGAAGAAAATCACTGCATAAGAATTGGGTGATGTGATTTATCAGACTGAAATCGCTTTTCTTGTGGAACTGGTAAATTGTAGACAGGAGATGAAGGAAAAAAGGAGGAGACAGAACACGAAATGTTAAAAAAGATACACTCTTAAATAGAGAATAAGAATTACTTTTGAAACAGAAGCTACAGGCAAGACTATCAAGGAGAATGTTAGAGTCCCAGAATCATCTCTGGGTTTGTTTGTTTGTTTTTCCCCAAAATGACGACATTACCCTTCCTAATCTTCTAATTACGGATAGTAGATTAAAAATTGTCAGGAAAATGAAAGTCTGCATAAAGTAAAACAAAATCATGATTTTGTTTGGGGTCCATTTCACATATCCTCTTACATAGCGGGCAGTGTATTGGGTGATAATCTTGTTTCAAATTAGCCCCAACTTTAGTTGGTGAATTTAGTGAAACCCTTCACATCAGACTTTATTACAGCAGGTTCTTCCTTCAAAAGGTTCATTTTGGAATAAGAAATGCCAGGGCGTTCTCCTCCTTGAAAAGTGCAATGCTACACCTACAGAAAGGGTAACATCGGAAAAACTAATTCTATGATTCTGGTCTGAAAATAAGGAGGCCATTGTCACTGAAACAGCAACTATTGTGACTGTGTAGTGAAAGCGGTTGCTGCCTTCAGGGTCTGCACTGTGGTTAACAGTGCAAGCGTTGGTAGAGATCCACCTCAGACAGTAAAACAAATGGGATTTCTGCTTTACCTGGTTGAAATTCTTGGTAACTCCAGAGCCAAATGCAGTCCCTCAGCCTCGATGTGTGGTTGCACAGAGACTTTTGTTGGGTTTGTACAGATCTTTTTTTGCTAAATTTCCTGCAACTAAAATATCCAACTATGCAGAGAAACACCTCTAGCAAAAGGAAACAACCATAAACGGGGGTACAATGTAAGTAGGCCTGCAGCTGGTCCAACCTCCAACCAGGCAGAAAAAGGAATATTTACCACTGCCTTTCTTTGGTAAATGAAAGAAATCAGCACAATTCTACCTTGCAGATGTTTCAGCTTACAAACATTTCTGAATAACCATAAGGGGCCAGGAAAGAAGTATATTTTTCCTAGCAAAGATAAAACAAAAATATCAATTAATTAAACACACTGTAAAAGCATTTTTTGTCACAGCTCCTGAAGAGAGTGAGAATATTTTTTGGTTTTATTTGTCAGTAAACTGTTGTAGGGTTATGATGGCATACGAAATGATGGAGGTTTTATTCCAATTTCTAAAATGTGCTGTTAGCTTCCGTTGAATATTATTACTTTTAGCCCTATTCAAACCTACAGATTCCAGACTTTTTTTTTTTTTTTTTACACCGTTTGAAGACTTTCTCTCACCTTTGGCCTTGTAAGTGTTGAAAGTGACATTTTCTTGCTTTAGCAGCTCTTAAAGTACCAACAAAAATACTTAGATGCATTACAGCTGCCAAAGTCCTCCTGGGATGAATATTTTAGAGAGAAAACTCTGTCCTTCTTGGTCACAGCTACTTATGTGAAAAGTATCACAGATTTATGATAAAAATTCAGTGTGGCACTCATTGAAGTTCAAAAGTTGTTCTGTGCTAGCACTTTTTCCCTTTAATTTTAATTTCTTTGTATTTTCTTTGACATGGCTCTTCTGATGACCTTATTATCATAGAAGTGTTAGTTTTGTGTACCCTGCTGAGTTACTATAAGAACCTCAAATTTCGACTTGCCTTTATTCTCTGAGCGCAGCTTCTCTTGTTTTGATAAGATGGCATGAATGTAAGGCTCACGTTTAATTGTGCTATGTATGAGTATCATATCATTTTCTAAACCCTAGATTTCTGTTTTCAAGTGTGCTAAATAGAAATGGAAGCAGTAAAGCATTATATACCAGTCAATAAAACAACGTAGACGCCTACTATATGGAGAGTCCAAAAAATCATTTCAGAAGCATTGAGCAGACATCTCGTAAAGGCTTTCAACAACAAATAATATTTCTTGCTTTCTAATTTCTAAGCTGGACACTGTGCCACTCTGTGAAGTCTATGCAGGTGCATTAACTGACTGTATGCAGGTTAAAAATTTTGTCACTAAGTAAATGTTAAATAATGTTGATTAAATACTGATTATTCCAATGGGCTTGGGTTCAAGTCAGTCGTAAAAATGTTTCTGCAACAGTGACTTGTTTGGAAAAGGAACATTTAAAGATCAGGGAGGTGGCTGTGCATTCAAATCTGATATAGCTAGCTGTAGTACATAGTTTTAAGTGTTCTAACTCTGAAGAGTGATATTTTAATATTAGAGTCTAATTTCAGGTTTAATTTTATCAACTTGGTGATTTCCCACAATATCCATAAACAAAAAATATCCCTTTGTAAAGTGATGTCAATATGATATTTAATTTAAAACCCCAACATAATCCTCAAATATGTAAATATCTCTATGTGTATACGCACATCTCGTGTATGTGTGCTTCTCTGCATATAAATACAACGACAGAATAGGAATGGTCTGTATAGTTTGGGAGAGAGAACATTGTAGTCTATTCTTTCTACCAAATTATAATGGGTGGTAAGAATGGGTGGGGTGATAGGAACAAAGAAAGTGTGAAGTTGAGCCAGATGGATGGATCTTGGGCAGTAAGTGGAAGATTGGATGGGTCTGATGTTAGAAACCATTGCTGCAGCTTTTGGAGTGGTCTAGTAACAGGTGTGGATTTATTTCAGCTGCAGTAGGTCAAAGCACACCTGTGACCTTCTCTCTAATTGTAGGCTGGTATTTTCTTTGACAGTAAATGCATGGGTCTCTTCATGGTCTTGTGATGTGTCTGGTTGAAACCCTAAGGAACACTTAGAAAACTGATACCCCTGTGGGTGGCTGTGAGTCTTGGACCCTCATGGGACCTGCAGAACAGATTTCACTGTTTCCAAGCTATTCCAAAGAGCAGGGGTAACTATGAACGTTGAAGGACTGTAGCAAACAAAGTTAAAATATCCTCTCAAAAAGGGAGACAAAAGTTTGAGAGAGACCACCACATAGCAGAGGGACAAGATGTTCTATTTTTCTGTCCAGTTGCAGAGAATGTGAAGAAAACATGTACCTCTATTTCTTTCTCCTCTACAGGCTCAGAGAGAATTCTTCCCTTTGAGCACTAAATCACTTATATTTCATTTGGTTGTAGTGGATAATGAGCAAATAATTTGACAATGCCTGTAGATAGACGTAAGAGTTGAGTATTTTTACCCTATATCCTAGCTTTTAGAGAGAATGCTTAACTATAATTTATTGCACAATAATACTTTAATATATGCTTGTCTTAAAGAAGCCTGAACATAGCAAATACAATGAGAATATAAATTCATGGAATTGAAGAAAACTCCTGGAGATGGCTAACAAAAGTACCATGTCAAACACGGAACACCAGAGAATTTGCAATCTATGTAAAAGACAAAAAGATTTCTTTTTTACTAATGGTATTATTTAAAATGTCCAGTCAAATTTCAAGATGCTCAGTGTACCCAGCCGAGAAAGACTATAGGCCTATGATCTTACTTTAAAAAAATTAGGGGGAATAAGGAAAAAAAATTACAGAGATTCATGAAACTCAGTAGAAAAAAAAAAAATCTGTCAGCTGTGAATACATATTGGAAAGCATTAACATTTGCATTGTAGGGTTTCTTAGAAAAAGACATGTCTAAGCTACATCATTTAATTAATATTTAGGCCTAATCTGTATAAAGAATAATTGGCTTATTTAAAAGCTGATTAGATTAATGTTATTATGGTGACAATAGAGCAGTTCTAAGCACATCCCATTTAAAAAAAAAAAAAAGAAGTATTACAGTGCTTGAGGATGCTGGCATGAAGGGAAGTGAGTGGAGTCCTTCTGTTTGCTATGTCCTAAATGTTTGGATCACAGAGCTATTGTGCTGTCTATGATATGGTACTTCATCAGTATGGTGAATAGGTAGAGGGTAGCTTTTCAGGTACCATGATGCTGAGCTGGGACATGAGCATCTTGATGCCTTTGTGCTAAGAAGAGACAGATTTAAAGATTTCTCTTCTGTGCCAGCTGAAGCCAGCTGAAGGAATAGACAGTTTGGGAGCAGTCTGTCTGAGCTTAGTGTCAGCATAAAAGCCCCACAGAGTGAAAGTTTAAAGGGACAGAGATTTGTTAGACCTGGCAAGTGGTAAGGTGAAAGGGAGACTGTACTAATCCAGGAGCTGATGTTACTCAAAGCTCTGTGGTAGTTTTCTCTAAACTAGGAATTTAAATATACTATGCAGAATTTGTGTGTGCAAAAGTCACAAGGCAGATCACCACTACTCCTTCGTAACCTAGCTAACACTTACTAAAAATGATATTTTAAGAATAATATCTGATATTTCTTATTGTTTACCTCTTTTGTTTTTATTTTTAATCTAGCTGCAAGTCATATTGCTGAGCTCTCTGTAAAGTCATAGTGGAAAAACCCCCGTATTCCCTCAGTACCTACTAAGGAACAAACAACATTTTAGCTGTTAAGAAAAACATCTAGTATTTCAAGAGCTGTGATAAAACTACAGTAGTGTTGCTGCAGTTTACAGGGCCATGTCCTCCTGTGAGGAAGGAGACAACTTCCCCTGTGAAACAGCATTCCGTGTTCCAGAAGTACCTGTGTGACTTAGGGTTTGTGTGTTGTGGTCAGAGAGCTTTAGTGTCTAGAAAAATTGTTAAGTTTCTCTCCTTATGGAGATATTCATCCACGCTCTAGCCTCTCCTCTCAGTAGGAGGAACTCACAGCTTCTCAGTTCTCAATGTGACAGCTATTTTTGCAAAATCTGTAGGAGTTTAAAGACCTTCAACATCTGTGTTAAATATGATTGAAACTGGCGACCAGGATAAAGAAGTTAACGGGAACATTCACAGACAAAGGATGATTCCATAAATCTTATTTATTCATGAAAACAAACCAAAACCAGAAAGAAACTGAGTGACCTATATAAAAACGAGGTATTTCATTATGCTCCTAGGTCTTCTCTGAGGGCTGGAGGACCAAAGCTTTTTGTGAATAAGACTAATCCCAGAGACGTAGAGGTACCTTTTATGTTTTATGTTTTCTGTGTATCTTTTATCTCTTTCCCTGAGAAAACTCAGTGCAAACAGTCCTTAAGTCAACTGAAAATTGTTACTAGTATAAGTCCACTTAATTCTACAGGGGAAAAACACATAGCCTTTGTAGGCAAGGTGAACCAGCTCCTGCTGTATCTTGCTTTGCCTAGTGAAAACAGCAGAAATTAATCTGATCCCCGTTGCCTTAGCTAATGCTTCTCAGGAAGCGGCAGTCATGCACAAATGTCACAACAGCACCACTAGGCATGGGAAATTGTATCTCCAAATGATTTGTCATCAGCTACTGTTTGCTCCTGAGGGATCCTTCATGCCCCCCTGCTGCTGCTGCTGGTGGGGAGGAACATGAGTCTGACTTCGGGAGGGAGCCTGCAGGTGGTACTGCACTGCTCTGCAGATCCTGGGGACACAGCCTCTCTCCAGCCATCTCACGGTGACCTCAAACGGTTCCCACCATCCTGGCCGTGACCAAGGGGACTGCTCACTGTGCACAGTGTGACTGAGGCTTTCCTCTTCCACCTGTGATGTGTGCTGAGAGGGCACCTAACAGGCAGGTGAGACACCCAGCACGCAGGCTGTGCTGGTCTTGTCTCTCTGCTCTGTCAGATTTGCAAATGAGATGGCCATATTTTTTGCGGGTCCTGCTGCCTTATTAATATTAGATGCTATTTTTGAATTTCTTGGTGTGTTTAATATGACAGTCAGGAGACTGCAATCCCATAGGGAGAAGGGGTGTTTGTGTTCCAGTTGATCAGCTATGTCTATTACGAACTGTGCTAACAAGCTACTTATTTCAGACACTCCATTTCATGGGTGCAACAGGACAGATGTTTTCAGTACTGCCACCAGTTTAAAGCAAGGAATTGCACTGATTTTATTTCTTCTTGCTCTCAGACTGCTGTACATGTTTTTCAACTGATTTTCCTACTAGGCAAAGTCAACTCCCTTAAGTTGAGCAGACATCTGGTCACTGGGAGTGAATAAGATCAGCATTTCTTTGTCTCTCTCTGTGCGGCTCTCTCGCTAGAATTTACCTTGGCTCACACAATTGCTTTTTGTTCACATTTTCAGTCATTCAGAAAAATACTGTGGCTGGCTACCTTTTGAATAGTTGGTATAATTTATGTCTCTGGCTAGCAAGGTCTCTTTGTGAAAACTAACAAGTGCGGAAGAAATAAAAAAGAAGCAGGAAAAGAAAATGAATAAAAATCTGCCTATTCCAGGGTAGGTTTCAGAACCGACTGAGTTACATCTCTCTACTCTCACCTGTTACCAAGCACTGAAATACTGTGCAACAGGCTGGCGAAGGATGCTGCAATTAAACTTCTGTTTTCTAGAAATGTACAGCAGCACTCCATATGCTGTCAGCTACCAGTATCAGCGGTAAATTTCAATGGATATTTTCTTCTGTGTCTGACTTTTTATACATTTGTGAGTTTTACATGCATGCGTATAGATACAGTTACATAATCAAGTACACTCACGTATGCACATGCAAAGTCCACCAACAGGTCAATATCACACTGTTGGTAAGAGTTATTTCCAGTTCCTAGGCCATACAGTGTACTGTGAATTAGCTAAATAGAACTCTGTATGTGTAGGGTTAGGAGGAAGAGACAGTTTTTGTCTTCTGATAGACAAAAATGTACCTGAATTTCTCACTGTATCATTACAGGACACTAGCACTAAAATCAATAATAAGAACAACATGCTAAATGTTTCCTTAAACATAAGGAATTGTGTACTGTCTATAGAATTTTTTGCTCTTGTTTAAGAAGACCCTTAATAGAAGGAAGAAATAAGTCCTTAGGAGAGAAATCAGTCTGAGTGCAGTCTGGTGGCGTTTATCTTTTGATTCAAAAAGCAGTTGCTGACTCTGTAGAAAGGCAGAATTGGAAACTGAATGACTCTGAACTGGCGAAAAAGACGTGCAATACTTAATCTACACTGCAGCTGGCTGCTGACAGGTTCTTGGTAACAAAAAATATAATTCCCTAGCTATCATTTCCTTCTTGAGGGAATATAGTGCAACCACTGATGGTATCTGTACCCATGTTCTCCAATAGTAAGAAGGGAATAACAACCTCTCCTTTGTTTATAGGTTTTGATGAGGCACAGTTGAGTTAAGAAAAACGCGTGCTTAAGATCTCAAAGTCCAAAATGCATGTGTATTTACAAAATAAAGCCAGAAAACCTTTATTCTCTAAAATGAACGTGCAAAGAAAATTTCTACATTTTGAAAAGATCTATGTATTTTCTCTCTGTTTAGCTAATCTAAAATGTCTGACAGTATTCCAAGGTCTTGAAAACCAAATATACATGTCTCTGATCTTCAAGAGAAACAGAAGGTCTAAATTGTGAAACGGACACAGCACTTGTGCCTTGCTTGTAACCACACCACTGCCTTCAAACACACAGGAGCAAAAAAACCCAGAACAATAAATATAACAAGTGGGTATCTTTAAGTCCTCCCCGCAAACTTTATCTCCTTTCTTTTCATCTTATTGCAACGAATCCAAAAAATCCCAATGGATATGAAGCCTGCTAGCCTGGAGACCTGCGAAACTTTAAGCCAGGCATAGTGACAATTTGGCTTTTGATTCACTGATTATCGCTCTTCATACAGCCTCTTCAGAGATGCTGTCATCCAGCAGGAACCCAGCTATTCGGAGGTGAGAACATCCTAGCTTAAAAAGGCTTATTTCATATCCCATATGGGATCAGAGACTACAAATTCATCCCGTAGCTCTCTGCTCTCACAGAAGGTGAAGCCACCTCTGCTTTTCTTTTCTGTAGCCGTGTTTTATTCCTTGCTTCATTGGCTACATCAGACAGAGATAGGAGGTGCTATTAGACAGCAGTATTCCCCATAAGTACTAAGGTGTTTGCAATGTTTCTTGGGATCTTGGCTTTAGCTTCCCCGCCATCACGCATTATTCCGTAGTATGGTATCTCTCTGCCTTCATGTTTGAGGAAGCACTATTTGGACTAAATTAGACGCCATCATGAAATATTGTGGAATAATTTTTACTTCAGCATAGCATATCAATGCAAATGGTCACAGTTTACAAAGTGCATCTTTTTCTCTGTAAGGAGTCAGGCTGTTCCTGTGATGCCTCCTTGGTGCCCACAAGCGTAAACATGATTTCGGAGTCGTGAGGGACAGGGAGGTAGTGGTGAGTGGGATGTTGTTATCAGTGCATTAACACAAGTCTGCATCTTCATGTGCTGTGTAGAAGTGCCTGGAGATTTAGTCTAGACCCCATGATATTCTTCACAGTGTCCCAGGTATCTCACTACATCTCAGTTGGCTACGCTGCGTGGCATTGCAGTGTGCTGCAATGCAAGTCTTAAAAAATTAATGCATTACTCAGTCAAATTCCCATTTGGAGGAAAATTAAAAGATGAACAAGCTGGTGGTTTTTTGGCTGATTTGTCTCCAATATTAAAGTAAAACTTTCGACAAAGCAAATGAAACAGCAGGAGGACAAGGATTGTAGTTGGTGGGGGAAAGGTAAGGAAAGAACCTGATGGTGACTGAGATCCTCTCCATGCAGGCGGAGAGGATCCACCACCAAAAGATCCTCCACCAGCAGGAATTTTGTTGCAGCTAGGGCTCAATTTAGCCAGTCCAGGAGTATGGCTCTTTTAGTACGTGACCTATTAAATGTGCTCATTGCTGGAAGAATGAAGACATGAAATGCGGTTACAGCTGTGACAGTGTGACTTGCAAATAAAGCAAGAGCTATAGAAATATTTTACATTAGGAGGCAGGAAATATCGAGCCACTGATTTATTGCTCTACGTACTGCAGAAAGTTTCCGGAGAGAAAGCAGATAGGACATACACTCCCCATTACAGACTGAGTAAAATTTGAACTATATGCAACTGAAAGAACAGGATCAAATGTTTTTAAAACAGGGCTACATTCCAAGAGCTGATCTCTGTCAAGAACTGCTGGTGTGTAGTGTTTCAGTTGCAGCTGTTTTCTGATCAGCCTGAGTAATTACCTGCCTAAGCCTCTGGGTAGTTAATTGAGTAAAAAATAGCACAGAAAACATGGACATCATGCAGTTCTTATATATTTCTGAGAACAGTATATACTTCTTTTTCAGAGTCTGGGTACTGTACAACAACATATTATTGTGGAGATCTTTTCACTGACTGAGAAGTGATGCCCCCAGTTTACACTGGTGCAATTAACCAGTGAAACCGGTTACCAGAAACATGCTTTCTTGTATTGATGACTACTTCCCCCTTGTAAGGGGAGGAAGGACAAGTGGGCAGTTTGGAGGGAAGTTAAGCTTTTTACTGTATCTGAAAGACTCACAGTTTGGTGATAATTATAGTTTCACTCAGTACAGGGTTGCTGTTGATCAATGCAGATGTTAAACTATTATTTATCTCTGGCTATTAGCCAAGATAAAATTGCAAAAGGAAAAAACAAATCTTTTGTTCCACATCTAATTAGACTTTAAGACTACAACAGCATTTTAATGAAAGGATGTATTTAAGATGCGGTTTTGGAATTGCAGTAATAAAAATATTTGTTCTGTGTGGTAAACAGAAGCCTGTTGGCAGCGAGATGCTTTAGTTTTGAAAAATGCCAGAAATTATTTGCTTATGTACAGAACTGCAACTACTCACTGTGCCTGTAAGTCATGTGGAAGCAGGACTACGGTAAACATACTGCTGTAGTAAAAAGGTAGGTGTGCAGGAAACGTGTTATTATGCTGGCAAGCTAAGCTACAGGCAGTACCCTGTCATTAAGAGGGAAGAAAGCTGGGTGGGGGAGAAGAGTTGAAGTCAAGCTTGGGTATTCTAATGTAATTTGGAAGAGACTGCAAAGTAGTCTAAATGATAATGGTTTTTGACAGTTTGATATGTATTTATAGCTGTTGCCAGCCCTGACTGAATATTATATAGGATTATCTGGGATTTTCTGGGTTTATCACCACAGGCATACAGGATTAACAGCCTGATGAAGTCAAAAAGAATTACTCAGCCAGTCCAATCCCTATACTTATATAGCACCCTTCACACAAGGTCCCAGAGTGTTGCACGAGAAATACAATAACTGCCAGAAAGGATGGTGAAATAAAAATCTGCCATCTAGGCTTGAAATCCACCATGGAGCTGGGCTACAGGCTATCTTGCCATGAAAGCTTCTAAAGAGTCTGTGCCCATCAAAGCAGAGAGGGGGGACCACTGATCAGGCTCCACATTGGTAGTGTTAAAGACATTTAGGACTCTTTAAGTGCTCAGCACTTTCGCAGTAGGAGTATACAGGATGATACAAATTCCCAGAGGCAGCTAGAAACTAGGTGAAGGAAACTTCAAGTAAAAGAGGATACCACATACATAGGATTTCCCTGTGACACAAAACCACTGGTCTGTCTTACCTGCAGCTTTTATCTAGTATTGTCCAATCTCTGTTATTTTTTCATGTGAAGTGTTCCTAAAAATTTTGTCTTCAAAATGTGCTGTAGCACCCATGATGCAGACACACGAGGTTCTCCTGATTCTACGTGTCACAGTAAACTCGGCTCTGTTGTGCTAAAAGATTTGCTAACCCTTCAAGTGTACCTAATTTCTTCAAACAAACAAAAAAACCCATCCAAACAACAATGAAGCAAATTAATTTGAGCCAAAGTACAGATTAAAGGCTTATCACTCACGATAGGACAGTGGTGGAGACCCTGCCCACATTCCCCAGCATACGCCTGGTAGAAGAGTCACACTAGCCAGGTATCAGTTTGTCTTATCTAAGAGCTTCTGAAATGGTTGGCCATAAATTGTAAGGCTTAGGGGAAGGATAAAGGGCTAGATATGTTGAGTTAAAGGTGAGGGCTAACTGAAAACCAGCAGCTTCTTTCTGCTGTTAACAGTACTTTAGCTCATTGACTTGAAATTGTTTGGCATCCACCTGCACAGACTTCATCCATGCAGAGAACCAGATAAAGCTCCAGTCTGCGTGAGGTGAAGAGGAACAGGCTTCAAGAAACAGTGTTGAACACTGCGTGGTTTGGGGGAGGATGTCTTGGAGGTGATCCAAAGGGGGAAGCATACCAATAAAACTGCATTAAAGTATGTACTTGGCTTAATATTTGGAGCTTTTCCAGTCACATGGAACAGGAGCTGCTGGTAGGTATGCAAAGTCTGAATTGTTTGCCCAGGGCTTTTCAGGATGCAGGACAGTTGTATTAACAAGGTGATCTTGGCTCTATAACCAGAATGTGTGTTTTACAAGAGAGCTGTGGGGACTACAGCCTTTTTACTGAAAAATCATGTTAAGATAGTTAATGCTTATCACTGTCACTCCTGCCTCAGTAGTCTATCTTCGGTTTTTGAGCTTTTTACCTAGACAGAGTTTGATATGTTTTTAAAGGCAGCAGTACAGAATACAACAAAATGAGACAATAGTTGTACACAATGAATGTGTTATGGGATGAAATACAGATGTCAAAGTAGGTTCAAAGCTTGAGAAAGAGTATCAATGTTGCCATTATTGCTGACACAAGAAAGTAATTTCTTTACTGCTCAGTAATTACTGTGATTACTGCATTTGGAGGTGAAGGCTGGCTGTCCAGTTGTTCCTGTAAAATAAATCCATTTTTTTAACATGCAGGTTTTGACATATGCTTTTAAAAAATAATGGATTAAATGTTTTCCTTAAGAGTTGTTTTTGACTGCTTTCAATAAAGATCTTTCTTTCAGTTGTGTTTTAATAACTTTAATAATGGAAAAGCATTGCTAATATGTTTATCTACAAGAAGAAATTCAAGAGCAGGTTTTCCCCAGGCTGCCAGGTAGTGACGTTCTGGGGATATGGCACAGTCATGCTGACTCACAGTGGTGCGAAAAGTCTTCTTCTACAGAGCACACCTGGGTAACTGGTTTGGGTCATTCTCTTTCTGCCTGCCTTACATACTATGTTGAGAAGCATATGCAATCTCTTACGTTGTTCAACAGAAGGACAATATCTCAGAATCTGTATCAAGTTGCCTCTCTGTAGATACTAGGGCAGACCACATTAGCAAATTTAACTCTAGATATATACCTGTGTAGCAAAATGAAGGCTTATTCATGGCATGGGTTCAAAACCTGTAATCTACTTGCAAAGGGTAAAAATAGCTACAAAGTTGGGGGGCTGAAAAATTTCCTGTAAAATTAAATAGTAGGGGAAAAAAAAACCCACTTCAGTTTAATAAAAATGTTTCATTTAAGTACTACTGGGACATTGCCTTCTGATTCTCTCCAGCTGCATAAGGTCACGTTAAACAAAAAAGTTCAAAATGTCCTGTTCAATCTTACTTAGCTATTTTTCTTGCAAAATAGAAGGATGTTACAATTGAATTATTTCAGCAAGGCACTTTGCTTTCGACAGATTAATATTTTTCTATCAAAAATGGCAGTTGGACACTGACCAGGTTGTCCACTGTGTCCATAACAGGAAACTAACTCATATTTCATCCCAGGACTATTTTTGTAAAGTTCAGTACTTACAGAACTTTAAGGAAAATTTTCTCAAGTAACAATTCTTTTGTCTCATTGTCAACAATTTTAGTGCACACAACCCAGGGAAGGACTAAGTAATATCAATCTTCCATTTCTCTTTCATCCACTGTCTTTTAGAAAGGCATTTGTTGGATTTGTTCCCCTATTTATGCTAAAGCGAGCAAGGATGAGTAGGTGGCTTTTGTGCTTTGAGCACTATGGTCTGGGGCTGAGCTGCTCCTTAGTGCCTTTATGGAAATGCCAGCCCCTGGGAAAACTTGTCTCATACTGATGAGCTGTAATGTTGTGGTCCTCATTGCTGATGTATGTGTGAGCTCTTCTATCCACAACATAGTTTTGTGTATGTACTGTACAATAAAAATGATTGTATAGCCTTAGTTTTTAACCTGAGTATGCATATACAAACATACACTGAGATACATGAACACAAAAAAACCCACGTGTGTGTACCCATGCATACACATGCACACAGTTCTCCAGTGCCCCATGAAAAAGAAAAAAACTATTATCCTCGTTTTTATGAGGCCAGCAATAGGGTTACCAGGCTAATAAATGAAGCATGAATTATTCACCAGTTTGCATGTCATATGGATGTTTTAAATTACAGCCAAAGAAATGGTAAAACTGTAAGCTTCTACCATTCTTACAAAACCAATTTAATTGCAAAGACACCATAAAGTTTCTCACTCCCTTTTAACCATTTGCTATTTTAATGAAACTAAAGGTAGAAGCTTATGTAAATTTCTATAATATACAACCAATGAGATACAAGGTGCATTAGTAATTTATAGGCATGAAGTGTGCTTGGCACTTGTGAAAGGACCTTTTGCAGAGAATATAATAATACAAAAGTGATCTCATATCTCCTGCTGTGTACACCTTATTTAACAGAGGCATTGCCTGTATTTATGAATTTTGTATATTAGCAGATTAATTTCATGAATATTCTGAAGCGTACTAAGCCAAGCCAAGGATATGTGTTTTAATGCTTCTAGGAAATGAAATTTATTTGAGGCAAAAGAAAGATAGAAGAATCATATTTAGAGGTATGAGATTGTTTTAGAAAGAGAGCATTTGGAAGTATCTGATGTTGCCTTGTGATTCACACACTTCAACCTCCTCTTTCCGGATATGTATTTCCCTTAACTTTATTGAATATGTCTATATAATCGCATAAAAGGCTATATAAACAGTTCTTATACAACTATGTAAAGAACTCTTTATACAGTTGTTTTTTTCAATGTTTATAGTAGATTGTTAATGATTTTTCTACACTTTTCCCCACTCAGCAACAAGATATAAGGGCAAGGCTAAACTGAAAAAATTAGTGAGGCAAATCTCAAATGAGGTAACCAGGTCTTTCATAAAAGTGCAAAATAATTAGATTTGTTTATGCCAACAGAGTAAGAATTTGTAGTGGGAAAAAAACTTAATTAGGACAAAATGACAGTATAAATAAAAGCTCTGTTCTGCCCTCTTTCCTCCTTCTGTAAGCTCATATTCAGGTTATTATATTTCTATTGTTATATTTATCACCTTTTCTGCTTTATCAGAGTCATGAAAATAATTTTCACAACTCGATGTACTGAAAGGAACTATACAAAAAAATGTGGGGCAGAAAAATTTTCATTCCATGGATTATTCTAAGTGGTTAAGTCCCCTACTTAGGCAGCAAACATGCTACATTTTCAAAGATGTGTCTAAACCCACCTTTTATGCAGACCTCAGGGTTACTGCTGGTGACCAGGCTTTTCCAGGTATATCTCAGTACCACTGGCCAAATCCATTTATTCTGGGAACCCTGGATCTGTGGCAAAAGTATATTCTTTTAGGAAGCTCAGATTCTTTTCTGGTCCCAGTGCCCATGCTGGGCACTTTCAGAAGGAGTGAGGCGCCAGCATGCATGATAAAACAACAGGATGTGGGGCATGAATGAGTGGAAGCCACCCAACTTCAAAAAGCCGCCATGACACCAAACCACTGCAAGTACAAGGGATACCATCAGTATTTTCATGCAATTTGTGCTTCTACAGGGGTTTGCTTGCCTCTAAACATAAACTCAAAAGATATTCTCTGGACAGTGCAAACTCATTACCAAGAAGCACACAGGAAGCTGTCACTGGAAGCCACTGGTTTAGGAAAAACAAAAGAAAAACTGCATTTTCATAGCTGCCAATCTCTTCAATTTGCTAGCGCAAAAATTTCACCAGAACAGACTAATGAGCTGAGTGTCACCCCACCTTACACATCATCAACTGAATTGTCAGTTGAGTTCAAGCTGCCAAGTTTGTAGCAGCAGACAACTTAAGAGGAAAAAAATCTCAGCTTGATTTTTCACGTCTCTGGCTGAGCTTGCTGTCTGGCAGCAGGAAAATGCATCTTCTAGCTTTTAAATTGAGCAAATTAGATATGAAAGAACATTGAAGTAGAACAAATATGGGAGCTGTCACACACAATCATTTTTAGGGAGCTATTTTTGTGACAGTTGCAGAACTGAAATCGAGGCCAAAAACCACCATAAACCCATCACTCTTTCATTTTATGAATTTTTGAAGTTTCATGTCTCTAGAAAAATAAGGAAGCAATACTAAAGCCTACAGAAATCCATGGGGAAGTGTTAAAAGGGAGCACAATACTGCAGTGAAATCAGCTGATGCTGAAATGGATCATACTAGAGATTTGTTAGCTGAATTGCTGCTTCATGGAACTGAGAATTAATGGCACCATCAGCGGTGTCTACTCTTTTTTTTTGGCCTAATACTTTTCTTTTTTTCTTGCAATATGTCTTCAGCAGAGGGGAGGAATCAACAAGTACTTCTTCCTCCACTTTGCATCCCCTTACTTTGAGACCTGACACAATTGTAGTCCGTGTGTCGCTGCAGCAGAATACAGTGCTTTTGTGGTATCATGTACCCAAGGTTGTGTGGCACCATGCTGTTCTCAGAGGAGAATTTATTTTGGGACACTAAATTAATCCTGGTGCTACCTGGGTATGTCTGCACAGCCACAGGGTAAGTATATCTGCACGAACATTATCTAGCTATTGTAATAGCAATAGGTGCAGAATAGCAAGGGCTTTGACACAACTCAGAAACCACAGCATTTGGCATATTTAGGGTTCTCAAAGATTTTGTAGGCTGATAGTTCATACAAAGTCCTGTGTAGGTGATTACATTACTTTTGTCATTTTGCTCTTTAGGCTTCTATTTGCTGCAATCTTACCTTCACTTTGCTGAGCAGGAGCATGTAGCAGACAATCTATTTTATGTAATTCACTCATCTCTCATCTGGAGAACCAGTGCCAAAACCAGCATGCACAAATGCCAAAATGGGAAAATGACATTTGTTGCAGTTCTTTAGTAGGTACTCCTTTATCCTGGAGCCTTGTTCATTGAACACCTTTTAAAAAGCCATCAAACAGCTCTGAAAATGTATCTAAACTGACTTTTAACCAAGGTGGCCAATTCTTTTTGGTGTGACTCAGGTGTCAAGTGGAGTACAGGCAGCCCCTCTTCTAACATTTAATATTTTAATTCCTGCTTTAAAACAGCACAAAACAGAAATCTCTGTAGAGCTGATGACACCAGTTTTTGTAATGAAAGATTTGGTTTTTTAGAGTAGAAAGACTGTGCAGAAAATCACAATGGAAATGCAAAAAGAATGAGTGAAAATTAACTTTAGGAACATATAATCTTTTAAATAAAAGTTTTCAGTAAAATAACAGTCCATTTCCCAATAAACAATTCAAACTATTCTTTCACTGAAAATTTTGGCAACCATTAAATAAGTCACAATTTCTGTCTTGTGCTTCTCTGCTTCAACGTTATTCCTTTTCTTTCCCTTTTCCCCTGAATATGTGTTTGTAGATTTCTCTTGTAAACTGAAAAACTTATCAAAAGAGCTTACCTCATAAGTTTTCTTGAAGCAAATGATCAAGTGAGCCAAATATTACTGTAACTGTTTGGACAAAGACATCTTTAGTCACTTACAATGTCTTGTGATATACATGTCAAAACAGCTGAAGAATGCCAGTAAAAGGGAAAAACCAGATATTCCCAATCTGCTTCTGGAGAAAATAACAAATTTTTCTTCCCTTTTACTGAAAACTTTACTAGAACGACAAGTGACTGTGTAGTATCCGCCCACCATTGCAAATGTCAGCAAATAGCAAATATTGTTAATAGCTGGGTGTATGATGGAGATGGTGGGACTATTATAGTTAGGTAGTTGATTTCATTTGCAAATTCTTGCTTACTGTAATTGTTTCATTGAGTCTGGGGGCTGAGCAGGATCTCAAGAGATCATTTAATCTGTGCCTCTGACTGCATCTACCTTCTGTATATCTATCATGATAAAGAATCTAGTTACAACAACTCTGTAAGTATTTCAGACAGTCAGCTACAGTGCTTCCTTGTCCTTACCTTTCAAAGGTTATTACAGTACTCTTACATATATTCTCATATACAGTGTTCTCACATTTAAGCTGAATGGCTCTTCATTTGAATTCCACTTGCTTTTTGCCCTATTCACTATAGGTACAAAAAAAGACATTTTTTCCCTCCTTTTCCCAAAAGGTTTTACTAAGAAATATGTAGGATATTTCAGAATAAACAAAACTGTTGAGAAGGGCAGCACATGCATTTTCTAAACACATGCACAATAGAGTACACAAAAATTCTAGCAGACACATAACAATACACACACCATTTCATTCATGTTTGCAGAATTATTTCATTCTTGATATGTTGAATGTATATGAACATTGAATGTTCTTGAACATATGAAACACCAAAACTTTTATAACTTATCAAAATATTTAAACGGATGTAAATTAAAGATGTAGGTGTTCCAATACACCATTATAGTTTAGTCTCAGCGTTAGAAGTTTCTAGAGGCACTCAGCCAGACATATGCAGAATATTCTTCCCCCTTCACTCTATAGCAACTAATAATCATCAGGCATTGTTACTGAGCTGTTACTAGAAACTGCAAATACTTAGATGAAGATTCTTTCCACAAATCACGATTGTTTCATTGTATAGATTTAAAAGAAATTATAATTCTCAGATGCATCTTGGATAAGGTCCAAAAATGAGATTCAACAATTTTAATTTTCCCTGTCTTTCTTAATCTCAATTTTTGCTACTTGTTTCCCATATTTTTTCCTCTATTGTCATAGCAAGAAAATAGAGGAAGTGGAGGAAGAGCTGAAACAAGTAAAATTTAATTTTATGCAATGAAATTTTCAATGCATTGGGCAAAATTTCTGTGGGTCTGTTCTTATAGGAAGACCATTTTTAACCTCTCACCTTTAATTTAAATGAGAACATTTTATCCAAAGCTATTATTTATAAACATCCACATCCACAAAATTTTTTCAGGCAGAAAGGACCATCTCTGCTCCAGTTTTAAGTATTTTAAAGAGACCAGCAAGTGGATAAGTGAGAGAGAGAATGACTAGTCATATATAAATCATCTCGATTCACTGTACATCAGCAAAAGTGGACCTTTGAGAAAGACAAAGAATCTGGAGAAGGAAGGGAATATGCAGGTGAGCACAAGAAATTTATAACCATGAGGAAGAAAAGTGTTTATGTTAAAAATTGATAAATTTATTGTACTTTCACAGGCTGATTGGAATGAATACTTAAATATCTTCAAAAGTGCCAAGTCTGTAGTTTTGTTAAAGCAGTTTGCACTGTATGAAAACTAGATTGCTGCACAAGATTTAAAAATACTTGGCTTTGCCAAGAAATTTGTGACTACTTTCAAATTTTCCTTTCTCACGCAGACCACCAATATTATTTTCTTGTCCAATGTCACACAGACAATCTTAGTTATATATGAGAACAACAAACCTGTGCATGTTGTGAAATTGCCTGTTATGAAATGCATGCACAGTATTTAAAAAAAAACTGAAAAGAGACCAACCATGCATGAAAATGCAACCTTGGATAGCTTTTTGTGCATTTCTGTTTTCTGTTGGACCTAAAACCTCTTCAGATAGCTGGAGATCAGAGCAGGTAGTGACTTGCAAAAAAAAAAAAAAAGTTTCACATATTTGTGGCTTACCATTCAAGCCCCTACACCTTCTAATTTAAATTCTGAAAGATTTTGTAACTTTTCAGGCTGAAAAGAGGGTCTGAAGGAGTGTATGGCTTATTCCAGAGGTAAATTGTTTTTAATATATACCAGCCTGCAAGTTCGAGCATTTTCTCACTCCAAGATTTTGATTAAATTCATAAGAAACAAAACACAGATATCTATGAAAAGGCCTAGCAGAAACACATAATGTCCTACAAAAATAGTTTCATAACACTATTCACTTTCTATTGTTTTAATTGTCTTTTCTTTAATCCTTTCACCTGGATAGACAGTCTTACAGAATCTTGAAGAATATTAAATAGCCGCTCAGTTTACTCACATGCCACTGGCAGAGCTTTTGTGCAGTATAGTTGAAGAACCTATTAATACTTCGGCAAAAGCTTAAGAATACGATTTCCAAGTCCCAATTTTTCATAAAGTTTGCAATGGTTGCCTATAATATAAGCTTCTATGATTCAAGCTATTTGTGGACTCCTTCATAAAGAAATGAACCGTGAGTCCAGACAGCTCACTCTGGTAATTAAATTCCCTTTGGTTTAATGGGGAAAGCTGCTGCTAAAAATCCACAAGTCATGTGGAACTCCCCATTATGAAGTAATTTACTGGGAAGTTATTGGGATTTAAATATCTTGCAGTTATTTCCTGTGGTTAACATTATCCATTAAATGGTTGCTGAGTCGGTACTATGCCTTGGGAAAAAGCACAGTAGGATAACAAACAATGAAAAAATCCTATGGAGATTGTTAAAATTTCCAGACTTCCTAGTAAGACCGTCAAATGCTCTGTGACAGAAAAAGGAGATTATCTACACGGCAGAAAAGGTAGATGGCATCCTCTCTGTACATGCAAAAAGAAAGTGGACAGAAATCTCCCACAGAATATTAATTCCTACTGTCCCACAATAGGGGCAGTTGTGCTTGTTTCTGCAGCCTTTGCATATATTTATGATGACAGCGTTATTTTAACCCTGACAGTGATTAACATAATATTACAGATGCTTTAGTTCCACCTGCAAAAGAAATGTTAATCTCTCTTCTGGATTTGTTTTGAGCGCTGTGAGAAAGTTCTGCTCACTTTCTTTTTTTCTTTGCTCTTCATCAGCTTTTCTTCTTAATCAACGTGTTTCTGCCAGCTTAAGGAGACTTAATCTCTGGGAAGATTGCTAAGAATGTACTGGGTGCTGCTACAGCCTTACAGAGAAACATGCTAGTAAGTCACTTTGTTTTCAGAGATGTTCAAAACATGCTGTGTGCCTAACTCTGTGAAGTCACTGAAAATCTCAGACTGAGTTACTAGTGGTCTTTTATGATGGTTCTTCCTATGTAACTGGCCATGTCTCAAGGGAGCAGCCTGGTTCTTGCTCATGTCACTGTCTGTAGCTGCTTTATTCAATACTTCAAAGAAGGCAGAACTACCCTATGGATCACCATTAAGTCTTGTCACCCAAGTTTAAGGCACTCAGAAGGTGCCTTCTAACATTGTTTTATTTATTTATTTCCTTTCCTGTTTAGATGTGGAAGTTTGTACTGACAGATGTGCCACTTCTCTGTTTAACCCCAGGGAAAAGCAGATGAGGCTGTGCCATACAGGTCAGCAATTCCCTGCCTTTTAACTGAAATATGCCAGAAATGAGAGGAGAATGAAAGCTGTCAAGAAAGATATGGTTCACCTGGAAGCTGCAGGAAATAAGTCATCTCGAAATATGAGCAGAAATCCAACTTTCTGGCCTACTCATAATATGCTCAAAGATTTGGGAAAGAAGAATATCAAAACCCCCAAAAGTAGAAAACCCCAAGGCCTCAACCTTCTAGTATTAATGAAGCGGTATTTTGAAAAAGCATGAAGGGTAAAGACATGACAAAATAAACTACATAATTTTCTTATGTGTAGCTATATGTGTGATGGATACCTAAAATGGTCTGACAGTCAATATTGCACATAAAATTTAAAGAAATAGGCTTCAGTTTAGTTCAGTTCTCGTTTCTCTTTCCAAGACTTTTATTCTATTCATAATGTTGAGACCTATGTTTATCAGAGCTGGATGTGAAAAGCTAAACAAAAATTATTTTTGAACCCAAATACATGTATTTGTTATGCTCAGTTAAACCAAATATGATGTTTTGTTGCATTATAATGTGTTTTGTGTAATTTCTATCTCTCATTCATTAATAACTTTACTGGGCACCTGCTTTCACTATTTGAAATGTCAAAGAAATAAGAAAAATTTGTTGTGTGGACCTGTAACACTTCCAGGCAAAAGATTTCCATGAGAGAAATTCTGCAGGTACACAGTATTCCTGACAAATTTCCTTATGTCTTGTTCTAATTTATTGCTTGAGTTAAACCAGTTGAGGTTGCATCCCTCCTATTCAGTCTATTGAGTCCTGAGTCTATTCTTCACTTTGATATTGCCTATTCTGCCAGGCCACTGAGATTGTCAAAATAGGCATTTTTTTACATACTGGAAAATAAATAACCCAATTACAGATGGAGAGGAATGAAAGGAAAAAAAAAAAAAAAAAAAAGAGGTAAAGCAAATTCAATAGGGGGGAGGGGGGGCGGGGAGGGGGCATATTTTGTTTTGATCATGCCTGTAAACAAGTCTCAGCAGCTAGAATGTTGTTATGGGTGAGGAAGGAGAAACTCCTCAATTTCCTTAGCTAGCCTCTGAAAAACTGAAAGACAGAAACAGTGAATTGCATACATATACCGTTCTACTATTGTACCTTCCCAGGCTAATACTGCTCTTTACTTCAAGCTGCTTGTCAAAACAACCACAAGAATGGTAAAGAAAGAGAATAGGAGACTCTTAGATATATAATCAGATCCATTTTCTAGTCTATGTGTGTATAAATGCTGATTTCCTCTTCCAGGTGCATATGTATACTCAAATATATAAATATCTATGTGTGTGTATGCGCATGTGTGCGTGCACATGTGTCTACGCACATCTCCTCAAAGAACGATTTCCACAAATGTAGGTATCATTTTAAAATGTACTCTGACGACTGGTTTTCAGACAATCTGCATCTAGTTAAAGGAGACACGGCCCTTAATCAGTCCGTATTTCAGCACTCTATCCTACTCACATAAATCTTTGATTTAAAGCATAATCTGAACTCCTATTGAAACCGATGAGTCTGAAAATCACACATAAGCTTAAACGTTTTGCTGAATAGGGAGGAACTTCATCTTAAAAAAATAATTATATTAATGTAATGAAAAATAAAATGAAAATTAACTGTTATTAAAAACAAACAGATTAAATCTATTTACTCTGTGGAATTTACTGTTGCAGAAAACATTAAAAAAGAAGAAAAGACCACAGGCCATTTTTTCCACTTATAATTGGATACTTTGCAAGTAGCTTAACAATATCAAAGGGATTGTTCAGTAATTAAATATCATACCCAGCTGGGTACCGAAATACCATCAAAACTACTAGGGTAATCAGAGAGATAGATTTAGTACATTAATATACATTGGTTACCTGTTTAAACCTGAAAGAGAGAAAGGTGAACAAATGTGGTTATTTTTGCAAAAATACCCATAGCAATAAGACCCCTGGGGAGCAATCTATTGCTAAAATCTGCTGGTTGAACGTTTTATGGCAATATACACCCCGCTCGTTTGATAAAGCCTTTGTTGTGGTACACCATCACACGTGCGAAGCAGCTGCTGGAGCAAAAAGCCAGAGAGGGCCAGAGCAGAACTTGGCCTGACGCTGGCGCAGTGAGCCTGCAGAGCATCTGCCTGCTTCCCTGCCCGCTGCTGCCTGCACTGGCAGGACCTCGTGTGGCAGGAGAACTGTAAAACGCAAGTCAAGCCAAAGAATGCGTCTAGCAGTTAAGATACACTAGTTTTTCTTTGAGACTCAATTCCCACTTTTATGACCATAGGCAGATCTCACTTTCCTTGTTCAGAATTGGAAGTCTGTAGTAATGAAAGATAAAAATTTTGTGCAACCTCCAATTTTCAGTGTATGAATGACTGTTTTAGAAAAGAGTCCAAACAGATTGATTTGCTCTAACTGTTGTAAGTAGAATGGTGTACAAACACAAGCAGTAAAAATACCGGGAAAGGACTTTAAGCAGCGGTTAATGACCAGTTACCTATGGTGGGTTCTCCATACACCAGCCCCTGGGGACAAGTAACCCTTTCCCTCCAACTTCCAACACATGTTGACAGTCAGGATTTTTTTCAGTTCTTTTGCCAGCCAATGTGTAGTGTTTTGTAAACTGCCACCTTGTGCTGTACTCTGTGGAACAGATGATCTTGAAAGATGCCATATACTTTCTTGTTGGTTTTTTTTTGTTTGTTTGCTTTTCTACATTAGATTTGATTTATTTTACTCTTTTGATGCTAAGAGATCTCAGAAAACTGATTGCATCCCAGAAACTTTAAATTAAGAAGCCAGTTGCTGCTCACTGAGAAACTACACAGAAAACACCTTCTTTGTTCTCAGTAGTCTAAAAGAGGATTGAAAGTGAATGAGCCTAACGAACCTGCAGTATGTACTTATTAAAAATACAATTTCAGGTGTTGAGGGAGAATACACATTTGTTTCTGTTAAGTTTTACATACTGAACAAGGTATTGCCCAAGATTTTCAAAATTCAAGAATGATCAGGTCTCCTGACTAAAAAGAATATGACAACATCTATATATCAAAAGTGTTGATCCTCAAATTTTTAACAGAAATATATTCATTTTAACAAGATGTTTTCAAACTACTGCAATGATTTTCTTTCCCAAAAAAACACAGTTATATGTCTTATAAGGTTTGATGGGTTATGAGTCTTTTGATTAAGTAATTCAGTAATTTTTAAGGGAATGTTTCATAAAGCCTTTCACAGAAATGTCAACGTTTTGCCTTTATATGCTTATTTGGGAGGAAAGAGAAATTTTAAATGTCAGAATTGTAGCATAAGGAAAATAGCACATTTTGAGCATCCTTACAATTTATTATCCAACATGACATGCCTTTAAAAGTCCTGATTATGGATACTGGATTCTTAAAGCCTGACCTCTTAGTTACAAAACATGAAGAACCCTGTTTTCCCCTGGCATGCTGGGGTCTCCAGGAGGAAATGCACTAGTGATGGAAACCAGCATATGCAGCCTGATCCTGTTTCACTTTTTGCTTCACAGAGGTCATATCTAAAGACAAGCCAGCCAGAGATTGCCTTGTGCCAGCTTTGTTTGGATGATTTTGTCATCTCTGGCCACCGAAGAGTAAAGGAGTGGTGGGATTTCTTCTTCTGTGTCATCTTTGGTCAGATTTTGACTCTTCCCTACAGTGGGACCTGCAGTTTTTCTAGTCATGCTGCTGTTGTGCTTTTCTTTTCTGCTAAGCTGCAGATATTCAAAGCTTTTAAGTCACAAGAAACCATCATTTCCGGTTCAGGCCTTTCCTATGCTTTGTGATGAAGACCAAACATCAATATCCCCTTATAGGAGTTCCCAGAGTGACGTACTTTGATTCAAAAATACAGCTGCAGCAGTATTGTATTAGCACTATTCACTGAGAACCGACACTGCTAAATATTCTGCAAAGGAAGTATATGACATGCAGACTGAGTTGTATTTGCTTCCCAGCTTCAAGCAAGAACTGAATTATCTGTCTTGTAGACTTGCCCTGTTTGTGTCTTGTATGTATTTGCATGTGTAGACATCTTGTATTGAGACATTTTGGATTTTTTCATGCAATATTATGCAAAATGATACAAAAAATACTGTACTAATTCCTTCTTCAGCATAAGAAACAGCTGCTCACAAAATAAGAAATGAAAAGCAGAAATAAAAAGTTCACAGACTGCCAGTCCTCATCCTGCTCATGTCCCTTCAAGTAAGATAACAAAACAGGAAAGTAAGCACAAAGGCTGTGCAATCAAAGTGCTGGGTTTGCCTGCTGCCCAATGCAAGAGATCAGGTCTTCCACAAAGGCTGAGCAGAAACTTCTGCTCTTCCTGGGGAGCTGCAGTGAACTGGCAGAAGAATATCTCTTCACAGCATACAGCATTGATGCCAAACAGAGAGGAGCCTGCTCAGCATGCCGCATCAGGGTTCCAAACAGCCCAGAAGACTGATTAGAAGGAAAAAACAGATTTTTATAACAGCGTAGACCCAGATTGGAAACAATATCTGTTTGCCATCAAGACTAAGCATGTTTGGAAGAAGCAAGTTAGTATGTTCAGGGACATTTGACAGGGTATTTCTCGACAATAATCTCTCCACTTGTGCTTCTTGACTACTTCAGTCTATTTCAGCAGCGTGTCAGACAGTGAATATCCCAAATAAGTAAAAATTCACCTTCTTAAGGATCATAGTATGCAACAATTATCAGTCTCCTTCCTGTGTACAGACCTCTGGGTCAGGAATAAATAGATGTTTCAGCAGCAACCTGGGATTGTGTCTTATTGTCTAATAATAAAGACAACTGTATTTGATTTTAGTTATTAGCTTTAATGAAAATGAACTGGAAGCAATGAGTTTGTTGCTTGGTAGCATCAAACCAGGAAAAGCACAGCAAAATCATAAGCTGTAAGAAAAGATACGTGTATTTTTAGGATACTTAAAACATGTATCTTTTCTTACAGTTTATGGTTTATGTTGCCCACCTCGTTAATTTCAATAGCCTTTATCTATAATAGATGTTCACTGGCAGCACATATTTAAAAATGGCAGGAATTTTACAAATTTGGGAACTTGAGTGTTACTTCATGCAAAAAGCTCCTTAGACTGAGTGCCAGCAAATGCCTGAAGATGGACAGGAGGAATTTCTTGTTGAAATTCATCTTTTTTCTTTAACTTCAGTTTTGAGACTCTTTAGCGGCAGAAAGAATATCCATGCTCTAAGATGTTGTAACTTCACTAACCTTTACAGAATGGTAAAAGGTTAGAATTTATACCCGGTTGTTAGACTGTTTCCAAGAACATCTTGGGTTTTCCTTTGGTCAAAATTTTCACATGTTGAATGCAATCCAGTTCCGAGCCCCCCAGTTCAAGAGGGACAGGGAACCACTGGAGAGAGTCCAGCAGAGGGCTACTAAGATGATGAGGGCACTGGAGCATCTCCCCTATGAGGAAAGGCTGAGGCACCTGGTGCTCTTTAGCCTGGAGAAGAGAAGACTGAGAGGGGGCCTTATCAGCACTTACAAATATCTAAAGGGTGGGTGTCAAGAGGATAAGGCCAGGCTCTTCCCAGTGGTGCCCAGTGACAGGACAAGGGGCAATGGGCACAAACTGGAGCACAGGAAGTTCCACCTCAACGTGAGAAAAAACTTCTTTGCTCTGAGGGTGACAGAGCACTGGAACAGGCTGCCCAGGGATGTTGTGCATTCTCCTTCCCTGGAAATATTCAAAACCTGCCTAGACGCAGTCCTGTGCACCCTGCTGTACGTGAACTTGCTTTGGCAGAAGAGTTGGACTAGATGATCTCCAGAGGTCCCTTCCAACTCCTACCACACTGTGATTCTGTGATTCTGCGATTCTGTGAAGTGGCTAATATACTCTGATAAAGCTTCGGCTTGCTCATCATTCCTGAAGGCTCCAGCAACAATCACTGTATACTCATGTGGCGAAGCCTCGCCCTTTTTATCAACTCTCTTGACAGAAATGCTGTCACATCATATATGCTCTTCTCTTAATCCATGAATTTATTTCAAGAAACTGGTAGGTATACCTCACACCCATCTACAATGTGTCTTGACAGCCTAAAGGCACCACATCTCCTATCTCTTCTTGCTTCTACACAGTGTGGAAGATACGTGTCAGTTACCAGGTCAAGTCATGTACACAGAGCAGGAGGATGAGATGAAAACAATTTGTACCCGCAAGTTATCTGGAATATCATCAAATGCCCTGGAAATCTTTGGGCTTTCAGTACCTGAATGAAGAGACACTTGTTGTCTTAGGCTCTCCTTGTCTCATCAGCAGGGTAGTGTCACTCACTGCGTGTAAGGAACAAATGTGAAAAGCACTTACAATGAACTTGAATGAGAGCCTGCTGAAGATCATCTCTTCTACTAATGTGATTTACAAGCTAAACAAATATTTTTCATCACACCTTATCATGTTCTTTTCCTCCAAAAAAATTATAATTGTTGATGTGATAGCTACAATGTGTGTTGGTTCCTAGTATCTATAAGGGCCTTAGTTTGGACAACTCCATCTAAATCAGGTTATTCTACTAAAAAAAAAAAATTATTACAGTGTGATCAGAAGCCAGGTAACAGGTGTACAGCTTCAGAGTCCATAGTAGTGGGAAGAATCTGGACTGAGGGACAAGGCAAACCTGCAGCGAGGTGCGAAAGGAGCTGATGTCCAGACAAATAGGAATTAAGAATCAGAAGTTGAAAGCAATGATCCAAGGTACAAAGCATTTTGGGCACATTTCTGTGCCAAGTAAGCCCCTAGGTGTGACAGAAGAGCTGGTCCTCAGACACTATGAGACAGGCTTGTGTTGGGTTGGTCAATATGTACCTCCTGATAATGTTTGGAAATAGAAGTTTCAATACATTGGTCAGGCTATCACTTCTTACAAGATAGCAGCAATTTTTAAAAGAAGGAAAGATTCAGAATGACTTGATTGACATTAAAACTTGAGAAATATTCAAGGATAGGAGTGGGAGTTTTTTCTTTCAAGTCACAAGCAGTGGTGAGAGCATAGAATTCCTTTTCAATTTTTTAAAACTCTTATGTTGCTTCGTGCAGGCAACTGTTGAAACAGAAATGTGGAATACCAGTATGAAAAAGCAGACACCTTGGGGAAAAATTTAGAATTTTTCATTAAGAAATCTTCCATCTGCTAGCACAGCTCTGAAAAGTTCAAGTGTATGTATTTAGGTGTTCATAGAAACAAAAATAGCTTCTGTATAACATTATATTTTGACCACTTGCTGAGCTCACAGATAGCTTGAGTGTTTGTGTGCCCTATCTTCTTGATTTGTCTTGTTTCTTTTTTTTTTTTTTTTTTTTTGTAATTTTCCTTTTAACTATTTGGAAGTATTACTGTAGAATTTAGAACTTTGTCTCTAAAAGTTTCTTCTAGTAGCGGATTTGGTTTGTTATACCTTAGGAGTAGATGGTGTAAATTTACTTGCTCTTTGTGTCGTGTGCTAATAATCTGAAATAGAGAAGTTTTGACTGAAACGGAGCTGAAATTTTATTCACAGAGTAAGATTGTATATACAACAACTCCTTCCCTAGTTTTGGGGTAGGTTCCTTCTTCTGTCCTGTGTACTTTGGTTAGAAAACCATTAAGTAGTTCCCATATTTTCAGTATTACATTGCTTTTGCTATTTCATCATTTGCACTATTACATTGGTTTCAGCATTACATTACACAATACTTTTAACACACACGTTACGCAATTCTGTCTTTCTCATTGCTTCCATGACAGGTTTTATTTATTATTATTCAGTATTCTATTTCATTTACTTGTTAGCAAGAATTAGTATGTTTATTCATATTTATTTTATATTCCCTTTTCTTTGGGAAAGTAGCAACAACAAAATCCTGGATGCAATTAATTCATCAAAAGCCTACAACCAGCCATAGTTTCTGCCCCCTTTCCTTCTTGCATCTCTTAAAAATGTGTAAGAAAGTTCACTCAGTTCACTTTTTAGACTTTGACTCCTACCCACAGCCTTAAAGACATCACCACATGCAGTCTGCAGTCCTCCTTGACGTCTGACATGGTAAGTCAACTTTGAGAGAAGTGTGATCACAAAGCCAGTTTTGTATTCAGCTACTAGCCTGTGACAAAAAGGGCCTGTTTGCTTTTCTGTTCTCAGTTTCTGCTTTTTTGCATTAGGAAGAGGAGGTCAGGTTGATGTGTGTTTCAAGAAGGATGGCCCTTCCATTAAGCCTACTCAGAGGAGAGGAATTGGAGGAAACAAGACAAAAGTGTCACTATCTGTACTTGATAGAGAAGACAAGAGATGGCTGCTGAGGTTCAAAGAGCAGCTGCCTGTGTCTGAGAGATAATGGAAAGAGCTTCCCAACTGGTCAATGTCTGTTGCAAACCAGAAAATAACACAGTTAGGTGGAAATGACTCTAGTAACAAGGACTTGTCCTGCAAAGGCACAGTGAGTGGGGAAAGATATTTTTTACTATTTTAGCCTTGAGCTAGTTTATTTTTCGTCTGCAATATTTTGCACTTGTAGATATATTATTTCCTAGACACATAAATATCATTCACAGAGTGTGAAGCTCTTTATGAAGCCCTGAACTAACAGAACACAAATGCATTTCACGTGTCACAGACACATACTAACTGATGCATGTCTCGTGTCTGTCAGTGTTTTATGAGGGGAGTTTATATGATATTTTTAGAAGAATTTAATGGTAAAGATAACACTACTGCATTTTCCTATTGCAAATTATTTCTTAATGTGCTAAAAATAGCTTCCAGCAGTTTAGTTGACACTGGGAAAGTATGCCATAATTTTAGGCCATCCCTAGAATCATAGGATCATAGAACAGTTTCAGTTGGAAGAGACCTTCAAGATCATCAAGTCCAACTTTTGTCCCTGCTCTATCAACACCACTAAACCACGTCCGTAAGTACAACATCTCCCTGTCTCTTAAACTCCTCCAGGGATGGTGACTCCACCACCTCCCTGGGCAGCTGGTTCCAATGTCTGACAGCCCTTTCAGTAAAGAAGTTCTTCCTAAAATCCCGGCCGAACCTCCCCTGGTGCATCTTAAAGCCATTTCCCCTTGTTCTATTGTTTGTTACTAGGGAGAAGAGACTAACCCTTGCCTCACTACAACTTCCTTTCAGGTAGTTGTAGAGAGGGATAAGGTCTCCCCTCAGCTTTCTTTTCTCCAGGCTAAACAGCCCCAGTTCCCTCAGCCACTGCTTATACGAGACGTGCTCCAAATCCTTTACTAGCTTGGTAGCCCACCTCTGCACACTCTCCAGCACGTCAAAGTCTTTCTTGTAGAGAGGGGCTCAAAACTGAACACAGTACTTGAGGTGTGTCCTCACCAGTGCCATGTACAGCGGTATGATCACCTCCCTACTCCTGCTGACAACATTATTCCTAATACAGGCCAGAATGCCTTTGGTCTTCTTGGCCACTGAGCACACTGCTGGCTCATGTTCAGCCGGCTGTCAGTCAACACTCCCGGGTCCCTCTCTGCTTGGCAGCTCTCCATCCACTCCTTCCCAAGCCTGTGGCACTGCTGGGGATTGTTGTGGCCGAAGTGCAGGACCCGGCACTTGGCTTTACTGAAACTTGTGGGATTGGCCTTGGCCCAGCGATCCAGCCTATCTAGATCCCTCTGTAGAGCTTCCCTACCCCCAAGCAGATCGACACTTCCACCCAGCTTGGTGTCATCTGCAAACAAACTTACTAAGGGTGCACTTCAACCCTTCATCCAAATCATTGATGAAGATCTTAAACATGAGTGGCCCCAGTACTGAGCCCTGGGGGACACCACTCGTGACCGGCCGCCAACTGGATTTATCTCCATTGACCACAACTCTCTGGACACAGCCACCCAACAGTTTTTCACCCAGCAAAGTGTATGCCCATCCAATCCAAGAGCAGTCAATTTCTCTAGGAGAACACAGCAGGAAACAGTGTCAAATGCCTTACTAAAGTTGATGACATCCACAGCCTTTTTCTCATCCAACAAGCGGGTCACCTTGTCACAGAGGGAGATCAGGTTTGTTAAACAGGATCTGCCCTTCATAAACCCATGCTGACTGGGCCTGATCACCTGGTTGTTCTGCATGTGCTGCATAATGGAATTCAGGATATTCTGCTCCATCAGCTTCCCTGGCACTGAAGTCAAACAGACAGGCCTGTAATTTCCTGGATCAACCTTCCATCCCTTCTTATATATGGGTGTTATATTGGCTGTCTTCCAATCTGCTGAGACCTCCCCAGTCAGCCAGGACTGCTGATAAATGATGGACAGTGACTTGGTGAGCAGCCCTGCCAGTTCTCTCATTACTCTAGGATGTACCCCATCTGGCCCCATAGATTTATTCACATTAATGTGGAGGAGCAGGTCACTGACCATCTCCTCCTGTATTGTGTGAGGGACATTTTGCTCCTGGCCCCTGTCTCTTGGCTTGGGGTCTGACTTTCCCCGGTACAAGTGTTCATATTACTAAAGACTAAAGCAAAGAAGGCATTAAGCACCTCAGCCTTATTCTCGTCTCTTATTACCATATTACCTCCTGGATCTAGTAGGGGATGGGGGCTCTCCCTGGTCTTTCTTTTGTTGTTAATATATTTATAGAAACTTTTCTTGTTGTCTTTTACCTCCAAAGCCAGACTAACATCTAGCTGGGCTTTGGACCTTCTAACTGCCCCTCTGCATAACCTAACAACATTCTTGTACTCATTATGAGTGGTCTGTCCCTTCTTCCAGAGGCCATAGACTCTTTTTTTTCCCCCTGATTTTAAGCCAAATCTCCCTATTCAGTCAGGCTGGTCTTCGCTGTGCTTTTTTCACCATGGCTATCTAGCTGGTTTTCTCTAGTGTCATAATCCCTTGATTAACTGGAAGGACATGTATAATCTGAAAACTGTACAGTCTGTGTGTGGTTTTTGAGGAGATCTTATTAACTCACACATTACATTTTCTTACGTTATCGTAACATTTTTATAAAAATTTTTCTTCCTTTAGTGTATGCACACTCAAAGCCAGTATAGTTGTGTATATTGATGGCGACATCCTCCTTATAATTATTAAGCTAAGTGTAAAATAATTTACTGAAATTTGTGTGCTAGGATTGTCAGTACTATAGACTAATTAACAGCCATGTATTTTATATAGTTCGCATCATTGTTGTATCTTTAGCATCTAATGATCTCCACTGCACAGATCTTTATAACACCATCCTTTGGCACTGAAGTATCATGATTTTATTAACAGAACAAGAAAGCATATATCAAATAGAAAGTATTTTGTTAGAAACTAGTAAATATGAGTATCCTGAGCATCAGACTAATAATTTAATTATGGGTTTAATATTCTTTTGTGGCTACAGCTCACCAGACCTATAATTTAAAAAATTTCTCTGTGCTATTGAGTATTACAGACACTTTTTCATGGTGGGTGGGTTTGGTTTTTTTTAGTTCTAAAAGATAACATTTTTATTAAGAGAATAGAGTCTATGTTACCGTAATTGTATTGAATCATCAAGTAAAAGGACAACTACTTTGGTTAAAGAAGAGGATCCAACTTCTGACCACTCAGCAGGCTTTCAGCATCATTTGATAACAGCACCTGCAGCCTCTGCAAGCTGAGAAGTCAAAACCAAGTTCCTCCTTTCCAGAAGTGAATTTGTAAAAAATTCGCTGCGCAATTTGTAAGCGTATACCTACTCCTACTCAGTACCTCTTGTGTGTGTATTATGTTGTTTAGGCACTAATTATGTACTGCCTATAGTCTGGGGAGACATGGGATTGTAGAGTAACCTGAATGCTAGCATAGTCTCATTTTTTTCCCTGCAAGGCTTTTGTTGGTAGTGGCTTTTCTTAGTTCAACTCTGTTATCCCTGGGAAATGCAAATGATGGCTCACTACCATAATATGTGCCACAGAAATCTGCTTTGACCTTCAAAAAAATGCTAAAATCTCAACTTCAAACAGGGAGATATGAGATCACCTAACCTAGAGAGGAGAGTAAGAAAATATTTTGAAAGTGAGCTCCAGAAAAGCAAACCTCTTCATTAAGACCCTAGTGACTTCTCGGTTGTGTAACCTGGGTAACTCCAAGCAGTGTTAATTTAAGTTCTAAACAGGCAGCTAGGGGAGGGATAGGCAATCCAATTGAGGATGCTGTCCTTAATGTAATTTTTCTGTTACAGTGTAAAAACTTAGGCTGTGCAGCCTGGTGAAATAGTTTTCTTGGGATCTTCAGCTAGACTTTACCAACGATATGTCCAGGAGGAAATACTTAATTTCTACCAGCAGACAAACAATTCTACAAAAAGAGAATTTGATTATCTACCTTGTGTAAAGAGGACACTTATAGAACAAAACCTAAATGTGAAAATCCAATAGCACTCCTAAAGGAAGAATAACTGCTAGCATTCTAGAACTGCTATAATTATTATGCCTTGAGGAATTTAGTCATGTTGTGTCTAAACATGGATTAACCACTTTCTTCCTTGGTCACAGGCATTTGCATACAACTAAAATGATAAAAACCCCACTTTTTTTTCCTCACAAGTGAGGGAATAACCACCAGGAAAAAAAATAAAAACTGTAGTTTTAACATACATTTTATTAACTCTGAGCAGATTTGATTCCCAAAGCTGTGGATGTTGGAGTATTAAAGCAGCATATGGCACAGTCAGTCTAAAACATGCCAATCCTGCTAATGATTCCAACCCAGACAGTTTCATTTGCTGGCGAGCAAAGAGTTATTTGTGATATACAGGTGGTGGAAGGTGAACTTGTCAGCCAACATGTAGAAACATCAGAGGGACTTAACTTCCGTATGGAAGAGAGATCCGTATCATGCTACAAGGAGGCATTTGGGAGTGGTTCTATCATACAGTTTTGCTTTATTTGTGACTTGTGCAGTACCCTTGAGAAAATTTGTAACTTTGCTCCTGGTTCCCATGGCTGCAGATGGCACTGGCCACGTTCTGTTGGTGAAGAGTGGGGAGATGACACACATGGGGCTTCACATGGAGGAACTGTCGTGGAGGATTAACCCTAATGTTTCTCGGCTGTGCTGTGCCACGAAGCACTAGGAGATGGAGCTACAAGAGAGGACAGAAAGTATAGATGCTTACCCAACATGGTTTTTGTGCTTTTACTTTCAAAGGAGAAATAAAAAAAATGCAGAAAGGATGACCAGAACTTATTGCCAAGGTTTAACTTCATCCAAACAATCAAATAGCTGGGAAAGAGCTAATACTGAATATATCACAGCATACTACCTCTTTCGGCTGTCATAAGTGTGACGCAGCTTGCATCTTTCTTTCAGCTATCAATTAGAAACATCAGATGGGACAGCAGAGCACGCTTATTTGAGAACACACTACTCTGTGCCTATTACCCCACATTATCTATCTGTCTATTTCTTTGCAAACAAAGGCAGGACTAATAAACTACAAACTCCTAACAGGTCTGTGATATATTTATCTTTACCTCGACAGGCCTATGCCAGTGGCAACAAAAAGAAGGGTTCTTGGTACTGACTGCCAGATGAGAATTCTCAAGAAAAAGACCAGAAGCAACAATAATAAAAGACAACTCTGGTTGCAGATTAACAAGAGCTGCATCAAAAGAAACGTGGCCAGCAGGTCAAGGGAGGTGATTCCCCCGCCTCTACTCTGCTCTGGTGAGACCTCACCTGCAATACTACATCCAGCTCTGGAGTCCCCAGCACAAGAAAGACATGGACCTGCTTGAGTGGGTCCAGAGGAGGGCCACCAAGATGATCAGGGGGCTGGAGCACCTCCCCTATGAGGACAGGCTGAGAGAGTTGGTGTTGTTCAGCCTGGAGAAGAAAAGGCTCTGAGGAGACCTTATAGTGGCCTTCCAGTACTAGAGGGGACCTACAGGAAAGATGGGGAGAGGCTTTTTATCAGGGAGTGTAGTGATAGGATGAGGGGTAACAGTTTCAAACTGAAAGAGGGGAGATTTAGACTAGATATTAAGAAGAAATTTTTTCCTGTGAAGGTGGTAAGACATTGGAAGAGGTTGTCTAGAGAAGCTGTGGCTGCCCCCTCCCTGGCAGTGTTCAAGGTCAGATTGGACAGGGCTTTGAGCAACGTGGTCTAGTGGATGGGGTCCCTGCCTATGGCAGGGGAGTTGGACCTGGGGGATATTTAAGGTCCCTTCCAACCCAAATCATTCTATGATTCGATGATCAGAAAAATTATTTGCTCTAAAGTTTATGTTTCTTGCCTATTGCATGAGAAACAGTTTTTACAGAGGAGAGAAAAAGCAATTACATTCGGCAATAAAAATCATCCATAAGGTAGCTTTCTAAAGCCAGCACTTTAAAGAAAACATTTACACAGGGCTAAGAAACTGTGACTTAAAAACCTCTTTGCCTTGAACGCAGGTATTTTGTAAGAAAGGTCAAAGACTGTTTCTTTGTTTGTTTCTTCGTTTAGGTTATTTTCCCCATATCTCCTCCTTTTAGCTAGGAGAAAAATGTGTCTTTGTTGTTAGGAGGGATTAAACATTAACAGACTCGAGGATCTGTCTAAACAGACCTTCTAAAGCAGTGATGCTTTTCTCAGTCTTCTCCCTGCTATTTAGCACTGTGAAAAAGAAGGAACATTCTGCACTGTGATCATCACCAGAGCCTCAAATTTTAGTATATTTATGGCTGATAGTAGTTAAATGCTTATAAGATTTGCAAGAAGGATGTAGCCTTCATAGTAGCAGCGTTTTGGCTTATGTCTCTCTCCTTCCCCATGACTCAAGAAGTCCCTACCCTATACATGCTTACAGCAGTGCTGTACTGCACTTGTGAGCTCTACAAAAAGCCTTTGCAGACCCATACAATCATAGAATTGTTGAGGTTGCCCCGCACCTCTGGGCATCATCTACTCCAACATCTGCTTAGAGCAGGATCACCTAGACTAGGTTGACCAGGACCAATTGGATTTTGAATATCTTCAGGGACAGAGACTCCACAACCTCTCTGGCAACGTTCTCCACTGCTTAACCACATTCACAGTAAAAAAAAAGGATTTAAGTGGAATATCTTATATTTCAGTTTGTGCCCATTGCCTCTCATCCTGTCACTGAATACGACTGAAAATTTTTGGTTCTGTCATCTTTACTCCCCCCCATCAGATATTTATGGATAAGATCCCTCTGAGCCTTCTCTTCTCCATGCTCAACAGTTCTATCACTCTTAGCATTTCCTCATACAACAGATACTCCAGCCCCTACATCATCTTCTTATCCCTTCACTAGATTCCAGTAAGTCCACTTCTCTCTTGTACTGGTGAGCCCAGGACTGGACTCAGCACTTCAAATGTGTCTCACCAGGGCTGAGCAGATGGGAAGGATTACCTTCATTCACATGCTGGCAACATTCTTCCTAATGCAACCCAAAAGGCTATTGGACTTGTTTGCCTCAAAGGCACATTGCTGGCTCGTGTTCAAACTGTTGTCCACCAGCATTCACATGGCAATTTCTGCAAGAAAAGTTGCTCCCCAGCATGTATGGGTGCCTGAAGTTATTTCTGAAGGTGCAGGGCTCTGCAATTTGTGGAGTTTCATGAAGTTCCTGTCAACTCATTTTTCCAGCCTGTCCAGTTCTTTCTGCATGGCAGCACATTCTTCTGGCTCATCAAAGTTTCTCCCCAATTTTTCACAGTCTGTGAACTTGCTGAAGGTGCAATCTGTCCCATTGTCAGGGTTTTTAATGAGCATATTAAACAGTATTGGCCCTGGTATCCACCCCCGGGGTGCAGCACTAGCAACTGACTTCCAACTGGTGATTTCTGCCACAACATTTTGAGCCCAACAGTTCAGCAATTCACCTCACTGCCCACATATCTAGCCTGTCTATCACCATATCTCTATCATCAGTTTGTCTGTGAGGATATTATAAGAGACAGTATCAAAAGCTTCCTAAACATAATCAACATCCCCTGCACTCCCTTCAAACTGCAGGCCAGTAACCCTATTGTAGAAGACTATAGGGTTGGTTAAGTATGATTTTCTCTTCATAAATCCATGCTGACTATTCCAAATCACGTCTTGTCCTTCCTGTGTCTGGAAAAGACTTCCACGATTAGTTGTTCTATCACTTGCCCGGGGACTGAGGTAAGGCTGACTGGCCGGTACATTCCCATATCTTTTCTTCTTTCTCTTGAAGATAGAAGTGACACTTGCTTTCTCCCAGTCATCAGTAACCTACCCCAGTCACCATGACCCTTCAAAGATAATCAAGAGCAGTGTAACAATGCCATCAGCCAGATCCCCCAGCGTTTATGGGTGCAGCCCGACAGGCCCCACAGACTTCTGCATGTCCAGTTTGTTTAAGTGCTCCCTGACCTGGTCCTCCACTACAAAGGGCACGTCTTTGTCCTTGCTGAGGACTCTCTCATTGGCCTCAGGACCCGGGATTGCTGAAGACTGGTATTAACAGTAAAAACTGAGGTGAAGAAGGCAATGAGCACCTTGGCTTCTTCTATTTCCTTTCTCACCATGATTCCTGCCCCATTCAGCAGTGGGGCTACATTTTCCTTAGTCATCCTTCTGCTGTTCATGTACCTGTAGAAGCCATCCTTGTTGCCTTTGACATTCCTTGCCATATTCAACTCCAGGTGGGCCTTGACTTTCTTAACCCCATTCCTGCACAATCAATGTGTCCATACTCCTTCTGGTTTGCCTGTCTTGTTGCCACCTCTTGTACACCTCATTTTTATTCTGAGTTAGTCAGGAACAATTCATGACTTCTCCCACATTTGCTTGATTTCCATCTTGCTGAGATAGATAGCTTTTGAGCTTGGAGGAGGTTCTTCTTGAGCATCAACCAGCTCTCCTGGAACCCTCTTCCTTCCAAGGCCATGTCTCATGAGGAGTGGTTAGGGGTCACCAGAACAAAATGTAATGCATACCACAAGTAACCTTTACCTACCAGAAGTTTCTGGGAGTACCACTCTGTTTAGTTATTTTCACTAGCGATAGACTTTTGAGGCATACATTCTCCTGAACTTGTTAACATTGGACCAGGAAAAAACCAAGGGGAATCACTGAATTTGAGCACTAATTTATATTTTCAGCTTTGTAAATCTGTTCTAAGATAACTATTGCTGAGGTGGAAATTTTATAAAAGAATCCATTTAGAATCTTCTCACTGCTGTGCTCCAAATGTAACACACATAAAAAAATCAAAATTAGGAGACTGTTTAATTATTGGATGGATTATATTTGTTGAAGCTGGAATTATGTATTGTAATTGCATACCCCTGATACATATTCATGTAGGCTACCTTGCAGTTAAACTTTCCAAATTCGGTATTCAAATGGCAGTTTTGCTAAAACACATTCCTTTTTTTTTTGGACTGTACTTCTAAAATATCATATATCCTCACCCATCAGGAAAGCTTTCAGTTAATAAACAGACTCTGCAACCTACAATAACAGACATTCTGTGCTGTAGAACATTCAAACGAAAAGTATTATTCTTACAGTCTTGATAAGGTCACATCTGTCAGGATAAATTGTTACTTTGTGCTAGTCTCCAAGTATTTCAATATACTTTCAGGTATAAAACAAGAATAGCTGTACATGAACATACCATAAATATAACTCAAATCTAATAAATATAAATTGTCCTTTTACTATAAGGTATGACACCTAGTTCAAAAAAGAATTAATAAAACATGAACTAAAAATCAATGCTCTTTTTTTCTTTGTAATTTTATCTGACATATAATGTTTGCCAGACTCCAAAGTAGATTTTTTTTCAGTGATGGAGTTTCAGAAGTGATATTTAGAATAGGCAATTTACTGAGAAGAACTTACAGAGAATTATTTTTTTAATCAGTCTCAAAGCATCATGTCATTAATGACAGTGTCAAATACAGAAAAAAAATCTGTTTTTTTTGGTTTTTGGGTATGTCAGTAACCACAAAATATAGCAATAAAAATGTGTTTCTGAGCTATAAATGCTGTTCTGAAGACACTGTATTTTTTTCATTTTCTTTTCAAGCACTTAAAGTTCTATAAAAAAACATTTCCTGAAGGAAGAGTCTGTTGAGCAAAGGTGAGGGATTTGGTTGTTCCCTTTTCAATGACATTAATAGAAGAGAGATATGCAAATCCCTCCCCTGCCAATTGTAGTTTTCTAACTCAGGCTTTCACACAGTGCTGTTAGGTCAGGCAACGCAGTAAGAGAAACAGGCAAAAGTATATATTTCTGGACTTTAATAAATTGCATGGATCAGTATGTGGACTGAACGCCACTGGGATTAATTTATCTCCTACCCGAGCAACTATTGGTTGTATTAATAACATTGGGGGTTTTGTTTCATTCAACCAGCAGGATAGCTGATACTGAGATTATATAAACTTACATAGGAGAACTTGTTAAAAAAAAAGGATAATAGTAACATTTTAAATCCAGACTAATGATCCGTTACTATCTATGCCATACCTTGAACAGATCTGACAAAATAAGTGTCTTATTGCTAGTTTTCTAGAGTGACCTGAAAACTCAATTGTGGTTTTACCATTGATGAATCATGCAAATTGCTGTGAATTACCTTGGTAAAGTAATTAACCTCTCTGTTACACTGGGTTCTGGAAGATGTTATCATTTTGCCTATGTAATGTAGTAGCAATGAACCTGTCACCACCAGTGGACACGTTACTGTAAAGGGTGAAAATACATGATGTTACTAAGGTTTCCATTGCTTTATCTGAGACTTCAAGTAAGTCTGCTAATGTGAGTAGCTAATATGAAATCCAGAGGAAAGACAAACTAAATGTTGTGCTTTTTCAGTCAGGACACATTTCTGACAGCCATGCTCCACCTCCACAGCTCATAAATATTGGCTCTGGGAGCTCCCAGGCAGCGTGAGTGCAAGCCCCAAGCAGGCACAAGGCAAGGGAATGTTTTTCAGCATGGAGACAGTCCTCTCCTAGCTGTGCCTTTAACAATAAGACTCCTGTATGTATCTGTGTAAGTATAGTAGATTAAAAGAAAGGCAGTTAGTAGACATGTGTTCTGTACATTTCCCTTTAAAGTAGAAAACTGATGAATTTGTGCCTAGTCCCACCAGACCTCTGCTTGCTTCATTTACCTGCTTACTTCTGAAGGCAAACAGACATCCCTGCGTCTTTGTTGCCAAGCACGTTCTGTCCCTCGTTTTTCCCTGCATTCCCATATCCCAGTTTTGTGCTGTTCCTTCTACTTGCCTAGCCTTTTTTCCAGGTATAGAAAAGGTGTTTCTCTAGCATAGGGTAGTATTTCGTGGGCTGGGAAAATCAGCCAAGCAGCAGTGCATGTGTAATTGCACACTGTTTCTGTGTTTGTATTCCAGGCACAAGTAGCAATATTTGTGTTTGCAAATCCAGAATATTAAAGAGCTGTATTTCTAGTATCTTCAGTTCAGCTTAGTATCTTTTGGTACCCTTTGGGTGGTTTCCATCTAGCATGTTAGGGAAAGCACAGCTGTTTCTGACACAGAAGCTGCAGCTCTGAGGTAGTCAATAACACCTCCTTTTACTTAGAAATTCCCAGTGGGCTGCTTATTGTTCATTCTTGAGGTTGCAACAACATGTGAGCTTGGTTTTCTTTACTCTTTTTCTTTTTGTTCCCACTGCAGTCTTGTTGGGACTAGTAGCAAGATTGCTCCAGTAAGGATTAAATTGTGTCCTCACAGTGATCTCTTCTCTGTGGCAGAGTTAACAGTGAGTACATGCCTGTAAGAGAAGATCAGCATGAATTGGAAGTGTAGGTAAACATCCTTCCCTATTCCAGGACTAACAGAAGAAGAAAAAGGGACTTCATTCTCAAAGGTGGGGCCAGATGTTGGTGTGAGGAGTTGACATGCTCACAGAGCTGGAAACAGCTTTGAGCTTGAGCACTGGGAGAACTCTCAGGTGGGACTTCCTCCTCAGCAAGGGTGGAAGTCTCTTGGGCATTCCAGGGCCAGACACAAATTACAAGCTGCCTTCCTGAGGTGATTTTGAAGTCTTTCAATTCCGGCCACTTCCACCTGTGAGCCTTCATGGAAAAGGGTAAACAGTCAAAACCCATTCTTCTTCTGACATTCACATGGCTTTTCTGGTTTCCTCTTTATTTCCCTAATTCTGATCATTTGGTCTGGCCAAAGCAGCGGTGTCTGCACTTGGTGGTGGTATATCGTGGTGTCTTTTCCCCATTGCCTTCTCCCAGGCAGAACAGGTTTCATCTTCACTGTCCTGGCTTCTCCATGACTAAGAAAGGTGGCACTGCCTCCCTCCCCACATTCCATTAAGAAAACTACTTGCAAACCCCTTAACAGTCCTGGTGAGCCTATGAGTGTCGGGTGTCATGAAGTTTCAGGGTCTGGCTGGCAGCTCAGAGTCCTGAGTCCCTCCCTTGAGGATGTCATGCAACCCACTAGGTGTGGAAGACGTGGGGAGAGGTGCTCAGGACTCGGGAGACAAGCCACCGTGGGACCACCATCACCTTGGCACAGCCCCATATGATTCACCACAGCAATGGATTGGTGGTGCGGGCACTGCTGTGATCACTGGCTAACACTGGCCATTTCTCTGTGTTTCTTTTCCCACCTGGCCACATCCCTCACCCTGAGTTTTAATTTGCTTTTACCACAACAGCTCATAGCCATGTTATTAAAGCTGTCCACTCTGCCAGAGAGCCCAGATGCTGGTCTCGAGCTTTATATACAGCAGGAGGTCAGCAACAGGAAATAAAATGAGAATACACATAAGCAAAAGACAAACACTGTTATAGTAACTGCTAAATTTCTACCTGTCTGGGGTTGGAGGGTCTTTGCCCCTGCTACTGCTGGTTTTCCCACACCCATGAGCTGTTATCACAGTTATGTGCAGTACCATTACAGCCTTCACACATTCATCCAACATGTTCAAAAGCCAGGTTTGCCTGGTGAGAAGGAAGACACAGCATTTCTTTTTATAAGATATTTTTGTTCATTTCTGGGACAGCATCATTCAAAGAAAGGACAGCAATGTTCCAAGAGGTGAAAAAACAAGTCTGAAGATGTCAGACAGGCAAACCCTCTCACACCTGCCTGATACCTTATTAATAAAGACTCTTCAACCACAAGTTAAACTGATTGTCTGAACCAGCAGGGTGTTAATAGCTGTATCTACGCTGGATTGCCAGTTGAAAGAGATTGACAGTGTTCCTGAAGTGGTGGGAATCTTTGATAGTGTAAATTCATTTTTTGAAGCAGTTACAAGACAAATAGTTGATGTGAACAGAAAGCAGGGAGGGCAACAAGGCTTAGACAGAGATGATGTTTATGCCTTAGAGAACGTAAGAAAGTACCTTTGGAGAAACACAATGATTGTGTGGAAAGTGGATGCTCAATGGCAGTGAGATTTTGTGGATATACAACACTTTTCCAGACAGAGTTATGGCAGTAAAAACATCTTCACAGTCATAAATGTATTGTCCAAACATGTCTGGGTGGTGTGTCTGATAGGCAGAATGAGTTCTGCAATAGTTGTGGCCAATAGAAGGTAGTTTTAGCAGGTGTACAGAGCACAGAAACTACAGGCAAACTGGGGCTAAAATGTTTCCTAAAATAGCCTTCACACAAGCAGTTAAAGCAGGATAATGTTCACCACTTTTCTCCTGATAATGGAAAAGGGTCTCCATTATAGAGTTTTACCAGTACGCTATAATCAGAGATGTGGATGTGTTTCAAAGTGTACAATGTCTTGTGGTATGCATTATTGGAGTTCGAAAAGAGCTATAACCACAGTTTCACTTGAACTGTCAGAGGCAGACTTGCTGATGTGAATCCCTTTGATGCTGTGAGGCTTTGGAAAATTGTGTATGAGGACTGACTTAACAGTAAAGAAATGAGGCTCCTGCTGAGAAAGGGAGAACACACCTAGGTATCTAAAAGAGATGTCTGATAAGATTAGGAGTAGACTTTCATGGAAAAAATTTTCTTAGCTGATGAATTTGCAGAATAGATCAGATGTTTGTAGGTGGCTTAAAAGTCTATAGTCTTGATTACTTGGTGTTGTGATCACAGTGGAAGATCAACCAAAAGAAATAAAAATGGAGGCAGGGAGAGACAGAGGCTGGTCCCAAGTTCTCTTTTCTAGAACAAATGCTGGACAAATCCTAGCATGTGTGATGTGGGAATGGCCTGCAGAGAGTGGGGGCATACTGATGAATAGTACCTGTTAAAATCTGGGACAAAGAGGGAACAGCATGTCAGCCAGGATAAGAAGAAGGACAAGAACAACAATTTGAGTCAAGCCAAGACCAAGCTAAAGGGTCCCCAGTCCATACAGAAATGGTAAGCCAGGGCAGAAAGTCAAATTCACAGTAACGTGTACATGGTGACCCTGAGGAGAAACCTCAAGGGAATGTCCAAAAAGGACAATGAGCAGCAGAAGAAATGAAGTTTGATCTGGCAAATAAGAAGCAGACTAGGCACAAAGCAGTACTGATTTGTTAGACCATATTTACTGTGGAAGTGACAAAACAACGTCTTTGGGATGCATCCTCATTGTATATGCTATCCATGAAAACAGATATTGCAAAAAACAGCACAGGTAGTGTCTCAGTGCTCAAAGATCGTAATTATTATCCGATACAGAGGAGTGTCAGTCAAGATGGAGTTCACAAAAGCAATTAATGTGTAATTAAATTTTGAGTTGTTCGTGAGTTGCAGGGCTGTGCAGCTAGCATGCGTGAGAGTTCAAGATGCCCTAAATGCATTGCAGGCCTGGAAAACATTTAGACAAATGAAAAGTCGCTTGCTATTAAAAAGTAAAAGGATTGTCCACTTCTAGTTTTGTGTGAGAGGTATAAAGCCTATGTGGAAAAGCCTCACAAAGGTAAAGGCTGGAAATGCAGTTAATGTCATGGAGACACCTTGAATATAAACGTAAATTAGTTTCATGCCCAAGATAAAAAGGCACAGAACAAGGAAAGGCTACATTTTTATAAAAGAAAGTGTATGCAGGAAACTGGGACACTTTTTGTATCAGCGCTTAGCACCAGGAGCTAGCTGAGAGGGTAGAAAGAAAAGCTAAAGAAGACAGAATTTAGAGGAGACTATTGTCTCACAGATTGTATTCAGCTCTTTAAGGACACAAAGTTTCTGTGCTGTTTACAGAGCATAATGTGAGATACTGTGAGGGCTGCTGTTTTGTTAGTCAGCTTCTGAAAGAAAAAATGGACAAACAATTAATCAGCCAAGGTGGCCGAGTCATGTGTGTAGAAGTCTCCAGCCTGAGTATACATTTCATACTCTTTCACTTTTTTACCTATGAAATTAAGCAGCCTTCTCCAAGCATATGGCTCTGAGGCTTGCAAAGATCATTTTCCCCATTTTCTTCACACTACTGAAAATCAAAATTTAGGCCGTCTTCCATTATAAGATGGACAACATGCTGCTAGAGGAGAAAAAGCAGCTATTGACATGGCACAGAGCAAACCAAAGGAAGATCTTTGCAACGCAAAAATAACTGTTATCCCTGCCAACACAATGTGAAAATGTTAAGTGAAGCCTCTTAGTTACACTGGACTGAGATTGTGATGACTAGTTGCATATTTCATGAGAGAGATGGTGATGAAAATATGAACATGGATCAGTTCCCTTTCAGGCTATTACACTGGCTAGCACTTGCATGTCTATGCACATATTTATGTTCCTCAGGCCCAAGACTGTTGGACTCCTACCGTTGAAAGGCTACCACCAGAAGAAAAGGATTTAGAAACTCTTTATTCAGTGGGATATTCATCATATGTATTGTGAAAAAAAGAAAATATCCAAATCCGTCAAGCATTACAAGGTGCTAGATCCCAGATACTTAGATGATTGATCATCAAATACTCCTCAGATGACTCTGTGGTTCTTGGTAACGTATCAGGGTGGCCTTTGAGAGTGTTTTCCAAATCCTCAGAAAGCCTGAAAGGCTACCTATTTAGGACAGTTCAAGGGCAGCTCTGGATTTCTAAACTCCAGTGAGGCATTAACATAGCAATTGCTCTCTTCCCAGTCATTTAGAATGATGCTACTGGTGCTCCCCATTCTCAAATCCAGCCACTGGTGAAGCTTGGTGCAAATTTCCAGTAGACATGCACTCCCTGTACAGACATAGGTGGCCATAGTTCGGCATAGACAGGAGAACAGTGCCTTTGCAGGCATCCGCATAAACACAAACAGCATTCATATAAACATGAGCAACACAAGTGGCTTGACCTTGCTCATACTTACGAGCTAATAAGGCTTGAAATTCAGTAGCTGGATCTCATGGACACACATGCACCCATGTGCATACACACACAAGCTCACATGGGTGTCTCCAATAGCTGGCTCTCAGACCTGTGGTGACTCCACTTCCTGGGTCCTGTGTTCCTGGTCAGTCTAGTAGCTTGCCCCCAAACACACTTTCTACCCCATAACAATCTCCCAGACCTACTAGTCAACTAGTCCAACTCCAGGCTCACTAGTAGATCATACCTGCACATGCTCACACACATAAAGAGTAGGGAATGGACACAAAAAATAATTCAAAAGAAAAATTAGTAAGATAGTAAGAGCAGTGGTGATCAAGAGCAGGGCTTGACCAACTGACCCTTTTATCTCTCTTTTCTGTTTTCCCAGTGTTGCTTGTCTCTGTTCCACCCTGATCCTTTGCTTCCTTTAACCTTTCTTCTGAAAGTTCTGTAATGCTTTGTGCGTTTCTTCCAGTCCCCTTAAGACATAGAACAACAAACTTCATACAGTCCCAGAATCTCCCAAAATATCCTGTAGGTTTGTTCTTTCTTATGAGACCCATACCAGTAGCCTATAACAATCTCGTTTCCTTCTTCCTACCAATTAATAAGTGTTGGTTGGATACCTTCAGATTTGCACATGAGTGATTCCTGCAACAGGGGATTGATCAGCGCCTTCTGGTCTTCTTACAGTCTTTACCCACTGTTACTTAGGAGCTGTGTATCTGACCATTTAAATTAGCAGTTTTCCCATTTCTTGTCTTTGATTTTTACACTGCACAACCTTTAGCCAGATACACTCGCTGTGACCCCGTCTCAAAGACCAGAGTCTGGGCCCCCTTTCAGGACATGCAGCTTTCAAAAGTGCAGCCAATGCTGCAGACTGCCTCCTGGGAAACACAAAACACAACTGGGGGTCCATGGGGGCCAGGCAGGAGGGGGAACATGGGAAAATGGCTAGCCATAGGCACGAATGATGGTAGCACCCACACAGCCACTCTGTCAAGGCAGTGTCCTTTCCTTCTTCATCACAACGAGCTCTCCTTTTCCCTTTCTCTTTCCCTTTCCCTTTCCCTTTTCATTTTTCCCTTTCCTGTTCTCCTTTCCTGCCAAATCTCCAGCAGCTTGGTCAGGCAGAGGAAAGAAGACTGAGGATAGGTGCATAAGCTCCACCTTCCCCTTGTTTTTTTCCTGGGCCAGAAGAAATCTCTGGAGGGGCCATCAGCTTTCCCAGACTGACCCATGAGCAAGTGCTGTGCATCTGACAAGAATACTGAGACCAGGGACTGGTGAGTGATGGGCCTCAAGTCATTGGGGTCTGAGAGACTGATGGCAGCCCTGCTGCTGCTGCCTTCCTCACAGGCAAAAGCAGAAGGGCAAAGGGAATGATATGCCATGGAGACAGAGACCTGTTGCCATGCTGCTTTTTGGGGTCCTCCTGTGCTTTGGATGAGGCCCTTGCTGCTGTCTCTGCCCATCCCCATCCTCCAAGCTGTGGAGCCCATGGTGGTCTGCCACAGCCATGGGTGCAGGCTAGAGCTAAGTGGTTTCTGCATGAGGTGTTTATATAGTAAGAAGGCTTAAAAGAGAAGGAACCAAACAGAAGAGTGTGTAAGAGACCAAAAAGAAAAACCAGTATGTATATATATGTGTGCCTCAACATTGGTGACAGCACTTTCTAACTGCAAGACCTCACTACCACGGCAGGCCTCTTGGGGGCCTGTCCCCACCCCAAGAAAGACAGAAGACAACAGGTACACACCATGCCTGACTCATAGCACGTAGTCCACGACCCACTGAGCATGACCCTGGGCCCAGGATCAGTGAAAGAACAACTTTTGAGGAGGCTCAGACCCTCTGGAATATTCCAGGACCCTCTAGAGATGGTACTGGGCACGCTCCCAGCCACCAGGTGGGAGGCATGGAAGTGCAAAATAATTCCAAATATGTAGCGAGACATCACTATAAAAGGCAGAAGCTGAGAAGAACTGGGGCTCGCCTTTTGCTGTGGACAGACCCTCCTTAATTGCTGGAGCATTGGACTTCAAAGATATGAAAACCTTGAAGACTCATCAGATCAACAGGATGCCGAAGATCTGTGGTAGCTATCTTGCAACTGTCTCTTTCTCTCTCCTTTATCCTTCTTTCTCTCTCTCTCTCTCATCACATGAACATTGTTTGTTAAATAAATTGAGTTAGCACTTGACTCCATTCTGAGTCTTAATTCTGTTTCTGAGAATCACAAATCTGAGTCATGATAAAACATCTAACTGAGCATTCACTCAGGAGTTAAGCTGCTCCTAGCCACTCAGGATTATCTGAGAGGTTATCGAAGACATCAGGTTCAGGCGCAGATGAGAAAGAGCACTCACTTAGAATGAAAGGTTAGGAAATTATCCTTTATTAGATGTCAGAGAGTTCCCATAGGCAATTGCCATCAGAAATCAGGTTTCAAGAAAACTACTGCTTAAAGAACTGCATTCTGATTAATTATTTTATTTTTCTTTTAAGACAAAATTGAATTATTTTGAATTTTCCTGATATTTCTTCCTCCATCCTAGCTAGTGTAAGCCTACTTCCTCAGAACCAATAACGTCTTATTTTTATTGCTCTGTCCTGTTCCTTAATGCTTGTTACAGGGTTACCATGTAGTCACAAACGCAGGTATTTGAATTTGCTTTCTCAGGGACAAAGACTAGATATTTTTGCCTCTAACAGTCCCTCATACTCCTGTTTTCACAGAAGTCTGGCCATGCACACATGGGTGCTGTCCTGGGTGCTGTTCCTCTTCATGGCTTCAAGTACTATTTGTTTCTTCTGGCAGTAAAAGGTTTAGGAAGTCTTGTTGGGGATTTATTCCTCAAAGCCCTCGTAAATGGAGAGCATGTTCAGAAGTCTTTACTGGGTCCCTCTGTTTCATTTCCAGGACAAATTCTGGGCCAGCACTCTCCGTTCTCAACACACTTGCGTTGGGAGTCTAGCCTGGGAAAACAGGAGCAAATCAACCCTCAGATACGCAATTTTGTCTTTGCACTTCCCCACTGACTGCTTTTTTCTTGGTCTGTGCTGAAATTTCTGGAAATCTAGTTTGTTGTAAAATGGACTTAATCCCAGAGAGTTTGTCTTCAGATTCCTTAGCTTTTTGTTTTACTTAATTTACCAGTCCTTAATTTCATTTGAGTCAGATTAAGAATTGAACTTGCAACCTATTAGCTAGTGATGAAGCTCCATATATTTTATTTACGGTCTTCTTTATCTGAGGATGCTCCACCATTAAACCTTTTGAAGAAGACAATACTGCTATTTTGGAATTTAGTTCTTTGCTTGGGGAGAATAGAGATATTTCATGACTGATTTTATTTGACTGGTTTAAATTTAAAGTACTTTCTTGTAAATTGATCTCATTCTTTTCCATTTAGCTTCAATATCTAAAGTATCTTATTCAATACCTAAGCTCCTTCATTCTTTTTGAAGCGTACCTTGTTGGCCGGTGTAGGAGACGTATACACTAGCATTTCACTAGATTTTTTGCCTTGCTGCCAAATGACAAATAGCTTTACAGGAAATATTAGTGCCTTTTGATTGTAAAAGACACAAAATTTGATGTCTCATAGGTAATGAATGAATGCATTTGCTTTGCTGCTTCTTAAATGTCAGTGTTCTAGTACCTCTAGAACTGGAAGGAATGTGCGTGTGTTGAAGAATTAGTTTAAGAAAGGCAAACAGCCTAATTGCTGTTGTGCATGTGCACAACTACAGCCACAAAACAACTGAATTGTGCTTACTTTTCCAGGGGCTGAATTTATTTCAGTGGGAAAATTATGTACAAAAAGTAGTGTCATCTCATATTAATCGTAGCTGTGCTCAGACATACAGGTCTAAATTGAAGGCAAAAAAGAAAACATCTTTTAGATGTTCTTCAGTGAGTTGGTCCAGAACTGGAGTCAGTAATACTGTTTTTTGCTTCACACTTGCATCATGGACGCTGCATATTTACAGCTATCATTTTGCAAAGTAATCTGTGCAGAGCAATTTTCAAGCTATCAAGTGTATTTTTACAGGAATCAGAAACAACAGTAACAGAAAACTTGGGCATATCCTTGATAGCTCCTTCAGAATATCCTTCAGTTACTTGGGAAACTGCACCTGGTGATGTGCAGAAAGTTCCATATATTAGGTTTTCAATGACGATTTCAAAGGTTTATCAAACAAAAGTCTTGACAGTAGATGGGTAGGAGAAAGAATTTGCCACATAGTAGTCCTCTTGCAGTTACAGTGTCAAAGCTGTTTCCCTCTTCTGTGTATGATTTTGCTCAGGGACCAACCTGTGAGGCTGGGTACCACTCTTTAAACCTGGCCATGCAAAAACCGACTGGAAGACTGCCATCACGTTCACTGAAGTCAGACTTTCACCCCTGCTGTTTTATTGTAAAAGCCAACATATGCATTAAAAAAAAGATCTCACTAGTCTCTTGGCTCCTTTGGGAGGAATGTAGTAATAAAAACTGAGACAAGACAATATGCATCACTGAAGCATCCAAGTGCAAAGTACAACATAACACTAGTCAAGGAAGTCTATTTAGTCTTATCCTCTGATCTGAAAGGAGAAAAGTTCAGCTGCGGTCCTTTTGTTTCTTTGAATATGTATCTGGCTTTACACCCTGGTGTGCCCACTTGCAGCAGATACATCCTTTAGTGTTTCTGTCTTTGAGATTTGCTTTAGGCTCCTTTCAAACGTAAGGTGAAAACTCTATGTTGTGGTCTCACTTCTGAATGCGAGCACACCACACTGTAACATGTGTGTCCCTGACCTAGGCATGGCTAATGCTGAAGCATTTCACTGCTGATTGCATCCATCAGAAGCTCTAAACTAAAATGACATTGCATGGAGACTGCTGCTTTCTATCTGTCCTGTTGTGGTGGGGGAAAACAGAAAGGTATGGCCTCGATGACAAGAGCATCTCTGCCCACTAGACAGTGTAAATGACAGAAGCTACGGTGGGCTTTGGTGGAATACCAAAAATCACACACATACATCAGAGATTGTAAGGAAAAAAAAAAAGAAAACAAGCAACCACTTGAAAACAAAAATCAAATAGACAATACATAGGACAGCAGTCGTGATGAAAAAGCAGCTGCTTCACACAGCAGCAAAAACATTAGAATTTTGCATCCAAACTCGAGTTTTGGAGGTCAAAAAAAGCTCTAGAGAAAGCCAGTTACCCACAGTCCAGTAATTGCCTTGATTATTTTCAACGGAGCTTTTTCAGTGATTGTGTGAAATGACTAATTTTCAGGTCTGCCCCTGTTTTTATTTTCTGTTAACCCCCACCTACCCTGCAGATTGTCTAATTGCCAAAGAAAATGACAGAGTTAATTACAAGGATGGTCAACAAAGTCAAGCAGGACTGACAAAACCTGTGTTGTCTGTTAGATGTGGCAATAACCCCATGATAATGTGTGACTGATAGCCTATGTGATCATCATTTCCAGCTACTTGTGGCCAGGTAAGAAGGAACAAAACCAGATATGTATGAGGACTTGAGAAGAGAGGGGGTCTCCCTAGGAAACATGCCGACGTGCATGTTCTATCCTGTGGATGACTCATTGACAACCAGATTCTTACATCATTTGTGCATATTATTTGTAGAATAGAATAGAATAGAATAATTTCCAGTTGGAAGGGACCTACACTGATCATTGAATCAAACTGAGGAAGAGCTCTGCCTCTTTTGATGTATACTGTAGTGAATCATTCCTCTTACACAGGATCTTGGTGGCAATGGAAAGAGGCATATATTAGTGTACTATAACATAACTGAAAATGAATTTATTTTAAGAACTGGAAGGTGTATGCAGCTTTATGAGCCTTCAACACTTGCGTGGCTCTATGCCCTATATAAAGACTTTAGAAACTTTTTTTTTTTTTTTTGCTTAATATTATTTACCAATGCAATTAATTATTCATTCTCTTTCAATGCAAATGTCTGCTAACATTGGAAAAATAAAGAGGATTGACTATGGCTGGTTTTTGTGAAGGCAAGTTAAGTTTATTACTATTAAGTTTTATAGTGGAAAGTCTTGTGTCTTTCTAACAATTGAGAGATAAAAAGAGCAGAAAACTCATTATTTTCAGAGCTGTCAACTGTTACTCCACTGATTTAATTTTCTCTGTTTTTCAGGTCTGCCTTACCTTTCCACAAAGTCATCTGGCACTAACATGGCAAGGAGCTGAGCCTGAGCTCACATCACATGATGATGATTGACAGCACAACTGTACATTGTGGTCTCAGGTGGTGTCAGGTATTTACAAAATGTTTCCTAAGTCTGGTGCATCCCATCTCTGGAATGAATGATATCAAAACTTTTTTGTAAAAACACTGCTTGGAAATTTAATTGATCTGTAACAAAGTGTGTATCTGTTATCATATCATATGTGTATATGTATCATAGATCTTTATACGCTACTATAGTCATCTTCTGTTTGTTTTTTATTGTTTGGTTGGTTTTTTTGTTAAATTAGTTTACTACAGTTCCCTCAGGTATCCAGCATCAGGCTGAAGTGTTTGAGGTCTTACTCATTTGCTGCTAAAATCAAATAGACAGAGGTGAAAAGACCAGAAGAGCAACCAGAATACGAGTGTAGGGAATTCAGTAAAAAAAATCTTTTATCTTCTGATTTGGGATTGCTGTTTCACTCTAAAATATTCAGATAATAAATCATTCCCGATCCTTCCCAATAAATTCTTCCCAATGTGCTTACATGGTCTCAGGAAAGGAAATGCTGTACTTCTACTCAAAAGAATAAAAAAGTGTTTACCACACACGACTATAAAAATACAAAGTAAGTCTATCAAACCTATTTTTTACATTAACTGGAGAGAGGCAATGGACGCTTGGCAATGCAAATTAAATAAATTAAGTCAGGTAGAATCATATTCCAACATCTCATCTCTAGCTGTATATGTCTGGCTGAAGGATCAGATGTAGAATTAGCATGCATAAGTTTCTCTGCCTCAATTTTGTCAAGTAAGGACAGGCTTATTCGAAAAGGGATTAACAGTCCCAAAAGTTAAAGCAGCATCTCTGACCATTCCAGGCTTTGCAGTAATGAAATCAAACTGTGGACCATTGGGCAAAACTCACAACTGTAGCCCAAATGGTGTTACCCTGGAAAGGATCTGCCTTTATTTGCTATTAGATCCAGGGTCTTCCTTACAAATGTAGGTGATGTTCTTGCCACCTGTTTCTGGAAAACTTTCTTCAATAGCACAAGAGCTGCACATTATTTCTGCCTTTTTTTATTGCTGAATAAGGGGTAGTTTTATAGCACTGCCCAATTTTATCCACTCAGTTTTAGTGTGATTTTATAATCAGTACCCACTGCTGCTTTCACTGGCAACCTCACTGGTACAGCTCAGGAAAACAGGAGGATGACATTTCTTTAACTGACTTTCAGTATTACTGGTGGTTTTGACTGTCCTTTTCCATTGTGTATTTCTAGTACGCAGGTGGGATGTTTTGCACTCTGTGTACCTGTAAGATAGAATTAACTTTCCAGAAGTTAGCAAAATAAGTTGGTATTCTTTTTATTTTTTTTAATGGACTTCATGAAAGTGAATACATCAGTGGTTTAAAATGCTGATTAGAGATCAGCAAGACTTACGCAGTAGTGTCTACTTCATTAAGACTTTAAGCTTATTTCAGCACGCAGTTGACTCCCAACCTCTACTGTGACTGTGAAGATTAGGAAATGATTGACCAAAGTAATATTTCTTTTTAAGTTTCTGGTGACATTTCAGAATGACTCTGGAGCACAAGGAGAAAACAACGGGTATTATGTGGGGTGAAATATCCTTGTCATTTGTATGAGAACAAACTTTCCAGTACTAATCGAGCACTCAGGTCTACACGAGTACACTGCTGTCAGCAAAAATAAAAATAACGTTACGCAAAATCTTCACAAAGTAAATGTAGTATTTTTTAAATTTCACTGAATTTGCTAAGGGTGAGTTTGCTTTCATATAACCTGAGTGAAGGGCCCTACATGCAGCAGCAGCTGTGGTTTTTCTTTCACTGGAGGGTGGCTAGGATGGGCTGACAGCACTAGTCCTGCCCTGCTCTCTGTCAACACTGTTCACGTGCACACAAGTGTACCAAGAACATGTGCAACACTTGGCAGAGATTGTTTGATAAGAGGGTATTGATTGCTGAAGAGAAGGTGTTAAGCAACAGCATCCTAATATCCCAATTCAAAATATCCCAAGCAAACCTTCTTTGAAGAAGAAATAACCTGTAGTAAAAAACCTCTTGAAGCAAAGACCAACAAATAATGTAAATATTAAATAAGTTACAAGTTACATATTGGAGATATTTTGACTATGAAAGTAGGAAATGTCTAATTGGAAATAGCTTCTTTGTTAAGGGATATGCTGTAGACAACTGTGCACTTTTGGGTCATAAAATAATAAGGCTCCCTAGACATTTCTATACGCTAGTTGTCAAAGGACTCCATAAAGCATGTAAGATCCAGTGAAGACTGCACTTGACTATAATTTTTTTTACCTAATTCCTAATATTGTAAGGAAAGGGACATTTTATTTGTGATTCCAGTTGGCTTTGGATGTGGTTTACTGGAGGCACCACCTTTTCTTCCGTTCTTTCTTTGGGTTCTCTGTGGCATGTGTCGAAAACCTCTTTTGAAACTCGTAACTATAAACACTTTATTATTATTATTATTTAATCTGACATCAAGGTCCAGATTTTCAGGCTGTCCAAGGAAACACCCAATAGACTTCCTCTTATATACCAATATCTGTGCTCTGTCAACCTCACCATGATAAACACAATTGTTCTGCTAAGTCTTTGAAAACCCTATGCTGTTTGAAATACTTTGGAATAACTCTTTCACTTTCTCCACTAGTGAGGAGCAGAAAGGCACTGCTGGGGTCTCTGAATGTCCTGCGCAGTGTTTCAGTGTCCACCACCTGGACCTTCGGTGTAAGTTCAAAGGCTAGATAAAAAGAAAAACTCAAATATGAGGATGACTTTGTGGTGAACTGGCTGTCATTGTAATGGACTCAGGACTGAGGGCCTTGGTGGTGACAGGATGAATCAAGGGAGCAGCAGGAAACCATGCACAACTTTCTGCTTTGGCCACTTTGAAAACAGTGTACAGAAGAAGAGTGTGCAGGGAAGAGAAGCGACATCCACAGGGAAAGGGAACAGCCAAGATACTAGCAGCGTGCTCAGACAAAAGATCAAATTCACATATGGTATGTCTGAGGGGCTTTTTTCCTACAGCTCTTGTTCTATCTGCAGTAAAAATGTCTATCTGGATCATTGGTATTGCTGATCACTCTTTCCAACTTTTAGTCAAGGAGCTCAGTGCACTCTGCAATTATACAATAAAGCTCTAGAAAATTCACCGAGTGGGGTGGATATGAAGATGAGGCTTATCTACACTTTACAAAGTGGAAAACTTAAGTGTTTTAAGTTGCAGTGGGTTGACGCTGACTGGATGCCAGATGCCAACCAAAGCTGCTCTATCACTCCCCTCCTCAGCTGGACAGGGGAGAGAAAATATAATGAATGTATCTTGTGGATCGAGATAAGGATGGGGAGAGATCGCTCACCAATTACGGTCATGGGCAAAACAGACTTGACTTAGGAAAATTATTTAAATTTATTACGAATAAAATCAGAGAAGGGTAATGAAAAATTAAACCAAACCCTAAAAACACCTTCCCCCCACCCCTCCCTTCTTCCTAGGCTCAACTTCACCCCCTATTTCTCTCCCTTCTCCCCCTGAGTAGCTCAGGGGGAACAGGGAATAAGGTCTGCAGTCAGTTCATCACATGTTGTCTCTGCTGCTCCACCGTCCTCAGGGGGAGGACCCCTCATACTCTTCCCCTGCTCCAGTGTGGGGTCCCTCTCACAGAAGACAGTCCTCCATGAACTTCTCCAATGTGACTTCTTCTCATGGGCTGCGGTTCTTCAAGAACTGTTCCAGTGTGGGTCCCTTCCCTGTGGTGCAGTCATTCAGGAACAGACTGTTCCAGTGTGGGTTTTCCATAGGATCACAAGTCCTGACAATAAACCTGCTCCAGTATGAGCTCCTCTGTCTCCATGGGTCCACAGGTCCTGCCAGGAGCCTGCTCCAGCATGGGCTTCTCAGAGGGTCACAGCCTTCTTTGGGTGTTCACTTGCTATGGTGTTGGGTCTTTCATGGACTGCTGGTGGGTATTTACTCCACCATGGACCTCCATGGGCTGCAATGGAGACAGCCTGCCTCACCATGGTCTTCACTATGGATTGCAGGGGAATCACTTCTCTGGCACCTGGAGCACCTCCCCACCTCCTTCTTCACTGACCTTGGGGTCTGCAGAGCTGTTTCTCTCACATATTCTCACTCATCTCCCCAGCTGTGATTGTTCCTGTGCAGTAACTTTTTTCCCTTTCTTAAATACCTTATCACAGAGGCGCTACCACTATCACTGATTGCCTTGGCCTTGGCCTTGGCCAGCAGCGGGTCCATCTTGGACCTGGCTGACATCGGCTGTATTGAACATGGGGGAAGTTTCTGGCAGAATAGCGCCCCCACAACCAAAACCTTGTCATGCAAGCCCAATACATGAGTCAGTGACTCACTGAAAATATAATGCTGAGCTTCATCTTTTCTAGGCCTGAGCATGGGTTTTTTTGTTATTATTGTCTTATTAAATACAAATCACCAAAGCTCCTTCAACAGGAAGCGACAATCCCTATACTCACGGGGAAATCAACAAATTTTCCAAAACAAAATATGAGAGAGGAGAATTAGAAAATGTCGATGCCAGGGCATAATAGAGGCCAGGGGGTGGTGAGTGCCAGGAGAGTTGGGATCTCCCCCCAGAATGGCAGGGCAGGACCTGGCAGCCAGGACCATCCCACTGCCCCATACAGGGAGCAGGGCAGGCGGGGGGCATCATGCCATGCCAGGTGTTTGATAGCAGTCCAGAGGGCAGATAGGTAGGGATATCTATGGGTACTCATCAAATAGTCATCCTGGTATGCTATCATTTTTTTAAAGAAGCTTTTTTTTCCAACGAATTCTCCATTTTGACTTTTGTTTCGAAGTGATGTGGACCTTAAGGGACATGATTAAGTACAGTAACTGAAAATGAAAAACAGTGTTTCCTGTCTGGTCAAATGAAACATTTCATTTGGCCTGAAATGGAACAAAACATTTTATCTTGAGTCAACAAAAGATTTTGTGCTGACAGAAGTAAATTTTTTTATTTTAATTTTTTGTTTCAGCTAAAATACCAAAAAATCCATTATTCATAGTGCTGAAGTCTTTCTCCTCCACCTGCCAAACTACAGAGCTGATGACGTTTGTAATGATTTAAACGAAATTGTAGATCACATTTTGGCATACTGGAGCTCTGCCCTTTATTTACGGCTTGCTTTCATTACTGACCTTGGCCAGGCTGGATCACCAACTGAAAGCACTGTGTTTACCATCTCTTGATTTATCAAATGTTCAAATCAGAAGTTTTGTGCTGAGCTGTTGAATCATCTGAATAAAATAACAAAACTCAAAACCAAATGAACTTCATTTTTTGGGGGGGAGGGATGGGGATGGGCAGGGGGTAGTAGTACTTTTATTTGTAGTATGACAATATTTAGGAGTCCAAATAATGACCAATATCCATGATACCTGCCACTGGCAGCATAGTCCCTAAAGCTAGTATTTCCCACTCAAACCAATGCTCCAGAACTTTTCAAGTAATTAACGAAAGAACAGGAGAAAACTATGCAGTTATTTGTGTGGTTCCCAGTATTGCTGCAGAAATTGTACTCAGTGGTTTTGAAATTTGCTCTCCAGACTATTGGACTGAAGAATATTTATCCTTAAAGTCACGCATTCTTTATTAGGTTTATATTATATTTAAATCAAAATATGTACATATGAAAGCCAGCCAGTTTCAAAGTGTTCTGAGTTAATAAAACCCATAGTTTAAATACTATTAGGTATTAGGACCCTAGTATGTGAAAAATATTCACAAGCTCTTTTTCTGCTTAGCATCGGGCCAGCTAAGCTGATATCTACGCACCGTCATTTTAAATCAATTTGTGTTTGCACTAGACTGAACCAAAGCAGAATAAACCCTTCCAGAAGCATTGTCTTGAATTAAGATTCAGTTTGTACAGGGTTTGTATGTGAGATTATATTGCGGGCTTTTCCCATCTGATTAGAATCAGAAGTCTTGAGACTTCGACGCCAACTTCTATGAACAAAACAGTAAGAGTGAAAAGCTTTCTATCATGTTGAAAGAAGCATGCACATTGATGTCCATTGTTTTGGGGTAAAACCTGTCAACCAAAATGGAGAGATCAATGGAATTTGAAGACTGCTCTTTGACAATCTTTGTTTTGATTTTAAGTTTCAAATGAAACATTCCTTCTGCGATATGAAAGTGTTAAGAAAGAAAATTTTGTCTTTAACCCATATTTAAGTGCTTTTGAACGGTTTTAAAGGAAGGTAGGGAAGTTGTTTCAGTGGGTACTGTCACAGTCTGCATGGAAAGTTTAACACAACACTCATATTCATATTCCAATGCTTCACAGTCTCATCTCTGTATCATAATGAGATTGTGAAGTCACCAGGTGACTGTGGTTAGAAAGACATAGATAATGCTGTCTTGTTTGGAAAAAAAAAAAAAAAAAAAAAAAGAACAAAGCTCAAAGCTTCTGAAAGTGTTAATGAAGCACTGCAAAATCATTTTCTGTTTGTGTGGCATACCCTAGCCCTAACCATCCCACATGAAAGTGATAACACAGTTAGGTTGCTGATGAAGGGAAAGTGGTACCAGCTGTCAGAGGTCTGTAAACTAATTTAAATCCTGCTTTCAAACTGGCTTTAACAGTCAAGAGAAAAACAATACTGTTTAATATTTTAAAAAAATGTTTAGTATTTGAACAGTAAATTTCTTTTTCTGTATGGTAAAATAGGTGGAAGAACTATTTAGAGCAGTTTGGGGAGAAATAACAAGAAGTAATGGGATAAAATTCAGTGAAAGAAGAACAGAGAATGAAAACCAGAAAAAATGTGCAACTGTGGTCAATTAGAACATGAAATATTTTCTGCAGAGCAGGGGAGAAACTGGAGCACTGGAGTTCATCATATATAGGCTGGATACAGTAGTTGGAGATGTTCTGTACAGCATAATTCTGTCTGAATTGTAAGAGCCATCAACTTAACATGCCATTTAGCAAGTTGTTTAACATCTTTGAAGTTTGATTTCAATCCCAGGAGATTTCAGGAACACTGACAATTTGCTAAACTGAGGAGATTTCTCTTTTCTAAATGCTCCATGTTTGTGCATGTAGTGTCAGCATTACAGAGAAGTCCTTAGTTATCACCCAAAACTTAGATTAAACAAAGTGTTTAATGCCCATTGCTACCTAGTCTTTCAGAATGAGATTTTCAAAATGATATAGCCCCAGAATTTCAAAGGAAATTTAGCATTTGAATTCCCAAGACTATGTTGAAAACCTCTTTTTAAGCAGAGGAGTGACAGTGGCAAGTGGCCCTGGCAAACTACAAAGCTTGGGCTCAAGTCTGTCCTATGATATACTTGCAGATACCCAAAGCTTACCCTTGTCTATTAAAGCTCTTCCTTCATGTAGGGCAAGGGGATAATAAAATCTCTAAAAGATATCTTGACACAGAGTTTGGTAATCTGGATGACTGAACAAACAACTGTCAGGTATATCCTTCTACATCAGCAAATGTTGACACTCTGTCTTTCCCACCACGATGCATTTTAATTCATTATGGCCATTCTGCCTTACAGAAATCTGTGCCAGTCATTCAGGGTCTTCAGTCCATAGTACTTACATCTTTAAAAATTTACCTTAATGAATTTCGTTCATTGAGTCTTCTGATGTCAGGGTTTGGGGTCTAGGTTTTTTTATGGTCAAATACAGAATTTCTCAGGAGTGCTTCTAATCAACCTGGGGCTTATACAGAAGACAGATCTTTTTTTCATTCTTTTGCTGTTGTTTTTAATTTTTTTTTGGTGAGCTACCAACTGGATGAGTTACAAAGTGGCTTTGTTTTGTTTTGCAGACATGTACAGCATTACAGAAACTTGGCTCTGGCCTTAATTATTACCACTTAACTTACTCAAATCTGCTGTGTTCCACAGAGGGCATTAGAAAAAAGATACTACATATTCTGAAAATGGTGCTTTCAAGAATCACAATAGGCTTTCACTATTTATACCCCTCCACTGAACCTTTGTTCTACCCATACATGTTTTCAGCTTTTCATGGCAGAGTCCTGCTTTGTCACTATATTCATGGCTTAGCAATTCACTTAAGCAGGTGTTCTTCTTTCATGGCAGAGGGTTCTTTGTAACCAAATTTAAACATTTACTTTGTTGATGATCATGAAATCTTGCATAATAAATAATACATTCCATTAGTTCTTCAATGTTCTTGTAGTCCTTACTTGGGATACTATTTCTCTATAAATGAAAATGAGGACATCAACATTTTCAGTCTCACAGTAGTGATTAATAGCTTTTCTTGACACTCTGGAATGCCCCAGATTTCTCTTGTGTATTACTCTCAAATTAGGTTTTAGGAAATTATAGTTTTCTGCAAGATCGAATCGGAAGCTCTTGCCATGGATAGGACTCTAAGAGAAGGCTTCTTACTTGTGCTTTCACTGGACAACATAAGATTCAACCAGCCTTGTTAAATATTTTTTGATGGTTTTTACACATCTCCTTTCAGTTGCAACTAGAAACCATAGCTGCCATCTAAAGAAGAATGAGCACATTGTTTAGGAGTAAGGATAGAGTGATTCTCTGAATTTTAATATTGAATTTGTTTGCTTCATAGATGAAGAGCTGTGACTAAAGGAGAACTTGTTCTAATCAAAGTTTAATTGTCCTCTCCCCCTGCTACATACCCCTTTAATTATTTTACCTCTGTTTGCATTTGGCATGTGAATATTTTCTACTTTCTCCTGAGCACAAAATTAGTCTCACTATTACATTACTCTCCATGGATATGAGATAATACTTAATGAAAGGCAGAACCTATTTTGACAGATCCCTGGACATGTAACTACATACTGACGCACACATGAGTCAGAGATATATTCAGGTGGAAGTTTTCAGAGGTACAAATGGATGTTTTGGGTTGGAAACCATGTACTTAAATAACGTTTATGGAGACTTTGCTCCTCTTTCTGGCAGGAAAATTTATCATCAAAGAAGCTGTAGTGGGACATTGAAGGTAGTAAAGACATATTGGAGAAGGAATTTTTCTTTATCCTTTTTGGATTTCTGTATGGTAACTTTTCTTCATTTCTACTAGTACAGCCATTGCCATGGTGATGCAGATACAGTGAGCCTGATCACTTTCTGTTATTCTGCTGTGAATTATTTGCACTATGATCGTCTAGGCAGAGCAAATGAGAGAACAGTTGTGCCTCTGGATGTCTTCTGCAGCACATAGTGAACTATCCCAGATAATGTCAGCTTCCATAGGAGTAACAATGGTGCAGAGCCCATCCTCCCATGGAGGTGGAAATGCTGACCTGCTCTTTTCCACCTCCTCAGGGGTAACCATGTTGTAGGGAACAGCCTCCTGAAAGGCAGGGAACAAAAGAGGAGAGTGAGCGTTTCCCTCTCCAGGCTGAGTTTCTGTAAATCTGGGCTTCCTTGTGTGACAATGCAGGCATGTGTATGAAGCTGTGTAGCTGGCAAAGGGAAAATGCCGATTCTCCACATCCACTGCGTAATACTAATAGGGAATTTCCCTCACCAAACCAAACCTCCCTCCTAGAAGAGGCAAAGGCTGGCCTGGCAACAGGTGCAATGACAGTGGCTTGTTCAATAGACGAGAAATGTGCCCACCGTGCCAGCATCTTATGCAAGAAAAGAGCACCAATCATCTTGTGTCACAACAGCAAGGAAAAAGTAGGAAGGAAAATGGAAAAAACTCCCTCCTAAGGTTTTATGCACAGAACAACCCTTCCTCTTGTGTCTGGCCAGACAAATCTTCATCTAAATGCATCTCTGTGCCAACAATCTCCTACAATGAAGGGCAATACATATGATGCATTGTCACTTAAGGCGATCATAGAATCATAGAATTATTTTGGTTGGAAAAGGCCTTTAAGATCACCAAGTCTAACTATTAACCTAACACTGCCAAGCCCACCACTAAACCATGTCCCTAAGCACCACATCTATATGTCTTTTGAACACCTCCAGGGATGATGACTCCACCACCTCACTAAGCAGCCTGTTCCAATGTCTAACCACTCTTCCAGTAAAGAAATTTTTCTTAATACTCCATCTAAATCTCCCCTGGTGCAGCTTGAAGACATTTCCTCTTGTCCTGTCATTAGTTACCTGGGAGAAGAGACCAACACCAGCCTCACTACAACTTCCTTTTAGGTAGTTGTAGAGAGCAATAAGGTCTCTCCTCAGCCTCCTCTTCTCTAGACTAAACAAACCCAGTTCCCTCATCTGCTCCTCATAAGACATGTCCTCCAGACCCTTCACCAGCTTTGTTGCCCTTCTCTGGACACGCTCCAGCACCTCTATGTCTTGCAGTGAGGGGTCCAAAACTGCACACAGTATTCAAGGTGCAGCTTCACCAGTGCTGAGTACAGGGACACGATCACCTCCTTGCTCCTGCTGGCCACACTATTGCTGATACAGGCCAGGATGCTGTTGGCCTTCTTGGCCACCTGGGCACACTGCTGGCTCATATTCAGACGGCTGTTGACCAGCACCCCCAGGTCCTTTTCTGCCAGGCAGCTTTCCAGCCACTCATCCCCAAGCCTGTAGCGCTGCCTGTAGCGCTGCATGGGGTTGTTGTGACCCAAGTGCAGGACCCAGCACTTGTTAAACCTCATACAATCGACCTCAACCCATCATCCAGCCTATCCAGATCCTTCTGCACAGCCTTTCTACCCTCGAGCAAATCGACACTCCCACTTAATTTCATGTTACCTGAAGCTTACTGAGGGTGCACTTGATCCTGAGAGTCACTTGATCCTCTCGTCCAGGTCGTTGACTATGCAGTGCGGCAAACCAAAATAATGGAAAGAATACTTCTGAACAGCTGAGTTTCCTGCCACTTTTCTCAAAGCCATCAAGTAAGAATTTTTCCCACAAGTAAGATTATACAAAGTCGTTATTTATGGAGCTGATAAGTACTGCTTTCTAACCACAGACATGCTCAAGAAGAAAACATATTTTCTTCAAAACCATTTCGTCTGCCCTCTCTGTTTCCTGTTGTTCAGCTACCTAAGCAAGACTTTTAAGCAAGGCTTAAAATATTTTTTCTAAATACATATATATAACACTATGTGTCTGAAAAAATTTTCAAATGTACTAGCATGTCTTGCTACCACACAGATGCAATGGGGAAAAGACTGATGAATTGTACAGAGTGGTAGCCGCATTGGTAAGCAGGGAAGGGAAAGGGAAAGGAAAAGCTATGCAGGGGTTGCGAATTAATCCGGAGAGGTGCTGTCAGCAAGATGCTTTTCCATCATCAGTGTATTCTCTGAATGCAGCTATGTCTTGTTTAAATATTTCAGCTGCCTGTATGGTGTGCCTTGGACTAATATGTCCATGACTTGCTAAGCCAGGGGACAGGCTTTCTGTTTCAGGGTGTTCAAGCCAAGCATGGAGATAGGCATGCAATGAAAAGCCCTTTGCCTTGTTTTGTTGGGGGAGGTAATAGTTGCCCCTGGGTAAAAGAAAGTTTGCATCCATCTTAATCAATATACCCTGCCATGTCCAGCAAAGCAGGAGCACTGTAATGCTCCTGGCCATTTCAGATTCCTGAGAAGTTCTGCCAGACCCCTTTCAGGCAGTGGAAAAAAGGAGGTGAAAACACAGCATAAACACGCCACAATAATGAACTCCAGAGTGGGGAAGGAATGAGAGAGGCAGCAATTACAACAGCAACAAAATGTCAAAGGGAACAAGTTTTGAAACCAAAGAAAAATAGGTCAGGCTTTATCTTTATGGGAGTCTGCAACAATGTAGGTGACATCTGATAGAAGTTTTATTTGAATTGCTCCAGGCACTGTGTTATTTGGCAGTGCATTGTTTCTCCAGTCAGATTTTAATTCTGTCCTGTTTCCCAAACCTTCAAAAGACATCCACCTAGGAGCATTTTCAAAAATAGCAGCTGTTGGTTTAAAGTCACAACAGTCTTGCTTCCACACGAGTGGGGCTGCATATAAGTTGATTCCTGCAACATGTGATGCTGGTACAAGTGCACTGTTGTTTCACAGTGCCAGGTTCCTTAATCTGTGGGATGATATCCTTGCAAAATCGAGTTTTTACTGTGCATTTTCAAGGATCATTGTTACCTCCAATGATGCTCTGTAGCCAGTGGTTTATAGGCTATCTTGCAGTGAATATTCTTCGAACATACAGATATGCTTGCAAAGTCAGTGCCTTCAAAACAACAGTTATAGTTCTGACAGCGTTTCCTTTATATGACAAACCTGGATTTTTATCTGGAGGGAAAAAAGCGACTACAGTTTGGATTACAGTTTATCACTAAGCAATGTGTTTCTTTCACTTTTTACTATTCTGCTGTCGTTAATATACCAGACAAAGTCCTGGAACTATTGAAAATTGAGGTAAGCCTCCATGCCTTATACAGGGCCAGAATTTCACTCCTTTGTGATCTAATATACTCATTGTCTCCAGGTAAATATATCTTTGTTTTACGTCCATGCATTATTTTTTGCCCTTTTTGACTGGCATATGTAATATTCTTTTGAATTAGAATTGATGAAAAAAGTAAATATGATGTCTCTTCCTTTACAGACTCGCAACTCGACACCTTTGTTACTTGATTAGCAAACCTTGATACCATGTGCATTCTCCTCACTCTGTGTGATTTGTTTGGGAAAGGCTGGGTGAAGAAGAGTGCTACTATTTTATGCCTGCCATCAGTTAAAAACAATGCTTTGTCCTTTTTGTCCTCCAACCGGCAGCCCATAAACAATTCATTAACTTACAATAAAAAGCTAATTAGAGGGATACTTTTTCACTTCTGTAATGCAGTCACAAATTTATATCCACTAAGATAAAACAAGGCAATGAATGTATAGCATTGACTGAGAACAAAAATATCTGTGAGGAAGTGTATTGACAGGCTATTTGTTTATATCAGTGACTGAAGTGCATTACACTTCAAATCTCTCACTGCTTTAAATAATTTCTAGCACCTGATGGCAATCACTTATATTTCAGATTTTACAGGCCTCTTGTCAGGAGATAAAGCTATCCAGCAGAAAAGCCACATAATCTTGGCAGCAAAAATGCTCCTTCCTCTTCCTCATATGCAAAGGAAATGTCAGCAGTACAAAAGGTGCCATTCAAATGAACAAGTCCTGTGTGATCCCTGTCTGGGGTAGTGTTGCAGTAGTCTAACCCATTACAGGAGACGAACGATGTTTTCTGAGATCAACTATAAGATTTCCTTTACACTCATTCTAGGTGGTATGTCACAAATGTTTAAAAAATCATCTCCACTCAAAAATTCAGCCATCATGCCATAATAAACTTTGTTATGGTCTACAATGTAAGTTTTTTTTAGAAGGTCCTTTAGTCTTTTTTAATTTTTTTTTTTTTAAGCAGGTAATGACTTGAAGCATTTAGACATATTGAAAATATATATTGTGAAGAGTAATTTGCTGTACTGCTGCTGCTACTATAGAACATATATATACAAATACTACATATGTATTTACAGAATCTCTCTTTCTTTTTGTCACATACACACAACTGCCTTCCTCCCACAAAAGAAAAGAACAGAAAAAAAGGGCTTTATAATATTTTAAGAACCCATCCAAATAATAATCACACAATCATAGCTCATGATCATAATCCTCCAAAAATGAGGCTAATTAGTCTTCTGTCTTTCTGCTGTTCAAAATCTTCCCAGGCTTCTCTTCTTAGCACTTTCCTTAGATTCCTGTAGAATAATAAATATTGGATGAAAAAATGGACGACTTAATTTAATATCTTTGATACCAGAAGCATCACCTCTTTTTTCACTTCATCTTGATAAGAACATTACTCAGCACTGGTACACTCTTATCTGTAAGACTATGCTGGCGTTTGGTGAAATGCAATGTACTTGTGTAGTGGTTATACACCTCTCCGTGGTCTGACAAATATTGGCATCCTAAGCTTAAATCTCACCTCAAACCATGTGGGTCCTTACGTTCCTAGAAGCTAGGTTTCATAGTTTCTTTTGATAGGATTTTTTAGCCCCCAAACCTGTGAAACTTAAGTATTTGTGTGGTCATTGGAAAACCTCTTGGCAAAAGCCCAGGAGGAATTGGGGAACTAGACTTTTGAACAAAACAGGCTTTGTTAGATACTTGTTTTCAGATAGATGTTGCCTTCCAGCTAAATCTTAGAGAAAGCTGTATGGGCATTCTTAAATTTTGTCCTGTGGATAACCAACTTTCAACGCACACAACTTTTATGGGAGCCCTTCATGGCAGACTGGTAACTTTTACTAAGGAAACTCACCTTAGGGGCTCTTTTCACTATTTGTCTTTCTAAGTTGCCATTTCAATATTTCTTCTTTTTAAGCAATTCAGGCCTTTTAGTTTTTTATTTCGTCCACCCTGCCTTCTTCCCAAAGCAATCTTGAAGAAAGGCACTCCTGTGAAGAATGCAGAGCTGGTATGAAATGTTACAGCTTATTGCTGTGGTAAGTTTGTGTGTATGCATGACATACGCTTTGCCCTGACAACCGCTGTCCTATCTACTCAGTTGGATGGTCAAAATAATGTTTGTCTTACTTTGTGCTTTGGAGATTAATCTGAATTTAGGAGAATCAAACTGACTTTATTTGTTTTGTTCAACGTCAGCACTATCAAGATACTACAAGACATGTTCAGCTTCAGGAATTATTATGGTTGTTGAAGATGTGAGAGGCTGACAGAAGGCAGCTTGACTTTGAATAAGCTAAATTGACCCTGCAGGGCTTAAATTAGCGAAAAAAAACATAACAGTGAATTCAGGAAGGCTCTGTGCACAGCACATATACAATATGCCATTTCCTAAATTTTCTTCTCATCAGATTAAAGTGAAATATGAAATATTTGCTGCAAAATAATTTGAGGCTCCCGATTTTTCATATGCTATGCAAAATTCAGAGTTCATTCATTTATGTAGTAAATATCACTAACGGTTACATGAACCTCCTTTAAGAAGCAATTTGGTTGTAGGGGAAAGCTAGCTCTTTTTCATAGGCAGACTTTCCTGCTGTTAAGGTGCAGGTGCAAAATGGGCACTCTGGGGCACTTTTACTGCAGATTCATAGATAAGAACAGGTAGGAATCCAGCTAGGAGGGAAAATGAAATGGGGAAATGTGCTTATGCAGATGTTCCTATGACACAAAGTCTTGTGACAAGAATTTCTTTACTTCTTGCACAATCACAATTCCAGTTGTTTCTTTACATTAACTGTTCACTTCCCATGATAAATTACAGTTTGGACTATTTTATCTTGTCACTCTGGGTTAACCAGTGCAGACATTAGTCTAAATATAATACTTCAGTATTACCGAGCTACCTGAAAGAAAGACAGAAACTCACCTGCGGGATAGCAGGGGTTTTGAGGGCTTGAATATCTCTCTTTCATCTTGATATTGTAAGACATGATATAGGTACTTACCTTGCTATCTCCACACCCCATTTACAAATTCATCTCACTAAAAGAAGGTTGTTTTTCAATGTCATTTTAGTAAATTATATTGAGAACCTTTGAAGGTAAATGAAGGGGGTATCAACTATCAGTGTCTTGAGACTGCTTTTATAGAGAATAAAAGAAACATCTGTGCATGATCCTGTATGAGATATCAAAGGAATTCTTCCCAACCAGTAAAGGATCATAGGAAAAAGACGAAATAGGGAAATGGCAGCTTCTATTTCCTAAACTACAACAGAGAGCTACTTTCAAATGACACCTAGGACTGCTTAATGCATCCCAGTCTTTCACTGAAATACATCAGAGTGAAATGTGCCATAATATGCATGAGGACTTGTAAGGTTTACCTTACTTGCCTATTTACCTTATAACTTCATTCATTTTTACCTGCTTGGAGGAATCAAGATCTGGAATCTGGAAAAGCAGATACCCTGAAATATGATTAAATCAGTAGCTTCCTGAGAATGAACTGAATATCTTAGCTTGCTGCTTCTTGGCAATTAAGAAAAAAGTGGCCATGGGATTATTTTGAAAAACTCAGTCAGTATCAAATACCATTTTCCTTGCGTTCAGATTAGAGAAATGGATGCATTTGTTTCTTTTCTGCATTATTTTCCAGCTGAAAATCCCTCTCTCCTTAGCTGTCGACAGTGTCACTTCCCTTTTCCTTGTGATGGGTTTCTACTCCTTCTTATTTTGAAACAGAGGTGCTAATTAATCTTCCCACATTCAAGAACTGCAAATATATTTCAATTTCAAATGAGGTAAGACCCACGCTTGAAACGCCCACACTTACAATTTTAGATAGCTTTGTACTACATATTGTAACTGGCCTGAATTTTCTTCGTGACATTATCAACAATGAGCTTGTAAAGCTTTATATCTAATAAGCAACCTCTACATAATAGTTCACCACCTCATATGAGAGTCAGTGTTGGAAATGTACAAGAAAGAGAAAACTAAGAAAACAAATTACTGTTAGCCTGCACACTGGGCTCCTGGTTTTCAATATCCACATACATCAGTCTATTCAGACGCATGCCACTCACTTCATTTTCCAAAATCTGCAGGATTGTCATGCCTCATTCAATTATTTACTTGGTTATTTACTTAATTAATATTTAAGGCCAAGAGGCACAAACTGAAGTGCAGGAAATTACATTTAAACATAAGAAAACACTTTTTTACTGTGAAATTTGTTGAGCAGCGGAGCATGTTGCCTAGAGAGGTTGTGTATTCTCCACTGTGGAAGAAATTAACAAGTCAACTGGACATCGCTTTGGGCAGCCTTGATCGTCCTCTGAGCAAAGGTAGGACAAGATGATCTCTAGAGGTGTCTGTGACTTGTGAATTACATTATTTGCTGAGTCAGTTACAGGTTGACTTCAGGGTCTTGATGGTGTTTTTTTAAGCTCCTGAAGACTATAAACCTCTTCCCTTCAAGGGAGAATTGAATGTACTCCTTAACATTCCTTACATCATACATCATTCCTCGTCACTTGGCTGGAATGAATATTCATAGCAAGGTAACAGCTCAATGCAGGGTCCTGACCCGAGCAGCTGAAGACTCCAGTTCTGCTATACTGGCATTATCATATCAGATTTGCTTATTTTCACCTTTGCTAGGAATCCCTCTGTTTCTGTCTTCTCTTCTAACCTTCTTCTTTGTCAACTTATTATTCATGTTCATGTGGCACTTAGTATCTCAGTCGAGTTCAAGCCTCTGTTGTGCTGGATACTGTGATTGACCCAGAGTTTTCCATCCAGCACACTGATTGCACCCCTTCTCTTGTTAGGCTATCCTGTTACACCACAGGAGCTACACACCTTTATCTGTCTTGTTAATCACAGATTATCAAGATTGGGTTTCAAAATCTAGCCCCAGATACAAACAGAATATGAGAAAGGAACTGCTAATGTTATAACACATATGAAGAAGTGAGGTAGAGACAGAGAACACATTTCTGAAGGATGCGTGAGGCAAAATCCATCTCCAAAATCCCAATCCAGGGCCATCTCTGCTGGGCAGGCTTTCCGTTTGCTTCTTTCCTGCACCAGAACTGCCTGTGCTGTTTCCACAGAATTTCCACAGTACCAGTATACTGTATACCAGTAAGTGCTTCCTTGTGTTGTGAACTAAACTGTACTCTCAGCTATACTGGTGTAAAAATAGAAAAACTCATTAAATCAGTGTTATTGAAGTTAATGGGATTGCAGCAAATTCACATCACAGTCATTCAGAGGAAAATTTAACGCCACGAGTTGTTTAGTTTTAGCACAGTTTTATTAGACTTCAGTATCACTTTTGCTGCTGTGAAAAAACCACTTTAATACAGGAATAGCAAGATTCATTACACAAAGTATTTTCAAATGTACCTTCAGTTGTTTGGGTTTTTCATGCTGAAAAAGGATCTCTTTCTTTTTCATGCTCTGATTGCTGTACTAGGCATGATAGCAGTGCCTGGCATTATGCAAATACAAAGTTGTCATGTCATGATCTTCAAATTTAGTAGGATGCTGTTCCCCTTCACTAGACAGAAAACAGTCTAGTCAGTGAATAACAGTGATAGCTTTTCAGGTCTATCAGGATGCTACTATGATCATTGAGGTTAATTGGCATTTATTATTGCAAACACTATGGACTTTGATCCATATAACTCAGCATGTGTTTTTAAAGAACGCGTTTTATAGTCAGGTAAACTGAGGCATGGCAGCAGTGATAATTTAGAAGGCCATACAAAACAGCAAATAAAATGCAGATAATGTAGACAGCTAGAAAGGCTTAGAGCTAGTCATTGTAGCAGCAGGAGCACTATTGCCCTCATCTGCCTTTGCCCCTGTAAATTACAAGGACAGGTTTTCTCCCTCTCTTAATTGTCATGACTCTGTTTGCTTAAATGTCTTCCTGAGTGATTATCCACCTGAGCACCTGTCCCAAGAGCTCTCCCTCCATGTCAGCAGAATTTCAGCAGGATGGTTTTAGAAATGGAAAAGGCTGAAGGAAAGCACTCAGGATTTAAAGGTATGCTGGATTTTTAGAGTGCTTTGTTTTGGTGTATAATTTGGGATGAGATTTCCTAAAAATTGGTTATGATTCTTAATTTAAAGTATTTGTTTATCATTACATATAAGAAAACAATGAATTCTTCACACACCATCTGCTCACATATTCTTCAAAAGGCTTTGCATATTTTCAGGAGGAAATGACTCTAAATATCCTGCAGTTTTCTCTAAAATGTTTCATAATTTCACAGTGTCCCTGTTAATGAAGTACAGGATGTGCCCTTGCAACATGCCAAAATAATTCTAAATTGCTGACAGAATCCTCTGATGTTGTGAAAACATAGCAAAATCTTCTGAAAAGAAGAGGTTCTTTCTGTCTTCGGCCAAGAGGCCCAAAGACTGCAAGTGGTTTTCTTGCTGTACTCTTCTAGAAAATAAGACATGAGAAAGTCACATAAGAATAGTGATTCAGACTCTGCTGTGAGTAGGAAATGGAGAGGAAATGATCTACTCATATTTCAGTTTTAACAGCTTACAGTGTCAAGTAACTGCCGCCTTCTATATGTCTTCTCCTGGCAGTCTTTAAGTAGCCTTAAGAAGGTCCTGTTTTCGGTTTATACCTAAATGCTACAGTTTGCCATGCAGCCTTTTTATACTGTTTTAAAACACCTCTTCACCACTGCGTGCTTAAATTCTTCGTGGTGTTAACAGCTCTCCATACAAAGAAAGGCTGCTCTTCTCAAGACCTAGTAAAAAGGCTACACAGGTGAGTAACAAAGAGTGAGCAGTGCCAGATGTAAGTTGCAGCTAGATGAACCTGTAGAAGAGACGAGAATACCCCGGTTAAGCTGAATAGTTTTAAAAATGTGCTTAGTTTTAAGCATGTGACTTGCATGACGTTTCTGGGGCTACTTAGATGATTTGGTAAATGTTTACAGGAGTGGTGCTTCAGAAGGACTAGTTTAGAATAATGTTTCACAGAAGGGACTCATTGCTGTACTTGCTCACACACATCACAGTATAAACTATAGGTATAAAAATAACAGTAGGAACAATTACATCTTTTAACTATTTTTATTTATGAAAAGCAAAACATGAGGTTTCTTTGAACATGAGGCACCCCAAATCTTCAAAGCACAATCACATGCATTTGTTAAAAGGGATGCCAAGAACAGCCCTGGACCTGGAAAGCCAAGGTCCAGGTGCAAAACAAAGGATAGATAAACTAACCAATGTCCACCTTATTTATGGAGCATCCCTGACCCTGAGTCCTTCAGCATCTAATGGTCCCTTTAGAAATGATGAGGGACCACACAAAGTGCTAGATTTGAGTTATTTTGACCCTTGATATAGGGCCCTGATAAAGTAACAGCATTTCCTATATTTTCCCAGTATTCTCCTATTTATTTTCTGGCATGCTACCAGGCATGCCATTTTCTGTCTAATTCACCCGTGGAGTATGCATATTAAATAATGGATTAATTTTACAGGGTGTATCCTTAGTGTCTGTCTTAGGTGGCTAGTTTCCTTAAGCTCTTTCTGTGGTCTGTGGAGAGAGGTTTATTTAAGGAGATTCAGAGCACCTGGAGTAGACTTCAGCCCTGGATAATTTTCTGGGGGAGCATTTTACTTTGACAACATAAGGAACTACAGAGACAAGTCTTTGAACACAAACACCTACTTAGATGCCTAAAAGTAGGTAGTGTGAGTGTCCTATCAGTTCCCAGTTAGCAGCTTCTCATCACTTAGTGAGTTTCTCTGCATGGCTGGAAAAATGGACTGTGGATTTTCAGAGGTTGTGGGGTCCTGACTGGAAAGACAAATTCCCATTGTACCTTTGGGGAGTGGCTCTAAAAAGTCCCTAAAAGTCCACCTTGCTACAAACAGGGTATGAAATTTACAAAACTAGTATCTGCAATGGGGAGAGGGTTTGTCCCCTGGAAGCAGTGGGTAACTACATTTCTCTAGGAGTCCTATCACGAAAAGCCAGTTTCTTTTTCTGTGCGGCATAATGGAGGTGGTTTGCTAGTCATGGCTGATTTTTCCATGAGTCTTCCTGCAAGTTAATCTCACTCCAAGAGCTCCTAGATGCTTCTCTGTACAGATTGCTGTTCCCTGAAGGTGGGAACAAACATAGGCTTCTTTCTTGCCCCTCCAGCCCCTAGCATTACTTATGATCCAGCCTGTAAGATCTAACTGCAGTTAACCCTGGGATGTTTCAGACGTAACAGTTGTAGCTGCAGTGGGGAATTGACTAAAAAGACAGTAGGTTAACTGTGCATTAGTGCACTAGCCCTCTGTAGCAAGGTCTGAAATCATATGTGGAAGAGAAAGTTCATTATTGCTGCTGTCCTCTGACAACAATGTCAAGGGTGAAGCTTGAGCTGCTTTTCATAATGTACATTTCTACAGCTGTCATTCTGCAAAAGCAGTGTGGAGAGAAAAAGAAGTAAAGTGGCTGAAAATTTTGATGCCTGTTTTAAATTTTTCTAATCACAGTAAAGTGAAATGTGTTTAAGAGCTCTTTAATGCCTATATGCTCTATGTAGTACGCTTGCCATCAAGGTGCTAATTTCTTGCCTCTAGTGACAAAAAACAAAAGCGACACTTTCTTAAACCCAGCTGCTAGGGTTTCAAAGGAAACAGAATGAAAGGAAGAAATGAAGTGAATGTAGTGTATAAAGGGAAAACACATAGAGTGATAATGAAATGAAAAATTACACCAGAAAATGGAAATTAGTATGTAAATAGAAATGGTGAGACGATAATTTTAAGTCACTATCTAAAATTCCTGTAAAAATACGGCTTACTTGCATGTCAATCAATGTCAAGACCTGGTTTCCAGTGTAACAGAAGCAGAGAATGGTGATAGAGCTGTACTACTTTCACGTGGTTACAGCATTTGCAGCCTTTCTTTGAAGAAGTAATTTCTTGGTTAAGATTCTTTTTAAACAATTGTTAGTGAGCAACAACTGTCTTTCTATCTAGCCTTATCCAGCATGTAGTCTATTGTTAGCATCAATTTCACTCCCATCAAGAGCCTCTATAAAAGTCAGGGTTTGTTTATCCCATATATGTGGGGGAGCATCTCCAGTTTTGCAGTTTTGATTATGGTTTGAAATCTGAAAGAAGGCAGAAGAATTGGCACATTTCTTTCTGAAGAGACTTTCCACTAATTAAGATAAATATATCCCTGGGAACAGGGGAAGGGTATATCTTTCATACTTTCAAAAAGGGAAAAAAGGAAGACACGGGCAACTACGGGCCAGTCAGTCTCACCTCTGTGCTTGGCAAGATTGTGGAGCAGATACTCCTGAAGACTATGCAATGGCACATGGAAAACGTGGAGGTGATTGGTGGTAACCAACATGGCTTCACCAAGGGAAAATCCTGCCAAGGGAAAATCTGGTGGCCTTTTATGATGGAGTTACAGCATCCTCTTGACAAGGGAAGAGCAAATGATGTCATCTGTCTGGACTTGTGCAAAGCCTTCGACATTATCCCACCTGACATTCTGGTCTCCAAATTGGAAAGCCACGGATTTGATGGATGGACAACTCGGTGGATAAGGAATTGGCTGGAAGGTCGCACTCGAAGAGTTGCAATCAATGGCTCGATGTCTGAGTGGAGACCAGTGACAAGTGGTGTTCCTCAGGGATCAGTACTGGGACCGGTGCTATTTAACATCTTTGTCAGCGATGTGGACAGTGGCATCAAGTGCACCCTCAGCAGCTTTGCTGACGACACCAAGTTGTGTGGTGCAGTCACAGTGCTGGAGGGAAGGGATGTCATCCAGAGGGACCTTGACAGGCTGGAGAGGTGGGCCCAGGCCAACCTCATGAAGTTCAACAAGGCCAAATGTAAGGTCCTGCACCTGGGTCAAGGCAATCCCAAGCACAGATACAGGTTGGGCAATGAGTGGATTGAGAGCAGTCCTGGGGAGGAGGACTTGGGCATCCTAGTGGATGATAGGATGAACATGAGCCAGCAGAGTGCGCTCACAGCCCAAAAAGGCAACCGTATCCTGGGCTGCATCAAGAGAAGTGTGGCCAGCAGGTCGAGGGAGGGGATTCTGCCCCTCTACTCTGCCCTCGTGGGACACCATCTGGAATACTGCGTCCAGCTCTGGAGCCCCCAACACAAGAAAGACATGGAGCTGCTGGAATGAGTCCAGAGGAGGGCTACCAAGATGGTCAGAGGGTTGGAACACCTTTCCTACAAGGACAGGCTGACAGAGTTGGGCTTGTTCAGCCTGGAAAAGAGAAGGCTCCAGCAAGACCTTATAGTGGCCTTCCAGTACCTGAAGGGGGCCTACAAGAAGGCTGGGGAGGGACTTTTTACAAAGGCCTGCAGTGGTAGGATGAGGGTTAATGTTTGGAAGCCAGGAGAGGGCAGGTTTAGACTAGATACAAAGAAGAAGTTCTTCACCCTGGGGGTGCTGAGACACTGGCACAGGTTGCCTAAGGAAGCTGTGGATGCTTCATCCCTGGCAGTGTTCAAGGCCAGGTTGGATGGAGCCTTGAGCAACCTGGTCTAGTGGGAGGTGTCCCTGCCATGTCAGGGGGGTTGGAACTAGACGATATTTGAGGTCCCTTCCAGCCCAAACCATTCTACGATTCTATGATATCTGCTATGTGTTTACCAAACAGGGTGACAGGAGAAGGAAGACGCTTTGCTCCTTTCATCACTTGTGGGTTGTGGTAAGAGCCATTTCATGCTCTGTATTCTGTAGCAATGAATAGGGGTAAAAAACATCATGTGAGCTCTTCAGCTTCTCATTTGCTGGGTGGTAGATTCCAGTGCATCATGATTTTGACTGAGCTTGTAGCTGTCAGTTGGTGAAAAATAGTGATGTTCTGTCTTCCTAAGGGAAATACCAGATCCCTGTGACTCAGCATCTCAAATTCACTTCCTCCGTTGTTTTCACCAGGGTTTAGTGGACAGCTTCTGTTTTGGACTTCTCAGAAGAAGACACTGAAACTAGCAGCCAGTCTATAGCAAGATCCTCAAGAAAGGCTGTTAGACTTCCTTTCTTTCTTGAACTCAGGAGTCCTGGATGTCCAAAAATGAAGGCGCCTGGGAGCTGTGATCTGTGTTTAATGACAGAAGGAAGGCAAAAGATCTTTTAATTTAATTATTACTGCCATGTGTTTCCCTCTCATTTATATTCATTTTCATGGCCCAGAGACGTTTTCAAAATCTTGGTCCAGACCACCAACTACCATTGCAATATTAAGTAAAAATATTCTATGTCTCGAACAACTTACGTTCTAATTTGGAACAACACAAAACAAATGAACTCTTTTTCACATGCATACTCTCCTTCTCTCACCTTATCTGCGTTGCGGAAGAAAACTGTCTCAAATACATGGGAGGTAACCATGCCTCTTTCAGGATACAACAGTCTTTTCATCCCTAGATGGAGAAGAGCAGAAAGCATACCCCTGGACCTTGGAAAGCTTCCTCTTGAAAAACTGACCAAAATCAATACACATCTGCAAAAATTACTTGAAATGTTTCTCTTGGTTTTCACATTTGGAACTAGGTGAAACAGGACTAAATTGTGAACAAAACTTGGCAGGGGAGTCTGTACCTAGGACTGAATATCACACAGATGATGTTTCTTCTCAGCTTTCCCCACTCCCAACGCTATCATCGTGAAAAGAGAGGTGATAAAATTTGGACTATAGATATTATATGCAGAAAGCACTAATAAAATATGAAGGAAATACAGAGTTTTAATTCCCCCAACAAGTTAAAGGCTTCAGGCTTCCTCTTAGAGACAAAATTTGAACTGAAATGGCATAAGCTAGTAGTTTTCCTGCTTACCAGAGATTGCTTCTTAGTTAAAATAAGAGTTCTCATTTTTATACTGTGGTGAATTTAGCTCCCATTTCTTGAGCAGTATTATTTGATGCAGTGAATAGAATTAAAACGTTTCCATATTACAGACCAGAATATCAGTCTCTTAAAATAGTGAGCAGATAGGCACACGAATAATCTGATCACTGTAAGGGGGACTGAATGTACCGGGTGTAGGCAAAAATATGAAGATTATTTATCTCATCTTAATAATTCTCATTGCTATTGTTATTGAGGCCGAATCTTACAGTGCTTAGTCTAAAATACCAGTCAATATCATGGGCTTATATTTGCCATGATTAAAGCCTAAGAAGGCTCTACAATTTGGCCCATTATAAGTTTATATTAATTTAAATAACTCCTCAGAGCCCCTGCTGCCCTTCCCTAAAACTCATTATTCCACAAAAAAAACCCAAACATGTTACTAGCTCCAAAGAGCCAGCAGTATAAGACCTGCTAACACTCACTGAATGCTTAACTTGCAGCACATCAACAATCCCACAAGTTTTCATTGGATTCCTTCTGTACTTTGGCAAATCTTGCCCTTTGTGTGGGAAGGTAAGAATAACGTGCAGCAACTTAACTATGAGGGTGATATCTAAGCAGAAAAGTTTGGGATCTGATTTCCATGGATTTGGCTGCTCTTGGTTATCTTTCATTTATTGCTATACTAAGAAATAAATAAGAAAAAAAAAGTTTAAATCTACATTGAAGAAAAGGTTCATCTCTTTCTTAAGGCATCTTGTTTCATTTGAAGTTGGAAAAAACACAAGGCACTAGAAATATTTAGAATTTAGCTGCAATTTAGGGAAATATGCTTAAGTCTGGCAAGGAAGAGAAGGAAAGTTGAAGAAATGATAGTTCAGGAAAAAATGTGTGATATTATAACAGAGAGCATTCTTGGAAGACAGTAAGAGATATAATAAGAGATGGATGCATATAAAGAGACTATTCTGAATTGTGCCTGCACGAATGCTGAAGTAGGAGTAAGATCTCAAGAAGAATTTCTGTCTTACTCTGTTGCTTAAAGACCATAGCTGTGGAGTGAGTGAAGTATGAGAAGCACTCACAAGCTATATCTATGCTCTCTTGTAAGAGCATCACTGCCTAAGCATCCTCACGGCAAGATTTCCTAACCACCCTCAGTGTCCTTACAGTGGATCACTTGGGGAAGCAGCTCAAACTAGGAGGTTGCCTGGGCTTTTCATGACCTCTCACCTCCCTTCAGGCAATGTGAATGTCCCAGAGTGAAAGCAGTCATCCCTGTTGATGTTGGTGTCTGCCAGCATGAGTCCCACTGCAGCAACATGCCTGCCTGTTCAACAATGCTGTGCTGGACGTCATCCCCCTTCAGATACTGCATGGGATGTGGAGAGCTATGCTGCCTCACCAGGAGCATCACATTGACTGGGAGGGATTAGTCCTCTGGGACGGTGCTTATCTTGTTTAGCCCAGGGCACCTGCCTCCTTCCTTGGGTGTGAGCTGTGTTTGCCCTAATGGGCTGGATCGGCCCTGATCTACTCCAGAACCTATCCTGCTTGCCTGTGTCCCTACCCTGAGAAAGCTGGATGAATTTTGGACTATAGGTTGCCAGGCAACACAGATTTACCTAGCAACAGCTTGCCCATGACGCAAGTGGACAGCATAGCATGCCTTGCTGCCAGCATCCCATGGACATGGACAGCTGCTGCTGTTTCACACCTTTGTAGGTCCTGCACACCCACTCTGCTCCTCTTACTTCCCAGCCATCACAGCCTGGCTTGCTGTCTCATTTCTGAGTGATCACTACCTCTATCCCATAGCCTTTCCCACAGACACAGAGAAAAAACAAGAGGGAAGGTCTGTTATTCGTTTACAGAACACCTCCCAGGCTGCACAGGTCCCACCACCCCTGGCCCACCTCTCTCCCTTTGCCCACCTCTCATTCACTCCCTGCATTGTAGCCCCGTGTGCTGCAAAGGAAAGAGGACATACGTGTGAATGGCACAGAGCCGCTGCCTTGGATACAATGATGGCCAAATCAGGCACCTGAGTGCATGTCAGGAACTCTATTCAGAGCAGCCTGGGATGCTGTCTGTTCAAGCCACACAGGGAGGCCTCTCCTTAACTCCCTCTTTGTGTATTCAGTTGTCTCCCAGTCCTTTCCAAATTCCATAGGCAATGCCTACCACCATTTGCCCACCTTTCATGTGGACACGTTGCCAAACAGCCTGGCTTTCCTGAGAGAACTGGACAGTAATTCTGGTGACTCAGGACAGATCTGCCAGGCAGGAGTGTTGAAAACAACAGATGGGAGGACTATATGCTTTTCATAACAGGGAACCAGCTGTGTGTTTACACAAAAGTGGTCTGTCCTTTCCCAGATCCTCCTCCCTCCTGAAGAGTATAGATGTGATGTATCCCCAGGGCTGGTGAGAGCCAGGACTGGTCTCTGCAGCCAGGAACTCAGACTCCTCATTCATTGGGTTGCCACAATGGAAAGAGAAAGAGGTTCTGCATAAGACACAACATGAATTATGGAAATTATTGCTAATTTTAGTGGTTATGTCACAGTTTACTTCTGAAAGTGTGTCACTTTCTTTTAGAATCTGTCTTGCAGCTGTGCCTTGTCTTTGGGATGTCACTAGTAGTTGTTGTCTATGAAAGGTTGCAGCTTGATCAAATAAGAGCGTAGAAAAACAATATTTGATACAATTTTGGAACGTACCTTGAAAAAAGTCTTTAAAAAGTGATATTCTTCAAGGACTGACTGTGAAACTATTTGATCTGTCCATAGTCTCTATGGTGGGAGGAAAAGATCTTTTGTGCTGGAGTCCTGATAGAAGTAAGGAGAAGCACTTTGACACGTTTTGTCTTCTGATTTGGAGGGAGGAATCTTAGTTCTCAAATTAACCCCACCTGATAACTTTTGCCTTTGGCACCACTATTGATAAGTGCTTGTGATTCTGCCGCAGATCTTTATGATTTCTGCACAGAGACATGTATCAGTGTCATGTATCAGTGTCTGGGCCCAACATCATGGATCAGCAAGAGGGTGGTTACCAGAGCAATGTCCTGAACTTGGAGACTTGGGGATAGATGCAAGTATAGTCTCTTGCTCCATATTGACTTTTAGGTAGGATGAGGTCAACAGGCGTTCACTGTGTGTGCTGGTAGGCAGAAGGGAAGGTTACTCTTTCAGGGGTATTGGAAAGAGTGATAGCTCTCAGGCTGCAAATGTATCTTATCCCATTAGGGTTTTTTTTGGTTCTGCCTGCTGCTGGTACAGAGTCAGGATGGTGTCTCTTCAGCAGGATGATAGGGTGGAAATGCAGCACATGGTGTTGCATCTCAGGAGAAAGGTAAACAGCAGTAAGTGCTGTCACGGTCTGTGAAAATGGTAGTGCTCCCAGGATTAGATTCATAGAATCATTAGGTTGGAATAGACCTTTGAGATCAAGTCCAACCATTGACCTAATACCACCATGCCCACTAAACCATGTCCCGAAGTCCCATATCTACATGTTTTTTGAATACCTCCACGGATGGTGACTCCACCACTTCCCTAGGCATCCTATTCCAATGTTTGACACCTCTTTCGGTAAAGAAATTTTTCCTAATGTCCAATCTAAACTTCCCCTGGCGTTGCTTGAAGCCATTTCCTGTTGTCCTGTCGCTTGTTACTTGGGAGAAAAGACCAACCCCCACCTCAGTACAACCTTCTTTCAGGCAGTTGTAGAGAGCGATAAGGTCTCCCCTCAGCCTTTTCTTCTCCAGGCTAAACAACCCCAGTTACCTCAGCCACTCCTTATAAGACTTATTCTCCAGACCATTCACCAGCTTCATTGCCTTTCTCTGGACATGTTCCAGCACCTCGATGTCTTTCTTGCAGTGAGGGACCCAAAACCGCATACAGTATTCGAGGTGCGGCCTCACCAGTGCCGAGCACAGAGGCACGATCACCTCCCTGCTCCTGCTGGCCGCACTATTTCTGATACAGGCCAGGATGCTGTTGGCCTTCTTGGCCACCTGGGCACACTACCAGCTCATGTTCAGCCGGCTGTTGACCAGCACCCCCAGGTCCTTTTCTGCGGGGCAGCTTTCCAGCCACTCATCCCCAAGCCTGTAGCGCTGCCTGGGGTTGTTGTGACCCAAGTGCAGAACCCGGCACTTGTTAGACCTCATACAATTGGCCTCCGCCCATCGATCCAGCCTGTCCCGATCTCTCTGCAGAGCCTCTCTATCCTCAAGCAGATCAGCACTCCCACCCAATTTAGTGTCATCTGCAAACTTACTGAGGGTGCATTCAATCCCCTCATCCAGATCACTGATGAAGATATTAAACAGAACTGGTGCCAATACTGAGCCCTCAGGAACACCGCTTGTCACCGGCCACCCCACTCTGTGTCCTTGAAGAAAGCAGTTTCTTCTAACAGACAGAAAATAGTGACCCTGTTCCTGTGCAAGAAGAAAAAAAAATGAAGACCTCTAGGTGATGCCCAGGTAGCTGCAAATTCATACTAGGTGAATCTTCCTGCTCTGGTTACTGGACTCTTATGTCTTTCATGCAACTATGAAAGTACGAGGGCGAAAAAAGAAGAGCTCATCTAATGTGTACACTGCTTTAGGCAAGGATTAAATGTAACTACACCAATCAAGTCAGGTATTCATCCAGTTCCGACACAAAAAAAAATTGTCAGTTAGAGACCCTGAAACACTCATAGGCAAATTGTTTGGTAATTAATTTTCAATATAATGTCTCTTTTTTTTTTTTTTTCCAACTAAATATTTCTATAATTAATTTGCATCTTAACCTTTCCTCTGTAAACATGGAGAGGAACTCCTAAGTTTTAAAATGTTTGGCGACTCTTATAATATCTCCTTTTTAATTTTTTTCTTCCGCATGAAGAAATATTTCACTGCTTACTTACAGATCACCAAAACCTCTTCACTTATTATTGTGCTCTTCTTAACCTTCTCTAATTTGCCCAGAAATGCCTTAAAGCTCAGTGCCAAGGATGGAGTACATACTCCAGCTGATGCATTGCCAGGGCTAAGTAAAGCATAAAAATTAGCTCCTGGGTTACCTATAGAATCACAGAACAGTTTAGGTTTGAAAAGGCCTTTAAGATCATTGAGTGCAACCAATACTTTTGATAAGGTGCTGGACCATAAGCTCTTTCACTTTTGTTCATAATTGCCTTACACTCCTTGCAGAATTTTCAGTCAGGTGGATGCTCTGTGGAAAAGGGGGAGATTGCTACTGCCCTTGAAGAGCAGCTGAATCTGGGAAGACCCTTCTGAGATGGCAGCATGAAGAGAACATGGATGGCGTTTGGAAAAAAGCAGCTCCTGAGGCATGATGAGTGTTGAGAGGAGCAAGGAAAGACCACCAGGCCTGGAGGGTGTATATAAAGAGAGATTTCCCATGGACCAGAGGGCTGGAACAGACTTCTTGCCCCTCAGAATGTTCCTGATTTAGCTAGAACCAACATAGCAAGAATCTAATCCATGGTGAGGGTGTGGGTTGGGTTTAAACTATTTTTTTTTTCTAAATAACCTAACCTAACCTGACCTAACCACTTTTAGTTGTTCCTTCATCCAAAAAGCTAAATATTATGTTCATTGTAAGAAATTATGACTCTTTGGAGTATAAAAAGCTAATGATATTTTGGAAAAGCTTACTAAAGCAAGAAAGTTCAAACTTGTAATTTATCTGGGGTTCAACTGCATCATACTACATCAAGGTTTGCTAAATTTCAGCTTGACATCCACTTAAGATAATGCAAACTTTTTTGACATATCTTCTATCTAAGTTTTTTCTCATTTTCATGTCTGCATCTGATTCATGAAAGTGTGGAATGGTAGCTCATGTAGTATAAACTCTACTTAATTGGTATTTCCTCTCAGATTGACAGTAATTTGCCCAGTTACCATGCTCTATGCATGTACTTGTCAAATATTTATTCTGGTGGCTGTTCATGTAATGACTTTAGGCTAGTCTGTACCCTCTAATCTTTGTTTCCCTTCTCTTACATGCTCATTATATCTGCCTTTTTCTTTTTTTCCATGACTTCTTGAAGATAATCATTAATACTTAAGGAATTACTTCAGCTGCCTCTCAGTGTTCTAAGGTCAACTTTGTCAGGCTCTAACACCTATCTTTTGAGAGGCTATGAGAGGCAGTGTGAGGAAGGAAACTTAGGAATGCTAAATGCACTACTAATTTATTTAGTGTTACAGAAGTGTGTCTGCATAGTGTGAACATTTGTAGATGAATAAGGTAAGTGAATCATATATTTAAGAGCTTGTTTATGAAGCTCTAGACTGAAATATTGTGTGACTTTTTTTATTCTTTCCCTGACTGCTTAATTGCTCTCCCCTGACTTTGTTGACAAAGCTAACAGAGCTGAAGTATGTTTTCTTCTGGGCAAATAGGCACTTCAGTCTTCCTTTAACTTTGCAAATCTTTAAGGAATCACAGACAGACATCCAAGATGAAATTGAATATGCTTCCTTCACACTGATTAATTTCCTGTAGAAAAACTTGAGGCAATGCTCAGTTAATCTTTTATATGAGCTAAGATCTCAGCAACATAAGGCTCAAGCAGTAAATATTTTGCGAGAGAAAACTCATCTTCTTTTGCTCTTTCCTCAAACTCGTGAACTGACTTATTCAGAGAGTCACTGCAAGCCTCGTCTTCTGAGCACAATATTCTTCTTCAGCAAAGACATGTTGAATACACTGTGCAGCTCAGATATGAGTCTTGTCTTACATGCCTGTTCAGTGAATATTTTTCCAGTCCCAGAGTATGCTGGACCACATGCTTGTCCAAGTCATATACTTCAGTTAATTCCAGCAGATGATATTAGAACAGAAGCTGTTAAATAGGAAGTACTAGAGACAAACTCGCGAAAGAAAAGTCTGTATCCAGGTAACATTCTATAGTTATGCCAGTGTTCATCTGATGTGCAAATTCAGTCCAATGACCTGTGTGAATTTTAGGGAAGTAAAAAAAGATTAATTCTCGCTTCTAACAAAATCTACCTGCTTCATTGAAAAAGACAGTTTTGTTTCTGTAAAAGTTTGAAAGGAAACTCTGTTAAGTTTCTAGGTCAATTCTTCCTTTTTCTTAAAGTCTGTACATTCCTGCAGTATCAAATCACTGTTAGTCTCAAATGTGTTACCATTAGTAATTCACGGGCATTTTTCAAAGCAAAATTCATGTCAGGTGTTAACTTTGAGTTTATAATGACCTGTACACTTTTGTGAGTGACATTTATGTATTTCTTTTACTGATTTGCTCTCCTTAAGAGTACCTTTTTTTTTGCTTGGGAGGATAGTATGAAGCAGCTGGGTAAGAGGAAAGGATTGCTAGAGACAATTTCTCAAGAAACAGAGTCCATGTGCTAGCACTCTCTCTCACTGTGATCTTTTGTTTTCTGCATCCATGGCTGAACGGGCATTACAGAATCACAGAATCACAGAGTGGTAGGGACCTCTGGAGATCACCTAGTCCAACCCCCCCTGCTAAAGCAGGTTCACCTAGAGCAGGTCGCACAGGAACGCGTCCAGGTGGGTTTTGAATATCTCCAGAGAAGGAGACTCCACAACATCCCCAGGCAGCCTGTTCTAGTGCTCTGCCACCCTCAAAATAAAGAAGTTTTTCCTCATATTAAGGCAGAACTTCCTGCACTCCAGTTTGTGCCCGTATGATAGTTTGGCCCTGGGCAGACGCCAGGTGCCCACCAAAGCCACTCTATCACTCTCACCTCCTCGGCTTGACAGGGGAGAGAAAATATAACAACAGGCACGTGGGTCAGATGAAGACAGTTCAATGAAGCAAAAGCCATGAGCGGAAGCAAAAGCAAAACAGAAGATCTTATTCTCTACTTCCCATCAGCAGGCGATGTCCAGCCGCTTTCTGGGAAGTGGAGCTCTGGTACATGTAGTGGTTGCTCCGGAAGACAAACGCAAAAACGAATGTCCCCCCCTTCTTCCTGTTTTCCTCAGCTTATATTGCTGAGCAGACGTCATGTGGTATGGAATATCCCTTTGGTCAGTTTGGGTCAGCTGTCCTGGCTATATCCCCTCCCAAGTTTTTACCCACCCCCAGCCTGCTGGGGAAATGTTGGGGAAACAGCATTGTGTAAGCCCTGCTCAGTAGTAGACAAAACACTGGTGTGTTACCGAGCTACCACTCCACAGCACGGTGAGGGCTGCATCTCAGGCAGACCTATTACAGCCCATTGCTCCTTGTCCGGTCAATGGGCACCACTGAGAAGAGTCTGGCCCGATCCTCTTGACACCCACCCTCTAGATATTTATGTGTGTTGATAAAGTCTCCTCTCAGTCTTCTCTTCTCCAGGCTAAACAGACCCAGGTCTCTCAGCCTTTCCTCATAGGAGGGATGCTCCAGTCCCCTCATCAACTTCATAGCTCTTCGCTGGACTCTCTTCAGTGATTCCCTGTCCCTCTTGAACTGGGGGGCCTAAAACTGGCCACGGTACTCCAGATGTGACCTCAACGGGGCAGAGTAGAGTAGGAGGATGACCTCCCTTGACCTGCTGGCCTACTCTTCTTAATGCACTCCAGGATACCATTTGCCTTCTTGGCCGTGAGGGCACATTGCTGGTTCATGGTCCACTTTCTGTCCACCAGAACTCCCAGGTCCTTCTCCACAGTGCTACTCTCAAGCAGGTCAACCCCAGCCTGTACTGGTGCATGGGGTTATTCCTGCCCAAGTGCAGGACTCCACATTTGGCCTTATTGAATCTCATTAGGTTCCTCTCTGCCCAACTCTCCAGCCTGACCAGCTCTCACTGAATGGCAGCACAGCCTGCTGGCGTGTCAGCCACTCCTCCCAATTTTGTGTCATCAGCAAACTTGCTGAGGGTGCACTCTGTCCCTTCATCCAGGTCATTGATGAATATATTGAATAAGACCGAACCGAGTACTGACCCCTGGGGAGCACCAGTAGTTACAGGCCTCCAACTAGACTCAGCATCACTGATCACAACTCTCTGAGCTCTGTCCTTCAGCCAGTTCTCAATCCACCTCACTGTGCACTTGTCTATCCCACATTTCCTAAGCTTGCCTATCTGATGGGAGACCACATCAAAAGCTTCATTAAAGTTGAGGTAGACAACATCCACTGCTTTCTCATCATCCACCCAGCCAGTCATGCCATCACAGAAGGCCATCAGGTTCGTCAGGCATGATTTCTCCTATGTTTAGGTTTCAGGAAGCACGTAGTCATATTCACAGGGACTCAAGAGACGATGCAGAGAAAGACCTGTAAACCTTCAAAACCTTGTGCGTGTAGCAGGTACTCCAACATGTGCATTCCTATATAAGCTTAATGAAAAGAAGATGCAAAGAGGAGCTATTGAGACCGTCCACTGAGAAAAAGGCTATCTATTTCTTCTCATGCACAGGCAGAAAAATGTCCAGGCTTTGTCTGATCATACCAAGGGCGGTCTGAAAGATGAAGCTAGAAGAGCTGGCAAGGACGACACCAGTCAGAAAAGGGTCAGTGCTTCAAAAACTTCTCTCACTACCTCTGTGCTGCAGGAGGAAACCAGGCCAGCTCTGGAAAGGCTCTCTAGTGTTACTTAGCAGGAGTCACATAGAGACCTGGCAGTCCTGAGCCACCTGGGAAGCAGGGCAAAGGGGTAGGGTTTTGGGGCTAGTGTTCTTTAGAGAAATAGGGCAGACTGAAAAGCAAGGGGAAAAACTTGTGCTCAGAAGTCAATATAGGTGCTCTGTATTACTTATTTTTAGTATTCTATTACTTTCTTTTAGAAAAACAAACCTGTGAAGAGTAGCATTTCTGTTCATTGTGACAGTAAAAAATTACAGAGTCCAGAAGCCTACTAAGTACCCTGCCTTCAAATGTTTTATCCAGGGATTTTTGCTGTATAAATTTAGGCTGAATTTTTCATGGGAATTGCTCCTTAAAGACAAGAAAGCATCCTCCTCCCTCCCTTTAAAACTATAAAACTGTCTTTTTTGTATGATCAAATAAGCACTGATAACAAGAATGACCCGTTGCAGAATTTTCTTGTGCTTTCATTACTGTCATTAATCAACTCATGCTACTGTGAGTGCTTGATTTAGGAGGAAGCATTACCAATTAAGAATAATTGGAACCAGGGTGCTAGATGTGATATATTTGTATATATTAAGAGTGGTAAGGAAAGCAACTGCACACACCAACACATTTCTGTTCATGTCTCTCTGTCTGCCTGTTGCATTCTAACACTAAAACGAGTTTAAAATAGATTATTAGTAACTGATATTTATTCCAGACCATGCAACAGGAAAGAAATTAGTTTCAAAGAGATGCTAATTAACTCAAAAGTGCACAGACTACCTGGAGTGACATGAGTTCGAAGTTGTTTGTACCAGGTTCTTTTCCATCATCAGAGCTATAATCAGTTGATTTTAGCACAGATTTGTGTCCAAACCTGTGACTAATTTGATCCCACAATATTTGAAAGATCAAAGATTCATACATATCACTGTACTGAAGTAGGATCTAGCATAATGCGTATGCTGCAGTTTCTTCCAAAAAACCTGTAGCACCTTACCCACTTCAGCTGCTGGGTTAAAAAAATGGAAAAATGCCCTTTGACTGGGCACTTTTCTTAAAAACTGTTGAAAAGAGACTTGTCAAAGAATATGTCTTTCCAGTAGTTTTATGACTGTGTCAAGCGTTTTCTGATAAAGGCTCTTTTCCTTGTGTTGTATTTCTTTAACTGCGAAGGCTCTTGCGGAAAGTGTTAGCCTGTTCTCATTATTCACTCTCTAACTTTATTTCAAACATTGGCTGTTACATTGTGTAGAATGCACTCTGGTTTTGTCTTAATTTTAATATAAGCTTGATCCATGCATAGGCTAGGACTGAAAACACCATGCCATTTCCATCTTGCAGCAAGGTTTTAATCAGCTTAGTTTTCAGCCATGAAAAGGAGTGAAAGAAGATCTCCAGACTTCTTTTGTTTAACTCTATTTTCTATTTCTGTGATATTTCTGCAACTCTTACTTCTGATGAGGTTAAAATCATAAAAGGAAAACAGAAGGCATTTTTATTCTGTCTAGCTGGTTCACAGAGCATATTTTTAATGACATCTGCTAACCCACATGAATAAGGCTTAAACTGAGAGTGTGGGTCTGGGAAGCACAATTGGAAGCCGCAAAGAAATTCTGTTAATCTATCTGAGCCAGGTAACAGTATCAGGAAGGACTGTGAACTTCAAATCTGGGTGGTACAAGCTTGGGGCACGTGGGAACAAGCTCTGGTTGCCAACCTGTGCCGAAGTCAGTCCTGCTGTCTTTTTGTTATTATCCTTAGCTAAGTGAAATGCTTCAAAGTTTCTCGGGCTGGCAATCCAGTCTCCAGATGCAATGTGAGCAATACACTGTGTGAGCTGGCCCATACATCCAAGTGCCTACATATAGATCTCGTAAAAGGACCAGAGACACTACTTGCAGAAATATTGCTTTATGGGGTCTAAGTAAATCTTTCCTTACATAAATGACCGTGAGCTCTGCTGAACATTTCCCCTGGAATTCCCTTCTATACGTGTCAGAGCCATTTTTTAAAACTCTTTTCAGAGTTCACGATAAGCTTGCAACCGAATAACTACATCTCCATTGATCTCCAGGATAACTTTGGCCAACAAAGTCATGTGAACTTTGTTTAAGGAAGAAGTAAATTCTGCAGTCCAACATTTGACCCAGTTCCTATTGCTGCCAGTACAGTTGGATGAAATCCGTACATTTATCCATAGGGGTTTTTTGTGCATTTAGAAATCCAACTTTTTTTATCTACTTACATTAAACATACCACTTACAAGTTTGTTTTGTGAACTAAAATGACTCCTAGTGTGAATTCAATAGATCTGTTGAAAATTACAAAAGCTAGAAAATAGAGAGTGTCAACAACCAGAGTACTGAGTCTGTAACAAATCTATCACAAAAGAGAAGATAATCTCACAGTACTTTTCAGAGGATTTAAGTTTAATTTCCATGTAATCATGGTGCAGGAGAAAGAGGACTGGGTGTAGGATGGGCACCTTCTCTGTCATTCCCTAGCCCAGCAGCTCAGGTCAAAGATCACAAAGGTTAATGGACACCTTCTGGTTGCTGCAAAAAAAACTCGTGTGAAAGTGTTAGCACATGCGAAAGGTATGCATTAGCATCAGAAGGAACCCTCTCCGACACATACACACACACACACACACGATTAAAACAGATTTTATGAGACGTTGAATAAAGATTCGTGTTTATGTAGAAGATTTATGTTGTCTTCTGTAAGAAGAAATATCTGTTGGATTAACATTTATAATTAAAAGGAACTTCTAGAAGCAGGAATGGAGATGATTGTAAGAGTGATGACCACAAGGACTGCTGGGGGAAAAGCAGGGATTTACAGTTGTCTGACTTGGATGTGATTTATCTTGATTTCAGTAAAGCATTTGACACCATCTTCCACAGCATCCTCGCAGCTAAACTGAGGAAGAGTGGTCTGGATGATTGGGTAGTGAGGTGGATTGTGAATTGATTGAAGGAAAGAAGTCAGAGAGGTGTGGTCAATGGGACAGAGTCTAGTTGGCGGCCTGTATCTAGTGGAGTCCCTCAGGGGTCAGTACCAGGACCAGTACTATTCAATATATTCATCAATAAACTGGACGAGGGAATAGAGTGCACTGTCAGTCAGTTTGCTGATGACACAAAACTGGGAGGAGTGGCTGACACACCAGAAGGCTGTGCTGACATTCAGTGAGACCTGGACAGGCTGGAGAGCTGGGAGGGGAGAAATTTAATGAAATACAAGGGCAAGTGTAGAGTCTTGCATCTGGGGAAGAACAACCCCATGTACCTGTATAGGCTGGGGACTGAGCTGTTAAAGGGCAGTGTAGGGGAAAGGGACCTGGGGGTCCTGGTGGACAGCAGGACGGCCATGAGCCAGCAAGGTGCCCTCATGGCCGAGAAGGCCAATGGCATCCTGGGGTGTATTAGAAGGGGTGTGGTCAGTAGGTCAAGAGAGGTTCTCCTCCCCCTCTACTCTGCCTTGGTGAGACCGCCTCTGGAATAGTGTGTCCAGTTCTGGGCCCCTCAGTCCAAGAAGGACAGGGAACCGCTAGAAAGAGTCCATTGCAGAGCCACAAAGGTGATTAAGGGGGTGGAACATCTCCCTGATGATGAAAGGCTGAGGGAGCTGGGTCTCTTGAGCTTGGAGGAGACAGAGGGGTGACCTCATCAATGTTTATAGATACGTAAAGGCCGAGTGTCAGGAGGATGGAGCCAGGCTCTTCTTGGTGATGTCCAGTGACAGAACAAGGGGCAATGGGTGCAAGCTGGAACACAGGAGGTTCCACATTAACATAAGGAATAACTTTTTTCCTGTGAGGGTGACAGAGTCCTGGAACAGGCTGCCCAGAGAGATTGTGGAAATATTCAAAACCCGCCTGGACGCGTTCCTGTGTGACCTGCTGTAGGTGGTCCTGCTCTGGCAGGGGGGTTGGACTAGACGATCTTTTGAGATCCCTTCCAACCCCTACCATTCTCTGATGCTATGATTCTATGATTCCTTTGGGAGCAGGGCTGGAGTAGGGAATGGGAGGACATCCAGCAGCCCATCTCCCTTCCCTCTTGGCAGCTTGGTGTGCCACACTGCTGGCCCCAGAGGGAGAAGGAGGAGAAAAAAAGACCTGCAGAAGAAAGATTTGATTATAACCAGCCACTTCTCTTGTTCTCATCTTTTTCCAAAAGTGCACATTATTCATACCTAATGCATAATTAATTCTTGTGTCTGTCTTTACAGTAATCTTACCACAAACTTTATTCACATTAGCAGCAACAAGTCATGATGGCTTGAAACTGCACGTCTACTCAACTTGCGAGGAGGTAGGTCTGTAACAGAAAGAGTTAAGAAAGAAATTATGGTACCACCTGTCAGGGCTGACAAAGCAAGAGTTGGGCAACAGCTTATGCTATGCACCAGGACAGACTGAGGAGCACTCACAGTTTTCATGATAGAAAATGCCATTGCATCTGGCTGCTGCTGCTGTGAGCAGCTGTTTCAGTCACAAATGCAGGTGAAATATCTTCCATACCTACTAAAAGAAAGGAGGTTATACTCTAATTAAAGCAAGAAATAGTGTTCAATAGCAGGAAAGCAAGGTTCAACAGACTTCCTTACTGTGCAATGTTGGATAAATCCAGTGAGAAATTCCAGCTAAACTGGGATACGTAGGAACAAGTACAAGAACTGCAGGGTAAAGGAGGGCATCTGTAAAGGGACACTTTATTGCCATGCTGGTTGGAAAGTACACACCCAGCGATAAATCAAGTGGGTTTTTTTCCTTCCTTGTTTTCTTCTGGCTTTAATCTCACTGCCTTTCCCCGTGTTATCCCTCTTCCTTCATACTTGTCAATATCCATGCAAAGCTTTGATCTGCTACGTACAAACTACAGATCTTTCCTTTCACAGGTCATGAACCACTCATTGAAAAGGACTGTAATATATTCAGCCAAAACCAACACTAAATTCCTGGAGCCATCACAATACCTAAACAGAATTTCAGGGTAATCAAAGTGAAAACTGATTAGCCTAGTCTAACTAGAACTAGTTAAAAATTTCCACTGAAATTGAGTTGCACATAAAATCTTTTTTTTTTTTTTAATAACATTATCTGATGTTCTCCTCTTTTTTCCTCTTTTGTTTGAAAACAGGCAAAACCAGAAGGTATGCAGTGCAAGATGTATGCATGGCAACCTCCCAAGTCTGATAAAAATGTGTTTGACAACCAGCTATCTTTTTGTTTGGGGGTTTTCACTGAAAACTGCAAATGTCTCTGAAAACATAAACGAACATGATATGTTTTTTACATTGAAGATTCAGCTGGGGAAAAAAAAAAAAAAAAAGAGCAAAAGCAAGACAGTGGTACTTTGCTCAGTGTCATTATTACCTTACCCAGCTCAGGAGAATGAGAGTTCTGGTCAGAGCAACACGAAAGTAGACTAGACAGGAACTAACAGTCCTTTTCGACTGTCGTATGAAGCCTATAAGTTAAGTTTTAACACCCTGTAAAGTGCAAATGTACATCCACCATTCCTCACAGACAGTGCTGCTGGCTCACTCTGTAGCACTTCAGATTCCTCAAACTGAAGTTCTCTCCCTCTCCCTCCCGTTGCTGGCTGAAAAACAGCTTTCTGTGATGCTCCTACAACTCTGGATCAAAACCCCTGTCTCCACCACAATTGCTTGCACACAAGCCTCTCTGTCTGCGGGATACAGAGAAAAGCAAGTTTCAAGGAGAGACCTGCCTGCAGAATTTTTTTCCACATATCTTGTGCACAGGCATTGGCTACTCTGTCCTTTACATTCAAAATAAATTCTGACTGTGCTGCACCGCAGAAAGCCTCAGCAGGTGACACAGATATTTCAGACTCACTCTTGCTGTGCTGCAGGCCCTCCACAAGCCCTTCGGAGAGCTCGAGGTGCAAACCTCCACAGGCATGGGCATGCTGTGTCCGTCTGAGCCTGGCGCACCGGGCTCAGATACCTCTGGGACAATGGGGGCAAGGTTTCCCCATCTTCTCAGGCAGCAGCCAGGGGAAAGGACTTACTCCCCTCCTCTCCCACAAGTCCCACTGCATGGGCTGTCAATCAAAGTGAGTTAGCAAGGCTGTCCATATCTACATTAATATCGAAGCAAGCATTAAGCTTCCCAAAACAATGAAGTCTGGCTTGAGAAGTGCTAACAACTCCACCAATTTAATCTGAATCAGATTAAATACTCATTTCAGTAAGTTCTGAAAAGGTCCTTTTTTGATACTTCTTTAATTTCCAGAGTAAGCCAGAGGGAGGGAAAAGGGGGACAGCAGGGACTCTACTTCTGAATCCACCTTAATGGTGGTATTCAGCAAATCAAGTAATGTTTATTGTTTAAGTCCGTCTGGATTGGTTTGGTTTTTTAGCACTGTCTTCTACTTCCATTGCAATTTTGGCACAAAGCCTGCAACGAATTCTTCTAGGAGAAGGAGGAGAAGTGTGTCATTTCAATTTTTTTGCCTGATATACCTATCAAATTATTAATTTCTCACGCTGCTAAAGGTTATTTAAATTCACAGTTTTTCTGACCACAGACAAGGTTTACACACTGAAGAAAATTAATATTGTTAAGGGTTAAATATAAATTCACTTGAGCCACTCTTCTACTGATTTTTATCTTTATTACTTTATTTTATAATCTGAGATACTTCGTAATTGTGGGCCATGCTAATAATTTGCATGATGAGGAGAATTCAAGCAAAAGTCACCCATGTAGATAACAACCACAAAGCCTATGATGTGAAAAGAACAATATTGGCATTGAAATATTTTCAGTAGAAAAAACTCAACAGGTTAAATTACGTGATTTTGTATATCTGAGTTGTATGCCTAAATGCAAGTGCAGTTTGGGTGTCTGATTTGCATAGGTTCTGAAGAAAATCATAAATGTTCCTATGTATATAAATATGTGTGTATAACTTCATGCATACTAAGGGTTATGTATATTAGAAATTTCAGTGCCCTGTGAAATATTCATCAATTGCATCCCTCCAAGTGTATCACCTGTACTCTGCCTACTGGTCTGCCTCCACAAAGGCTGTCTCTAATAGCCAAATCTCTAAGCAGCTCCTATCAGCTACCAAATTCTAAAAAATAGACATCACCTTCTGTGTTACTGCTTACCTTCACTCCCCTTTTCTTTCCTGCCCTCCTCTTCCTCCTTCTCTTCCTCCTGTCACAGCTGCCTGGGAAGGAGGCAATGAGCAATCCTCACTCTTGGACTACTAACAGATACAAGGTCTGATTCACTGGCAGTAATCCCAGTAGTGAGAAAAAGAAATTCTGTCATATATATAAGTTTCATATTTACATTATACAGATGCGTATTATATACATAAAAGCTACTTGGAGTTACTTTGAAAACTGAAATCTCTGACTTTCCATTACTTTTTTGCACTGCACTGAGGGTGATTAAGTACAATCCCTTAAAAGCAGAAGTGAAAAATAGTCACATAAACTAACATTTTTACAAGTCTGCCTCCAAGCGACTAAAATACTATCAGAGCAATTTTCTATGTAAAGTTAGACTCAGAAAAAAAGATAGTATACAAAGATTATGCATTGGTTTTGTTCTCAAAACTATTTATTAACTACTTCATCCTCAGTGAAGATCTAAAGCGTATCTGTCTCCTCCATGCTTTGATGTTCAGAGACCTTACAATCTTCAGTGCACTTACCCGCAGCACATGCCCTGTGCAAAAGAGAAATGCTATTATCCCTCTATTAGATGTGAGAAACTTGGACACAGAGAGTAACCTAGGCTGCCTGAAGCCACACAGGAAAACTGGAGTAATCCAGTCTTGAATCCAGGGCTCCCAGTCCAAGTTGTCGTCTGGGGGCACGTCTCATTGCCAACTTTTGAGATGACTTGCACACAGCACCTGATGCATAAGAAAGCCATTTTACTGCAGGCGTCTGCCAGTCAGAAAACTCCAGCTGCAGTATCATTTTTTGTGAATTTTGTCACATTTGTGGACTCAAAATACAGCTCTGTTCCACTTCCCAAAGAATTTGAATATGATTAGTTTTCATTGTAATTCCAAATTAAACTAAGTGTAAAAATATCACAGTTCTTGCTGAGCAGAATGGCCCTTTTCTTTCAAAGCTAGATGCAACAGCAGCTCGCTGCATTCTCCATCCAACCCCGACTGATTTATATGCATCTTAGTTTTGTTGAGCTACAGAAACAGATGTAAAGTGTAATATCTAAATCCTTGAAAACACTCAGGCATCTGTTGTTCATATAGAAAGTCAGGGAAACTAAACACCTAGGATCTCAGGTAGGAAGGAATCTAAATATCTGGGGTCTAGGATCTTCCAATATCTGCACCCAGCTCTTACTTTTGAAAACCCCTCAACCACCAATGTGCACCAGCATGTGAGTCAGAATGGCTGACAGTCCTTGCTGTGGCTTTCATTATGTGTGCAACTGGTGCCCGAAGGTCGCTTATGCTCTTTAGTTAATTTTCCTATCTAAAAACAGGTCGATTAAAACAGGAATACTCACACAGTCTCAGATTTTGAAACAATAGAACGGTGATGGATGAGGGAAAGGCTGAAGGTTAAATACTTTGATAAAGATTTGTAATTACAAATTTAATATTTCTAGCATTGTGTACTGGCATCTATGAATATTTTACAACCTTTCTTTTTGGGTGATGGGAAAGGTTCTGCCCACTTTCTCCAGGACTCCAGTACAGATGAAACTCCCAAAACTGAGGATAAATGATGGTATGTCAGAAACAAGTATTCAAAAGGTTGATAAGGGCATTCCTGCCTGCGATGGGAGAAGAGCTTTGCAACTTATCTTCTTTACTTTCTTTCCTGACAAAAAAAAAAAATATTTCATACAACCTTCTTCTCTCCTAACTTTTTTTAGAAGTTTGGGACACTGAATAGGTCTTTAAATATTTCCATGAAATGCACAGCTTTAGAATCTGGCAAACTGACGAGAACAATTGACTAAAACATCAGTCTCAAAGAAACCACTTCCTTGTCCGGGAGGAAATATTTAACTGTGTGGAGAGACCTCCACTTTATTCCAGCCAGTTCATTCCCGACAAAGGAGTCACAGAATCACAGAGTCACAGAATGGTTCTAGGGTAGATTTATATAAAACCCAGTTCTTCTATGTGTGTCATGAAAAGAAATATTATTTTAGAGAATTCCTCTTCATCGGAAGGTTTCTCTGCAGTTTGTATCAGTGAAGAAACATGGGGAAAAAAAGAAACAGATAAGTCTCTAGATCTTACCAATATTTTATAGCTAAATTCAACAAAGGGTGTGCAAAAAAGAACATCTTTGCCTGAAAGATGTTCTTGCCTCTTCATAAATGAAACATGGCAATAGGTGACCTTATTATGCAAGCAGCACAGGAGCACAAGCAAAAAAATGTGTCAGAAGAAAAAAGGAGACCAAATTTATAGCCTCTTCTCATGTTTAAAGCAATTCTTCCTGAAGCAGTAGTCTCAATTAGCATTGAAGACAATGTAGGAATTGCTTGAGTTTCTGGTAGCTTGGTTATTTCTGCTACTCCACCTCATACAGCCACATAGCATGCCTAGATGTTCATTCCTTAGAATAACAAGCAAAGAAGATGTGCTGAAGGTCAGGAAAAAAGCATCCCCTAATGGACTGTGATTCTAAAACAAATGTAATGCAAGATGGAATTACTGCTTTGCTTTGTTTACTGCATCAGGTAATTATACCTGAAATAAAATTCAAAAAGAAAGATGCATGAAAAACATAGTGGAGTGAATAATCCAAGCATGAACTCACTTCTGAAGACAGAAAGCAAATGTTTTCTTTCATCCTGCAACCACGTAAAAATACTTTGAGACTAGATACGGGGCTTCGATGTCACCCTGATTATCAGCAAGCCCCTTCCATTTCAACTTGTCTTGTGAGTGTAACGCTCTCTCTACCACTCTCTGTCTGTTCTCTAAATTTAGGTTGTTATCTCCCTAAAAAGATCTCACACATATTTGTTGAATAAAGATTAAAGAACTAGGCTAGAGGGAGAAGAAATAAAATGTGTTACAGACCATCACTGCTAAGAGGAGTAACCATTAAAAAAAAGGTAAATCGAGCCAAGGGAATGTAATTTTACCAAGATCAGCCCTACTGTCAGGGCCACCAAGGAAAAGCCAAGACATCAGCTACAGCTCTGTGGATGCTAAAACTGACAGTCTTCTCTGCAGTGAGCTCTCATGGTGGAACATTAGTCAGGTCCTCCTTCTGTCTGATGTTGTGCTTAAATATCTGTACTTGTCCCCAGCCTTTTGCAGAGGGACCAAGGGACTGCCTCAGTGGCACTTTCATTTCAACCATCTTTGAATTGCTTGTATTTACTGCTACAGCATGAAAGGCCACTTTGTCAACTGCTTAGATTCTCAGTCTCCTATTTATAAAAACCTGCATCTATGTCTTTATTTTTACTCATGTAGTAATCCGTTATGTAGGCAAAGCTTATTATTACACATCTCAGTAACCATATGTTTGTGTAGACATTTGGTATGTGCACACAGTTTTTAATGACAGTATTTCCTTCTCGCTTTTCTGAACAAACCTCAGGCTTTGATTTTTTAGAGCACGCCCTGAACTGGCAATATTTGAAAACCTGGCTTCAGAATTACAAATATATTTCACCCTTCTTAAAAGAGTGAGCTAGCGTAGGCTCTTTGTTTCTCAGCAACAGCACACTGAAAGTTTGTATCTGTAGTTTCAGTGTTGCTGTAGTCATGTAAATCATACACTTGTTGGTTAGTGAGTGAGATGTGAAAATCACTGAGAAAAAATGCATGTATCTCCTGTCATGATCTCCAGACTTCCTTGCTGGCCTCCACGGTGTCTTGACATGCTGCAGAAAACCATTGGCCTTGCAGTCTGAGTTTGCCTGGTTTTCCGTGTTGCAATATGAGTTAAAAGCTAGGAAAATATGTAAGGTATGTTCCAGTTGATCTTAATTGTCCATGTGGGCCGTTGCTGTGATCTTGTTCACCTAGTGCTAGGAAGACAGTGTGCAATACCAGGAATGGAAAAAAAGATGGAATATAACTGCATAAAAACATGGTCTGTGCTAGAAATAATAATCATATCCCTTAGCCTCATTTTATACTTTATACTGTATCCTAAATGCCCATGTATTGCATCAATAATCTTTGCTATTGTAGTTTATAAACACAGGAGATTCCTTCCGCATTTTTTGCCTTTTCTTTTGGATTGGACTGGTTCCCCATTGCTGAAGGAGCTGACTAACCCTTGAGGCCTGACAGGCACTTCACTTTTGATTTTTGACACCACAACCGTGGCAGACCCTACTTAGCGCTGCTTTTGACATGAAGTGCCAGACAGTGAGCAAAATCTGTAAGCCTCAGTATGCAATGTTCTAGTCTGCTCACATCGTAGTGAGATTATAGACAAAGCATTTTGCCTTCACAGGGAGTGCCATTAGCAAATTCTGCAGCCAGTATTCAGTATGACTGTGGCTCCTGTATGGAGTTAGGGTGAGAAGGGTCAGAAAAGAAAACAACATAGTCTTTCTCCAGAGTAGAGGCATACATGTTTTTACTCCGATAAACACATTTTAGAACTGTTAGATTGCCTGTTGCATTGCTGTCTAGCAGGGCTTATTTTCTGGAAATTGTTCCTGTTGTTTGCTTCAGTTTTTGTTTTAAGTAAGACAGCGACTTGGCTGTGTGGGGCATATTTTCTGTCTTTTATCACAGCAGATGAGCAATTATCTGCTGGGCCTAAACGTGGGACAGAGCTGACCTAAGCATGAGTGTTAAAATGCCATGCAGTCAGTGGCCAGGGAAGCTAGTGACCAGTAGAGCAGAGAAAAAAAAAAAATCAACAGAGCAATTTGCTGAGTACTGTTTCTTTTCAAGAAAGAAACACTCAGAATTGAAGCAGAAACAGGCTTCACAGGGATGCAGTGCACAGAAAACCAATCCTGTGAGAAGGAGGTTGTGTTTAGTCTAGCGAAACAAACCTGAGATGCAATATGAAGGTTTCTAACAATTGCGTATGTTCCCAACACAGCCCAGGGAGGGAAACAACTATTTAAGCTGAAGGACATTACTGGACACACAATTGCCTTGGCGGTATATGTTGTCATGAATAAATTTAAACTTGAAACAAGAAGATTTTTAACCTGCAAAGAAATGCAGATCTGGGACCCCTGGACACACTTAAAGACAAAAAGATAATTTACAGAAAGTTGAAGAAAGGAAAGGTAAACTGGGCAGAATACAAAGATGTCTGAGCAGCCAGGGATCAGGTAAAGAAAGCTAAATCCCAGATGGAATTAAATTTGTCCAGGGACGTCAAGGGCAACAAGAAAAACTTCTATAGGTAAGTCAATGATACAAGGAAGACTAGCGAAGTTGTGATCCCTCTCCGGAAGGAAACAGGAGAACTGATCATGAGGGACATGGAGAAGGCTGAGATTCTCAATGACTCCTTTGCCTCAGTCTTCACCAGCAAGGGCTCTAGCCGTACTGTCCAAGTTGCAGAAGCCGAAGGTGGGGATTGAGAGAAGGAAGATCTGCTCACTATGAGTGACAAGCAGTTTTGTGACTATCTAAAGAACATGGAGGTGTACAAGTCCATGGGACCTGAGGAGATCCATCCACAGGTCCTGAGAGAACTAGGAGGCCAAGTTGCTAGGCCACTTTCCATCATGTTTGAGAAGTCACGGCAGTGTGGTGGTGTGCCCACTGACTGGAAAAGGGGAAACATCACGGCCATTTTCAAAAAGGGAAAAGAGGAAGACACAAGCAACTACAGACTGGTCAGATACTCCTGAAGGCTCTGCAATGGCACATGGAAAATGCAGAGGTGATTGGTGGCAACCAACACGGCTTCACCAAGGGAAAATCCTGACTAACCAGTCTGGCATCCCCTGACAAGGGAAGAGCAAATGATGTCATCAATCTTGTGCAAAGCCTTCAACACCGTCCCGCGTGACATCCTGGTCTCCAAATTGGAAAGACATGGATTTGATGGATGGACAACTCGGTGGATAAGGAATTGGCTGGAAGGTCGCACTCGAAGGGTTGCAATCAATGGCTCGATGTCTGAGTGGAGACCAGTGACAAGTGGTGTTCCTCAGGGATCAGTACTGGGACCGGTGCTATTTAACATCTTTGTCAGCGATGTGGACAGTGGCATCAAGTGCACCCTCAGCAGCTTTGCTGACGACACCAAGTTGTGTGGTGCAGTCACAGTGCTGGAGGGAAGGGATGTCATCCAGAGGGACCTTGACAGGCTGGAGAGGTGGGCCCAGGCCAACCTCATGAAGTTCAACAAGGCCAAATGTAAGGTCCTGCACCTGGGTCAAGGCAATCCCAAGCACAGATACAGGTTGGGCAATGAGTGGATTGAGAGCAGTCCTGGGGAGGAGGACTTGGGCATCCTAGTGGATGATAGGATGAACATGAGCCAGCAGAGTGCGCTCACAGCCCAAAAAGGCAACCGTATCCTGGGCTGCATCAAGAGAAGTGTGGCCAGCAGGTCGAGGGAGGGGATTCTGCCCCTCTACTCTGCCCTCCTGGGACACCACCTGGAATACTGCGTCCAGCTCTGGAGCCCCCAACACAAGAAAGACATGGAGCTGCTGGAATGAGTCCAGAGGAGGGCTACCAAGATGGTCAGAGGGTTGGAACACCTTTCCTACAAGGACAGGCTGACAGAGTTGGGCTTGTTCAGCCTGGAAAAGAGAAGGCTCCAGCGAGACCTTATAGTGGCCTTCCAGTACCTGAAGGGGGCCTACAAGAAGGCTGGGGAGGGACTTTTTACAAAGGCCTGCAGTGGTAGGATGAGGGTTAATGTTTGGAAGCCAGGAGAGGGCAGGTTTAGACTAGATACAAAGAAGAAGTTCTTCACCCTGGGGGTGCTGAGACACTGGCACAGGTTGCCTAAGGAAGCTGTGGATGCTCCATCCCTGGCAGTGTTCAAGGCCAGGTTGGATGGAGCCTTGAGCAACCTGGTCTAGTGGGAGGTGTCCCTGCCATGCCAGGGGGGTTGGAACTAGACGATCTTTGAGGTCCCTTCTAGCCCAAACCATTCTACGATTCTATGATTCTGTGACTGCCTTCTCAGAACAATAATGCAGGAAGGAGAGGGCAGAAGGCAACTATTTCTAAGACAGCTGATCACTTTCTGTAAAGGATTAAAATGCAGTTGTCTCCAATAGCTTGGGAAAGGACTTGTTGACTCTGGCCAGCCCTATTCTGTTTTTAACATTTACTAGATTATTTATGAGTATGATGCTTTACTGCAGCAAATATTTGCATTTTGTAACACACACAAGGGCAGAGCAAGGAAAACACTGATTTCACTGACACACGTGGTCTTCAAATCCTGTTGATGTGGCTATGTCTGTTATCCTTAAAACCAGCTCCCCAGGATCCGGCCGATTTCCCAGTGCCTTTCACATGGACTTTTGAAAATGACAGTCACTTTCACACCACACAAAGACCTCTGGGCCTACAGTAACTTTTGAATTTTCAGTTAATCGTTGTTTTCATTTTCTGATTAGATGTAAAGATAAGTGATCCTTCGTGTGTCTTTCTGAAAATCAACAACAATTAACACCTGCCCCAAGCATTTGTAAGTTGTATGACCACTCTTTCCTCCCCTGCAGCATTCGGCTGCAGTTAGATGCCTAAAAGACAAAGGAAGGGCCAAAAATCCTGAGTGAAAACAATATCTAAACAATGCCTAAATTAATCCTTTATACCAAAGAAGAGCACATGCCAGCTGCAGTTTGTGTATCGCTCTTGCATACCAAGTCTTAAAAGCCATTTTCCTGGAATATTTTTGTCTGTCCATGGAGGTATGAAGAAATGAAATCTTAATAGTATTTTCCCTGTGAAAGAGAGGAAAATTCTTACCTTTCTGTTGGGACATTTGTGCACCATGTTTCTTCAGTGGTACCTCTAGAATCAGACAGCTCAGTGTGGATCATGTGGTCTGTGGCATGATTTCAGCTTTTATCTGTGCTTGTTTTCGTACACTTGCTAAAAGCAGTCATAATATATTGAATAACTGCATACAGATGATGCATGTTGCTGTGTTTGCACCTCATCTTTGCAGGTGTGTGATCCCAGCCACTGCTGTGCTCTTACACAAAGCCAAGGGCCAAGCTTGGCTCTGTACATCCCCTGGAATGGACCCCAGCAGTTGATCTTAAAACTTACCTTATACACAGTGCTGACACTTGTGGGTTGCTACCTACATCCTCACAGGGAGCTGTTTCTTAAAAACATTTAAAGAACAATTGTTGTGTCTCACCAAGGGGAGTGCTCCAAAAATTAAGAAAGGTTGTGACAGCAGCCTATATATTAAAAGGCTCACTCATACTCCTCAACCCATACCAAAAGGAAGAAGAATACTTTTGGGGGATTGCACCCTTGTTCACTCTTCAGAACATAAACAAAACAAAACCAAAAAAAGGAATATGTATTAAAGCTAAGGGTTTATTTTACTGTATTGTAGAATGACTATAAATCAGAAAGCGCGGGTTTGCATTTGTCTGATTTACTAAGGTTTTTTTCCATCTCTGTTAGACTTTAAATCGACTAGCAATCGCAAATGTCAAGAGACTCATAACAACAGAAGAAAGCCTAGGAACAGAGAAAGAATGGTCTTTTTAAACTTATTAAAATCATCATGATACTGATGATGAATAATCACTGCAATAATAGTAATGAAACAAAGGTTGATCTTAGCAGCACAACAACGATAATCTGTCCTCTATTTTACATGGGCTCACCCATAAAGGAATAATGGAGAATTGCACAAACTCATAAAAAAATTTACATACACCGTCAAAATTTCTTATTAGAGACTGAGTTGGTAACTCAGTTTTTTATCCTTATGTGACTCTGGTTTTATATGACAGGTTTTAATGGGTTGTAGCTGATGGTTTTCCAAGTAGGCAAGCTCAAATTTGAAAAATTATCTAAGCACTTTGGAAAACTAGAACAAAAAAATCCTTCCTGTTGAATCCTCACTAAAAATTAGTAAATAAATAATTATTAGTCAGATAACTTTTTTCTTAAATAGATCACATGAAAATATGAACATCTGACCCACCCTGGGCATATGACAAGCCTGAGAATCAGCGTTTGTCTATGTTCTGTGAACAATGACCAGACCTTTACTTAAAACCTTTCCTGATCCTGTTCTACTGTTTTTGCAGTGTCAGAAGCCTTCTCATGAATGACTGAGCACTCTCCAGTGTGAGCAGTTCAAGGAAACTTTATTTTTATTGCTTTATACAATGTAGTGAAGACAAGCAGCAAAGCAAACTACTGCATTGTGAAAGCCCTTGGTGGATAGCATCAAGAGAAAAGGAGAACATAAAGGCAGAGCAGGAAAGCTGATAAAACTGAGCCGCCCCGTGGTGAGGAGAAACTGCCTTAGGATAGGGGAGGACTGGCCTTTGTCAGCCAAGGAGACCGCTTGGGTGGAGGAGAGGTGGTAGGTGCTTGGTAGAAAATGGAACTCGAATTGCCAAAAGGGGAGCCTAAAATTGGCCTTCTGACAAGACAAACAGGATGGTGTGGAGATATCCACATGCTCACTAAAAAAGGTTCTCTTCTCAAAACTTTAAGAGAATATGAGATTATCAAATCTCTCAAATATTATCCTGCCATGAAATAATAAAACAACTGATCTCTGCTTGTGGTTACTTTGTTCAGCTCAGCAGGGAACTTTTAGCTTTATGGTTTGCTTTTTGTTATATATATAGAAATCAATTACTAAAACAACAAAATAAAGTCTACAGAAGTAGGACACATTAAAACTAAGGACTCTTGGGGAGTGTGCATTTACATTTTGATAGTTTACTGCTGATGGGATACTATTTCTCCATATGATCCTGTTTCTTCCATCACATTCGGTTAAGGAAAGCAAAGTATGAACTCGTTTTGCATTAGTGTTTTGCACAACCTACCGCACTTACATTTATTTAGAAACTTCCATTTGCTATGTCACTTCATCACTTACCGTGTAGCCAGGTACATCTATGCCAACATCTCAAAAAAAACCCCACCAAACCAAACCAAAAAAAAAAAAAAAAAGAGAGAAAAAAAATCTCCCAAAACAATCCCACAGGTATATGTTTGGGACGTGTATTTAAAGTCCAAATCCCTGAAAAGACTACTTTCCCTCCTCTCTACTCAAACTAAATGGGTGTGTTTTGTTTGGAGAGCAGATCATAAAAGAAATGGAGGGGGGATCTTGTTCCCAAAGCATTTATACTCCAGGCTCAGATCTTCAGTTTTGGGTTTTATTTTTTAATTCCTGACATAAGAAAGAATTAATAATTCATAGACTATATTAATGGCGGAGTTAAAACTTCAAGTTGGTGTTACAAAACTGTCAAAAATGTAATAGCGCCTGCCTTTTTTAATTTCAACTGCTTCTGATGAAGTGTAGGGAAATGGTTTACTGGTGTGCAGTGTTACCAATTATCTGACAGAGACAGAGTGTATTTCCAACTAATCAGAAAAAAGAGCACAGAATTAAATCTCCCATGTGAAACTCATCATTTACATATTTATAATTCAGAAATTATAATAAGGCTAATGAGAAACTCACATGGTGCCTTTAAAAGTCAAGCCAATCTTACTGTTAATTTTCAACAGATAAAATTTCCCTAGTACACAGTAGTCAAAAGATAAAGTCTGTTGATTACAGTTTAGTTTAATTAAACAAGTTATTTGTCTGGATCCATACACGCTTTGTGTTAAGGGGATAGTTACATAAGCTGGAGCTCTCTCTAGACAAGAAGTGAACGGACAAGGGCAGGCTGCTGAAAAAAAACATACAGAAAAGGTTATCTCTGCATCCACGTGTACGTAGGCATGATAAGACACAAAAGGAAAAAGCCCCTGTAAACATTTTGGACAGGTGAATGTTCCTTTGAAACACCATTTGAAACCCCTGTGGAGTGACAGCTGTGTGTTGAACGTGCAAGCTGCAAGGCAGGTGACCTGTCATGAGTCAGTGGTCATGGTCTTTAGGCAGATCCCCACCTCCAGTCTCTACATCATCACCAACTGTAGCAAGTGCATCTGCCCTGATGTGAAAACATCCAGGACTTGCTAAAGACCCAGTAGAGATCAAGTCTCTCAGGAGACCAGTCAAAGCGCACACACAGACAGGGCTTTCTAGCCACTGGAAACCCGATCACTGTGTTTACTTGTCTCCTCCTGTTGGTGCCAACTCATTAGAAGTGACCACAGGTCAGACTTGACTCGGGTATCAGTGGGGCCCTGCTGCAGCGCTGATTTGGGTCGGTCCTCCTCAGAGCAGCAAGGCTGCAGTCAGAGACTCTCCCCTGGGGTCGGGATCTCCCTGAGGAAACTCCCTGGGATTGAGCGCCCTCACCCCCCACCTTTGGTGAGTCAATGATGCTGGATAGTTCCTTGAGTGAGCCCTTGCCCCTTTTGGGTGAGTGATTCAGTTTCTGGTTACCATACCCTTTAAATAAGAGATTTTCCACCTTTTGTGCGTGAGTGTGTGAACATTTTGGACTGTTTTCCTAAAAGGCCTGTTAGGATTTCTTAAGTCACCTGTGTTGTGGTATATTCCTAACCAACATTCGAACTTTATTTTGGTCTATCGGAGTGTTATCTAACTTTGGTTGGAATAAATCCCCATCTTGAGTAGCTGCTCTGGCTGTTTTGTGAGTGCCTCTGCCTGGCATCTGGGTTTGCGGTTTGGTGAGGTCTGTAGGGGTGTTCCAAGTGACTGCTCTATCTGGCACTCCGTGTGGGTGCCTCTCTGACACCAACCCACCTACCCATCCATATTCATCGTACATAAAACTTAGGTCCCCAGGGGTTGCTGAGGTTGCTGGTGCTGGCAGCTGACCGCTTCCTGGCATTAATAGTACAAGATTCAGGTCATTGTGGGCATCCTGTGCACAACAGTGGGTACAACTTTCAAACACTATATAATCTGCTATTAACACTGACCTTTTTTTCCAGGTGTTCCTTGATTATCATACATGTCCTCAACCACAAAAATACAAAGTGAAAACTTGGCTATCACCCTCCCCTCCCAGATGAGGTATTTACATTTACTATGTAAAAAATACATTTACTATGTATGAGGCTGTATGAGCAGGAATAGGGTCATGTTTCCCTGGCTCCTTTCTAAATGTTGCCTCTTGAATTTGGAAAAAAATTTTTAAAACCATGTGGTTAATACAACTATAGGGAAAAAAAAAAAAAAAAAGAAAAGAAAAAAGAAAAAAGACTGCTTGCCAGTTGTATAGCTGCTTGGCATTGCCTTATGCAGTGTTAAAGTATGTAGGTTCCATTGCCCTTGTTCTGCTCACAGCCAGCACTTTATATGCACATCCATGTATGTTGTGACAGAACACCCGCCATCTATGCAACAAGGAAAGAAGGCCATTCCAGTGCCAGCAGACTATAGTAAAGTGGTAAAGGTACTGTTAGCTGTGACCTTTAAGTATCTTTTCTTTCCAATAGTCTCTATCCCTGACATCATCTGCAGTAGATAAGGAAGTGAAGTCAAAACAAGTAATTCCTTGTAATTTTGACCCCCGTCAGCCAGAAAATGGGAACATTTTCAAAACACATTCTCATTTAATTTTTCTCTTGGGCCAAAGTGACTGGTAGTAATTTTGTTGCAAGGTATTCATTAGCTTAAAAGATGGACAGATTTTACCAAGGGTAACTATTAATAGGGGCAGAGAAGAGAAACATATGTCTCCCTCTGCTACCACTGGTTACATTACACAGCTGAAGATCTGCAGTAGCTTACAGTAATCCATCTCAAAGCTGTCCATTTCCGCTTGTAATGACAAAGGGCTCTGAGGTAAAGGAAATAAAGCCTGTGTTTAACAGTAACTGCTCCACAAAGGAGCAGCCTGCAGGACTCTTGGACAACACATCACACTGCCAGCAGGAAGGGATCTCTCCTCACTGGACCCTAAGGTCATAGAAGGAGTGCACCCTCATGAGCAAAAGAAAGGGACCTACCACAACAAAGACAACGAAATGCACCACTAACACTGTTGCCCACCCCGGACCATGGTGGGATCCCCAGAGCTCCTTGGAGCCCCCGCAAGATGGGAGCTGCCGTCAGGCAAGTGCAGCCCTTAGAGCACCAGCCAAGCTTTAGGTGAAAGGACGACATTTTTCTGTTCTTGCTGTTGGTGTGCTGTTGCTCACCAACATTAAGAATTACACTTTGTGGACAGAAACTCCTCCAGCATTATCCCTCCAAAGTCAGTGGAGTGACACCTACAGACAATTTTGCCATGCACCCTTAGTTGTAATGGACAGTTTTCATTATTTCATTTTTCACATCCCCACGAAACTGTTGTGCTCCTTGCAAATCACAACCACGGTTTTCATAAGTGTCTGCATTTAATTAACCTCAGATTAGAAAGCTGCAGCACTGCTGTAAAGCAAATATTAGATAGTAGTGAAGGACTAGAATAAAAAAAAGGTTTGTGGTTTTTTTTTCCCTGAAGGGAATCATTCACAGCTGCAGTAGCAGGGAGAGATATTTTAAAGAGATTATACTGTAGACAGTAACGATCTTTATTAGTGCTGTCTGGAGAAGTTGCCACACTCAGATATCAAAAATACCCCTCAAGGCTACACGGCTGTGGAAATTTCTTCACTTTTCATATGTAAACCAAAAAGATTAGCCACGTAAAAAACAACTTGAGGAAAAGGCTGACTCATAAATATATCTTCCATGTTCAACAGGACATGAATTAAAAGAAGTTTATTTTGTTTCTGCAGAAAAATTAGATGTATATCTTTCTGGTTTTAGGAAATCACTTCAGCTTTCAGCAAAAATGCATAATTGTCTCGTATAAGAAAATATCTATGCTACTAAAAATTTTTCAGTGGAGCTCTCTGTGTTCCCCAAATTCTATATTTAGGTGCATAAAGGGACATTTTCAAAGTTGAGGATAGAACTGCATACCTAGCTGGTCCTGTAAAGTCCCTTGTGCTTTTAAAGTGCAACCTGAAAGAGACTCAAAGAAGTAGGCTGATTTTCAGAGGTGAAATTATTGGAGTATCTTTAGAAAAAGTAACTAGGGTAACATTTGTGGCCATGTGGCCATGAGGAGAACTAGGCTAGGATGTGATCCAGCTGACTGACAACCCCATGGCGGTAACAAGAAAGATGTCATTTCTTAGTCTGGCCATGCCCTGGGCAGAGATCCTCATACACAATCTTGCAGAGATTTCCTCCATGGAGGAACAGCTTCATCAGCCCTTCAGCATGCCCAACTACCCCTGAAATGTGTAGCACCTGCTTTTACGAGGTTGCATGGTGAACCAGATGAAGGAGCTGATCTGCAAAATGTGAGAGTTTATTTCCAGCCACGCTGTTTCTTTGATGCAGCACAATCTCAGCAAGGGCTGCACTGGAAGAGCTCAAGGGACTTTTGGTCAAGAAGAATGAATAGAAGGAGGGAGGTGAGAACCACAGATGCTTTCCTGTCAGTGGACACAGCAAGAGCCAGGCCATGGGACTTCCAGGTATAAACAACAAAAAAAAGGTGACAGCATGAAAACATGACTTTCTAAGGCTCTGGACATTGCTGACAACTAAAATGAGAAAAAATGGGCACTGAATCCACAAGTCAACTGCAACACCTAACTCACAAGAGTGGAAGATACTATTAAGTGTAAGGCAGCAGTCAAGTGTTTTGAAACAGAACAGGACAGAGAAATCATTGATTCAAAACCAGAGATGGATCACCTGAGAGCAAGGTCAGCCAGCCGGATTCTGATGTGAGAGACTAGCTTGCTAGGCAGGTGTTTTGATGAAAGAGGATTACTTCATGGATTTCATATGGCGTGCAGTAGAGGGGGAGGCAGTACTTGCTGATTAGCACTTTTCATCTTTTTTGGGGGGGGCAGGGGATGAACAGTCATTGAGTTAAAGCAAATTTTTCTGGCATGACAAAAAAATAAAATAGAAAATACTGCTAGAGAGATGGGTGGACAAAAAAGCTGTATTTCAAAGACTGTCTCAAGCTGTGGCTCCATGGCATTTCGTCACCAGACAGCTGACCACATTCCCATCCTTCCCACCACTACAGCTCCCTACTGCCAGTTCAGGCCTTTCAGGAATTGCTGAGAACCAGACTGGTGGAACTGAATTAAGTGCTAAAAACCTTTACTGAAAACAAGAGAGTTTGAGCTTTTAATGCCAGAGAATTTCTTGACACAGATCATGGCATAGCTGCCAAACAGCTGTGCTGTCACAAATCACAGGAGGTGCAACGGTAGGAGGGAGGCGGCTTTTTAATATTTTAAACACTGAAACATGTTTAAATCTGTTTACTCACATTAATATGTTTAAAACATATTAAATGTGTGAGTTTAATACTGCTTCAGGGTAGGAAAACCCAGCACCTGAAGCTCATCCTTTTTTAACCAAAGCACCATTCCCCCAGCAACATGTTTGTGACTAGAACTTTATAAGCAAAATGTAGAAAATAGAACATAAATTAGGATGATTCTACCCAAACCAATGTGATTCATCTGATTTGCTTCGTCTGAGGATCCAATCCAGCAGCATCACTCTGACCAGACTAAAAGGCAGGATTTATCAGTCAGTAGCCTCGGTTCTTCTCTGCAGGAAGTTGATTCTCAGAGCAGCCCCTTCCCACCCTTCTCCTCTTCTTTCCCTCTCACACTATTGCCCTCAGCCTCTACCACTGAGCAGAAGCATGACTGATTAATTTATTTATATCAGTTTTCCCTCTGTGAAGACCAGGCATAATGCAGCTCTGCAACATTACTCTCCTTCCTATCCCTCCATCTCTACTTGTCATCTTTCTCATAAAAGCTAAGTGTTATCTATATGGCACAAAATAGATGTGTTAGCTTTAAACTTTTTTTTGGTTTCTTTTTCATTGTTTCTTTTCTGTTCACTTCAGGTAATAACTTCCGTCCTTGGTGCCAGTTCTCTTCCTTATTTGTTTTGGCTGACCCATATTGAGCATCACAGATATTTTTTCTTTGCATTCCCTACTGTGTGACTGCCAAAATATAGAGGTGGTTACATCCTCTACTTCTGTGGCCTTCAAATCTATGTAAATGGCACAGAAATTGTGTTGGCTTTTTTTTCATTCTCTGTTTCAGTCATCTTCTTTGGCTGATTTAGAAAATACCAAAAAGCATCAAGTGCAGAAGTTTTCAGCAAAACCTAATTAAAAGGAATTTTAACACTGAAATTAACAAGTTTAAACTTCCATTCCTTGTGACTCACTGCCTCATCTTAACAAGAATCCTCTGTTGTAACAGTAAATGTTAATTTTAGGAATTTCAACTTGGTTTTTGGCCAGAAACGGAGAAAGTGCTTGGATACTTTTTCTGTTTATCTGGCTCTTTCCCTCATTTCTTTCAGCGTGCTTCTTTGCTGCTTGAATGTCTTTGGAAGACATACGTTTTCACCTGCAATCAGCCTAATTTTCGTAACTGATTCCCAGCTTCTGGCCCCATCTCTCCTGTTACCACCTTTAAACACCTTGTCCTACCAGAGGTTAATGATGTCACCTATGTCTTTTAGTCATGGACCACCCCAGCTTTGCCTTGTCTCCAGGGTTTTTTCCCACTGTCTCTTTTGCTCAGTTTTGCTGGCAAGAGTTGCTCACTACTCACCTGTGAAAATATTCCGCCTCAGCATACACAATTTTAATGATAGGCTTTTTGTGAACTCAGTTATGACTTCCAAGAATCACGTAAAGGAATAATAAAAGAACCTGTTTGCAGTGGTGGATCACAGTGACCTCAGGAGCAGGTGGCATGTGAATAGTCAACATCGAATAAGCACAGTAATGTTTTACACCCAAGTCAACTGCAACTAAGCCAACAGTAAAGTTCCTGGAGCTTTGCATCTTTGAACTAGCTGCAAGATCAGATTCCTTAGGAGAGTAAAAAAAATCCATTGAAGAACAGCTTGTCCTTAAGCTCCTGGAACTGGAACTGCTTGGAAGATTAAAGGAATTTTAAATACTTAAAGAGAGTAATTGAAATACAAAGAGGACTCCCTGAAGAACTTGTTAACAGAAAGGGGATCCTACCACTGGGCCCCAGATGACTCTACATCTATGTCTGTTTTGCCATACAGTCATGATACATCCATGGGTACCAAAGTAACAGCTAACATATCATTGTTCACAGTAACATGAACATATCATTGCCTTCACCTTCACTTGCTTTTCTGTGAAGATCTGCAAATATATTTGCTGCTATAATTCTGTGCCATTCTTTAAAAGCCTTAATAAAAAAAGTATTAATTTTTTTCATTATTGCATTGCTCTGTAGAACAGCCACACAATTTTATTTCGAGAGTAGTTGGGTATCAATGGTCCAGGTTTTGGCAAAGTACTAATATATACCTTCAAGATGTGCAGACTGACAGATAAGATGGAAGATATGAAAGGTGTTAAGAAAAAGTGGTTATTTCCAGTTGGAGCCAAACACCATATATCCCTTATATCTTACTCAAAGGGCTGGCAATGTCAAAAAGTATAACATTATATCTACCCATGCCAAAAGATGAGCCTAAATGGAGACACAAATGTTTTTTCTTGGGATTTCTTCTACATATTTTTTGCTGAAAATATATTTGAAAGATAGAGGAAAGGTAGAAGATTGGCAAAGACATATAATTCTCTAAAAATACGCACAAATAATAACAAATTTTCATAAACAACATACAAATGGGCCATTTTCTTCAATTGTTTCCTTTTCTCAGCTGAAAGTTTCTTCTGTTGTTAGTTATGGACTCATACGGGCTTACGCTTAAGAATCATTTTATCATGGCTTAACACTCAAATGATTATACTTTAAAAAGCTACCTTTTCTGCCCTTAGAGAAACACTAGCTAAAAAGCATGTCCACTTGAGGAAAACAGTATGTACTTTGGCAACACTAATTGCTTCCAGTAATATAGGCTGAGATTGGGTACTTACTAAGAAGGGTCAGGCAAGCAATCCACATAGAGTAGCTTTTGTATTATGACATTCATGCCCAAGATTGCTGCAGCTTAGTCTCCTTAGCGCTAATACAGTGCTTGAGTTCCTTTACTGCACATTTTGTGAAAATTAATAGATTTGTTCTCCACAGAATAAAATGCGCTAACTTGTGATGAATATGGCATTAATCTGCATTCTGAGCTTTTAGGCTACATTTGTACTAGTAAGACCATTGCAATCTGGCTGGAAAAAGGCAACATCTATGGCAATAAATCAAATAATCTTCAGGACAATGTTGCTGCTTGGAAACTGTGTACTGGGAATGAACTCTGAACTGTTCTTAGTATCATACCAAGCCCAGGAGCTGTTTGAGCAAAGTGCTGGTTGTAACAGGCCAAATTTGTGCCACAGAGCACCGGGATAATTTGCTAGCAACAGACAATTGCAGCCTAGGGCCCAGTAACTCTGGAAGTTACTAATGTTTATGTTAGCCAATCACATTTACTAAACTCATGGTCGTACTAAAGGCACAGTTCATTTTGGCTACTGGCACCTGTAAAGTGGTCTCTTAAAGATAAACACTGTAAAGCCTAAGTTTACACACAATTATACTCTGCCGACATCTGGTTTTTGCTACAATATTTTCTTTCTGCAGATAGGCATGTAATGAGAAAGGCAGGAAAAAGACATAACTTGCATATTGTTCTTTCTGAGGTGTATCACAGAACTCAGTTCAGAAATAAGTATTTAACTGACTTATTTACTATTCAAAGTGAAGTGATGAATAGTTTTGCAAAAAAGTGCAACTGTTTTTGAATAATACTGTTTCTTACACATATACTCACACTCTGATTACTTAAGTAGGGAATTCTACAGAAATTTTCATTATTTTTAAAACCATTTTTTTTGCATCTTGACAAACCCCAGCTGATAATAAATTAAGAAAAGTAGGAGTTAGTGAAACTTTGTTCTATGAATTGCTTTTGAATGACCCACTGTACTAATGCTGAAACTATCACCACCTTGCTACTTGCTATTTGCACTCTATTTGTAATTTCCAAACCGCATGCTATTTTTTGAACGGCTCCCAAACCCACAGAGCTGTCCAGATGGCCATGTGAATGCTTCCAGTGTCAATACTCACGCAAACATTCATTCACACCCTTATTTCTGATATTTTATTTTGCACTGAACGTTTTTCTGAACAAAAATTTGCTTTTGCAAACGTCTGGAGAATGCAAATGAAAGGAGTTCTGAACAGTATAGAAGCTGATTCATAGTTTCTATTCAAATAAATGCTAGTGAAGCCTTCTGAAACAGCTATAATCATGAGCGTATTCTTCCCCTCCCTATGACCCAGATTCAAAGAGGAAGGAAGCACATGGGTAACTTTAAACATGCAAATAGTGTCAGTTGCGCACAGATTTACATACGCAATTATATTTCTTGCTGACCCAGGAGCTCTATGATTCTTATTCATGTTCACCTTTTTCTGAAATTTTGTTGGAAATCTTAAGGAATAACATAAAAACAGCAACATGGCAAACATTAATCACTGATTTTAATGTCATATGCAAGGGAGAAAGAGTGACACTGAAACAAAAGAAACAGAAGAACAAGAGGACAGATACAAAAGAAAAGTAGCCATGGAAAAAGCACATAGAGCCAGCATGATTGCCAGTGTAAGAATATAAATGCAAAGTCAATGGCTACAAGGTTTAAAAGGCCAATCAATAAAGAAATTTCTTGAAGTAATTCCAGGGGTAGAATTGGTCGATGATAATAAACAAGATAAGGAACCTTCAGAAGGCTGGAGTGCTGCTAGGAAAAGTGTATGTGAGTTGGGGGAAATTAAAATACAAAAAGAAAGACTCACTATAACGTCACTCAAAAACTGAACATCAGAGCAAATTATTTGACTACTTATCCTATAATCGCATTACATTCATTTGAATGCATTTCCTTTAATTTCTTTATTATGCATCCATTCAGAGCATCTTCCTTTAGCAGCAAAATAAAGATTCATTTCTAATAGAAACCATGAGGAAGCTAAATGCTAAACATTTTTATTGTGTACATTTTATAACAGGGTGCTTAGAAATACACTGAACAAATCTTTGAGACAGATGTTTATACTCATCTCTGAGTTTACAATATTGTATTTCACATAATTTTGGGTACGGAGTCAGTCAGCACAAGTAGTTTAAGGAAATTATTTGAAATGCTATTCTTCTCCAAGTCCTACAGACACAACCCATTCAGCCCTCTGCTCCTTGAATATTATAGACAGCTGACACAGAAGTAGTTGGTAGATTACTTGGAAAGCGAACATCTGGTTAAGATAGCAATGCTGGCGCTGGCTTGTTTTGCTGTCTATGCAACAGTGCTTTAGGAAATTTGGAGATCTGTTAATTAAGAGGTGAGAAAACAAACAGAAGATAGCCCTTAGCTGAGGAAGTAAAAGAAACTGGAGAAATGCACGGGGGACCACAAGGCTGAAGCTACAGTTTAAAGGAAGACAATGAGGTGGTAGAGGATAAAAGAAAAATAAAGGAACTGGAGCTGAATTAGGTACTTTGGGATTAGGAGCAAGCAAAGTTACCTTTTTAAAGAATAAGTGTGATGCCCATATCTCAATCTTTCTTGGCTCCCCTATTAAACCAACACCAAAGAGCTGGACTTCATTGATATTAATTGGTTGCAAAAAGGTAGGAGTTGAAAACACTTTTTTCCTTCTTTTGTATCAGAAACTTTCACACTTACCCTTATGCTCCCAGTATAACTCCAATGGCTACAGTAACACACCTACCCTTCCTTTCCTCCATATATCCGGTGAGCAGGGTCCATGATCTGGAGTGAAAATGCAAGGAGCAACCTTGCATGACATCAAGTGGAAGGTTATATCTATGCATCTGTGATGCCTGGATAGCTTAGGTTCCCCTTCCTATTTTTCAGTGAGACTTCACAGCTGGTCTGTAATAAGATTGCAGGGCTGTCACCTGTGAGACTATGAGCACTGTCTTCCATAAGGCAGTGTTTTAATGGTGTTAACTGCGTCTTCTTTTCCAGTAAACCATAAGTAATGAAGTTTACACTGAAGGCATGAATATTAAGACTATTCAGTCACTCACACATTTCCTCTTCCTCCACTAATAATCAACAGCAAAGTGAAAAGAAGACGGAACCTGAATACATGGAAGAGAATGAATAATAACAGCAGTAATAATAACAACAATAGAGTTAGAATTCAGTTGATGTCCACTGATGATGCAGAAGGAGAACTTAAGCAAAACATCTAAGTGGGTGTATTTTGGTTTGTTGGGGTGTTATTTTCAGCAGGCTTAAACAAAAATAGAGGCACTGTCATATTTTCTTGAAGGAAAATTTTAAGATTTTCAAAGCCACTAAAATAAGTAAAATAGTCTGTACTCACTTCAACCCAGTTTAGCCACAGGGCAGTTATTGTCGAGTGCATAGCTACACGTTCCATTTTAAAAAAAAATATTTATGGTAAAAAGTCCGCAGTTTGTGAGAAAGGTATTAGTAACCTATTTGTCCTCTGGAATCACTATTTCTTGACTACCAGAAAAAAGTACACCATACACACTTGTGGAAATGTGTTGTAATCTACACTAAGACAAGATGTTACTATGCACTGAGAACACCATGACTGTTTTATTACCTCAAGTCAAGGACTGGACTCCAAATTGCCTTATCTGGTCAGCTTAGTTTTGGGACTCTGAAACTGGTTTGAAGAGGCGTAGACTTTTCTCCTTGAAGTGAAGCATTTTTCTTTTTTTAAATTAAATCACTTGGAGCAAGAATACACGATCTGGAGTGAGAAAAATGACAATGAAAATGTATTGAAATGGATTGTATTGAAAAATAGTGCTATTGGTGAACATGATCTGTAACTTGTAGAGGTTTTCACTGGGATTTGTGGCCGTTTAGATTCTGTGTTTAGATCCCTCTGTGCCCCTGGAGGTGCTTCTCCAGCTTCAGAATAATTCACCCTTTAATTTTAGAAGATACTTTACTCTTTCAATTGAATGCCAAATAGTTCCCATATATTGCCTGCGGAATAATTGCTCAGCAAGAATCTGTTTGGAATACACATATTGCAGCCATTGGTGTATCTCATTATTAATGGATTCTTAAATATTATAAGAAAAAATCTATGTATCCAGTATAAACAGAAGTTGAAACAACCTTTCTGTCCTGTTTGTATGCTACATGTGCCAGCGTTGTGATTTTATTTTGTCTGATTTTGTTTATTTAATTTTACTTTTAAAACCTTAGAGACTCAAAAATGTAATTTGTGCCACAGCAAAAATTACTGTTTTGTGCCTTTCACTGGTGGGAACAACTGAAGTGATAATACTAACAGATACACATTTCTTCCTACAGTCCTTTATAATCCAGGAAATGAAGACAGAGGCACTGTGTCAGATCAGCATATGTAGAATACAGTCAACCAACAGCACCATCTTCTGCCAAACACTTTTATCTTGAAAACAAAAAACAAGCAGGTGTGAACGATGTGAAGGAAAACAGAGAAGGCACAGATCAGCCGTAGGACACCAAACAGGACTTGAGAGATTCCAGCCTGTGCTCTGTCCCCATTCATACTGCTCATGGATTGAGTAGCCTTCTGCATACTTTTGATACAAAATTCGGAGCTTCCAGACCCCCTTACTTTCTAACGCTCCTCACCGAGGTGGGAGGCTAGGTGCGGCTGAGTAAGGATTCCCAGATGAAAACTCAGTAACAGCAGGGTGTTATTATGCAGGAGTTCTTTATTGCAGCTCTGGGCAGCACTGGGGATGTTCCACCATGAGTGCTCCAACAGGTTAGCAAAATACATCAATTTATATACACAAAAATCATACATATTCATCAGATTTCCTGAGAAGGGCAGTCTTATGGTGATAAGTTCCCGGGACTCATTTACATAGTCCAAGCTTGCGCAGTAAATTTAGGGTTAGGGTCTTTTAATCCTCCAGTGGTCTCTCGCAGTCTTCCTCGGTGATCGCTCATAATCTTCCTCGCACTAGTTGAATCTTCCTTCCTGAGGACAAGCCAGGGCCCCTGTTCTGATGCAAATTCCTCTTGTAACAAGCAGTAGTGTAGATGTTTGCTGGGCGTCTCCTTAGTGTTCCCTTGATATCTGGAGCTTTGTCTTCTTGATGACTCCTTAATGGCTCCTTGATACCTGGAGCTTTGTCTCCTCTGTGTTAGGCATGATGTTATCTATTTACCAATTTTACTCATCAAATAGCTAAAACATCCTTGTGGGGGAAGGAAGACTCAGGGAAACAAAGACACGAGCAAAACTAAACAGATCATAGTGAGGTCTTAGTCAGGGATTGTCAGGGTTTAGCTCTTTCACCTTCAGGCTTCACTTTAAACTTCGTATTTGTTGCACAAACTTAGGCAAGAGATTCACAAAGAATGAACCCTGAATAAATACACGGGCTTTGCCATGGCCCTGGATATATGAGTTCTGACACGTTCGTATGAGATCTTTCACATTTCTTTCTTTCTGGTCTGTCAAGAACCGGTTAGCAGACATCACCACATTTCCCAGCTATAAAAGCGGGGTGCCTGGAAACAGTTCACTGCTTTCTCCCGAACAGGACCTCATAAAATAACCCAAGAGCAATTTGGCATCTAAATTAATTTTAGTGCTCTATACTTTAAATTCTTGCTGTAAGAAGAATTCTTGCTGTTATTTACTGTTAACCGTGCAATCCATAGGGCCAAACTTTAGGACACTGTTCTAACAAATAACGTATTATGGTGTATCCTGCTGACATCTTTCTAATGTAAACCAGGTCACCCTGGTTTTATACATGTCACTGTCCTAAGTAAAACGATGTTTTGGAGCCCTGCCTATCTCAAGGCTGCTCTATTGTAGACCTTGCTAGTCCCAAAGGGTTAATTAAACAGGAACCTGATATGAAAACAAGAGCTGGGAAAGTTTAGTTACTGTTTGCAAGACAGAGATAACTAAGCAGAGTACTTGTTTTAAAGAGTTTCTATTTTTAGCCTTGCTTCTAATTATCAGGAAAGAGGTATTAACGGTCCACCATTAAGAGTCCTGGGCGGGGTGGGGACACGGACACGGGACGACAAACATAGAATTTGTTTGAGTGAATAGGTGTATGGAGAATTTACAGGAGGGTCTTTTGGTAGTTAAAAATAGCTACAAAGGAGATGGCTTATGGTTGGAGTCATCTAGCACGAACATCAAGCTCAGGGGAGGGGGGATGCGGGGGGGGGTGGGGTGGGGCACGGGGCGGGGAGTCGGTTAGAGTTAACGGATTTTCTCATGTTTCAAAATCGGGGATTGAGTTAAAACTGTTGTGTGAGCAATCAGCAGAGGGTGAGCTTTGCAAAAGTTCTAAGGTTGCATAGAGCCGGAACAGAAAAGAAGGTAAGAAGGGGGAAAGGAGAAACCAAGAGCAAGGCGAAATAAGTTAGAGGCAGACAAGTAAGAATGCAGATGAAAGCACTCCCTGCACTGCTGGTGGATGTCAGGAGCATAGGGTTTCTAAGTGAGCAAATAATGGTAATGATAATGCCTAGATATTGTGCTAGAGATTTCATCCAAAAAAGAATGCACTCCACATTTCCCCAAATTTCTATAATTACCCAGGCAAAGGGAAACAACTACTTTTTCTAGTGCAATGTTCTGCTGTGGGTGTGTCAGTTTTGCTGGAAATATGCTTCACTGATATTGTGTGAGCAGAGAGAGTCTATCTTCTGCTGCGTGAACAGAACTGGAAGATACAGACTTTCATATTCATAAACAGAGCTATGAAACAGGCCTGATAAAACAATAGACAGTGTAGCTTGCAAGTACTGCAAATGGCTCTGGGAGTCTGGTTCAAGAAGATTTAGGAAGGAAAAAGAGGTACACTAACACAAGTCTGTTGAACAATAGGGAGTCTAGGAAGATGAAAAAAAAAACCACAGCAGAAGCAAGGCTAAGAACATCTCTCCTTGAATCTCAGTATCCTGTTAATTATCCTGAGGTATTAATGGCCAAGTTTCATTAGGAAAAAAACCAACAATGACTGGAAAAAAGGACATCTAAACACTTAAATATAGCAATTTCACAAGTTAAAGAAAAGTGTATTTCCATCAGCAGCTGGACATAATTGTTGCAGAAATCTCCAGATTTAGGATTTTAGAATATTGCTTAGAAATCCCCTTACTTTTCCCATCTTGATTTAAATATCAAGAATTCTAATTAGTGAATAGTAATAGGAGAAACTAATGATTATTTTTGGAAAATAAGTCTCAAATGGAATAAATGATCAAATATAAAATAAAATCTGTATTGCCAATACTGCTAGCATATTCCTGTAAAATTCCAGACCTAAGGTATTCATTCACCAATAATCTGTTAGTGGTTAGAAACAAGGACAGTATGTTGTAGTCCAAGATGTCTGCCAGACAGGATTTATGATGGTAACCATTGTGTATAACCTTTGAATCATGACCAAAGTAGGTATGAGCCAAAAGCCTGCGAGCCAGGGACATGTTCCCTGACCACACATGGTCAATTCGAGGAGTGGTTGAAATCCCCTACTCACGGGCCACCTACCCAAATTACACCACCTACTCAAAAGAGAACAACAGAAGACTGTGACTGAGGCTGCACGCTAATTTGCATCAGAAGCGAGAAAAGAAGAACCAATCACTGAAAGGATGAAAATGGATATGTATTGTATAGACTGAATATGTATGAATTTAATGTATTAATATTTGTTGACTGCAATGTGCCAGCAGACATCTTTGGGAGGGATCCCATGTCCCCGGTGCGCACGGTGCGCATCGTTATTAAAGGACGTCTCTACTTATCTAACTTTGTGTAGATAAGTTTTTCTTACCACTGTAGATTTGCAACACAATGACTGAAAAAAAAAAAAAAAAGCAGGCTAAACTGGAAGCCTGAACGAGAGAATCTTACAGAATATAAATTAAATATATTGGAAACAACTGCAAAGTGATTAAAAGAAGTGAGCAGATGATAAAATAATTTTATTTTGAAGAGGATTTAGGAATTCTGAAATAAAATATAATTTTGAAGTTGTGAATTTTCACTTAAGTATATATATATATATATATATATACACACCTCTTGGAAATGTTAAAATGTGATTTTTAAATGATTCTAGCCAGACTTGGTGGTGTGAGGAAAAACTGTGTCTTTATTAACAGCTGGAGTCTGGAAACCCTAGAAGTGCTAGTTTCCATGCTCTGACTCTATAGATTACAGGTCTTGTCTCCCAGCTCCGTTTTATGAGTGGCAGTTAGAGTCATAATTGAAACCTCAAAATCCCCGAAAATGTACAATTCCTGCTTCAACCAGGAACTGAAGAGTCTGGGAGATATTTAATCTCCAGCAAGCAGACAGGCTACAGGTATGTTAGAAAGAGTTGCTGGAACATTTCAAAACCCTGCCTAGCCTATCACACTCTCACAGAAATCAAAATGTCTCTGCAAACATTTGAAATTTGATGAACCTTCATTCTCTGATAGAAAAATTGTTCCCTTTGAGAATTTCTGAACAGTCTGTTTAGCAGAGTTGAAACACATCACATTCCAGAGTTAAGAGCTGAGAAATGAATAAAAAGGTTTTCTGCAGTACTTTCAGTGGTTTCTGAGCAAGCCCCTTGTAAGTCTGTTCTGCTCCTTTACCTCCACCTGAGATGGGCCATGCCTGCTTAACACCTTTATCCCACCTGCCCTGCTTCATCAGTTTGATATCAGCCAAGAAATTGTTTTTACACTCGATGCTTCCTGTCAAAAAACAGTCTTGTAACTGCAGCATTGACCTGTTGCCACTGTGGTACGCTGTTAAAAAATCTGTTTCCACAATTAGAGAAACCCTCACAGTTCGTACAATTGCAAGACTGAATCACTTGATCTGTGGTTACTGGAAGACTGTCTTCACTGTATGAAAACATCTCTAACAAAGTGACAGTGCTAACTGTGCACACAATTTATGGACTAAGAATTAGCTTAGCACATTTCACAGTGCACTGCCAAGTGAAACACATTTGGCCTTTAAAGCACACAATTTAAAAAAAATTTTTTTTTTTTGATAGACATTTCCCAACCAGCTGTGCTCTTAAGGTCTTTGTAATTCTAAATATGTAAGAAATTCCTATTAGGACTAATGAGAGTCTTAAAAGCCCAGAGAACTTACTTCCTAGGATTATTTGTCAGTTCTTTTCAAGCAGAGCATTAGAAGAAATTCAAAAATGCTTCATTGTTACCATGAGGAAATCAGACAAGATGTCCAGGAATCTTCTTTCACTGAAATTTTGCTTGCCATAATATTGCTGCATTTAGCAAAAAGAGACAAGAAGTGTGTACTGGGAATGACCAGAGTTCACTTTGGGTACCCAGCTATATAGGCACATGGTCACGATAAGAAATATCAGCTTGGGTTGCCAGTGGGTAAATCACAGTCATTTATTTGATTTCAAGTTACTCCTGGATTTCTTAGGGTTAAGATCAGAAGAGCAATTACTATTCTGATTTGAGAAAGTTTTTGTCTATGTTTATCAGTGTAATGATAGAGTCCTGGGGTAGATTTTAAAGGCTTCTCAGTGTTTCTGTTAAGGGAGGAAAGGATTATTGTTGCAATTTGAAAGATGGTGACAAAAAGACTTTTAGGGCATTTTGCTCACATAAAGTGACACAATTTTTCATAAACGTTCCAGGTCTGTCATTTGGGACAGTAAATTTTTAGTGCTACTTCTAAATAGGGACTTAGCACATAAACTCTTGATTTGCAAGTCCCAGCTAGACTCCTTCCTGGGAGACCCAGAGGGAGCAGTGACCACACTAGGATCCAAGGAACCAGCGCTCTGAGAAAGGCACTTAAGGACAGAGAACAGCAGTATAAGAATTTGTTTTTCAGAAATAGAGTCAAGGTTAGACATCACACCTAAGATATGTGAAACAGGACAAGTATCTTCAGCTGCCTGAATTTAAGTACCTTGAATGTGAAAAACAGCATGTGAATATTGATTATCTTGTTCACAGTTGTAGGGGCTTGACATCCCCTGAAATCTCACTTTGAGCTGCTTTTGTGTATGAGGAGTCTAGCAAAATGTTAGCATGACCATGTCCAGTGTAATTCTTGCAGAGTACCAGAGCCGAAGGAGTTAATATTTTAGCCTGAAGGGACTGTGTCTAGTACTATGCCATAGAAATATCCACTCTGAAAAGGGGCAATGTACTGAAGGTAAGGACAGGAGATGGGAGAAAGAAACCCACTGGGGTGTTTTTTAAAGTCTGTTGCTCTGGCCAGACTGTGGCTGTGTGAGGCAAGCAGAGGACAGATTTCCAGGAGCTGGGAGGGTCACTCAAGAAGCAAATCCAGGGATCCCCTTGTGGAAAAAAGATTTGGAATGCCAGCTGTGAAAGCATGCAAGAATAGTGAACAGCAGAGATCCTGTAAGTCATCACAAAAATACTCAATGTGACTTTTCAGAGCAGGAAAAAGGATCAAGCCTGGTGTGCAAAACACACCTGCAGTCATCAATTTTGGCAGCAAGCCAGAGGATAAAAAGTATTCTGTACCCATAGAAAGAAAAGAAATTACTACACCTTTTGGATTTTGCTGTGGGAGCGAAGGACTTCTGCCCTATTTGTGATCTGTGTAGTTGTTTGGTGCAAAGCAGTACAGGTAAATAACTGAGCAGTGTAACAAGACCAACAAATCCTTACCTTAAGTGATACACATGCAAGACAACTGAGTGACATGAATTAGCTTGGGTGTACATTCACTGAGAAAGGGATTTGCTTCCAGAGTGACAGCAGTATTGCACAAAATGGAAAAAACTTGCCCCAAATAGTAATTTTAAAAGAGTTTGTGTAACAACAAAAAAAAAAGTGAATTAAAGGGGTTTGATTATCAGTTCAATATACATTCATAATATAACTCACAGCCAATTTAATAAAGTGTATCTCTCTTTTCTCTTTGCATGTTGCTCTATAATTGCTGAAATGAATTAGGTCTTTGTGCTAAGGGAATCCTTTGGAACTAAGCTTATTACACTAAGTAAAACATCCCCTTTCCTGCTCCTTAGATGTGCTGTTGTTATGCATAAGGGCCAAAATAAGACTTGAGAAGGAATTGTAAATACATGAAAGACTAAAAATTTACTTCATCATCCAAAACTTGATTGTAAAAGCAGATGTTCTTGTATTTTTATTAACATTGGAGGTGTCTGTGGTTACAAGAGTACAGAAAAGTTAGAACGAGATTTAAGAAAAACTGAATAACTAATGTGCCTTGTAATAACAGGGACAAAGGCTTCAATGCATTAGCCTGTGTTGGGGAAAAAATATTCTTAGTTGAGAAAAAAAGAGTTACAAATAGTAGGTAACTTGTATGTTTGCTGTTTAAATTTACCTAGAGTTTCTTTTGCTTCAGAAAAAGAGCAAGGGCTGAACTGTAAGCAAGCCCACCTGCTACTCATCCGCATGAATTACAATCCTAGCATAGATTTATAAACGATAAGGAAAAGTATCTCTCATGAGCAGAAAAAGGCATTGAATAATTTAGAGTAACAGGAACATTTGAGATGATTTTGCTCTCTTTGTGGATTCAGAAAACAATATAATTTGTCTAAGTCAATTGACACAAAATATTCACCATCAGAGCATTGCTGGTGGCACATCTGCATGGAGACTGTATTAGTGTGATTCTTTACCCCAGACCAGCAAACTAGCAGGGTACATCAACATGGGTGCCAAGCACTGCCTTGTAGACCCAGTGATCATACAACCACACTAGAGCTGGTATGCTTGCAGTCAGAGTAGTCACATGTTTCCCCATCTTCGGTACCCCTGGTTCCATGTCTGAAGCATAGACTTGCCTAAAACCAGAAAGTAAAATCTCCCTTTTGAAACTGCTTCCTATCTGAGCTGCAGTGGGCTGTTGTAGTCCTCTCTGTGGTCCTGGTTGGGACTGGTCTTGTCCTGCTGGGCATCTGCAAGCCATTCCATTTCCTGATTGTGCCTTGGTTTCTATACTTATGAAATGTGACAGCCATTCAGATTTCCTTGAGCTTTGAACTCTCTCATGCAATGGTCTTCTGTTAAAATAAACCCATGAAATGAGACTTCCTGGTTTTTCTTTTCTTAGGCTTGTCACAGGTAAGGCAGAGTAAAACAGCAGAACAGCATGCATAAACCACCACCGCTCCCTAAACTTTGGCTTCCACTCCACGTATATTTAACTCTTCTGTTTCTATTCTTCAGTCCATTAAGCAACACTCCATCACTTCATTTTATTTCTGCATTCACGCCATGAGTGATGAATGTTATTTTTCATAGAGTAAATAAGATTTGCACTGCTTTCGTCCCAAAGGTATGATTTTCAGCACAAATGGTATTTTTGATGCCTTGCCTCACACAGGCTTAATCTTCCTTTTAAGAGAGGAAATGTGTTTGCAATTCTTTATTTATATGTCACTCTTTTTTCAGCTTCTAGGGAACAGTGCATAGAGCATTTGGCTTTAATTAATTTTCTTGGGCTTTAGTCTGCTCTGTGGTCAACACAGTTTGCTGGTTCAATAGGTGGTGTGTTCCTGAATATGCTCCATGAGTGAATATCATACAGTTTGCTCGTCAACTGTTAACACTTCAGTTCCATTTGCAAGAGGATGAATTCCCTTCACCCTCACACAAGGCTTCTGCCCCTCTGCACTCAGGATTACTTGCAGCCAAGATGTTATGTAGCAGGCAAGTGGGGAGGTCTACCTGTGTGTCTGATAGCACCATTTTTTGAGGGTCTGTTCCTGGAACCAAAGCAAATGCTTCACAGAACCAGTGAGCAAGTAAGTCTTCAAGCAAACAGGAGTCCTGCTGGGTTGTGAGCACTAGGACATGATTTACACCATTGTTCTAGGATGAAGATGACCTCAGGTTCTCATATGGTCTCCTAAACACCTAGTGTCCCAAGTCCTGTGGAGTCACTAGCCTCGCTCCAATGCAGAGGTCTGTTGAAGTGTCAGGTCTTCTGGTCTCAATATAACAAAGCCAAAATCATGAGGTGGGTTGTGAAATACTTGTGGTCCACTAATGCAATGCAGCCAGTAAGAGCTGAGTAAGGGCTTGAACATATACCCTAGCTTGTCACCATCTGCACGTTTAATTTCCTTGGTAGCTAATTGAACTTCTTCCTGCTTCCAGTAGTGGATATGTGTGGTGCATAGTGAAGGCTAACGAGATGCAAAGCTTTGCTAGTAAGAATACGCTCTCCCATTTACATTGCCTTCTCCCATTTACATTGCTTTGCTGAGCAGAGGGAAGTCATGGAGGGAACCATGACTTCCCTCTGTTCAGCAAAGCAGCTAAGTAACATGCACTGAAGAATTTGTTAACCTTTGTGCCCTGTTCATTTATCATCCAAACAACAGAAAACAATTAGGACCCTTAATTTAAAACAACTGACCCAACAAAATCCTAAGAGTATATTCTCAAGAATATTTCCTCTGAAAGGACGAGGAAATGTAATTACATGTTGCCAGACTCCTTGCTTCCAATGCTTCATTATACCTGAGTGAACTGCGTGTACAGAACTGTTAGAAAATTCATCCTGTTATACCAAAACAGATATACAAGTTTACTAGCAAGCAAAGCAACTACTGCCTCTACAGCTTCCAGTATCTGACTTAAAAATGAATAACTGTGGATAAGAACAGGAGATGGGAAAAGGAAAAACAAAACCAAAACAAAACAAACAAAAAAAAAAAACAAAGAAAAGAGAGAAAAATAGAAAAATAGGATATTTTTTGGAAGAGAAATTACGTACAGCATAAAATTTTTGTCAGGTAGTTTTCGATCTTTGAGTGAGTTTTACTGAAATGTGCAAGAAAGATTAAAAGCAAGCAAGCAAACAAACAAAACCAGTAATAATAGAAAAGTTTAAATGTGATTTCTCACTTTCCAATGGAAATGGTTTAATTTAAGATGACATTTTAACGGTCCTCTCCACCCACACTGTTGGAAGCTGAAATCCAAACACAACAGCATTATGTTAATACTGCTAGCAAAATTTAACATTGAACAAGAAGAGAAAGGTGCATTTTAATTTCAGTAAGAGAAATGAAGCACAAAAATGGTAAATAGAACATAAAATTACTTAAATGTAAATATTACTTACTGTGATAATGCAAGAGCAATTAGTTAACACACGGAAGATATTGTGCAGTTAAGTTACCGATGAAAGGAATATTAGACACCATATATTTCATCTATTTAAAAAACCTCTCATCTTCTAGAAAGGCTCATGTGCTCCTTCCTCATTTATATTGTGAGAAAGACATGGATTTCCAATTCCAATCATAAAAAGCAGCAAGATAAAATGATTTCGTATTCTGCATTGTCCACCCAAAGTCCAGTTGTCACCCACTCTTCTGCTAGTAGACTCTATACTGGCAGTGATAGTAACCCTATGACAGACGACAGCAGGTATCTGGGTTGTGCAGGTTGACTTCAGAAAAGTAAATAAATGAGTAACACACAGTGTAACATGATTCATTTTCTCTGATACGCTACTTCTAAAATGCCGTGGTTAGAGAAAATCTGCAAAGAAATTACTTCTGGGAACCTCAAGCCAGTATCAGTGACTTTTTCCAACACCATGTCTTAGCTTCCAGAATTCTGTTTAATCAGACCCCAATGCAGAGAAAACATATTGCTGGGGGATTTTGTACATATCATTGATAGCATTGGAATACCCCTATGCCAAATTTTGCATAAACAAAATAATAACATGGGATATTCTCCCCAGCTTTAAACCTTGCTTACATCCCCACCTAAGCTTTAGCAGAAATTTGCATTTGGTTGACTTCAGAGAATAAGAAAGAGCAGCAGAGGGGAAATGGAAGAGAGGTTCGAGATCCCCTTCCATAATATGCTGTGAAAATGATGCAGTAAGACACACAGAAAATTGTTACTTCTCTCCTCTGGTGTTGCTGTATTCCCAGCTGCTGCAGACTCCACTCTGAAATCACTTGAAACTGCAGCTCGGAAGTTACGCTGGTAATTCTGATACCTCTTCCCCTGAACTGCACTCATGCTTTGTGGAAAGGACAGGGTGAAATGACTTCCTGGACCGCTCACAGGTAAGACCTAACATCTGAGAGATCAGTCTGTGTCCTACTTAACACCTACTTAACTTCAGTGGAAATACTCATATACTGCTGTACTTCTTTATACACAAAGCATTCTTATCAAAATTCTTACATGGCTTGATTCTGTCCATTATTTTTTAGTTACCTGACCTACGCCCCCCCCCCCCCCCCAAAAAAAAAAAAAAAAACAACAAACAAACAAACCCTCCAAAAAACTATCATCTTTTTAAAACTGAAACTTTTTCCTGGCCACGTAGCTCTCTTTGATACCTGTTCAACCCCTGCAAATATGGGTTCTGAAGGATAACTATCTTGATCATAAGCATCCTCACACGCTTGAGATGAGGAAATGCCATTATCTGACATTTACAGGCAGAGGGCCAGTGTCACACAGGAGTTGATGGAAGGATCTCCTTTCTGAGACCAGATTCTATGTTTTATATTCTATATTTTGAATACTGGGTGAAACTTGTATTTATGCACATTTGTCTGTGTTCTGAAATATACTACAATTCTTAAGTTTTTAATATTATTTTCTTTCTCATTCTTGTTAGTTGTGTGAAAAAATTCATCTCATGCATTGTGGAACTCGTGGCCCGTACAGCCTTCCACCAGAATGGGAGACAAACTTACTGGATGTTGTTGTTCGCGTGAGTAACTCAGTACCAGTCTCACTCTCTGACTAAAAAGGTATGATCTTTAGCATCAGTGTCACCGTGCATGTGGGTAAATTTTTTTCTTCTGTGAATATTCTATAACATCAGATGTTTTAATAAACCCCCTTGAAAGGTATTTCATTAGCTAGGCATAGAAATGTCTGAACATAAAAGAGGTAGAAACAGAAGCAAGGTGACATAAAACAAACTATCCCATGCATGTGGATCTTAAACTTTCAAGATTCCTGTACATAAATAACATGCTTGGGAGTAGTTTGCAAGACTGGGGCCTTAATGCTTTCTATAAGTTAATATTTATAAACATTTCTAAGTACCTGCCTAGCTTCTCTCAGCCCTTCTGGTCAATTAATGATATGCAGCTGAACCATCACATTTTGAGGTTTTTTTTTTTCATAAAAAATAAGATTTGGTATGTTTTTTTTATAGCAACCACAGGCTATTGTAAGGGTAGGAAGACCATGCGAAGAGGGGTCTCAGAGTACCTGCTCCAGCAGATGAATTTCACATGCATCCGACAGTCTCCTCTATATCCATTACCCCAGAAAACATGGGAAATGCTGTTTATCAGCTCCCACTGTAGAACTGAATACTTGTATTTTTCATGCAGACTCTGTGGAGTGCCACTAGCCTTGTGTGTTAGCAAAACAATCCTCTCAGGCCAGAATTGCCCCTTGGCATTTCTGTTATTTAAGGAAATTTTTTAGAGCATAACAGATAGTTATGCTGTTGTACTGTTGAATTGTCTTTGGGCTAGCTGGGCATTTATTTCTATATTTCTTCAGAGCCATGTTAAAATCTCTGTTCAAATTCCAAGAAGTATACTTCATCATATGAGTGATAAAATCAACACAAAAGTTAACCATTCAGAATTTGTAAATGAAGTCCAGAGATTTCTGTACTAAATATCCTCTGAAAGTCTTGGTCATAGCCAAGTTCAGATACAATTTTTTTCTAGCTGTATGAGAAAAGTTATATAAAAATGAGGTGAGGTTTAGGAGAGAAAATAAGTTTCTTGTTTTGCCAATGATTTTAACTGGATCAACTTTTTTCTCTCTTTTAACTTCATTTTTCTGCCCTTGTTTATTAAGAATCCTCTCACAGGTGCTCAGATGTAATCAACTGATTTCTTCTCAGACATTTAATGAGACTGCTAGTAAAATAGCTATGCCTTTTGAGGGAAAGAAAAGGGTTGCCTTAGGCTTGCACCGCACGATATATGGCATCTTGATTAGCACTCAGATTAGTCTAGCTTTGTATTAAAAATGTTCCTGTAATTTTCTCATTCCATGGGTAGTCCTGTGCCACATGTACAGTGTACATGTCAGGCGCTAGAGGGTTCAGAGAAAAAAATGTCATACCTTCAGCAAGACAACTAACTGAACTGACCAAAAGCAGCACTCAAATTCTAAACTTCTTAAATTCTGTAATAAGGCTGCAAGGTAATTAATGGACTGTCTTCTTTTGGTAGCTCCAGAAACTGAGCAGAACTTTAATAGTAAAGTCACAGCATCAGGGAAGTAATTCCTCTCTTCTCAGATAAGTCTGGCAGCTGATGAAAAGTAAATAAGCAGGACCACCTATGCAACGGCGATAATGCTGCTGAACAAATGAGGAAGAATCCAACCGCAGCTTCAGCAAGAAACCAAAGCATGAAATGTAGTGAGATGCAACTTTCTTTTATTTTCCTTGATCTTGGACTTCTGACACATACCTACTGTTATTTCAGTGTGTACTTTACATCAGTCTCTGAGGATCCAAACAGTTTGATTTAACCTCCTTCAGGTGGTGGTGTGCTAATCAACAACCACAAGTCTAATAGCTTCAGATGTTGTAGTTTCCACAGCACTAACCGACTAACAAGAAGATAGGAGAAAACAGGCTAAATTTGCATTGACTTGTCTCAGTGATTTCGAATTTATAGCTCGGTGTTTTCAGGAGAGGTTTGATCCGGTACCTTTGACCACACGCAAATGGAGAGCCTTGGGTCTCTACTGTCGCACCTCATTGAGGAGCTGAGCCATGTGGAGACCAGATGTTTTCCTGTGTGTAAGTGGAGAAAAGGGGCTGCCCATAGGGATGAGGAGGATGCTGAGTGACTAAGATGGCAGAGGCGTCTCCACAGCTAAATGCTAGCTCCACCCACAAAGCCTTGCACTAACATTTGTGTGGACCTGCATGATGTCTATGACACTACCCAATAGCCTGGTCTTTTCTTTTTTGGGCACAGCAGGTCACTGAAGGGAATAGTGCCAGCACAACACTCAACTTTAGCAGCTGAACATGCTCTTTGTCTGCTCTCTAGAGAGGAATTAGGGTTATACAACCTGATACGCTGCCTCTGCATCAGACGAGGCTTTATGCAACTTTTTACCTTGTTTCCAGATGTTACTTAGCTATGACAAAACAAAAAAAAAAGTAATTTTGGGGTGGTTTGTGTTAAGGATTGAATGACAGTTTTCAGAAAGTTTTGCTTTGAGGTATACCCCTGGACTGTGTGACACAGCAGTGAGATTTTTTTTTCTGGTTATTATTGAAGCAACAAATTAATGCTATTATTTACTCAGCTCCATCTATCATCAGGAAGGCTGCTGAGGCCAAGTTTGTTGCTGCTGTGGGTATATCAGCAAAGGAGGGGAGAGAGCAACTTGTCTCATTCCCAAAGTGTGGTCTTGCTGTACAGACACAGAGGTCAACATCCAAACCAGGAAACCTTTTTGCTCAGACAAGTGAAGCATTCCTGATACAGAAACAACCTTATTTAATGCTCCCTTTAGGGTCTTAAAGCCTACAGTCCTGTCAGTTTAGGGCAATGTAATTTTGAAGAGTTTTCAGGACTTCGCTATTGGGCATAGTTGGGTTGTTGACTCCATGGGATTTAGTTGTATGACTCCTGTCAGTGATATTACAGTTGATGTTTAGCACAGCACTTTGCCTCGTGCTACTTTCCATTCAGGTTCTCCAAAGACAAATGATTTTATGTATGTATATATATATATATGCATATTTTTTATTTAAACGTCTGTAATAACAGGCATTGAAAAGTTCCATACTTGGTGATACACAGAAATCATCAGAAGCCTATTTGAAAATAAAAGAAGAAATGCCTGCATGTGCCCTTTTCTCAGTATCTTGGCTAGGCTATGTGCTGCCTTTCATAATATCAGTTTTAAAACAAAAACAGAAACAATGGCAGATTTGGGAAAAAAAAAAAAAAAGGAGTGGAAGGACTTTTGTCTTATTGACCATGGAAGGAGAAAGATGCAGGTGAAAAGAAAGGAGTGACAAGCACATAACATGAATGTGAACAGAAATCCTTTAGTGAAGTTAGTTGCTACAAGGTTTATTAGTCTCAGAAGAGTAGATGCAAATTCAGTGTTGCTATTGCACAGCAATACCAGAGCGAGTTTTAAATGAGTAGAAAGGCTAAATTACCTGGTGAGGAGCCCCAAAAAGCCTTTCTATGATGACTGATTATCTGAGAAATAAAAAACCTATACTGTGAAAAGATGTATCTTTATGTGGCTCCTTTGTCACTTTGTGATTGTATCTAGCTTTTTTTTTTTTTCTTTTTTTAAGAGACAGTAATGAAGCATGCAATCCGTTTGCTCATGGATACACTTGCAAATGCACAAAACTAGTCTGAGAAACTTCTTTCGTTCTCAAACACTCTGTCCTGGTTTGGGCTAAATCAGAACTAATTCTGTTTTAGTGCTTTAACTTTTCAGTTAAGTCTCCTCTAACTAACAGCACTTTCTGAAACAGCAGCCTGTTTTTCCAGACAGTGACTGCTCCTAGCAGTGATAAGGCCTGATGTTTATAGTTCGTACCAAGGAATGGTATGCAGAGAGGCCCTTGCTTATACTTGTTCTTATGGCGACCAAGGTCACTGCTAAATCTTGTACTCCGTGTTGGGGTGCCAGGAGTGAAAAGGGTCGCACCTACAGGGAGGAGCGAACTGGACAGGTGACCCAAACCTGACCAACAGAGTATTCCATCCCATATACATCATATTCAGTATAAAGCTGAGAGATCACGAGGGTCTCGCCCTTTTTTTGCTCTTCTTCGATGGCCGACATCTGAGGAGGACTGATCCGTGCACCCCTGAATCCAGTGCCTGAGTCCAGCTCCTGCATCCCGTCCCTGTCTGCTGCCGAGTCCAGCCTGGGACTGCCCCAGTGCCAGCCTTGCGGTGTGGTGGTGACGTATTGTCATCAGGGTGGGGGGGAGTTGGGTTCGGTATTGGTTTTGTATATATTTGTACATACTGTATATATTTCATTTTTTCCTTATTCTTATTATTATCTTTTCTTTTATTGTTATTGTTCCATTAAAGCTGTTTTGGTTTTCTTTTCCAAACCGTAAAGTCTCTCTCTCTTGTTCCCTCTCCTTTTCCCTTTTGGGAGGGGAGAGGGGTTAGTAGAGAGCGTCTGTCATTCGTTAGTGGCTGGCCCAGCCTCAAACCTTGACACACTCACATCAGGGAAGAAAAAACCTGGCATCTGTTTGGATATATACCGGGAACAAATGCATAAAAAAGGATGCAAATATGAATCTAAATAGCTATTGAGAATTTGAAGAAATGTACTCCTTCATGTCTGGACAGTACACACTAGTTTTTAGTCATTGTTTCTAAATAATCAAGGCATCGTTGAGGTTGAGTTTGCTTAGCCCATCTCTGCATTGAGAGAAATGAGATGCAGTGAATTTACATAGTTTGGTTTAGATTTTCTGAAAGGGTCTGCATTGAGATGATTTGTTTGAAGAGTGTGCTATCAACTAGCTCACACTGTTGGTCACTCACTAACACATCAAGCACAGTACAGAGCTACAGGAAGGCTCGTATTGCTCAAGCAAAGGATGCATCTGAATAATCACCTGAGAGCTGCTTGAGGGCTCCTGTCAAGAGGGCTCAGAAAAAGAGGTGCTCCCTAACCTGACAGATACCTTTCCACCTAGTGATGCTCAGCAACCTTGCTAGCAATCTGCATAGTGAGGTGAAACCAAGTCAGTTGTAACACCAAATTCCTACCTGCCCAAGCAAGTTCCAGGAGGCATTGATGACAGCATGTGGGGCTTGCCCTGCCACCACCAGCTCAGCCATGGCCATGGAGCTGGGCTGAGAGAGGCCCACTCACCACTCAGACCTCCTCTGAAGGCAGCAGTGCGAAGATCTTCAGTGGTGCTGAGATCTTGCATTGCCTCACCTGTGTTAAGGGTAAATTTCACACAGCCTTTGTGACCAAATGGATTTCTTTTCCACAGTTATGAATCTGGTGCCTTCCACCAGCTCTGCATTCACTTTCAACTTAAATAAGTTGGAGCAGACAGCAGGGCATAGGAAATGAAACTAGCAAAGGGAAAAAAAAAATATTTAAATAGACTGGAACAGTTATTGCTGCCTGCTAGGAGATGTTTTTCTAGACTTTTACTACTGCATACAATCCCTAGTCCCATGTGATTAACAAATTCATCTTGAAACACTGGTGTTGCTTGACTGCAGTTGAAAAATTAAGTGGTATCTTTAAATTCCTGCTCCTCATCTCATTTAAAAGAGATATTATGCGGCACTTGGATTCTAGCATATATAATGAGGCTGCACATTTCCTATCGCTTCCAACACCTGGCAATCTCCTGTGTGCCGACTGTGCACAGTGCAATGATATGTCTAAAGGTAATTATTTCTATCACCCACATAACGGCAAAAGAGACGAGAGTCATCACATACTTACCTTTTGTACAGTTTTCATTTTAACTTTAAATGCCTGGATGGGTTGGTCTATACAGGGGGACATATTTTATTCTAGAAATTTGTTTCTGAAAATGAAGGCTAGGAGAGACAAAAATGAAAGAAAGAGGCCAAATCTGCTGTCTTTATTCAGAACTCTCTGAAGCTTCCAATGAGTGAAGGTCATTTATGCTCTGCACTAAAGAAACTCATTGGAATCACTGCAATGGACAGACAAAGAAAGGACGAAGCAAATAGATTTGTTCCATGACATAAGGGAGGAGCCCAGAAAAAGGATCTTAGAAATATTAGTGAACGAAAACTGAAAGCCAAATCCTTGCCCCCTTCTGCAGATTTACAGGAAGGAAAAAGCCTCAGCTGCGGTTGTGTAAGGAGTCCAATAGGTCAAGTCCTGAAAACGGAGCCATCACAGAGCCTCCCAACAGGCCGTGCCATAAGCTACCCTGTCCCTGGGAAGGACAGTCTACATAGCACGGAGGTGATGCAAGAGACTCGTGGGAAATACAGCATCTGCAGAGAAGAGGATGCTGTGAGGCAGTTACAGTCACTGTGAGCGTGCAAGAGGCCATGGCAAGGTAGAAGGAGCCATTTCTGCTCAGTAAGGGGTAAGACTGTGGCAAGCAGGGCAGAGCCTACATCTTAGGAGAAGAAGCACATTGGTAGTTGAGTTGGTGAATGACGCTGATGGTTCTCATCACCGGAGAGCTAGTAGAAAAATTCTGTGAAAGCTGTGCCAAAATGACCAAAACCCAGTCAGTCCCACCTTAGCACACAGAGGGACCAGCACTGGCAACAGTTTATAATGCTTCATTTGGCCCTGCAGATTTTGCATGCTGATTTCTTTGCTTCCTGATACTTCACCTAGATTTAAAAATTTTTCTCACAATGTGGGAAAACCAGAAATACCTTTTATTCCACTCCAGGCATTTAAAGTCTCCTAAGAGCATCATTACTGCTAAGATCGCATATCAGACCAGATGCATGCCCACAGAGGTAAGCCTGGGAGCAATGGGCCATGAGGGAGGACAGTAATAAGGAGAACCCCACTGGTGTCATTCTACAGATTGAAAACTGCTGTCTAGGACTTTCCTCTGTGCTCACTGAAAACAGCTACCCCGAGGGACCTGAAATGTCCACAGTGGTGGATGATGCTCCATTTGAGGCTCTCTTCTGTGTTCTGAAAAACCTGGGGGTGCACCTGCCCCCAGTTACTTCCATCTGGCCCTGAAAACGTCACAAGCATTGGCTGTGATCAAAAGTCCTGCACAAACTGGACAAGTAGCAGGGCTGATGAAGTTGTACGTCTGCCAAGATGGTCTGGCAGGCTCTGAATCACACACAAAAAATAATATCTAATGTACAATTTATTGTGCTTTGCAAGTGAGCCAAAAGGCTTAAATGCCAGAGCTTGAGGTAAAATTGTGCTCTACCCCTTGTCAGACATCAGAAATGGAGAACATGTGACCACATGGCAAATGAGTTTCTTCAAGGCAGGAGCTGTGATCGGATGTTAGTCACTAATTTTCTCTTCTTAGCTCCTTTCAGCTCTTTGTACTCCCTTCTAGCCCTTATGATCACTGACAGCTCCACAGCTGAGACAGAAATATAAAACCATGGATGAGGCACAGAATTGTATCGTACCGTAGGTATTTCAAACCCTAATTCAGTTGTGCCCTTGGCCAGCCCTTTATATTAACTGCAAAATTCAGCAATGTGAGCATCAGGTTTTGCATTAGTATTTCAGCCATGAACCTGCAAAAACTAACCTCTGAAAAAACTCATTTTGCTTTCAATATTCAATAATTTTCCACACCAGGGAATAAGCTGAGATCAGCAGTTTCACTTCACTAGCAATATCTCTCTAGCTGTTAATTAACAATGATGGTTAGTCAACCCACATTCAGACCACTCCTAGAGATACACAAAAGGGTACTAAAAGATGTACAGCAAATGATCCCTCATCAGCATAGTAAGAGTTTGTTCAGAAAATAAAAAGGTAAACATCGTTTCAATTCTACCTGTGTGAAAGACTAAAAACACCATCTGCAGACATGGCAGGATGCTGCCAGCACAGGGTTCTTCGTATAAAAATAGGCCTAAATAGGCTCTCTGCTAGCTTCAATGAAATGGGTTGAGTTTTCTCAACTTCGTTCAGAGCGGACAGTTACCCATATTTGAAAATAAAAGTGAAAATGTTACTTATATTTATGTTGGTATGTGACAAGGAGTATTCTGAGTTCATTAGCGACAACAAGGACTGGTTAAGAAGAAATACTAAACACCATATCCGGTGGTTCCTCCAGAGCACATCTGAGCCGTAGCAAGATAAAGAAGTTTGTTGGTGTGTTGTCCTTGCAAGCTGCTCAGCAGGCAGAGGATGCAGATGTTTGATTGGCACGTTTCCCTAGTCAGCTTATTCAGCTAAATGTAAGAGATGAAGGACAGCAGGCCCACTTGGCTGGGAAAAGAAGCAGGGGACAAAGCTGGAGTAGATCATCTTGTCTGTTGGAATATGAAGGATTTTGGCTACACACAAGAAGACCAAGCCTCCATTCTCCACATAATTTTCTTTTCATTGCAATATTTTGCTTTAAAATTATGAGCTTTAGAGCCATTATTTTACATGGCAGTTTGACAGTCTGAATGTTGTTTCTTCTGCTGTATTTATTATTTTAAAACCTTAAAAATTTTTCAGCAAATAATTTGAACAGTTATTTCCCAAGGTCCTTTTCTTCAGCAACATTGTTTTACTCAACCTTACGGCAATCCTTTACATACTGTTATGACAGGTAAACTGTATCACCTTGAGTTAGTTCTGTTTCTGCAGAGCAAAACAGCATGACTGTGCTACTTGCAAATATATGACTGATTCAGCATAAGTTTTAACTATTACTGGTAAGAGTAGTACCTGGAGTGCCTCTGATATCAAGCCAAGGGAGAGAGACAAGCTACCTAATCCTTATGCATCATTAGGTCAATGTGGAGCTAAATGAATGGAAAAATCTGTGCCTTTTTAAAATCACACATAAAGACTTCAGTTTCCAATTTTAATACTTTATTTATCCACCTAAAAATCAGATGGTATGCTGTTAAACTTCTGAAACCTTACTCAAAATGCTCAAGGGTCCTTTCCTGTTTTCCATTGCTGTGCAGCACATGAAGTTGCACAACAAACGCAGTCTTTGTTTGCTGATGAAAATCTACACTATCTGCAGAAGTGTTAGACAGAAGAACCAGCCATTGACCACATTTAACACAGCACAATTCCAGGATATTTTAGAGCTGGTGGTGCTCAAACCATAAGGATGGTTATGTTATGAAAAGTGTTTAAGGCAGGGATAGGAATCTGCTCTTGCACTTCAATAGTTGAATCAAATTGCAAATTTGGCATAGTAACATTTGAAGAGGACACTGAACTTTCTATGTGTTTGTTTAGGAAAATATTCCTTCTATTTTGCAGAAAAAATATTTTAAACTTTTCTCCTCAGTGTCCTTCAGCCTTCGTCTGTAGGTTTAAAGTATTTTTAATCTGCTATTTTTGGGGTAACTGATCATAATTTTGTAAGATTTTGTAGGATTTATTAAGTCAGTTATTCCATTTAAGATGCTAAAGTTTGAGTCATTACTATCTAGCTGCTTGAATTTTTGGATAATAAAGTTCCAAAGCATTGTCCTGTTCAAGTGGAACAACTAGTGAGATGTGGAAAGGAGAAGAAAGTCCAGGCAGATGTAATTTGGCTGTTTTACTGTACATGGAGTGCTGTCTTTAAGCATCTGAGACAACCGCTAGCCCCTCTCTGAAAGAAAACCAAGTGCAAGTGCCAGAAATCTCTTGAAGACTGATTCCCACCTGGCAGACAGTCCTGAAGGAAGGATCGTTCTCTATCAGGTGAAACACATCACAAAGCAAGATCATTGAATGCTTCCTGAGCTTACCCTAAGGAAGAAGGCAGGGCTTTTGGTTTGGCAGGAAGATGCCTAGAGATTTTTTATTGGTACTAGCTTTGTCTTTTTCTGTGTTTGTTTGGTTGTTTGGTGTTGTTTTGGGATGGCTTTTGGATGGATGATAAAGTGGATTAAGAAATTTTGGACCAAAGCAGTTTTGGCACTCATTATCATAGCTTGCATGAGATACAACCGATCTTCAGTCCCATAGGTGTACAGTTTCTGTAGAAGGACTTGCAATAGCTTCACAACTATGGTGACGGTGATTTGCCTGTCCATGGGACATGGAAGAGGTGGCAATGTATGAGCTGTGTCTGGCTGAGTTTTTATACTGACCTGGATCCACATTTTGTGAGGTGAAAGGATGGATCCCTGCTTTCCTCTGCAGACTTGGGTTGGGATGAGAAGTTTTTTCTCAAGTTCAGGTACAGCTGAACTACATAAAAGTAGTTATGTGCGAAACCTGAGTAAGTATGGGAGACAGAAGAAGGGCAAATACTCTTTACCTCTGTATGTAGGAGCCTTGACGTTCTAACCAGAGGAGCTGTCTTCTCCCAGAGTCACCCAAAGCCAGGAAAGCAGGATGGATACCTTGGGGTTGCTGCATCATGCACGTCCCCTTAGCAAATTTGGTAGGATGGATTTCTTAGAAACTTCAGGGAGATTTCATTCAGAAGCACCCACTATATTCTCATCTCAGTTGTCTCCATTTCTCTACTTCCAACCAGTCACTCAGGTTTTTCTCTGCTGCCCCACTAGAATGATTTCTCTGTACCAAATTTATTCAACTCTGTTCTCTGACACTGTGATTTCTGGCCTCCCAGAGAAGGGCTGGATTTGTTCATGAGGGAGGATTTTATTATGGAAGCATGATAAAACATATCATTCCTGTGTGGTTCATGGCATTTCTACCATCTGTATATTGTTGCCTGCTCTACAGTCAGTTTTCTTCTGATGTGAGAGAAAAGAGCCTTTCTAAAAAAATTAGCCATGTAACTAGTATCAATGGGCTTTTAAACAAAATCCCATGGGGTATTATCTATAATTTATACAATAGTTCTAAGTTTTATAATACAGAAGTAGACTGCAAAGTGAAATACATACAGATATGAGACCATTAGGTACCGCAAGCTGTCATTTTTCATGTTAACAGACTATTTTGTCAGTGTCACGCAGAAGAAATGGTGATATATAAAGAAAAAATCCTAACATATTGGTCACCCTCTGTCCTTTTTTTTCTCTTTTTTTTTTCCTTTGCATTTACCTCTAGAGACCCTCCAAAGAACCTAGCTTCACTTTTAGCCCTCCAAAAAATCCCCGAGCTTCTTTTTATTTGGAGTCTCCTTGCATACTACAGATCTGTCATCTTGCCTGATCCGTAAAGACTTCACAAATTTCCAAGTAACCATTATAAGACTTGAGGAATGCTCTATGAAAGAAAAATTATTAGAACATGAGGATTACTTTGCTCTCAGGAGATGTCACTGAACTAAAATCAATCATATGAATTAAAGGCTTTTGCAAATAAATAATTCATACACATTAAAATAATTAATGAATTTCCAGGACAGTCTCAGCACATTTTCCCGGGTTAGCTATCAGCACATCAGCAGAGCTGTAACAGCTTTGCCATCTTTGCTCCCTACAATCATGATGCAGATTTGGAAACAGGATATGATTTGCACAGCACTTGAGCATCAGTGAATGGATTTTTTTTTTTTTTAGTAGCCAGAATAAGGCTGTATACATTTTCCTCTTTTTGTTCCCCCCATCCATTGCAAGACATTGGAAGCAAAGCAACTGTTTCTTCATGAACACTCCAACTACTGTGCTGAGTAGAGTTAATATTTACATAAATGGATTGCAGTGCAGTTGTTGAACATATACAGGGATGATTCTCTAATCCCATTTTAATTAGACGGATGTTGCAAGCACACAAAAATCACAAGCCTTGCTCCCTGTGGTGATGCCATACTGGCAAGGAATCAATCACCACGGCCCTGGTTGCCATGGAAACTGATAGCTCCTGCACCACCATCTAAGTGGTAAATGATTGGTGGTATACTCGTCGTAATACAGGGAGAGCAATGAGTTTTTATATCCTGTCCAGCAGCTGTGCCAGAGAGTTAATTAAAAGCAGAGAACATGAAATAAATCTAAATCGTGAAGAAATGAAATGTACAGTACAAATTGAATTCCCGTGTTGGACAGAAATTAATATGCAGTGCAAACCACAGAGCTGCCTGAATAAGCAGCAGCTATGAATCCTGGGAACTGGTACCTCTGTGGCAGCTAAAACCCAAAAGTGGAGAAAGCACCTCCTTATCTTATTACCTAAACAAGTGCTTCCTTCAGTGTTTGTGCTGACTGATGCATGCAAATTGCATCCTCAAATGTTAAAGGTTTGCACAAAAGCAGGAAGGACAAAGCTTAACTAAGATCTAATTAACAAAGTTAGCAACTGCAGTTTATCAGCTGTGAACATGATGTAAGTAAATGTTTGTACTGCTGTACTCAAATTCACTAGACAACCTCTATGAAAGTCAATGTGTTTTTATTGATAAGCTGTGAATTTTAAATTCATATTTCAAATATCACAGGTATGGTAGCAGCCCCTGAAATGCTTTTCTCACAACAAAATTAGTTCTGCATAAAATATTTTTTGGTACATGGGATGCAGCTGACCAGGCATGAAATACTGAGCAAGAAGGCACTAGGCACCCTGAACATTCCTCCCACCTCAGCACCATCGCTTAGGAGGCAGGTTTCAGTGAACAGGACTGCACAGGTCCATTCTGGCAAGAGGCTTAACCACTCGCACATGACAAACACAGTGAGCGGGAGCAAACACACCACAGCTAAAGCCATGCTGCTGCGCACACGTGAAACTAAGGAGGGAAATGCTAACCATGAGGAAGTTTTGTTCCAGCAGCAGATGCAAGTGTGCCTTGGCTAACCATCTTGCAAGTCAAGCAAAAAAAATACTTTACTGTTGTCTACATTTGAGGCTTTTTAGGTGTTTTGCATCTTTTATCAAACATTTTATGTTTGGTGATTTCCCATGCTAGTCTATTGAGTCAGCCTGGTTAGGATGGTCCCTGGTAATTTTTTTCCTTTTACAACCCTCTTTCCTGCTTGTTAGTGAAGACTCTTCCAGCTGATGTCAGCTGCAGCAAAGTCTGAGGACCTCTGAAACTTCATGAGAAAAGACAAAGCTGTTGGACACATTTCTTGAGATGAAGTTTTGTATCGTATCTTACCACCATACCTTTCACATTCCTGATCATTTCTCTGAAAAAAGTAAAATACTGGTTTTCTCTAAAATCCTCTTATTTTTGGCTTTAAGTTCTGAAGATAAAAATACTCATCCATTGCAATTTTAGTAGGTGTTTCACAGATGTCCATGAAGGGCAGACACAAGTAACAAACCTAGCTCAGCCAGCAGTTACGACAATTTCCTAGTCACCTTTCATTGTGAAGGTAGATGTCAAAGAAGCTCTTGGTTTTACCTTTTCAGCAGTGCACTTCCTACTACCTGTAATACCTTCTCAGGTAGAAAGAACTGAAATGGATCTTCTGGAAGACTGCAAGTATAGTAAATTGTGAAATATTACAGTTTATTTTGTGTGATTTAAGCAATGTGTTGCACAAATTATGTCATAAAAATCTGATGATGAAGTTGATGACTACCATTGGTTTCTCTTAAGCCTTCTTGCTACTGTGTGTTCACAAGCCACAGGCATAAATGAAAGTAAAAGCCCTAACAATGTGACCTTAATAAGAAATTAATAAAACCTCTCAAATGCATCTTCAGTGATATTTTTGTCACTTTAAGTTGCAAAATAAAAATCCCTGCTTTGAAAAAAAAAACTTTTCACTAAAGCTATTTTTTTCCCGAATTAAAAGTAAAGATAGGAGAGAGCAAGATGAAATTTAATAGGAAATTTCTAGGCCTCTTGGACACCACAACCTGTAAAAAGATATTTTATACCAACTTATGATGGAATTTGGAAGGTTAATTTAACTATGATTCTAGCAGAGGATCCATGTAATGGTCCTCAGGGGTTTGATGTTACAGTCTTTATGAATGACTGGTTGATAGAGAAATCAATGATTTTGGGCAGGAATTGCCAGATGTTTTAGCAGTCAAAATGAATGATAGCTGCAGTCACTAATGTCACACAGCTGAAAACTGATAAAGTGATAGATGCTACTACATACTTGAAAACTGAGTTTATGCGATGGAAAATCACATTGACTTTTAGCCAGGGAACACCCTGTGGCACGTACAAAATCACATGTAAAGAAAGGCTTAATTAGCCTTAATTAGGCTTTCAATCCCATACAATAAAAAGGAAAAACAGGACACTTATTAAGCCACTATAGTTCCAGCTAAATTAATTTCATATGTCCGGGGGAGAGAATAGGGATGTTGCCAAGTTGTTTAAGGATGGGGCCAGGAAGGCCAAGGTGCAGCTGGAGCTGAACTTGGCAAATGATTCGAAGAACAATAAGCAGTGATTCCACAGGTATGTCAGCCAGAAAAGGAAGTTCTAAGAAAGTGTACCCCCCCAATGAACACAACTGGCCAACTGGTAACAGCAGATGAGGAGAAGGCTGAAGTACTCAATGACTTGTTGTGCCTCAGTCTTCACTGGAAACCTCTCTTCCCACACCTCTCGACTGGATGGACCTCAAGGCAGGGACTGGGGGAGTCAAGGCCCTCCCACTGTAAGAGAAAATCAGGTTTGTGACCACCTGAGGAACTTGAACATACATGAGTCTACAGGACCTGACAAGACGCATCCCAGAGTCCTGATGGAATTGGCTGATGTAGTTGCCAAGCCACTCTCCCAGAGACTTGAATAAGGGAAACATTGCACTCATTTTTAAAAAGGGTAGAAAGGAGGATCCTGGGAACTATCAACCTGTCAGCCTCACATCTGTGCCTCCAAACATCATGCAATAGATCCTCCTAGAAGCCATGCTAAGGCACATGGAGGATAGTGGGGTGATTCAAGGCAGCCAGCACAGCTTCACCAAGGGCAAGTCCTGCCTGACCAAAGTAGTGGCCTTCTGTGGTGGAGTGACCACACCAGTGGACAAGGGAAGAGCTACAGATGTCATCTACCTGGATATTTGTAAGGCATTTGACACGGTCTCTCACAACACCTTTCTCTCTAAATTGGAGAGACAAGGATTTGATGAGTGGACTCTTCAGTGGATGAGGAATTGGTTGGATGGTCTCATTCAGAGAGTAGTGGTCAATGGCTCAATATCTGCATGGGAATCGGTATCAAGTGATGTCCCTCGGGGGTCTGTACTGAGACCAGTGCTGTTTAATATCTTAATCAGTCACACAGACAGTGGGATTGAGTGCACCCTCAGAAATTTTGCAGATACCACCAAGATGAGTAGTGTGGTTGACACGTATGAGGGATGAGAAGCCATCCACAGGGACCTGGAAAAGCTTGAGAAGTGGGCTGGTGTGAACCTCAAGAGGTTCAATAGGACCAAGCGTGAGGTTCTGCATCTGGGTTGGGGCAACCCCCGATATCAATACGGGCTGGAGAATGAAGGAATTGAGAGCCGAGAGGGACTTGGGGTTGCTGGTGTGTTGTGGTTTAACCCAGCAGGCAGCTAAAGACCACACAGCCATTGATTCCCTCCCCGTAGTTGAATGGCGAAGAGAATTAGAAAAAACGTAAAACTTGCAGGTTGAGGTAAAGACAGTCTAATAGGGCAGAAAAGGAAGGGAAAATTATAATAATGATAAAAGAATACACAAAACAAGTGATGCATATTACAACTGCTCACCACCCATTGACCAAGCAGTGGGCCACCACCCTCCAGCCGACTCCCCCCAGTTATATTGTTCAGCATGACATCATATAGTATGGCATACCCCTTTGGCCAGTTTGGGTCAGCTGTCCTGGCTGTGTCCCCTCCCAGTTTCTCATGTACTCCCAGTCTCCTCATTGGCAGGGCAGTATGAGAAGCTGAAAAGTCCTTGACTCAGTGTAAACACTGCCGAGCAGCAACTAAAACATCAGTGTGTTATCAATATTATTATTCTCCTAAATCCAAACCACAGCACTATACCAGCTGCTAGGAAGAAAGTTTACTCTGTCCCAGATGAAATCAGGACAGGGCAGATGAAAAGCTGGACATTAGCCAGCAATGTGCGCTCACAGCCCAGAAAGCCAACTGCGTCCTGAGCTGCATCAAAAGCAGCATGGCCAGCAGGTCGAGGGAGGTGATTCTGTCCCTCTACTGTGCTTTTGTGAGAGCCCACCTGCAGTACTGTGTCCAGCTCTGGGGTCCTTAGTACAGGAAAGATACAGTCATGTTGGAACTGAGGTCCAGAGGAGGGCTACAAAAATGATGAGGGGGCTGGAGCACCTCCCCTATGAGGACAGGCTGAGAGAGTTGGGGTTGTTCAGCTAGGAGAAGAGAAGGCTCCAGGGAGACCTTATTGAAGCCTTTCAATACTGAAAGGGAGCCTATAAGAAATATGGGGACAAACTTTTTAACAGGGCCTGTTGCGATAGGACAAGGAGTAATGGTTTCACACTAAAAGAGGGTGGATTCAGACTAGATATAAGGAAGAATTTTTTTACAATGAGGGTGGTGAAACACTGGAACAGGCTGCCCAGAGAGGTGGTAGATGCCCCATCCCTGGAAACATTCAAGGTCAGGTTGAATGGGGCTTTGAGCAACCTGATCCAGCTGAAGATGTCCCTGCTTACTGCAGGAGGGTGGACTAGATGACCTGTAAAGGTCCATCCAACCCAAACCATCCTATGATTTTATGGTTCTATGATTTTGAATCCACCATCCACCTTCTTCATTATATTCAAATGTCTTATCAACATAAATGATGTACAGCTTAGGTCATAAAACTGTAGTTGTTGTGATATACCTGTATTTGACCAGGGAAATAGTTGTCCTGCTATTTTATTTGTGCTGCTAAAATTTTACATTTAAAATACAGCATTCTGTATTGTAGTAGCTGTAATCTGATTCTGTAAGGTTTTATTTATTGCCCAGTGTATTGGCATGTGACTAGCAAGGAAAATTTGAGTATGTTTTTTTCACTGTAGAGGTCAGTACCAGTAAAATGTTACCACACAAGAAAAATAAGCAGTGTGAACTTTTCTTCTTCACCTATACAACGGAACAATCCACAGTGTTAACTACTTGAAGGCTAATGAAGCATCCTTGGAACACTCAGTTACAACTGAATTGATGCAGTTCAGGAGCTCTAAACTAGGAGCTCTAAATTAGCAGATTCAAAATAGATAGCTGAAATATAGACAAATAAAGGCAAATAAACCTGCTTTATCTCTTTCATTTCTATTGCAATGAATCTGGAAAGTAACAATATTTTGTCAATGCTGAGGAAGAAGGGAATATAAAACAGAAACATACTCCTCTGTGACTCTGTGTTTCTTCCTGCAGATTCCTTGCCCTAAGGAACACAGAGGATAAAATACTGATCCCTCCTAAAAGCAAAGGTAATTTCACTACTGATGTTGGAAAAATATTTTTCATTCCATCCACCACTGATTGCACTTTTGAGAACAAAGTGGTATTTTAAAGGCACTTAAGTGAATTATTTGCCAACTTCCCACTGACAGAGAGCTTGGAGACCATATTACTTCAAAGTCTTTTGAAAATTTCACCCTCAGCAGTGGATCAGTGCTGAGAAGATATCAATAAAACAGCCCCCCAAACCAGTCAGATCTAGGCTTTGAGCTTAGTCCAAGATTAATGCATAGCACACATCCAAAATAGTAACATATAGGTAGTGTAATATTAAACAGAGACAAGAAACTTATGCGACATTTCTTCAATAGATATATATTTCAGTCAATAGATGCGGAGACTTTGACATTTGGGGTAGTTTTTGTGTGAGAAGAAAGCTTCCTCTTCAAGGATAGCTCACTTCAGGGAAGGGGAGAGATGCATGCAGAAAGACCACATACCTAACGCCCTACCACCACCCCCGAAAGAGGCCCAACAATGCTCCTGCTCTTCAGCAGAATAGAAGCAGTGGTGAGCAAGCTGGACTCTGACCACCCTTGGTGAAACCAGAATCCGTAAACTCATGCAACAGAGGAAACATTGCAATGCCAATCAACAATAATACTCAACAATAAAGTTCTCTATCCAAAGCTTTCATTAAAGCTCATGGAACTGTTGGATGCCCTTATTTCACCAGCAATCAACTTATAGCAGGTAGACTGTCTCCAATAGTTGGCTCTTCTGATTAACAGCTGCTTTATATCTGATAATTTTTGGCACTCCTAATTTTCATCTTGAGGCCCTACTCTTGTTTCATTTTGTTTTACACACTGGAATTTGTTTAGTTTAATGTAAATTAAGAGCAAGTTCAAAGTGATTTCTTCTGTCCCAGATGTGTGCATACTCAATGTAAGTATGCCTTCTTCTCCAACATATATGGAGTGCAGCCTTAGTAAGTTTGCACATGACAGCAAGCTGGGTGGAAGTGTCGATCTGCTTGAGAGTAGGGAAGGTCTACAGGGGGATCTGGACAGGCTGGATCACTGGGCCAAGGCCAATTCCATGAGTTTCAGAAAGGCCAAGTGCTGGGTCCTGCACTTCGACCACAACAACCCTCAGCAGTGCTACAGGCTTGAGGAGGAGTGGCCAGAGAGCTGCCAGGCAGAAAAGGGCCTGGGGGTGTTGATTGACAGCCGGCTGAACATGAGCCAGCAGTGTGCCCAGGTGGCCAAGAAGGCCAATGGCATCCTGGCCTGTATCAGAAACAGTGTGGCCAGCAGGAGTAGGGAGGTGATCGTGTCCCTGTACTTGGCACTGGTGAGGCCACACCTTGAGTACTGTGTGCAGTTTTGGGTCCCTCTCTACAAGAAGGACATTGAGGAGCTGGAGAGGGTATAGAGGCGGGCTACCAACTAGTAAAGGATTTGGAGCATGTCTTGTATGAGGAGCGGCTGAGGGATCTGGGGCTTTTTAGCCTGGAGAAGAGAAGGCTGAGGGGAGACCTTATTGGTCTCTACAACTACCTGAAAGGAGATTGTACTGAGGCAGGGACTGGTCTATTCTCCCTAGTAACAAGTGATAGAACAAGGGGAAATGGCTTTAAGCTGCACCAGGGGAGGTTCGGGCTGGATATTAGGAAGAATTTCTTTACTGAAAGTGTTGTCAGGCATTGGAACAGGCTGTCCAGGGAGGTGGTGGACTCACCATCCCTGGAAGTGTTTAAGGGACAGGTAGATGTTGTGCTTAGGGATGTGGTTTAGTGGTGTTGATAGAGCTGGGACAAAGGTTGGACTCAATGATTTGAAGATCTCTTCCAACTGAAACTGTTCTATGATTCTATATACATATTGATTCATAGAGTATACGTAATATCAGGACACTACCACTTACAATTTTATTATTGCATCCTTCAACTTTTTTTTTAATACATTATTCACTGTTATTAGAAGAGTATAATGATATACTTACACTATAATAGTATAATAAGGTAGTGATTAACAATTGTCTTTGACAGTTGCCAGTGGTTCAGAAAATATATCTTTACAGTACTAGCACTCAAATTCCAGGTGTAAGCTGTCAAACAATTGACTCAAGGGGTCTATACTCCTCTCCAAGATACTGTTTGTATTAACAAAAGTTGTTCACTGGCATGTGCTGTATGATGTCTCTTCAACTACACAGACAAAAACAGGTGCAATAATGTCAGCAACTAGTTAATTATAGAACCATAAAATCATAGAATGGTTTGGGTTGGAAGGGACGTTTACAGGTCATCTAGTCCACCCTCCTGCAGTAAGCAGGGACATCTTCAGCTGGATCAGGTTGCTCAAAGCCCCATTCAACCTGACCTTGAATGTTTCCAGGGATGGGGCATCTACCACCTCTCTGGGCAGCCTGTTCCAGTGTTTCACCACCCTCATTGTAAAAAAATTCTTCCTTATATCTAGTCTGAATCCACCCTCTTTTAGTGTGAAACCATTACTCCTTGTCCTATCGCAACAGGCCCTGTTAAAAAGTTTGTCCCCATATTTCTTATAGGCTCCCTTTCAGTATTGAAAGGCTTCAATAAGGTCTCCCTGGAGCCTTCTCTTCTCCTAGCTGAACAACCCCAACTCTCTCAGCCTGTCCTCATAGGGGAGGTGCTCCAGCCCCCTCATCATTTTTGTGGCCCTCCTCTGGACCTGTTCCAACAGGTCCATGTCTTTGCTGTGCAATGAAAGGAAATGCTGTGTCGAAGAATATATTGGAAGGCTGTGAAATTCTTTGCCCTAATATGCCATGAATGCTAAAAATTTGCATTTAAAATTAATTGTGATAGTTTATTGGGAAAAAATCTGTTAAATGGGTGTGCACCATCTCAGCATCAAGAATTCACTATGATTCAGCTCAATGTAGGCAGGGTCCATGCAACAGGAGCACATGCTGCTTGCCCTCCTCTTACACTATTCCTTAGACCTATTGCACCACTGGCTCATGCAAGAGACAGGGTCCAGGCTTTGGCAGAGCATTGGTCTAACTCAGGGCATATGTTCTTATGTACTTGTTTAAGTGCAAGAACGCTAGTTGTTTGGGGATTTTTTGTCTTTACATGTCCTTGAGCCCACAGAGGAAAAATAATGCTTTAAAAGGTTTGGGAGCTTCTCTAACAAGAAAATAGATCAAATATTGCAGATTTTGTGTAACATAAAAATATTCTTTCTGTAATCTCCAGTTCCTCCTTCCTCCCTCCCAGTTCCAGCACACAGCTGCCGTACTTGCAGCATTTCAAAGGATGTTTTCAGGTCCTTTCTGGTTCTAGTTCCTGTTAAAAGGAAAAAAAAAAAAAAGAAAACCTTAATCGGAAGCAGTTTGACGCCCCCAGTAGGAACTAAAATCTGAAAAAAGCTTCAGCCACCCGTGAAATGCTTCTGAATGCAGCAGCTGTGTGCTCAGAGGATGAGATAGCACACACCCTGCATTCCTCGTGTCATGAGTACACACATGAACGATGCACCGTATGGGTGTGTAGATCATTTCCATATTTCCTCTCCATCTGAACAGTTCAGTCAGGTATATGAAACACCCTCCCGTTTTCCTTTCCTGAAATGATGATCACCGAAGTGGCTTTTACAGGACTCAATGAATTAGCAATTGAAAAATCAGGGTCAGATGCTTCATCGGTAAAAATGGTGATGCGCTGCTGTGTTCAGCTACTGAAGAGGAGTAGCAAGCACACCTATGGGTACAACAGTACACTTGTGTGATAAGTGAACTGTAAAAAAGGGAAAATAAAAAGGATGAAATAACAATACAGCAAGCATACAATGAAAGGCATGAGAGCTGCAGCAACTTAGCTGTTCAATGGAATCTTTTCTCACCCCATTTTTTACTACTATGCCAATGAGATTTCTTGTATGGGTACAATCATTGGGATTTGAATTAACTTCTCAGTATGAGAGAAATCCTCAGCCTGAAGTCATTCACAGTAAAGTCCGCAGCAAAATTCACATTCAGTTGCCTGAAGCAAGGACCCCATATGGCACTGGCCAAGGTGAGGATACCACAGCCTGTGCCTTCCAGACAGGGTCCACATTCATGGTTCAGCACAAACACTAAGATTAAGCCAAGCTGTGTATATCTTTCATAATTCAATATTCGGTAATCTCAAAGCAGATGAAAATTCCCTATGCCCCCGTTACATCGATAGGTTATTTTCACTAACCCACTCTATAGCCCTCAGTGTCTTGAATGCATAGTACAGCACCAGCACAGCTACCCATGTGGATATTAGCCCTTACAAGCTCTTCTGAGTGCTTTTCTCCCGGGTGCTCTGACAGGTCTGTCAAAAGAAGGGTTTTGAATTATTCGCAACGATTGATTAAATACGGACTTCTTCACACATTTCTTACTTGCAGTAGTGAAGGTGCAGATAAGAAAGATCCCCACCATCTCAACTCTGGCAAAGAGCTACAGAGAAGGAGAAAGAAGTTGTTTAATAATGATTTTCTTGGAAGTGCCAGGGACAACAGAACTTTTCTACCATGTTACCTTTACATGGTATCTATCTTTTAATAGGCAATGTTTGCTAGCTATAGCTTGCAAGACTTTTCTCTTCAAAGTCACAAAAAAATGGGAGCTTTTAAGAGCAAATGGAACAAAATCCTTGGGGGTAAAAAAGATGGTCTCCTACCTTTTTTTAAAGCAACGTAAAACACAGAATGAAAAAAGTCAGGATCACATTGGTTTAGGCAAATTCAATCAAAATTCTGAACAACATTTTTCTCCCTAGATTTATCCTTTGATTACTAAAAGTACCATTCAACATCTTTCTCTTTCATATAATAAGTAACACACTGTGGGACAGGCAGGAAAGTATATGATAACAAAATTCTACTTTTTTTAATCTTTTATTAAGTATTTCCATTACATTCTATTGCATTATTAACATTGATAGTGGGAGCAACATTAGGCAGTGTAACAGATGTAAAAATTGCTTCATGCCCATTAGCTGATAGAGATCAAACATAGCTGCATTGAATGAAGATGAAATCTTGCTGCCTGATGTGAAGTAAGGATCTGTTGAGTATCTTCCATGTGCTTGCCAGATATATATCCAACCCACTTTGTTGCTATTGGTACTGATGCCAGCAGGGAATGCACTCAGCAATGAGGTGCTCTGCTATTACTTTTTGAGAAGTTCCCACCAGTCTCCAATAGCTATGGAGAGATTGAATTCCAGCATTTGAGACACACTGCCAAGGTATCACATTTTAACAAATAACTATGTTTCAGCCAGTGCGCAGAAACTGGCTGTGTATGCTCTCAGAGCTGGTGGCAAATGACATGTGAAGCACTTTAGCATTAATTTCTTTTGCTGAGGTTTTGTCTAATTCTTTTGCATTTTTATCTGCGTAAGAACACATCGGCACTTCTAAATTTCCAGTTTCAAGTACAGATTATTTCCTTTTGGCCAAACTTTGTGGCAGCAGTTCAGCAGCATTTTGGAATCCTTAGCTCTATCAGTGAGAGATGAATTCATAAAATCTATCTCCTATTTTAGTTGCTTTGCTGGGAATTGCAAACTGCTAAGCTCTTCCATAAATCCGCTTCTTTGTATTTTGCTTAAAGAAGATACAAACAGATAGTGGACTAGTTGTAATGGATCCAGTAGCCTGAAGCTGTAATAGTCTAAAATAACCTCATGGAAGCCTATGATACCATCATAGAAAGGTCTCTAGCTTCTCCAGCTGAATCAGAGACAGTTACTTCCTTTCACAGCTGATTCTCGGAACATACATAGAATGAAATTTTCAAGATATTGTACCTGCGCTGCTGGTATGAGGTGATCATTGACTACAATTTAAGTTTTTCAAGGTCAAATAAAAGTTAGCTATAAATTTACATCAGACAGAAAACTCCATTCTCAGTAGCAAGGTCTTTTAAAACCTTTTCTAACTTTGGCAGTGATGTACTATACGCTGCAGGCTCACTATGTCTCCTCAGCAAGTCATATATTTTCCTTTATGCTCAGCTGAGTGGAGCTAAGACCAATTTTTAAATCACATTGCTATATTACCCATCTTTACTACTGCAGACAAGGTGGATAATTGTTTGCTATTTTAGGGGTCCTTGAGTTACAAAACTAAATCTTTTTCCCAAAATTTTATTGTAAGTCTCAAAATGACCACTGTTGGCTGTTTACAGGGTATTTGTGTATATCATGACCACAGAGAGAGGCATATGCACAACCACCACCATACATACATACTCAAACCCAAATAATAAATTATTTCTTTTGTGCAAGTGGTTGCCTTCAAAAGCAAGGAAGAATTTGGTCACTCCTACAAATAACTATAAAAGGAAAATAACTATGAAAGAGAAGCTTCTGTGTCTGTTAGTGAACGAAAGTTATATTAAAATACAATGAAGCTCCTTTGCACGAATATAAAGTACTTTAATAATTCAGCTAAAATAATGAAGTTCCCATGCTTCACTACATAAAAAAGGTAAACTACAAAGCTGACCTAATTCTTAGGGATATATCTTCTGCAAGAATATTCTTCATGTGTACCAAAACAGATTTGTTCTTCTGTTTTCTTTTCTATGAAATGACTGAATTTTTTATGAAGACATTGTTTGTCCAGCAAGGTTACTGCTCTTTCTGTGTATGAATATGGGACAGAATGCACAGTCTCACATATTGACCTTTCTACAGTGTAATTTGAGAATTTACACATGCTGACTGGAAATTGTTTGACTAAATCTTCTCAGATCATACATATAACTGGTATGATAAGGTTTCAGAGACATTAGGCACTATGGACCCAGTATGCAACACAAAAATAAGGAGCAAGTAACAAGTATAGCTGGAATGAAAAGAAAACCATTCAAATATATAATGGCTAAGCAGGGCCCTGTGGCTTGGAGCCTGCTACAAGGGATCCAGGCACTGGAGCAATATCACCGATCTCCTATAATAAATTCATAAAATTGGGGAAAAAAAACCACAACAAAACAACAAAACAGGATCTGCAGTTACAATGTGCTCCTCAAATAAGAGAGACATATAGATGTTAGATTCACTACCAAAATCTAACTTTCCTGTAACAGGAGGGACATGCTAGGTGAAATTCTCAAATCATGCAGAGAAGTTGGCTGCTCTGGAGAAGGAGTCATGCCTTGCCTAAAAAACTGGATTCTTTCCTAAACATGAGCTTGTAAATAGACAAAACAGTTCTGAGATTTTTAATGTTCTTAGATAATTTGTCACCTGATATGACATATTCCCAAGCTTCAGAGGATGTGAAAGAGAATAAAATGTGCCTGTATTTTTCTGCCATCAAGGGATAAATATCTTCTGATACTACAACGGAAAAGTATCCTGCAAGGGCCCTGCAAGCGACCAAGGAAAGCACTAAATCAGTACCTCCATATGAGGTAAATATGGCACAAAAATAGCAATTTGGTGTCCTTTATAACTCTTCTGTAGATACTATCACACTGCAAAGTTAAGGACAAATATCACAACAAGTATCACTGACACAATTATCCACTATTATTCCCTTGTCAATGGAAAAAGATATCAATGATAACTTTTGCATAAGGCACAGAAAAGTTATGAAACACTACAAAATCTTTCCAGTGTCTCTAGTGATGTCAGCAGCAGAACAGAGAGTACAAAAGCATTATCATGTTGCTATATGGAACAGTCAAGTTTGTAGTGAAGTGGAATTTCATCATGCAAGGATCAAAATTGCAACCTTCATCAGAAGGTTTTGTCTTTATCAGAAACTAACACTGCAATTCATAATGTTTTGCAGAAAAAACTCACATTATGCCCTGAATTTGGTTCTCAAGGTTTAAGACATGCAATTCTCCGTTTCATTTCCTTTAGTTGTAATGGATACTGTACATTTTCAGCTCCCATCTCCCTTTCAGGATACTTAGTCTTGACTGTGTGGGAAGGCATCAGAGGGAACTCAGTAAGGAGCACCATGTATTAGGACATAATTTAGCCTGTTTCAAGTTTATGTTAATCCCTCTCTAAAGAACTCAAATAAATCTGACCACTACTCAAGTTTAAGTACCAAGTAGAGCATCCAAAGATGGTGAAAATAAAGAGACCCAGAGCAACTATAGTAACTCATTGACATTATGCCAGATATTCTGAGCCAAATCCATCCCTTGTGTAAGTACTTTGACTACACTGGAGTTACACTGGAGAAGAATTCATTCGGCATTTTATGATTACAGGGGATTTTAGTTCTAAAACAGGGGATAAAACTGGTGACCCAAGTATAATGAAGAGATATGGAATGGCAGTGATCAAATAAATGAAGATGGAAACTCATTGACTTGTACTATCCTGAAAGTCAATCTGCCCTTGTAAAACTTTATTCAAACATTGCAGCAGATGAAAATACATATTTGGAACTCTCAAACTCATCTGTACAAGAACAAGATAAAATGTACACTCACTGAGGCTGAAAACAATATTTTGAGATTAAATTGCAGCAGAGAACTGCAGGATCTACAAAACAGCTATTACAGATTTCAGAGGAAGAAGACGATACGATGGCACAAAGGAAAATCACTGGACCAGCTTTCTCCATAGGGCAGTGTACTGAGTTGTGAGGACATGGGAAGTCTGATCAGAATGTTTCCCCAGAAACTATTGTATTTAGGAATGGTTTTATATAGAAAATTCACAGTTTGCTGCTTCTTTGTTAATTTCCTTCCTTCCTTCCTTCCTTCCTTCCTTCCTTCCTTCCTTCCTTCCTTCCTTCCTTCCTTCCTTCCTTCCTTCGCTTGCTTGCAAAACCAGTGAAAACTATCAAGGCAGAAATTTCAGTGCTGCTGCTTTTGTGTGTGGAACCAGTCTTGCTGTGTAAAATACATCAAGAAGCAATAAAATTTGAAATGAAGCATGAAGCACTTGGTATAAAAAAATGACAGATAATTCTTCCTGCGAGGAATAACTGAAGGGAATAGGCTTTCTTCCCATGTCTTGACACATTACATTTCAGAACCTAAAACTGCTTTTAGCTAACAACACTTTAACCATCTTCCATCTCTCTGATTACCAGCATTCTCATTTCTTTACTGTCCCATATGTATGCAATAGGCAATACCTAAATTTTTGTATATGAAACTGGCTATTGTCTCATGGCCCAAGTGAAAAAACACCTCTTTTTCTTTGATGAACATCCTCCAATTGCATGAATTATGTTGCTTCCTAAGTGTCACCACAGATTAGCTTTCCTTTTTTCACTATTAATTATAACTATAGTATCAGATTTATTTCTGCCTTTTCTTCTCACGACAGAAAATTTTTTACTTCAACATGATATATATAACCGTAGCAACATCTGTGCTCAGTGGACATGCCTTACTGTTGGGTAATTTTTTTTTTTGATGTTCCCTTAGACAGAACATGCAATAAAACCACAAGGACTTATATCAGTTTTAGGATTAAAAGATTACAGGCAAAATGAAACCTTCTTCACAATCTGATCACTTTAAATCCTTCGTTATTCAATGTTAGACCTTTTAAAATGTAAGATCCAGCTGTAGGTATCATGGAATCACAGAATCACAGATTAAGTTAGAATAGACATCTAAGATCATCAAGTCCAACCGTCAAGCCACCACCACCATGCTCACTAAACCATGTCTAGAAGCGCTACATCAACATGGTTTTTTGAACACCTCCAGGGATGGTGACTCCAACACTTCCCAGTGCAGCCTGTTCCAATGTTTCACCACTCTTTCGATAGAGAAATTTTTCCTAATGTCCAACCTAAACTTCCCCTGGTGCAACTTGAGGCCATTTCCTCTTGTCCTATTGCTAGCATCAAGACAGTCTATGGATTTGGGGGCACATTTTGCATTAAAGTAAATACAATTCTTGAAAATCTTAGTATAATTTGTTTCAGTTAAGTAGCTTTAATTTTGGTACTACTTGTTCCACATTTTGACTGTTTTTCATAGAAATAGTTCGACTTACTTTCTTGATATTTTTCGTTTGATTACAGATACAATGTATTAGATGGTTTGCTGAAATGCCAGCCATGTTTCCCCTCTCAACTTCTCCTGTTATGTTTGAGTTTATAAAGTTCTATTTCCACTTCTGTTAGCTAGACGCTATTTTATTATGTGAGTAAGATATCAATAGAGATAAAAAGGTAAAAAACTGTTCTTGTTTGGGAACTGTCTGCTCCCAAAGGCAAACACGAAGAAAAAAACTTCTAAGATTTTGAGGACTATTCTGATGACCATTAAGCATCACTAAAACTACTGGTTTAGGTGCAAACTGAATGAGTTTACATTGTGCTAGGAAGTATTAATAACGACACTTGGCAGCAGCCTTATAACAATAAAATGAAGTTAAGCACAGCTATTGTAGATAATAATACAATGTACACTCCCATATAAACAAAGCTTCTCAGGGTTTTAAACAGTTATGTGAGTGTCATTGCACAACATTATCATTTTAACATGGGTACAAATCATCCACTCAAACACTTTGAGAAGTGTATTGTTTTGCATGGAAGACTGACTTTGGACAGTGACTAGTATACAAAATGCTCTTCAGCCAGAGGGTATCAGGAAGTTTTCCTATCTAGAAATTTCTGAGAGGCAGAGTCAGCAAATTCATCCTACTGACCAGGTAAATCTAAAGTAATTTTGTTGTCTTGTAAAAGAATATTTTTTTTTGGAGACTGGTATTCGAGAGAAGAATGATAATTTAAAATTGCGTGCCATTTTATATTTGTTTTTAACCTGTTTACGTTTCCATTTAAAATTTAAGAGTGTGGCAACTGAAAGCCTCACAATAAAACAGGTTTTTTCCTACTGCTTACTTTGTGCATTTTATACAGTTTTGTAGAACTGCTCTCAATGTACGTTCGGTCTAGTGAACTCTCACCTCTTCTTATTAATCTAAAATGTCTTTAGCAGATCTATAGAGAAAAAATGAAAACACAGGATTATAGAAAAGGATTATATGATTTTGAAACAATCAAACTCATGAGAGGTTTGGAAACTCAAAATCATTCTAAAAGTACAAGCTAAAAAGAGTAATTTTCAATATTTTTCTATTCTTCAAAGTGTGCTCATAACTTGAATATACAAAGAATCTCAATCCCTACCTCAAAGATACAGAAAGAGATTTAACAGTACTCATTCTGAACCTAAAATATTAATTTCTTTCCTCATTTCGGTGCTACTCATGTATACTAAACTTTTTGAATCCATGGTTTCAGGATCTGTCAAACATTTTACGACTGCTATCCCACAAGAAACATCTTCCTTTTTTTCCATATGTACTGAGTAATAGGAGTAATAAGAATCATCTGCCCGCATGAAGTAACAGAAAGACTTGTAGGGGTTTTTTTATATACTGCAAAAACACGTAAAGACCTGAAAAATGCACAAGCCTGCTCAGAGACAACTTGTTGCATAGCAAGGATGGTTACAGTAAATGCAAGAGTCAAATTTCAACTGATGATAAAAATGTTGAAACTGAATTAAATGTTCAGTTAAGTAGTCTCTGCCAGGACTTGTTCTTTAAAGTTGAAATGGAATTAAAGAGAAAACTATCCAAAGAGATCTTGCCAGTAATTTCAGAAAATATTACACAGATGGAGACACAAACATAGAAGCAGGCACAAACAGAGATAACTGGAAACTTTTGCTGGGGATGGGATATAAACCAAGGTAGGGATAGGGTGTTTGCTACCCCTTGCCTTCCCTAGAGGTTTTTACCAAATGAAGAGTGCACTGATATTTCTAAGAAGACTCCATGAGACTCCTCCTATGTAAATTGCTGGGGAGAAGTAGTGGATCATCACCCTCCTGAGTCACAAGAGCTCCCTTCCAGCTCACCTCTTGCTTGGGAGCAACGGCCTGTGCAGAGCTCCCAGAAGAACAAAGGACTGAGACCACATTTTGCCACTTGGATATCTCAGTGGCAAATTTAAGGTTGTGAGTATAGCATAGACTCCACTCTCAATACAGTTCATTTACTCTTCTACAATTAACTGACTGCCAGAAAGCCACAGAAAACAGAAAGATGTCAGAAACAATACAATATCCTCAACTTTTGCTATTATTAAAGGCTGATAAAAGATGTTATGCTCCACAAAGAACTTCAGGTTTGAGCTCTAAGAGCCATTGCACTGTTCTCAGTGAAACACTGCAGCAGTAAATGATTTCCTGGCAGAAATTTTTGTCTGCCTGGAAACGACGCTATACAGCACGAAGCAGGCTGATCACTGTAGCAGAGTAACCAGTTCCTGTGCCAACTCCTTCTTGGACTGGGTCATTAGCTGCAAGCAGCTATCCTAATTAAAGTCTGCCAACATGTAACTCTTAGTGAACCAAGACCATCCTGACAGCAAGCTTTAACAGAGACATTTTAAAGATCCCAGAAATCATTCACTCAGAAGAGAGGCAGTTTAATTAGTAATTTAAAAGATGCTGGAGAAAGACTTTTTATGAATCAAACTGTATGCTGGACATTCAGACAAGAAGTGAAATTTAATTTCTGTCTCCCTTGGAGAAAAGCACCTTGAGTTCAAAGACGATCTTGCTGTAGCAACCTGGAGTAGTTTTAACAATCCGTTTATCCAGGTACAGGGGTGACTTTTCAGGATTCTGAAGCTAAGTAATGAATTTGCCACAAGTATAAACCATGTGTTTCATGTAGCATAAATTGTTCCATGTTAATTAGAATTTACTAGTAGCCAAGAACTTGATGAGTCATATTTCCTAGTGGAAACTGTTTCATGATGCATTAGGAGAAATGTGATTCATTTCAACAAGTCTGTAAAGCCTGTAGGTAAAAAAAAAAAAAAAAAAAAAATTTACGAAACATTTGGAAATATCTTTAAAACATGCTCTGTGCTGAAAGTCTTAGGTCTAGGCAAAGTTGGAGAGGGTGCAATCCTTTAATTTAAGGGAGACCATGTCCTGGATCATCTAGGACATATTTTTTTTGATCTCCTATTGGTTTCAGCTGAACTGTAGGTCTAGGGATAAATCCTGGACTCCTAAAGGGAATGATCTGTGGAATGTCGAACACGAGTAACTTCTTAAAACTGCTTAGGTACCAAAGGACTAGGAGGTGTCTAGTGCTACAATTTATTTTTTTTTATTAATTTGTTTGATGCAGGGGATGGGAACTACAAGTGAGAGTATCAATATCCATTGGAAAAAAGTGATAGAATCTATTCTAAAGAGTAATTGGTGGACAGATGTGTAAGAATGTCATAATGACTCTAACAATATGTATATAAATATATATAGAAGATACAATGACTTTAAAAATACAGAGTCTGCTGAAGAAGTCACCTTCAATGTGGTCAAGGAAATCTGGCTCACATATTCTGCCTAGGTTTAGGCCAAAAACCAATCAGTTGTTAACCTTGTCAAATGTCCTTTCAAGTCTCAGAAGGGATAGGAAAGAAAGATAAGATGGAAATGGAAACGGAAATGGAAATTAAGTGGGGAATGAAACAGGAGTCATCCTCATGCCACTGTACAGATCCATGATGTTTCTGAATCTTGAACAGTGAATAAGAAAGACAGAAACGATATAGTAGAAAAGCTACAAAGAAAGGTGATAAAGATGATCAAAGACATAAAATATTTTCTTATAGGGCCTAGAAAAATAGTAAAACACAATGAGGAAGCTAATTATCAACTAGAAGATATAATAAAGCATGGAAGATCCCTTGAAAACTCTGGCTAGTCTCATATCTCTTCATTTTCCAGTCAGGTGAGTGCATTTCCATTAGAATATTTTAGAAGGACAATAGTATTTGAGACAGGTATTTTGGTACCCCACAATGAGACCTCAACCAGTCACCAAAAATATTTTCTGTCTCTACTATTGATTTGGGAACTTTGTCAAAGCACTTGGGTTAGCACTCGATGACATCAGTGAATCATCGTAATCTAATAACTCTAACTGGAAAAATATTTTAAGATAAGTAAATTATTTCAGATTTTGCTTTTAGTCAACTCATAGAAGGCTCTCAGGCTATGGTATTTTTGTAGATTTAGTTGTTATGTAAAATTGTTTGATTACCTTTCTGCAATTGTTTAAAAAGAGAAAAAATATATTCAAAAACTGCTGCATCGGGTAGTAGGCCTAAGTGACATCTTTCTCTGGATGAGTATGACTCTTACAACAAGGTTTCCAAAGCAAGCTCACTTAGATAATTTCCAAAATTATTGAGCATATGAATGAGCAGACAGAAGTACTTACATGAATATCTGTGGAAGTCAAACCCAACCAAAATTGCAAATAAAGTGGAAGTCATAATGTATAGCATGGAAAGAGGAAAGTACAGCATGGGAGTTTTTGCAGAGGATCAACGTTTATTTGCTTGAGATGTTTCTCAAAGTCTGTGCAAAACTGAAGCTCATGTCAGGTTGCAAAAATCAGCTCCAGAAAACCCTGAGTGGTGTGAAAATCTTTAGGTTTAAGATATTGAGCAAATAGTGTCAGCTTTGTTCTCACACTTGTTAATGACTATAAAGTGAAATTTGGCTTTCTTTTCTTTCAAGCACACTCTGCCTCCTTCCCTACACCCCGTCCTTTTTTCCCCATTTTTAGCATTTCATGTGACAAATCACCCACTCTGTCATCGGTCTTCTTAAAGATCTACAGAGGCAAAAATTCCCTCATAAATTGCACGAAGCTAGGAGAGGTTTAATTCTACCTAACATGCCACTTCTAAAACTTAGCCTCATCAAACAGTTTTCCACCTCACCAGTGGAAAGTCCCTGGGGTTGGCCATAGAGGAAACTGTTTTTCTGCAAGTAACAGGTGACAAGCAGCAGCAGCTAACAAATTAATTCAGGCTGTCTTCACCAGTTTGAGTTGGGAGATGGTGAGCATTTTTAACACAGTGGAAGAATACCAGAGGTTTAAAAATACTATATTCTTGAAGTTTAAGCCTTTTAATCCAATCAAAAACTATAGGATGAAAGAGAGAGAAGTAGAGCGGCTGGAACAGTGAAATAAAGAATACACATAAGAACAGTTATTTCATATGGCTAGTCCCCTGTCATGGGTTTAGGCTGCAGCACTTAGAAGACATGCATCATATACCGATGGTATTAATCATTAAAAAAAAAAAAAACAAACCAGAAATAAAACACAGTTACAGCCATAGACTTAACAATTAGTTGGTAACAACTGTCATCGACTCCTGATATTTTTATGACTAATATGAGAGAGACAGTTTTTTCCAGGTAATTTCTTCACTGCCAGTTTGATCTTGTGCTATAGTGGGTTGCCTGCAGTCTGCATTTGCTAATACATTTCAGCATTGGTGACTGGATGGACATGTGTAATGGTTGTCAGCACAGATGCACCATCATTTACAAGCTCAAGAGACTGAAGAAAGTCCGTCTTTTGCTCTCTAAGGCTTAGATGGCTTTTTACAACTGCCCCCCAGTAAAGTTGTATCATGCAACTTTAGGATGGATGACAGAGGTGTTATCTGGAGGCATAAGGTTATCTGATCCGGAGCAGTCAGAAATTATTCATTTAAATATTTGCAGGTCGTCAATATTGTAACTGTTGAGACTACTGACTGAATTAAATTTTTCTTCTCTAAATTCCACTTCTTTTTACTCTGTTGCTGACATATAGCAGGCCAACACCAGAACAGATTCACAGCTGAAGCTTTCTTCTGATTGGAATAGGAACCGTTTTAAGTGTGCACCCTTTGCCATGCAGTAGACTTCACAGGTAACTCAAGTTTTCCAACCCTCAGTACAGGAATAAAGGCATTGGTCACAGTACAAGTGTTGAATTTTTTATGCATAGGTTTATTCCTCTCTATGCATTTTTTAGGTCAATTAACACTTTTTTCTCCCTGCTTTTAATTTGGATCCATGCCTTTTTAAGAGTTCTTGGAGAGTACTTTCTTTGAACCTGCAACCTGAAATACTTCTCCTATACCTTGATGTATGTTGATAGTCTCTCAAATTATCTGCTATTACAGCCAGGCATATTTTCTGGCATACCATTTATACTTCAAAGAAATGTGTTTTGAGGCTGACCAGGCACATTCTTGAAAATAAGAGAGGAAAGGGAGAGAAAGAAAAAGAATGAGAAAGAATGAAAGAGGTAAGAATAAAATAAAGCAATTTTAAAAAGGATGGGGGAGAGTGGGAGGGGAAGGAAAAAATGAAGCACATTTCTTTTTATATTTCCAAACTGAAATGTTCTAGATATTAATTAAAAAAAAAAAATATCAAAAACAAAAAAAAGTTTCCTTTTGTTTTGGAATGCTCTAAAATACATTCTTTAGGTTTTAGAAAGCAAACAATCTCCTAACAAAAAATACTTGACTTTGAGTGAAATCAATTTCTTGGTGGATCAGAAAAAAAAAAATTATTTCATTTAGCTAAGGAAAATACAACTTGAGCAGCAATAAAAAATAATTATTCAGGCAGGGCAGAGAAAACTCACTATTTTCACTTGTTTGGCTGCTAGCCTTTTAGGAACACTCTTTTTCTGTATTAGTTCTTATATATCTATGCTGTAGACAGCATGTTTACAAAGCAGCCTGAATTTTTTCTTCCTTCCAATTAAACCCTGTGCCATAGAAGTTTCTTGTAACATTTTCTCACATTCTCATTTAATCTTCGGCTCACTCCCCACTGATTTGCTCCTTTGCCTTTGTCATTACAGTGCCTTCTGCAGCATGTCTCCTTTTGGTGAGCATGAATCTGCAATAGCAATTTCCTTCACTTTCCTGGGTAGCTTTTTGTAATAGCCTCTCCGTCTTCTTTTCCATCTTCTTCTGGGATGAGGGGTCTCTCCTTCCCAAAGTCCAGGGGCTGAAATGGCCAGACATTTTCTTTTCTCCAGCAGCACGGATCCTTTCTATAGCCCTTGTACCTTCCTGCAGAGCAACTCTAGAGATCTTATCTAATAGTTTATATCTGTCATTGGATGGTGTCTTCCTCCTCCTCTGAACCATGAGCAGAGGTGTTATGGTCTTGTCACAGGGAGAGTCTTTAAGATGTGGGGCAGCTGTGTGATGGGAGGCTTCACAAAGGGTTTAACATAGATGCACAAATTGGTGCCACGTACTTCCTAAGGATAATAAAGAAATGTGGGCAATGAAATGACGACACTTTCCACAGGCTTTCCAACGAGACAGAATGAGTCGAGGACAAGTGCCAGCATGTCAGTGCAAGGACATCAGGGTTTTATTAACAAAGTTTTATAGAGATACAAAGTTGTGAGTTCTAACAACTAATCTGAATATACGCAATAGTGTGTGAAACAAACCCTGTTGAGATTTTCACAACGATCTGCCGCTACTACTTTTTCCAAGTGCAATAGCATCAAGAGCTCAAACCTCAAGTTCTTCAGATTATACAATATACGAAATCTTGGGCAAAATCAAAGTAGTTTAACTAACATAACAACACCTTGGTTATTAACAAGGCTCTGTTACATCACATGAGGAAATCTACATTAAGGAGTGGTGTAAGGGGGTCTGGGCATTCCAGTAGGGAGCAATGCTTGGCTTGTGCAGCAGTGCCTCATGTGTGTCGCAGCTGTCAGGATGAAGCTACATGAGGGCAAACACTGTATAAACATGAAGCAACACAGGATGGGCAAACATTCCATTTACAAAAGCAAAGCAAAGAGTCGCTTTATGAAGACAAAAAAGCATTGTCTTACAAATAGAATAAATAACACAGGAAAAATGCTGAGGTAAAACACTGATACGGTTAATAATTCCTACAGTTCTTACACCAAGCAACAGCACTGCTGATCTCAGTTACTGATTAAAAAAATGTCACAGTAAATATTTTTCTGATCAAAAGTCTGGCAAATTGTATCTGACAACACTGGCTATTTCACTTCTATTTTTATTCTTAATCTCTCCCTGTTCTTTCTGTTACGCAAGGAACAACATCGGTACTCTTTGCTCTGCAGAAGTGCATCCTGTACACCATTTTGATTTCTGATACCGGATTTAGTGTTGCAGTTGTGCTTTACAGGAAAGGAAAAGACAAGTTCAGTGGTGACAAAGAACCACATTATGTAGTGAAAGTTGCCAAAATTTTTACATTAACAAATCGTAACAATTTACTTCTTTATTTTTCTTTGAGAATGTGCAGTTTAATGAGAAGCACTTCTATTTTATAGATTCCAGTATCTCATTTCTCTAGGTACATTTAGATCACCAGTAAGATGAAAACAGGACAGATGAAAAAAGGGGAAAGGAATGTTGGAGCTGGGAGTATGAAAATCAAGGTTTAAGCCCAGTCTGACCTATTTGTGAATTACTTTCACAGACATTTTGGCATAAAACTCTTACTGACTTAAGGACAAGTATCAGCATTTCTTTAGCTGGTGCAGTACTTTAATTTTATATCTCTTAGACTACCTCACAGCACTGTGATATGTCTGTAATAAAAGTAAAATCTTTAATATCCTTATCTGCCTGCAAGAGCGGTATAATTTCCTAGTGCCTTCACAGTGCTCAAAAATAAAACAGTGTCTTTTTACTGCTCGTTAAAGCAGCGCTAATAAAGAATGGGTACTGTTTAGCAATGTCTCCTGCTGGTTACCACGCACAAGTGATATTACCTCTCTGCAAGATGTCTGCCATGCTCACAAGAACGTTACTTATGTGTAAAATGGCTGACAAAGTCTGTAGGCTCAGAAGTGGCGTTTGCTGCCTTGGAGCACGTTTTGCAGAATATACATGCTGAGAAATGCTTCCTACATTTCCAACTTCCGTAATTCTGGGCTGAGCAGGAGGTTTATCTCTCCTTAAAATGAGAAATGTGTCACTGACTGAGACATTTGCCTTTGTTCCTTTAAACATTGAATTAAGGTCATGATCTTAAAAAGGTATTAATAAAGTAACTACATAATAGAGATGAGAGCTTAAATAATGCAGTGACTTTATAGCTAGAAATCAGTTTTGCACTCAGCACTAGCAGTTACAGATTCAATGGGTAAGAAAAGGTACGAAAGTTAAAGGAAATCTTCAGAGCATGTAACTTCAATTGTAATGTGAAAGGGAGACAGAGCAGGCAACACTACAGAGAGTGAGAGCTTAGCTCTTCCTCCTTTGTCTCTATCTTCTGCTTGCTTCTGGTGTTAAATAATCCTCAGTCTGGTGAATGTAATATATTGGAGTAAAAAAGGTCAGTTTAGCTTTAAACCTTACAGCAGATACCATATGAAATTATCTGGTGGGAGTGTGTCACTGTGCACACAGATGTGAAAAGGGATCCAGACCATTATTTATCTCATGGTAAAAAGGCGTAGCTACTTACATAAGAAGCAACTCTTTCTACCACAGAAAAAAATCATGAAATAAGCGTGCTGGGGTTCAGATATCTGAGGGAAAGGCATATAAAACAAAACATGAACAGGAATTTTAAAAGAACAGCATTAATTAATTGGGTAAGAGACATTTTCTAGTCTCAGACCATCAAAAGGACTTCATTTTGTGCTTATGCTTTAAATTACCTGAGAGACTTATCTCCTGAAGACAGACCTAATCGGAACAAATGGCAAAAGCTCTTGGGGTTTCAAAAGCCGATATGCAAAGATGGCTGGTATTCAAATGTTAGCCGCTACCAATTGTACTACACAAGGCTTTCAAAATACCAATTAACCCATTTACTACATTTTAGATAATCAAAGTAGTATGTTTTGCCTTTTATAAAATGTCCCATACTGACTTAAGCCCTGCCTTAAAATCTGTCAACAGATTAAAAATTAGTCGCTCAGGGTGCCATTGATGTTTCTGAGAACTACACTTTCCACTTGCCCTTTCTCCCTATCACCATATGCAACTTAGTTGTTACCTTTCAAATATTTCCCAAGTAGGACAAAACTCTGAAATAATACACAACTCCCAAAAATTAGACGTGCAGTAGTTAATCTGCTCTGGATACACCTCTTAAATCAGACACGTCCAGTCCGCTGGGTATCTCCACTACACCCTAAAGTTTGCTCCTCTACTTTTTGAAGAGCAGCAGACTTGAACTAAGTGTAAATGTAAACATTTAGTAAAGAATAAAAGAGTGCTCATAATTAATTACCTAACACTGAAAACTTCTTTTCAGTGTAGTGCTATTTGCCAAGCTTGGACCATAAAACTGAGGAGATGTACTTGTAAAATATACTAACAACTTTAGAAAAGCTTATGAAAGCAAGCAAGCAAATAATAAGCCAGTACTCAGCAGCCAGAAGTTACATATGGGCCAACTTTGACCACTGGTTTGGACTACTTAGTGCCATCCTTTTTGCAGAGAAAAAGTTGTAGATTCAAGTCCCAGATTCTGAACAATGGTTCCTGTCCAAAGCAGGTGATGTACCAGTGCATCTCAACTTAGTGAAAGAACAGTGGGGATGCACAAAGCTCCACTTAGGAAGGCATCATAAGCCACTGAGATGTGATGAGTTGAGGTTAGAGAGAAAACTATCATGGGCAACCTTGTGGTGGGAGCACACCACTACTACAGACCACTTGAGCAGGAAGAAGTAGACGATGACTTCTTCAGACAACGAGAAGAAGCCTCATTTTAGTAGATCTTCATCTTCATGGGTGACATGAACCATCCCAGTATCTGTAGGAAGGGAAACAGAGCATGGAACAAGCAACCCAGGAGGTGGTGGAGTTCAAGGTCCTGAGAGAAAGGAAGACAGCAAAAATTATGACTTACCCTCACTGGAGGAGGATCAGGTTAGGGAATATTTATAAACAAACTGGACAGACACAAATTCATGTGTGACAGGATGCACCCACAAGTGCATTTTGAGGTAGCTCTTGATAATTTTTGAAAACTCATGGTGATCAGGGAGGTTCCTAAGGACTGGGAGAAAATAATTATCACTCCTGCCTCCAGGAAGGAAAAGCAAGAAGAGAATAAGGAAATTGAACAGCTGGGCTCAGAGGGTTGTGATTAGTGGTACAAAGTCTTTAGCTGGAGTACCATCAACAAGGGTGTATCCCAGTGGTCAAACTTGGACCAATATAGGTTAACCTCTTTGCCAGTGACCAGGATGTCAAGACAGACTGCACTCTCAACAAGTTTGCAGATGACACAGAACTGGGAGGGGTGGCTGATAGGCTGGATGGGTGTGTTGCTTTCCAGAGGGACCAAGACGGGCTGGAGAACTGGGCCTACAGGAAACTCTTGAAGTTCAATAATGGGAAATGCCAAGTCCTTCACCTGGGAAGGAATGACCCTAGGTGTCAGTACATATAAGGGGGCAACTGGCTGGAAAACCGCTTGACAGAAAAGGACCTGGGGGTCCTTTTTTGCATAAGCCAGCAATGTGCCCTTGCCTTAAAGACCAATGGGCTGCATTAGGACAAGCATTGCCAGCAGGTCAAGGGAGAGATGAGGTTGTTCAGGCTGGAAAAAAGAGGAGTATTTTATCCATGTGTATAAATACCTGATGGCAGGGAGTGGTCCTGAGGGGATTGCTCTGGGTGACTGCTTTCAGCTGGGAGTTGGACTAGGTGATCTCCAGAGATGCCTGCCAGCATCAGCAAATTGGTAACTGCATTGCTCTGTGAATATGGACTGGCAATGACCATGTTTATGTAAGATTTTAAAACAAAATTGCTTAGAACATTTAAGAAATGTGTAAATAATCCCTTTGTTCTTGTAAATATGGTCTTTCTTAGTTGAAAAGTGACTCAGCACTTATTTACATCAAAGGGAACACTTCTATCTATTTAAAAGGTGCTGGAACTAAACCCTTCAAGGATTTATAATAAAAACCTGAAAATTTTAAAAAGTTACCTTATTTGCTTTAAAATTATTCATATTACTAGTTGCTTATTATCTGCAATAACTTCAAGCATTTGAAGTAGCTTGAAAAGTTGCTGTTTGCACACATTTATATGTTGATTCCCTGCTGATTTTTAAAGGCAGCTAATATTAATGGTCACAGGTAATCAGTGCAAAAGCTATTTATGCAAAAGAATCCTGATATTTAGAAAACATAAACCCATGCAGAATGTGACTTCTCTGTGTTTTGTTTTGTACAGCTGAAAACAAGGCTTGGTCAGTTCCTTTTGTCTGCAAAATGAACGTGTTTCGCCTTACTTTTGATACCAAGATTCCCTAGTACAGACTTACGTTATTGCAGAATCTTGTATCATCTTTTCCACTTAGGAAACAAGGCATTTGGTCCTGCCCCTGTGCTCTGAAGAGGAAAAAGAGGAGCACTCTTCCCCTGTTTCCTGAAAATGAGTGTTCTCCCAAAGAAGATCCCACTCAGGCTGTTTCTTCCAAGTCTGTCTATGGAAGAAATAAGAATGACAACCAGGTGTCTTCCTGAAACATGACTGAGAATGGGTGTAAGATACTCCCCAATTGTAGTAAGGCCAGCTCCTCTGGGCAGCTCCTGGAGGAGCACTGCTGTAAATCTATGAGGTCCCAACATTGGTTGAGACTGGAGAGTTGTAGAGATTAAAGTGGCATGCACTGCCTATACTAATGTCCTCATAGCACCTGCCCATGTCTCCATTTTCACTATCAAGTGACACAGAGAAACCTAATTAGCCTGAAGAAAGAAACGCTCTTACAGTCCTGCCATTGGAATTGCTACTCCAATTGCTAATCCCACAACTGGAAAGAAAATAGCACAGACATTGTGTTGGTATGTGTTCCTCCTTGACTAAGATCAAGCACACTAGTTTGGTAACGAGTAACTGCTTCAGAGTCAGATCGACTTCACAGCAAGTGAGAAGTTCCACCTGGTTCTGACAAGCCAAAACCTTGTGTACATTATGATGCTGATGGGATATAACTAAATCATGTCCAGGGTGCCCAAAGCATTTAAAATCATATTTCTTCGACTTCTGTGACCCATATAAACTTAAGATTATGTTAATAATAATCAGTAATTACTAAAATTTCCTATTTGTATCTTAAGAGCTACAAATTCCATTTTTCTTATCTGCATTAAATGCAAGACACTTCTGAGTTTATTACTAGCTCCTGGCTTTTCAAATCCTTAGGAACTCACTGTTCAACAGTGTGTTCAAATTATGGACAAAAAGTGTCCTTCATTTTCGGCTCTAATTTATGTCTGTCCTTCAGGCAGATCCATTGTTATTGCATGTATTGTTTATAGACCATATCCATCATGTTCATATGCTGGGATAAACAGAAACATTGCTCAGTGACTTTTGGTTGTGTATATATGGATACTCCAGGACATCTGCATGCATTGGTTGCTCATTTTCCTATCTATAGTTAAAATACCTTATTTTCCTTAAGACTCATTTTCACCTGGTTGTTTGCAGAAAATTACCAGCTCATAACACTTGGGTAGGAAAGAAGAGCATTATATGCAATCAGTTCATGCCAAAGAATTAGAGTTAAAATTTTCCCTTCTTTTTTTCCTCCAATACTCACTTATTTGTGTTTCTTCACCACATTTTGCTTAGAGCAAGTAGTGTCTTCTTATTACCTGCATATGCAGAACCGATCACAAAAATCTCCTACTGGGGCATCCTACCCCATCTTAGCTTTTTAAAAAACAGATAATGAAACTGTAAGTTTCAGGATTCTTCTCAAGAAGAGGGGAGGCAACAGTAGGTTCACATAGTGCAAACTTTGTTTCAATGAATCTATGAAAGGAAAAGCAACACTGAGATATTTTAATGCATAATTCACATGATATAATCAATTACTGTGCACTGCAAGATTGGCTTCTCTTTTTCTTTCAGTTGTTGGCATTGTGTGTTACAGTCTGTGATAGTATGATAAGCAAAAGGAAGAGTTGGATGACCAACTACACCACAATGCAGAATAATTAACAGACTTGCATAGGATTGCTTGTACGTTTTCTGTGGGGATCAGCAAGGATCAGCTGTGTTTTCACTGTAAAAATTGTCTTCCAACCCAAAATCTCTGAAGGGCAAAAAAAACAAATCTGAATTGCCAGACAAGCCAATAAGCTGATCCAAATTCCAGGCAAAACCCCTGACTAGGAGCCCTTGTATGGCCTTGCAGGATACAAACACACCAGCTTGCCAGGCTTTGCTACTCAGCCACGTACCTCCCAGCACAGCACTGTAGACCCCTTTGCAGTGTTCAGAAACACAGCATTCAAGTTTCTGTCCTCAAATAAGGTGCATAACAACTACTCTACAACTTAGAGGTTTGACATGGAAAGCCACAGACTACTGAGGTTTATAAGACACTGGTTTGATTGTTTTCATTCTTTCTCAGACCAGGATTACAAGAAGATACATGTAGAAAAAATGGTCACTTTTGAATGTCTCAGGCAAACATAGGTGGTGGGTGGTGACCAATGCTAAAACAAAAAAGAATTAAGCCAAAACGATTATATGAGAAATTCAAGGTGAAAATGGCTGAAATGTCAGCAAATCTCTGCAATGTGTTCCAGAAGCATTCAAAAGTAATCCTAAAGCAGACTGTGTTCTGTAGCTTACTAAAAATGCTAATCTCTTCACATTTATTGATGAATTTTCATGAATCTGGGCTACCATATTGAGGTATACCATATACTTCCCTATTGCTCATGTGAAATCTTCACTTTATTAATGGCTTTCCCAGCCAGGATTCTTATAACTTAGACTGCTCTCTCCTGATGCACATGTATTCAAGGACCTAATGGATGCACACCCCACAGGGTCTGCTAGTCCTTGATCTTGGGAGAACAGCAGCAGGCAGAGCCATCAGAGGTCAATGTTATGAGGTTTAACAAGGCCAAGTGCTGGGTCCTGCACTTGGGCCACAACAATCCCATGCAGCACTACAGGCTTGGGGATGAGTGGCTGGAAAGCTGCCCCGCAGAAAAGGACCTGGGGGTGCTGGTCGACAGCCGGCTGAACGTGAGCTGGCAGTGTGCCCAGGTGGCCAAGAAGGCCAACAGCATCCTGGCCTGTATCAGAAACAGTGTGGCCAGCAGGAGTAGGGAGGTGATCGTGCCCCTGTACTTGGCACTGGTGAGGCTGCACCTCAAATCCTGTGTGCCCCTCACTGCAAGAAGGACATTGAGGAGCTGGATTGTGTCCAGAGAAGGGCAACAAAGGTGGTGAAGGATCTGGAGAACAGGTCTTATGAGGAGCGGCTGAGGGATCTGGGGCTGTTTAGTCTGGAGAAGAGGAGGCTGAGGGGAGACCTTATCGCTCTCTACAACTACCTGAAAGGAGATTGTAGTGAGGTGTGAGCTGGTCTCTTCGCCCAAGTAACTATCAATAGAACAAGAGGAAATGGCTTCAAGTTGTCACAGGGGAGGTTTAGATTGGACATTAGGAAAAATTTCTTTACTGAAAGAGGTGTCAAACTTTGGAACAGGCTGCCCAAGGCAGTGGTGGAGTCACTGTCCCTGGAGGTATTTAAAAGATTTGTAGATGTGGCACTTCGGGACATGGTTTAGTGGGCATGGCGGTATTAGGTCAATGGTTGTACTTGATGATCTCAAAGATCTATTCCAACTTTATGATTCTATGATTCTATGATCATTGAATCTGTTGGCTACTTCTCCCAAATTCAGTGGTCCTTTTGTAAGGCCTTTTCTTCTCTACCTGAGCCCCTTTGCAACGCCAGATTCTTCCCCACCCCCTTGGCCAGACCCAAAAAATGACATAGCAGGACTGGCTGGGTATGGCACAAAGACGGGGCAAGTCTTGAGCTCTGCTAGACTGTATATTTGGACTGTACCATAGAAGAGCAAAATTTCCTCTGCTGCAATGAGGGAGGGTTAGATGCTCTGGGTAAGTCTCTCTTGGAGATGCTCACCTCACAGTGGCTTCTAGATTGCTGCAGTGCCTAATGACAGAAAATTTCATAGAGGCTCCTGGCAGCCTGGACAGTTCTTTAAACACATTTTAAAAAAATCACAGTCTTTGAGAGCATGAAGTAATTGCTATAGAAATATTAGTGAGGGAATTATTAACTTTGAATTCATTGAATGTTTTTAGTTGTATGCGTTAAGTGAGGCCTGGAGCCTTTCCAGCAAGGATAAAAGGGAATACTGAATGATTACCCTTCACTGACTGAGTCAGGGACCCTGTGGAAAAGCTTGCATGCTGTTATGTAAGAAAAGATTGCAAGGTAATGCATATGCATAAGAAGGGTGAATGCAAAATTCGTGGGCAAACTTCATTGTGATGGTTCCTCATTTTCAGAATACTAGACTTTGCAACCTTAGTGGTCTTCCAGTGTCAATCAGAGATGGGTAAGGACATTCATCGGTTCAAGACTATTGTCTGGAACTCTGAACATGGTAGTAAATTAAAAACTGCTATGAGGTTTTTTGTTTATTTTGTTTTGTTTTGTTTTTTGAAATTAGAAAACTGATTCAGTTAATTATTGAGCAAGTAATGTCTCACTGCAGTTTACTAATTCAGGTGGGTGTTGTTCTTGCAGTCTTTGAGACGGGGAAACTCAAGCTATGAGGGTTTCATACACCTATCTACTTCTGAAAGACCAAGCACAGTTAGGAATAAATATGGCTGTTTCAAACGCTGGAGGTCAGGGAACTATTGCTTGTGCAGGTGATGGCTGGATCCCTAGTTTTATTTTTGCTCTTACGAACAGGATTCTCAGTTGCAGGCGGCTTTACTTTCCTTACATAGAAGGAAATCTTTCCTTATAACACTGAATAATTTTTCTGAGAATTTTGAGTTAGATTAATTAATTTAACTTGAAATTAAGTCTAAAATGGGGCTGTTTGGAAGTATTGATCATCTTACTGTACTATATTTATAGTGTTTACATAGTTTTCTAAGATAACAACTTTCAACGTGCAGTTGAAACTCATTTAGGTTCTTGTTTGCAGCACTGTAATACCTGTAGACAACAGATTTAAATTAAGGTAAATAACTAAATATGTCTTCTAATTATTATTGCAGAATAGCATACAGCATCAGCTTAATAGCTCTCGTCAGTTCTGAGTGAGGCTTGTGCTGATACCATGATGAAATCAAAGAAATAGGATTGAAGGTAGTATACTCTTTGTGGTCTCCAGAATAGGTACATTGATATTTAAAGAAATAATGCTTTCTCTCACTCTTTTTTTTAAAAAAAAAAAACCCTCATAGTAGCAGGATAGAACAGACCTGATATTTGAGATGCCTTAATGTGGTTTTAACTCATACAGGCTTAATTTAAGCACAGCTTTAAGTCTGCTTGCAGAATAATTTAGAAACTTATTTACTCAAAGTTTGCTGAAATGTTGATGAACATGAGTGTTCCACAGAAATGCTTTGCTAAAATGTAGCTCAGTAGGAGGCCTCACTGCTGAACACTGACTCATTCATGAACACCTTATATGAGTAAAAGTTGAAGTGAACAAATGTTCTTAGAATAATGCAAAAAAATGGTCTAGGAATTCAACAGTAGCCTAGTGGCTACATAAGGAGGGTGCATGGTGTACCACAGTATTTTCAACTTGCAATGCCTTTCTCTGGTTGCTGTATACAAAAGGCGGTCAGAAACTATGCAAGCTCTTGTAACTTTGAATATGAGCCAGCAGTGTGCTCATGTGGCCAAGAAGGCCAACAGCATCCTGGCCTGTATCAATAATGGCGTGACCAGCAGGAGTAGGGAAGTGATCGTACCTCTGTACCCAGCACTAGTGAGGCTGCACCTCAAATCCTGTGTGCAGTTTTGGGCCCCTCACTACAAGAAGGACATTGAGGAGCTGGAGCATGTCCACAGAAGGGCAATGAAGCTGGTGAAGGGCCTGGAGAACAGGTCTTATGAAGAGCGGCTGAGGGAACTGGGGCTGTTTAGTCTGGAGAAGAGGAGACTGAGGGGAGACCTTATCGCTCTCTACAACTACCTGAAAGGAGGTTGTAGTGAGGTGGGAGTTGGTCTCTTCTCCCGAATAACTACTGATAGAACAAGAGGAAAGGGCCTCAAGTTGTGCCAGGTGAGATTTAGATTGGACATCAGGAAAAAGTACTTTACTGGAAGAGGTGTCAAGAATTGGAACAGGCTGCCCAGGGAAGTGGTGGAGTCACCATCCCCAGAGTTATTTATAAACATGTGGATGTGGTGCTTAGGGACATGGTTTAGTGGTGGACTTGGTAGTGCCAGGTTAACAGTTGGACTCGATGATCTTAAGGGTCTTTTCCAACTTAAATGATTCTATGATTCTATCGAGGGCATACAGCCATTCATAGATTAACACCTTGTCGGAATGGGCACGGCTAAGTCTGTGCTACTGAATCAGCCCACTTTTTTGCGGGGGGAGAAGATATGAGACAATACAAGATGAGTTTTGGAGTCTCCTAGCTGGAACATTGTAATTTCTTAGACAACATACTGGCAACAGCCTCCACCACCAGCTACTGTAACACATTGTGACTCTGGTTTAGGAACAGTTGCAACATACTTATGCATCACTTTATTCTTTAAAATTACTCATATTTCCTCTCAACATCAGTTGCATTATAACACAATTCTTCTTTCTATGACTTTTTCACAGAAAGAAATTCTTATATGTTGGCATTTGTTCTCATGCTGCTCTAGTTTGGAAAGCTGAACTACTGTATATAAAGACCATGCTTCATGATAGCTGATGGAGAGCATAAAAACGGACATGTATGATAATGCATGCAGGCTGATGGAAAACTGAGCTGCAGTCTCTCCAGGTGAAAAAAGAATGAAGTTTCAGTTCATACTGAGAGAACATTTCATTTTTAGTTGCTTCTGGGAATTTCAGATGAGATCTTTCCTTGCAGAAAACTTGTGACAAAATCAGAGAATGCCCTGTTTAATATTTGTACTGTAGCCTCAAGCCACAAGCCATTGTTTATGTACATAAAACTGAAAAGACAAAAAGAGGTTAGTGGTGATGGAATATCTGCATTTGGCATAATGCATTATGTCCCTACATCTTCTGTCTTTGGCAGGAATGCAAAATTCCTCACTTAAAACTTTGGCATTACTCTATTCTTTCCCTCTGACTCTGTCTCTCTCTTTCCATGAGACTGCTTCTCCCTCCCCTTTTCTCCTTCTTTTCCTTCTTCTCTTCTAGTAGGTCATTTGATACTTACTTTTCCTGTTTGGATTTATTATGGCGTCAATATCCAACCCTAAACTAGAAATACATAGAAAATAAAGTAATTTGTCTTGGCCCTGTCCCCGGCCTGCAGAGCTTTTATTATTTGCTTGATTTGTTATTATAGTTAATTGTATTACTACTTAGGCCTGCTAATACAGCACAGAAGCAAAATGAATTGATAGTAATGAGAAGCTTTTAGAGGCAATATTTAAGCAATAATGACCCCTGCGTCAAACATTTCCTGGCAGCTAATGACTGGCTGGAAGAGTAAAAGGTCCGAGATAAACCCAGGGGCTCTTAACCCAACCCACCATTAGCTGCCAGGAAACGTCTGACCCAGAGATCGTTAATGCTATTATATATCATAAAAACATAAAGAAAATCTAATTACCCTCCTGCATGTTAGAAAGCTAAAAACTGAACATCAAGTTGCCATGGATTTGGTTCCTCTTTTCCAGCACTTGTGTTTTCCTAGATGTTAATCACCAGCATAGTTATCGAAACAGAAGTTGGTAACGATTCCTTTGGAGTTAGTAACGTCATTTGGTGCTGATTGTTCATCCACAGGTGTAAGCCCAGCAAGTCCCTTTTGCACCACACTAAATCATTATAAATACTTAAATTATCGTAAATGCAAAGACTAACCATTAGTTCAATGGGATGTCAAAAGATGGGTTATACTGTGACTTAAGACTACTTTTTATATCTTCAGACACCTCTGTGCTGATACAGAACAGCAAACATTTGGAAAAGAATGTGAGTAGCATTTTTAATGTCAGCCTCCACCCAATTCAAGCTGGAAAGAAACATTTTTACATCTTCCATTGCTGGATAGATTGGGAAATGATCTGCAAACCAGTCCAGTTTGTATTCTAGAATAAAAATAAAAAGTCTTTCTCACCATTTCATGACCTGGTGATTAATAATTTTTCTTTGATGTAGCTTCTCATATTTCAGATGCCTCTGATTTTTTCCCTGAAATGCACCCTACAAGTTTTGTTCCACCTTATATTAACCTTGAGATATGACTCTGCATTTTCCCACTGCTTTTACCTCATGCATTTACTTCTTCTTGTTCTCTTTGTAAACAGGTCTCACCTCTTTTGACAGCTGTCCTGGTACTCTTTGAGACCAAACTTTGGTTTATTATTTATGAAGGGGAGTTGCAACACAGGAGTTCCCAGAATATTGTTTGGATGGGAATCACTACTGGACAAGCACAGAGCTGGAGCTATCACCTGCAAAATGGAAGGCAGGTTGAATAAGGAAGTAGTCCATCCTGAAAATGTTACTCTCTTCCCTGCTGAATGACAGGGAATGGCAGGATTTCTGCTGTGAGTTTTTTCTATAGTACAGACTGCACAGTGCAGCTATTGCCATATTTTTGCTATAAAAAAAATCACTTCCACCCACTCCAGATCAGCTTCAGTGTGAATTTTCAAGTGTCCTCCTTTTCTGAATATTTTCCAAAAGTTTTATTTTTGTACATACATATTTTTACCCTGGTGAGCTCAAAATTTGTTCTTGAGTAAATGCATTTTGTGATTTGTATATCCTCTGCTGATTTAAAATCCTAGAGAAAATGGAAAGTTAATAAATCAGAGCAAATCCAGGAGGAGTTATACAACCCAGATAGCACACGCTTACTTAGGTAAATATGGCAAAACTAGATTGAAATGAAGAAGAGACATTATAATGTACCGGTTCTCAGCTACAAAAGACAGAGAAACAAAGAGAAGTCTAGCTATAGCATTTTCCTACTTGACTGTCCTACCCTTACAACCATATTTAGTAGTGTGCAAACATTACAGAAATGTGTATTGACAAAAAACTGATTGAGCCCAAAGATCCTGAAATTCTTTGCTACTTATCAATTTACAAAATCCACCATATTTAAACCCAGTGGCCAGTTCTACTCTCGAGTGTGTAAATAGCAACAGTGTAGATGCTGCTACTCAGTGATTTTGCAGTACAGAGATTTAACCTGTAATTCACTTAAAATGTTCCGCATGTCACAAAGAGTTACATTCGATGCATACTTTCCAATATTATATTTACTCTAAAAAGCAGGCAGAATTTTGGTTCTTCAGCACCACAGGGCACAGAGTGGCAACTGTTGTATCACCTCTTTAGCCCCCATATGGATTTATAAACGTGTCATTCAAAGGGCCATTAACACAGAAAGCACAAATGATGTCTAAGTGCAACTGTCATGCAATCCAAAAGAACAACTGCCCAAACTGTTGCCAGTCACAGGTGTTCAACTTCAAGGGCAGAACACGGCCCAGAGTCCATAATGTCTCTCCCCCCTCTTCTCTTTGCCATGATCATCTACTAAATCACATGCTCTAATGGCAAAATTAATAATTAACATGGTTCTTTCTTGAGCTGGTAAAAGCAGGAAGAAACAGTTGTCTAGTGCTGTCTTTTTTTTTTTTTTTTTTATATTTCAGTTTAATTTACTACCTATTCTGCTAACTCTTTTTAGATATGTGGGGAAACCACTGAACTCAGATCAAAAGGAATATTTTTGCACACAGACTTGAAAGTCAAGTTTTACACAAAAATCGCTTCTTTGAACACGATGTTCTTTACTTATTTTGGATTAGTAAAAAGGCCTGGAACTGAGTCCTGTTGATTTCAGATAGCCACTTTTGATCACTGTTGCTTAAATTGCAATGACATTTTTTCCGTTCCAGCTCCAAGGACACAAATCTCTTTCTTGCTTGAATGACAAGAACCTGAATGACAGGTTCTGCATGAAAAATCAGTAACACGAGATGTCAACGCAAGGTCTGCTTAGTGCAATAGGTTAATGAACAAACTTTGTGCTTTGGAGGAAAATGAACTTGTAGCTAGTTTTGATCACAAATGGAATAAGAACTGGTAGTTCTGAACTGGCCCTCTTTGTTCATCTGTGCAGTGCAACACTTACACTGTATTTCAGTAGGGATATCTTGAAATTATTACTACGATTTATTTATTATTCACCCAGTACCAGATGTCAGTCAGCACCTCAGCAGATCTGCGTGCTGTACAAAACAGAGCTATAAAACAAAACCTTGCAGCCCAAAAGGGAGTGAGAGGCTCTCACCCAGGATGGAACAGGTGCAGAAATTGGCAAGGACATTATCCAGCATAGCAGACTACTTTACACAGGTGCAACCTGGCTTTTAGCCCTTTACTCTTGTAAGCTCCCAGCTAAGCGTACACAGTACGTAGCTCGCAGGTCCTCCAAGCCCTGCTCCACCCCTGGGCACAGTGCATGGTCCAGGAGGAGGGCTCTGTTGGCAAGGGAACCCTGGGAAAGTCAGACCCCTTCTGATGGCAGGCAGGAATTGCAGACATGCCGACATAGCCTCTTCTCTGTACGTTCAGCTCAGCTGCGTCTCTTCCCGCTTTTCTTGTGGTATAAGACGTTTTACATGGGGTCAGAAAGGTGAGCTATCCCACAAGTAGGGCACTGAGCCCACTAAGAGTTGGCAGGAGGTCTCAAGCTGGTGATATGTTGACAGTCAGAGAGCAGCAGTGGGACCAAAGCATCTCCTTTTCGTCTTCTTGGTGAAGTCAGGCACTACAGCTGGACTTGCAGAACTGCCCTATTTGCACCTATTTGTGGAAAAATATTCACTGCTTAGCTTCACTCCTGATGAAGCTTACCTAAGCTGGAATTGAGCATGGAATATACCTTTCCTTTGAAAAAATGTTAGTTAAGCACTACGCAACAATTAAAAGAAACCAGGATGATTGGAGAGCCTGGAAATACACAGATACCTCTCTGATAACAACACACTAGCTCTTAATTTGAACCATCACTGATTGCTAATCAAGTCCCTGAGAACTACTTTCACAGATCATATTCCAAGTTTGATAGCTGCTGTACAAGCACAAAACAAAAAAAAGGATATTAATTCATCAATAACTTTATTAATATTTGGCAGTGTAAGAGCCAAAATGCTGCCGTTTTGGTGAGAATATATGGCCCATAGTCTTGTCGCTGAGAGTAGCCAGAAGCAAGGCAAGCGTAAGAAATGGTGCATGTATGTAGAGTGATCTTTGTCCTGAAACAGTTTACAGATTACAGTAACATAGGCAGAAACTGGGAGACGATACTGGACAGCAAGGCAGGCAGTGACTTCAGATACCGAATGATTAAATATCTGCTCAAAAATAGGCTCAAAAAGAACATTTTTAAGAGAATGAAAATACCATTCTTGAGACCAGCCCTCTTTCTTTTTCTAGGAGAGGAAGGAGGCTAACTTTACAGAACATAAAAGGCCCAACAAAGTAAAGCCTATGTCCCGACTAGGGCTGGTGTAGGACTTCCATTCCCAGAGATGCTGGGAGTATGCAGAATACCCATGCCTCCAGTTCTGCTTTTGCCTCTCTTGCTTTCTGCAAGACCACTGTCTGCAGATGCTGGAAGAAATTGCACAACTCTAATTTATTATATAGCAGGAGTCAAGCCATGCTCCTTGAACTTGTTGCAAAGCATGATGAGATGTGCTGAGATCCTTTGCTTCTGAGAGATCTTCTGCACATGCATATTAACCCTTTCTGACCGGTAAACATACAAGTTGTGCCTTGGAAGGTACTATTGCATATGAGGAATGGAAATGCTCAATAAAATCCTGTACAAAAGAGTAATTAAGGACTGGATGTTAAAAAACAGGCCAAAAACACCTTTAAGAGAACCATAGCACTGAATTAACTTTCCGTTCCTTTGGAGGCCAGCATAGATATCGATACCCAGTTTTCAGAGTACACTGGAGACATTTTCTTGGTTTTGTTGGAAGAATAAAAATTTATCTCAACAAAGTACTTCCATTTCAGCTATTTCCCAAAGTGAGAGGAAATATAATGCCTGAGTATTAGCATCAATCAATAAACACAACTACAGTTTAATACAAATGTCGCTTTTCATTACTTTATGCTATAATGACTTAATTTGTTGTAAAAGATGAAAAATAAAGAAATAAGTCTCCTATAAGGCACCAGATATTTAACAGCAGTCCTCTTCAGGCCCACTGCAGTAAATATGGATGAAGAAAGTTCACACATGTGGTACGCTGGAAAGCAGGAGCTAACTGAACTAATTAAACCATCCAACTTCATGGTATTGAAACTAGCATTGGAATAGAACTACCTACAGCCTAATAAAGACCTTTGGGTGTCTGTTGCCTTAATATTTCTATTATTTAAAGGAACCTGCAATAGAAATCTTAGGCTTTCAGTAATACTGATCACTATGTGAAAATGAACGCAAACACCTTGTAACTCCCAAGTTAGCACCATAAAATAAGACATTTTCCTCTTTCTCTGTCTTTTCCCCCGACACTTATTTCAAGCAGGATTTTCACTGCAAATAAAATTTCCCATTTGCTGTTGCTATCATCTCATTTAAATATGTATTTATGTCAGTAACAAAAGCATGCTGATGCATATTTCCTCTTCTCTTTTTTAGGGGGCAAATTGTGGGGAGGTTTTCCACATGAAAGTTAAATCTCCATGTCTTATCAATTTCTAATCATATTTACATGAGTGCAAGCGCAAGACAAATTCAAAGTTCTGGTTGATTTGGATTCTTCACCCCTAGCAGCAGAAGATTCATTTCCTGGGACATAAGTGGAGAACTGCTTCACTTATCAGAGATGCAGGTATGAAACATTTCTTAAGGTAAGAACTTTAAAGGATAAGGCAACTGTAGTTAATATGCTGTTAGTATGCAGTTAATACTTTCAATGTCATTGAAAGATGTCCTTGACAGAGTTTATACAAGCATAGTAACATTAGTTGCAATGGCTTTCTTTCCACCCTACGCCCCTAATCAGTGTAGCAATACGGACTTCGATGATGCCTCTTAAAACTGCTCTTACCTTCTGGCCAAGAGTAATCTGTACTAGGATAACTGTGTCTGTGTAGCATAACAAATTTAACCTCAACAGTGTTAGAGCTTTGCACCCAGTTGTGCTCCGGGACAAGACCCAAGTTTGTGTTTTAGCTTTGACTCTCAGAAACACTATTGCAACACTGAAACAAGATTTACTCACTATGGTGCTCTTGAAGATGCTACAGCACTGCAAACAATGTCGGATACTTACGGCTTAGGCTACAGAATAAGTAGAAGTGGAGAATTCATGTTTTATTTTAATAGACTGCCTAAAGAATTCATTATATTTGACTATTATTTTGGGGTCAGAGACAGTTTTCATACTTTATATTGCCCACAAGTGCAGCAGGACATTGAATGTGACCAACTGACATTTGAAACACTGTATAAATAGTAAATAATGAAGAAATTGAGGCAAGGGACCAAAGATGAACAGCAGGACAGACTTCAAGCAAATTTCAGAAAGCCCAGATAGCAACAGTGAAAATTAACTTCACAGCAGGGAGACAATGGCTAATCTCCTTTTCAGACTTGTCAGTAAGCTGGCTGAGAACCTAGCCACAGTTATTGGTCACAGGATAACAAAATATATTTCTTCAGGGATAGAAAATATCAATATATGAATACTATGCGCTGTAAACTAAAATAAAAGTAAAACATTAAAATTATTAACCTTAGCAAACAGAAAAGAGTTTCATCAATAAAATCAAGTACATTTTCTCCCTCGCTGCTTGACTGCCCTTCAGGCAGTAACCAGCCTCTTCGGGGAGGTTTCCAGTTGCTATTGATGGACTCCTCTTGAACTCCTCCAAGGTACTTGCAAGGATCTGCAAAACATGAAATCTCTAAGGCTCCCCTGAAATCTGCTTCAAGTGTGTATCAACAGGCACTTGAAGGCTTGCAAGGGTCAGAATTTGATCTTCAGAGAAAACTGGCTATGCGTCAGGTGGCCCTGAAGGAGGATGCCCCTCCATCTGCACTCAGAGGCACAATAGTGTTGGCCACCCATGACCAGACAGGAATGGTGCATTGGGAGTGGAGCCCTGCAGAATGATCATATCCAACAAAGAGGACAGGAGAGAAGGGCAGCCAACAAGGAATATCCTGATTTGCATATAGCAATCCCCAGGTGAAGGGCTATGGAAAACAGGGGCAACATACCATTTAAACATACGCATTTCCATGCATACCTTGAATGGCAGCGAGATGCTATGATATGCCCCCAGTCAATCATCTGCAGATAATTTATTTAAGGTGCAGAATAACCATCCCACACTTGCTTTGAACACCTGGAGACTTGGGTCCATCAATTACCCAGGGTATTTTGGTGGCAACCATGGCTACGCCACAAGTTGAGTGTTTCAGTACCTACTCCTCTGCGTGCTTACCTTAAAGAGACGAAAGGTCGTTTTACAGTGCATGTGGCATTCACTAAATTCAATATTGATATCAGAAAGTCTCTGAAAATAAAGAGTTCCCCCTCCCTATCCACCCAATTATCCTGAGAGCACCAGAGAATTCAATAGCCTCTGCTAAATAGAATGGAGTATTTGAATATAAAAGGAGAAATATAGTAAACCAAAGCCAAAAACCAAACAACTTATCAAGCTGATAAATCCAGGATCCAAACCAAAAAACAAAGCCAGTGATCAAAAAACTCTAGCACCTTCTTCTGCAGATCAGAGTCCTCGCAGGAGCCTCTCAACACTTCATGAAAGTAATACTCTGCTCATAAATCAACTAAAACTCAAAGACAGAGGAGAAAAAGTGAATTTTAAAGCAGTCAGTAGGAAACAGACTTTGTTTCACAGTAAGAGCTAGACCAGGAGTGTAGCACAGAGCTCCTGGCAGTCAGAAAGACAGAAGTCCAGGTTAAGCATTTCGGGTGGACTACTATATGCTACAAAATCTAATCAAAATAGGGAGTTGGTAGGCCTTCTGTACAGAGGATGATGCCTGACATCCCGTGATCAACAGCGCATGAAAATGCTAGTATAACCTGGATATATGTGTTATAATCTAAAGCATGGGATTCATGTATTTCGAACTACATAATTTTTCTTTACTTCAGAGGATGGTATGAAACATCTGTCACTGAATGTATGCACTGAAGGAAATACAGTATAATTTAGGGCTGTATGTTTCCACCCCAGTAAGAGGAAATTAGATGCTTTAGGGTTTGTTTGTTTGTTTGTATGTCAAATATTTTCTTTCCTAATGTTTTCCCTTCAGTTGTAAGATTTGTATAGAAATTGTGTGGAGACTGTCAGTCACTGTCAATATATATCTAGGCTTTAGTCTCCATATGTCATTTACAGTATCAGGGCAATTCTGTACATATTGAATTGAAGCACTTCTATTTAGATGCATATGTCATTACTAGTCTGAGGTTTGGTAGTTACCCTGGGGACAGCATTTGGTCTTTTAGGTCTGGCTGGATCATACTGCCAGTGTGAAAACAATTATGTGTCAAGGACCACTAGGTCAATGTAATTTCTTCTGCTATCACGGGGAGTCTCATATTGCAGTATATCTTGTACATGGAAAAATCTTTTTGCCTGTAAATTTTGCCAGTGCTAATAAACATTAATGACTATTAGCTCTGCAAGATAGTGAATTTGTCCAGAGATTTTTAAGTACATTGATAAGTGCGAATTTCCTTACTTTATGGTTAGAGAAACTGAGGCACAGGTAAAGTAAGTAATTTGACAAGCTGTAAGACCACTGTGACAAAGGAGATTAAGTAAGGAAAAGAGCCTACAATAAAAATATACCTGATACTATGACTTTCAGGTCACATATGCTGCTCGCTGAACCACATTACCTAACTCTAGTTAGAATATTTTATTGCAGGTATCATATATTATATGTGATACAGGAGACTTAACACAGCTGCATAAAATTTCCCTGAAATTTTATCATATATTCTATTTGCTACTACATATAGCACAAAATCACAACTGGTGACATGGCCCGTTGCAATTAAATGGCTTGAGCACAATACACTGTAATAGGATTTTTTTGGCTTTTATCATGTAACTCAACGAGATTCAAAGACTATGTAAAGAAGCTACCACACTCTGAAGGCTGCAGGAGGCTGATCCCTATTTGGTTGAAGAAGGAGCCATACTTCCATGTGACAGCTGGAGCACTGGCTGTGTTTTGCAAAAGGAAACGCAAGAGTAGGGATGTCAGTGTCACGGGGTAGAGTGGAGCAGTGGTCAGGGCAGTCAGGCAGTTTGGTGGCCAGGACCTGCTGGCCCTAGTGCACCAGGAAAGGAAACGGTGGGATTCAGATCAGGGTTTGGGTCCAGCTTTATTTTACGCAGAACCTTGTGGCAATCATTTGGCGGCTAAAGCCAGTACAAAATCACCAGCTATTTAAAAATGCCTGGTAGGAGAAAAAGCTGGATATAGGCAAATTCAAGCAGAATCAGGCTCCAAAACTCTCCAGTCCTTCACCTGTTCCTATGGAGAGACTGCTGTTTCTCTTCCTGACCCATGTCAGTGCTTTAACATTTAACAAACACCACTTAGCGCTTGAAGAGCACTTTGAAGACCAAAAGTGCTTTCTGTTGTGCTTAAGTGTCATGATTAGTAAGGAAAGTACTGAATTGCTCTGTCAAGCAGGCAGAGAAAGGACAGTTTTCCCAAAAATGAATTGTGAGTTGATAATACTGTGGTAGTGTTCCTTGTTGGAAGTGAAAGAGAGCCTATACCACTGTACTAGTACTGTGATTAAAACCAGGGAGGATTTCATGGCCAGGTGCTCAGTTCAAGTTTTAAGACTTTTGGCTAAAAGGTTTTGTTTTGTAAAAGCCTAAAGAGATGAAAAAAAAATTCTAGAAAACTCGTTAAAACAAAACTTTAAAGAGAGAGTCTTGGTACAGAATACACACATGTAGGCTTTTACTGCTCTTTTCTAAAATATTCCTCCAAGAGGTTGTTTCTGAAGAGTGGTACAGTAAGAAATTTGTAGTTTCATGTCATTTTGATGTGAAACCAGGTAAAACTTTGCAGATATAAAAACACGGGTTTGTAGCATTTATATGCAAGTTTTTTTCTTGGCTTTTTCAAAGTAGCCTAGTTTGATAGTAAAACTGTTTGAAAAATGGCAATAGTTCTCACAAAAAAAAAACAGTGGAAAAGGTGAAATTGCCCATGAATTTCAGCTACACATGTTATTTAAATTAAAAAAATTACTTCATGCAACATTTCTCATGGAGGGCAATAGTCTTTTTTTGGAGGCAGCATTGTCTTTTTCTCTGTGTTTCAACCGAAGCTTGCTAAATTTACATGTCCTGGTCAATCTCTTCAGCTTCTAAGCAATAGTTTAAAATGTGGAGCCTCTCAATTGGAGGAAGGTAGAGATTGGAAAAATCTCAGGTTCATTCAAATGCAGACTGAAAATTCTGAGAATACCTGAGGGAGAGAGAAATCTTTTTACTTCAGCTATAGGCTGAAAGTCAAACAGGGCTGCTGAATCCACTGTTATACCAAATTCTTTCTCTTTCTTTCTTTAGTTTACACTACTTATAAAACTTCTAATTTAGAAAATGATGATAAAAGTAGGGGTAGCTCTACTCCTTGTTTGTGTTCAGAGTTGCTGGTAGTGTTATAAGAACAAAATACTTTCATTCTTTTCCCATCAGTATATGAACGTACCTGGGAGAATGGGCTGGATCCTCTTCTGACTTGGTATCAATCGAATAGTTGGAAAACCTATGATCTTAGAATCCTTATTTCTGGTGAAATGTAAAGAGCAAACTTTCACTTTCAAGTTCCAAGAACTTTCCAGAACCAGCTGTCATAAAATATTTTAATGTTACTTGTAAATGGCCCAAATTAAGATATAATGAAGAGATAAATAAAATGCCCATGAGACCAAACAGCCTATTTATTTTTCAGAGTAGAATGGTGCTTTAAATTAATTTGTTCAATTTCCTTACAATATGAGCCTGAGTCACATCCTAGATTCAGCCTTCTTCTTCCCAAAACCATGATGTGTGAACATGAATTACTGAAACTTTTGCACATAGATTTTTTTGGTATTTACAGTGTAATATACACAAGACAATACTATTCCCCAATGTGGAAAGCCGTTCTTGTTTATGCTTGTGCGAATATGAAATGTAACATAATTAATTATATCATCCATTTCATCACCATTCTCTTCAATTTGTAATCTATCTTCCTCATCGGGAATTTGAAAGAACACGTCAATCTCATTTGTTTCATCTTGCTTAACTACAAGCCACCACATGTTTATGAGATAGTGCAAACACCTGAAACACCACATTGGAGATGTACTGTGATTTCACAATTAGAAGAATCAAAAGCACTAAAGTCACTTCTATTCCGACACCCTTTGTTTGTACTTTGCAGCAGTTGTTATGCTACTAAGTTTGTCAGGAATCTAGATTTTATAAAAGCATATTGTTTAAGTCAACTCACAATGGAGGTAAAACTTTCAAACTCCTCAGGACACTGTAGTATAGACAAGGAAAAGGTAAGAAAATTACTCATTTATAATACAGCACTAGTGGTTTCCGTTTGGAAGCCTGCATTTGGAAAGAGAAGATACCATGGCAGAAGCAAAGTGAAAATACATTTTAGGCAACTCCTTTTTAACTTCAGCTTCTATGCTTTTTCATGTAGTGACTTCATTTCAGTAGCCAAGATGAATTTTTCTTCTGATAAACTGATGTGTACAAACTATGGTCTGTTCACTTTGCTTTTAACTCAATTTGACAGCTAAATTGCATTATAATTCATTGCTTTGTCTGCTTTTAGCAATATCTGAAGGTCCAAAGTCAGCCTAAAAAGCTCAGAAATGGAGAAAATACATACACTTGCTCATGATTCATGTTGATATGCTAAAAAACCCAAACAAAACTAATGAAAAAAGATCAAAACAGCTTACTCCAATTCAATAAAGCAGGATATTTATGGAAAACAGACTCTTCCTATTCTTGTTTGAGTCACCCGAACATCAGTGTCAACTTGACACTGTAATGAGTCAAAAAACTCATCTAATATCTATAAAGTAAGCTTTCACTTCAGCAAATGAAATCCTCTCAGTCTTTCTATGTTGCAATGAAGTGTTTTTGAAAACATAAAGGTATCTGACAGTCATTTCTGTTCTGTAGGAGGTTAAAATTAAAGCATACCAAGAAAAGGCCAGGTTACAGCCTGTACCTTATTTGCATTTGCCAGTGTAATACTTAAATGATGCATCAATTAGCTTTCAGGCATTCAGAACTTGATTTAACTTTCATTGATGAGAATAGTACAACTCTTGATGATTTCAGCAGAGGTGAGATCTAAGTCTTAGCTAATGGAGGTAACAAAAATTGGCCTAGAGCAAGAAAGCCACAAAATATCATGAAGAAAAAAGAAGTTATTGTGGTCAAGATCAAGAAACAGATCTACAGGAAATGTAAATCAACCTTCAAAGCCTCCAATGGATGTATCAGTTCCATAGCAAGTGAGAATTTGGTGATTAGCCAATAATGGGGAAAAAAAAAAACAAAACCAAACCCCAATTTATAATAAATACCATTTCATCAAAAACAATGCTGGGAACTCCTTCCTCAGTGAAGTCAGGAACACTGACTCCAGGAGCACTGCATCTGGATCCAGGCACCACATTTGAAAAAAATATACTGATAAGGTGGAAAGAGTTTGAAACAGGCTTAAAAAAATAAAAGGTGGTGAAGGGTTGAAAGAACACTAGATTCCACTTGATGTAAATTAAAAAAAAAAAAAAAAAAAAAAAAAGACGTAGGGTAGAAGAATAAGGCAATTTTCCTCAAATAAGTGTATCATTTTTATAAAAAGAATCTTTGTAAAAATTTGTTCTTCCTATATGTCATTGGCAGCACTGCAGATTCCAAATACAGACGATAGATTATAAGAAAAGCTATGCTAAAGGTGCACAAAAGCTCTCAAACTCTCATGGCACAAACATTTTGAGTGACTTGCGGAACATCCTTCCCACTGGAATTTCTTTCCCAATAGCTTAGGCAGGCAATCAATGTATGATCTACATTCATATTTGCTCAACAATAGCGAGATGACTTCTATGGTCTTTTTGACCTCTAAATATGCATTTCTGTAAATCACAGTACTCTCAAAGCCCAGACAGAGTAATAGCAATGGAGGGACAGTCAGGGAAACTTAGGGTTATACAAAGGCTCAGCTCAAGATTTTCCTTTCCCCCACACTCTACCATACCTCTTGTCCACTCTACAGCAGTCGAGAAGGCCAGTCATTTCCTTTCAAGTTTGCTGCTTCACTGGCCTTGAAGCTGTTTGACAACTCCCTTTGCTTCTGAAGGGCAAGCTGATGCTTGACTTGACATTGCAATAACGTCACCTTGTTAGAAACCTGTCTTGAAGCTGCAAAGTAAATACTTGACTTTGCAATGTGGGAAGAAAATAGGAGTATGTTTGCTGTCTCAGCTACAATTCCTTGCTATGCTGGAAAGCAGATGTCTTCAGACACCCCACTTATGTTTTGGAAAGACACAGGTATCTGAATGTGACCCTTTGTCAGCAAGGGTATGGGCTTGATGGAGCCAAGACATGATTTCTGAACAGCCATTCTTAACTTTAGTTGAGTTCTATTTGGATGAGCCATTTCCTCATACAAATCCCACAGGAAGGCTTTAAATCTGCCATCCTTCATAGACAGCTGTGATTTAGGCAGGTGCCTAAATCACATAGACATCTTCTGAGCCATCATAAGCTGGCACTGTTTCCTGTGTCTGCAGACTGCTGCTTTTCACCAGATGGAGACCTACTCTCTACTAACATCTTCAGAAAATGTTTATTCTTTGCATTGTCACAGTAGAGTAGTATTCGTATACAAGAATATAGGTGTACATTCTGCTGGGAAATAGCGTTGAAAAAACTGGAAATAGAGTGTGTGCATGCATTTATGTGTAGGGAGACAGACACACAGTCCAAGCTGCCCTGCTCCATACGAAAAAGGGAAAAAAACCAAGTTTTGCTTAAGGGTTGGGATTTGCTGCTTTGACTTCTCTACTCCCACTTGATTTCTCACCAAGCTTAAGATGAAAAGAATTGCAGGATTTTTATGATGGTGGGAAAACATGTCTGTATTTCTCAGTTAGGAATAGAGAAGATCATTGTGTTCATACTGGTGATGGTTACCATCATGATTGAACAGGCTCTTTATTGCATGTATAAGGCAACTCACTGTGATGCAGCATTTTATGATTTACGGATCTTTTAATGTTGACTTGAATGAGATTCAGAGCAAGATTTAGCATAATAAAATATTAATTAATATTATTAATAAAATACTACTTTCCTAATATGTACTTGCCACTACATTTGTAGTGATTTTCTCCCTTTTTGTCCCTTGAGATGTTTTTTCTGCTTGAATTTTTTCTTCCAGGCAAAAAAAAATTTGTGAGTTCTTAGTATTCAATTAACAGCAGACTTCATAATTGAATGCTTTGCAGCCATATGTATATAAAAATATGTATGTGAGGGAGAAATCTGTACACACCACAGTTCAGTTAAAAACATGTCTTACATGATTGTAATTAGATCTTGCAGCCATTTTTAGCTTGCTTTCTAAAAGTACTACAGTATATGACCTTCCCTACAATAAAAGACATGCTGCTCTGTCTGGCCAAAAAAAGTGAACTAAAGCTGGAGCTTTCCTTGTGATCATGTGATTCTGTAATATCCTTGTTCTCGCTGGTTTATCAAACCTGTATCTTCTATTTTGACAGAGGTTTTTATGTGTCTCCATATCGCTTTTCCGTAAATTTCACAACTCATCACTGCCATCTTGTGGGAAATGTCGTGCATGATTAGTTCTTCACAAAAAACCCTGAAGAAAATTCATTAAATACAATTTGTGTTCTGAAGACATTGCTAGCAGTTAGCTGAAAAATATTACTTCATATAGAAACCAAAATTAATAATATTCATATATTTACCATGAAATTAAAATGTACCATGAAATTAAAATCTGAAAATACCGTTATATCTTCTAAAATTTGCAAATTAAAACATTTTGTTCTCAGAGAACTCTCTATTATGAAACTTTAAACGTGGAATATTAACCATATACTAATATAACATATACACATACAGCACATAAATATACTTTATAAATTGAAGCAAAAGCTGTTTTGACAGATATGAAATGTTCTGACATAAGAAAACTGAATAATATGTTAGAGGGCTTTAATTTCTTTGATTTTTTTTTTTTTTAAATGGGGAAAATTCCTACAAAACATTTCAATTTTTCACAAACTGCATTTTACTATGGATTTTTTTTTACCACTCAAAAATCCAGCATTTGCTAAAAATTGATAAGGCTGTTACCACTAACAGGGCAAACTCTATCAGGTCATAATTTTATAATGTATAATATTTCACATCAATGTATGATCTCTTTAAAAAGTGGTAGAATTGCAAAAATACGTCATGATCTAATAAAAAATATCTTACTTGTCACCTCTTCCAAAATGTGCATGGTTACAAATATTTTCTAAACCATGCAGATAAGGGAAAGAGAATATCCTCATGTTTGTTTTGTGGTCAACGGTTCCAGTGCAAAGGGCTGGCTGCCCGCTCACATAATGCAAGAGTTACAGAATCATAGAATCATTACGTTGGAATAGACCTCTAAGATCACCAAATCCAACCGTCTACCTAATCCCACCATTCCCTCTAAACCATGTCTAGAAATGGCACAATATTATGGCATAACATCATTCTGGTTTGTGTTATATGATGTACTGCTGTGCTTCATCAAAGTTCCAGATGGACTGGCACATACCACAACCTTGGTGAGTCTGTATTTTGATGGTGCTTACAGCGATTTTCTTTCACAATGAAAGTTTGATACTTTTTGGCAATAACCAACAACCTCATCAGGCTGCCTCTCAATAAGCAATATTAAGGGCCATTCTTCTGTTAGGAATTTGCTGGATTATCTCTTTAGATAAACCAGCCTTACCACGTGTAACACTTTTTCCTTTTTATAATATTACTTTTCCTGTATTATCAGGATGTCTTTGAATGCAGACACATTGTTCCTTCTGAAGCCTGAAATGGGACATCCAAATCCTTTAAGCAGACTTTAATGCCCCACACCCAGGCAGCAATAAGAGCCAAGCTTCAATTGGAAAAGGATGCCTAAGTCTTTCTAGTACAGTGTCCTTAAAACACCACCTAAACAAAGGAGAAGTAGATTTAAGATCAATCCAGAGCCTCAAAAAGTTGATGAAGTCCTTATATTGGGTCTGGTCTATTGGGTAAATTGCAAGATTTGAAAGCAGAACCGAGAGCACATGAAATCCTTGAACACACACTGTCAGACACCGTGGTGCCTACAGTGGCCACAGAAGAGAAGAAAACCAGACACATCCCCCTTCCAAATGCTGGAGACAGTTCTTCAGCCAAAGCAGCTATAAGGATAGTTCTGCTGGAGAGAAGAGGTTCTCTGGAAGATGCGAACACCTGCAAACCAGAAGGATAAACATATTCCCCATGGTGAAAGTTCTGCAAACTTCTGGCTTCACATCTTCAAAATGGATCCAGTGACGCCAACACTCAAATTTCTGTAGTATTAACTACAGCTGATGCCTTGCATGTCTGAAAAGACAAGCCAGCCTGTAGTCTCAGCAGGAAATTCACTATTATATTATTTCTCTTCACTGCCTCCAGCACAGGGTTGGATCAGAACAAAGACTACATTACAATCACAAAAGTTAAAGAACTGTGAGATTAATTAGCTTGTGAAGTCCAGAAACAGAAACACGTAGGAATGAATGGGGAATCGGGCACTGTTCAATGCAGCTTATCTGTTATGATCCTCAAGATACAGAGGAGCACATGCTACCATGTGGATTTCTCGTTAATAAACACCCTCTCCAGACTGATGTCTGTGCAATGAATGTGACCATATTGAGCAGAGAGGAAAACACTGAATTAGCACTATTTTAGAGTTAGTGTGAATATCTACCAACACCTAAATTATTTCTTGTTATTCATGGAATTATTGGAGAAATATTCTTTACCAGTCTGGTTGTATTACTGGCTTTATCAGGATGTTTGGAACCCACATTCCAGACATCTTTCACAAGATACTGCACTAACATTAGCAACGTGAGATGCTTGCATGAAATACTGGAATGACTGGAATTGTGATGGACAATCATAACTATGTGGTGTAGGTACAACCTGTTTTGAGGGAGGCCAGTCTCAGTGCTAACCAGAAATTGTAACTTCTTTTAACATTCTTTAATATTGATATATGCATTTATTTACAAAGAAGTAAAATTTAGAAATCAAACAAAGAAAAAAAAAATCAAAACATAACAACCAATCATAAAATACAGTGAAACATTTTAGATAGAATAAAGGGGTTTTTTACACTTTTTTGAAGCTTCATCACACAACTGGAAAGCTGTTGTTCTGCCTGGATTGGGAAAAGTAAGACATTTAGTGTGAAACAGAAACTCCAGTGCCTGCCCAGCTCTGTTTATTTATTTCAGAGTAGTAGCACCAAAGAGACAACACCAACAGTCCCACCGAAGCCAGAATATAACTTCGAATTGCTTTGGGAACTGTTCATCCCAAGACAGCACCCCAGCCTGGGCTGCACCTGCATTAAAAGGTCATCTGCTGGCTGTAGGGACTGTTTCCACATGCCTATGCTGCTGGCTAAGAGAAGACAACCCAGAAGTCCAGAGTGGCTTTGCTCCCAGAGGAGACACGGTGGCAACATACTGAATCTGGAGGGAGCAAACAGAGATATGTATCCTTAACTGAAAGCTGCTGTCTCACCTACCAAGACTGTTTCCAGGGAAATATCAATGCAGACTCTGAGCTGAACCTTTCCTGCCTCATACACTTTAATGTAAATACAGCATGGTCACAGGCTTTTTGCCTAGGAGTTTATTTCTGCAAGTCTCTGCAGCTTTACCATTCACTCACCAGTAACCGTTGTGGATATGGCACAGCATGTTGGAAGGAGCTGCCTAAAAGCCAAATGAGTCAAATAATCAGCTAATAAAAGTCACCTTACACAGAGATACCCAAGGCCAGAGAGCAACTCAGACACATGATCTCCTTACAGGCACATATTAAAGCGTGTTTCTCTACTACTGCTGAATGAGTATTCACCAACTACTCGAAGCTACTGGTGGGGTGGGCCGTACGGTGGCAGTCACTGGAGTATATTCCTTTATCAGTAAACCACCATCACCAGTGTAGCAGAATGGATGCAACTGCTTGGAGTACTCCTGCATGCACATGTTCTTTGATGTGTCCCACAGCTAAGTTCGCATGTCAAGAGTTTGACATTTGGAAAAAAGGTGAAGGGAACAATGTTAAAGATTAGACTTGCAAATCTCAAAGTATAAGGTGCCAGTCTAGTCATGTTAAAACATGCACTTAGAATAACTCACGGAGTAACTGCAGCATATTATAGGGAGGAATCATGAATATGCAATCAGAAAACAGTTTCAGAGCCTGATCACTATTTCTGTCAATTACAGCAGTCACTTGCTGTGATGTTGCCTTGTCATTTTGACAGTGATTATACCTTTACACGATGTATTGCAGATATTACGCTTCAGTTGTTTACAAATAGAACTGTATCTTACACTTTCACTGTAAGAGTAGGACATTTTAAGTAAGGAAAACATTCCTCAAATAATTCTTCCACTTAAGTCAGTCATGCATGATTGCAAGAGTTGTAGCTGAGCAAATCGTCCTCTGCCACAGCTGCATACGATCGACCCTAACAAAACCAAGTCTGGTTGTGAGGTTTGCAGTCAGTAACCACAATCAGTGTGTGGGATTTTTCAATTAATAATGCTTATAGTAGAACATTTTTCTCCAAGTGAGCAAGTTGGTTTTAAACAAATGATTAACATAAGTTTAAATACAGGAAGCTATACACATCAGTTGTCTGACTGAACATTTTATAGAGGTCCTGTGTACAACGTTTGCACTTATAAACAGATTTGTTCATGATGATGTACACTAACTGTTCAGAATTTCACAATGATCTAAGACAATGCAAGTCTTCTCCTTTATGGAGAAATCAAGAAAACTGTAGCAGCATCATCATGAATAAGGCTTTTAGAAATCTTTGTTCAGTAACTACTTACAGGACTTTTATATATTTTAATAGTAAAAATATCTGTATGTCCTCATCATCCAGTTTGTTTGGGATGGAGATTAGAGAATATGAAGGATACACATCTCTGTGAATTCTAGCTATAATGGACTTTCAGAGATCAGATTGCAGCCCATACCAGCTAATTTAAAGTAAATACAATAAAAGATTGAGATTGTTTTCTACGCATTTGTTAGAAACTCCTGTATTATTTTTTCTGCATTTGATGTCTCTCTGATATCAAATCAGGAATCTCATATTGGTGATGACTTTAGACAGAGTTACATGTGGATACAGTATCAGATCTATTCCAGGTATTAAATTTTGAATCAGGGGATTTAGACATTGTTCTAGTAATAATGTATTGGAGATGGTATGAGTAACTATATGATAAACATTGCCATGAATAATGCATATGACTCTGGACCAGTTATTTTTTCAGTGATGACTTTTAGTCTCCAAATTTGACACCAGAACTGCTCAGCAGGCAATCAGAGTTTCCATATAAAAATTCTGAATGAAATATTTATTAACTAGCTAGTAAAAGAAACTTCAGAGCATTTTGCCCTAGAATTTTTACGCACTTCTCATTGTTTTCCATCAGCACAGCTGAACAGCAACAGTGAAACTGGGCAGGGAGGAAAATAAACCCTGAGTGAGATACAAGTTTATTAAACCTACTGGGAATATACATGGCCAGTGAAAAAAATCTGTCCATACAGACCCAACACTGTATGGGTTTGATTGAAGAAATCACTTCAATATTTGTCATCTCTACCGGTTTCTCCCATGTGGCACTATTTCCATGATACCATTTAACTAGCAGCAGCCAGAACAAAGCACAAAACAATACTTATTTCTGGACTCCAGAACACTAATAGTTCACTCAAAGTCTCTACACTTGTTATTAGTAAAATACTTGCACCTAAAGGAAGCTTCTGGCTCACCAGGAAGTTTAACGCTGATGGTCTTGCCAGTATTCAGGCCTACTTGTCCTGGCATTTTTCTGCCCATGGTAAAGACAAATGACTGCAAAACCTGACATCAGCTTTGTTAGTATTGCTAGCCAAAGTACTCCCAAATAGCTGTGACAAACAGATGGGGTGAAAGGGCTTAACAATGTATTACTGTCCCTCTTCTGGGTTAATTTAGTCATAGAACCATAGAATGGTTCAGGTTGGAAGGGACCTCAAAGATCACTTAGTTCCAACCCCTCTGCCATGGGCAAGGACACCTCCCACTAGACCAGGTTGCTCAAGGCTCCATCCAGCCTGGCCTTAAACACTGCCAGGGATGGAATCTAAATTAGAGATATTTTTCTAGCACAACATAGACAATTCAAAAGCACAATTATTTAGCGGTCATAGTACACCAAAGGCACACAGAAGGAAACACATGCTGTTCCTTCTAGCCCCTCTAACCCTTAAAAAAAAAAACCGAAGTGCAGAATTACAGAATCCCATTGAAGATATTCAGAGTAAGTACAGCAACAGTAGTATGGTTGTCATGGACGGCACAGGTTTACCATGAAATGTCAAGAGGAACTTGCTTAACACGGCACTGCTCTAGCCGCTTGAATACTGCTTCCACAGCGAGTATTGCATGTTCTTTCCATGGAAAATGCCTCTTATTTCAGATTTTTAAGTGTTTGTTTGCCAAATGTCATTTCAGGTAGCTTTGCATTTTATTTCAACAGATATAGTAACAACAATTTGTTTCAGAGAAATACTTTCTTCCAGTGTTTGTTTTCCTGTCTGTTGAGGGCTTATTACCACCTTCTCTTGGGTCACTTTGTACAGCTGCTTTTAGCTCTGCACACAGAGACTCCGCATGTAAGTTAAAAGAACTTTAAAGTATAAAGCAATTACATAATGACTCAACACACACAAAAGACAGCTAAGATTTAACAGGCTAACAGTGCCCATTTTCTTCCCAGCCTCGTAAGACGCCAAAAGGGTCTTCGGTGGGCCAGGTAGGCATCAATCAGGGAAAAGAGGCTGAACCACCACCATCTCCAACAGCAACAGCGAAAAATAAAAGGAAAGGAAATAGCCTACGCAACTGATAGACCATACATTTCGGATTAATGGAAGGAAATGTGTTTTGTTAGTGCGTAATTATCTTGTGAAACTCATTGCCAAGAAAGATTACTGAGGTCAGAAGCTTTGTAGCATGTATTCCTCTCTTTGGACTGTAAAAACATCCATTCTGAACATGGCAAAGGGAGCAAGATGTCATTCTTTTGTCCATAATCAAACCAGATTTGATGAAACGGAACATTTTTTATGCAGTCTCACATTGGTCCAGTGAGATGGGTTTTTAAACTCTTCTGGTGCAGCTGATAATGCCCAGGTTTGGAAACGTGTTACTCAGCTGGATGGATCTCTGCCATTACCTTCTGCGCTTCCAGGTTCTGTTGCAGATGAAACGTTTGGCTCAGAAAAGCTTGACCTATTTTAAGAAAATAGAGATGTATTCTAGAGCAAATTTGAACTGACTCCCAAGGCATATCCAAGACCTTTTTCTTCTGCAGTTTTAAATTTTTAATCTCAAAAAAAGATTAGCCTGTTAGATATTACAATCAGGTAAACTAGGAATTCTAGTGATAATGACTAGATATCTACTTGTTAAATGTTTCTTAATGGACAAAATGCATTAGGATTTTCTAAAATAATCAAATACGATAATTAGAATACGAATTACTAAATATTAACTGAGCATATGACACCAATTACAGTGTGAAAAATTAAAACATTGTTACTACTGTCATTTTGAAGAACCTGTCCCACAAGTCCACTTTTTTTTTTACTGGACAACTTGGTTCAGACCTGTCTCTGAGATGTTCATTCATCAAAAAGATGCTTCACTGTGCTACTTAATGTCATAAAATACCTACTCATGCATGTATGCTTCTAAAAGTACTCTATTCTCACTTCAGCAATGGAAATATCTAGGACTCATCTTCAGCTTGGGTAAATTGTTAACCTCAAAAAACTTAGTGGAATCATGCCAGCTGATGTGCAGTATTTTGCTTTTGTTCCCCCCTGCGCTTCCTTGACATGTATTCAGGCAAGGAGAGACTGTTGTTTCAACCAGTGTAACATTTCACTACAACAAAGTTAGCAGCATCCACTCCAGGACCCACCTGTAGCACACTTCCATAAAAGCTACACTCTGATACGCCAAAGTAGCTAAAAAATCCAACTGAAAAAACAAATGAGGAAAGTTGTAGATGATGGGAGTTGTAATACATGAGCATTACCTGAAAATAAATGAAAGTTACTGGTAAAGAATATAAAGCCAAAGGCGGGAACTGGAGACAGTTTAAAGAAAAATAAAGTGAGAGAACCAAAGATGGAAGGAGAGTTTTACTGGAAGCAGATAAGGAGTTTCACACTTAGAAATCAGTATTAATAAAATGTGTTAAAGTGCCAGATGACTCACATTTGTCTGTACAGTTAAAGCAAAATGGTTCAAGCTGCCCCTCAACAAATACAAACCGTAAAGAAATACAGCAAAGAGAATTTCAGTGGGCTGAAATAGATAATAGAACAACATGTAGCCAAGTGGTCAGCTTTAACTTTTAAGTGTTTCTCAAGACCACAATTAGAACCAGCTGTCAGCGATGCTCAGTCCTTGTGCGTGGACTCACAGGCAGTCCTATGGTCCTCATTCAGGTCACAAGTGCTGCAGTCAGCTGACAGAAATGGCACAACAGCAGTTCATAACCACTGAGTTCCAAATGGTCATAGAAAATGCTTCTCAGTGGGGCATAGTTTGAAAAAGCCAAACTTGGTGGAAACTGAATTCTTCTCAAAACAAACTGCATAGAAATTGCTGGGGTCAGTAGAGGGATTGTTTTGACCCTGAGGTTTGAGAGAGCTAGAGGCAAGCTGGAAAACAGCAAAGGGTAAGCGCCAATCAGGGCACAGGGTCTTAGCTCTGCAGAGATAAGACTAGCAGCATTAGCTCCAGTGAATCCAGAAGAGTTTTTTTCTGGTTCAGCTTTCACTGGAGCTGCTTTAAAAACAAGCAGTAGATGTTTTTTAGGCCCTGCTGTACACCTCCAGCAGTGAAATAAGAACTTATGTTGCAGGCGTTAATTCACTGTTTATCTTGTTTACCCTCCAACAAAATAATTGCAGCTTGATTTTAACTACAAAAAGGTTTTGCCAGCCAGACATACAGCAGATGTTATTTTCTCCCTGAGCAACTCTCACAGGGCTGATGCTGCACATGCCACAAATCAAATCATAGTATTCCAGGCTGAAGTTCACATCCATCTAGTCACAGGCTTTTAGCTGCTGCAAGCCCATCATAGACCTTTTGCTTTTAGGGACCACTTAGTTTCATTCTCATCTGTGCAGACTCATACCAAGCAGATTTATTGGAGATACACACCGGGCCAGATACTCAGTTAAAATCCATGGAGGTCTGCAAATTTAACATCAGTTGAAAGGCTCATTTTTTGCTAGTGATAATCTGCCTTCCTTTCTTTCTCTGCAAGAGGCATAGCAGTCTTTCCCCACCCATGTCACACACATGATGCACAAAGACACACATATGCACACATCAGAACAGCATTATATGCAGATAAGACACCAAATAAACTCAGGGCTGATACCTGATGTCTGCATTTAGCCTGTATCCAGGGCTAAGCTATAATAGTTGCTCTATCATTACACAACCCCTCACCAGCCAGGGAGGTGAAGTGTGCAAAGGAGAGCAGACACATGGGTTGAAGCAAAAATAGATTTAGTGAAATAACACCAGGACCAACAAAGGTATACTAAGTTATACTCAGCCAAATGAATATACAGCCCTCACAACTGACAGGAGAGCAGTCCTCAGGCAAGGCCAGAGTAGAAGCAGGCAAGACCCCAACAGGAGCCCCACTTCCTCAGCCAACCTTCCCCCTTTATAACAACCATGGCATTACGGTATGGGCTACACCTGTAGCTAACTCAGGTCAGCTGCCCTGGTTGACTCAAAACTGCTAACAGCCTGCCTAGCATGGCTGGGCTGGGATTCTATTCCAGCCAAACCAGGACACTTGAGAATTACAATTTATTTTCCTTCTTAATTGTAATACATTTGGGAAAATAAAAAATAGTACTTGTTTAGCAAAAAAGTGATGTAAGGTCCTTCCATCGAAAGCTCTTCACAAGAGACTACCTTCTGTTAACTGTTTAAACTTTAAAAAACTTAAAGGTGCTTTTTTGCCTTTTTTGTTTGTATAGAATAAAAATTTATGGGGATCTATATCTCAGGCCTGCTTTTTATATAGATTATTGATATCATAGTAGCTTGCTCCCACATTTACTAAATAAAGAAAAAATAAGAGCGTCAAAAATTTTTTAAAACTGAATAAGCTAGAAAATAAATAATTAATTACAAAACAAGTTCCAGTAATTAAAATAATGCTGCAGGAACTGAAATTGGAAAGGAGGGCCCTGGAGATGTTTTATTTTCTATTCAAGACAGCTTTCCTGCTAGTGCTGGGCTCTGTGTGCAACCTCATCTACTGACCCATCTGCAGCTGCATAGACCAAGTGAAATTGCTTCGCTGTGTCCCTGGGCACACCACTGCTACACAAGAGAGCAAGTCAAAGGAGAAATTATGGGAAAGAGGACAAAACTTTCTGCCTGGCACCAAGACATGTGTGTTTTGTGGGTGAGTCCATGGTGGTATGCAACTGGAAAGGGATAGAGAGCAATTTCCACTCCCAGTGCTCTTCCTGGAGAGATCCACCTCTGTGTGGTCTGGCTAAGGATGTTTTTATAAGCCTCTTAGTTAATATGCTGCTATGCAACAGCCACAGTTGCAGTTTGGCACCTCCAATCAGTCGTTTCCTTCACCACATTTCAGGAAGCCTACACTGCTTGGCTTACTCAGCTGGAGAGGATTGGGCAGGCAAAAGTAACAAATTTCACCTGTAGAAAGACACAAGTGAGAGCTCAGGGTTATAAGCATAGCCTGACTGATCCAAAGAAGCCATCTGAGTATCCTGTTTGAAATACCAGCCACCATAACAAAGTCTTACAGCAGAACACATCAGCTGGTAACAAAGCATGGAGGGAAGATGCCAGCTTCCACTTCATTAATTCCTTTCCACATCAAAATCAGTGCTATTTCTTAAAGTCTACATGCACAGATTTAGAGCAGTCATTATTTGGGTGTGGGAGGGAAGGAGAGATTCCCATCAGTTACACAATGTTCCCAAATATTCCACTGGACAAATAGAAAACTTTTGTCCCATCCAAGTGAATGATGTAAAAGATCATATTTATGTTGTCTGTTAAGTAAAGAAATGTAAAGAAGTATAAAGCTACTGCTAGCAACGGTCCTTTGCAATAGCTTAACACTGTAACTTGTTCAAAATAATAGTACAGAAAAAAAGATGGTATCTTTTATAAGACAATAAAGATACTATTATTAACATAGAGTTATTACTACTAGCTTTAGAAACCCTAAAAATGGTGGCACCTTACTATTTGTCATACTTAGGGAGGTTTGTCTAAATTCTTTGTCTTTCTCAGAAATGATCCAGAGACTTTTCCAAGCTCATACATGACTTGCAAGGGGAATTTAGTGAGGACACCAATATTAATAAGAGATTGTCAGTCAGAGTTGTCAGGAAGCAATTAGGATCTTAGTTTTCTTACACGTCCCCCAGCAACTGGGCTGTGTCATCCATTAGAGTTTTGCTAAGCCACTGATTACTACAATTAAGGAATTTCCCTTGCCATCTCCAAACAAAGGCTAGTTTTCACCAAAAAAAGGTTTGCTAATTTTTTGTTAAAACTTCAAGACACTCTACTAAGCATTTCCAGTGCTTCCAGATTTCTTAATGTGCAGTCTGACACACTTCAAAAATGCCTGTCTTTCCAGAAACATGCTAATAATCCACTTTTGAGAAGTTTACCAGCCGACAGATAGGACAGAAAGAAACTACAGTTGCTAATGTCCTCTAGAAGTCTCGTTCTGGTCCACTGCTCATATAATGAGTAAGTGTGTAGCACATGACTTCACCCTTAAACACACACAGCTCCTCTGTCTCTCAATGTAACACAGGTTATGAAACAATTTGGAGGACCAGACAGAAGAAATAAAGCATTTTTCCAGCAATTAAACTTCTTCTGTGGGTCATCAGAAGTTTTCAAGAGCAAATCTGCAATGTAAGGTTTATTAAAAAAACATGGGCATGCTGGTAATGTCATTTTTTGGTTTTGGTTTTTTAAACTTGTGTATTGAAGCTTCCAAGTTTTCCTTTCTCTCCTTTTCTCTGTCTGCATCACAATGCTATGTATCATTGCTGTCATGCTTCTTTCTCTCTCCTCTGGCCATCTGTGGTGGGTTGACTCTGGCCAAAATGCCAGGTGCCCACCAAAGCCACTCTATCACCCCCCCTCCTCAACTGGACAGAAGAGAGGAGAGGAAAAAAAAACAAAACAAAACAACAGGCTTGTGGGGTTGAGATAAGGACAGGGAGATCACTCAACATTTACCATCACGGGCAAAACAGACTCAATTGAAGGGAAATGTAATTTATTACCAATTAACTCAGAGAGGAGTAATGAGAAATAAAACCAAATCTTAAAACACCTTCCCCCCACCCCTCCCTCCTTTCCCGGGCATAACTTTGATCCCAATTTTCCTCCCTCCTCTCCCCCAGCGGCACAGGGTGGAAAACAGGGAATGGGGGTTAGGGTCAGTTCATCACATTGTTGTTTTCTGCCGCTCCTTCCTCCTCAGGGGGAGGACTCCTCACACATTTCCCCTGCTCCAATGTGGGGTCCCCCTCACGGAAGAAAGTCCTCCATGACTTCTCCAGCGTGAGTCTTCCCACGGGTTCAGTCCTTCATGAACTGCTCCAGCGTGAGGCCCCCTCATGGGGTTTCTGGCAGCAAACCTGCTCCAGCGTGGGCTTCTCTCTCTCCACGGGCCACAGGTCCTGCCAGGAGCCTGCTCCGGTGCAGGCTTCCCACGGGGTCACAGCTTCCTTCAGGTATCCACCTACTCTGGCGTGGGGCCCCTCCACAGGGTGTAGGCAGTCATCTGCTCCACCGCCCATGGGCTGCAGGGGGACAGCTTGCCTCACCATGGTCTTCACCACAGGCCGCAGGGGAATCGCTGCTCCGGCACCTGGAGCATCTCCTCTCCCTCCTTCTTCACTGACCTTGGTGTCTGCAGGATGTTTCTCTCACATATTCTCACTCCTCTCACTCGCTGCAATTACTGCTATGCAACAACTTTTTCACTCTCTTAAACACGTTATCACAGAGGCGAAAAATGCTGTCGCTGATTGTCTCGTCCTTGGCCAGCGGCGGGTCCGTCTTAAAGCCGGCTGGCATTGGCTATATCCAACATAGGGGAAATTTCTAGCAGCTTCATACAGAAGCCACCCCTGTAACCCTCTCGCTACCAAAACCTTGCCATGCAGACCCATTACACCATCTGATGCCATAAAATGTCCTTTGAAGATATTCTCTTGAAGCTCTGGGGGATCAGTGCTATGGTGTGCCAAATACCACAACGGCCTCCAACTACTAAGAAGCGTGATGTTCCTGCTCCTACTGACTTCCTGCATGCACAAGGAGCTGAAAATGCACCAATAATGCATATTCTGTCACCAGGGCTACCAAACAGGACCTGCTGATGCCATCTGTTATGGAGAATCACAAGCAGTGAATGTTTCTGTTGAGGGTTTTTCTTTTTTATAAAAAACAATGTTCAGTAGCTTTTAGTGGGTCTCAGCCTTCCGCAGCCAAGAAGTAACTAGTCTGATGCTAAGGGTCTGCTATTAAGCTTTCCTCAGCTGAGCAGGCAGTAACTGATCTGTAATCCCATCCAGCTCCCCAGGTCAAAGCCAAGAACTGGGCTGGTGGCTATGTTTATTTTGTACCAGGTTTAGGTTTGTGAGGTTGCAAATATCTGACTACAAATAACCTCAAAATCTCAAGAAACACTGTCAATATACCATTAGGTTTTCCCTATTTTTTACCTAAGCCTAAGGTTATTCCTCCACAAGTGCATGACCGTACACTTGCCCTTGTTGAACCTCATTGAATTCCTCTCCGATCAACTCTCCAGCCTGTCCAGATCTCACCAAATGGCACCACAGCCTTCTGGTGTATCAGCCGCTTCTCCCAGTTTTGTGTCATCAGCAAACTTGCTGAGGGTGCACTCTGTCTCTTTATCCTGGGCATTTATGAATATATTGAATAAGACTGCACCCAGTAATGACCCCTGGGGAATACCACTACAGGCCTCCAGCTGGACTCAGCATCCCCGATCACAACCCTCTGAGCTCTGTCCTTCAGCCAGTTCTCAACCCACCTTTGTCTACTCATCTATCCCACACTTCCTAAGCTTACCTATGAGGATGTGACGGGAGACAATTGTCAAAAGCCTTGCTGAAGTCAAGGTAGACAACATCCACTGCTTTCCCCTCATCCACCCAGCCACTCATGCCATCATAGCAGGCTATCAGACTGGTCAAGCATGATTTCCCCTTGGTGAATCCATGCTGACTACTCCTGATAATCTTTTTTCTCCACATGCTTAGAGATGACATCCAGAATGAGCTGCTCCACCACCTTTCCAGGGATGGAGGTGAGGCTGACTGGCCTGTAGTTTCCTGGGTCCTCCTTCTTGCCATTTTTGAAGATTGGAGTGACATTGGCTTTCCTCCAGTACTCAGGCACCTCTCCTGCTTGCCACGACCTGTCAAAGGTGATGGAGAGTAGCTTACAACAGCATCTGCCAGCTCCCTCAGCACTTGTGGGTGCATCCCATTTGGGCCTATGGATTTGCGGGTGTCTAGTTTGCCTAAAAGATCACTAACTCAATCCTCCTTGATGAAGGTAAAGTGCTTGAATAGCAACCAGCTCTCTTGGACCCCCTTACCTTCTAGAGCCCTAGCCCATGGGATTCCTCCAAGTAGGTCTTTGAAGAGGCCAAAGTTAGCTCTCCTGAAGTGCAAGGTTGCAATCCTACTTATTGTCCTGCTTCTTCCATGCAGGATCCTTAACTCCACCATCTCATGGTCACTACTGCCAAGGCTGCCCCCAACCCTCACATCCCCAACCAGTCCTTCTTTATTTGTTATTACAAGGTCCAGCAGCACACCTCTCCTCATTGGCTCCTCCACCCCCTGTGTCAAAATGTTATCATCAATGCTCTGCAGGAACCTCTTGGACCGTGGCTGCTTGGCTGTTTGCCTTTCCAGTAAATACCAGCGTGGTTGAAGCCCCCATGAGAACCAGGGCCCATGAACATGAGGCTACTTTCAGCTGTCTGTAGAAGGCTTTGTTGACTTCCTCCTCCTGATCTGGTGGCCTCTATTAAATACGCACAACTGTGTCACCCATATTAGCCTGCCCCTTGATTCTTATTGCTCTCTACAATTACCTAAAAGGAAGATGTAATGAGGCTGGTGTCAGTCTCTTCTCCCAAGTAACTAATGACAGGACAAGAGGTAATGGCCTCAAGCTGCACCAGGGGAGATTTAGATGAGATATTAGGAAAAATTTCTTTACCGGAAGAGTTGTTAGATATTGGAACAGGCTGCTCAGGGAGGTGGTGGAGTCACCATCTCTGAAGGTGTTCAGAAGATTTATAGATGTGGTGCTTCGGGACATGGTTCAGTGGTGGGCTTGGTAGTGTTGGAAAAATGGTTGGACCTGATGATCTTAAAGGTCTTTTCCAACCAAAATGTTTCTATGATTCTATGACTAGTTCTTCATCCCCCCTTAGGCAAAGCTCAATACATTCCAGGTGCTCTCTCACATAAACAGCAACTCCCTCACCTCGTCTAGTTGGCCTGTCTTTCCTAAAATGTACATAGCCATCCATGACAGCATTCCAGTCATGCAAGCTGTCCCATCATGTCTCTGTAATTGCAATGAGATCAAGGCCATGTGACCGCACACAGATTTCTGATTCTTCCTGTTTATTCCCCACACTGTGTGCATTAGTGTACAGGCATTTCAGAGCGGTAGTTGAGCACACAGGTTTCCCTGGAGGGGTGCAAGAGGACCCACCATAGCCATACAGACCCTTGAGGTGGTTGGCCTTCTGGTATTCACCTTGGGAGGCAGCTAAGGAACGTTTGTCACTGCTCTGGCTGGTCTGGCTTATTCCCCTGTCAGATGTGATGGCACTTCAGACCCCACACCCCGAGTCCTTCAGTTTAAAGGCCACCTCAACAAGTTGGCCAGCCTGTTGCCAAAGATATCCTTGTCTCTTCCAGACAGGTGGACTCCATCCCTCCCTAACGGAATCATAGGCAGAATCGTTAGGTTGGAAGAGACCTTTAATATCATCAAGCTGATGATCATAAGACCAGTGACCTTCTTGATCCTGTCAGAGTCTTCTGATGTTCTGACAACCTGTATTTTAAAAATTTCAGTGAAATTTAGCCAAAGCACTATACTCTAGGGGCTTGCGTACATGGAAAACTGGCATGAAAAACTGAGTAGGAACAAAAGGAGATAGAGGGGTGTACTGAAATTGGCATCATAGCATCTAAGGGCAGAGGGTGACAAGCAGGTCAGTGGGAAGAAACAAAGACATGGTGACAAAGAAGTCAAAGTAAAAGAATGAGATGAGAGCTGATGAAATCATTCAAAACACTAATAATGACACAGTCAGAAGGATGGGAAAACATTCAGGATTCATCTGTGTGAAAGACAAACATGAATATGAAGGAAGCCAAGACAGAATCGCGAGGATAGGGGTGGGAAGTTCTCTGTGTATGGTGAGGGAAACGACAGCCCTACTGAAAGCATCTGACTGCAACAAGAAGATGTAGCTATGATTCAAGATGAGGAGAGGCCAAGGACGAACAAGGTCATAAGTCTCAATGGCGAGTAGCCCATGCTGCTGACGGTGATGGTCTGGGAGATGAAGGCAGGCTTGAGAAGGGAGGTTTCAGAGGCTTTGGTTTTGACCATGCTGAGCGATGTCAAAATGCACAAGGGATGGTTGTAAAGGCAATTGACACTGAGGATTGGATAGATGGTGACAAACTTTATAAAGAGCTGTAGGCCCACCACTGTCTGGAAGAGGAGTGAGAACTGAAACCAAATTAACATCTCTGCTCAGAGACAAGTCCAGTCTGTAAAAAAAAGCAGAAGGAGAAAAATGACAGACCTCTGTGGAAAATAAGACAGAAGAAGAATACCTAAGGAAAATATACTAATGGTTAGGCACTGTCATTTCTTGGAACAAACACCAGGTTTTCTTCCTAAAATGGGGTGAATATTTGGCAGGCTGCACTAGCTTAACTTGCATAAGAGTAGTAATTATCAATTAAGTAATTTTAATAAGCAAATGAAATCTCACATTCCTAGTTTGTTGGTTTTCAGGCAATAATTTCCTAATCAATATTTATTTGCTCAGTATTCCCAACTGGAACCAACTGTGGCAATTTATAGTCACTCCAAGTAACAAGAAACCAAACAGAAAATCCTATTCTAGTAATTTTAAACTACTGTGTAACTTAGTCCCCTCTGTGGGAATTAATTTGCTATACTCTAATTATAGTCCCCTACTAAAATGTGCTTAAAAGTGTTTCATATGAAGGCTAAACAAAACAACATCCTAAACTTGAGCCATTTATTGTGACAGTCTGACAATTTGTTGTGACAGTCAAACAGATTGAGTAGCAAAAGCTGAGCAGCAAAGGCTGGCTGACTGACTTTTGTTTCAGCAGATGATACTCTTGCTTGCTTACATTTTCCAGTGTGATCAGAACTAGGAAGACCATTTTCAAAGTAATTAAAATTTTGTAAAATCTATAATGTAAGCAGTGCAGACTTGGGGAGAAGGCGAAGCCACAGCTCTGTAATCCATGGAAAGCCATAGAGGAGACATGAACTTCTTTCCTCACATGCAAGAAATTTGGGATGAGGATTTCTTCCTGACTCAGTCCAGGATGATACGGAGCTTGAGTTGGGGCCAGGCTAGTGATGGTGCCATTGAACATGTGGCACTTAGGGACATAGTTTAGTGGTAGACTTGGCAGTGTTAGGCTTATGGTTGGACTTGATCTTAAAGGTCTTTTCCAACCTAGATGATTTTAAGGTTCTATGGATCCCTATTAAAATCAGTTTCCCAGCCATCCCTCCTAAAGGCAGGCTGTCAGGGCTTGGCTAAGAAATCAGCTTGCTTTTCTCCTTCTCTGTGCTGTGAGGCATGGATTTGGAAGTCCTTATCTATCTCTGCCACCCCTTCATATAGTTATGAATGGGAATGGTCTTCTTGTTTACCCATTCGTTGTACTAGCTCAGGAACTATTCAGAAGGCAGCACATCAACATCTCTCTCTTTTATATCAGGCCAAGCCCTAACTGCACCCAGTGCAAGCTTAAACAGACAGGAAAAACAGTTATAGAACTAGATACCTATCCCTTTGGCAAAAGAAGAGGTGCTGTCTGCATCATCGCACAGCTGAAGTGCTCAGTTAGATCAAGGCCCTGCAAAAAAAATCAGCACTTTGCTTAAAATTACGGGAAAATCAAACTTGGAATTTTCTTCCTGGGAAACAGAATTGCTGGCCTCTAGCCAGCTCTGTTCATGACTTCATCACAAAAAATTTGTAAGATGCTAGGTACATGTTTAGAAGCAGCATATCAAGAAAGGAATAGAACAAACAGAAAGACGAAAGATGCAAAAGGAAATAGAGTAATGTAAGTCTAATGAGCTGTTGCAATCTTTGAAAACAGAACAACAAAAACAACTTACACAAGCTCAGTTAAAAATTCAGAAAATAGAAGAATGCATTGAAATTATGTTAATGCACATTCTAAACCCCCTTGACTTGGCTCAAATTAGAAAACTAACAGTGTCCGCTAAAGACTGTGACGGTAATATTTGGAATGATTCAAATAATAACTGCTTAGATTAAGATAACACACACCCCCACCCCCCCACCCCCACTCACCTGGGCCTTCCCAATACACCACTAGACCAATTATTAAACCAGAAGAAACTACTGGTCCATGGCATGGTACCGGAGACCACACTAGAAAAACAATACCATTTGATCTGATCCAAATGGTTAATTTGCAGGAATGTTATGTCCATAAGCCTAGAGAATCTGCGACAGAGTATTTGTGGTGTGTGAGCTTATCCAGAGGGGACAGAATCTTAATAAGTGGGGATAAGTCAACTGAATATTTGGTATCGGGCATCTTTTTAAATGCTGACCCTGATCCTCCAGACAGTCATCATTCAATAACAAGTAGAGTGGCATATTGGGCTGGAGGAATAGATGTATTGGAGTGGGGAGAACTGTCTATTATACCTATAAAAAATCCAGATGAACTTTCAGTTGCAACAACAAAGCCTATGCACGACCATATGCCTCATAACATTCCTATCTCAAGAATCTTAGACTTTAACATCCTAAAACCATTAATCAGGGGAGCTCCAGCTGCGTAATCTTGTTGCAAAACAAAATGAAATCAAAAAGGACACAGAATTCAATGGCCTTCTAGCCCTAGAGGGAGATGACAATGCAGCACAGAGAGCTATGAGAAATATTCCCACTTGGGCAGAATTAATGCGCAACATCATAAATCATGGGCGAGAGATGGTATGGGATGATATGTTGTCCAGTGGAACAAAGAATACAGGTCAAAATATCAGAAAAATTAAGCAAACATCCCAGACTGACTCTCAAAACCTGAAATCCAATGCAATAGACCCTGTAGAAAGAAATGAATTGTGGAGAAAAGCCCTGGCACTGGGTATTCCCAAAACAGTTATTCATAGACAATGTGATGAAGTTATCTTAAGCCTGACAGAAGCTTTTCAGAAAGCACTATTAACTGCTTCCCCTCAATCAGTCCCTGAGGGATCTCCCAATCCTCACTTTCCTCTACAAAAAGGACCGAAAGAACCACAGGGACCAAAGGCAAAAACTGGTAAAGTCCAGGTGGCTATTGAGCCTGCCTGTCTGGAGAAGTGATAATTACCAATGGATAAATGATAATGGCCCTCATATTCTAATTCCAGTTGGTCCTCAAGGACACTTAGTAAAATTTCTAATAGATATGGGAGCACAAATTTCAGTATTAACAAAACAACATGCCAAACAACTGGGCATACTACCCAGGCAGCAAAGAGTAAATGGAACAAGTGTTGTCTGTCAAATTGCAAAGGCTAATTTATGGCTCCTGGGTAAGAAGCGCATGACATCTACTCACTTTGCAGTTAAAGATCACAACGAAAATATTTTGGGTTTCGATGTTTTGAATGGTTGGACCTGGCGGCTGCTAGTCAGCAGCATGTGGTCCTTCAGTTCAAATACCAACCCTAATCCTGATAAAAATCAAGAGGTAACAGTGCATGTGCCCCACGCAGCCTCTGCACTCCCTGATTCAAGGATTACTACTGTACTACACTATCTGATCCCTACTGCAGCACAAGCTGGAGTTTCAGAAGTAACAGCAGATTTGGAAAAATCACAAATCTCCAAACCCCACTCCCTGTATAACATGTTTGGCCAGTCCGAAAACCAGATGGAAGATGGCATTTAATAATTGATTATCGGCACTTAAATGTTAATACAGGCACACTAACAGCTGCTGTGCCAAGCATGGCAAACATAACAGCTACTTTGCAAACAGCTACCCATGGATGGCAGCACTAGATATAAAGGACATGTTTTTTATGGTCCCCTTACAGGATAAGGATAAAGAAAAACTTGCTTTTACTTAAGGTGTACAATATACCTTCAACAGACTCCCACAGGGATATAAACATTCTCCCATGATTGCTCATCCTGCACTGGCTGAACTTTTGCAGAGTCTTTCTCCCTCAGGATGTAAAATAATATCAATATATAGATGACATTCTAATCGGAGGAACTTCCCTTGAGACAGCAGGAGTAGCAACAGTAGCACTGCAACAAGCTTTACACAAAGCAGAAATTGAAATCCCACCCAAGAAATGTCAAGGACCAAGTAAAGAAGTAAAATTTTTGAGCACCTGGTGAATTGGAGGTAGTGCAGCTATTCCTCTGGACACCCTAAGCAGAGCAGAACAATTGCAAATGCCCAAGGTAAGAATGAATTACAACAGCTCATGTGTACCTTAGGGTACTGGAGAAAACACATACCTGGATTTTCTATCTTTGCTCACTCACTGTATTCTCTTTTACGAAAGAGAAAACTGTGGAAACAGAACCCCAAATATGAAGAAGCTGTCAAAATCCTAATACAGGAGTTAAAAACATGTCAACAACCGAGGCTAATTCACCCCACGATTCAATCACCGCAGAATGGGTTTTTGCAGAGCATGGTACATATTGCAACTTATTTCAGACTGGTCCTGATGGACCAAAGAGACCTTTATTACTCAGTTCAACTGCATTTGGAGACAGAACATAGGTACTCTGAAAGGGAAAAGGGACTTTTACCTTTGATCCAAGCACTTAAATAAGTTGAAAGACTACACCTGGGGCAAGCTGTTCAAACTAGAGGGCCATTTAACTTACTAGAAACAGTCCTAAAAGGAACGGCTCCCACAGAACAAATTGCAAAAAAGGTCACCATCAGAAAATTGTATGCCTACCTGGTGGGAGTAGCGGACAACATGCAATTGACTGAAGGAACTACCAAAATTTCCAAATTACAAATGCCTATAAACATCAACCCACTAGCACTAAAACAGCCATTTAGACCTTCAGCAATTCTAGATGCACCCCACTTCACTAAAGAAATACCAACTGAGGGCATTTAGTTTACAGATGCCTCAGTGAGAAGAATAAATTGTAAATGGCAATACAAGGCTACTGCATTGGAAATTAACACTGGTTAACAAGTAATAAAAGATGGTGAAGGTAGTGCACAAGTAGAAAAAATTAAGAGCAGTTGTTCTAGCAGCACAAAACAAGCAAAAGCTGTCTATGTTGACTCTTATGCCATATGGGCAGCTGCCACCCAATGCCTTTGCCAATGGGAAGCCCTAAACTGGGAAGTAAACAGATGCACAGTTTGGAGACCTGCAGATTGGCAACTATTGCCAAATACAGCCAGAGGAATACCATTTAAGAGAGTATGGGTAAAAGCTCATGCCAAAGACAAGGAAACAGCCAAAAACTGGAACCAACAAGCAGATGAGTTACCCAAAATTAGGGAAATAAAATTGGAAGATGCATCAGATTCCAAATGGTACTGACTAGGGGAATGGTTACATAAAACCTTAGGACACACAGGCTGAGAGGCACTTCACTTTGCAGCCTGAAAGTTGAGGTTGGCCTCTGAACAGCAAAACCTGTGAGACCAGCCTTACAGAATGTCCCCAATGCAAATTGAAACTGCAAACAGATCACCCTGCTAAAGCACCACTTCTACACCTCTATCAAGGAACGGAAAACTTTGTGGTCTACATGGCAAATTGATTATATTGGGCCATTCAGACCCTCTGCGGGATGTTGATATACCCTCACAGGAGTAGCAGTAGTCTCTGGTTTGCTTACAGTGACTAAAGTGACAGAAGGCAAATAGGCAAAACACAGTATAAGGGCTATCATCTTGGTTCTCCAATCTACCTACTCCTCATGTCATCCAAAGGGATAATGGCTCACAATTCTCATGTAAAGAGGTGCAAGAATGGGCAAAACAGGAAGAAATTCAATAGGTATTTCACATCCCCTGTTATTGTCATTCAAACAGGATGGCAGAAAGAGCTAATCATCTGTTGAAAAACAGCCTTAAGCCACATCAGGCCCAGTGGGACACTATTTCTAAAATAGTGCATCAGCTGAAAAGTCAATATGGGCCCACTGGAAGCCCTATAAAACAACCATTCTACACAAAAGTTGAAACAGGCGCTCCACCTTCTGGGAAAACAGAATGTCCAACAACATTACAGCCAGGACAACCTGTAATGGTCAATCTACTGTCCATTGGTACGGTCTCAATGACTCTGTTTAAACCCCACGGTACACTTGCCTGGGAAACTACTGATAGCAGTAGGGCAAAATATAAAATCAGTGCACAGTGGCTTCTTCACAGAATCACGGAACCCAGAATCACAGAATACTAGGGTTTGGAAGGGACCTCGAAAGATCGTCTAGTCCAACCCCCCTGCCAGAGCAGGACCACCTAGAGTAGGTCACACAGGCACATGTCCAGGCAGGTTTTGAATGTCTCCAGAGAAGGAGACTCCACAACCTCTCTGGGCAGCCTGTTCCAGGGCTTGTCAAACTCACAGGGAAAAAGTTTTTCCTTATGTTAATGTGGAACCTCCTGTGCTCCAGCTTGCACCCGTTGCCCCTTGTCCTGTCACTGGACATCACCAAGAAGAGCCCAGCTTCATCCAATTGACACTCACCCTTTATGTATTTATAAACATTAATGAGGTCATCCCTCAGTCTCCTCTTCTCCAAGCTCAAGAGACCCAGCTCCCTCAGCCTTTCATCATCAGGGAGATGTTCCACCCCCTTAATCACCTTTGTGGCTCTGCACTGGACTCTTTCTAGTGGTTCCCTGTCCTTCTTGGACTGAGGGGCCCAGAACTGGACACACTGTTCCAGAGGCGGTCTCACTAGGGCAGAGTAGAGGGGGAGGAGAACCTCTCTTGACCTACTGACCACACCCCTTCTAATACACCCCAGGATGCCATTGGCCTTCTCGGCCACGAGGGCACCTTGCTGGCTCATGGCCGTCTTGCTGTCTACCAGGACCCCCAGGTCCCTTTCCCCTACGCTGCTCTCTAACAGCTCAGTCCCCAGCCTATACTGGTACATGGGGTTGTTCTTTCCCAGATGCAAGACTCTACACTTGCCCTTGTTGTATTTCATTAAATTTCTCCCCGCCCACCTCTCCAGCCTGTCCAGGTCTCGCTGAATGGCAGCACAGCCTTCTGGTGTGTCAGCCACTCCTCCCAGTTTTGTGTCATCAGCAAACTGGCTGACAGTGCCCTCTGTTCCCTCATCCAGGTGATTGATGAATATATTGAATAGTACTAGTCCCAGTACCCCTGAGGGACTCCACTAGATACAGGCCACCAACTAGACTGTCCCATTGACCACAACTCTCTGACTTCTTTCCTTCAACCAATTTACGATCCACCTCACTACCTAATCATCTTTCCTTCTAAATTGTGTAACTTGTCTGGCAAACCTCACTGAGCCCAGCCTATTTTGCCTTTTCATTTTGCAGAATCTCCAAAGATGAAAACAAAACAACTGTTTCTACTGTTGTTGAAGGTTGTGACGAAACTCACCTCCCCACAGACACCAACCTGCCTCAATCTTAGCTATCAATCAAGGAATCAGCTACGATTGCATCAATACATGTAGATGTGGATGATCCTTGTCAATAGCCTAAACACGACTTACAAAACACAGCCACATGTTACTGATGGATGTGTATTTAGTATGATTATTTATAACCACTCTTACACACTATATAAGAGATGCTGTAAAGAAAATCACTGCTCAATATATAACACAGTGAAGGGATGTATTAAAGTATCATGTATGCGGAACACACTAGACAATAATAGGAACGATGTCTCTTACGATCACTGAACCCATCATATCCACACCCATGGCTATTTTACACACTTCCCTAATTTTATTAAGGAGCCTTACTAAAAGAAACTTAGAATGGCCATGGTCTCAGGCTCATCTTAAATACACTGGAAGTGTCGGCACACACTCTGACAAGAAAAATCTAAATCTTGCCACCGTGGTTATGCACAGATCCAAAGTATACTCAGAAAATGAGTGGAGCTGGTATGAAAACAAATCTTATGGCAAAACTGCAGTCTCCTGACTTTGGGGAAAGGTATGGGAAGAAATTAAAATAGGATGTCGGACAATTAATGGAGCTGCCCATGAAAAGGCATATGGCATTTCTATTTACAAAATTACATCACCCCCGCCACCTAGGGATACAAAACTTTGTGCCCATCAAAACACATTAGATTGCCGTCGCAATTTCACTTTAATACATCCTGTTCTTGTACTTCGCCAATGAGGCCACCATAATGTAGAATTATTATTTGATTTCATAATCAACATTATTAGACGTAACAAGACAACATCCCCTACAACTCCTTATCTAACATCCACAGTGATTACAAGAGATAAAGAAACCCTTACCCCACAAATTTCTAAAATAGGACCATATGTGATCAAAACCACAGGCCAACAATGAGTACTGTTTAATCCATCACAGTCTCTCAAAGGAGCAGAATTATCAATGCAGATTAACATCCCTACAATCAAACCTACCTGCTCACCATTCTTAAATACATTTTATACAGGACAGTTAGCATGGCTGCATGGACACACCCTTACCTCTCCAAAACAATCAAAAAGAGATGTGACTGGTATCCTAGGAACAGGGTTAGGAGTGTTAAATAGCATGGACACTGAAGTTTTAGCAAACAAAATAAGCTTTATAACAAACAATTTATACAAATTAGAATGACCATTACAATCTTCACTATCAGCACTTGGAACAAATCAATGGCTTTTATCTGACATACTACCTCAACAAGAAAAGGTTAATGAAAGGGACCGCAAATTAATTATAAATGTACTAGGTGCAACCCAAACTAATGTTTCTCTTGCTCTTAGATGTGTTCAAGCTCAATTGTGGATACAGTCTACTGTGACAGCAATTATTAGAAAAGGTGAAGGGGACACTTTGTCCACTGAAATTCAAAAAGTAATCTGGGATAATGAAACTGAATTTGAAAAGCAATTCCAATTTTGGTGGCATCTGGAATCTTGGTACTGGAAGGCTGCTAGAAGGTCTCCCCAGAGCCTTCTCTTTTTCCAGGCTGAACAAGCCCAAATCTGTTAGCCTGTCCTCATAGGAAAGGTGTTCCAACCCTCTGACCATCTTGGTAGCCCTCCTCTGGACTCGTGCCAGCAGGTCCAAGTCTTTCTTGTGTTGGGGGCTCCAGAGCTGAACACAGTACTCCAGGTAGGATACCACAAGGGCAGAGGTATCTGCTCCCTCTTCCCCCCCAGCAGCGCAGGGGGCAGGGAATGGGGGTCACAGTCCGTCCGGCACAAGGTGTCCCCGCTGCTCCTTTCCCCTCAGGGAGAGGGGCCCTCGCAGCCCTCCCCTGCCCCACCGCGGGGTCCCTCTCCCGGCAGACAGCCCTCCGCCCGCTGCCCCAACGCGAGTCCTTCCCGCGGGGCCGCAGCTCCCCAGAACCCCCCGGGGCGGGTCCCTCCCGGGGCTGCCGCCCTCCCACCGACGGGCGGCTCCAGCGCGGGCTGCCTCGGAGCCACGGCTGCTCCGGGCCCGGCCCCTGCTCCTCCGGCCCGGGGCCCTCCGCGGGCTGCAGGGCGACCTCTGGGCCACCGCTGGGCTCCAGGGGCTGCAGGGGCTCAGCCGCCACCCCACCGCGGGCCGCAGGGGAACCTCTGCTCCGGCACAGCTCCCCCTTTCCTTCCTCACTGACCGCAGTGTCCTCAGGGTTGTCTCTCTCCCATCCCCCTTCGCTCACCAACACCAACAGAACAAAGAGAAACAATTAACAGCTTCTTTCACTCTTAGTCATTCCCAGAGGCGCCATTGGCCTGGCCTTGGCAGAGGCGGGTCCGAAATTGGAGCCGGAGGAGCTTCTTGAAACCTCTTACAGGAGCCACTTCTGTAGCCCCCTCCCCCGCTACCAAAACCCCACCACTGACACCAAACCACTGAGGAAGATAGGGATGCTCCTGGAGGCACCCCTTTCCTACATCTAAGCCCATGTTTTGACTTATTTACAGGCCTTGAAGTGACTAGTTACTGAGCTGTTTTCTCTCTACCATTATTTCTGACGTAATTTCAAGGTTCAGCTTCTTCCTGACAAATGTTAATCTATTTCTTAAAAAAACCCCAAACAATAGATAAAAGGTTAGAAGCAATTAGGCCTTTGCTATATGTCTGATAAGGGTTAGAAGCAATTAGGCCTTAGCTACAGGCCTGGTCCTTCAGGCTACAAGGCCAGACTCTGACCATCCACTGGTAAAACCAACAAAGTGGAAAACCATCCATCTGCAAAGACAACAGATATTTGTGATGCTGTTGCTGCTGTGGAAATTGCTGCCCAATTCAGGGGAACATCATCTGCCTGCCAGGAAGCATGCATAGCTGAGACTGAATAGAATCATGGAATTATTTTTGTTGGAAAAGACCTTTAAGATGATCAGTTCCAACCATTATCCTAACACTACCAAGCCCACCACTAAACCATGTCCCTAAGCACCACATCTATACGTCTTCTGAACATCTCCAGGGATGGTGACTCCACCACCTCCCTGAGCAGCCTGTTCCAATGTCTAACCACTCTTCCAGTAAAGAAATTTTTCCTAATATCCCATCTAAATCTCCCTTGGTGCAGCTTGAGGCCATTTCATCTTGTCCTGTTATTAGTCAGCTGGGAGAAGAGACCAACACCGGCCTCACTACAACTTCCTTTTAGGCAGTTGTAGAGAGCAATAGTGTCTCCTCTCAGCCTCCTCTTCACTAGGCTAAACAACCCCAGTTCCCTCAGGTGCTCCTTATAAGACCTGTTTTCCAGACCCCTTACCAGTTTTGTTGTCCTCCTCTGGATCCACTCCAGGACCTCAATGTCTTTCCTATACTGTAGTGCCCAAAAATGCACACAGTGTTCGAGGTGCGGCCTAACCAGTTGTCCTGGGTTACAGTGTAAAATGTGCCAAAAGGAAAAAAAAATATTCTATTACCATCTTCAGGAGCTGTTGAGACCAGGTAGGGCAGTGCTCCCTGCCTCCCCCCTCTGGACTATCTCCTCTTAATGGGCACAACAATGCCTTATCGCCTGACCCATCGATAACTCGCTCCTGGGCTATCTCCTGTTAATGGCCCATCAAGGAACTGCCTCACGACTCCCCATCCCATTGTGAGATGCTCCGCCCGGGGAGGGGGGGGAAGGAGCCAAGCAGTCCATGCCAAATAAAACCGGAGATTTTGAACACCCTAGCAGCCTTTCTTCCACTGGATTCCCAGAGGAGCTTTTTCCCCCCCACTGGAGTTCCAGAGGACAAGAGCTACCTACCTACCACTAGACCTTCGGAGGAAGACCAGACTCTTTTACCTGATTGCTGCTTCCACAGAACTACATCCATCACTTCAGGAGGACTGCAGCCAGCATCTTATCGGACTGCTACTGCCACCCTAACAGGGTGTCAGGTTGTATTCCTGACTCCGTCAGTGTAAACCAGTGGGTTGTTTGTTTTTCCCTGCCTTGTGTTATATATATATATATTAGTAAAGAACTGTTATTCCTGTTCCCCATATCTTTGCCTGAAGGCCCGTTAATTTCAAAATTATAATAATTTGGAGGGAAGGGGGTTGCACTTTCCATTTCAAGGGAGGCTCCTGCCTTCCTCCACAGACACCTGTCTTTTCAAACCAAGACACCAGTCCTGAGTACAGGGGCACGAACACTTCCCTGCTCCTGCTGGCCACACTATTTCTGATACAGGCCAGGATGCTGTTGGCTGCCTGGGCACACTGACAGCTCATGCAACGTCAGCTCTGATAGCGTCACTACAGCATCTCAACCAGCAGAAGAAAGCTGATTCTTCCTGGTCTCAGTGCAGACAATCCTACAGTCTGAGACAGAGGTGGGATGGACATGTCACACTGCCTGAATCACAACCTTCACAGAAAATAAATCTGTCAAATGCTATTAAAAAGAAATAGCCCAGGTGGGGTGATGCGCATACAACAGTTGTTCAGGTGTTTGTATTTTGTAACTACGGCTTGAGACACTCTTCTGCTGCAGATGCCCAGGATACCATAAATTTTCGTCATTCTTTTATTACTCTCAGCTAACTAATTCTGATTCAGTATTCATGGAGACTAGGTAACAACCTTTGAGAACTGTCAGAGCCTAGATTATGAACTGTCATTTTACATTTTTAAGATGGACATGGAGCATTTGACACTGTCTCCCACAGCATCCTCACAGCTAAACTGAGGAAGTGTGGTCTGGATGATCGGGTAGTGAGGTGGATCGTAAATTGGTTGAAGGAAAGAAGTCAGAGAGTTGTGGTCAATGGGACAGTCTAGTTGGTGGCCTGTATCTAGTGGAGTCCCTCGGGGGTACTGGGACTAGTACTATTCAATATATTCATCAATGACCTGGATGAGGGAACAGAGGGCACTGTCAGCCAGTTTGCTGATGACACAAAACTGGGAGGAGTGGCTGACACACCAGAAGGCTGTGCTGCCATTCAGCGAGACCTGGACAGGCTGGAGAGGTGGGCGGGGAGAAATTTAATGACATACAACAAGGGCAAATGTAGAGTCTTGCATCTGGGAAAGAGCAACCCCATGTACCAGTATAGGCTGGGGACTGAGCTGTTAGAGAGCAGCGTAGGGGAAAGGGACCTGGGGGTCCTGGTAGACAGCAAGACGGCCATGAGCCAGCAAGGTGCCCTCGTGGCCGAGAAGGCCAATGGCATCCTGGGGTGTATTAGAAGGGGTGTGGTCAGTAGGTCAAGAGAGGTTCTCCTCCCCCTCTACTCTGCCCTAGTGAGACCGCCTCTGGAACAGTGTGTCCAGTTCTGGGCCCCTCAGTCCAAGAAGGACAGGGAACCACTAGAAAGAGTCCAGTGCAGAGCCACAAAGGTGATTAAGGGGGTGGAACATCTCCCTGATGATGAAAGGAAGCATTTTATAAGGCTGATTACCTTTCTAGGGCACATCATTTGATACATACTTTGTTTATCCAGAGTGAATTCAGTGGTTAAAAAGATTAATTGAACCTATTTTATGTTACTTGTACATGCTCTCACAGAGCAAGTGACTTGCACAAGAGCCTGCAATACACCAGCAACAGCAAAATGACTTTCCTAAATTTAGCAGTTCATAAATCTTACAAGATGCCAGCCCATCCAGTGGGTTTTTTGTTTTCCTCCTTTCTTTCAGGTCTTTCTCGTATGTCCAAAAAAACCACATGTGCATGCAGGAGGCACGAGAGCGGCACCAAGCCACGGGGCTGCGGACCGGCAGGGGAGCAGGGCCCTGGGGCGCGGAGGGGGCCAGACCAGGGGCGAAGAGCGGTGGGGCGCAGGGAGGCCCCGGAGACCCCCTGCCGGCAAACACCGGCCCCGGGGCTGAGCAGAACTCCCCCGTGGGGGGAGAAACACAGGAATAGCCCCCGGGCTACCCGGGGAGCCGTCAGCATTGACATCCCACCCCCGGCCCGGCAACGGGCTGCGCGGTCGTACCCCTGCTCCCTCCCGCCGGCCCCGGGCTGCGGCCGACCCCGGAGAGGGAAGGTGGGCGCAGCACCGAAGGCAGCCCGGGTGGGGACGGCAACGCCACCCGCGCCGTTAGCGACACCGAGACTTATCCTGGGGTCTTGATGCCCTGATTTTCTTTCTCTAATAAGTAGATTAAGGCGACTAACGAGAGCCTGCTGGTCCCCTTCAGCCCCTGCTTCACCAGCCCCTGGGGCGCCCGCCTAGTGCCGCCGGCGGGGGGGCCTCTTGGGGGACTGGGGGGAGCCCTGGGGGCCGGGGGCCCTCCTCGTTGCGGGGCGCCAGGGCCCCCCGGGCGAGCGGTCCCCGCCCCGGCCGGGAGCGGAGGGGCGGCGGCTGCAGTCCTGGGCAGAGGGAGCCGCCGCCGCCTCCCCCGGCTCCTCCCGGGGGGGCTCCGGCCCTGCAGGGACGGGCACGGATGGGGGGCGGCCGGGACCCCCGCGGAGGGCGGCCTCAGGCCTGCCGGCTGCCTCCTCCTCGTCGGGGCCTGCAGGGCTGCTGGAGGAGGCCCGGTGGGGGGGGGAGTCCCCCCCGCCGGGCGGCGCTGGGGCTGGGTGCAGGGCCCAGGGCCGTTGTCCTGCTCCTCGGCCGGGGAGGAGCACAGCCGCCTCCGGGACTCCTCGCTGCACCGGTGCACGACATCGATGCAGCAGCCAGGGGCCGGCGGTGCTGTCTGCTCCCCGAGGTCAGACGGCAACCGCCGGACCACGACCTCCCCATCCAGCCTGTAGCAGTAGGGCTTTTCAGGGACGGCGTCCCCTGCGGAGAGGACGGGGGGTCACCACGGGGCGATGGGGGCTGCTGTTGGCCAGGCAGCCTGGAGCTCTGCCTGCCTGGCTGCTGGCAACCGATGGCTGTGCGAGGGGCATGATGATGTGCTCTAGGTGGTCATCTTCTCCCCGCTCATAAACTTGAGTGTCTCCATCGGTCTTTCGCAGAGTGGGCAGGCTGGTGTCCTTTCTGCCCACTGCAGGAGGCAGCGCAGGCAGAACTGGTGTTGGCACAGCTGCACGAAGGTGATGGTCTCCTGAGCATCGTGGCAGATGGGGCAGCTCCACCCTCTGTCTGCGGCAGGTTGAGGAGAGCTGAGGATGAACGAGGAGCTGCTCCCCCTCGCTGGCCCCAGCACTGCCAAAGGGCATCTTGAACTGAAAAATGGAGAAGAGGGGGGGAGAGAGTAATGCCCAGGCCCCTCAAGAAAGACACCCTCTGGGCTCCCCGAGCCCCATCGCCTGCCCCATGGCCGCCCCAGGGGCACATTTGCCCCTACATAGCTCACCCCCACTGCTGCACGTGTGCCCCGTGGTGCCCGGCTTCCTGAACCAGTTGAGAGGGATCTACAATGATCATCCACTCCAACTGCCTGACCACTTCTGGGCTGACCAAAGTTCAAGCATGTTATTAAGGGCATTGCCCAAATGCCTTGTGAACACTGACAGGCTTGGGGCATTGAGCACCTGTCTCGGAAGCCTGTTCCAGTGTTTGACCACCCTCTCGGTAAAGAAGTGAACCTCCCCTGATGCAGCTTTGAACCATTCCCACACATCCTGTCGCTGAATCCCAGGGAGAAGAGCTCAGCACCTCCCTCTCCACTTCCCCTCTTCAGGAAGCTGTAGAGCAATGAGGTCACCCCTCAGCCTCCTTTGTTTCAAACTAGGCAAACATAGAGTCCTTAGGTGCTTCTCACAGGACACGCCTTCCAGCCCTTTCACCAGCTGTGTTGCCCTCCTCTGGATGCATTCAAGGACCTTCACATCCTCCATAAATTGTGGGGCCCAGAACTGCACACAGTAATCAAGGTGAGGCCGCAACATCACTAAATACAGTGGGATAATCACCTCTTTTGACTGGCTGTTTATCCTGTGTTTGATGCACCCCAGAATGCTGTTTGCCCTCTGGGCTGCCAGGGCACACTGCTGGCTCCTACTGAGCCTGCTGTCAACCACCATCCCCAGATCACTTTCTGCAGGACTGCTCTCCAGCCACTCCTCTCCCAATTTATACTTGTGCCTGCTGTTACTCCACCCTTGGTGCAGAATCTGGCCCTTGGACTTGTTAAATTTCATGCCATTGATGATTGCCCAATGCTCCAATCTATCTAGATCCCTTCCCTCCAAATTATTACAATTTTGAAATTAACGGGCCTTCAGGCAAAGATATGGGGAATAGTAATAGCAGTTCTTTACTAATATATATATATATATATATAACACAAGGCAGGGAAAAAACAAACAACTCACTGGTTTACACTGACAGTCAGAAAATACAACCTGACACCCTGTTAGGGTGGCAGTAGCAGTCCGATAAGATGCTGGCTGCAGTCCTCCTGAAGCGATGGATGTAGTTCTGTTGAAGTAGCTATCAGGGAAAAGAGTCTGGTCTTCCTCCGAAGGTCCAGTGGTAGGTAGGTAGCTCTTGTCCTCTGGAACTCCAGTGGGGGGAAAAGCTCCTCTGGGAATCCAGTGGAAGAAGGCTGCTAGGGTGTTCGAAATCTCCGTTTTTATTTGGCATGGACTGCTTGGCTCCTTCCCCCCCCTCCCCGGGCGGAGCATCTCACAATGGGATGGGGAGTCGTGAGGCAGTTCCTTGATGGGCCATTAACAGGAGATAGCCCAGGAGCGAGTTACCGATGGGTCAGGCGATAAGGCATTGTTGTGCCCATTAACAGGAGACAGTCCAGAGGGGGGAGGCAGGGAGCACCGCCCCACCTGGTCTCAACAGCTCCTGAAGATGGTAATAGAATTTTTTTTTTTTTTTTTTGGCACATTTTACACTGTAACCCAGGACACGTGGCTAATTCACCCTGGAGACTCTTAACCAACTCCTGAAGGGACCCAGTAGCCTGGTGCTCCATCCATTTTATGACACAGTTGTCCCTCTGGGTGGCCATTAAAGCAGGTCCCAGGACATCACATACCACTGCTTTTCCCTTGCCAGGCTTAAAACAATTTTGTCAAGTCTGTTATCCACTCTGCCATAACCACGGGAGATTGCCAGTGTTCCTTGGCCCAGCTCCGCCCTTGGGGCGTAGGGCAAGCTTTGTAGTCTTTTCACAAATTCAGCAGTGGGGAGCAGTCAAACTCAGGCCCATCCCGGGTTGCCCTGACTTCCTGCCAGAGATTTCGGTCTCTACTGAAAATCAGTTGTCCCTTCTGCAGCACTCCTCTGGCTGATATCCCTCTGATATCCCCTTTCGCAGAGCCTTCTACCACTTCTCACAGAGTATCTTGCCGACTATGCCAAATTAATGTCCCATTTGAGACATTTTAAGGGCAAGACTCAGGACGGCCTTTGCCCCTCCCTCTCCCTTCTTCGCTCGGGCCGCTTTTGTCTGTGGGAGTTACAAGTCGGCTCCTACATGCTGTTGGTAGTTGTAGCCTTGAAGCCTCCTTGTCTTCTGATTTATGCAGGTCCTGGAGGCCCTGTTTTGTCTAAGTAGGTACACATTCAGTAAATCTAAGTGGAAATTTACAGCTTGCGGCCTAAGGCTTCAGCAAATCTAGCTACTCCTGCTAAGCAAAGCTATGCAAACAGCATACTAAATCACACAACATTATACCACTGAGTGATTCATTCCATTTAAAACTTACTTATTTGAGCTGAACAACTAATAATCTCTTAACATTGAGAGGCATCCCTGCTCAAGGGGAGAGTTGCCTGGCGTGCAGTCCAGTTGCCATTCAGGGAGAATGCAAATTGGGCTCATCCACCAATCTGTGGATGGTAAAAGACCTCCTTGCTGGAGGTCACCCCTATGCAGCCATGCAGCCTAGCAGGGAGAGCTCAAAAAAGGCTCGCTTAGGCTGTCATAGCATATTTATGGGATAAAGTCGTTGGCTTGTAGTCAAGTTGCATACAGGGGGAAACATTTGCACGAGACTCCTTGTACCCACAACGGTCTGTGTTCACTCTGCTCCTTTGTGGGTTTCCTTGAGGAGTTTTTGGCCCGAATACAATTCAGGCCTTTACCTCCTTTGGAGCCAGTACCAAACTGCTGTGAGTTTGGTTAAGGAGGTTGAGTGCGTCCGCTGCAGCAGAGCACAGGGGAAACCAGAGGAAGCACCCGCACCCACACACCCTTGGGTGCAATCCCACTTACACCCATCCTGGTGTGCAGGTCCCCAGCTGGCAGAACAGAGGCCCTGGAGGAATGGGATTCCCAACGCAGGAGCCGTCAGCCAAGGAGACACCCTTTGCCCTTGGACAGCTCATGGGCCACCAGCCTGCCTTCCTGCTGGTCCAGCTGGATCCAAATCAGACCCACGGCAAGTTGTCCTCCCTATCCAAATAGCCACTGTGAAAAATGCAAAGTGGTGAAGGGGCTTTTTTTTTTTAAGATCATTCACCTGGCGAGCATACTTGCAAAAAATAACATTTCGGCCCATGGCCACCCACATGAACAGGCTGCGCTTCCTGCAAATCCTTCTTCCGGGGCTGGGGGAGGCAGGGAGGTGGCCACTCCCCACCCTAGGCCAGGTCCTGCTCCCTCTGCCTCTGTCACCCTAGGAAGCTACAAAGCTCACCTCAGTCCATACAGCAGCACAGACAGCAGCAGTCTAGACAGCAGCTCCTCCAGAACACTGGCAAGGTCCCTGATAGTGGAAGCTCCAGCCTGGGTATCAGGAACAGTTACCCTCCCTTGGGTGTAGTGCCTCCGGTTCCACGATCAGTGGTCAGTAACACTGATTGGACAGACCCTGGCAAATACAGAGCTCTGTACACATCAGTCACAGTCTCCTCCTCTACCAGCCCCAAAGACTGATCTTCCGCACCAGCCTTCTGTGAGAACACTCACTCTTGTGCCAGTCCTTCCATCTCTCTGCCATTGCAGCAAATGGCTCAACAACCTCTCCAAAAATCCTCCATGCCCCAGACAGGATAGTACATTTGGAACTGAGAAAACCTTAGGTGTGGTGTTGCCTTTTTTATCCAGCATGGTTATGAAACAGCCATCCCTTGCAGGTAATGAAGAGGACTGCAATACATGTTCAGCAGCTTGCTGAAATGACCAACTTTGGGATTTAAATACCGAGTCTTCAGTGCTGCCAGATGTGCTCATTGCTACTTTTGCACACACAACCAACAGCTGACACGTGGGATCCGCATCTCTCAAGCCAGGGTGTACTGGGTTTATGTGGCAAGGTTTTGGTAAGAAGAGGTGCTGCAGGGTGGTCTTTGTGAGAAGAAACCAGGGGTTGTCCCATGCCCGACACAGGCTGTTCCAGCTGGATCCAAATCAGACCCACGGCAGGACACAGCTGAGCCCATCAGCCATGCTGGTGGTGCCTCTGTGAAAAGGGCAGCTGTGAGTGGAGTGAGAAATACATGAGAGAAATAGCCCTGCAGGTCAGAGAAGGAGGGGGACAAGCAAGGTGGCCCAGGCTCCAGAGCAGAGATTCCCCTGCAGTCCCTGGAGAAGACCACTGTGGCACAGGCTGTCCCCCTGCAGTCTATGGAGGACCACAGTGCAGCAGATACCCCCACTGCAGCCTGTGGAAGACCCCATGCCGGAGCAGGTGGAGATGCCCTGAAGGAAGGTGCAGCCCATGCACACCCCACACAGGAGCAGGCTCCTGGCAGGAGCTGCAGCCTGTGTTCAGGAGCCCACGCAGAATCAGGTTTTCTGGCAGGACCTGTGACCCTGTGGGGCGCCCATGCTGGAGCAGAGGAACAGTGTAAGGAAGAAGAAGCAGCAGAGACAGTGTTATGGACTGACCGCAAGCCCCATTCCCCATCTCCCTGCACTACTGGGGAGAAGATAGTAGAAGAGTCAGGAAGGAAGCAATGAAGTTGAGCCTGAGCAGAAGGGAAGGTGATTTTAGTTTTTTCATTGTTTCTCATCATCCTACTCAATTTTTAATTGGCAAAAAAATAAATTAATTGTCCCTGAGTCTATTTGGCCTGTGACAGTAATTGTTTAGTGATCTCCCTGTCCTTATCTCAACTCACAAGCTTCCCAATAATATTTTCTTCCCCATCCTGCAGAAGAGGGTACATGACAGAGCAGCTTGGTGGGAATCTAGCAGGCAACTACCCGAGGTCAAACCCACCACTCATGGAGGCAGTACTTGTGGAGGCAGTAATACAGGAGAGATAGAAGGCAACTTCCTGGTTCAGCCCTGAGAGCTACTGCTGTGCCCACAAAGGCCCAAACCTGGAGAACAAGACCCTGCCTGAGCACCGCACCTTGTACATACATGCAGCAGGACATCTAGGGTGAACTGAGGTGGGTGAAATGTTGCCTAAAGCAAGGAAGTCAGGAGAAGCTGCTCTATTGCCAAGGTTACAGACAAGACGGATGTCTCCAAGTATGTGGTGGCAGGGCATACAGAAGAGGAAAAGAGGCTCCTCGGGAGTTGCACAACAATAGGACATGAGGCAGGAGACACAGACTGCAACAAGGGAAACACAAAGAAGAAATTTGGAAAAAAGTTTCCTGTGGGAATACTCACACATTAGAAGAGGTAGCACGAAGAGTCCACTCAGCTTTGGGAATATTCAAAATTGAACAAATCCCAAGCAATCTGATCAAAGTTGTTCCTGTTTTCCTTGAAGCCTGGGACCTGATGATCTCCAGAGGTCCCTTCCAACCTGGAGTACTCCTAACAGCATGAATATTCAATGGTCTCTACTGGTATACCCAAAACCAAAAGACAAATGCTCTGTTTGCGAAAAACACAGTCTACACATCTAAATTAATTAAAAAAAAAATAACCCAACAGTCTTATTGCTTTATTCGGGTTTTGACATAGCTCACTTTACATTACTGGAAGTCTTGTCAAATTTCCTGTGAACTAAGCAATTTTTCCTTTGTCTGAGAAGAGCAATACTTATAAAATGCATTTTCTGGCTTTTGGTTTGGGCTCCTTTTTTGTTGTTTGTTTTAAACAAAACTTTGAAATACTCTGTGGATATATTTTACATACTACAAGAATACAGGATGGCTTTATGAAATTAAAACTTCCAGTCTTCTGAGAAACTTCAAAAATTACACACTAACAATATCCTATCTTCTTTGACTTAAAAGTGCATACACATTCAAAGGTTTTACACATTTCCCAGACATCTTTTAACATACAGAAACCACATCCGGTGTTTTTATTCTCAAGGGGGGAAAAGTAGTTCAAACAAATACCCGATTTTAAGAAGCATTCTGTGGAAAGTGTGCTACATTTTTTCTTCTGGGAAATCAAACCAAGAGGATCTGTTGACAAGTCTCTTTGGCAGTCTTAGTATCAATGGTTGTCTCTCTGGACACTCTAGGAAAGAAAGCCTGGGGAAAGGCAGTTGACTGGAAGGCGCTGCTGGTGCTTCTTGAACGTAGCTGGTTACAGTTTCTGTGGCAGGGGTGTTACTGCTGGTATCTGCTATGATAAGACTCTGATCAGCTGCTGTTTCTTGAAGTTTGACATCAGGATTTCTAATGCCATCACCTAAGTCTGCTCTTCTGGTAGGAATACTGCACTTTTTGGCTGCTCCTGCAGTTTCCTCACCAACTCTGTAAACATCTTCACATTCCGTCCTTCCCAGAAAAGAAGATGGAGACTCGTTTTCCCTCTCATTCACCTGAGTTGTGCCTGTCCAAGTCATACTGCTGTCACATTCAGTACTTTCTGGCTCCTTGCCACTATCACTATCAATTGTAATCACCACTGGAGAAGAACGTGCTGAGTTACTCACGTGATGTTTCCGGTGTTTCTTCTTATGCTTTTTCTTTTTCTTTTTAAGATGCCTTGTTGTGTCTGTCGCTTTTCCTTCATAGACTATCTCCACACTTGGACTTCTCATCTTTTTTTTCTTTTTCTTACGCTTTGTCTCACTGCTTGTTCGATTGTCTGAAAGGCTATCTTCATTTTTGTAGCAGTCACTGAATTTTGAGAAAGTCTTCTTGGGCTCATTTTCTCTTTCTAGACTTGTGCTCTCCATGAATGCATTCTCCAAGTGGCGAGTTTTGTACTTCCTTTTTCCACCAGGCTTTTCACTTTTCATTCTGTCAGTTCCTCCAGAAGGGGTCCTTGATCTGTTTCTTGATCGACTCCTTGACCTGCATCTTTCATAACAGTAATAGTGTCTCTCATGGAGACCCCTCTGGCTATGCGGATCTCTTCTTTCAATAAATGACCGTATCCTGTATTCTGGACTAGCAGATTGCCTTGAGTAGAAAGCATTAGACCGAGTCCTCCTCCTGCTGGAGGATTCATAGCCATCTCCAAACGTCTTTTGACTACAGACAGCATAACCCCACTGGTATCTAGTTTGATAATTCTCTCTTACATAGTAACGATCACTGTCTCTGCTTCTGGATCTCCTTTTGCCGTGACCTTTGCTACGTGATCGTGATCTGCTTACTTCTCTGGATGGAGTGCTTTCACGACTTAGAGAGCCTCTCTGGCTTTTTAAAGAGGCTCTGGTGTCATGAGCCCTTGACCTCCTGCTGCTTCTTTTGCTCCTATGTTTGCTACTATCTCTGCTTCTCGATCGTTTCCTTTCAAGTTGGCTTTTGCTATGATGATCCCTCCTGGACCAATGGTCATGACTGCCTCGGCTGTTCCGTGAACAGGACTGTGGGCTCCTGGACTTTCCCTTTCGAGACAATCTGTGACTCCAAGGGAAGCATATTGTGTCACTCCCTGGAGAGGGGCTCCAGCTCAGGTCCTGTGGAGACAGATCTTTTACCTTACATTTGTTCTTCTCATCATCTTTTGGCTCTGTCTTCTCAACTGCAGGAGATAAGCAGCTTCTACAACTACCTACATCCTCCTTATATGTGGGGGAAGGTGGCGAGAAACTCCTGCTTCGTTCACTATCACTCCAGCTGTGACACTGGATTGGCTGCTGTTTCTTCATATCTTCCCTTTTCTCTTCCCTGATGGACTCCTCAGAGTCTGAGGACAGCTCAACCACTTCTGGTGTCCTCTCAGCTAACGGCTTAACATACCCAACAATAACACAATTGTCCGAGGAAGAGTCACTGTCGTTCGAGTCACCGTTAGCCTGTAATTGACTCTGCAGTTTGGTTCTTCGACTCTTTGTAGTAGCGTCCTCATCAGAACTTTCTGACGTCTCCAGGGGAGAAGCTACGTTCGCACGGACCTCTTCTGAAATGGAATACGAAGGCCCTGGAGTTTCATCGTCCCAGGGGGCCTGACCAAGACCAGTCACAGACAAGCTGTTATCTGGCCCTTGAGAATATGCCATATCTGGAGATATTGTAATAATTGACGAGTCTGAGTGGCTTCCTTCATCATAGGATGGCGCAGGACAGTCATAATTGGCATGTTGATCATATGCATCTAAGTTAAAAGGACAACGGGCAAAACTGACGAATTCATGTAAGAAGTGTTCAGTCCGATTCAGCAAAAATGGCTTTAAATCATCCGCAAAGGCCTGACTTTCCAGATCATACCTGGTCACATTACTCATAATAATGTGCTGCACAATATTAACCAAAGATCCATGGGCACCAAACAGGACTGTAAGTTCTCGCTTCAGCCAAGGAACCAACCTGTGGAGGCAAGCAGGATTGCGGCGGAAAAACTCTGCTGAAATGTCTCGATAGCGGCCACCATCCTGAATACTACGAATTCGCACACCAGTACGGTACAGGGCTCTGCGGAAGTTGATCATGTCCTCCTCCTGAATCTGCTGCAGAGGTCTGCCCTCTGCGCTAGCCTGCCTCCTTGAGGCCAGCCTCCTTATCATCTGCTGAATCTCTCCATCTCTCTGCCGCACTGGTTCACTTGACAACCCTTCAAACAATACTCCGTTAGGGGACAGCGTCCTTCGGGAAGGTGAACGGCGAGCGCGGCGTTCCCTTGTTAAGGTGGTACGGTAACGAAACCTCCGGCCATCAGGGCTGGCAAAAGAGCTATTTTCTGAAGGGCTGAGTATGTACTCTTTAAAGTCATCTTCGGCACGAATTGTATGGAAAATGGAAAAAAAGGGTTGCTTACAGAGAGGGCATTCTGCTTTGTTTTTTGACCACTCCTGGACACAGCGGAAACAGAACCTATGCAAGCAGCGATCTAGATATGCAACATTGTCAAATCTATCCAAGCAGATGGGGCATTTAGAGTCAGGAGACGCATCTGTTGGCAGCTTGCTGGTGCTGGCTTTTGGTGAAAATTTGCTATCTTCTGAAAACTCCTTATCTGCTGAAGTCATGTTCTACAAAAGACAGAGACAAAAGATCATTGCTATCTCAGAGAGATAAAAATGTTAAAGTCTAGACACAGAAGCCTGCAACCGTCACCTTTAAGGCTGCAAAACCCAGCATTAGCCCTGAGAGAACACTGAACAAAGAGGCAGCACAACCTAACTACTTTGCTTGATTTCTCTGCACAGTTAAGAACTGGCTCTTCAGTGTTGCAAGATTTAAACAGAGCTTGGACCATGCTGGCATATACAAAGGTAACAGGCAGGCCTCTGCCTTGTTTCCCACTCATAAATAACTGCTTTGACGTGGTCAGTAAGTTTGTGATTAGCATTGTATACTCTGAAACACACTCCCAAACAGACCAGCATTTACACATGAAAAACACGAGAACAGTCCTGTCCTTTAAGAAAAAAAGTTAAAACAAGTAATTGCACTTGAACCAAACTACCAGTTTCCAAGTTCTGCTGGGCCTGTCCTGCTCCTGCACCCTCTGCTGGCATTTTGCTGAGCACTCATGCTGGACCACATACAGCTTGTTGGACTAGACAACCTCCAGGGATGTGTTCCGGCCAAAATTAGTCTTTGATTTTATGACTGAAGCAGAAACTGCCAGGTACCATACCTACACCCATCCTCAGGTACACGCCGACTTTGTACCTCGTCAGGCTGTCAAGCACAGTTAGCAGTAAATCCATCTATTTTGAAATTACTTTGGGTATCGGCATTATCCTAAGGCATTATAATTCAGTGGAAGTAAGTTACCGTGATACTGCAAACTCATTAGCCCACCTCCTGCAGCGAGCCCAGGAGCAGATCGCAACCGCCTGCGGGACACCGGGCACGAAGTGTGCCGTGCGGACGACCGACACACACGCGGACACGCATGCACTGTGGGCCACAAGCGCACAGGCACGCTGCGGGGACACGCACACACGCAGCGGGTGTCACAAGCGCACGCACAGGGCGTCACAGGCACACGCACCGGGAGGGGGCGGGAAAGGGAACACACCGCCCCCCGTCCCCCGCGGTGCGACTCCGCCCGCCCGCCCGCTGCGGGGCGCCTCCCCGCCCAGCTCCCGCCCCCCTCATCTCGGGACGCCGGCCCAGACGCCGCCAGCCCAACGGCGAGGCCTGGCGCCGCTCCCGGCCCCCCCGCCCGCACTCACCGCTGCCGGGCCCTCGCTTCCCGTGCGGGCTGGGGCCGGGGCCGCGGCCGCCTTCAGCCTGTGGCGCGGCCGGCAGCGCCCGGAGCCGGGAGCCTCCCGCCGCTCCTTCCCCGGCGGGCGGCGGCGGGTGCCCTCCACCAGGCGCCGGAACGGTTCTGTCATCGGCGGCGGCAGCGGCAAGAGCGGCGTTGCCACGGGAACGGTTGTCCCCCGCCACCAGCGGGGCAGCGCCAGGCCGCCGCGCTGTCTGCCGGGAGCGGAACTGTAACGCTGCTCTCTGGCTGCTCTCTGGCGTCACTTCCGCTCCCGGTGCCGACATCTTGCCGGCGGGCGGAGGCGCTGCTGAGCGGAGGACAAGGAGGGGACGAGACCGCCATGGTCCCGCAGGGGCGGCGGGACCCGCGCCCGCTGTGCCGCCTGGTGTGTGCCGGGGCCCGGTGCGCGGCCTGGGGGGGGGGGGGGGCGCGGGCGCGGGCGGCGAACAGTGGTGGGGTTAAGCACGGGTGTGCTGCCCGGGGGTCTCGGGCCGAGGCAGCCCGGCCTGGCTGGCGGGTGTACCGCCTTGAGGGCAGGGAGGAGCCGGGGTGGGTGTACCTCTTGGTGGGGAGGCAGCAGACACCTAGGGAGTGACGGGAGGCGTCCTGGTGCTGCCGCCGGCAACACGCAATGTTTTGTCCCGCAGGTGCTGGCTGCTGTGGTGCTGCTTTGCTGGGGCTTCGTCCTCTACGGGGCGCGGGTGACCGCCCAGCGGCAGCTGGAGGGCGGTCTCCTGGCCGAGGGACTGCCCTAAGGAAATGGCAGAAACTGTGGGGCACCACCGGGACCTTGGCGGTGTCACTGATGGTGCGGAGGAATCCATCGGAAGGCTAGAGGCCATGTGGTCAGTTGGAAAACTAAATAGTTCTTAAGAAAGAGAAAGTAAATAAAGCATAAACAGTTACTAGGAAAAAGCTCTCTCCTTACTGATTTCTACTAGTGCATACCTGCAAGAGACACATGTAGCTGTGTGTGCAAAAACAAGACTGACAGCCAGCTCTACAGACTGCCACAGACAAGGTGCTGCCTTGTGCAGCACCTGCATGTAGTGCTACCGAGATTGTGTAAAACATGAGCACAGTCAGCCGTGTCCCTTTACTCTTCTAAGGCCAGTAAGGGTTGAATTTCACTAGTGAAAGCACACATCATGGAATCATTAGGTTGGAATAGACCTCTATGATCATCAGGTCCAACTGTCAACCCACCAACACCACCATGCCTACTAAACCGTGTCCTGCAGTGCTACATCAATGTGTTTTTTTTAACACCTCCAGGGATGGTGACTCCACTGCTTCCCTGGGCAGCCTGGTCCAATGTTTGAACACTCTTCCAGTAAAGAAATTTTTCCTAATATCCCATCTAAATCTCCCCTGGCACAGCTTGAGGCCATTACCTCTTGTCCTGTCATTAGTTACTTGGGAGAAGAGACCAACACCGGCCTCACTACAACTTCCTTTTAGGTAGTTGTAGAGAGTGATAATGTCCCCTCATCGAGATCATTGATAAAGATATTAAACAAGACTGCCCCCAAAACTCAGCCCTAGGGAATGCCACTTGTGACCGGCTGCCAACTGGGTTTAACTGCATTCACCATATCTGTGCACAGATGCCCTGAGTTTGTGGCCTTCTGTCCATCTGATAACCCTGCCCCATTGTGGTGGTTCAGTGTCTGGTGGTTTTGGTAGGGGTTTTGGTAGCAGGGGAGTGGGCTACGGAGGTGGCTCCTGTAAGAGTCTTCATGAAGATCCTCCGCCTCCAATTTCGGACCCACCTCTGGGCAAGGCCAGACCAATGGCGCCTCTGCAAATAACTTCAGTGTTTAAAGAGGGGCGAAACCTGTGGATTGAGTTTTTTGTCTGTGTTGGTGAGCTGGAGAAAGAAGGGCGATGGGAGACAGCCAGCCCTGCGGACACCCGGGTCAGTGAGGAAGGAGAGGGGGAGCTGTGCCGGAGCAGAGGTTCCGCTGCGGCCCGCGGTGGGGTGGCGGCTGAGCCCCTGCAGCCCCTGGAGCCCAGCGGTGGCCCAGAGGTCGCCCTGCAGCCCGTGGAGGGCCCCGGGCCGGAGGAGCAGGGGCTGGGCCCGGAGCAGCCGTGGCTCCGAGGCAGCCCGTGCTGGAGCCGCCCGTCAGTGGGAGGGCGGCAGCCCCGGGAGGGACCCGCCCCGGGGGGTTCTGGGGAGCTGCGGCCCCGCGGGAAGGACTCGCGTTGGGGCAGTGGGCGGAGGGCTGTCTGCCGGGAGAGGGACCCTGCGGTGGGGCAGGGGAGGGCTGCGAGGGCCCCTCTCCCTGAGGGGGAAGGAGCAGCGGGGACACCTCGTGCCGGACGGACTGTGACCCCCATTCCCTGCCCCTTGCGCTGCTGGGGGGGAAGAGGGAGCAGAGCTGAGACCGGGAAGACTGGAGGGGTCGGGGGGAAGGTGTGTTGTGTTTAAGACCTGTCATTATCCTTGATGGTGATGGTTGTTCATTAAATTGACATTATCTCCAGGTTGAGCCTGTCTTTTGCCCGTGACCATAACTGGTGAGTGAGCCCTCCCTGTCCTTTGTCTCGACCCTTGGGCCTTTTTATTGTATTTTCTCCTCCCCATCCCTCAAGGGACGGAGTAGGGGTGAGTGAGCATCTGTGTGGGGCTTTTGGAGCCAGCTGGGTAGGCTTAAACAACAACACTCATATTCTGACCTCTCTTACTCCTGTGCACCAGCTGGTCCAGCCTTCTGCTCACGGATGCACTGGCACCCAACAGGCACTCCACACACACAAATCACCCCAAATACCAGCAGGGACCTATGCCCGATACTCTGTCTGGACCAAGGACCTTCTACTCACCACCTTGAAGTTTGTTAAGGAGTTACAACCCCACCCCCAACGCTTTTTCCTGCAGTTTGGGTGAGATGCAACCACTTTGGCTGCCTAGGCACGTGGGCTGTGACCTGCAGTCCTACTTCATGTGCTAGTGCGAGGGCTCCTTCTCGTTAATTGCCTTGGTTCCCCCAGTGACTGCACCTGGGGCACACATACCAGTTCTGTCCCAGTGGCTGGAGCTGAGACCTCAACTGTCACCTGTGCTCTTTGCTGGCACTGAAACACTTACACACTCTTACTGCTGGCAGGATAGGAGGGATCAGTATCCAGAATGGTCCTACTTGGTTGACTTCCTAAATGCTGTGTGCATATGTCGGCTCTTAGGCAAGGTGAAATCCACCTGGAAAGTCCATCTCTGGAACTTCCCAAGTCACCAAAATGGGAAGACAAAAGTTGCCCCAGGCTCTTCACACAGGGGTTTTCATTTATGAGCTGAAAAGAAGCAATTTTGGAAGTTAAATGTCTGTGCTTTGAGGTGCTGGTTTTCTACACAGCTGGGAAAAGCAGAAGTCTCGTGGCTCTTTTCCCACAGCCTGTACAGACCAGCAGCACCTCATCTCACCCACAGACCTCTTGAAGCCACAGAAAAGTCTTCCTCTTGGGCAGCCTAGCCCTGCTTCCTGGGCCGTTGGGTCCTCTGGAGTCCCTTGGTCAGTGGCAGGGGTTTTCCCCACCAGCAGCTTTGTGGGAGTGCGAGTGTGGAGGGGCCTCAGTCTCGTGTCCTCCTGAGCAGCAGCCATGGCACCAGCAGTGCCCAAGCTGTTGACAGTGGGACCCACAGTCCTTGGGTAGGGGACAACCCCCAGACCTCTCTCTGGCTCGCCCTGGCACCAGGGATGATGCCCTCTCAGGCATCAGCAACAGCTCCTCTGGGGAAGTAGGTCAGCAGGAGGCTCAGGCCATTTGGTTCCTGTTTTTTTTTTTTAGCGTCTCCAATGTTAGCTGCATCACCCTGCAAATGTATAAAAACTGTCATAGACCTCAGCAGTACCCCTGCAAAGGTTTCTGTGTTGACAGAGAGGCTCTCTGCCTCTCCACTGACTTCTCTGAGCCAAAGCTCAGTGGCAAGATCGTCCTTCACTGTCCACGCAATAAAAGCTCAGCTTCAGTGCACTGTTGTCCTCACCACGGTGCTCCAGCAGTCACCAGGCGCAGTTATCTTCTTGCCCTGGCCAGCTGGGCACCTCCAGCAGCACAGGGCCAAGAGCAGGAGTGACAAGAGCAGGGCTGGCCAGCTGTGTTATAAACAGCCTCTGACAACCACCAGCCTGCCCCAGGATGTGGGCTCTCACTGTTAGCTCCTCCGCCTTCCTTTCAAGTGACACCATGGGCATGCACCTGTAGCTGCAGGTGGGCAGGTATCTGTCACTGCAGGGGTGTTCCGCTCTGCTTTAAACCTTGTAAGTGCCATTTTGCAGCCACTGCGACAGAAATCACCTATTCTGGCTTTGTTCCTTCTGGGTAGCCAGTGTTTGTGATCACATAGAGCTGGTTTACCTGCGAGCTGCCACGAGATGGCAAAATATTCCCCAGCATTGCTCCCAAGCCTGCTCGCCAGCAGCGTAGGCTGGAGCCGTGCAGGGCTGCAGTGAAGCAGCAGCACCGGCTGAATGTCTCTCCCCTCGGGTTAGCTGCTGCGTGGCATGTTCAGGGATGCCTCTCCAACAGCCTTCGGAGGACCAAGACCTTCCCGTTGTCTCACGTCCCTGGAAGTCCAAGGCAGAGCTTACAACTGCTTACAACAGAGATGAAATGCCCAAAAATGTCCCTGCTGCTGACTAGGACTTTGCACAGCAACAGCAAGGAGGTAGCAAGCGAATTTGCTCTTTTTGTGGCATGGTCCTTAGCTAACCAAGAAAACGGTGTGATGTTTCTGCGGATATTAAAAGAACTGAGAATCTCAAGAGCTTTTTCTTCTCTGCCCTGCCCTGACTACTCTCCCTCTTCTCTCTCTTGTGCTGTTATCACAGCACCAGGCCAGAGTCAGTGCCAAGAGTCCAAGTAACATCCTCAGGTGCATTTGCATAAAGCCATGTCAGGATGATGGCAGCAGCAAGAAGCAACTTTTTTTCTCCCAGGTAACATGGCAGTGGGATCCAAGCCCCCACAGAGGCTGGGAAATACGTCCTTCAAGTCTAGTGGGGAGGACACAGCTTGCAGCTTCTGTCTCTGCAGCTCACCCCTCTGCTTGCCTCTGCTACTTGCCCAATAACATTAGCTCTTTCAGGAAAGCAAGAATTGAAATCATGTGCATTCCAAAGATTTGAAACTACCACCTCAGCAAGAAAAGTCTCTGCATCATCAAACATACACTGGAGAGCTTCAGGTAACCGGAGATTTCCCAGAAACTTGAGGTTTAGATTCAGCTCAGTTTCCCACATTGGAGTAAATCTTCATTCTGATTCTTCTGCCCAGAAGTTAACACGTTGTCTTGAAGACAAGACCATGAGGATCAAGCTCCTAGACACGGATTGAAAGTAATTTAAGATCTCCAGTAGATACCTAGTAATTAGAAATGTGAGAATATAAGCTCAGCATATTACCAATAGCAGTATTAAAAGTTTACTTCCTATGCAGTTTTGATGCCAGTTGTCTCATTTCTTAATACACTGAACTACCACTCTATGAAGAAGCTGTCTCTGAAGCTGCTTACTTACAGTGTTATCACCTATATTATATGTTCAGCTTGTGCTCATGTGCTTGCTCGAGGAAGTCAAGAAGCACATGCAAACCCCCTCAACTTGCTTCTGGGATGTCACAAGAAAGGCTTGGACCTAGCACTCAGCATCCGTCATCCTCTCCTCACCCACGAAGAAGCAGTGCAGAGCAGAAAGCATGTGTTTGCTGTCACATTCAAAATAGTACAGCAAATAACTATGTTTAGGCAGCATTAACCATTCAGATGAGATCACCAGAGATGGCTATTTTGCCAGTGCTAGCATCCCTAAAGGAATATATTCACAATGCTGATGAAATCCCCCTCAGATCTTTTTTTTTTTTTTCTTCTTTTTAATCCTTTTTAATAAAGCATAGCTTATTTATCAGAGCAAGTCTGGTTTATTAGTCTTGAAGTGGTTTGTTTGTTTGTTTAGGTTTCAGGGGGTTGTTTGGAAAAATTGTGATCAGCATGCTTTTGATTAGCATAGCTAAGAGGACTTTTGTTTAATGAAATGATTAATTGATTCAGCCAGGTATGCAGCCACACTACAGCTGCTTCAACAGATACAAAGGATTCTCCTTCAAATATGACCTTGCCTCACTAACATGAGGCAGTACCCATGGATACATGTTAATTATAAGGTTGATAAGAATATGTAAGGATAGCTAATGTTGTAGCTGAATTATTTAATGAAGGCTATTGAAAACAGTCAAAAACAGAAACAAAATCATTAGCCAGGGAACTGTGGACTAAATTTGGCTTTCAATCACTTCAACATACTGATGATAATTTCTCCAAAATTACCCCACCAAGGAAGCTGGAGCATAATTGCTTCATTCCTGTATTACACGCTGTTTGGAAATGTAGGAATTACGCAAGTTCAAGCTAGAATTTAATAGAGCCTTCTGCCTGCTTAATAATAATTACATGCTTTCATAATCCTCTCTGTTATTTATGCAATTCCACCTGTAACCTAAAAGCTGTATAAATACAGATTTTGGTAAATACACGCAAGTTCATGGTAAATGGAAACCTAACAAGCTTTTAAAATCCCAATGGTGACCAGACATGAAATGCATATAAAGCTAAGACAGTACTTCAGACTACAAGTAGCTCCCAGGTCACCACAGACCAAGAAGCAAAAGCTACAAATTTTGTGGTGAAAGAGGAAGAAAGATGTATTCATGGTATGAGACATAGAAAGACAAGGGTAAGAGAGAGACGCAGGAGAGCAGAAGATAACCCTGAGCCCAAAGGAGGGTGACATGTCAGAGGACCCTGTCCAAGGACATTACCAGTGCTTTGTGATTAGAAACACTGAACAGACCTAGAACTGGGTTGTCTGAATTGTGATGCTGCCAAAAATCATGTAAGAGTTTGGACAGCTGGGTTTCAGTTCCGTCTGCAAATACAGGCTGGGAGTTTTCGTGCTGCATTGCTCCTTCAGGTCTCCTCTACTGTTTGCTGCAGTCATCTGCCATCACTCATCCTGTGCTGCAACCACCTCAAATGTTTCTGTAGAAAGAAACACATGTATCTGAACAGTAGTCAGTGCTACAGGACCTTGAATTGCCATTGAAAGCCCAACAGATCTGTGAAACACATGAACACAAGCAACTAAAGTGAAGCGAAAGCATAAAAAACCTCTGCAGAAGCTAGACGGCAGTGTTGGCACATGCTCCAAGGCACAGGAAAGCTACCGCTCGTATTTTGCACAGTAGGCTCTAGTTGTGGGTCCTCCATTTACAGCAATCAGTTTTGGACCTTCTTCTTTGTCCTCTGAAGAAAAAAAAACAGTTTGGCATCTCTGAAATGTCAGCCTCAAGACCGACAACCACAAAGGAGGTGCTCAGAGTTCATGGGGGAAAGCAACGGCCAAAAAGACTCAAGCAGATTTCCCAAAGCAGAAAGGACATATCTTTTTCTTCAATAGTAAAAAAGGTGTTTTCCACCCCCTAATTCATGTTCCTGCATGTCAGTAGCTGTCTGATTTACCAGTGACACAGCACCAAATGGGCTTGTCACTAAAAGGAAGTTGCAGTTTTTGAAATGGCTATTTACATTCAAGTGAGATAAAAAGAGAGGTGGAGGGTTCTGCCACAGATACTGGAAGAGAGGAATGGTTAAAAAGATAAAAGACCTTCAAAGACCATATGTTGCCCTAAGCAGCCTTTAATGAATTTTATTGTGGTTCAGTGAGTCTGGTTTGCTTTTAACGGTTCATTTCACAAGTTGTTGCTGCAGCAATTTCTAATAATAATGTCACAATAATCTTTTAACTGGGCACAGCTTTGTGACTATACAGGCTTGCTCTGAAAATGATTTCTGGACTTGGCAAAATGGAAAACATATGCAGTTAAGTTCCTTTAGTTCCTTCCTTCGTGGCACACATCATGCTGAAGAACAGGACAGCAGTCACTCCACAGAAAAGCAGAAGGAATTCTCTTCCACTGAGATGAGGATTATTTTGAAATTAAACAGCATCTGAGAGCACAACATTGCCAGCAGATAGGGTCAGCATTTACTTCCTTCGCACTTTGGGTGTTACTGATTACAGACAATACAACTATATATTTTTATCCAACGTATTAGATTTTTGGTAGAATTATTTTCCTAGTCCTCTGTTCTGAATCATATTTTGACTCTATCCTTGTGCTGATTCAAGTAGCAAAGTAATAAAAATTACTGGAATAATGAAGCAGTGAACTGTAATTAAGACTAAATATATATTGTTTTTCATCGTGAACCGAAAGCTCAGTGCCAGCAATACAGCTCAAGAGGAAAAAAGATTTAAACCCAAACTATTGAAATAATTTGCTGGCTATGCAGCTTGTAACCATAGCTTATCTTTTTTTATCAGCTGCAGTCATCCTGCTGTCACTCCACATTTCTACAGAGGCTCTCAAGCACAGGATAACACACTCTGTCTTCTCTATTGTCATTTTTCTGGTGTAACTGTGGGTGGACAACACAGTTCGCAGCAGGCAGAAATGCCTAATGCAAGATGGAGGAACTTGTAGCACATGAAAAGGGGAAGGAATTGAAAAGGAGACTTCCCCTAGATTAAATCCCAGATCCATACAAACAACTCACCATGACTAGGGGCGAATAATCCTATCAAAGTCCATGAAACCATGCAATTTAAAATATCGTGCTCTGTGTATATATCTCCAGTAGGCTTCAGATCAGTGGCAGACATGGAACTTGCTACGACCTTGATAGTTGCTCCCAGTGATTTCAAATGGACTATCCACATACAAAAGTGCATGCTGAACTTCCAGAATCGGGACGTGAAGCCAGTTAATTCAGTCTAGCTACAAACAAACTCCAGGCTAAAATCCTTGCAGGGCTGCTATTTATTAATCAGTATTTGCATATCACTTTGTGGTACCTTCTAATTGAGTATTTTAAATTCACATACCATCCCTGTTTGCAAGATCAGACCATAGGGATGAGGTTTACCTGAGTACTGTATCTCTCCAAGAAGGGCTAGTACTGTAATGCACAGTACTGCACATAGCAGTGGGCGCCGAGGTCCTGCCAGCATGCACAGTTCAGCTGGTCTCGGCTTGCACCAAACCCACTTCAAACTGGATTTTTACAGTATTTGTATTCCAAAGGCTTGTGGACCACATATTGTGTGAAATGGGCAGCTGAATGCATTTGTCCACTATCATCCCTTCACTGATTAAAAGAAGGAAGTCCACGACTTCAAATTAACAACCCCTGCCTTGGTAATGTTGAGCTTTCTTCTCTATAGAGAGAAGCTGTTTGGGTATTTCACTTCGACAGAACTAAAGTAAGCAATGTTAACATTTCAGCCCTTGTTTCCGCTAGATAGCATCTATTAGGAGTTACATACCAATTCAAAAGGTAGTCAGTTAAACTATTATGCTTTGCTTCAGACATGCAGCATCCAGCTACAGCCTACAGATTTTATTGAGTGCAACCAGGAGGGTTTTTCCTCAGCAAAGAACTGAGGGATTTGGTCTAGTGACAAAGGGGTCAGCTTAATAATAAACCCCTCCTCAAATAATTGCAGTTCGTTAGGCTTTGATCCAAAGCACAATGCAGGTAATGACTTCAAGGGGGTCTGTCAGCACTTTTGTGTTGGGGGCATGTGTAATCGTAACACTGAGATATCCAAATTTTTGTGGGAGTGTACAAGATAGCATGCATCCCATGGAGTTTACAGTCTTATGTAGCACTGCTGCAAAAAGAACAAGTGAACAGAAATACAGTCATGCCTGTTTCCCTGAGTAGAAGCCAAGGAGGGAAGAGCTGGTTGGCTCTGTGCTCCCAAGCAAGCTGAGAGCTAGCATTGAGCGCAGTCCTTCCCAGGGCACCTTGCCAGAGCATCTTTCTAGGCCAGATAAAGTTTTAAAGAGCCTTTAAAAAAACAGATAACATATACTTTTTACTAAAGCCTTCTGAAACTCTACTAGAACAGCCACAGCTGTGATGGGAATGGTGGGCTACAAATGGATGACAGTGGGGAAATTTAGAGATTAACAGAAAAAAACCCTGTGGTGTCACAGTGAACCACTGCAGATTGAAAGGTGATGAGTCTGATGTTTAAAAACCTGAGGCAATAGTTACTTGATGACTACCACTGCAATAAACTGGAAGAGCAAAGAAATAAATTTGTTCCCTTGAAATGCAGTCATCTGCCTCTTTCTGCGGAAGAGCTCTTTGCATTGCACATGTCCAGCAGACAAATGCTTGTGATCATGCCATCCAGCTCTCACAGAAGTGGGCCCAAAAGAAGCAGAGCAGGGTCAGCTTATCATTGCTTATGTAGGTTTTGCTCCTGAACCAGCAGTCTGTAGTACAAGTGTCATCCTGCTGTCCGAAGACCAGTCTAACCATTTTCTCAAACCCACTGACAAATTTTTCCTTTTCCTCAAGAATTTTTGCAGATTTTTTTTACAACTGCCAGCTGACCTGCACTTCACAAAGAAAGGAGCAAATTTCGTTTTTGCAAATACTTGTTCTGCATTCTTTTTAAGTAGTCTGTGAATCCTAGGTGGTTGTCAGAGCCACTGACATTCCTGTCAGTCCCTTGTCTCTCCAGGTGCTCTCTCTACCCCCAGTGAGTCTTTTCCTCTAACTTTTTCCTGGCCTTTCATTCTGAGCCTGGAGTATGCTCGGCAGCAAGATGGACAGAGGGATAATCCTGGTCTGAGGGGTGGGATAGGAGGGGAAACAACTCCACGCGGCAAGCAATGGCAAACTGCCTTCCTCAGGATGAAGCAGATCAGCAGAGAGAGGGTATTCTTCCAGCCCCTGTAGGCTGCCCAGCACAAGTGACTGCACGAGGACATCAGCCACTCACAGATGATTGATTTGCATCTTTCCTCACAGAGATTGTTTCTTTCTGAATGGTCCATTAACTCTTGCTTCCAGAAAAAAAAAAAAAAAACAACCAAAAAACAAACAAAAAAAAACACACAAGGAATTTTGTTTCTGGATAAAAAGAAAGAGTTTACAACAAATGATAGTACAGAGTTGAAAATTTAGGAATAATTATTTCATTGCTTTTCCAGATACAACAAGGTATGTATTAGCACAAATATGTAATTTAATATGCTTTATAAAGTGGTTGTATCTCAAATCACTAACTCTTCATTTCAATGGATAATATAATTTTCAATTTTCTCAAAATAGTAAAAGCTCAGAAAAAACACAATTTCTTGACGCAGATCTCAGTAGACTTTGGTATAAACTTCTGATTGTGTTTTCTATGCAAGCTTCACCTACAGTTAGTTTATGAATAAGTATATTGATTGCTCTGTCAATTTTTCTTTATATAAATTCATATTAGGAAGTCTTTATCCAACATAACCACACCTCAAAACTACTTCACTCATACTGCAATCTGTCATTTGCCAACATATCTCAGTCACATTAATGCTGATAATAAACACTAACTGGCTCTTTCTGTCAAAAGAGTACCCAATACTCATTTGAAGAATGCATACTTCTAGCTTGGGAGCAGTTTTAGAAATAATTTAGCAGGATTCCTTCATTATTGCTTAATAAGCATATGGTCTTTTATTGCTTCTTTTCAGTTAAACATAGGTCACTTGTGTTTATTTTTTGCTGTTGAAGTCAGATAACGAAACTGTAAGTGACGCTTTAGAAACCTGTATAAAACTTCAGTGCTCAATTACAAGGATAATGTCAAGTGCTAAATAAAAGTGAGTTACAATTAGTTTTAGAAGAGAGCAAGCTATGCCTGCAGCCTGCTGATAATTTACATTTTCACGACATTTTTTACTAAAAGTAATGCTTCTTTCACTGCTAGTGTTGTGTGAAAGGCCCAAATGAAGAAACAGTAAGACTCATGGTATGCATATGAATGTAGAGAATGGTCAGCATTAAATCAGGCATGTCTCCCTGTTCCTGCTAGGGGCCAAAGTGTACCAGCAGAGACTTCTGAAACCACTTGCCCCTGAGAAAATGGTCCTCCTCCTTCAGCTAAAGTTTGACTCTCTTTTGTGACATGATCAGCTCAGCACACACAAAGTCACACCTTTGAAAAGAATCAGAAAAAAACCTGCTCCTTACTTTGTTGCATTTATAATAAGTTTAAGCACATCTTGCCATAAATTTAAACTTAAATACCCAAATTGAAGTCAGATTTTTGCTAAGTTCACACAATGTTCCTTCAAAAATAGTAAAGTATAAGTTTTGAAGTGGAAGTAAGAACAGAGGCCACAGACTCTTACTCTACAGCGTAGCAGTCATCATATTCAGCCTCACTCTTAACAGAGGTGATAACATTTTTTACTGCTATTAAAAGCCTTGCAGGAAGCATTCAAGCAGCACACAGAACTAACACGGCAATTAAAAGCCAAGAGATAGCACCTATTTTGTACTCCATGTTTACAATTCTTTAACTGTTTGAAGACTTCATTCTCCTCTCACACTTACATGGATAAGTTGAATTACTCTGATATGAAATTGATTAGGCCAACATATGAGAACAAATACAGGTATTGTGTCTCATAATAAAAGCCATCCGAGGGTTAGGTGTCTAGCTTAAATTAGGCATCTAGGTTTTCCACCACATCCCAGGCCACCAAATTTTTACTGGATGGTCTGGTGTCTCTGTTTTCACCCATGGGCCAGCCTCAGCTGGCTTATGTCATGCAGCTCAACGAATTATTGCTTCCTTCTCTCGTTTCTTGGGAATGCCTTAAAAATGTGAATCAGGCATTAATCATCAGTACATTTATGCCTGCAAGAGAGTACAGACATCCAGGGACAGAAGCCACACCAGACTGATTGCTACACCAGAACAATGCTAATTTAAAAACCTCTCAGTGATTTCAGTTTGAGCAGTGGTGGGAAAATAACCACCGTCGAGTTTGGGACACTATCTGTACTTTTTCTCCCTGAAACTGCCCAGCATCGCACGTACAGAAGCTGCAAGGCAAAAGGGTTATACTGTGACAGGCAAAAATCATGGACTTCTCCTTGTGTGAGCTCAGTGCAGAGGTCTTATGTCTTCTCAGACAAAAGCTTTTACCAAAAAAGTGGTCTGAATTAATGAATTTTTCAGAAGGAACATAAGGCAGAGAAATGCCACTGGAATGGGGCAACCTCAAAGCCAGAAGTAGAAAGTGAGGTTCTCCTGACCATCTCATCTGTTTGCTGCTCTTCATCTTTCCATGGCTTACAAAATGCATGAAACTAATCTAATTAACCTTAAACAATGGCCTTTATTAAGAAGAATATGTGAAGAGGAGACCAACATAGAATTTAACCTGTGCATGGTGTGAGAGTACAGACATTTCTCCTATTCATGTCTCATGCCTTTTGTTTTTGAGAAGAACATTTGACATATAAAGTATAATCAGCAACTTAGCTCTCCGGTTTGCCTTCTTGACTTGCTTCTGGTGCCTCACCCTAAGACTTATGCATCAGTCAATATACTTCAAATCCTATTGACCTTGAAAAAGGCAATCAGCAACAAAGCTAAATGCTGCAAAATTATCAGGTAAGCTTCATTGTTCAATTACTTTATAATAAGAACAAAGGTAATCAAAGAATCAGGAAGGTATTTTTTAGCATTAACCAAGCCAAACATATTCCAACATGCTCAGGTACCTACACAGGCATATTTTATAAAATATGTTCAATTTCCTGAACAGAGTTTGAACTGACAGTGCACAAATCACACCCCTTGCTTTTTTCATCCTTTCACCAGGGTCTCCTGATGCTATGGCAGGACTGTAAGTTAAACAAAAAGGCCTTAGCTTCTTGGTCTCTCCCCACACCTCTCTTTCCCAACACTGACTGCAGATCCCTCCACTCCCAAGTCCTCCTGTGCACATAAGAGGTGCCATGGTTGTCTTTTCCTGTGTGAGGACAGAGCTAGCATAAGAAGGAAATATCAGGAGTTCTTATCTGGGGTGAGTTGCATTTGCCACTAACTATTCACAAGGGACAGCTGGCATGTGAATTGTGTAACTCTAAATAAAACTTGTGAGGACATAGGAGTGAGGAGATGGGCAAACTCCATGTGAGGTAGGTTTTTCTGCTCTGTTTTTTTCACCCAGAGGAAACCAACACTGTAACAAACTCTGGTTTTGTTTGTCTGTGAAGATTGGGCAGCATCCCCATACACCTTCATGAATTAGAGAAAGAATGAATAGATTAGTATTTAAGTAGCAGGTAGAACCACATCTCTGCCTAAGAAAAGGTGCTTTCCAATGGCTTAGCCTTGCTTGCTGAGCTGATCTTCCAGACCAGGCAACGTGACTTCTAACAATGAGATCCAGTCATGCAGTGAAGAGATTAATTCACATCAGTTATAATATCTGTTGAAGCAACTCATTAAATCAGCCAGGTTGTGCCATCCAGCACACCTGATGGGCTTGATCTAATGTCTCATCCTGGCCCTGGGGTTATCGGTGGGCAGATGTAACTATAAGTGATTGAAAAGACATTTTCCCAGCCATCACTGTGTTGCCTATTCCAATCTTTCCTTTCTAATCTTATCTCCTAGAGGGCCTGTGCAGTTTTTTGGTACCTTGAAATCAAGGTATGAAATCAGCAATATTCTGATTACAGGCAAGCTCTGAAGGCAACACATGTGGGCTTATAGTGGCACCACGTTAGCACTTCATCATTCTACAAATCTGGTGGTGCCTCTGCAAATGAAGGAGCTGATTCATCTAAGAGGTCAAATTTTGTTTCCCTGTTCCTGCAAAGCCTTGAAGTATTGGAAGACGTGAGAAGTTTCAGTAATGCCAAAGTAACTGCATGCATTCTTTCAGAAATTACAGACTTCTTTAAACATGAGACTTTCCAAAGAAAATTGAGCCACCGGGTACATGTCTCTTAGCTAACAGAAAGCACCCAGCACCCACCACATTTTAAGGTTACTGCTCTGCTAGTCGGGTCATCCCTGCTGAGAAGCACCTTGGAAGATGAGTCACATCCTGACCTGGGAAGGACAAGGCAAGTTTACTCACTGAGATAAGGAGCCTTTTCAGGCGGAGAGCACCAGTGGTACATCTCACATCTCTGTTCCTGGCACTCAGCCAAGGGTGCCCACAGGGTCCCAACCCACAGGAGAAATTAGAGTGGCTTATTTTTTTTGCTTTCCTTCAGTTTCCCGTCAGCCTTGGGGACTGGACTTGAACCACCATCTCATTTTGGAGTGAGCTGCAGGCAGCTGTCAGATGGCAACATTGCTCACTAATATGTGAATGGGAATTGAGTCAGCAACTTGGAAAGTGAAGGTTTAGCTTCCATAACTGCTCCTTTAAGCTGCCCAGTCCCTAGAATCTAGTGAGCTATTTTACCTTTAAAAATATTCATGTTCTGGGGGGAGAAGGATAAAATTAAATTGATTTTAAAATATAATTATTCTTTAACTTTAAAAATTATTATTCTCTAAGCAAAACCACACAGATTCAGTCTTCTGGACATGAAAGGACATCTACAGTCTAAACCAGCATCATAATCAAAAAGACAAGATGTGTACAGCATGCAGTCACTTACAGAAGGGACTGAATGCAAAAATTACATGATGGCCTTGAGGAGTTCTCTGGGTAACAACTGGAAGGGAAGATACAGACAAATACCTTTCAGCATGATGGTGTCTGCAGTTTTATTTCTGGACATGGAGTAATATTTAATATTCCCTGGCACAGGCTCTCCTATGCAAAGCCTTCAGGCTCTCTGACACCAGCCGCCTTCTACCAGCAAGCTGTACATCCTCCCGTCAGTCCTCACGCTGCTGCAGGGATGCACACACACTGGCTGAACAGTGCCCGCATTAGCAACCTGCTGCCTTAAACATATTCAACACCTGCCCTTTCGTTGGCTGATTGCAAAGAAACAAGAGAAACTGGAAAGGTCAAGTGGAAATCACTGAACAGAGCGAGCCATACAGCAGGCACCAAGTAAAGCAGGCAATGAGTTCTCAAGCCCTGGAAAAACTGGGTCAAAAGGGTCTGAGACAGAAGCTGTTAAGCAAAGTGAGAAACTGAGGTTGTTATTTCAAAGCTGCTCCATGCAGCAATATTGCCTTGTGGCTGTCATGTGTTTTGCTTTTGGCTGTGCTCTGTTGAAGACCAAAGGTAGTTTTGAATTGCAAGACAGCAAGGGCTGTATAAAGACACAAGCTGCATCATGAGCAGCAGCCATATACAAAAGCAGCAAGGCAAGGAGGAAAAAGCAAGAGCAACTATCCTGATAAGGGGAATAAATTAAATCACATGCCTTCAAAGATAGGCAAGGACAGCAGTGAAAACCTTCCACGCTCACTAATAGGTAAAACCACGCATATAGAACTTTTCACCTTCCAAGAATTTAATACAGATTGTACTTCTAGGTCACAACATCTCAGCTTCCAGCCTACCCACACAATGACTGTGCCTAATGCCTCAAAAGGAGAAGAAAAAACCCAGCAATGACTCCATCCTCCTCAGAAAGGGATGCTAGCAGGATGGTACTTACAAGGCTCCTTGCAGTACCCTTTGGGAGGGCATTTCAAAACTTATAAGGCTTTACTTTGTGTGATCCTGGGCAGCGTCAGGTGCTTGAATGCAACGTGTTCAGAGTGCACAGCCCGAAGTGCAGAAACACAGGGCTTTGGAATAGGAGCTGCTTGACAGGTGTGAACACCGCTGAGATATCCATGCTTTGCCTGGTGGGATGAAGTGAGAAAAATCACCCCATCCCTGGGACTGCAGGAACTGGAGTAGTATCCTGAGGCAAGAGCAGAACTCTGCACTGAAGAATTTACCTGGAAATTTGTACAGAAATACAAAGGACACAATGACTTTACCAGAAACCTTAGCCAAAGTAATCCTAAAATTATCTTCCTTTTGTCTTGATTATCTCATAGCAAAAAAACTCCAACAACTGTGAAATAACACCTGTGACCAAGGACTGAAGTGACATCCTACCATAATAGCAGCTCCTTATAGAACAGATGCATCAGGTCCAGCAGGGACCATGAGGGAGAAAATAACAAAGGTGTGTGGTCACTCGCATCCTGTCTTGCTTCCATTACAGTGGAGCCCTGTCCACGGTAAAGCTTTTGCAGGTCTCCTCCTGCTCCTTGTACGCAGTGGAAATTCAGATTTTGGTGTGTGTCACCTCATTACGTTGCAGCTGGAGAAAGGGCTGCTTCTTCTTACCTATCTGTGAACGGTTAGGCCATGACAGAAATAAATTGCAATAAATTTAGAGGTACCACTGCAATCACAGCTCTCTATCAGCACAGAGTATTTCCAGGTAAGCAGCAGAGATCTACAATTTGTCCAATTAATTTTTTGTGTGGTTTTGTTTCTGATTTTTTAAAGGAAATATACTTTAGGCATCTAACCAGCCAATTTGGAACAGCCCAGTTTTGGGAGATACCACAGTCTGCAGCCGTGGCAAGTTCTCAGACTTGGGCTGATACTGCAAGGCATGAACTGTGTTGATTATATACATTTAAGTTATGTAAGCAATTTTCACTGGAGAAGATATTAAAAACCCAAATCTGGTTCTGTGCCTCATGTTCCTCTTCTTCAGAATTTGAACACCCAAGTGAAAAACTGCGGCAAGAAATTAGTTTTTTAGTCGCACCAGTACAATCCACATGCTTTGAGCTTTAGACATTCGAGAAGCTAAGGCCTTTCAAGGTAAAACTTGGGGACTTGGGAAAGTTTCAAAGTTTGATTTTTATTTAATTTCAAATTTTAATTTTAGAATTCCTGCAGTTTGGAAAGTTAGGTGTCCAGCTGGATCCCACAGTGTGAGATGTTTGAGGTTTTTTAGTCTCAGGCAAAATAGCTTATTTTGACATTCACAACAATGCAGTTTACAAACGGCTTTGAAGCCCCATGTGCTTCCCATTGGAAGTGCTGGACCTTCGGTGCCTACAATGGACGTGGGATTAGACTGGCTGCCCACAGAATGGCTGGTAATGCTGTGAAAGTTTGCCTGCAAGGTAAAACAAACTACATGCCCCCCAGCCAAAATTTATATGCCAAAGTACTACATAAATGGATATCATTAAGCAGAAAACAACCACATGAAATAAATGAGTAAATGCTTGCTTATCCAGCCATTAAATAAGGAAAATACAACCTAGATTGAAGGAGACAAAAATGGAGAGTAATTTTTTTTTTTCTTCTGATACAAAGTATTATCAGACTCTTACTTAAAAAAGCCATGTGATCAAGATAAACTTACAATGCACTGGGAGGGTAGCACAAGCACACTCATGTTGTACCACATCAAATTCATAGCGTCGAAAGGCAACTGATCTCAATTCTTCAGCCCTTGTGAAAGCAGAAGAGAAAAAATAGATGAGGGTGGAGGAAGAAGGGAATTTGAAATACAGAAACAGAACAAAACCCCATACTCTTTAAATTTCCTGGCATCCTCATTTGCATATGTGTATTTGAAAATGCAAGTTTCCTCCTTTTTAGATGGAGTATTATTACAAATCTGTAACAGGGCCATGGTCTGAATAGACACAACCTGGAGTCCAAGCTGTCTCTGAAGCACCAGCAGGATAAGACTTGTGCAGGGAAACAGCAGCCGAGACCAGTACACAGCAGTGGGTCAGACCTCCACAGCTTGGTCTGAGGTGCCTGTAGTTCAGAGAAGGTAAAAATAGAAAATGGCCTTCTGTAGTGCTGCAGGTTAATGATACTCTGTTAAAGCCATATGGATCTGTGTCATGAAGACACTAAGGAGAAAGGAGAGGAGGACAGGGAGACAAAGGAAACCAAGACAGCAGAGTGGGAAGTTGAGAAAGAGGGTAAGTGGAGCTGCATCTCCACTGGAATCTTGTGACTATTGCACAGAGGCAGGAGGTCATCCTAAAACTGGCAATTCAATATCCCCATACCCTTGGCCCTGGGGGAAACACCAGTTGCAGTGTCTGCTCCCCATAGGGATTCCCTACGTGGCACAAGGTAAAGAGCAAATTAAGCTCTAGCTGAGCAGCCCCTAACCCAAAACTAAGTTCTCAGCAGCTCCTCTGGGCACCAGCCACCTTCTGGGGCCTGAGAGCTGCCAGACCCTGGCATCAACCCCAAGCACCAGGGTACTGCAGCATCAGCTCCTTAGGCCCCTTCTCCTTCGCAGAGGAAGAGCCCAGCTGCTACTCCTGCTGGGGTGGGTGCTGCGGTGGGGAGGTAGCCGGCAGTCATAGCCTCTCAGCCCTTTTTTATTGAGATGCACACCCGTACGGAGGTACTGGGTAAGACCAGCACCTCAACTCAGGTGAGGCACCCCCTCTAAAAAGGTTTGAGGTTATGTGCAATAGCAGGGCAGGCACGAGCAGGGATGTTGATAGCAGGCACCGGGATGCAGAGTAGCAAGTGTGGGTAAGGGTTGGAGTCAGAGGCAGAGGTCAGGGTCAGAATCGGGATCAAGGAGGTATGAGGCTAGGCAGAGAGATGTCTGCCTGCAGCTGTGACGCAGTGTGGTAGTGGACCAGCAGCAGAGCTCAGCTTCAAAGCATCTCCTCAGGGAAAGGAGGGGCAGGTCCTTGCTTCCAGCTTCCTTCGCAACCACACTACCAGCAAAGGACCTGACCATGGGTGCAGCCATCCAAACTTCAACTTGGCCAGCTTGACTCCTAGCAGGGCAATGTGCTTCTGGCCCTGAGAAGTGCTGATCCCACATCTCACGAGGGCTGAGGCAAAGGTCTCCAAGAGCAAATAGACCACATCTGTAGCACCCAGAAATCAGAAACATTTTGGCTTTGCAACATCATGGTACCCAACTGCCACACAAGTGTGTTTATGAAGACAGGCAGATGAAGAAAAAGATGGTATGATTCCACTTTTATGCATAAGGAACTCTGGAGAGAGTCAATTTGCCCAGTTACACATGTGAAATGAAACCTGTTTTCCTAATAGCTTTAACTAGTTCCCTACCCTTGGGTGAGTTGCTCCACAACACGCCTTGAATGTCAACGGGCTTGGAGGAAGAAGTCTCGGGGCTGACAGCCTTTCCCCAGGAAGGACGTAAGCGGAATGTGTCCACCTCCAGACTGAGCTCAGAAGAAACGTGAGCTAGCTGATGCCAGCAGCACACGCAGGAAATGCAGGCTCTCTGGTGGTTGGGCACACACCACCTCCGTGGCTGCAGCCCATGCCCAGCACTTTGTGCTGTGGCCAGAGGGTGTTGGTGTCACTGTCGGAAGAGGGGTCTGGTAGGATGACAGCTACCCCTGCCAGACACGCAGGAAGGAAGCTGTAAAGTGGCACTGAGTGAGACCCCGACAGACATCAGAGACAGACTGACACAGGACGCCCTGCACTGAACCACCTTCCTCCCAGAGATGCTCCACCTGCCGAAGCCAGTGTGACCCAGAAGCTGACAGCTGAAATCCTATCCCTCAAGTAATAAAAGAAGGTGAACTGAGCCCCTTGTGAGCTGAAAGATAAATGCATCCACAGGCACAGAAGAGACAGAAGTGTGGATTATCCTGGCCTGCTGCAGCTCCACAAAACAAATGGTCCCCACTGTATCTTGCAGACCTGGGAGCAAACGCTAGGGGTCAACACACGTGACTGGAAATCCTACAGCATGTCCAATAGGATCCCTGAAGGTCAAACAACAAAGCATATGGTGGAGAAACTTCCCTGCAGCTGATCCTTCTCATACTTAGCTTTATTTTCTTAAGACCCTCTCTTGTTGCAGCCATCGTGCCATGAGCTGCTGCCCCAGCCATGCACAGGTCGCAGCCTGGTGGTTGCCTTTGGGCAGCACATTGGTTTTCAGCTGTTCAAGCTACAAAAGCAAGAGGCTGTGTTGTTCAACCCTGATGTTGAAACAGCCTCACTACCACAGTAATTATGATGGGGGCAAGCTTCCCAAAGCTGGACAAGGCCTGGAAAGCCCTCCATTCACAAACTCTGAGACCCTGATGAGACAGCTGGCTCCAGTCTGCCAACAAGGGTCAGGCATGAGCACTGCAGCTGATTTTACAAACCAGGGGAGTTACACCAGATCATTAGATTTGGGAACCCGTGGGCATCAAAGCAGCGCGCTTCTCCTGCAACAACCACACCAAGACCTGGCCAAAAAAGTGGAGGTAAAAACACTCTCAGAAGAAAAAGCAGAACAGGCATTACTGCAGTGGTAAGCTTCTCATCTCCAATAGCTCTCTGGGTGTTTAAAACCCTCTTTCACTATAGATGGACAACGGCTAATACATCAGTATCATAGGTCTGTTAAGCAACACGGATGTAACTAATTACTTCAGCAGCGCGTGCCCTCTCAGGTATTCAGAACAACATGTGCCATGTGAGTAAAGTTTCGCAGTGTGGCCAGCACTGCTGGCAACATGCCATCCTTTGCTCTAAGACCTTCCCCATCTACGGTGGTTCAAGATCCAGAAGCAAATTTAACCAGCAGGACTTTCTTCCTATTCTCATCATCTCTTCTGAATAAGAAAGCTAATGAAGAAGGACGAGCAAGACTGGCAGGACTAAGAAAACCATGACAAAAGTATGTGTAACCAGTGTGCTTCTCCTTGGAGGACTATGAGCACTGAAATCATTCAGGCACACCACAACAGAGTGATGTAAGGGACTCAGTTCACAAACCATGAGATGTATTTGTCATTGGGGGGGGGGGGGGGAGTACAACAGCTGTTTAGCCATGTACAGTAGCAGCATGTAACAATTTTATGCTAAGAATGCCTGAATTAATTGGACCTTTGGGGGAACTGAGGAAGACAGAGTGTAATTACTTGAGCTGGAATTTATCCAGCGTGAAAAAAAGAGCTTATTCCTGGAAAAAAATATTGTGGGAACTTCCATAACAAACCTCCTTGTCCAAAAGCACCTAGAATGCTAGGTTGACATTTCCTATTAAAAGCTACCCAGTGCTGCAAAGAAATAGGCCAAATTCACTTTTCAAAGAAAGGTAATTTCAAGGAATTAATCTCATGCAGGTAGGTCTAATCAGTGCAAGATGCAAATCAATACACACTAATTGACTTTATCAGAGGAACAGAGATGCTTATACTGATTTATAAATGCTGCACATCTGGCTAAGGTATGTTTATTAGTTTGTTTACAACATGAGAACGTTATTTTAAACAAAATAAATAAGCGTTATTTTTTTCATTCCTTTGGCTACCCTGAAGGCAGCTGTCATGTTGTGGATGCTCAGAAGCCTATTGAGAAGCAACCTGGAGCTAATATCAGACCATGAGCTACTGAGCAGACCCACATCTCAATCACTCATAAAATTTCGCACCACATATGTTGGTTGCTTATTTAAATTGAGGTAGTTAAAGAAATACTAAGGTAATGGATGACATTAAGCCACTATTAAGCTGAAAGAAGACTATCATACAAAAATTTATCTAGTACAAACCAGGTAAGTGAAGCAAGCTGAATTGATCATGCTTTTGTGTTTAGACAAAGAGAAATATGCCCAAACTCAGTCCTGAGACTTTCTTTTCAGTAGCAAGGTCTCTGCAGGTGGCTCATCTGAAGCACATGGTGTTTCAGTTATCTAGCTGTCTATGCAAACCTATGTAAATCATGAGCTGTCTGAGCTCCACATACTGTTCAGCAGCCCATCAGCCACCTGGCACATGCAGAGAAGACAGGCTGATGCTGATCATCCTAGCAGAAGCCACCTGGGATCTGATGCAGCTTGTCTGGTGCTGACCTACCAGCTGTGGGGTCTTGTCACCTTGTTCAGAAACAAATTCAATTGCAAAGAGCAATTTAGGGCATGCCCTCACTGGAGGAGGCTCTGCTGTTAGGTGACAACAGCCCATCTTCCAGGACACAGTGTCCCACATCTAAGATGAGTGAGAAATTTTTATTATTAGAAAGCTACGATATATCTTTGCAAGCTTCCACCAGGCCTTTTTACACTTGCTCTGTTGAACTGAAACCCTGATACTACACATACTCGTCTTTTTGTGACATGCTTTTCACAAGAACAAATCTGACAATTGCAAGCTTTATTAAAAAACAAAGCAAAATTTGCAAAAAGAATACTAAAATTTTTCTTGCTCATTCACATACATTCATATACAGGCCAGGGTGAGTATGGGACAATCCTTCAGAGATCATGTACATATGGATAGCTGAAATGCATGGAAACTTTCAGCTTACATCAATGAATTACAGTTTTGTTTGGTTAATGAAAGTTGCGTGTCCCATTCGTCTTCAGACTCAGATGCACATTTAAGAAGTTGATCCAGTTAATGTGCACTTAAGCTTTGGTCCAGTAAAAATCTCTCTGGGACATACGGATCGACAAAGCTGATGACACTGTCCCAAAATTGGCTCTGCATGGACAGTGGGCAGCTGTTAGAAAACTCAATGCTGAAAGCTGATCTTGTTTCATCTGCAGGCAGCCAGGGAATTGCCTGACCTCCAAACATTTCAGCAGAAAGAAAGAGGGATCCCAGCCAAAGGAAATGAGAAGGTGATAGGCATAAAAAGAGGAATCAGCTCAAATGCCACGGAGGGTGATGGAAAGAGTCTAAACACAGGCACAGCTTTGCTCTCCTAAGAGGCTTAGTGCTTTCTTCCCACAGCTAACTTTCACACAGGGGATCATCTCATATCACTTTAAAGAAGAAATTAAGTGTTTAAAGACATTTCAGGAATACCAGAAAAATTCAGTGCCAACATGAAGGGGAAAAGAGCTACCAACAGCGGAACATCTGCTTTGCTAGCACAATCACACTGATGAATTTCATTCCTTTTCCCTAAGTACATTTGAGACATTCCAGAAATATAAATTTCGGGGGAAGACAGAGAAATCATCTCAACACCCCTTTCTCTACCAAGTCCGCTAGAGAGAATAAAAAGAAGTGGAAGTTCAAAGCTGGGGTCTGCTGCAGCAGTGGTTGCACGGCCCAGAAATGCATGGCTACAATCACAGTGGTAACCTTAGCTCAGCTGTCTAGTACGAGCCATCTTCGAGACTCAGGGCTAAATATATGATGATGAGAGAAATTTGCCACAGCACTCTCCTCTGATGCATGCTACACCAGCTACCTTCTCAGATAATTGCCAGTTGTGAGAACAGGCATCATGCAAAGAGGAAGCACGATACATGCCATTTCCCCACCACCCAAAGAGTAGGGGAAGGGATTTAATTTCTCCCGAAGCTATAATGGATTTTTCCATCAATCAGGGAAGAGTCGGGTCCTGGTCTCCTGTGGCTATTAGCAAAATGTCCATTAAGTTCAATGGGATCAGGACAGGGCCTTTGATCACAGTGGATGAATCTGTCAAATAAACGTTGCTGAGAATTTTTTTATCCAGTCTTTGTTCCGCTGCCTGATTACACGTGTTGCAGCTAGCACCTGGGTAGCAACTGTGGAAGAGACCCTGACAGGAACACAGAGTCTGAATGAATGGTAAAATACCATTAGAAACTTGCTTTGCTGAAAACAGTGACCCTGCAACAAGCCATGGGATAACATGGTAGCTTCCCTTGGGCAGAATAGGGTGGGATTTAGGACAGCGATTTAGAATAGGAACCAGTACCCTTACTAGAGAAATAGGATCATACTCTCCAGTTCAAGCCTAAGGAGTACATGCCCCATGGCCTGTTTCCAGAATTTTCACATTCTCCCTGAGACAGCCTCACCCCTGAAGGGAGCCAGGGAAACTGAATGCAACTGTCTGGGACCTGGAGGCAAGATAGCACCTAGCAATCAAAGATGCTTATTTGGGGAGAGTTTGAAAAGTGACGAAGCTGCATAATTAGGTGCAATGCACTGTTCAGTGTTTCTGCTGGGTCTGAGCAAGCCTGTGCAGAAAAATATGTAGCACAGTGGGTTGTGGTCACTTGGAGTTTAGACCTATCTCACCTGCAAGACCTTGCCTAGACTTATGGCCCCGTGAAGATCTTCTGCTCTGGAAAATCAGCAGCAGATATTGGGTCAGCTTCAAAGGCCCAACAGACTCTCAGGCACTTTGATATGCCCAAGTACCCCTTCCATTAACACACCAAAACACAAAGGACATGTGAGTTTACAACCTGGGGGCGGGGTGTCTTATGCACATAGCATCCTTAGAAACCATCCAATATTTTTGGAAACAGCTACTTAAAGTTGAAAAAAGAAACCAAACCAGCTGATGATTTTGAAAAGAATGACAATTGCAGCTCTGCCAGCCACAGCCAGCAGCTGACATGAGTGCTTCTGGTAGATAAATTCACTATTCTGGCAGGCTGAGCTCAGCCAAGGGAGGAGTGCACCAGGTAGGAGTTAGCACAGCAGCACCCATGACCTCAGGAGGCCACAGTGAAATGCTCAGAGGATCACCCAGAAAAGGATAACGGTACAAATTGCATCAGTGTGGCACAGGCCACTTATATGAAGCTACTCCGCAGAAAAAAGGTCTAGAAGCCCCTTGCTTAATAGGGTCCTTGGAGACTTTCGGCAGAGAGTGCAGGGACAGCTCCTCAGAGGTAAGAAGTCGAAGCTGGTAGCGCTGAGCCAGTTTACACCTGCAAGAAGTCTGGCCTTGTGAGTCGAGAGCACATTTTGTCACGCAGCTATGGCAGAAGCATCTGCTGGGGAGAAGTGCACAGTGCATTTCAGAAGTGATTGTGTTCAACCCGTGCTGCCTCCCGGCTGTCAGCACTCAGCTTCCACAGAGCTGCTGGGCTCTGCAGCTACCCTATGCTTCACGATGCCTTCAGACTCGGGAAGTGGGTCACCAGCATCCCAGCATCCAGCCACAGAGGAAATCATCAAGGGCCTTAAGGATTACAAGGAGGAGGGCAGATAGCTATGGCAAACAAAGTTATGTTTGATATTCGCTGTAGCTGCTTGTATCCAAGAAGGGTCAGAGAGGACTGGAAAGGAAAAGCTTACACATCACCAGCTTGCAGTAGGGGATAAAAATCATAATGCATGTGCTTCGTGGAGCCTCCACAGCATAGCTCTGTTGCCATGAAACAGTTGAAGTGTTCCCACTTCTGCTCTCATAGAATTGCTGGGGGGGGGGGGGGGGTGGTAAGGCAAAAATTACACTCAATTAGGTGCTTAGAAATGCAAATTGATAATCCCACTAATGTTTTGAGTTGTCACTTCCTATGAATTAACCTAGACACGAATCTAGGGATTCTAGCTTGGGACAGTGTTTTAGGAAGAAAAGCATGAAAATGCTCCTCTTCACCAAAAAAGATGATCTGAGCAGATGACTTGTAGCAAGGCATCCCTAGCTTTAGCAATTTCTCCAACAAAATAGTTCTGTATTCAAATCTGCAGTCCAATTTCAATGAAATGTGGAAGGAAAATTAATCTCTGAGGCTTTAATCTAAGTTTCTACCCTTGTTTGAAAATAGGGAACTGGCTAGTATCCCCACAGAGGAAAAAGAAAAGGTATTATATGCTCAAACATTCATTTCAAACAGGTCTTCCCAATTAATTCTAGTGCTGATGGAAGTACCTGATCTCAGTTACCTGGAGAACCGCGCCCTGCTGAAAACCACACAGAGAATTCTGTTGCTGCTGCAGTGCCACCCTATTCTCCCAGTGAGAACTTCGAGCTCATGTTCTTCTCTTTCCCCTCCTGTCCGAATCCCCAACTCCTTTCCCAAGCTGCACAATCCCTTGCTACATAAGGTCCAATCTGCTGTCTTTGCTGTCATCCACTCACTCTTTACTTGGGGTCAAACTTAAATATTTCACCCTTGCAGCTATACTTTTTAAACATGAGCCAGCACAGAGGCAGCAAGAGAAGGTAAAATCCTCCTGCACGTGTTTTCCTGTTAGGACAGATCCTGGAGCATGTTGCTTCTGGGTTCACTGCCAACCCATGTCCCTACTCTTGTCCAGATGACGTCTGAGACTCCTGCAGCATCCCAAAGACAACCTGTGTTTGTGCAGTTCTCAGGCAGGGTCAAACTTAACATTTGAAAGCTAATGTGGAAAGGAAGAACACTCCTGCCTGACACTGAGGGACACAGAGCCCTTTTCTTGTTTTCTTACACTTTGTGGGGGATCCTGCAAAACCCTTGGAGTTGCAAATGCATCAGTGCTTCCCATGGTCACAGAAGCAGGGATCATAGGGGTAGCTTGATATTTGGTTCCTCAGCCTCCACTGAGATGCCGAAGCAGACAACACTGACAACGGAGTGCACTTAGCACTTACAGTGCTCGGTCTGCAAGCACATGACTCCGCTGGACAACTCATATACAAGGGTGCTGGGACATTAATCTGTTTCTAAGAACGAGCACTTACAAAGTCACCTTCAGTTTTCAAAACCTCTGGACTGGGGCTAAGGTAACATCTGAGAACAAACGATGACACAAAAAATCAGAAGTAAGCAAGTGTTTTGCCTTGATAAAATTAGAGCACTCTTCAGCAAAATTGTCTGGGCTTTTGGTGGCTGGGAACTCAAAATGTCTATTCAAGTTCCTGCTATTTGCCCCATAAATTAATCTAATGAGTTGCCTGTGAAATAAACCATTAGTAAAGCCTTTGTTAATTTGTACCAAAGTAAATGGTTATCTAAAATAGACACCACAGGGAGGTTCTTAATTAGTCTGTTGTCAGCTGGGACTGGAAATGCTTGTGGCAGCACAAGGCTAATTAATTACTCATCTTGCCACATAGCAGCTTCCTGTCAAAGAACAAGGTACTTCTCAGCCTACACTGATGGCTGGTTGTTCCTCTTCAGAGACCATGAGAGCAGCAGACAGGGGTCCCAGACTGACCTGTGCTTACTCTCTGTAGGGAGGTGGGTTGAGGGCATGTTCAAGCCAAGCATCTTTGCCGGGCATGACCCAACTGTTTAGGCAAGGAGTCTTTGCTGATCATAACCCACAGCTTCGACTGCAGGTTGCTTCCTGAATGGAAAATAAAAACAAGTCTTGGGGAGTGGGCATTTGGATCAACTGGAAGCCCAAGGATGTGCTTACCTACGTAAGGGTCCTTACCCTGGATCAGACTGATGCTGCACAAGCTGCACTGGTCTGCTTGTGGTGTGGCAGTCAGGGAAGCAGGGAGCACACCAGCTCCTCCTTTTGCAACATCTTCACCTGCAGGTCTTGAGGCTGGACCTCTGATAGCTGTCCTGCTGTAACGGTCCTTCTGGGAGTCCAGATGTGAGTGCGGCCAAAGAGACAGTGCCCACACGTACAGTACCCTGGGGTTCCAAAATGCCACCAGTCTGCAGAAAAGGCCTGCATTTTGCAGGAAGGAGAAAAAAGCCTTTTACAAAACTTCTGTTGCCGTGCTTTCCCTACCACATAAAAGATGTATTCTCTGGCAGAAGTGAATTAAAAAATTTTGCACTCATGCATTGCACAATACCTTGCAGCAGCCTGCAGAGCGAGAAAGCAGCCTGCCACGTAGCCCAAACGCCTTCTTTGGAGAGCCCTTGACAGAGGTCATAGGGCACCTCGTGCCTGATACTAGATATAGAGATGGGGCCTCACTAGCAGGTGGCTTGTGATGGGCTGGAAAGAGCCATCAACAGTAAATGCACCAGGTAAATATTCACTGGTGCCCTCTAAACCCAGCAGGAATGTTAAACCCATCTGTGGGAGACAGCAAGCAGCAACATCCTTGTCCAAAGGGAGCTGCCCCAGGTGGCCCAGGCTGCCTCTGCATCAGGCAGAGTGCAGGGGACATAAAGGTGGGCAGGGGGCCAGGCTTGGCCATTTTGAGCCTGTGCTCAAAGGCTTGGTTTGCACCAACTCCTCACTCCTGAGGGCTGGATGGAGACCTTCCTGTGCTCTGCTCCTCCTCCACAACATATGTAGCTGTTTTCACAGCACCCTTCCCGGTTTCTTCAGAGACACAGGTCTGTTCTACAGAAAGGGAGTGAATTAGCAATGTATTTACACCCACGCTTGCAATCAGGAGCCTTTTGATATCCCCTGGTATTAGCATCCAAGGTTTTTACCAGCTCTAAGTGTTGCAATCGGTCCAAATGTACAGCAATAAAAAGTTTAACACCCCCCCCTGCACAAAATGCCTTTGAAACACAAGAACAGCCTGTTACACTGAAAAAGGTGTGTAACACTGGCAAAGTCATTCCCCATCACCATCCTTCATCTTTTTTGGTTACACATCTAGTAAACACTATAATGTATTTTATGCCTAAAGCATTCCCACAGCTGTGCTCCCAGCACAACAAACACATAACCTTACTTTTAAATACTACTCCCTGACACAGGGCAGTACCACGACTGGCTCATGGTCCTCATCATCTTATCATCTGTGATGGCTTAGTTCATTAACCAATACTGTGGGTGAAGGAACAGGCAGTGAGTACACAGAAAGGAAGTACGAAAATTTGTGAAGCTGCCCCCATAACTGCCCAAATAGTTGGTAGGGCACTAAGGTAAATCAGGTACACATTTAGCCACTATTGAGGCAGCGAGGGTTCTTATAAGCGGTGCCTGTACAAGTCAGCTCTAGAGTTTTAGACAGCCAGTGGCATCCAAGGGCCATGGTGATGCGCAGGCATCTTCCTTTGGACAAAAGAACATCTCCTATTTTTTCCCCACTCCATGACAGAGACCTTACAGCTACTACCCGTTCCCACCCCTTTGGTGCATTATCCACAGAAGAAAACAGCGACACCCTCCCATAAACCATTTCCTCCCCTCCTTCTGCCAAAACTCCTCACAGCTGGTACCTGTGGGTACAAACTTGAACGGTATTTCCTCTGCAGGCAGTCTCCAGCAGCTCACAGTGTGGGAGGAAAGCCTGGACAGACTTCTGTCACGTGCTGACCTCCATCTCTCGAGCACCTGAAGATCAAACACAAGAAAGGAAATTGCACAGCGCGAACATGCTGTTGGTTTGATCCCCAGCTGCCCTGACTGCTGGCTCTGTTATCACTCAGTGGGACAGCACGGCTGATGGATACCTGTCTTGCAGCACAACACTCCTCACCAGGACTTCAGAGGAGGCCTGAAAGCTCTTCACAGTGGTTGCCACCAGCAGCTAGCTGGGCTGAGGCAAGACGTGTCCTCTGAGCAGCCTCTGTGGCCCCACAGCTGCCCTCCAGCCATTGCCAGTGGAAACTCCTCTGAGATACTTGGCTGGTGGGGCTGCAGCGGGTGAAGCAGCAGGTATCCCTCAAAGGCAGCAGGAAGGTGAGCTGCCAGGAAAGTGCCTGAGACCTGGGGAGCCACCATGGGACTGCAGCGAGCAGCTCCAGTGCCTCCAGCCATGTGACAGCAGACGTTCCCAGGGGACCACATGGGGGAGGGAAGCTGTCACCGTTTGATAGGGATCAGACAGCCTGGCTCCTGAAAAAAACAGATTTCAAGTTATTCAGGGACACAGCTGGCCCGTGCCTTGTGTCACATTGCACTCCTCCCCCTAGAGAACTCCTGGTGCACCAAGCAGGTTTCACCCCCTTTAAAGAGAGCTGCTTGCATCCCCTTCTTCAGTAAAACATGCCTTGCCCTTCTCCTCTGTCCAGTGCCCCTGCACACAGTGATGAGGGGCTGCTCAGCCCATGCACACACACATGCTCACAGTCATCCATCGTTTTCTCTGCCAGTACAGAATCCCAGAGTGGTGCATGCTGGAAGTGACCTGTGAAAGTCATCTGGTCCAACCCCCCTGCTCAAGTAAGGTCACCTACAGCAGGTTGCCCAGAACCATGTCCAGACAGCTTTTAATATCTCCAAGAATGAAGACTCCTCCATCTCTCTGGGCAAGCTGTGCCAGTGCTTGGTCACCCTCACAGTGAAAAAGTGTTTCCTGAATTTCAGAGGGAACCTCCTGTGTTTCAGTTTGTGCCCATTGGTTCTGGTCCTGTCACTGGGCACCACAGGAAAGAGTTCTGCTCTGTCCTCTTTGCACCCTCCCTGCAGGTATTTATATACATGGATAGACAGAAGAGAGCCTTCTCTTCAGGCTGAACAGTCCCAGCTCTCTCAGTCTTTCCTCATAGGAGAGGTGGTGCAATTCCTGCATCATCTTAATGGTCCTTAAGTCCCACCATCTTAAAAGTCTCTCCAGTATGTCCATGTCTCTACTGTACTGAGGACCCAGAACTGGACATAAATACTCCACGTGTGTCCTCACCAGCTCTGAGTAGAGGGGAAGGATCACCTCCCTCAACCGGCTGGCAACACTCCTAATGCAGCTCAGGATACCATTCACCTTCTTTCCCACAACAGCACATCGCTGGCTCATGTTCAACCTAGTGTCCACCAGGACTCCCAGGTCCTATTCTGCCAAGCTACTTTCCAGCTGGGCAGCACCCAGCATATATATTTGTGTCTGGGTTTGTTCCTCCCCAGGTGCACTTCCCCTTGTTGAATTTCATCAGGTTCCTGTCAGCCCATTTCTCCAGCCTGTCAAGGTCCCTCTGGATGGCAGCATGACCCTCCTTTATCAGCCTCTCCTTCCAGTTCTGCAAAATTCCTAAGGGTGTGCTCTGCCTCATCGTTAATGAAGATGTTGAAGGACCTAGTATAGACCCCTGGGGCACACTGCTAGTCACTGGCTAGATGTTGTGCCACTGATCACCACCCTTTGGGTCTGCCCATTCATCCAGTTTTCAATCCACCTCACTGTCTGCTCATCCAAACCATACATCAGCAGCTTGTCTACGAGGATCTTATGGGAGACAGTGTCAAAGGCCTTACTGAAGTCCAGGTAGATAATACCCACTGCTCTCCCCTCATCTCCCAGGCCAGTCATTTCATAGCAGAAGGTTATCAGGTTGGTCAAGCATGACTTCCACTTTGTGAATCCATGCTGACTGCTCCTGATTACTTTCTGGTCATTCATACAGGTGGAAATGGTTTCCAGGACACACTGCTACATCTTGGCAAAGATGCAGACACGGCACAAAGTAATCAGAGGCAATTAGGATTGTTATGACAAAGATTTCACTGTTTCTTTCACATCCATAGTATGGGATGATTTTTTAAAAAGAGATATTTGCATTGTTTAAACGATTTGATTATATCCATCCCCATTTTTATTTGCTTCAAGTTTAATTGGCTGGGGAAGGTCCAGTCTTCCAGAGTCTGCAAGTAACATGAATTCCTGGTACTCTTTTGATCAGTTAGTTTTTTTACTAACTTTTCCTAAACAGACAGGAAGGGTGTCAGCAAGCTTTGTGGAGAGAATTAGTCATTTCAAGTGCCTTAATACATGGTCATTCCTACACGATTATGCTTAAAAGTGTTTTAAAGGCATTTCAGCACGTCAGAAATCATTAGCTTCTTCTGTAGAGTTAGGTCAAGACAACCTGACATCGGTTATTTTCCCTCCCTCTCTCTCCACAGACAAGTGACTCCAATTGGAGACCCCTTTCAAGAAGTGTAGCCTTCCATTTGCTGTGTTCTTTGGGACAAAGCAAGACACCTATTATTCACCATTATGCATAATTCACAGCACTTGTGGGTGACTCCCCTGAGATTATTGCATGTTTTGTCTGAGTATTTCTACATAGAAGAAATAAAGTATATTTAATCAGAAGTATCCTAAAGGGGAAAAGCACACCAGGTAGAATGATGCAAATAGACAAAGTTCCCATTGAACTATATGGGCAGGGTTTTGCTCCTATGGTGCAAATTCACTGGCTGATGCTGTGACTCATACAACAGCTTGTATGTATCTCTTCCACAGCAACCTTGATGAACTCCCCGAGGTCACCTCAAGACTGATGCATGACTCATTACCACAGTTTCTGAATCCCACTCCCGGTGGGATGGCTCAGTGGCAAAGCACAAGCCCTTCAGGCATCTGCTACTTCCCTTTTGCCACTTCTTTCTTGATCAGATTCTCTCATCAGTAGAGTCCTTCCACATCTGACCTATGGCCAACTGGCCAGCAAACAGCAGCCAAGCACAAATGATTGCCTGCAAAGATCAAGACCCAGGGCCATTAGTGAACAGCCAGAGTCCCAAAATCCTCCCCTAGGTGAATTTCTTGTGCTTAAGGACATGAAGAGACAGAGACTGCCTGGCACTTTGAGAGCAGTTAGGAGGGATGGAAAAGCCTTAAGGTCTGGCTAGACAGATCCCATAAGAAATAAGGTAATTTGGGTATGTGGAGCTGGGTAAACGATAAGCCTTTTCAAACGGGGAAAAAAAATTCTCTAGATTGAGGCATATGAGGAACACAGCACACATTTGCACAGCACAGAGAAATCAGCAAGTATGTCTTTTTGTGGATGAGGCCCAGAAAGCACCATGTTAAAGAAGGCCTGGAGATGGATGTGGCATTCAGCACCCACCTTCAGCAAGGAGTACTTGCTATAGATAGTAAACTGGAAGGACTTTGTGAAGCAGCTCTTGAGCAGGTTTGAACTGCCAGTGACTTCAGCAGAATAACATAGTTTACTCAGGTTAATGGGCTGGCTCAAATGTGTGCACAAGAGCATTGCTGTAAAGCTTGAAACTTAAGAATCCCAGTCTACACAAAACTTGTCAGCAAACAAAGTCCTGTGTTTCATATCCAAATTATAGTTAGGACTTACATGATCCCACACCCAGACACAGTATCAAGTTGTGGCAAGTATTAGCGATGCCATAGAAATTCGAGGGTGGAAAGGAGAGTCTAATTTTACCTGTGATGTTACTAACGACTTGTGGAGTCTTCATATGGTATGGCTGAGATGTCATAGATAGGCTAGCTGTCAGTTGTAACATTAATTTGAAACTCCACCTCCCAGATCTATGTCCCCTTAGGATGCTAAAAAATGTGCTACACAGACTTTTCCATGGGTTTTACAGTACTGTCTGGTCAGAGAAAGGCTTTGCTTTTACACAAAGCCACTGACTGAAGCAGACAATCAGATCTGTAAAACAAAATGTTCAGGGAAGGGTTTAAGAAAGAAGTGCCAGGAAAATTTATCTAAGTGCCACTCAACTGGTACTCTTTTCACCACATCCACCTTGGTCAGTTCTTTTCTGATCTGTACCATCAAACCTACATAAAAATAGAAACAATGCAGCATGTCTAAAGTGGTTTCTCTAGATAGCTGTTTTGGTTGGTCCATGGTAATTAAGCAAGGTCAAAGAAAGTGTACCACCTCCAATGCACACAACTGGCAAGCTGGTAACAACAGTCAAAGAGAAGGCTGAGGTCCTCAACAACTTTTTGCCTCAGTCTTCACTGGCAACCTCTCCTTCCACACCTCTAAAAGGTGGGAACTGGGGGAGCAGGGAGAAGATCGGGTTCATGACCACCAAAGGAACCTGAACACACGTAAGTCTATGGGACCTGACAAGATGAATCACAGAGTCCTGAGGGAATTGTCTGATGTAGTTGCCAAGCCACTCTCCATGACATTTGAAAAGTCACAGCAGACAGGTTAAGCTCCCCGTGACTGTAAAAAGGGAAATATTGCACCAATTTTTAAAGAGGGTAGAAAGGAGGACCCTGGGAACTACTGACCTGTCAGCCTCACCTCTGTGCCTCGGAAGATCATGGAACAGATCCTCCTAAAAGCCATGCTAAGGACATGGAGGACAGTGGGGTCATTCGAGACAGCCAGCATGGCTTCACCAAAGGCACATCCTGCCTGACCACCCCAGTGGCCTTCTGTGGAGGAGTGACTATAGCAGTGGACAAGGGAAGAGCAACGGATGTCATCTCTCTGGACTTCTGTAAGGCCTTTGATACGGTCCCCCACAACATCCTTCCCTCCAAATTGGAGAGACAAGGATTTGATGGTGGATTGTTCAGTGGATAAGGAACTGGCTGGATAGTCACATCCACTGGGTAGTGGTCAACAGCTCGATGTCCAGATGGAGAGTGGTGACAAGTCGTGTCCCTTAGGAGTCCATACTGGGACCAGTGCTGTTTAATATCTTCATCAATGACATAGACAGTGGGATCAAGTGTACCCTCAGCACGTTGGCAGACGACGCCAAGCTGAGTGGTGCAGTTGACATGGCTGCAGGACGGGATGCCATCCAGAGAGACCTGGACAAGCTCGAGAACTGGGCCTGTGTGAACCTCATGAGGCTCGACAAGGCCAAGTGCAAGGTCCTGCACCTAGGTCAGGGCAAACCCAAGCACAAATACAGGCTAGGGGATGAAGGGACTGAAACCAGCCCTGCTGAGAAGGGCCTGGGGGTTCTGGTGGATGAAAAACTGGACATGAGCCAGAAATGCATGCTCACAGCCCAGAAAGCCAACCATATCCTGGGCTGCATCAAAAGCAGTGTGGCCAGCAGGTCGAGGGAGGGGATTCTCCCCCTCTACTCTGCTCTGGTAAGACCCCACCTACAGTACTGCATCCAGCTCAGGCTCCCAGTGTAAGGCATGGACCTGCTTGAGCAAGTCCAGAGGATGGTCATGAAGATCATCAGGGTTTGGAGCACCTCCCCTATGAGGACAGGCTGAGACAGTTGGGGTTGTTCAGCCTGGAGAAGAGAAGGTTCCAGGGAGACCTGAGAGCGTCCTTCCAGTTCTTAAAGGGAGCCTACAGGAAAGGTGGGGAGGGACTTTTTAGTGGAGTCTGTTGTGATAGGACAAGGAGTAATGGTTTTAAACTAAAAGACAGTAGATTTACCCTAGATATAAGGAAGAAATTTTTTACAGTGAGGATGGTGAAACACTGGAAAAGGCTGCCCAGAGAGGTGGTAGGAGCCCCATCCCTGGAAACACTCAAGGTCAGGTTGGATGGGGCTTTGAGCAACCTGATGTAGTTGGAGATGCCCCTGCTCATTGCAGAGGGGTTGGACTAGATGACCTTCAAAGGCTCCCTTCCAACCCAAACCATTCTACGATTCTATGAAATAGCCTACCATTGAGCTAAAACATTACCTTAAGTTGAAACAGTAACAACCTGATTGGCTGACTCTTGATTTTTTAGCATCAATACAACTGGTCAGCAAATGCAGGCTAGAGGGCACTTGTGTTGTTGAGGTGACTGCTAAAAGTAGCAGAGATGAAAAAGAAGATGGGGTCATCCCTATCTGAGGGTTCCGACCCTTCTGGAAGGACAAGTTATTCCTCAGACCACTCATGAGACCAGGGCTGCTGAAGACTCTCAGATCTTTGACATGTTAAATTGATCACCTTCCTAGCTAATGTTCAACAGTGTTTTATTCATTTGGGGACATTCAAATTTATGTATTTTACATTTGATGGATCAAGATGATAAAAAGGACAGTTGAGCACTTATGGGCACCCGCAATATTTAACACAACTAACACTGCAATAGTCACTGTACTTTGAATTAGCTCTTTATTTTAAATCTTTATTTTCAGTTTGAAGTCAGCTCTAATTTGCAGTTTTCCAGCTTCCACACCATGGCCATAAGCAGCTGGGGTAGATGACCTGTGTTGCAGCTTTCAACCTGAGTAATGCTTACACATTTTACCAACAGTGGCCACTACTTTCAGTTACGAATTTCAAACAGTGAGATGATGATATACAATACCTGATTATCAGTTACACTGAACTGTTATGTGGGACAGGAAAAGGGTTTTGTATCTAACTGGGTATATAGGGGAAATGCATGGTGGGCAAGCTGAAATTAGCATCCCAGTCCAGAACATACTGGGTTACCATTTAATATCTCTATTTATGCATGACACATGACCCATGTCCAATATCAGTATTCTGCCTGCCCTGGTAAAGGATGTCCATGTACAGCCTTCTCTTAATGAATCATAGATCTTCCCAAAAGTCTCTTCCAGAGATGAGTCCCATTACACCAGCCCTAAAAGAGCTGACAAAATCACAGTGTAGAATAAGAACACATTTTTTTTCCCTAAATTCTGCTCCAATTTTGGTTTGAGTGAACAGTCTAAGTTACAGGCAATAGCAATAAAAGATCGTTTATCACCATCATCATCTGTTCAATCACTACTTTGGATTTTCAGTCATTGCGCTAGCTAATCCAAACCTTTTGTGTACGGCATCGCAACAGAAACATGCTTCACCTCAAAGGAGTCATTATGAACAGGACAGAAAATTCAACCATTTGCACTGTTGCTCAATTGTGTGAGTGGATGCTCGCTGATCTCTTCATTTCTAGCTCAGAAAGACATTTTTAACAATTGTAGCATGTTTTCCTGGAAGGGGGTCGTTGGTTTCCATTTTCCATACCCCATGGGAAGCATACAATCTTCATTCTGTTAGCCTTGGAAGCCACTCACAAAGGGACAAATTGGACGCATTTAGTTCCACCTTTGTCCTGACATTTTCTGTATTTTTCTGCCCACTAACAGCTTTCCATTCCAAAGTAGATGTTCTCTCTTCCATCTCAGTAAGCCTGTCGCTTAAATTTGAAGGGCCATTTTTATTTCTGTTAGATCTTCTGACATGTACTGCAGTTCTTACAGGTTTTTTTCCCCTCCACTGATGCTACTACTGATATTTACATTTCTGTGTCATCCACTGATGCAGTTTTCCTTTCTCTGAAGGACTGTTGATGAGTATAGCTACAGCTAATTGCTATTCACAAGCAACATGGTTTGTTTTTCAGCACAAGACCAATTTCCAACCCAACATGAAATCTTAAAGACTATTAAATGTACGAGGGGAGGTGAAGAAAAGTCAGGGAGCAGGAATAGTGGGTTTCACAGCAGCATTAATTACCAACATAACGCTGCTCATAACATAACCTTTACAATATTTTCACTATGTGGGACAGACTGGATGAAGGATGATCACTTCCCTTCATCGAGAATTTAGCAGATGGGTAAAAAAGGCATTATTCATTTTAATATGAGGACATAAAAGCTGTATATATGAATAACAGCAGATGGAAACAAGCAGCAAATTCTCACTCCAGAAAATACAAGCTGAGACACTACAGTCATTTCTCACCCTGCTAAATCCTGCACAGTGACAAAAGCAGAAGTTAACTTGTGCTGAAATCTAACTGGAAGGTTTCAATTTTTAAGTCTTTCAGTCAAGACAGAGGGTATTCCTGACAGAGTACAAATTATTCCTGTTTCAGCCCACTCAGCAACAGGTGGGAGGCTCAGCGTGGATTTTATGGAATGCCTTTCAGGAGGACAAGCTGAAATGGTGATCATGGTCCATCACAAACTTTTAATCTCAAAACCAGGCCATTGGCACTGACTTAAACATCTCTCCCCAGTACGTGTACTCCTGGTCTCACACTTACTCTTCCTTCAAATTAAGACAGCAAAAGCTATTGCTTAACACCCCGTTTATGAAGAAAGCGTCCTGTGAGGCAGGAGTTGTGCCCATTAATGACAGGATATCCTCGGGCTGGCTCTCTGCCAGCAACTTGGAAATCTGCAACGCAGAGGTGCTTTGTTCATGTTACACTGCAGGGAGGATGAATAAAAACCATGACTTTCCGTGGCTGAAAGGTGAGAGTTGTTTGGGTGTTTTCTCAAATGGCTGTTCTGAGCTTTCCAAATTTCTAGTACGAGGAAAAGGAATTATGATAATGGGAAAACTTACAAAATCATGATTTCATTATTTAGTTCAGAATTTCCTTTTTTACTCTCTTACTTTGCTTGGATGCTTTCTGGTACCACTTCTTTTCATCTCCCAGTATCTCTGCCCCAGGTGAAAGCATTTACTCCTTTATGTCACCAGCACATTAAAAGTTGAAGCAACCTCCCTGAAAATTCTGCTGCTCACAAGGCTCCTCCTGCCTTTCCACATTCCCACACGTTTCAGATCCTTTCCTGTATTCATTCAGATGGTGGGGCTTACTTTGAATTACCACCACCCAAGTGCATCAAAACTCAGAGACTGAACATCACCGTCACAGCCGATTCATGGTGGGCGTTGGGCACCAAGCGAAACCCTGCGAGGTGCATCCCAAAGGCTAGATTCATTCTTGGGGTCTTCGGGAGAGGGACATCACCGGGAGAGGCTTTACCTCTAAGGGCCGCCTCCGGGATGAAATTGAGCGGCAGCACAGCATCTCCTAAAGCCTGGTTCTCCGCTTGCACCTAACTCGGGACAGGAGAGTTTGGGGCGGGACTGCTCTCCGTCCGGCGGAGGATGCAGTCTGCAAACCCCAGCTCCACAAAGGCAGGGGCTTGGAGGGCGGGGGGCCCGTGCAGAAGGCAGCGCAGCCCTGGCTCTCCGAAGCGGGGGCCGGTGCACCCCGGGGAAGCGCGCCTCTCGGGGCGTCCGGCGCGGACTGCCCAGACCCGGTCCCCTCCGCCTGGGAGGGAAACCTGCCCGGTGTGGCGGCAGCGGCGTCCATCAGACGGGGGGAACCCTCCCCCCCCCGAGCCTCCCCGCCCGCCCTCCTCAAAGCGTCCCCACTACCGACTCCACAGCCCCCCGCGCCGCGATACACATGGGCGGGGCACGTACTCACGGCTGCTGCGGGGCTCCGGCGGGGCTGGGCGAGGAGGAGGAGGAGGAGGAGGAGGAGGAAGGGCAGGCGTCCCTCGCAGCCGCGAGCTCCCCTCCCTCCGCTGCTCGAAACCGCCTGAGTCTCTCGTCCCTTCCGCCTCGCGCCCCTTTGCGGGGTCGGAGCTGCCACCTCCGTGCCCGCGGCTGCACGGCCGTGCCCGCCATCACGCGTGGGAGGGCGCGGCGGGGCTGCCGGCGCGGGGGGGCCGCGCCCGCCTTAGCGGAGCGGTCGGCGGAGCGCGGCTCAGAGCGGCTCGCGGGAAGGAGGAGGCAGGACGGCTCCCGCCCGCCCGCCGGCCCGGCTCGGCCCCAGCCCCGGCCCCGGCCCCGGCCCCGACCCCGGCCCCGGCCCCGGCCCGCCCTCCGGCTGCGGCTCCGCCGAGGGGAAGCCGAGCGGTGCTGGCCGTCGGGGGCCTCCGCGCTTCAGTGTGCGGGAAACTTCAGCCAGTTGCCGGGGAGCGCCCACCCCCTGACCCGAGGGGCTGCCTCGGTGAAGGAAAGTGGTCCCTTGCACACCAGCAGGATGGCGCGGACCCTGAGACCCGACGACATCAACCCCCGAACGGGGCTGGTGGTGGCTCTGGTCAGCGTCTTCCTGGTGTTCGGCTTCATGTTCACCGTGTCCGGCATCAAGGGAGAGACCCTGGGGGACATCCCGCTGCTGGCCATCGGGCCGGCCATCTGCCTGCCGGGCATCGCCGCCATCGCCCTCACCAGAAAGACTGACGGCTGCACCAAATGGCCCAAGAACAAGTGTCCGTGCTGCAAGCAAGTCAAGGACCGGGATGTCATGGAGCTGCTGAGGACCCCCTCGGACCTGGAGTCTGGCAAGGGGAGTTGCGACGAGCTGGCCAAGAAGGCATACCAGAAGGATGGGAGAGTGCTGCGGGGCGAGGACTCTGTGTCCATCTGCACCACCACCACCACCACCACCATGGGAGAGTGCAAGAGCCTCATCAGAAAGGTGGAGCAGGAGGAGATGCTGAGATACCTGGAGACCTGTTACCCAGAGATGCCAGGGAATGTGTTTGTGGGAGACGGCTCCATGTACAGTGCCTTGGAGAAGGAGAGCTCTTCTCCCACCAGGGACAGCACTTCTTGCCCTGACATTGAAGACAACATTTTTGTTGCTCCTAAAGACAGCATCATTGTCTGCTCTTACAAGGAGAACAGCCCTTATGACAGATACTGTTGTTACATAAACCCTACGGGAGTCAACTCAGACCAGGAGACCATAGTGTGAAAGATGCATACTCCATATATATGTGTGTATACAAAACATACAACTTCAACTTCTTGATAGGGGATAATATATCTGACTGCACTGCATGGGACAATCCTGATACTATTACAATTTAACCTGGTATGTGACTGAAACTCAAACCTTTTGTGCCTGAAATACTCTTTCTGTAAGTAAACAAGCATGTTTAAAGGTTAAAGAATTCAAGTCTTCATTTTGGAAAAAAGAAATTGCATTTTAATTTTATTTTCTCCCTTTCCCTCCCTTTTGTTTTCCTGCTGCCTATTGTACCCAAGCCTGTAGATGCACGGGCAGGAGAGCAGTGATAGCTGTCGGCGGAGATCAAGAGCCAAATCAAAACTGGAGCTGACTGTAGGAAAGAATGCGGTCTTCTATGACTGAATGGGTCCTAGCAATAGTGAAATTTCCTTTTGGGAGGGATTGAGAGATGTCAGTGTGCGCTCCAACAGCTGGCTGATGTTAGGGAGTGTAGAAATGATTTGTCTCTCTTCCTGGCAGGATTTTATTTTCCTCTGCTTCAAAGAATTGATGTGCTGACTCTGTGGTCTGAAAAAGACCCTGGGACTTCTGAAAGTCTCATAGGAACCAGATAGGCTCAGGGGAGTTTTCAAAGGATAATCCATCATCAATAGCATGCAAGGTACAGGTTTTAGCTTCATTTCCCATCGGTGTCGAGTTCACTGGAATGTTTCTAACACTTCTGGATTTTCTAGGCATACTTGAGAAGGAGATTACAACATGATCATGACACAGTTCTTGCAGAGACTAAAAGCAGATATTAGTGGACTCAGGGTCTTAAAAATGTATCCCAGTACCTCTAAAGTCGCTTAGGGAATATACTTCGATGTTGTGTTCAGAGCTGGATCTGACTATTCTGAATATGTCATTTTCATGTGCCTTTTCTAAAATGCCAGATGTTTCTCTACAGGTGATGAATGGTTACAGTTCACTCAGGGGTCTCAAAGCCATGCTTTCCTGGGGGAGGGAACAGAGGACATGGCTGACAGATGTTTTTGTTCACAGCTTATGGATACATAGCAAGATAAATATGAAGTGAGTAACGAGGATTAACCATTCAAAATCTGAGCCTGCAGCTTACATACAGAAACACAAATCCTGGCTATTCTGTCCGACAGTAAATTGCATGTTCCATGCTGTGTATAAAAATCTTACCTGGCCTCTACTATGGAGGTAATAGAGATGCGGTATAATATGGTGTGCATGCTAAGCAGCTACTCTAAGGTTTAAGGTCTTAGGGAAATGGTTACTAAAGCGCAGAGTAATTTGCTAGCATCTCACAAAGTCCAAGTTCCTATAACTAAACTCTCACAAATCCAGAAAGTTTCTCTGTGATGAAAGTCTTAATAACTATTACTTAGCTGTTTTTTTCAAACAGAAGTTGTACCAGACAAGCGTAGGATTAGAATGCCAGGGTAGGAAAGAAGAAAAGCAGCCTTTCTTTCGTAGCAACCTGAGATGTGTAGAAAGTGGCAAGGAATTTTCCACTCAAATGAGCCATTCTTTGCTGCCCATGGAATTGTTTGGAAAGTGAATGGGAATTTTATGCGTCCACTTTGTTTGGAAACTTATCTCAAATTGTTACAGAAAACTAGTCTCTGAAGAGGTTTCTAGAAGGAGGAAATACATTTTTTTTACATAAGATACTTTGGTTTCTTTCAGACCAAACAAAATGTTAATGCTTTGGCCAGGCTTTGGTGGGGCATCAGGATGCTCTTAGGATAAATTAAAAAAACACTAAGCTAGTCTGAGTCAGATAAAGCCTCTCAGTAGGTGGTTACAGGCAGCTTTGCTGCTCTGGCATGCAGCAACAGTACTGTGGGAATAAGTAAACACTTATACTCTGTACAGCCTAAGTTTTATCCACTGAGCAAAGGAATTCCACAAAACCAGACCATCTCCCTGACATATTCAACTCCCACTTCCACATAAAAGCACTCTGCTGTTGTCAGGCAGATTGTCTCCTGCAGGCTTAGTCACTGCAGGACCTTATTCTGCAACATACAGAGCAGCTTTTTGGGGGCACTGGGAAGTCTTATTTCATGACCTCTGAAGCCAACAGCTAAAATACTGCTGATGAACATGATGAGGAATAGATATTTCATCGATTTCTGTTCCCAAGGGAAGCAGGTGAGGGTCTTGGCATGTGCCCATGGGTGCTTAGCATCCCTGAAGATCAGACCCACCGTGAGAAAACAGGCTACCAGGTAGCTGCATATTGCCTTTGCCGGGGTTGCGATCAATCACTTGCCTTGCGTAAGAGAGCAAAGCGTCAGCCCGCTGGGAACCTAGATTTGTACAGTTCTGCAAATATATATAGGAAGAGGTCAAGTTTTTCCATTTTGTCTAGGATTAGATGTTCTCTGCCAAAAGTTATATGGAGTTCTACAAGGCAAGACAGCAAACTCTATTGGTAAATATATATCTTGAGATACAGCCATGCAGATCTGAGTCATGTGCTTTATTCCATTCTTAGTGTAAAAACAAAAGAATGTTTTTATTAAAGCAAAGCTTAATGGGAGTAAAAATTTCCCACAATATAGAAAGAGATACAAAAAATGTATGTTTAACATGTGATATTTACAGGCAACGTCCTTCCTCTGTTCATTTAGCTGAGGTAAGATTTCGTAACAACGTACAAGTTTAAGCAATATTTCTAGGCTAATCCACGATAATCTTCTGAAGTTTTTTATTGAACATGTGGGAATGTGAACTTAAAGAAATATATTAGTACTGCCTCTGAAATACCTTTCTCTATGATTTTTCCTTTCTTTTCTGATAGTTAAGCAGAGAATGAAATGGAAATGAATTAATTTAGCCATTTTAAAAATAAGTATTTTTCCATTTAAAAACGAAATAATTTTTACTTTTTTTTTTTTTTTTTTTAAATAAAGAGATTTTTTTCATACACTATAGTTTTGTCAGTATAAATCTTCTGCTTATTGGTTCACAGACAGCATGACAGCAGCTTCAAGCTTTTTATGTAGACACCAAGCCCAGGCCAGAGAATTACTGGGGCTTTATTTTCATTCAGCTCACGTGGTCTCTTCTGATAGCCACTAGAACTTGTAGGACCAGTGCTGATCTTGGAATAAGCAGGAATAATCACGTTGCTTTTCAGAGGTAGCTTGTAGTCCTGCATCTGAATTTGGCTTCAGGATACCATGCGGTTGCAGCGCAGCTCTGTGAGTTTGATGCCTAGTCCCACTGAAGTCAATTGCCACATACCGGTTGGTCCTACACTATGGGTGGCAGGGCATATATTAGTGTTTGATGAAAACCAGTGATTTGGACAGTCAGAGGAGATTTCTAAGATATATAAAATTTACTTTTAGAATAGTATTTGTCATAGTGCTGCAGTGGAGTGTACCTTCTTTTAAGAAACAATGTGATACACAGATCAACTGTGCACAGGGCAATTTTGTGGTGTTTTGCATATATTTCTATTGTCATAAATAGCATTTTTACAGTCGTACAAGCTGATCATTGCAAAGCCTCTGACGGACAATTGGGAGTTTGTGTGCAATTTGCTCTCCTGGAGTACTGAACAATAGCTGGTCTTTTCTGCCTGGAACCCAAAGGTGGGAGATGAGTGTGCTCAGGGTGTGTGTCCCCTGGGACTGGTACTGCACTCTTGATCTGCGTTCTGCAGAAATGTGGTGCTCTTCCACGGGCAGTTCGTCCCCATGCGATTGAACCTCTCCACAGTCCTGGCTCAGGTAACTATTGTTACGTTGTAATTAGCAGAGTAACAGCCACTATGACCTCCTCTCAGTATTTCTTCTGGTACATACCAGACTATTGCAGAGTGAGCTCCTGCTCTTGACAGGGGTGGTAGGATCATCCATCCTATGTAAGCTGCTATGTTGAGACATTCAGCTAAGTTGTCAGTTCTTGCAGTGTAGGTCTGGGATTTGCATCTCTGTGTAGTACCTTTCACACTAAAGGTGCTGTAGAGATGGGTTAGAGACGGCTGACTGTGAGGCCGCAAAGGCACTTCCAGCCTGACTTTCATGAGCATTTAAGAACTGATCTATTTATATGCAGAGCACAATCTGCACTCAGAAACTTGAATCTCAACACGTTGCCAGTAAAGCCATCTTGCTAGAGAATGCAGTTCTGACATGGGAGATTTTCTGAGTCTTTAAAGGTTTCTGTCTAAGTTTCTAATATCAGTCATATTAAAACTAGTAGAGAGTTTCTAATACGTAGACTAGAGGAGTTTTCTTGACACATTCTTAACACAATATGGGGCTTCAGCTGCAAAGCAGCTCATGCTGAGCCCAGTTCTACTCTGCAGCTGGTCTGAACATGCAATCCCTACTGGAATGCTTGTCAGCAGGTTTGTTACCTTTCTGCCACTATGAGCCCTTTTATGTCTGGTCTTTAGAAACAACACAGGTAGCGGATCTAGAATTCACTTTTAATGTTCTCTGGCAAACTTTCATCAGTAATCATTACCTTTAATTTATCGTTATTTTATTTATTTAAGTCATCTCAGTGGAAGAATGCCAGACTCTGTATGTCTTTACCAGGCAAGGAGATCCAGCTATCGTTGGTTCTTAAATCGCGGCTTATTTTCTGTTTAGGACAGTTGCATGGATTAGCCCTGACTTGTGCCTAATGTCAGATGCACACAGAAGTGTTTATGCTTTAATGTTTTTACTTACAAACACTGCACCATGCATAGGTGTATACAAATTTGTTCGCAAGAGCAGGTCGCAGAATGCAAAAGCATAACAATATATTAATGTGAGATCTGCTCAGAGGAACCCTCTGTCTTTCCAACACCTCACCTAAATTTTCTGCCTCAAGCCTGTTGTTTCAATTTAAACTCCCTTTGGTCCTTTAGGAGAACTTTTCTAAGAAGTAGCTCTTTAAGGACACACAGTTCTTCCAACAGGATACACAGAGTTTAAATGTCCTAGGACTCTGTTTCTTTATAACCCCGGTAAAATCCTGGCTCTGTTACCAATCACAAACTGTAATTTTCCAGTGCTTTTCATTTAGCATTTCCCCAAACCATTGGTAAAAGCTTTGAACCCTTGGTCAATTCTGACAGATTCAGTACTAGTATTTTTTCAGCCTACAGTTTCATTACTTAGGGAGTAGAAAAGGCTTAAATTCTTTGAAAATCTGGCTCTGTACTTTTTCTAGTGAGGCAAGAACAGAAAAAGAGGTATTATTCATGAAAGCAAAAGAGACCAGAAAGACTTCAGAGACAGTATTTAATTACTTTGTTCAATTAACTGTGTTATATTCTGATCAGATAGCCAATATGTTTAGTGCATTCTTCCATATGTGCAGTTTTCTTTAGTAGTTTACCCTGAACAGGCTTCTCAGGTAGGGACAGAGTGTTTTTCTGCCTGGAGGCAGGATGCAAGAGCTACAGAAAAAATTCATATGTAGTAGGGATCTGATTCATTTTCAGATCTCATCAAAACACTTATTTGTACACCATTGTATTTTATTATGAAATGCAGTGGTAATTGTTAGCAATTATACGCACTCATGAACATAAGGATGCTACTAGAGCAGCTTCATATTTGGCATTCACTGGCTATGTAGTATCTATTTATTGCCACTGAAATCCAAGGCAAAATTCACAAAGGTGTAACATTAAAAATTTCCTGTGGAGCTTCAAGATCAAACTTAGTGCTGTATGAAAATTGTTAAATCCAGTACTAGAAGTTTGTTCCACAAAGGATGCATATGCGCTCATGACCTAGCGCAGTGGAAAGATGAGGTACAAATACAGAAGATGGGGTAGCTTGGTTCCCTGTCTGGACCAGAGGACCGTGGTTAGTATACTATGGGACACTAACATCCTGTAGACTCCTGCATGCTCATTGGAAGGTTTCAGCTATTAGCGTTTCCATGCAAACAAATGATACAAAACCCACTCTCTCACATTTCAAACTGGTTCCTTTATATCTCAACATCAGAAAGTGCATTTTAGCAAATTTTAAATTAGGAGAAGAAGGAATTTCCCCTATTTTCTTTGGAGAGAACATTGGATTGCAAATTTTATCTTTTAATTCCAATTTAGAATGTAATAATGTACAATGCAATGTACACTCACTGATGTGAAGTAGGGGAAAATTCAGACAGGAATTAGGAGGACGGAGTAGTGGTTAGCTGAAAAGCAGATGGTAGACAGCTGGAGAATAATCAGAATAGTCTTGCATAGCCTTGTCTTTTCACTGGTCTGAAAGGACAGCCCCAGAAAAACACTCTTGAAAAACCAAAGACTCTTACTGTTGAGGTCAGTTCAGATGGAAGGGCTATTAATAACTTATGGGGGTTTAAGTGAGGTGGGAGGGAGAGATGTTCTACATGCTGGGGAACCTCATACCAATCTTTTCTTCAGACATAGACCTTCAAAAGTCCCTGCATCGCCTGACCGCACAGTCAGGCTCAACACTTATACTATGCCCTTGCACTGTTTGCAAAGAACACCTGATTTTGTTCCACTTTTCTTTAAATAAATTCATTTTTCTGGTTTGAATAGTTAGCTGCAGGAAGAAGCAGATAACTTTTCTGTTTACGCAAAAAGGATCATGAACTGGAGACCCTCTGCACATACCGATAACAAGTTAAACAAAACATGTTTGCTACCTAATCTAGGGGATAAAGACTAATTTTTTGGTGGGAAACCACAGTGTTTTTCCAATGCCAATGGTTTGAATAAATCTAGAAAGTTTTACAACTGGAAATACATTAACCATTTTTTTTACTTGTTGAAATTTTTTAAAATATTGTGGTTATTCAATCTATTCCTCAACATTCAAACTGAAATAATATAGTGAATGTTTATCAATCTAATTAAAGACTTTCTTAAGTCAGTTTTTGTGTTATGTGTTTTATTTAATGTACCCACCTGCATCCTCACCTGTAGGTAGATGGAGCTGCAGTAAACAATAATCAAAACGCACAACATTTCCATAAAATCACTACATCATGAATACAGTAGTATATCCTCTGTATTATTTTGCATGACTGTAGACAATGAATGGCCACTGAGTGAAGAATTGAAGTGATCTATAAAGTACATATCACCTTCAGTTACCTAGCTGTATTAGGTGACATAGACAGTGGCATCAAGTGCAGCCTCAGCAAGTTTGCCAAAGACACCAAGCTGTGTAGTGTGGTCAACACGCTGGAGGGAAGGGATGCCATCCAGAGGGACCTTGACAGGCTGGAGAGGTGGGCCTGTGCAAACCTCATGAAGTTCAACAAGGCCAAGTGTAAGGTCCTGCATCTGGGTCAGGGCAATCCCAAGCACAGACACAGGCTGGGTGATGAGTGGATTGAGAGCAGCCCTGCGGAGAAGGACTTGGGGGTGCTGGTGGATGAAATAATGAATATGAGCCAGCAACGTGCACTCACAGCCCAGAAAGTCAACAGCATCCTGGGCTGCATCAAAAGCAGCGTGGCCAGCAGGTCGAGGGAGGGGATTCTCCCCCTCTACTGTGCTCTGGTGGGACCCCACCTGCAGTGCTGTGTACAGCTCTGGGGCCCCCAGTGTAAGAAAGGCATAGACCTTTTCAAGCAAGTCCAGAGGATGGTCATGAAGATCATCAGGGGGCTCAAGCACATCCCCTATGAGGACAGGCTGAGAGAGTTTGGGTTGTTCAGCCTGGAGAAGAGAAGGCTCCGGGGAGAACTTAGAGCGGCCTTCCGGTACTTAAAGGGGACCTACAGGCAGGAAAGCTGGAGAGGGACTTTGTGCAAGGGTATGTAGTGACAGGACGAGGGGTAATGGCTTTAAACTGAAAGAAGGTAGATTTAGATTAGGTGTAAGGAAGAAATTCTTCAGTGTGAGGATGGTGAGACACTGGAAGAGGTTTCCCAGAGAAGCTGTGGCTGCCCCCTCCCTGGCAGTGTTCAAGGCCAGGTTGGATGGGGCTTTGAGCAACCTGGTCTGGTGGGAGGTGTCCCTGCCCATGGCAGCGGGGTTGGAACTGGGCGATCTTTAAGGTCCCTTCCAACCTCAACCATTCTATGGTTCTATGATTATTACAATTGCTTTCCCACTTTCTGGTAGGGACATAGTCTCCTAGGAAAGGAGGAACACATCACATATTTATGTGTATGGAGTGCCATTATAGAAAAGAATACTTTCTAGATTAGCTGACTAACTCCACATCTGGGATGTGATTTAAAGCATCTTACAGATGAGCACCATGCTGGTTATTTACTTCAGCTTTACCAGCTGGTAAGTGCTTTCCTGCATTGCTAAGGTCATCAGGATTTTAGTCAGCAGTTACAGTGTTAGCTACAACAAGATTACTTGCTACATTTCCTGGGCAGTGAGACATACCAGGAGCTATAACAGGACTCTGGAGATCTGAATTTGTAGTAACATCAGTCGCAAGTGCTGCCTCAGACAAGGATACAGATTTAGAGTGGTGAAGTGGGACAGCATTTTGGTTTGCAGGTACTCGAAAGACCACCTGCCCTTGCGCATGAACTTCTTCATGGAGCACCACTCTGTGTTCCCGTGGTGAGTTCAAAGCTGATGCTTGCAGAGTTCAAACATGAGGCAACAATTGTCAACAATTTTGTGTCCTTATATATATATATGATTTGTGCTAACCTCTCCCTGAACAGTTGTATTTATAGCCAGGTATGTTTTACATATATAAGAACACATAATTCTCTTTATATTGTAGGTATTCTATAGAAATATTATTATACATACATATGCCTGTGTGGCCACAACAATGCAGAAAAAATGATCTCTGCTTGCTATGCCATCCTTAGGAGGTAAGAGCAAAGCACCTCACATAGGCTTTATGCTACAACAACCTTTGCTGAATTTGCTGCGTCATACAATCTCTAATGATTGCTGCATTGTACCTAACTTCTAGTGAAAATGTGTGTAATCAAATAGAGCTCATGTTCCTGAAACTTGCCTGTTGCTTTGGTAGTTGACAATGAAATATGGCTGTAGCCATTGACTACATCTGTCAAAATGCCTGAGATCAATCTTAAATACTTGCCAGTTGACTGAGGACAGTTCTGTTTACATCTATAATGTTCAATTACCCTGTACTTCTATCTTCTGGATGAAGAACAGTCATATCATCACAATCATGAGACAAACTGACATTAATAAGGACTACTGCTTGAAGTCCCAGAGATACCACAGATTCAACGGTCCTTAGAAAATAATCTAGTTCTGGAGATTATCTGTTCAAGGAGACGATCAAGAGATAACAACAAAACAGAAAGTTAGGCTGACACTGATATTCTTCAAGCTGTACCTCTTTTGTAGATAACCACCAGACTCTAAGCCTCTTGAAGTCAGCAAGAGTTTTTCTACTATCTTCATCAGAATTTGAGTACTACCCAAGAACATGTCAGTGCTGAAGGCCGTCAATCCAACAAGTTTGCTAACGGTCACTCATCACCCATTTCTATTTAGAAGACTCTAAACTGAGAAGACACTCATTCTAAAGCTTTTAATTCTAAAACCAACACTAAAATAAAGCGGAAGAGTTAAAACTGAAGTTTTGCTACAGAAGAACATACAACAAAGCACATCCTTTAATATTTGCATTTGATAAAACACCCTACAATATGCTCTTTTCTAATAAAAACGTAAAAATGCTAACTCATTAAAAGAATAATGCAAACTATATTATACATTACACAGCACTACAATACAGTAAAGAGTTTTGCAATATCTAGGTAGCATTTGGATAAAGGAAATGGTTGTATTAAAGGACATCTCTGGGCTCTGGATAACTGAAAGGTTTATTTTGCTAAGAATACAAATAAGGTACTGTACCATATAATAATAACATGAAATTAAAAAAATAGAGAAAGGAATCATTTAAGTTTAGAAAAAAATGTGAAACTAATTAAAAATTTTAATTTTTAAAAATTTGGCTGGAGTCTATGTTGGGATCTTATGTGACAAGACCAGCTATGTCTATGTCACTTGCTGAGATTCTAGTACCATTCAAGTGGCAGTATTCCCACAGACCTCTGAGATAGAATTTCACTCAGAATGTTCTATATTTTTCTGTGGATTTCAAAACAGACTTCCACAATTCAGAAGGATTTAGCATTCTACCTCTATCAGGCATCTCTGAAAAATCTAATGTTATCACTGCATTTACTTCCCACAGAAGCTGAAGAAGGACTGTGGTGTAACTCTCCCATTACTGTCACGCAGCACATACTCAGCATTAAAATTATGCTAGCTACATGGGAACACAGACAAATAGTCAGCTGCTTGTTTAAGCTACACAAATTTATATCAGAAAAAATGCATCTACATGTGCTTTTTTGTACTTGTACCTAGGACTGGGGACAGACTGCAGGGTAAGGGAGCAGAATAAGGAGGAGTAAATGGTGCCATGTCACTCGTAGTTCTTCCTTTTCACCTTCTCCCAGTTAGCTTTGGCCAGTCCAGTTCACGTTATGGGGGAACTGCTGTGACTCTTGGTATCCTTCCTTCCTTTATTTCACATATGCAATTCTGTTACACTGTTTGTTAATCAGTTCAACTGGAACTGGCCAAACTCTTCAAAATAGATTAGCCCTAAAAGGTAATTTATTGCCATAAATAAAACCTTAAAAAGTATAAATAGGGTCCACCATCCATATGCTTTGTCTTCAAAGAAAGTCAACACCAGCAATGCTTACAGAACCGTGCTCATCAACAGATTACTCTGCTTGTAGTGATGGGTCTCTCTTTACAGGAAATGCTTGCTCAGGAATGACCTTCTCTAAACGGTGTCCTAAATTATACAGTGTCTCAGAGGGCTGCCTGATTTCACAGCCAGACAGCTAGCCAGCAATAGTAGGTCCACCGCCACTTTAATCAAAGCAACTCCATATTATAAGCTAATGTTTGGAGCAGCTTTTCAGAGAAATCCCAGAGCAGCCAAAGACAAGAGCATCTGTAATGGACTCTTTTGTTTAACAACAGCATGGAATGGCTTTAATTTCTCTCCCAAGATTTTCAGATCTCTGAAACAAGGTGGCAGGTATCGCCAAGTGTTGAGTCTATGGAAATACCCTGGACTTTCTTTTTAATTCTTCTTTCTATGCTCCAGGCAATGGAGATGAAATGGAAGCAAGAGCACAAATTCCCATTTTAATTTGTATCCACTGTGATTGCACTGCTTCATCCTCCTCTTTCAATGGGCCTTGCTTTCTAGCACAAGCATTTTTCCCTTTTACAGCACAAAACCAATCACACCCACAAGGTTTGTCACACCACTAAACAGCAACACTACACTGTCTCGTCCTTTCCTGTGGGAGCAGCTTAAAGGATGGAAAGTCCAGCCAGCTGGTTTTGAAGTGATGGAAGCTGCTGGAAGGAGATTACCCAGCAAAACAAATCAACAAGTAACACTGGGATCTGCCTTCTGCCCTAATAGCTGGTGGGCCAGTCTTACGTATCATTCCTCAAGATGAGTTTTTGCTTTTTTGTATTTTTTCCTGCCACTGGTAGGAGAAAGACACCCATGAATAAAGTCTAAGCTAATACATCCAGAAGGCCAAAGGGTCGTACTATCTCTTCTTACTTTCTAATTCAGCAGGATGACATAACAGACTGAAAGCAGGATGGATGCTGGAGAGAGTGAGTGGCTAGTAAGCAGTACTTGAGAGAGGATCACTGGGAAGGACACCTGGTATCAAACTAAATGGAGCTCTGTTGGTGTCTTGAAGAGTTGCAGAAGTGCTGGTGACTGCCTTCTGGGTGGCAGAGGCTTTCTTACCTTCAAGCCAGTATGTTACCATGTCTCCCTTCCCCTAAGGAAGAAAATGAGTCGTGGGATTATAATACTACCCACCATTCATGTAATAATCTTCTTACTGCAACTCAAAGCAAGTCCCAAAAGGAGACCGATGTGCCTGTCAGCCATTTTACATACAGGAAAACTGAGTCATAAAATTTTCCTTAAAAGACAGTGGCAGCACTATCAATTAAAACAATTATTTGACGTCTCATCCAAAACTGGGTCCAGAAGTATATTAGTCCTCTTATGGAATTCTTATGATGATTTATGATGTTTCTGCATGATCTTTTTTGATTTCAAGCAGTTACGACAAAGTGATGTGCCACACAGTACTTACAAGTTTGGTTAAGTCCTTCATCTCTGAATTATCAAGGTTGTCCCATGAACAAGCCTGCGGAATTAGTCCTGGTTTAAAAACTGAGCTTGCTTTCTTCAGGCACAGGAACTAGTCTAACCCAAGGACTGCATGGTTTAAAATTCAGGGACTCCAGAATACTTTCACACTCCCCTCTCCAAAAAACTGAGTATAAATGTTGCATACACACCTTGACTTGTAAATTTCCACGGCATACTAGCACATACTTTCCAATCTGTTCCAACAGCTGGTACGCACTTGAACTGCACTGTATTTTAAGAGCTGGAAAGAGAGACAATTGTCATATAATCACAACCACTTAAACACCTAAGACAGACCCATCCCCCTCTGGTGCCAAAGACTTCAAGTCTCATTAATGTACTTCCCCTTGCTTTTTTCATGTCTTTGCTGTCGTTCCTTTGTTATTTTAAATGTTCGCACACAAGCTCCAGCATCCTGGGCCTCTTTGTAAGAGCATCTCAGGACAAATACGTGGCTGTCAACAAACACTACTCTTCACATTCTGCACCTAATATTATTTGTCTACTCTTCATAGCTGCCTGGCTGGAGTTACTGATGAGCACCCTTTTCATCTTGCTAAGAAAACAGTAGTTCTAACTCCTGGTCAATAAAAAGACAGTGCTTTCTTTGCACATACAATTTTCAGCAAGGACTAAACATTAAAGAAACTGCCACCCTTGCTCTGCCTTCAAACCTGTAAATACAAGCGGAGGGAAGAGACAATATTACTGTAATGTCACTATTTTTTTTTAACAACATGATTTTTCCTTAATTGGCATTTATCTTGATGTAAACCATGTCTGACTCAGCTTCTGCAAATGATGGAGGAAGGATCAAGGAGGAGGACAGATAGCACAAATTCTGAATACTCCTCCTTTTCTCAGAGAGCAAAATTTTGCCAATATTTGGAAAATTTAAAAAAAAAAAACAACAAAAGCTGGATATTTTTTGCCTCTAACATTCTGCAACACAGAGTAAATCATTATGCTTCTTTGTTTGAAAAAAGATCCCAGACAATAGTAGGACTGGCTATGATTGTCTTACTGATTTTTCTTACATCAGAAAATGACTTTTGTAATATTCACTTTTATTGTTGTTGTTGATTAAATGTTTTTTATTGAAAGTCTCAAAACACTCCCTGTAGACCAGGAAATATATATTTCAACATATCCAGATACATATCTCTGAAATACTATTTCCAGTAGACACATGATATTTTAACTGGTCATCCTGCTTGGGAACAGGTTGCTAGCACTCAGATTCCAGCTGACAGCAATTTTAATTTACATTGCCAGTAACTAATCTATTTTAAAATCATAGAATCATCATAGAAATGATCATCTTAGGTTTAAAACATGTTAATGTAATATGAGATCCTCAGATGTACTTGGCCAAAGAAAGAGGGAAATGAAAGAAAGGCTTAAAAGATAAGAAGCTCTGTCTTTATACAGTTTTTAGTGTTGATGAACCATATAAGAAATAGACTGACATAGAGAACAAAAGATGAAATATGAAGAATGATGGAAGCAGATTTTTAAGGCATTAGTTTTAAAGCAGTCCAGATGAGATGATACAAGGAGCCTGAAAGAAGGAGGAGGAGAAGGAAAGGAGTTATATGGGAGGCTGACAGAAGGAAAATAATGTTATATGTGTTCCATACAGGCTAGCACTTGCTTTGGAAAAATGTATAAAATGGTGAGAAGGAATGGATGCCCATGGAGGTTGTGGAGTCTCCTTCTCTGGAGACATTCAAAACCTGCCTGGATGCGTTCCTGTGTGACCTACTCTAGGTGGTCCTGCTCTGGCAGGGGGGTTGGACTAGATGATCATTTGAGGTCCCTTCCAACCCCTAACACTCGGTGATTCTGTGATTCTGTGTGATTCTCAAATCCTCTGACTAAACCTTCAAAGCCATCATGTAGGATCACTCCCCTGCCTTTCTGCCTTGTTTCTAGTGAATCATGATAGATGTTGAAAGCATCACTTGAAATTAAACTTTAAAACACTTTGGATTTTGCCTAATTCAAATCGATTTACAAAGCATAGAAATGTGAGCCATAAAACTATACAGCTTCATTCCATGAATGAAAGAAGCAAAAACAAACCTTCAAGGTTGTTTGACCTTGAATCACTCCCTCATTCTTTTTTTTCCAGTTCTTGTAGACCAGGGTAAAATATTTCAAAAGGTGAGGTTCAAATGCTCATACTGGCTAAAGATGAAGCTTGCTAACTAAACATGGAGCTCTGTTGTCTCCTCGGATGAAGTGAAAGTGAGGATATCTCCATGATTTAATCTCTAGAGATTTCCGTCTAATCTCTTTGCTGAAGGACAGATACATAATTTCTGTGCTGGTTAAAGACAGACACAGCTCCCATGGTGTCCTACAATCTCCTGTGTTCTCCATCAGAGGAAGTTATCAGCGAAAAAGAGCAGTCATGAAAACATTTTTACTCTAAGTTTGCCTGAGTGACAGGAAGGAATAGAAACAGTGAACGTATCCACTTACCTCTCACTTTATCTGATTCTTACCCTTTTTTATTGTAGAGAACTTCAAAGCCATGAAAATCCCTTTCTGAGACTTGGGGAATGGGGGCATATTGATAAAAAGTTGTAGAGAACATCACTGGCATAATTTGCCCATAGGCAGATTGGAGCCAGAAATCAACAGGGTCCTTACAGTGTTTGCAGTAATTTAAACAGGACAGGACTCAAAACTCAGCATAACATTTTTTTCAGAACTCATTAAGGTTTGGTCAAAACCACATCTGCAATCTGTTCCTTGATACCTTCACTGGTAGATTCCATCCTGGAAGCTGTGTTCACAGTATCTCCAAATAAACAATACCGTGGCATTTTGGTCCCAACAACTCCAGCTACAACTGCCCCTGTTAAAGAAAAGAAAACAAGGTATTTTGTGTTTTTAAATCATACAATCAGTCATACAGCCTCAGGGCTGCTTCCTACATTATCTTATATCTCCTTCATTAACAGGTAAAGACTGAGTGTCAGTATTACATGGGTTATATATCTGACTTACAGATGGCTTCCAGAGCCATGGAAGGAATTGCGGAAGGGCCTCAAAGGAGAACAGCGTGGCAAGTGATGATGGGACAGAGATAGCGTGCACGAATTAAGGCACCTGCAGAATTGTGTTTCAACACGACAACAGACATATTTTGAGAGGCAGTGAGAGAGGAATGCTGCCAATAGGAGTTGTGCATGCAATGCTCACTAGTCAGAAGGAAAAGCAGGAACAGGAAGTAACCTGCTCCTGCTGAAGGCAGAAAATTAGCATTTTGATTCCTTCATGTCAGCCCCAGGGGATTTAAAATATAGATAATGTGATCTCTTGCTAAGACAATGTAAGCCGCTTAATTTCCAGATGCTGGGCTGCACAGCACATGTCCAAATCTGGCTGTCTTCAAGAAGGAGTTGCAATCACACATCAGATTAGATCAGGGAGCTGGGAGTCTGAGAGTGAAGGATAGATCAAAGAGTCAAGAAGCGACTCACTGCTTTGAGAAGAGAGCAGCTGAGAAGGACAAGTAACAGACACAGAATGGCAGTCCTCACTCACAACAGCAAAGGCACTGGGGCCATGTGGTGTTTCTAATGTTGTATTCCACACTGTGTTCCAAATGCCCCAGGTATCCAATAATTTATTCTGTTGGGATGGCCTCTATGAGGTGTTCCGTTCCATGTCAAGAAACTTAACTTCATTTTTAATGGAGAGGAAATGCCACTACAGAAACATTTGTTTGACCAGAGGAGACTCTTTTGCAGTCCTCTCAACATACCTGAATGGATTCCTGCTCTTATCTTTAGGAGAGTGTTGGGTTTGTGTGGGATCTTAAAAGTCTTGCAGACGTCCAGAAGGTCCAAAGCCATGCTTGCTATCTCACCAGCATGAAGGATCCCATTCTCTTTGGGTACTCCTGACACCACCATATCTTAACACAACAATGCAACTGTGTTAACCTTTGGCATTACACACAGATTTACCAAAGGATGCTGCCTAAGTTAGAAAAAACCAAAGCCCCATCCCCTCATAACCTGTGGCACAGTTGTGCCTGCTGAGCAGAGAAAGCCAGAAACGAAAGAAGGGTAGGCCAACACCTCATGTGTGTAATTACCCTAGCTTTGTGAAATGCTGGATTTCCTTCCTACTTTCCCATAAGATTTATTCCCTTCTACCCTTTCTTCCTCCCCCCGCCCCTCCATTGAGGATGCTTGAAGTGGGACAGGTAGTGGGAAAGTGGCTGTTCAATACCTTTTGTCTTTGGGCAGATATTATGAAAAGAGACAATGATCCCCACTAGGCATTGTCCTATGCTTCCTGCACTGACTCTTGCTGTGTAGGACAAGAGGGATGTCTCTTCAGGATCCCTTGGGTGCATTTTTTAAGGAATTTTATGCTCCAGAAGGTGCTCAACCATGCCACAGAAAAAAAGTGGGTTTTCTTCCATATTTCTCATAGCATTTCCTGTCTGTCTCATCCAAAAATTCTGCTAGATTCTGCTAGGCTTTTGATGGAACTCAGTTTTGATGGTTGTCAATCCCCATCAGATTCCCACGGTAGCAAATTGAAAGCCATTGGCCTAAAAATCCAAAAAGAAGAGGTAGCCAAGCCCCTATAGAGTATACAGACGGGGATCGTTGTCATGGTCTTTGCAAAAAAGACAGAGATAATAAAACTTATGGAATGGCATCTATGCTCCCATGGAGAAGGTAAATTTTTCAGCTATATTCCTGTGAAACAGAAGTTGCCAACTGGGATTAATGCCAAGGCTTAAAGTCAGACCTTACAGGTCATAGGAACCAAATAAACAGCAGCATTAGTTTGCTCAACTCATTTGTCCCATCTACAACATTTATCCATTGTAAAAATGATGAAAGTTATGCAGGAAAACATTTCTAAACTTTGCTAGATCTCTGCTAGGATTTCTCCCCTAATTGTTTTGTGTGGTCTTCCCAGTAGTAATAAGTTTTCCAAATCTCCTTCATCTATTCTTCCTTGTCATCAAACCAGTCTCTACCCTGATGAAATACTCATGCCCCATCATTGTCCACAGCTCAAGGAACTTACAGGCATCTCCTATTGTCTCCACCTTATAGACATCATAGTTATCTATGATTTCATCAAAAGTGGTATAAAGCTTGTTCAAGAGATCTACCACTTGGTAAGGTGTGCTGCTGCTGGACAGCTGAGTGAAGCCAACAATATCACTGTTAAAACACAACAGAAAGAACATACTCATCCACTGCCTTAACCATTGCAGATTGGTAATCCTAAATACACAGTAATACTTTCTCAGTGGAACTACCTCAACCTTCTCTTTTTTCAGTATTTTGCTAAAGATCTCACAGAATAGTTTTGTCTTCAAACATTTACTTAAACTGAAAACAGACTCCTTCCATGTAAAAGGACTGACTGACCTAAGCCTTCTTGCTTATCAATGCAGTAAACAATTTTTTACAGCTAGACTTTAACCTGCAACAGATGCAGTAGTCTTCAATTTTGGGATATGTACAAATGAAAAAAGGGAACTTAATAACTGTCCATTCATGACAAGTGAAGACATGCAATTTATGTGTTGCTTCATGCACACATATCAAGTCAAAGACTGTAAATCCATGTGGACTCTAAGGACAAACAATTTTCCTTTACACAGCTAAATGCTAGAACATTTACTTAGGCCTATCTTATGAAACATGCATGTGAGTATAACATACACAAAGTGACGTGCTGCTGTGTGTTACAGCTTCACAGTAATCCCATTTTCTATTTAAGTAATCATAATGAAAAATTGAGAGGTGTGAGAATTTTGAAAGACACTAATTTGCACAGTTAAATGTTGCCAACCTGGTACATAGTTTAGATAGAAATTCTGTGCTTGGTTAGGAGATTCACCTCCACTAGAAGCCTAAAAGTTTCTTCAATAGGAGTCAGTTCTAGTCCTTTCTTTTCTGTTTACCTGAAAAAGATGGTGGCACTTAAGTAACTTTGAGCTTGTGCATGTTTTCCCTGCCTGAGATCATCTGCTACTTGCTTCGGCAACATACCTGTTGTAGAAAATAAAGCAGTCACTCTTCTGATATGGATAAAAGCACACAATAAACAGAATATATTTGTTTAAAGGTATAAAAACAATGTTCATCAATGTGAAACATTCTGAAAGTGTGAAGCACTCTTCAGCATCAAAATCTGCTCTGCTGTAGTGTAAGAATTCACAGTAAATCTCGCCGATAACAAGTCCAGATTTTTCAGATGACCCATAACTTTTAGTTCAAACAAACCAGTAGCTATACATACCAAGACAGAGTAGGGCTAGATTCTAACAGTATGACTCTGGATATACTAGCTGCTTCTTTGTCGGCTCTTTGATAGTGTTTTGTTCCTGTGTTAGGTTTGTTTACTATCTCTTCTCTGACTTTTTTGATCTTCTTTATTTCTCCTATCTTGCACTTTCACAGCCTTTTACTTTTTCTCTCCTATGTGTTATGCCTGTTCCTTTACCCTTTTTTCTTGAAGAATTCCAGAAGATACACTGCCATCAAAAGTAACCTGAGGCCAAAAGCAATTCCCCAATATTTATAACTATACAGAAGGACTGCCAAGCAAGATCAAAGTGAGAACACTGTGGATTCTGGAGTCATAGCTCTCAGATGAGTGCAGTGATTTTTGGGGAGGAAAATATAAAAAGTGGCTAAGCATCTTTCCAGCATTGCAAGGAACAAGTATAGTAATTCATAGCCAACTAAAAGTTATCTATTAAATAATCACCTATTAAAGGGTCTCTGTTCGTAATTAGACAGTTAAGATCAAATTATTATTTAATTTGATCTTAATATACCTTAAAAATAATGGAAAATATTCCAAAAATACTGGAAAAGAATATCCAGTATTTTTGCTATATAACTTACTATACAACAGACGATCAGTCTTCTGTTTTTCGTGCATTAAATCCTGGGTTCTCTCAGAAACCAGTATCTCCAGATGTTTGCTATATTTCTCCATCTAGATAACATAGAGAATTACATAAAATGATCTTTTTGCTGAAACAGATTCATAGTTGGACAGGATTTAAGAATGATTCTGCTTTAAAAACATTCAGATAAGCAAAGGCTCAGTTCAGATTTCTCCCTAGGTAAATTTATGATTCCACATTCAAGATTGTTGATTACACATAAAGGGGCAGAAGCCAATTCCAGACTTCAAATCCTGTGTAAACATTTGGGATCAACTCCAATGCAGAGACCAAGCTGCAGGCATGGATTAAAATATGTTACCAAACCCAAAGGTTTCTAAGTCTCAGTGTTTTATCAAAAGCCCACAATGCTGTTTCATAAATTATCCTGTTATGCTATGCCACACTACACTTTTGCATCCCTGCTCTATGTGAGGCAACAGGCTGTGGAGGCAGGAGTGTCTTTTCTCTGCTGATGGGCTCAAGATACTCTGCTCAAAATACGTCTGTAAACATGCTATTTGTGGCATGCAGGGATTCTATACCTTTAGCACTCTAAGACCACCACCAAGCCACAGCAAAAGGGAAATACAGTTTCCTGTGTTAAAAACCAAGCAACATTTGACTGAAGAAACAAAAGTGTTCAGCCTGAACAAAGTTGAGAAAGTTAAGAAAAACTGACATAATGGAATGAGAAGGAAAGCTGCGTCTCAAGCAGAACTGCAGCTACAATCAGCCCACCAGAGGTTAATGAATGATAGTGGATTTTGTCATCACATAAGGGGTACGAGATCAAAAGACAAACCTGAAGGATAGAGGTGAAAGTTATTGCAAGTGAGCAGAGTGACTTGGATTGGATTAAAAAACTAAATTTACCAGAGTCATCATCATGTCAACAGGGCTAACTTTATTAGGATTCATCTTGGACAACATTTTCTTGACTTGTTCAAATGTAGGCCTTTGCGCTGGATTATTTTTTCTGCACCTTCTGATTAACTGCAGCAGGAAAAGAAAGTGAGTGAGAAAAGCAAAGAGCCTTTTGTCATTCCAAGCACAGGCAGTGTTTCGAATTAATACTACTATTTTCTCAGTGCATACTGTGCATGTGAAGCCCTATCTGCAGCTGGTGAAAAGTGGCAGAGCTATACTGAGGCCTCCGGAGTTCTACAGATTTATGCTGAATGAAGGACATTAGTTCATGAAAATGCTGCTGTAGGAAATCATTAATTAGATGCTTGTCCTTTCTGCCAAACACTGTTTAAGCTCTTCTCTTGTGCTATGTGTTGTGTTATGCTATTGGAGTCACATATTGTTTTCAGAGGACTTGACTGTACGCAAAATTCACAAAAGATTAAAAACTGAACTGCTTCTTAAGAATGTTAACTCCTGACTAAAATCCAATAATGCTTATGAGAAGTTAGTTACATTTAGGTTGCTACAAACCACTAAAGGTGAATTATACAGCTCTCGAGCTGAAACAAAGATGTCACGATTTTGTTCTGATTTAATTGAACTGGGAGAGGGTGTACTTTGTTTTATTAGGCAGTTTGAGGCTACTGCAGACACAGACCTTTTGCATGAGAATCAAACCAAACTCATACTTTGCCTGAGACACATATTTCACTATTTGAAAATCCTTTGCCAGTAAGCTAGACATATTACTAATATAAACTAGGTATGGAGCTCAACACTTTATAATAAAATGAAAATGCACAAAAATCAATGACTGAATATTAAAACCATCATTTATTACACTGACAATTTAAGGGGATAACTGAATCTTTCAATTTGTCAGAATGACTGTTTTTTTTATTAAGGATATTAAAGCCTTGTTTGAGATGTAGTTCTTGATGTCTGGATTGTTTACATTCGCCAAAGGTAATATTGCCATAAAACTTCTGTGACGTCTTAAATTCACTTCAATGAAGAATTTTTGTACACAATATTGTATCTTACTCACCTCTATGTAATCTGTGGGACAAGGGCAAGCATCCTCAGCCTTTCCTGAAATTAATTCTGCCAAAGGTGGGCACCAAGAATATTCAGCTGAATGCACATCATCTTTCTAGAGAAAAAGGGTTTAAACAATGTTGAAGTGCTGTGTTTTTCATACTACCCACTGAAAATATATTACTATGATCATCATTACTTTTATAGTATCTTCCCTATCACTTCCAGATCACCTTTCTTACAGGAGAGTACAAGAAAAAAAGAAAAAAGGATATAACCTAGTCTAAACTACGTGGCCTTGTTTAAAAGCTTTTTCATGACTGAAAGACTTTAATCTCAGTGTTTATATGAGGTAAACAACTTTGAAAACACATAATACCTGGCAAGATATTGGGAAACTTTCAAGAAACCACGAGGCCTACATTGGTCTATTATCACAAACTGTCAGAAATGGAAGGATGGCTGTTTCAGGTCTTCGTGGTTAGAATTCATGTTAAGTAAATTACTTCAGACAAAACCTGGTCACATATCCAGAACATCTGGTTTCAATTTCAAGGTGCATTTTTTTGTGTTTGCCATTTAGCACTGATCACAAGGCAGTGCAAATAAAACGTTTTCCTTATGGAAAGCATCTCATTTTCTCTTCTAGCGTATTCTTACCACTGCAAGACTCTACCAAAAGGGCCTGTGCGTGGCAGAAAAGGGAAGGAACAACAGGAGAAAAAGGAAGATATTATGGCATACTTTCCCTCTCCACCCCCATTGCCATAAAGCCTCACAGAGCTAATGAAAAGGCAGTTTTGGAGCTACATTATTTTTGTCAAACACTATTCTTCAAAGTCCTGAAGGGAAGACTGGTAAATGCATGAGGAAATCCTGCTTGCATCTTCCATTGGAAATGTACTTGCACCCACAAAATCAAGAGGAAAATGCATGCTTAAGAATAAATTAAAAGTACAGTTACTCAGAGTTAGGTGTGCATCTTCAACAGAAACAGAATCAAAATTGTCAAGCAAACTTCAAAGTTCATCTTTACTTACTGCCATAGGGTCACTTCTCGTGGCAATTTCCAGTAAAATGATGGCATAACTGCAGGATAAATGCAAACCAAAATCTTAAGGAAATAATTTAATGGAGTCAGTGATTTCTTCTTTCCCTGATTTCTTGTTCTTCCCCATTTTATAACTGAAAGCCCAGTGTCCCAAAAGGAAGGAAACAGTGCTGCTGTTACTACTTTGTGTTTTCAGAGATCTATCACTGGTCATTTCATAGCAGTCTTCTCTCAGTTATCAGAGATGAAGCATTTGTGTTTGATAGACAGGAAAGCAATTTTTTCTGGAAGAATTAATGGAATCCAGACTGGGTATGTGCAGGGACTTACGTAATACCTACCAGTTAAACATACAGGACAGGTTTGTGCTGTAATCAAGGGGCAGCAGCAGGTTCATCAGGATTATCAGCTGGAGGAGTGGCTTCTTTTCACCATAGATCGCTGTTCTGGAAAATCTCCATAAAGTCAATGATGAGACAGTATGTCCAGAGTGGATCTTTTACAGTAAAGTACACATTTTTGCTTGTTATTTCTGATTTATATTTTCAGCAGCAGCAGCAGCAGCTTCCTCAGACGTACCAAGGTCAAACACATTCATCAAGGGTGAAGAATGGAAAAAATGGGGTAACAACTGGGTGTTCAGTCTCGTTATTGCACTCACTAGAGATCTTTTAGAACCGTGATCTTCAAGAAGCCAGCACCTCCTCCAGCCAGCAATCCTGATAAAGATGCTGTTGCTTCTTTATGTATTGAAACTGTGTAATAATTGACTCCCAGTATGCATCTCCATGTGATATCATTCATTTTTATGAGGAATATTGGTTCGCAATCTATTGTATTGCTAATGGTTGCTCTGAGCTGTAAGGCATTCTAGCTGTATAATGGGGTATGTCTACCTATCTTTCAGTCCACTCATGGACCACCAATGGCAAGTAAAATAATGCATACAAACCATGCTGAATAATGTAGAAATTAATCTGATGAGATTTTTATGTTAATTTTGGGATGATTTGGTAGTAGAAAGGAATACCCGTCCTGGTAAGACAGCAAAGCTGAAATAGATTTTTAAGGAGAATAATTAGATGATGGTAACTCTGATAAAGCAGTATTGATTTCATTCAGCTTCAGCAGCGCTGTTCAAAAAAGTCCTAACACAGGGGATAGTGAAATTCACATAACTATTACGAATCAAGAGGATCCAGTCTAGGAGAAACTGTGACTGGAAACAGCCTCTTCAGCTCAAACAGGAGATACTCTCATGTTCCTGTTCTCATTCCCATTTTAGCTTTCCCATCTGACCAACACATTCTCTGGAGAACTTTAAAATCAAGTGATTCACCTATAAGAGCACACAAAATTTCAAGTCCCACTACTGCAGTTTCTACTCATTTTTTATTTGGGCCATACCTTCAGGAATATTAATAGAATTTTTGCACAGATAAAAACTGAGGATTTCAAGACTGGGACACTGCTCCTGGCCAGCAAGCCCACATGCATGTATCAGGAAAGCTTAGCACCAGCTCATAACATCAAACACAAACTGTGTTAAAATGCAGGTTCTGAAGAATAGCTGAGTTAAAAAGACAACCCTTTTAACGCTACAGGGTACATACATCTCTATCTTTCTTCCCTAACTGCACATTGCTCCTCTCCCTTTTCTGATTTCATCTTTTACTGATTTTTCTTTCTTACCAAGAAAGGACAACTTACAACAAAAGAAGACCTGGATTTTGCAGGCACAAGGACTGACAGAAAGACAGATTCAGCAAGTGTTTACTGAATCTGTCAAAATTTCATTGTAGTCACCTATGATATGAGTAAATCAGCTCTATTTTAAGAGGAGTCTTTGGCAAGAAATGGCTTCAGGAGGCTACGTTGCCTGCGAAGTCAAGTAATGATATCTAACCTGAACATGGGCAAAGTGTGAACTGGACAAGTACCAAGGAAATATTTTCTGGAATGCATTTTGGCTGTGGGGCAATAATAAACTGCAATGCATAAGACAATCCTAAAATTACTGCTCAGTTGTAGCACAGTACTTTCTGTCACCAGTTCGTGTTGAAAAAGTAAACACCAATACAGGACAAATTTCAATAGTCAGAAATATCAACACAGTGACAAATGGCCTTTAGTTGAGCTATTCTGAAGCAAATTCTAAGAGTATGTTTAAGCTTACAGATACAAATACTACTGAGACCTCAAAATCTTGCTTACATAATCTTATAGAATAGATTACAATTCATAATATTCCAGAACAATGTATATGCATACATTTCTTTACTAGGGATTAATGTGCATTAATCCAGTAAATCCTATATACAAAATCATGTCTTCAATTCATATAATTTTTAGTGAATCCTAATTGAGAAAGAGGGGAAGACTGAAACTTATCTGTCTCTGCAACTAATTTTTCATTAAAAGCCCCATAACAGTCACTTAAGGCAGTAAACATTTCTTGTGGCCTGCTGCAGGCCAGAGTAATACTCAGAGCTTTTGATAAAAGGTAATAATAGCTACTCTTTGGCAAATGTTGTTAATGAACAGCGCTAATAACTGTCCCTCCTTCTGCTCAACTGTGTTGCACTATCAGCATTTCAATCTCTAATTGAACTCCTGTTCTTCACATTCTGCTAGCTACCAAAGTCACAAGGAAATAGAAGACTTCTGCTGGGCTGGGAATGTGGCAAGAAAAAGTAAAAGAAAAGGGCCACAAAACATCTTGTAGTACCGTTCTGCATTCTCCCCTTTCAAATGCTTTCAGCAAGTCACAGGAAATAAGCAGACAGAGGAAGTATCATTGTTATGAAATACAATACACCAAGAACACAGTGATTTTCCTACTTAACACAGAAAATTCATGCAAGAACCAAGAAATACAGATAATTTTCTAAAAAACCTAGTTCAATGACTTTTTCATTAGAGATTATTCTCTGAAAATTCAGTTGTAATCCCACTTATTTGAAAAGTGGTTGGATAGAAGCTACCCATCACTAGCAAGTCTAAACCTGATAGTCAAATAAGCCATTGCAGAGTGATCTCCTATAAAGGCTTTCAAAAGGAAAGTGACAGAGCTATTCACTAGTGCATCTATTTCCTTTTCCTACCTCTATTTTTTCTCTGCAAACCAAATATTGTAATTTTGTGTATGCAGCAAAATAATGTATTGACACAAATTATAGAATTATGGGATGCATATGTGCATTATGACATCCTGGAAAACTGATGCTATTAACTGTTAAGGTTTTAAGGTATTGACATTATTGAAAATTATCTACCTTTTCATAAGAAACAGCAATAAAAAAGAATTACTAGATAACAGCAGACCTTTATACCTTTTTTATCTACCAGTCCACAGTAACCTTTTATTAATCATTAGACCAACTCTGCATTTATATAACATCAGTGAATTCAGTATTTGATTACCTACCTTGAAAGAGAGGATTCTGTGATATATATACTGTTCTGTATTCCAGAATCAATCGTTTTTAAAATACAATTAAACATATACCTGGGGTGACCACAGAATTACACTGATCCTAATTGTGATTAAAGAATAGTCATCTTGAGATGAGATTTTTAAGTATGAGAAACAGGAATAGTTAACTACCTGTAGACATCTGTCACTGAATTGGGTTCAAAGTCTGAAAAGGAATGGATTTCAGGAGCTGTGTAAATCTGTATCAAATGCTGCTGGTATGAGCCTGACCCCTCAGGAGAATCTTCTTTTCTGTATGACTGTAAACCATAATCTAACACGGAAGAAAAAAGAAAGCAAACTGTTGAGTGGGTACTTCTCTGAAACATGTGCATTAGCAGACAGTAACATAACTAGTCTAAAAGAATTAATTTTCACTATTTGAAATACACATCTCAGTCTAAAAAGAGTGTGTATCTGGTGGTCTTGTCCCTCTAAATCAATTGCAAATACAGAATCTGGAAACCAAATATTTGGGTGAGACTGCATGACAGCAGGGAAGTTGAACTACATGGCCTCTTTGAAACAAAATTCTTTTATGATTTTACAAAATTATATTCAGAGAACAAGCTCACTTCGTTGCAAGAGTTAGCATGCAAATGCAGGTTTCTGTTCTACTTGTCCCCTGATTATTGTCTGTGGTGGCTGGTTGCTAGAGTAATTACAGGTTAGACAGACTAGAACTACTGCAAATCAGATGGTGGGCTTTACTTGCACACCACTAGCTTCAAAACAAAGGCAGCATAAACATGACACATCTTTGCAGCTATACTTTTAGCCTAACATAGAAGAGATTCTCAGCATGTGACTCAGCGTTGGAGAGGAGAAAAATCCAACTGACTTCAGTTTTCTTTCTAATATAACCAGCACTCTGCTGAGTGCATGGGAATGCAGAATCAGACATCTGGTTTTGTCTGGAGGGATCTCTAGTTAAAATGGTCCTAAAGCTTCATTCTTTATGTTGGAAGTCATTGGAGTTTCTCAAATAGCTCCCACATTGCTTATTTGTGAGGTTTGTTTAACATTATCATATCCAGATAAAACATGAATAATTGAAGTCTCTACAGTGCTACCAGTTAACTTCTGAACAATTTCACAGAGACGGGTTATAGAGTGTGATAACTACTTTGAGGAGGAAACAGAAGATATGATCATTGCTATCATTCCCTTTGGCAGCTGCAAATTAAACTAGACTCTCCAGTGGTTTTTCTGTCCCCACAGGAAGTCTTCCTGTATCAGGAGCAGAGCAGACCTGTAACTCTGTCTCTGGGAGAACACAATTCAGTTCTGTGTACAGGACTGAAAAGCTCCAAGATGAGTCTGCTTTTCTCCATGAAATTATTTTGCGTTTACCAGTCAGCATCACCCCATGTCTTTACAGCACTGTCCATGGCTCAGGTTTTTCTCTGTATCAAAACTGAGAATGAGAGACTTTCTGCTCAGACTGGTGACAGACTCCATCATTTGTGGGATCTGATGTGTGCATCAGTGACACTTGTTAAATGACTTGACATGATAACGTAACATGAAATTTGCTTCAGCACGGGGCAGTTCTAGTGAAGGCTGGTATAGTCAGCATTTCCACATGAAATGTCAACATGGAAGTGCTTGAGAGGAGTGTTGCATTAGTGGGTTAGCTTGACAGTTTTGAAATGTTGTTTCTTATTTTCTTTTTACCTGCAATTTTACAAACCCATCGGTCATCTATCACACAGTTACTAGACTTCAACCGTCCATGATACATTTTGTGGTGGTGAAGATAGGCCATTCCTTGCGCAATATCAGTAGCAAAAGAAAACCTGAAAGACAAAAATCAGTGAGCTAGTATTTCCGCTAAACCTTCACTCAAGAGTGGCACCAAAGCTGAAGCTGACAGAAAGCCTCCCTATCACTGCGATAGCTTTCAATTTGTGTCCCCATGCTCACTTTTCCAAAACACTTAAGATGGGTGCTGAAAGCCCTTAACTCCCACTCAGTTGTCTAAGTCCACAGGCCTTCAGCCTCTTTTAAGAAAGTTGAGTTTCTTCTAGAAATTCTGAGTACCTTTGTATCCTTGAGAGTGCTTTCAAATGTTTACAAGTGAAACAATTTTTTATTAACTTTCTCACTTTACTAAGAGGGTTTCCTCCCTTACAGTCTTTTTCTTTGCTGAAGGCAACATAAGGCAGAAGTAGAAAGAGTGTGCCAAGATTATTCTTGAAAAACAATGTCATTGTCTTTGTGGAAGTTTCATTGACAATGTGAGATCATTTTCTATATTGGTAAATATAATGAAGTGTAGGTTGGCATGCTAATCATTTCACCAATACGTCTTCTGAAACAGAGATGCAGTGATTTTTAATTAAATGGGAATGCCCAAGATATTTGAGAACAAAATGAAGTTACATGTGAAAAAAGGTTTAAAACCAGTTTTGCAGTATAATTAGAGGTGGGTTGAAAAGTCATTTTCTTTGCAAAACCAGCACTAAACATGATTGCTCAAAAATCCAGAAGAGAAGTTGGGCCGGATATTTTAATTCACTTTCTTTCTTTCTTCATACTCTCCATATCACAGTGCAGAGGTCTGTGTATCCAAGGACTTTATCTAAAATTAACATCTTGTCCTAAACTGCACAAAGCACAGTTTGTGTCATTTAGCTTATCTAAAGTTTTTCTACCTGAAGCCCCAGTTCAAAGGAATGTCTTCATTGAGTAGAACATCACTCAGGCTGCCTTTGGGGCAGTACTCTGTCACGATGGCAACATTTGGCACTTCTATACAACCTCCAATGAATTTGCAGAGATTGGGATGGTCAAGTTCCCTGTGAAAATCAACAGAAATCACAGCACACTAGCAATTTGCATAGATACCCCTCCTGCTTTTTGTAGGGTAACTGGAAAACCAAGTGCCTTGTCTCACAATGTAGAAAGAAAAGTAAAATCGGCATAAATAAATTTTGATCTGGTGTCAAAGCAAAGTTTGAAAGAAAGAAAAATATGAATTTACAGTTACATTTGGATAGATTGTAACCCCTAAAGAACCAGTGTAAAAAAGAAACAACATACACTTCTTAGGTTTCATTTCTTACCTCACTTGCTTCACTTCTTTACGTATGGATTTGGACAGCGTGAATGTCTTCTTCATTATTTTCTTTATGGCCACTGTTCTACCATCACTGAAACAGAATGAAATGCTGTTCACAGGCCAACTTCATAAGCCAGGCAGACTACAAATACAGACTGGATATTTTTTCTACAGTGGATAGCTTCATATCTCTAGAGATGAGGCACAGAATTTAAGCTTTTCTGTATGTGGGTGTAAATGTGAGTCTGAGCACATGACAGGTGATAGGGCCCTGTTTCTATGATAAGGGAAGCATTAGTGACTATACTCAAGCATCCTGCATGTGTGGATAACATTTGGAACGTGAGAGTGTTAGAGTTAGTTGAGGTAGTCAGATGATGGAGTATCAGCAAAGGAAATGTTAGAGTAGTGAAACACATACAGCAACATCCCTGCTATCTGTTGCTTCTGACTACTGTTTTGGAGATCCATCACTGATACTTAACATCCTTTTGTTCTCATGGGTTGAAGCATTCTCAGCGATGAAGCAGTTGAGTTCGATAGACAGCAAAGCAATTTCCGTTGGAAGAATAAAGGAATCCAGTGAAGCTACATGCAGGAATTTAAGTGATACCCACCATAAAAATACAGAGTACGTCGTCTGTAGTGTAGCAGGTGTAGGTGCTTCACAATGAGACTGAATGCCCCACTCTTACATCTTTCACCCTTGATAAATGTGTTTGACCTTGATTCATCTGAGGAAGTTGATGATGATGAAAATGTCATCATTCAGAAAGAAGTAGCAAAAATGCTTACTGTAAAAGACCTACACTGGACACAGTGTCTCATCAATGAAGTGGCTGTGATTTTCCAGAACAGTGATCTATACTGAAAAGGAAGCTGCTCCCCCAGATGATGATCCTAAGTACATTCCTCTATTCTGCAAAGCACAGATCCTGCCCTGTGTATTCAAATAGTAGGTATTATCTCCATCTTTGCACATGTTCCACCCCTATTCCCTGACTATATTATTTTTAGGGGAAAAATTGCTTTCTGGATAGCAGGATATGGCTATACTGTTTGCCCGTATAGTCATAATGATATGTACCTTTATAAAGTGATCCAGAGGTGAAATGCTCCGTATCTTCAGTCACACCAGCTGGTTTAAGGACAAGATTTCTAATGTGCTACTCTATAGGATGCTACTCTCTAGTGCAAAGAACCTAGCTGTGCTCTGCCTGCATTTTAGAGAAAGGGCTTTAGAACCAAAAGGTCTTGGTTCTAAATACATTTGAACAGTAAGGGCCATTCACTAATGGGTGTAAGAGACATTATGCAGCCACAGACTTTACCAAGTCCCCAAAAGAAAAGGAGAAATGACAACCAAACCAGAATCCTGGCATATAATATATGCCACAGCCAGTATGTGGTACAGAAGTCAGATGATGATGTTAACTTACTGGATTTGGCCTAAAAAGAGAAAGGCAAACTTTTGCACTACCCATAAACAGTAAAGGCAAGAACTGGAAAGCAATGTGAAACTATAGTATAGTAGGTACTACATGAAACGAGCAATGTATTGACTTACTATCTCCCAGTCTGGGTGAAGTAGTGTTTCCTGGACATGTTAGCAGTTGCTGTGCAGGAGCTCAGAGCAGTGATACAGCTGGCATTGGAGTCACTGCATGCTGGGTGAGCACTCATCACACTTCCTGTTGCTGTCCGTACTATGCAATCTAAATGGGATGTGGGATGAGAAAAGGGACCTGAAGATGCATATTATTGACAAGGTAGAGACTCCAGAGGCAGACAAATATGGGAATTCTCCAAATCTTTGCATCTCAGTCTTGTTAACACTGAAGACAGAAAGCCATTGCTTGAAATGTGACTGCTGCATAAAAAGTAAAAAAGTTTCAGAGATGATTCATTGCCAGAGATTTTTCTCGCTAATCCTCAGGATTTGATGCAAGTTTCACTTCCCTGCTTTTGGGATGGCTAGCTCTTGCTGCTACTTAGATGCCGAGGACAGAACCCAGGGAAGCAGAGCAAGCCCTGTTCCATACTTTAACAAGTCTATTTGGAGCTCCTAGAAGATTGTAAAGGGATGTGGGAAGTGATTCTGACACCAGAGGGAAGTCAGAGCAATGATACAGTCAGATGAAAGAAAATCAGTGATCTCAATGTGTGTGTTTTAATATCTTAAGGTAACCAGCTCAAGGTAAGAAAATGGATTTGAAAACAAATTTAATGAATTACATATCATTTCACCACTGCCAATTAAAACCCAGATTTAGCCAATTTGTCTCAGCATTGCTGAAACCTCTCAACTCTCCCTGGTATCAGTATCTAACAAAGTGTTGCTGAGGAAGTTCAGCATCTCACCTTGCATCAGGACTGCCATGTTCCCACACCATAGTATTCTCCATATGCAGCTCAAAATCGTGTTGACGTTTGGAGTTTTTCTACAGCTTTCCACCCAGAAATATATCAGAGATCCCTGAGATAGCTTTGAGAATAAGAGTGTGTGTGTGCATGTGCATACATATATATGGCGCAACGCACCAACAGAGGAGTTATCTTGAAAAAATAGAGCTAAATTTTCACAGTACAGGCTACATATCCTGGGTACAGGACTGCTGATGTGTTTCCATTTAGATAAGTGTACATGTCAGGCTACTGTGTGTATCTCTGGACAGCTCTGTCAGGAGAAGGCATACTGTCTGTTTCCAAATCTCATCATATTATCAGTCCTCATTGCTCTTAAATTGTTAATTATCACTCCCAGGTCTTAAACAGTATTGTTGCTTCACAGGCCTCTCTCCAAGAAAACTATGTCTTTAATCTTGGGTTTTTCAAATTACTATTTAATGTGTTATTTTTTGATCATGCTTCTAATTTCCCTCAGTCTCTTTCTATTGTTTCTCCTCCCTGTGATGTTTATGACCTCTTCTAATTCATTGTCATCCGCAAATTTGCTTGTGTTCCTTTTTGCTGTATTGAAAGGCACTTTTCCTTCCATTTTCCATTTCTGTTTCCGCAAATTGGGATTGAAATTCAGTTTATGTATTCAGATTAATTTCTAAGACAACATCTGTTCTTTACAGCAACAAGTATATCATATCAAAACTAATTAATGTTCAAATCCAAGGCTGAAAGTATATCTACTATATATTAACACAGGAATGTCTTGACACTTCTACAAGCAACACAATGACGTAACACAGATAAAGCAGATATCTTTCTAGCAATTCCTCACAGAGGCAGAAAGTGAGAGAGTGAACATCAGCACACACCTATCAACTTCATAAGATTTCTATGGATTTACCCTTTCTGAGTGTCTAGGCATTTTCCTTCTGAATACTAAAATAATGAACAGCAAAGCAAATAATCTATACCTATTTTACGTGCAGCATAGTAAAGCATATAATAACATCTGGTTTATTCTTAACATGGTTAATTAGAAACAATTAAACAGTATTTTATATCCAGAAGGTAAAATGAAAAAAACTCTGGCCACAAGGAATTACTTTTTGCAGCAAGTCTGTCACAGATAGCATACACTGAGAGAAATTAAGATCTCATTATATCCCTCATTATATTTGTGCAAATCCAGGGCAAAATAGTGAGACTAATTATACAGAATGACACATTCACTGAAGCAACTGTAATTTATTTTGTCCAAGTCCAGAGGTTATCTGTTTATTTTGTTTAATAGGCCTCTTTTTTAATTGAAAAATCACTATTAAAAAACCAAGGAAACTATTTAAAATAATGTTGACATCTAAAGTTTCAATTAAAAAAAATCAGTGATCAGCTCACAGAGGTTACAGGGATGAAACTTTGGATATGTCTTTCACAAATTCTTTCACCTTAAAACATGAAGATGTACTTATGATGGAGATTATTTCTCAAAATTATTAAGGAAACTGATCATAGTATCAAAACGACAAGTTACTAACCTTGTTTGATGCAAGTGAAGTCTATAATCCAGCTTTCATCCCAAAACATCTTTTGTTTCTGATATTCAAACCACTACAAAAATAAATCAAATTCATTCCTGATTAATCCTTACTGTCTTTGAAGGAATTAAACCAGAGATTACTGGGTTTTTCAAACACGAAAGTTTATGAGTATCCAAACAAAATCTGATGTTGAAGCGTCCATCATACGAGTAACATTGCAAACAAGAGTTATTAGAAACAGGCTTAGAAGAAAACAGCATCTAATAAATGTCTTAAAAACCAGTACATTCCTTATTCTTGAATCTAATTACATGTCATAGTACGCATTGGCTACAAACTCTCCCTTATTGTCATTACTTCTTATGCACTGCATTTACCTCTCAGCCTGGACATCAGATGAGTGATCTACATCACCTCATGTCATGGAAATGTCCTATGCTATGTAAGTGCATGTCAAGAACACACTACATCCCAACCCCAAGGTAAGGAGCAGTACATCTTATATCATGTAATAGAATTAGCCTCCAAGCCACAAATGAGATCATATTATGTCAAATATGCTAAAGAATATTAGGTAGGGATTCTGTGGGTATTTTGTAAAGAAGGCATTGCTCTAATAGATGATTTTCTCTAGAGCTGACATGCAAAACTAACATAGAAAGCATAAGCACGTGGTTTCAAAAGAGGAACAGCAGATTGAATTATACAGCTGTTACAGCTGCAGTCAGTGCCAAAATGTCAAACCAGAACAGCATTTTACCATCATTATAGCATTTTCTATAGTGTGGAATTTAATATTAGGAATTATGCATTCATTGAAACAGGTAACAAATGTCCAGATAATACAGAAGGAACACGACTTAGAGATTGTGATGGTGGTTTTGGTAGAAATTTATGACAAATATAGAGATCACTGAATCAAAATTAAGTTGTATCATTTATCTCAAAAGGCTTCTGAGAAAAAATATCTACATTTTATCTTGCAAAGGTACAACTAAAGATATATTAGCTAGAAGTGACCACTGGGCTTGCTACAGAGATTGATATCCAAGGAATCCTCTTCTCTACTTGACTGATTAAAGAAGCCAGATGGTTCTTTTTACTTTATCTTAATTACTGAATTGGACAAAAGGATCTTTCCTATCTTTTTTACTTACCACCTAACTAAAACATGAAAAAAAGAAGATACTATTGCAGAAGTAGTAGGAGTAAGTATACAGAAATGCAAGAAGAAAAAAATAGACCTCAAAACCTACAGAAAAATAGCAGAAATAATAGATAAATTTTGCTACAAGGCCTTTAGATAAACCTATGCAAGGACAAGAAACTCCATTGCTCTTTCTAAAATGTCAATTGTTTAAAACGATCTGAACTGCTAATCTGTCCAATTGCATATTTCTATCAGATTATGTGGTTTTACAGGACACTTACTATGAACACATTGTCACAAATGCCTTGTGGATTGTAAATGCTCAAATAGTTTTCAACAGTGCTTCTGTTCCTAACTCACAAACCCCCACGAAGAAGCACAGAACTGAGAAGAAAACTAATGTGATTCAGGCCTCCTGTAGTACTTTACTCAGTGGGCCATCAGCTTTCTCCTGCTTATTCCCTCTCAGCGCACCTGCCTACCTCAGATGCTCACTGCAACCGCAGTACAAGATGGAAAGAGAAGGAGTCCCTGAGGAAAGAGGAGCCTATTGATTTGCAGGATTTACAGGCCAAAGCCCAAATAAATTATGTTACATACATAGTCAATATAATGACTCTAAAACTGCCATATTCACTCGCTAAATCTTTGTCATGAAATTCAGAAATGTATTTTCTTTCAAGATGCAGACACATAAGGAATATAGATCCTCTTTCCCAGAGGTACTGTGAAGTAATAAGCCATAATAGCATGCTGTCTCCTCTTTATACAGACATTTTCATTCAAAGGCATCCAAAACTACTTCTTTCATATTCATACGCTCCTCTCTCCACATTCCCTTTTTGTTTTTCCTTCATGAGCCTGTTATAATAATTGATTACTATTATACAAAATCAATCACTTTGAACTGAACCAAACTGGTTCATTCACACTAAGAAAATAAACCTATTAAAAAAAACCCCAACAAAACCAAAAATAAAACTGAAAAAAAAAAAAAATAAATATCATCTTCTCATTATTTCTTTTGAGAATATCCCAAGTTCAATGTTTTCCACTACAAGTTGTATTTGGACTCTGAGATTTAATGGCCTCTGGTGGAGCTAATCCCTTTATGAATTTACCTAATTTGTTTTTTAATTCATTTGTACTTCTGGTCTCACAGGGTTTTGAAGCAGTTAATTTCAGAACCGGGTTTTATTCTGAGTGAAAAGTAGTCTTACTTTACTGGCACCCCCCAGTTCCCATGCTGTGAAAAACATCTTCTTCCTTTACCACTATATATCCATCCCTCTTGTTACATTCCTCTTCAGTCTTCTGTCTTACAGGATGAAAATTCCTAGCCCAATGAGCCTTCCCTCATAAAGAGGCCAAAAAGGCTCTCTACTTTCCTTCTGCTTTCTTCCATAGCACACAGATTCTGGATGCAGAAGAAAATTTATCGCTCTACTAACAGAGCCCTACTCTAACTAACCAAATCATGGAAGTAAGAGAAAGGAAACAGGAGAAAGGATACTTACCATGACTGTCAAAATGAAGCCAGTGCAGACTAAACATATTGGTAAGACAATTGCTATCCTAGCACCAGCAGACAATGGGCATTCCCCACAATCTGCTGGACAGATAGAGCAGCCTTCTTCTTCCTCACAAAAGCCATCTCCACAGACTGATTAGAAAAGGAAACACATATCAGAATATTTTAAGGCAGTTTCATCCATTCACAATGTTGTATTCAGATTTAAACACATGGTTCTTGAGCTGGGAAACCTAAGAGTACCAGAAAGAATAAATTTTGAAGAATCCAGAGGTAGGACCCTGGCAGCTGAAAGAAAAATCTGAATTTTTACAGTTATACAGGATCTCTCTGATCAGATTAAATTGTTAATGACATCAGAGCCTTTGACATGTTTTGTGTATAAATCACTTCATCACTACTCTGTTTCTCATTGTCCATCTGTTTTTTTCTGAGAATTAAAGTTCCTCAAGGCAGGAATTGTCTTTTGCATTCTTTGTACTTAATCCAGCCCTTGAGATTCCCAGGAGCCTGTGACCCTTCCTCAGCAGCAGCAGCAGACATTCTGCGTACTGCAGAATGAAACCCTGCAACCTGTACTTCAAGGATTTCTTTTTCTTCAAGGTCTTATGAAAATTATCAGCAGTATCAGATTTAAAACAAAAGCCGTAAAGGACAAAACTCCTTCTCCCATGTCCTGAATAGTGTTTCAATTTTACCTCTATGACTAAACTAATACCATGGTGTACTTCAGCCTCTGTTCAGCTGAAGATATTATTCTGTCACTATGTAATATATTTTTTAAAAAAAGCCTTAACAAAACAAAATGCAGGGCTCAGTAATATTTCTGCCTCATTCCATTTAATTCCAGTATAATATCAGGATAATCACAGAAGTCACTTTCTGCCTCAGAGGTAGAGCTGCATTTTTAAAATTTCTTTTCAGATAAATTGTAGGTTTCCTGGAAAACTCATCTGCAGCTGTCTTGAAATGAATAGCAAGTTCTTTAGTTAAATACATCCACTCACAAGGAAGTTGCTTTGGTTCTTGGTTTGGTTTGGTTTGGCTTTTTTCTTAATATTGGGAAATCTATTCTCAAACTTCCAGAAGAATAGCTAACAAGACTACTGTGATGACATCCTTATTTTACCCAATATTTTTCTTCAGATTGTGTGTTTAATTTATTAAATAAAGTCCATTTAAAAAATTTTACATTGCTAAGATAATTGTTATGGCTATTTCTGTTCGCTGCATACAGCTGTACTAAAGTGAATGAAAGGCTGATGCCTTTGGCAGCAATTGAATTTTAATGTGAACAAGGGAACCAAGAAGGGTTTCTACCTTTCCAATATGCTTAAGGCTAGTCTGGTCCCCTTCAGATGAAGAGTGTCCAGATCCTCACAATATGCTAGCTGGAAGAATATTTTCACATCCCTATCAACTGCAGGAAAGCCTTGTAGTATCTGAAGCCGTTGATCATGGTATTTGGCTTTACCTATTTGATAAGAGTGTCTTCCTGCTGTTCTAGATTCATACACAGGTTAGAAGCTCAAACATTTTTTCAGATCTTCAGTGTTATATGAAGAAGAATTTTAGGAAGACTTTTGTGTATTTTCAATGAAAAGGCAGGGTATGAGTTCCTTTACTCTTGTTAACTATGCATGAATGATAAAAGCATTGAGATTTGCAGTCAATAAGCAGTCCCCTCACATCATCATTTTATATCATACCTACTGCAGGAAGGACTGTGGTTTTTGCTTCCAGAGCAACTTGCATTCTCCCAACTCTGATGTGTGCGATGAGAGAAGTCACACCCACATGAACTAAAACAACCTGCCAAACAAGTAAACAAAGCAGCAAGCATCAAAACTTCACTCGCATGTAGTAGGCTATTATAATAACAATTGTCCAGTCATGGTGTCTTGCAAAAAAATTTGTGCATTTTTTCAGAATGAGGAAGGACAGGTGTCCTTGATTGGAGAAACAAACAGAAGCAAGAGAGATAACTTTTGTGGGAAGGCAGGTCTGATTCCCTTTCTGGTGTGTATTCTTTTCACCGAGCAGGGCTATTAGCCTATGCATTCTGCCATGTTCGCATCCCTATTACTTCTGCTGGGCAGAAGCCCCCTAATGACCATATTAACCTGCAAGACAGTCCAGTCAGTAACGCAGTATATTGTTAGTGTAGGCCTTAAAAGGATAGATTAGGCTATCCTCTTCCCTCCCATCCCCATTACTTCTACTAACTACCTAAGGAGTAGTAGTGTGAAAAGCTGTTACTTTCAAGTCAAGTCAAGTCAAGGGAATTGTTATTACTCAGCCATATGCATCACTTACACACATAACACTGACAAATAAATGAGATGGGGAACATGTACATGAACCACACTAAACTATTAGCAAGTAAGCTCTGAAAAGAGCACACCAGTTAAAGTCCTCTATCCAATAAATACACCTTACCTTAGCAGTCCAGTTTCTTTGGCTTATTTTGCCAGCTGTAGACAAAGTGTGAGTAAATATCTGGCCATCATCTGGGATCCACGGACCACATATTCCTCCTCTACCCTTTATCAGACATATTGGTTATGTCAGTAAACCACAGCACAATGAAAATCCTAGCTCCTCCTCTTTTACTTTCTTAAAATGACTTGTATTCTCTAACAGCAAATAAAGCAATGTTTTATAACCAAATCTATTAAAATGCTGAAACACAACCACAACTGTTCTGTGGAAAAATAAAGGATAAAATAAGAGAGAAGCAATTGTTCCTATACTGAGTTAAAATCTCACAAATGTTATTTAATACACACGAGCCAAAATGTGGTCCCAAATTTTAACTTCAGTAATCTATCAAGTTAATACACTTTTTCAGAATTCACCATATTAGAAACAGAAACAGAATTGTATTCCACTTCTTTTATTTTTCTAAAGGGATTTTACTGCAGTTTCACTTTTGATAGAGCAGCTTTTTTTTTTTTTTCTTTAATAAGGGAGGAAGGGATCTCTTCTGTGCCTGTTTGCAGAGCATTTCTCAGTAAAGCTGTTCAAGATGTAAACCTCCCAGCAATTGCAGCCACAGAGGATTATTTTGGCTGTCTGAAGATCTTGCGGTTTTTTGTTTATTTGGAAGGATTAAGTCTGTTTATTAACTCCAGATATTTCTTCAGGCACTTCCTTCAATGCACTGTAAGATATAGCCCCAGTCAAAAGAAATGGAGTTCATGTTAACTAAGCTAAGGTGTTCTAAAAGTCATGACACTGCAAAAAAAAACCACCCAACAAAACATCCTCTCAAATAATGGAAAAAGCTTGCTTTGAAGTGTAAGTTCAATCTTATGCAATGATACTAACAGCCTTCTTTCTGTATGACGGCCAACCTGCTTAGACTTCTTCTAAGCAGGAACTGAAATATTTACAGTATTACAAGGAAGTCAGATGATGCACGTTGGCTACATGCTTTCACCTTTTCTGCATCTTAATTCCAAGCAGAACGAATTGTGAAAGTAAGAAATAATGGAGAGGTCACCACAGTGGTGGGATGTTGAAGTTCTTTACTATGGTTCTACACAAAAGTTTTGATGTGAAGGTTCCAGCAAGGATTCCTCTTTTAAACAAAAGGCCTGGTATCAGCTAAGCCCCCCAGGGAGTCATTAATAAAACAGGTTCTTAAGAAGGGATTGCCAAGAAGTAAGCTAGAGCTCTTGGGGAGACATTAAGCCTTCACACAGAACAGTACATGAAATAGCTGCAAGAGGAGTATAGACTAGATTTTCTATTACACCATCTTTGATCACAAAGAATGTGTCAGATTGCCAGAAGGGGGATCAACTAGAAAGACTGGGCAACTGCATGAAGTTTATTGTGCAAGGTAAGGCTTACCTCACAGAAAAAAAAGAAAAAAAAATGTGTCCCAAACTGTATTGTTAGAATCAGAACTCTAAATATTCATACAAAGACAGACAGGCTGTTACAATGAGACAAGCAGACAAGTTAAGAATGGACCCTGCCTACATTGCATGAACAAATTTTGTTATCCTGTAATTGGATTCCTTTTTTCTTTTCTCTGATCTAATACAGAAAAATCATTCCATCTCAGCATATGTGTATACACGCTTTGTTCTACAAGTCACAGCCAGTGATACTCACTCCACCCACTTTCAGTAATTCAAGCAAATCATTCAAGGTCCCTCTATAAGTTGCAGAGATTCCACCTGGCATTTCGCCCTGATTGCTTTAGAATGAAATGATCTGTCTTTATTTCTCTATTGACTGTTCAGAGATCTGACTGAAGTAATACTAAAGAGATGAAACTGGCCCAAATATACATAATGAGAGATTCTGAATACTGCCTTGTCCAAAAACCCAGCCATTTGCTTTGCAGCCTCAGCATCCAGTGGAAAAAAATCTAAAAATGGCAGATATCCCCACAGTGGTTTAAGTGAACTATAGATTTGGTCTCTTTGTAATCACAGAAAGACCTCATAAACTTGAACCTGGTTATTACAATGCTGTCTCATCCCGTAGCAAGAACAGAGCACATGGTGCTGCACTGTTATACTAACCATGAAGGCCAAAGGACAGGAGTGAATGTTGGCATGGTAGACACAGCAGTTCTCTCCATTTGCATCTTTCCAGCTGGCAGGGCATTCATGCTTCTCACAGAATTCCTTTGCAGCAGTAGCATTGCTAGCCAACCAGCAGAGAGAGAGAGAAACTTTATATTTATTCTTCATTCCTCAAAATTGCAACAAGCATATGAGAGCTTATTCTTTATTCTGCACATAAAAATTAGCAGCAAAAACATATGCAGTGAAATAAACACTGTTACATCATATCTTTCTTTTTTGTTTTGCTTCTGATTGAAGCACTACTACAGCAATGAAGATTGCTGTCAACCAGACCACTGTCTACTGCCATGCAGTAGGGACTTCTAGCAGATACTATGCCACAAGAAGGCAGCAACCTCCACTTCTCTCCTGAGACTGACTTCATGAGCAGCTGGGATTACTTGGCACTGCTACACCTAGGACACAAAAAGATACCACTACTCTACTTCCACTATCAGAAATATGTGTCCCTGGCTACTTCCGTTCTCAGTGTTTTCAATTATATACTTTCATCTACGCGTGTGATTCATACTTATCATCCAGCTCCAATCTTTGCTCTGCAACCCAAACAGCCAAGGAAAATAATTATATTGGACAATAGTATCAGATGCAATTCCACAAAACAAAAGTTTAGAGCAAAAAGTGGACTTTATGAATAGACTGTTTGGCAAAACAAGGTGGGCCTTTTGAAAGTCTGTCCCTGAAAGACAAATGTAGTTACCTGGAAATGTGTGATGCAACACCTCTCCCCACTGTTTCCTTAGTTACACTTTCAGTTGATTACTACCCAAATAAATATGGCTTTAAATTAAAATCATTTTCTGCCTAATTCCATCAGACACTTGTCTTTATGGAAGCTTTTAAAAATTTATCCTGTATTCTGTAACTTTTATTCAATATCTTCATCATGGCTTCACCCAATTATGCTGATGCCCATACATTGGCTTGCCATGTTTGGGTCAGCCACTGTAAGCTTAAGAGTCAACCAGATAGTCTTCTAGTTAAAATGAGGTGCAAACTTGATCCCTTTGAAAAACTGCAGCATAGATTTCTCTCTTCTTAAATATTCACCATCTGCCTCTATGTGCAACATATGTATAAGTACACAAAAAGCAGAATTTTCCAGATTCCTCACTGATTTAAGGCAGTGGGTCCCCCTGGAAAGACTAGAAAAACTGCTTCATTCCCAAGCACGGAAAAAACTTGCTTTATGATTACTAGGCATAAATTTCAGAAAATGTGATAAACAAATTTTGCAAAACTGTGTAACTGTGGTACACAGATGATCAAAATACAATATCAACTTTTTGCCATTGTAAAAAGTTACAGGGTTATAGATCATCTTTCAATATGAAAAAAAAAAAATCTCTGGATAACAGCTTTTACAATCTGAACTTTGCAATGTGAACACTCAGACTGGCAGAGAAAAATGTGAGGTTTTCCATAAACATCTCTTTCACCAAGTACAGCACAGGAAGTGGGGAAATACAGCTGCAGCCTTTGCCGCAGACATTGTTGTATACGGATGAAGAATTGCTATGTACAGATGAAAGTGTACAATAAAGGTGTATTAGCCTTTTAATGATCTGGAGTTGTATACATAAACATTCTGTATTTAATCTCTGTTGTCTACAGTTACCAACACAGTCTCTGAGTTGATATATAAGCTTTTGGACTTATTTAAATCCCACGGAAATCAAAAGAAGTTCATCACTGAATTCAGTGGATTCAGGGTTGGGCCAGCCTCTTTTTCATATCCATGTTGTGCACTTCAAACACACTTATGATTAAAATGACACAGTTAGTCTGGGACGCGTGCTTAAACTTCAGCTGTGAATTCCTTGTGTAAAGAAGGTGAGAAGTGATGTTCAGAATTGCACTGAGACAGTAATGCAGATACAGGGTGACATGCCCTATCCTTGACCATGCGAGCAGGCATGCCATGATGGCTGCTCTGAGAGCAAAGCTGTTGCAGAGGAGAAAATATCAGGGCACACAGAGCTATAAGACACCTCAAGAGATGCAAGAAATTAGCAAGGAGCCCCAGAATATGTGTTCCAATTATGTTACTGAAAATGTTCACACAGAATCCCCATAATCTCATAACCATGAAACAATTTTTATAGGTGATAATACCTGTGAGAAAGGATTCCATTTTGCACTGCATATTGATAAAAGTTGTCTGAAGCAAAGACTGCATAGGTTACGTTGAAGAATTCCCCACTGACAGCCTTTTCTGGAGGTCTTTGCACCCATGCCATCTCCAGGCCTAGAAACAACACAATCATGGACCAATGTATGTGCTATACTTTTCTACTTTACAGATGCATATAAATGTAAAACTTTCTCTGGAGTGATTTTCATCTATTGTTCCTATTGCTTTTTGTGAGCCCAAAACAGTCATCCATTTTAGTGCCTGTACAGGTAAACACAAATGCACAATAACTGAACAATTCTGATACTCACTTAGAAAAGATCAAGCAATTGGAGAAATACAACAAAAAACCTGGTCATACAAAATAAAGTAACTTCATTCCCAGCATAATGCAGTGCTGCTTGTCCTGATACACTTGCTTTCCTCTTTGATCAGGTAATAAACATCGCTCTTCATTCTTGGCTGCTTTCACTGAGGCACATCTCATTATGGAAGAAGAACAGACAACTCTAGCACACATGAAATTCTGCCAAAACTCTTAACCTCATGAGATATAAATTATATATACTAATAATTATACATTTAAGAAAGTATTTTCATTTTATAAAACCATGTCACATCTTGAACAGAAGACAGTGGAAGGAGTGCTACTCAGATATCTGTCATTTTCCATTTCCACACTCTTACTGGGAAAGATGATTTATTCCAGCCATCTCTGCTGTCCCTGGGACACCTTATCACCTGCTCTGAGCCTGGGAATGAACTGAGATAAGAGGGGGCAGAAGTTTTTAATCCATATTCTTAAACAACACTACCAAAATCTTGCCACTCCATTCACCTTCCTCTTTCCATATTGTTACATGAAGGTTTTAATTTGCACCACATCAAATCACTTACATCATCAAGTGTGTAGCTCTATGTTTGTCAGGAAGTTTTAAATCCCTTCTGCAGATGATGGGTAAACCTGCCTTTCAAGAGATCCTCACATTTTTGTTGTTGTTGCTCAGTTATAAACTCTTTCATTACTCTGGAGTTGTTTTTACAAGTGTATTCTTCACTTGCACTGTTAGTGAAGCTGCTGGTTTTTCCCCTAAACATAATTCCCTTTCAGATATAAAGAAGTAATTGTAAAATAACCTCTTGATTTCAAATCTATCTTGAAAAGTAAAAACTCATTATAAATGCTAACACTAAGAGAAACTACAACACAAAGATTTACAAAAAAATGCTAGTGTGATTTGCACTAAAAGGTAAGAGAGAGCTGAGCTTCAGAGAATGTGTGAGAATGAAGGCAAAAGGTCAGCATAAATTTCAGTTAAATTACTTTCTACTTCCCTTTAAAGGTCTCACAAAGATAAATGAAACTCTTCTTTCAACAACAGACACTCCAACATCTAAATGCTTTGAAGATCTTGTGTTAAACTCACAGCAATGAGGCTACAGTATATGCCTCTTGCTTTGCTTTTAGCAGTGCCCAGAAGATGACAGAAGAACCATAGAGAAAGCAGGATAGAGCTTGGAGTTCATTCTAAAACTGGTTGGAAAGGATATATGTTAATTAAGCAACCTACTCATATTAGCTTCCCTTGTACTCAGTTCACACTTTGATTATTAGCAAGAATAATTTTAAACAAGTCATCTGATCTGATAAATAGTTGTTTTAATGTTAAAGCAATAGTAAATTCATACAGGGATAAAAATCATAGTTGACAAACATCTAGACAGTCTTTGAATTTCACTGTTCCAATGGAACTCTTCGGAAAATGTTTAACTGGAACACTGAGCTCAGAGTGTAACCCAGCAGTATATTTCCTGGAGTGTTTAATCAGTATGAGTTTCTCAGGTGTTCTTGTTTTTTCTAAAACCCCTATTGAAACATATTGGCTCTGGTCTTACCTTTTACAACATAAACAAAAGTGTTCCTTTACATCAGTTATTTATCAGTTACAGAGTCACAAAATCACAGTCAGTTGAAATCGGAAGGCACCTCTGGAAATCATTCAGTCCAACTCTGTTGTTCAAGGCAGGGTCACCTAAAGCACGTCGCTCTAGATTTTATCTATATGGGTTTCAAAAATCTCTAAGGAGGAAGAAACCACAACTTTCTACTGTTTGATCACCATTACAGTACAAAAGATGTTTCTTCTATTTAAATTGAATTTTCCGTATTTCAGTTGCTGTTATTTGCTGTTCAATCTCAAACAATCAATTTCCAACATAAAAAAATATTCTATTTTTTATTATCATGTAAATTTGGTTTTGAAATTGACTGGACTAAGTAGTTAAAGATCTCAGATTTTTTTTAATTTCTCATGGAACACAGTTTTGTGCAAGGTGGAAAAGCATGATGTGTAGAATCAGTGATTTTGCTTACTGGCTTGAGTGTTTAAACACAGACCACTTTTGAACCGACACTACAAAATCTCAGCAATGCAGAGCTGCATGCCTGATTTGTTTGGATTAAGTTGCATTTGGTTTTCTAATAGAAATAAAATGTTTTCAGTTTCTTTCTGGGGGAAGGGATTCAGCTGTTGCTATTACTTTTTCTTTTGAAAACTGGACAAATATTTGCTCTGAAGTATCTTTTGGTGTCTTTCACTTATTTCTCTAGAGAGGTTGTCACTGATTCAGATGCTTTCCACCATGTGTAACATTCGTCATGACTGGTATTGTTCTGAGCACTTCAATTTTGAGTTCTCAACCATTCCTCAAGGAAGAGGTGATCTTTCTTGTGAAGCTTTAGGACTCACTCACCTCCACAGTCCAGCATGTTATACTCATCTGGTTTATCCAGGGGCCAACAGTCATAGTCTTTGTTATCTAAATCATGCCATCCCTCCACTAATATCACCTGCTAGAAAAAAAAGCATATGAATAGACTCCAAAAAAGACAGTAAGAGAACAGAGGAAGGATGAGTTCTGTTTCCAAAATTATGTTTCTTGTAAAGAAATAAAACCAAATGCAGAAACATAGCATGGCATATTTCGCTCTCTTCAACTTCTGGAGCAAAAAATGACAGCTTCCTAGGGGTATAAAAACTCAATCAGTATATTATTTTGATCTGTCCAGAAATTAGCCATGGAACAATAAGGGGACTTACCCTTCTCTTGCAGAAGGTTTTCTCTACAAAGAGCAGGTGGCTCTAGGACCATATGCAGAGAGACATTTGATTTAAAGAGTCTTTTTGTTTGCTTTTAAAATGGCAGCCCCCCTGCTCCAAACTGCTCCATTTCTTTTAATGTTTTACACCTAAACTCCTTGAATAAGTAATTTTTGTTACACTTTTACTAACACAATACAACTGTTAATTATATAAAAGTTAAAATACATAATTATAGAGAATATTAAGATTGCATAAGCCTATTACAGGTAGAATACAGCATCATAATAGCATACAGATTGAACTGCAACAGTAGCAGAATACATACATTATACCTGTATGTATGTTATATATCATAATGAATATATTAATCATGTATTAAAATATACACTCTAGGGTATATATGAACAGAACAGAATATGTTATGATAACGCATCATGGTCTAATTCCACTTCTAGTAAAAGATAATACTTTCTATTCATATAATCTACTATTATTTTTCTATATATTATTGGAGGATAATCACCTACTGATTATACAATTACTCATCACAGTATTCATGGAATAAGACAGAATGATACAACTGATTTTTCCAATATATTCTCCTGTTACTTTTGTTTTCTACATGACTAAAATAACATTCAACAATTGCCTGGTATAAATAGCTGTCTTATTGCAGTAAGCCATATACAGTTCGTTCCGCATGCACAGACCACAGAAATGCAAGTGGATCTATGTAGTTTACCTACCAATAAACTGAGGAGGCTTCGGAGCCCTAAGACTGGTGTTTTGACAGCTCTCATGCTCCCTAACATGCACCCAGCTCACCAAGTATCAGGGCTGCTTCTGATGTTGCTGTTGCTACTGAATTAGATGCCCTTGCCTAAGAAGGGGTGTTGCTAGGCACGCTGGTCCTGGCAACTCCAGCTGCTGCAGCTGTTCTGCCTCCTCCTTCCCTCTTCTCACCTACCCCACTTCTTCTCGGTTCAGGGTGGAAACATCCCTCTGCACCTCTGTTGAACCTCTCTGAAAAATCATCACTTGTCTTAGGGGCAGCTCTGCTCTCAGACCATTGAAGTTTGTGCCCCTGTCAGCTCAAAGCTGGAAAAGCAACCGGAGGATTTTATGTCACTGCCTTGTCGAACTCGGGCAGCATCTGATCCTTAGGCAGATTAATCGATACTGTGGAAATAAAAACAGAGACATAGCTGGGCCTGCGGGAGGAGAGATGTGTAAACTCCATGGCAAGAAAAGGTCACCTATGTAAGAAAAACTGTTAAGACTAGAGGTTGGACTAGATGATCCCCTGAGGTTCCTTCCAACCGGAATTGTATTACACCCTACGACTTCAATTTTTCAGTCCCTGGTGTACAACAGCTTCTACCTGGGAATTGTCCTGCTACATGCACAGGTGAAACAGACCTCTGCCTAGCCATGCTGGTAACATAAAGACATGGATGGGACCATGACCATTTCTGTCTGCTGAAGTCACTGCCAATACAGAACTTCAGTTGTGGTTCAGCTCTCATGAATATTTCTGTGTGTTTTCTCTGGAATTCTGGCTTTCAGCCCAAACTGACATTAAGGATCTTATTCAAAATGCTTGGACTTCACTATTTATTGCATCAAATTTGCATGAAAAAAATGCAACGTGTGTCCACTTCAACTTGAAAGGGGTTGTAGATCAATTAAAAAATCTGTTTGGAGTTATTCATAAAAGAGATATTTGTATAAACTAATATAAACATTTTAGGTTGGAATTTTATGTTTGTAATGAAATCCTAAACCTCATTTCTGTTGTGTCTTCCTGTGCTTCACTATGACCACTTCACCCAAATCATAGGTTTCAATATATGGAAGCTTTTAGACTCTTTCAGCTTGGCTACATGGTAGAAAGAGAAAAGAAAAAAATTGCCTTTTTTGGGGTAGAATTATCTGCTTAAAGGAACTCTTCATATAGTAACATCTTGGAGAGGTTTTACTGGTGATTTTTTTAGGGTATCTTGTGCTTAAGGAGGAATTTGCTGGCAGGGAAGCTAAGGATTACGACTTGTTACACCCTTCAGCAGCCAAAAGATTATCAGACTGATCCTATTTTCTTTAATAGCGCTGTCAAATATTCACATGACATTAATATCATGATTCAAGGACTGTAAAGATCATACATTACCTTTATAGATACTTGTCTATCACCAAGTTCAGAATTCCTGGAGAGTGGCCAAATACAAGTCTCGGAATCCTGAATTAAAGATGGACTGATCAGAATGGCTGGTGATGATCTGATTTAACAATCTATCCCAGCTATTTAAGAAGCACATTACCACCTCTGCATTTAAGCACTGGAAATTCTAAAAAGAAACCAGTGAGGACTATTTTGCAATATAAATATATGAACCTTGGTAAAAAGAAACAATTGACAGCTTAATGAGTAATGTATTCTTCAGGTCTATCTAAAACTCCCTCTATAAAGGAAATCAGAAACAGACTTGAATAAACTGAGATGGTCATCTCAAACCTAATGCTCTTCGCTTTACTTGTGCTCATTTTTCTGTTTGTAAATTATGTACAGTCACATAATTTGCATTAACATCTTACATTGGATCATACTATGAATGAGTTTATTAACACAGTCAGATTCAGTCTAGCATAGATTAACTGAATTCTGCCTACTGCCACTTGACTGACTTCGTGAAATAACAGTTCTTTGGCTTTTCTTAGAAGGATCTCTTAATCTGAAAAAAATAGGTAATTTCTGATTGAAATTACGTTTATCAAATAACTTAATGTTTACAAATTTATTTCTGTTGTCTTGGCTGTCCTCAGATGCTACCTTAAGCTACAACATTTCCATTTCATTCGTTAACTCAATAATAACTTCTACTACTGAACAGAGGGAAAATAAAGATATTTCAAAGTTTTATAGGCAACATCCCTGTAGATATTGGTTAAAACATACACTTTTGTTAATGTTTTGACAATAATCTTACAACTAAAATGTAAATATGCAATATTTGTAGAAAATAATAACAATGGTTACATATTGCTGAATGCAACTTGCCAATTATGTGCTTTCAAGTGTGTTAGGAAAGCCATTTCCAGAAACATACTGAAACAAAAATTACTGTGATGAAAGTTTAAAATATCCTCGAAAATATTTGTCTGTTCTGGCATTCAAACTTTCCATATGGTTCTTGTCTTGATAACAAGCTGAAATAGAGATATTTAAACTACTTCATTTTTAGATTAAGTTCTCTAGCAAGACACTTAGTTTTAACGAAAAATAATCAAAAAAATTACTGCTGCGGCTCATTTGACATTTCAAAATTCTGGCATTCCAGAGATACCATTTATCAGAACTGTGTTGTTATTTGTGAAATCAGTAGTTAAAACTTAAGTTCTTGAAAGAACACTATGCAGAGTATGTTCATCCTGCACGTGGGTTGGCATCCTGCTCAATGCTACACCACCCCGGACTCCTAGAATCTAAAGGGACTTCAGATTATATAACCTATTCTCCTTTTATAGTGTTAGCTCAAATAAAAAGCATTTTAAATGACACAGAATCTGAGTGCCTTTCTTACAGTCTGTGTGCCTTTCTTACTGGGATCGTAGCAGACTAGCAAAGCTTCCGATAGTCACCGTGTTTGCAGGGCCGGTGAGCGGGCATGGCCAGTACTCTGACACTCCCCTCTAGTGGTTTCATTGCAGAACAACGGCAGGCAGATTCCCTCCTGTGAGCAGTTTGGTTCAAGGATGGCCTCCCCTCGATGCACAAGCTGCCACAACTAGCGTACCCAGCAGCAGTGCAGCAGAGAACCTGCCTGATCTCAGGTTCTCACCTGGGAGTTTGGTGGCAGCAGCTGGTGGCCTTCTACCCCTTCCCTTCCAAACAGCAGAGTGATGCACTGGACAGCCACAAGAAATTCCTAGGGCTCTGGCCTATGGCCATGTTACCACAGCACAGCTAGTGATCACACCTCCACCAGGTCACCACAACCATTTGTTTACACATTTTTAACCTAGAAAAAGTGCTTTGCTGTCCTGTGTAATGCAGCCCCACAGACAAAGGATATTGATCTGATCTTGTAATTTCACACTGACACAAACAAGTATGTATGTCAAAAGAGGTCTTCAAGCGTGGGCTTCTTGTGTGCTCTCCCCGCAGTGCTGGTGCTCCTGTGTGTTCACGTGGTTCAGTGAGACTCAGACTTCAGCTGAGCCTAGATTAGCAAGGTTAAAAGACACCACTTGACTTTCTCCAGAATTCTTGGCGATTTAATTAAAAGACTAAACATTGTCATGAAGTTTGTAGTAGATCAGTAGCTTTAGAAGTACTGAGTGCCCTCAATTTGCTGGAAGTGCTGAACAAGCAACAGGTGTGGGTCTGGTGAAATGCTGGAGAGCTGTAAGCAAGCTCCTGAGCCTTGCATTCACACACACCATCCCTTAACTTTGTAGTATCTCTCCATTTCTCTCACACACTCTCCCAATTATTGGAAGTTTGAGAGAATTCCTAAGAAAGAGGCCTCGGGCTAAAAGAATGGTGATCATAAAAAAAAAGTAATGATATATTTGTCACTAAAGATCTCAAACATTAGATGATTAATCTTTGATGACAGTTTAACTCAATTGCAGCAGAAGGAGCAAACGGTTACATAGTTCGCACAAAGGAACAGAGTTGGGAGGCAGTATGAAAGCATGGAAGATCAGAGAGTTTTGTAAAAAGGTAATTACAGACATTGAAAACTATAGCTAAGAAACTGCTTCATCTCACTACCACCCATGATGTTATACATACCTCACAAACTCACAGAAACCTCAAAAATGCAAAAGGTACTCATTGGTAAGTCTTCACTGGACTCTCAAGTTACCGGGAATGCTGAACAATTTTATGCTTTTACAGATGCATTCCTCAGGTCCACCGTAGTTCATGGGGCATCACAAGATGGCTTGTTCTGTTGCTGCACTTTGGGTTTGATCTGCAGCTTAAGATCTCAAGCTTAAAAACAAACTTGAACACTTAATTAATTTCAAAAATGTTTGAAAATGCATCAAAACTTGAAACAAAAGTATCATGTATACTGTCTGCAGGTTGTATGAAGACTGTCACCTGGAATACGCCACAGACTTGTGGAAGAAATATTTCTGTTTAAGAATATGAACTATTTTCTGTTTAGAGGATTGACCACTACATAACCTGTTGTGGAAGGAAAGCAACATTCCATCATTTTCATCATGTAATGCAATCTGTAAATTGTCTTCTTCTAAAGAGAAGGTGGAAAGAATGACATCTTGAATTTTGCAAGGAGAATACTCACAGCTAGAAAAATAACAGGTAACAGTGATTATCTCTCTAGTTGAAAATGCTGTTGGTCTTAATAATTTGATATAACATACGACTGAAAATATCTAGTGACTGGATAAGAAAAGTTGAACTCACAGTTCTCAGAGAAGATAACAGGAACTTCACTTTCAAATTGATTCAGGTTAACCTTCAGAAAATCCTAGCTGAAGTATATAACTTAAAAGAGATTTCTGCATCAAGGGATTTGCTTGAATAAATATTGGGTTTCTGTTACTATAATGCAGCATGTCAATGCTATAGTTGTTCAAAGGGCATTCATCAAGTCTGAGAATGTGAGAATAAAATTCAATTTGATAGGATGACTGCCTGAGAGGCTTAAGAAGAGCTGGTCCCAGTTCAGCACAGAGTAATATGAGTTTTCTGTTTAGGAAGAAACTGAGCCAAACATCACTGATGTTCTCAAACGCCTCCCATCTTTCAGTCCTCCCACACAGGCAGAAATGTTATAAATTTTTGCAGTGCTTAAGATCAGCAAACTGGGCTGCTCTTAAGATCTACTGTGGAGGATCTGGGTGTCAGCGAGAGATGGCAGCTGCAGGACATTTCTGTTCTTATCTGCGTCATGCTCCTAAGATCCACTGGTCACTCCATCAGTTGTAGTGGCATTCAGCTGAAACCTGCATTTTGCCTCAATGGGTTCTTCCTCTCTTCCTCACCTCTCACTGCATGATTCATTTATGTTTTCAGAATTCTTGAATGATTTTCTGCCCATATTTTCATGCACACTAGCACTGCACATTTATTGACATTGCACATACTCTTTCTCGCTCCAAAAACACATCCTCATAAGCCACAATTGCTTCCACATTTCTAGGGTCTCATGTGATCAGGAATTCCTAAGAGACACTGAGAGGTCACTGAGACAGGAGGTCTCTTGACCTTTTGTAACTGAGGGATCATTTAGCCTTTTGGATCATCTCTGTGGACCAGCCCTAAAATGAAACAGAAGTCCAAACTGTTCCCTTTCTTCAAGTCGTGGACATTTCTGCATACGTCAGGCTAGATAAATGTTTGACTAGCCTGTTTTTAATGACCTTCAGTAGTGAGCCTCTCCCACTTCCTTTGTGGTGTAGTCCAGTGCTTCATTACCTTTTCTTGTTAGAAAGTTTTCTCTGTGGTCCCACCTGCTTCTATCTTGCTATTGTTTCAGCTCAGTACTTATCCCAGCTACACAGAGAAGAGTTAGCATGTTCTGTAATTTTTACATGCTTGAAGTCTCTTCCATTCTGGCTGTTGCTAGTTACTATGTATCAAGATACCATACAGAAATATATTCCCACACTTCTTCACAAGGAAAAAGGATTATCCTAGTTTCAGAAACACAACAGAGAAATAAAGAGTGAGTAAAGAAAATGTGTTGAGTCTAAGCAGTACAGATATTTCAACAGTGGGAATAAACACTTTCTCCTTGGACCTTTGGATGCAAACAAGTGATCCCAAATGCAGCCCAGATCATAATCACGAGACCACTCTCATACTGTAATCAAAATAAATGTCACATTTCCAGAAAGAAGTGAAAAACAGACTTTAACATCCCAGTCTTTCTGCTGATGGAGGCGTTGTCTCAATGAGCTTTTTAAATCTGCCTCAAGTGGAGTGAACTTGGTGAACGTCCAGTTTGGCATTATGCCATTTTTAGATTGTTTTGTGACTGACTAGCTGTCAGAACTAGTCTAGTGGGAGAAGCTGAGGATTTTCAGATGCTACTGAACCTGAAAAGATTTCTCTGCCATTCAGGATTCTCTGGTTCTTTGGGTACATTACTTTCTCTGCTGAAGAGATGCCTTCCTTCTGTCAGAAAACACTGGGGAGCCAGCAACTACTTTTCCTGTCATCTTTAGCACCCAGAGATCAATCTGCCATTTGCACTGTAGCTTTGATACAAGGAACAGTGGCTCAAATGCTGACAGAGAAGAAGAGACAGAAGAGAAAGAGTTTTGAAATCGAAACCCAAATGCTTGAAGTGATGACTTACCTGTTGAGATAAAATAAGGTATCCTTTTGTAGCCACATGCAACTATCATCTGATACAGAGCTCAGCCTCACTTTGACCAAAATCCCTGGCACACCTCTTGGCTTATTCCAGTGATACACCAGCCCCAGAATGGAGAACTTGAGAACACACTGTTAGGAGAAACATAGGCATAGTAAGTCAGTATTTGTAAAGAGGATTTTTATTTTCCATTATTTCACTTTTGTATTGCCTCGGGCTACTAGCTAATCAGCTTTTTCTTATCTTTTGATATCTCTCTCCCTTCAGAAAGCACTCTCCAGAGTGATATCCAAAATGGTTTCTAATGTAGTCTGGTTAACAAGAAGCATGGGGTGTCAGTGTGATTCTGCCATGAAGTATTTCATTGCTCTGCTCTGACAAATATTAGTAACTAAGTTGAGCTGTGCCTTCTTGTCTTACACTTCCCTCCAAACCTCCACTTCCCTTATAATTTAATTTCTACTTAATAATTCCTTGGTTTTTAAACTTCCAAAAGCAGGAGATTCTCAAAAGCATAAACAGCAGCCAGAGGTCTGATGCCCACTGAATCTCCCCATGGTTTACTGCCGCTTATTTCTTGGGAAAATTCTCCCCTATTTTTTGTGAAAGTATGTGTACAGTGAGTAATAAAAGGAAACACTCACAATGCTGACACAGGGTATCAGGACCCTGAGCATACCTCTCTCTCCTGGAAGCTATGCTGCCTGGTCTCAGGGCTAACTGATAGTGCAACTCTCCAGCCTTAGAGCTATGTGAGGGACAGCTGCCCAAGAAGCCCTTGCAGGGGCTCTCCACCTTTCTCTAGGAGCTGCTTTTACAGCTGCTGGGCTCTCATACTTGTTTTCTGCCAGAGCTACATTGCATCTATGCCCTTACCTGGCCAGGCACCCTGTTGATTTGAACCCTGACCCTGACACATGGATTTGACTCCCTAGCTTGATTTAGGACTTGTCTCATCACCATGGACTCGTCAATCTCCACTTTTGGCTGACACTGTTTACTACCTCCAGACCCACCACGCTTGCCCTCTTCAGGCACTGTAGACCTGCGCTCTGTTTGGGGTAACACTACTCTGCCTGCCTTGCTGTCACCCTGAATCTCTCTCCCTTGTGGAGCACTCTGCCCTTGCTGCTCGCCTACACGGACACCTCAGGTGTAATGCTGCGGTTAAAGAAAAAAAAAGAAAAGTTCAGGAGTAAATATGCAATAAAACAAAATTCCACCCAGAAAGGAAAATGGAAACGTTTTGCTCAAAACCTCGTAGAGTTACATCTCTACAGCATCTTTTGCTAAACTGTTTCTAATTGCAAGTATGGATTAGGGTAAAGGACTTACTCTTTACAAACAAACAAGAAATTGTTTTCATAGTAAGTAGGTAATTACCAGAACAGAATTCTATGCATGCTTAACTTCAAACACAGACGTTATAATAGCTTGGAATTTCCTGGTGTTTCTACAGTATTTTTAAATGAACAGTATTATCACTGATTTAGATTGATTTCCAGGCACGCTCCTGCTTCAAAATATCTGCTTCAAACTGGGTGTGGTTTTAGAGATTTTTGTAAAGTGTATATGGGCACTTTAGTTTCTTAACAATGATAGGTTTTTGTTAATGCTTGACAACTACCAGTCGTTGCATTGGTTCATAGTCTCATTCTTTCCTTAGTCATAAAATAAGACTAGCTGTGTCCTCTCTTCATGCTCCAGGTTCTTATCCCATTAATAGGAAATAATTGAGATATATTTTATTCTCTTTATTTCAGTGGGAAGAAAAAACCCACCTTATTACTACCTTCTTTAGATCCCATGGAAGCCAGATAAGCAGCTCCATACTTGATGTGAAAGTTTAGAGATGCAAGTAATTCATTTGGAAGAATGACACACCAAATTCTTAGCCCTCCAAGCATGAAGTAGGACAGATATCCTATCATTGTCAGACAACACAGGATTAAAGAGCAAGGTTACCTGCAGAAAAGGTAGGGAAACTAGATATGCTAAATGGGCAAAACAAGGAGAGAAATTGCTCTTCTCCCAACTCCTGGGTCCCAGGGATCACAGGGCTTATTCACTTTTCTTTTGCGAATATACACCGGAGTTGTGGACTGATTTCTACAAACCCTGAAGTAAGACTGATGTTAGTATATTTCGCATTTAAGGAGAGAAGGGGTGCATAAGAACCTGAATATCCAGGGAACTGGTGTGCTTCTGTGCTGGTGAGAAAGGGATGCCATTTTATATGGTAGCTTGTGACAAACTCATTAGCATATTGGAGTGACTCATGAGGACCATTATAAAATATCTTAGGGTTTTTTTTTCCCTTTACATTTGAGCAGAAGGATGCTTTTCATCTCTGGCTCGGCTATTTCTGATACTAGCTAGGACATGTTTCAAGGCATTCTCCATGCTTTCATGCAGGGCTTATGAAAAGACTATTTTTACCACATGACTATTAGTGAGTCTCTTCAGTCCTCCTGCCTCCCTCAGGGTCAAATTCTCCCCTGAAATTGTGCTCTGACTATGTAAGAGATATATATTGAAATTCCATGGGGAAGCGTGGCTAGCGTAAAGCTGAAGAGAAGATTACTTTGCGGTTTTGGTTAAACACAAGTGGATCATTCTCTTAAATAACTCAGTGGTTATTTTTGTTCCCTCTGATGTACCAGTGGTTCAATAAATACTCAGCACGTAAGTTTGGTTCTTAAACCAACTTACACCTTGTTCTGCTTCAAAAAACGACCACAAATCTAACCGAGTTAGTAAGCTTTTGTGAAACCACTACAACTCTGTGTATTATGACTAGGATATATTTAAAATCCAGTCTTTTTGGTCCCACAAAGAGGATTCTCTTCTCTTTTAATAGTAGTCTGAGATCACTTCTACTTCCAACTATGGAATGAACATGAACTACCATTAGCAGCACCATTTTGCTGCATTACTTTATATTCATAGCATGTAACCAGTGGGCCAGACTCTGAATGAAGAAGCAACATTTCTCACCCCATTCTCGTGTGCTTGGGGGGCACTTTTATTTAAAAAAGAAGTCGTGATATGTAAGAGAATCATATAACATAGTCACGCAATATATGAAGTATTGCAATGCATGTATTGTAACTGTGCACAGTAACCCGGGTTAACCAGCTCTGGTAAGTCTGCCCAAGTAAAAGTTTTGGGGTATAAATGTTAAAGCCTGGGAAGAAGAAAGAGGGAAAGAAAATTTGTTTCAGAGTTGCCTGGATTTGTATGACCAATAGGACCATGTGGAGCCCTACAGGCTGTATGCATTCTAAGAGAATTTAAATAGCCAAAATATTTGTGGTTAAAGGAGCAAGGAGCAAAGCAAGGAGTACCCAGGACCGCAAGAAAAGTAAAGAGTAGCAAGCAGGATCAAAGACCAGAGCTGTGAGGACAAAGGTTTACACATGCCTGGCATCACACAGTGAGGAAGTGCTTGTACCTCTGTATTGAACAAATATGTTTCACTGGATTTCTGGGCTGAAAGTGACCTTCATGGGATGCAGACGTACTCCAACTGCTCTGTCGTGCTGTCCTCTTTTTCCTGACTGGAAATCCTGATTGCGAGATGAAACTAGCTGAGAGGCAACAGATTTGCTGAATGCCATCCACTGGCACAAAGAGACTGCAAGAAGGCCCTGTCATTAAGTTCTGGGAGATGGTAATGAGAATTTTTGCAGAATGACGTTCCACAGGCAAGTAATGAAGTAAAGGGACAGGGTTTACTGTCCCTCCCTGACAAAGGGAGTCAATAATCAGTTTGGTCTGATTTATGTGAGAGTGATAGGAGAACCTTAAAGGAAGAGTAAGTCTCAGTGGTTAGGGAGAAACAGGGAAGTCCTATTCAGAATTGTGAGATCTGTATTTACTCTTCATTTGATGTATGAAATGACAATGACAAGAGCCAAGCACATCTGGACTTACGTTGTGGTGCCATTGAGGGCATCTTCTCTGTCTCACATAAGAACTGTCATCAGTATTTGTTACTACTGCCTTCTGTAGTGAATGCAGAGACTCCATTTTTCTTTAGAGTGTGCTGAAACAATAGGCTTGTCCAAGATCTACACGAAATAGTGAAAAAGACACTTGTTGATACAACAGAAGTGTCAGCTCCCAGGGCAAACTGCCAGAATCCAAGCAAACAGCTTGTATTATTTAGATGTGTTTTAAGCAATGACATACAAATTATGTTTTCTTACAGGTAAAAGAAAATTCTAGTCACATACCTGATATAGATTTTCCACCTGTGTTTATAAATCCCTAGATCTGCCTGTGCCCTTGGTATTCTTACTAAGGGATTTGGTTTTAAAATGGAGGAGAAAGGTCCAGGTTCACACTAAGGACGTTTAGACACAACAGCGAAGGAGCAATTCAAGTTTCTACCTGTCCATAAACAAAAAACAAAACTGTAAATAAGATGATAATGGCCATGCATCATTAATGTATCACAGTGGGGAACTCTGGTAATGCAACATTTTTACAGATATATCTTCATCGGTTTTCTGTAATAATCTTTTGAAAGACCATTCACTTGGATTTAGCCAGGGTAAATGTTACTATTCTTAACATATTTTTTTCACGTTGTTTTCGTTAGCCAAGATGTTGCTCTTCTATTAATACTAATTTTTAATTAGTTCAAGAATACACTCATTTAACTCCTTTAGTCCTAGGACAGCAGTAATCACAAACATAATTCTGTATAGGCGACATTCATTTACTGTTACCGGAGAATCTCAGTTCTGCCTCAGTGGCGAATCATATCTCACTTATTAGAGGCAACAATAGTGATGGTTAGAGACATACAAAGAAACACCACAAAAGTGATTTCTTTAAAAACATGTTTTTTCTTATTCTAGCTTTGTCACAGTGTTGAATGAAAGGAAATAGATGGAAGGAACAGATTTGTCTTACAGCAGTAGATTTATAAAATGCAGATAAATCAGCATGGAGAAACTTCTAAGTTTTTGTGTCCTTTTATTGGGTTCACAAGCCTTGAGTTAGTGTTGGCTGCAGAACTGTAACCTGAATTTCTCCCTCCCTCGACTGCATTAGGCATTCAGCACACCAAAAAATATTTCAAGCAATTTCCTTCAGAATTGTTTCCAACTCCATGAGCTGGTCAGTTTTGTCAAAGCTGTCCCAGGATGCACCATTGTGCCACCATAATTATTTCAGGACTTTCTACCTTCTTTTTTTATTAGTAGTTGGACTTTAATACTCTGCTAAATTATGAGGAAAATATAGCCTATCTCAATTGCCACGATTAAGTCAATTTTCTTCTCAGTATTTTCTTCACCTTAATATAAACTTTGGTAAAAAAACACTAGTAAAACTAATTTGTCTGTATTTTTCTACCTCTAGCTTAAATGCCTTTTCTTTGGAAGATGTAATATATTTTTCAGCTTAGATCTTATGAATTTCACTTACATCTTGTTTTTTAACTGTTTCATTTAAAGCTAAGAGATAGATAGATAGATATAGATATAGATATAGATATATTTTTAACCTGCTTAAAAGATTGTCAGCAGCACTTACTCTGAGAGCTGTTTTCTGCAGAAAAGACAAAAATGGATTCTAGGAAACAGGGACTAGTGGAAGGGACATATTTGCCTGACTTTCTCTCTAATGCAAAGTGAATTTACAGAGGACCTAGGAAGTGCTGAGCTACCTCAAAAACTGAGGGTATTGCAACTACTAAAGGCAGGAAGGTGGTGACCCTATTTTATCTGCTTTGAAGCTCCTAGGGCACTAGAGTGAAAACAGACAGAACCCTTTGTCCCAGAGGGAAAAAAAAATCCCCAAACTCAGGCTCAGCATATCTAATTACAGAAAACAGCAGTACTAGGAGGAGTTAATAATTTGGCTGCTATTGAAACTCTGTTATGGCATGTTCCACCTCTCCACAAGCACAGTTGAGCGATAGCAGTACAGTTTACTGAATCCCTCCTAAAACAATGCCAAGGAGGCAGTTTACAGCACTCATGCAGACATTTAACATAAAATTACTTACAATGGTTGCTTGAAACAGGACTCTTAAATGCCTCATAATTCATGGACCCATATTTACCACAAGCAGGAGACCTACTCAATGCTCTTGCAAAGCAATCTATTTTTTTTTTAATCCATGTATACATGCTTGAATTGGTGACATCCTGGTCTCCAAATTAGAAAGACATGGACTTGATGGATGGACCCCTCAGTGGATAAGAAATTGGCTGGAAGGTCACACTCAGAGGGTTGCGATCAGTGGCTCGATGTCTGAGTGGAGACCAGTGACAAGTGGTGTTCCTCAGGGATCAGTACAGGGACCGGTGCTATTAAGCATCTTTGTTGGAGACATGGACAGTGGCATCAAGTGCACCCTCAGCAAGTTTGCTGACGACACCAAGCTGTGTGGTGCAATCAACACACTGGAGGGAAGGGATGCCATCAAGAGGGATCTTGACAGGCTGGAGAGGTGGGTGAACCTCATGAAGTTCAACAAGGCCAAGTGTAAGGTCCTGCACATGGGTCGAGGCAATCCCAAGCACAGACACAGGTTGGGTGCGGAGTAGATTGAGAGCAGCCCTGAGGAGAAGGACTTGAGGGTGCTGCTGGATGATAGGATGAACATGAGACAGCAGAGCGCGTTTGCAGTCCAAAAAGCCAACCACATCCTGGGCTATATCAAGAGAAATGTGGCCAGCAGGTCGAGGGAGGTGACTCTGCCCCTCTACTCTGCCCTCGTGGGACCCCACCTGGAATACTGCGTCCAGCTCTGGAGCCCCCAACACAAGAAAGACATGGAGCTGCTGGAGCAAGTCCAGAGGAGGGCTACCAAGATGGTCAGAGGATTGGAACACCTTTCCTACAAGGACAGGCTGACAGAGTTGGGCTTGTTCAGCCTGGAAAAGAGAAGGCTCCAGCCAATTTCTTATAGCAGCCTTCCAGTACCTGAAAGGGGGCCTACAAGAAAGGTGGGGAGGGACTTTTTACAGGGGTCTGCAGTGATAGAATGATGGGTAATGGTTGGAAGCCAGGAAAGGGCAGGTTTAGACTAGATATAAGGAAGAAGTTCTTCACCCTGAGGGTGGTGAGACACTGGAACAGGTTGCCTAAGGAAGTTGTGGATGCTCCATCCCTGACTATGTTCAAGGCCAGGTTGGATGGAGCCTTGAGGAACCTGGTCTAGTGGGAGGTGTCCCTGCCATGACAGGGGGGTTGGAACTAGATGGTCTTTGAGGACCCTTCCACCCCAAAGCATTCAATGATTCTGTGATTCCATGACTTCTTCTTTCTAACTAAACAGTCCAGGTATTTTGATCCCTAGAGCTGCCATTTCAAAAGCTCATCTTAAAAATTTCATATCCTAGTCTCAGTTGAAGGGTCTGTCAGAGTTTATAACTAAGCAAAGTCTTTAATGGTGGACAGACCAAAATTTCTCAGAGGAAAGAAAGAAAGGTGGGGAATGGCATGTTGGTTCACAGGCTGTTACCACTGACTCACGTGACTGAAACTAAAATGCTCCAAGGATGCCATTGCAAGTGAAAACCTAAAAGAGATTGATATCCTTATATAAACAGATTTTGCCTGGTCTGGTGGGCTACTTCTGTGACTTTATCTAGCTCAAAAATGTAGATGGCATTGTGCTAATATAACATTACGGGTCAGCAGACATGAGGAACTGTTCCACCTCTGCAATAGACCTTCTCTGTGTTAGTGTAATTTGTTGACCTGTGCTTGCCTTCAGCTTTCCTATTTTTGAAACAAGTAACTGACTAAATAACAACCTAGAGATTAGAAAAAATGCTTTACAAAGGTTGATTGCTGCTGCTCTGTACTGGCTTCTCAGTTCTGAACTAAGGTGAGATACTGTATATAACTATAATGTGTATTTGCACACTGAAATTTTTAAAACTCAGATGAAAACTTTAGTGTTCAACATAAGTCCTGCAGGAAAATGTTCAGGTAAGAAATCCTCATGAAATGTGAAAAAATGGCTACGTATTTGACTCTTGATTGGCTCTCCACAAACTATTTGTAACAATATATTAGTAAAGCTATAGAGGAAGAGTAAGAATAAATAGGACTGCTCTACAGGTGTGTGTATGTGTGCTTACGGACAGCTGTTGCAAGCTGACATTAAATAAAATTCAGTATCCAGTATAATCTTTCGGCCTCTTTCCTAAAAACGAGCTCAAATGCCAAAATGAACAAAATTTTCAACTTCTAGGATCCCAATATTGGTTTTAATTCAGGTGTTCCTGCTTCCAACTAGGATATGATTAACATAGATACCATGTATTTGTTTTCATCTATTTTCACGCCTTCTTAGAAACCAGTTTTTAGTGCCTGGGAAATACCCCTTTTTTCCCCCACAAGGAGTCAAGCCACAGCCCTAGACATTTTCCAAGAGCCCCATTTGAAAACGTACTTTCCTCAGGACGCTGTATTATCTTAGTAATTGCATATCAGTTCTAGTTCTTGCTTTTTAAGAATAAATGGTATATCGTGAGCAATCCTGAATTAAGAACAAACTCTCTTCCTTGCATTTTATAGGGCTTTGCCTGTAACCTTTTTCAGCCTTGTAATAATGGCTCTAGCGTCACTAACACCTTTAAAGACACAAAATAGCAAGGCCCCAGCTATCAATTGTGGAAGAAAGTAGAAGTTCCTTCATAAACAATTGACAATATCAGTTAAGGGCAGATGATCCTGACTTTCAGTTCTTGTCTGGTGTGGCTGCTTTGATAATCCCATCTATTTTACATCAGGTGGCTCCAGATTGTAACTCTCTAGAGCACGCCATTGACTTAGCAGTGCACAAGACAGATATCCTATCTTTCAAACAGGGTACTCACCGCTTTATAAGGCAGTATCACTGCATTAAACTGTACCTGCTAACCACTGCTCAGCCACTGTAGTACCTGGATGATGTCTGTGTCCATCCTAAGACATTTATTAATGTTCTGCATTTCTATACAGGATGGAAATTTTTGAGAACGTCTTCTTGAAAACTGTCTCTGTGATACGATTAAAATAGTCTAACATGTATTAAAGGACAATGCTTAATAAAATTTGCCCTTTTTTAGGGCCTGTGCTAAAAGATGAGAAACTAAGGCATGGAAATGTTCAGTGTCTTCCTAGAGACACAGCGCAGGCTAAGGATACGGTGAGTGCCATATTTCAGTCCTTGGTGAGCAAGCCACTTGCTTGTGTTGAAACAGACTGGAATTCTGCATAGCTTGAGCACTTGAAGACTTGGAAGTTTAGTCTTTTTATCTAGTCAACAGAAGTCCATTGGCTTTGGCTTTCTTGGCATTCCCTGGTTTTCTATCTATTAAAGCTTCACTTTCTGTCTTGCCATTTTATTTTTCAATAGTAACTGACACAACGGGGAATCACATACAAAAGGTATATGGTATTCTGAATCAACAGCACACTTTCAACTCTCACTGATGTCTTTAAAATTTTAATACTTTATTCTAGTCCCTTGATACTTCAATTTACTCATTGGGAAGAGTGGAAGGAATTAAAATTTATACATTGGGGGTAGTAAGCGCAACTGTCAACTAAGCCATTGCAGATTGTCAGTCAAAAATTATTTCATTAAAAAATCTAAACATGAAGTTATGAAGTAAAGTTTATGCAGTTCTATTGGACATGTGTAAAAGTGGATACAGAAGAGGATGCATTGGATTTTTTTACACATAACCAGAACACACCACTAAGAAATAAATATCATCTTTTGTAGGAACTGTGAAACACAAAATGTTGAAGAAGCAAGAGTAAGCAGAAGAAACATATTTCGGTGACACCAAACATCTCAGGATTCCACACACCCACTAAAACACAGAAACAATACCATCCTATCACAAACACAAATATAAACACAGTTCTCTCCATTAAACACAGCTCTTGTGAACTATCATGAGAAAAATCTAATAATTCACACACACTGACTTTGTAGTGCATCAAAAATGCAATTTGTATAATTCACTGCTTCTTTAATCGCTGTGATGCCTGTGAGATTTGCAGTAGGAACACCCTAAAGTACTTGTGATGAAAATGTTACCCATTCATACAATGGCCATAGATTCTTAAGAACACTGAACTTCTTAGAGATGTGGTAGCATGTTGAATTAAACAACTGGGAAGGAAATGCATGTTATATAGCATTTTTGTCTTTCAGTTACAGTGTTGGTTTGAAGGAAGTAGCAACAAAATTAGGAGATGTGTCAACACCAAAAATTAGGTATTAAAGAATGAAGAAGGCAAATGATTTGTCTAAACATAACAAAGCCAAACAAATCAGACCAATTTAAAAAATGCTGCACAAAGTTTCTGGCAAACTTGTTCTGTGCAAACTAGTTCAAAGCTTCTTATTTCCTTACTTCTTAGAGGACAAGCAACAGCAAAGACAAATATTCAAAAACATGTAAGACATTGAACTAGTTACCTGGCACCAGTCAGACGTTTCAGGGAATGCCTAAGGACCGCATTTGAAAATCTAGAAACACCTGTCAAGAATTTACCAGTCATGCAGCAAACTACTGGTTAACAGGTCTGGTTTCCTGGTTTCCTTGGCAGCATTTTTTGCTGACAGAATGATAGCTAAAATACTCAAATGTAAACAATGGAAGCTACATGAGAGCCAGAACTTGGAGTTACTATTCCCTGTTGCCAGAACTAAATGGTAGTTGTAACAATCTGTAACAGCCATCTGCTGGTTACAAAATAAAATCCACTCTTTGTCATAAAACATATATGTCTATAATCATAGGTAATGTTTCTTTGTTCAGCTATTTGATTTAGTTCAGTACGAATTAATACGCAACTACTTGAAATAACAGTGGGACTGTATTTATTACTGATGAAGTCAGTTTTTCTTTTATTCAAGAAATGTCAGCACCACCACCAACCAGCATACCTGGAGCTAAAGGTCAGCAGAGGGGGGCTTCAGCAGAAAGGCTGAGATCTTATCAGCATAGTTCCTTTCCTTCTCAGAGCTACAGCATTTCTTCAGGTTAAAAATGAGAATGGCTTGTGGAAAAGGCTTCCGTTAAGCTGAGGAGCTAGGATTTCAACTTTGCAAACTTCTGCAAAGAACAGAAAGAGTAACAGTCAGCCAGCATTTTTCAACAGTTTGTTTTGCTGGAACTCAAAATGATTTGCCTTCATTTTTAACAAGCTGCCCTGTGTTCAAGGGACAGGATCTTGCCTAGATTTCCGCTTCTTGCACTTGGCCTTCATGTTTCTCATGCTGACAGCATCATGGCAACCAAAGGAGAAGACAACACGGGTGGTGGAAATCCCAGCACTTTGGGGGGTCCTTGGGGGTGCAGAGGCCTCCAGGCAGTACCAGGGCCTGCAGCCCAGTGGGGCAGAGACCAAGGTATTTGGGGGGGTGGGGGGGTGGTGGTGGTGTTGCTTTGTGAGACCTCCACCCTGTGAGTTCTCCCAGGAATTTATAGAATCATAGAATCATTGGATTGGAAGAGACCTCTAAGATCATCAAGTCCAACTGTCAACCCAACACCACCATGCCCAGTAAACCATGTCCCGAAGTGCCACATCTATATGTTTTTTGAACACCTCCACGGAAGATGACTCCACCTCTTCCCTGGGAAGCCTGCTCCAATGCTTGACCACTCTTTCAGCAAAGAAATTTTTCCTAATATCCAATCTAAGCCTTCCCTGGCACAACTTGAGGCCATTTCCTATCACTAGTTATTTGAGAGAAGAGACCAACCCCCACCTCACTACAACCTCCTTTCAGGTAGTTGTAGAGAGCGATAAGGTCTCCCCTCAGCCTCCTCTTCTCCAGACTAAATAACCCCAGTTCCCTCAGCCGCTCCTCGTAAAACCTGTTCTCTGGGCCCTTCACCAGGTTCACTGCCCTTCTCTGGACATGCTGCAGTATCTCAATGTCCTTCTTGCAGTGAGGGGCCCAAAACTGCACACAGTATTTGAGGTGTGGCCTCACCAGTGCCGAGTACAGAGGCACGATCACCTCCCTACTCCTGCTGGCCACACTATTTCTGATACAGGCCAGGATGCTGTTGGCCTTCTCGACCACCTGGGCACACTGCCGGCTCATGTTCAGCCAGCTGGGTACCAGCACCCCCAGGTCCTTTTCTGCCGGGCAGCTTTCCAGCTGCTCATCCCCAAGCCTGTGGCACTGCATGGGGTTGTTGTGACATGTTGTGTTATGCGTCCCACTGGCCATGTCCAGGTCCTTGGGCCTGGCCATCCAGGGCCTCTGCTGGGCCCGCCCCTGCTGCCTCACAGTCTTCCACAATGACTGCCTCTGGCAGAGCTTCTGAGCTCCCCAGCTGAGCAGGGAGTCAGGAAATGTAGGGTGCAAGGCTGCCAAAGGGAATCCAGCAGCTGTGGTATACTCCTTTTGCCAAAAATGCCAAATCCCATGGATTTGTAGGAAGCGTGCTGCATGTAGGAGAGATCGTGGTGTGTTACATGCAGAAGACGAAAAACAACAACAAAAAGCCCATATTTTCCTAATAACTATGCTTCCGGAATTTGCTCAGCAGAAAGGTTTTAGAAAGCATCCTTTTACCCCGTGTTCGCCAGCAGATGGCAGATTTACATAACGTACTGGCTGACCCGGGCTCCCTGAGGCCCGAAGATGGCGGCCAGTAGTGGTCGCGGGAAGATGGCGGCGGGTGGCCTGAACGGAGGAGCAGGCGGGCAGGGTGTACGGCGCGGGCTGCCTCCAGCCTGCGGGACGGCTGGCGATGGCGGGCAGCCCCAGTCGGGGGACAGCTGCCCGCAGCAGCGCGGCGGGGGTGAAGATACGTGGAACCTGAGGCTGGGCACCGGGCGGCCCCTCAGGGATTTGACCCTCTGGGTGGCGTGGGGCAGCCCCGGGGTCGGCCTTGCCTGTTGCCAGCAATGTGGCTACTGCGGGCTCTCCAGAACGTGCTCTCTCCCTTTGCCTCCCTGCTGGCCAGGGCAGCACTTGCCTTTCTGCGGAGTTTCAGCTGTCCGGCAGCCTTGCCCGCAGCTGTCCTTCATCCAGCCCTCCTCTTCTGCCTTTATCTGTGGGGTCCTGACAGCTGCTGCTGCCTCTTCCCTGCCTACCATGTACAGCAGAGAGGTGCTAATCGTGTCGGTTCACTAAGGGCTGGATGAGCTGTAGAGAGAGAAAAAGAATAATAAAACAAACCCAGGCATGGTGGATCAACTGGATCACAGAGTCACAGAATGTTAGGGGTTGGAAGGGACCTCAAAAGATCATGCTTGGTGTTCACTGGCTTCTGCTTCTGTGGAAGACTGGTGCTTAGTGATATGCCCAGGGTTGCTAGTCCTATGCTCACTGTGGAAACCACCAGACCATCCCCATCAGCCAAAGCCCTTCAAGGTCAGAGTAGGGGATCAAGGCTAGCTGCAGAAACCCTGGACCTCTGACTTGGTTTCCTCAGGATTTTTGGTGCTTTGCAACATAATTCCCAGCATGAGAAGTCAGTCTGTGCTTGGATAAGATAGCGCCTATATGACCTTATCTGATAGAAAACTGAAAAAAACATGTCTTCGTTTTCTTTGCTCTCTCTGTTGAAAGGCAAGGTGATAGAGCTTACATGAGCCAAATGTGTACTGGTTATTATTGTGCAGTAGAATTCGTTATACAAAAAAATGCGTACTGTGTGGTTTGGTCTAACTTGCAAGAGCTTTCCCAGAAAAAAAAACAAAGACTGTAGCTTCAGAAGTTCTCTTTTTCCTGGAATTTTTGGAGCGTTAGCAGCTGCAGCAGCTCGAGTAGACTAAACCAAATAGGAAAAAATAGTAGATTGGGAACGTGCACTTAACAGGAGACAAATATAGGTCCAATACCAAACATACAGTAACATATCCCAGATGGTGTTGCTGAACTGAAGTAACGCAACATGACAACATTAGTATTTTCTATCCAATTCCTTTATAAACACGTTTTTTTACTAGCACATCAATTAGAGAGGCTTTTGGCTCTCTATTTTCTGACCTTTTTCCAGAGAAATGTCCCAAAGAAGAGGAAGAATTGTTCAGTAAAGCAAAGATCTCAATGACAATTCTTAAACCTCCCTGGTTTTGCCATACTTTGATGTCCATTGGCTGTCCCATGGGTGAGCCAGGCTGGTCTGGGAACATGGTTTCCTTAAACTAGGGCTGGTGTTTTCCTTTGTTGGTGTTGTGAGGACAAATTGCTAAGCTGGGTTTCACGTGAAAAAAACCTTGCCACCCTTTAAGTGGTGTGAATATGTTGCTCTGGGAAACTCAGAAAAACATTATTAAAACGAATGTTTTTTAATTAGCAGCAGTGATCTGTCTTTAGTTACTAGTCAGTAACTGTGATTGCTCAGGATTGTTAAAGGCAAGAGCCATCTGTCATTAGATGCTTCTACTTGCTTTTGTTTCTGTTCCAGAGTAACTTCAACGTTCTTGAGGCAGGGCTGTAGGCTGTGGTACAGGGTGAAGATCAGTGCATATGGTAAATTGGGGTTTCACAGCTTTGCAGAGCTACTGAGAGTCTAAGTTACGGCTGCATGTCCCCTGCTGGTGCTGTGATACAAGTAAAACTTGCGGAGAGCAACTGCATGAAGGTTGCGGGGGTCAACATGAAACTGCAGGGCTTTTCTAGCAACTGGAGAATACTTAACTAGAACAAAGTTTAATTCTCTGTTCTGAATGTGCAGTCTTCACATTCACGTATTCTTTTTCAATACTGTACAGGTAATATTCTTCTTAATATCACAGCAATTTCTACATTATGTGCTGATTAAAAGTATGCTGAGAACTAAGGATTCATGGTTAGAGAAGTGATGAGAAAACAGTCTTTTGCTTATTTGTTGGTAGCTGGTATAAAGTCCCTATACATCTTTTAAAGAAGCAGAAGATTATCAAAGCAGGAAAGAGACCTAAGCAGCTATGGAAACACAGCTGCCATATTGACATTTCTGTTAGCCATCCGCACAACAAATGGTATCTGACTTTACGGTCCTTCAGCATTGCTTGAATTTTATTATAACACAGTCTCAGTTGTTACATAACTTCAGAGATGTGACTAATATGAGTAGTGGTAAGTAGAGAAACGTGTGGTGCTCCTTGTATTGGAATTTCAAGATTGACAGTATTAATTCGAGGAGAACAAAGATAAGGAATTTTCTATGCTATGTTAAAGTGAAGATTCCATTGTCTGTCTTATAATCTGTTTTCTCTTTTGCCAAACTGATCACTGGAGACGTAAGAAGAATGTCATGTATAAAGAACTGCATGCTGCATAGGATTATAGAATCGTAGAATCATTCAGGTTGGAAAAGACCCTTGAGATCATCGAGTCCAACTACCAACCCTACTCTACCAAGTACACTCCTAGACCATATCACCAAGTACCACATCCAAATGACCTTTAAACACATTAAGGGATGGTGGTGACTCAACCACCTCCCTGGGCAGCCTATTGCAATGTCTGACAGCCCTTTCAGTAAAGAAATCTTTCCTAATGTCAAGCCTAAACCTACCCTGGTGCAGCTTGAGTGCATTCCCTATTGTTCTATCATTAATTACCTGTGAGAAGAGACCAGCACCTGCCTCTCTACAAGGTCTCTCAGGTGGTTATAGAGAGCAATAAGGCCTCCCCTCAGCCTCCTTTTCTTAAGACTAAAGAGCCCCAGTTCCCTCAGCCGCTCTTCATAAGACCTGTTCTCCAGGCCTTTCACCAGCTTTGTTGCCCGTCTCTACACTCTCTCCAGCACCTCAATGTCTTTCTTGTGTTGAGGTGCCCCAAACTACACACAGTACTCGAGGTGTGGCCTCACCAGTGCTGAGTACAGGGAGACAATCACCTCCCTACTCCTGCTGTCCACATCATTTCTGATACAGGCCAGGATGCTGTTGGCCTTCTCGGCCACCTGGGCACACTGCTGGCTCGTATTCAGCCACTTGTCAACCAGCACCCCCAGGTCCTTTTCTGCCAGGCAGCTTTCCAGCCACTCATCCCCAAGCCTGGGGTTGTTGTGGCCCAAGTGCAGGACCCGGCTCCTACAGTTGACCTCGTTCCATTGATCCAGCCTGTCCAAGTCTCTCTGTAAAGCCTCCCTACCCTCAAGCAGATCAACACTGCCACTGAACTTGGTGCCATCTGCAGACGTACTAAGAGTGCCTTCTATCCTTTTGCCGAGATCATTGGTAAATATGTTAAATAGAAGTGGCCCTAGTATTGTCCCCTGTGGAACACCACTTGTGACCAGCCACCAGATGGATTTAACTCCGTTGATCCCCACTCTATGGGCCCGGCCGTCCAGCCAGTGTTTTACCCAGCAGAGCATATGCTCATCCAAGCCATGAGCAGCCAGTTTCTTCACTAGAATTCCATGGGAAATGGTGTCAAAGGCTTTACGGAGGTCAAGGTGAACAATATCCACAGCCTTTCCCTCATCAGTCAGGCAGGGCATCTTGTCTTAGAAGGAGAGGTTCGTTAAGCAGGACCTGCCTTTCATAAACCCCTGCTGACTGGGCCTGATCACCTGGTTGTTCTGTAAATGACTCATGGTGGCACTCAGGATGATCTGCTCCATGACCTTCCCTGGCACCGAGGTCAGACTGACAGGTCTGCAGTTTCCCAGATCCTCCTTTTGGCCTTTCTTGCAGATGGGTGTCACATTTGCTGTTCTCCAGTCCACTGGGACCTCTCCAGTTAGCCAGGAGTTCTGGTAGATGATGAAAAGAGCCTTGGTGAGCACATCCACCAGCTCTTTCAGTACTCTTGGATGTAGCCTATCCGGCCCCATTATGCATACATACAAGGCTCCTCCTTGAAAGTCAGTTAATATGCCTGGAGTATAGAGAGCCTGCTGTCTGCCGGGCTAGTGAAAGGAGGAAGAAACTCTGTTGAGAAATAGATAATTTCTGTATCTTAATAAATGCTGTTGGGATAAAGCAAAACAGTTCTAAGTGTGACTAAACTTTGTACAAAAGATCTCATTGTACCATTTGGTGGAGTTAAGTATGTGACAGTAGCTTCCTGTGATGTCATTCATGAAAGCGTGATTTTTAGCTAAATTGAGTTTGTGATTTCTCACTTTCAAAAATGTGAAAATTGGTACTGGACAAAACATTCCAGAAATCTTTCAGTGGAGCACTTTAAAATGCCTTTGTTAGATACTGGACCACAACTGCACTTCAGAAGGGAATTACAGCATTTTCTGGTCCCCTGTCCTTGTGCTCTATTTAAGGGTAAAATGTACTCTGATTTTCTTGTCTCTAGGCCTGCGTGGGTCAAGTTAACTGTGTCAGTTCATTTCGTATGGGCTGGGAAGTAGCTGTTAGATAATGGCAGCTTTCAGTTCCTGCTGAGCTAGGCTGGATGCGGCCTGTCGCTTTAGAAATCACAGAGCAAAAGCAGATCTATTTAAAATGGTGCTTTGAACCTGTTCAAAAAACTTTTTCAGAAAGTTGAGGTTTCATGTCCATTGCCCTCCTAATTATGTCTAGAAGACATTTGCACCCCGACATGCATTAGGCACGCACGTCTCCATGCAGATGTATGTTTTCAACAGTTATTTGATTTATACATCTGAGTGGTGTTTAAAAAAAACAACGAACCAAACTTGTTCAATGAGTTTCTTGGGTGTGAACAGCTTGACAATTTTGTCACACTAAACAGTGGGTACAGTTGGTACTGTGAGCTTCTGTAGGCAGAACTATTAGATCAAAGGGAAGTCATATATGGTAATGTTATATATAAATGCATAGAAGTTTATATGTGCGTCCTCTTTCCTTCTGCAGTAGGTCCATTTCTTGCTCTTCCATTTCCTACTCTTTGCCAGGAGGGACAGGAGAGAAGAGATGTCTTGAACTGATAGGCACGTGGAACATGCTAGGAGTCATGCACCTTTGAAGGGTGAAGCAGTAGACATGAGTAAATGACAGATAGAACAAAGGTTGTCAATTTTCTCTTAGGTGCTGAGTTGAGAACTTTCAGAAAAAATAGATATACTCAGTGCTGGTGAGCCTTGCACTGAATAGCAGCTACCAGAAAGTCATTCCGTGTACACAGCTTCATGGTTTATTTTGAAAGAGAGACTAGAGTGTTCAGAGATATTCTTTACAGATGTGTGAATGTTATAAAACTGGTATAGTAGGTTATTTGAATAGTGCTTAACCGGTTTCCGTGATTTGCACATCATCTGAATTCTGTTTCTTTGCAGGATGTGTCAGCCTTGGAAACTCCCAGATTTTGATTTTGAGTTTTTAAATGCAGTCAATTTTTCACATTAGTGTATTTGACTGAACCATGTAACTCAAATGAAAACATGTAATTCAAATCTATGGCACAGTGCTTAGCAGAGATAACTGACATTGCAAGGCTCACAAAATTGCCAGCATGTTGCCTTTCCTGTTGAGTTGCGTTGAAGAGCACAAGAGTGACTCCAAGGATAGGTTTGTTTTCCTCCTGTGTGCTCATGGCTTGCAGGAAACATGGGTTGGAAAGTATCCGGGCTCCAAGAGACAGTCAGGGTGAAGAAACACATCTAGAAAGATGAGAAAGGCCAGGAGGTGGGCTGTGATCCACACAAGGTTTTTGCTAGACCACTTCCTGCAGGACCATTTCAGCCATCCCTGCTCTCAGGTCTGGCCACCATTCCATTTATACAAGCGAGTTGCTTCTCATTTCTGGCTAGTTGTGTGATGCCCTCGTTCTCTGCACCTGACTTAGTGCCAGACAGCTGTGCCGAGTTGGGAAGATGTCTTGAGAAAGTATCTGCTCTCTGAGCTGTTCCTTGAGTCTCCCATCTACACCTTCTGATGGGCTATCACTTTTCTGAGAGCAGAGAGCACTGACTGCATACATTGTGACCCTATCTAATGAAGGCAGTACTTGCATTCAGTATACTAAATTGTTTCCCAGAAAAAGGGCCTGGATTTCAGAAGTATTCAGAAGGACAAAAGACAGCTTGAAGCAAGGCTATGGCCACTGAGAGTCCTGGCACAGAGTTGTCACCAAGTCCAGTTCCCTGCTGCCATAATGGTTTCTGTGAAAGCAAATTTCCTTCGATTACTTTTTTCAGCATGTAAAGCTTTGTTCTCCAGCTCAGTTTGTCTGCTGCATCACTTATTGCTGATAGCACATTCAGTACTCATTTCACAGGGGGCTCCTGATACTTCTGTGGTTTCCTAAACAGCAGCCTTCTGAACTATGGCCTTACAATCTTCAGTAATAATGCCAAGTTTCAAATAGTGAACAAGGAGGCTTCCCTTGATGATAAAACGAGCAACAGGAGCAACCCATGCATTACAAAATTAGTAGTATTTCTGGCAATTTGTTTTAGAGAATCACCATCCTTAAAAAATAGTCATGAGAAATTTGTACAATTTTGGCTGAAAATTGTGAGGTCTCAGATTTGCTTGCTTAAATTTACAATCTTAAGGGAAAACAAACAACTTTCACTAAGTTCTTACATAAGGATTGCATAAGTCCCAAAGTAGGTCCCTCAGGCCTAAAAGGGTACATCACGGATTTGATTTTAATATAGGCCACTAAGCACATTCTGTTAAAATCTGGTTTTCCCAGCCCCATTTGTGTTTCCTTTCCCTTCTAAGGTAAGGAATTTTTCTTTGCCTGTCACTGTTATGTCAGTTTGAATTAATTGCAAAACTCATCTGGAGGAAGTAAGGAAGGATAGTGAACCTGTGCCATCACAAGAAGGTATGAAAACTGCATAGGTGCCTGCTCGATCAGACAGTGAGATAACAGTCCTTGAGCTTTCTCTGCAGGACACTGGAGGCCTTAGTCAAGGCCAGGGCAAGTGTAAGCTGAAGCTCCTTCTCACCTGTGAAGACTGAAATGCAGCAGTTAGGAAGGGACATGCTGTGGTGTCATACTCACTTGTCACCGAGAGCTGCGCCCAGTCTGACTTTCGGAATTGGAAAAGGTTCTAGCAGTGCTTTTCCCTTACCCAGGTGAAGATGCTGTCATTCTTCCAGTGCTGCTGTGTCAGCCCTGTCTTGCTACAAAAGTGAAAATGGCAGATCAGTTAAACCATTAAGCACCTGCTTAAATTAGCACAATTAGGTTTTCCTGGGTATAAAAGGAGTGAGAGAGAGAAGCTAAACTGGCATCTGAGTTAAAGAGTGTTTTAGGATATTGTGATCAGAATGGACTCTTAGGTACCTGATTTAAAGCTACAAGTTTTTAAACTGCCTGGGCTAACAAAGACGCTGGAGGCCACTCATGGTTTAACCCGGCAGGCAGCTAAACACCATACAGCCACTGACTCACTCCACCCACTCAGTGGGACAGGAGAGAGAATTGGGGGAGAAAAAAAGTAAAATTTGTGCGTTGAGCTAAAGACAGTTTAATAGGACAGAAAAGGAAGGGAAAATAATAATGAGGGGGAAAAAAAGGAAGAGATAAAACACACATTGGTGAAGTGGGCCTTACAATATTCTTCCCAGTGGGAAGTGCATTATCTACTGAGGTAGAGATCTGAATCTAAGCCGTTTTCCTGCAATGCACCTGGGGGTTATTGTATTCTTTCTTTTCTTATGGAAATAAATTGGAACACTGTATGTGACTCAGCTGAGTCAAATATGAGCCAGTGCGCAAGTGCTTCTTAAAAAACTTGAGTAGGTAGATAGAGCAGGATGTTTCAAGCTCTAACAAGTCTCATCTTGTAAACTCTGCTTTCCCATCATTGTCTAACTCAACAGAACCATCTACTGTTCTGTTTATACTGTTTTGACAAGCAGAATAAACTGATAATTACATGTTTTTTCTCTGTTTTTGTGTAAGGCCCAGGTGAGAGCATCAACCTGGGGGTGTTGGTGGATGAAAAGCTGAATATAAGCCAGCAATGTGCACTCGGGACAGAAAACCAGTTGCACCCTTGGATGCAGCAAGTGTGGCCAGCAGGTGGAGGGAGGTGACTCTCCCCCTCTGCTCTGCTCTGGTGAGACCCCACCTGGAATACTGCATCCAGCTATGAGGCCTCCAGCACAAGACAGGCATGGACCTGCTCGAGCGAGTCCAGAGCAGGGCTACCAAGATGACCAGGGGGCTGGAGCACCTCCTCTATGAGGACAGGATGAGAGAGCTGGGGTTGTTCAGCCTGGACAAGAGAAGGCTCCGTGGAGACCTTATAGCAGCCTTCCAGTACTTAAGGGGGGCCTACAGGAAAGGAGGGGAGGGACTTTTTACAAGGGCGGGTAATGGTAGGACAAGGGGTAATGGCTTTAAACTGAAAGAGGGGAGATTTAGATTAGCTCTAAGGAACTACAGAACAGCTTCTTCCAGAAGAGGAACATCGTCACTGTGAGGATGGTGAGACACTGGAAGAGGTTGCCCAGAGAAGCTGTGGCTGCCCCCTCCCTGGCAGTGTTCAAGGCCAGGTTGGATCGGGCTTTGAGCAACGTGGTCTAGTGGAAGGTGTCCCTGCCCATGGCAGGGGGGTTGGAAGTAGGTACTCTTTACAGTCCCTTCCAACCCAAACCATTCTATGATTCCAATTCCATGGTTCTATTTTAGGATTTGACAATTATTGTAAAGACAGGAATATTACTGAAGCTTACAGTGTTTCTTTTTGTGAGTTGTGTCATTTTATTTGCATTGCTGCTACAGTATAGATTCCAGTTGAGCTAAGTATGTGTTTACATTTGTGAATAAACTTAAATGCATTAAGGGATTAGAATTTTAAACTAATACATTGTTTAAGGTTTACTTTACAACAAACATCTAGAAAGCCAGAATTTGGGGACAAAATTGTTAAAACGGGAGAAATATATAGCAGAAGCCCATTATGCTGGTAATGGTCTACAGAAGATTTTATAATCATCTTGTTGATAAGTGGAGCCTCAGTCAGGTCTGTAGCAACCAAAAGGTAATGCTATGATTGGATAGAGAAGTCCCTATCACAAAATCCACAAATCTGCCACTTTGTTTCTTCCCCATACCCCAGAGGGCAAAAGCATAACCTTGAATGAATTGCTATCCCACCGTCCTAGGTCAGAGTGTCAGCGTGGACGATGGAGGAAGTTCTGACATCTGTGGAGCATGTACATGCATGCCCAAGACCGTTCAACTTATATTCAGTGTCAACCAAAGGAAGTCTCTTTTCAGAGTTATTGTTGCTAGCTTATTTCTCCAAGAGCGCTTTCCTGTACCCAGTCCATACAGTATTGACTGTGTTTAGCCCATATCCAGGGCTAAACTGTGACAGTTGCTGTGTCACCCAACAACCCCTCACCAGCCAGGAAGGGCAGTCTGGTAAAGGAGAAGAGACCCATGGGCTGATGTGAAAACATTTAATGAACAAACACCAGTACCAACAAACATGTACAAAGTTATACTCAGCCAAATGAATATGTAGCCATCACAATCAATGGGAGAGCAGTCCTCAGGAGCAGGGAGAGGCCAGAGGAGGAACAGAAGAAACCCCAGCAAGTGCCCCACAGGAACTCCTCTTTCTCAGCCAGCCTTCCCACTTTATAATGACCATGACATTATGATATGGGCTACACCTGTATCTAGCTCAGGTCAGCTGCCCTGGCTGACTTGAAACTCCTAACAGCTGGCATAGCACGGCTGGGCTGGGATTCTATCCCAGTGAAACCAGGACAAGTATTCTCCTGACTACTGGGTTTCCACTGCAAAGCCATGTGGTTTGGCCAGCTGTGTTCCTGCTTAACACTGCAACTGTTTGCTATTTTACTGCATAAACAAGGGTGTGCCTGTACCTTTCTCTCACCCACACTCCCGTTTTAGTCCCCTAACAAGATCTATTTTCCTTGTCCTTTTGACTGCCTCTTTTATCTGAGGAGAGGTAGGCTTTGGATTGCTTCTTGCAATGCAAAGGAGCTATTGCATGTCAAGTGTTTTCTTGGCTCTTCCCTTGAGTCTTTCTAAGTGCAGGATTTTTAGGTGACATCTACAGCTCAGTGGGCTTCAAAGAAGTGGAAAAAATCTTGGCTTTTTTGTCACCATATCCATAAAAAGGGTGAATGTGTACAGCTTTCTCCTGTAGTCTTCTTCAAACATCTCCCAGGTACAGCTGTGCAGGTGATGGTCCCTGAGTCCTTGGATTTCTTTTAAAAGAACAGCTCCCCTATTTACTTTCTGTGTTTTGCTCTTGCTTGTAGATTTCTTTTTCAGTTTATTTCACTGCTTAATTGGTTTTCTGTGACTGTGCAGGTATTGTTTGCATAAGTCAGTCACTGCAGATTAAGAAAAATTTTTTTGCCACAACAGTATGTGTTCTGTGACAAATAATGGACTAAAGCATTTTTCCTATTCTCACTCATACTCCAGAGCTTTGCTTAGTATATGAATAGAATATATGCATAGCCCAAAGATAATCCACTTCTCTTAGCATAGCACCAAGAAAAAAGTTTAGGCAGCTGTGTTGTCTTGTGTTGAATAATTTCTTAGGTAAACAATAAAATGGGGCATGGCATAAGTGTGAGTTAAGGATAGGACTATGAGCACAACAAATCCTCTAACTTGGAGAGAGATTACTGCAGAAACGCAGGTGTCCTGATATGGGACGATGGACAGAATCAGAGGGGACTGAAGGTGTCTGCTCTGCCTAGTTCTTGGTAGAGCATAAACTCTATTGGACTGAAATGCTCCTGCATCTTCTTATTTCTTGCTGCAACAAATGACCTTATTGAGTGCCAAAACTGAAGCAAGAAGAGTTGAAACATTCTTGTTTAGGAATAAATCACAGTTTTACTCTGGTCTTAGTTGACAAAATGTGGGAGATGCATCAAGAATCTGTTTCAAAAGGACAGAAAAAAAACCCAACAAACAAAACCAAAACCAACACTAAAACAAACCAAACAAAAAACTCACAAAAACCCCAAACATGACCTCTTCTAAAAAACCACTGGGTGCCAGTATTGTCTTATTATGGTGATATCATTTCACTGCTTTTCTCTTCTGTATGAATTGTTGCAGCTTGCCCTTAGCACTGACAGAAGTCCTTCCAAATAGTGGTTTGTCCCTTGCATCTGAAAAAGATGTGTAATACTGGGCAGGGAGTCATTTTATATTTGCTTTACCTGCACATCTGCAGTGGTCAGGAGGTCTGTTCTTATGATGTCTTTTTAATAACTAGCATCCAAAAGGACTGCTAGTAAATGCTAATGCCTCAGGCATTGCTTTCCCATGCTGTATACCCCCAGAATGATGCTTCTGCCCAGCAGTGGTCATTCCTGCGGCCAGGTGGAGTGGGATAGTTCGGGTGGCCTTCTGCCACCTTAGCAACCAGTTTCCAAGACAAAGTGGCTCACTGGCTGCAACCAGGTTGCTATGAGGTACTTGAGAGACAGCCTTACATTACTTGCCATTGCCTACTGTTTGTTTTCTTCCTCGTCTGCCACAGCTTTCCAATTCAATGCTTGTACTACGTGATGTTATAAAACCTTCTTATGGTTAAACATTGATGTGGGTTTTTTTAAACACATGTGGCAGAGTGACTAAAATGGTATTACAACTGAAGTTCCTATGACATCTCTTTGGCTCTAGCTTGAGAATGATGTTTAAAAGTTGCAGTGTTTGTATTCAGTGTTGTATTTTTCCAAATGCTATCAGTCTTGCCAGGAAGTTTTTCTGCCGGTCTGTTAACATGGGGAGTCGATTCAGTGCGATAGCTCTGTATTGTCTCACAGTTTAGATGATGTATGTGATCGTTCATTTGGATTCTGTTTCAATGGATTCTTGCCTAACTATATTGTTGATGTTGAGCACACTCAAGTTTTGATGAGAACCATTAAGCTCGGTAATCAAAGAAGTCCTGCTGAAACTGTATACCTGCCTTTGTAGTTGGTAATTAGTTTAATGAGTGGCAGTGAATTTAAGGGATCAGCAACAGGTTTTTTGCTTATAGACAGCAAGCAGTAACTAACACAGGCAGTGACTCCAGGAGTGCAACCAGTTTATTTATTAATATTCAAAAACTCAAATCAATCTATGTCTAGACCTGAAGTAATTTCCCCTTCTTGCCAAAACTCCAACGTGCTAGATCTCTTCTGCAGCGCAGTTTAGTATGTAGGATGTAAATATATCTAGAACACCCTAAAAACACAGTGTTTAATAAAGATAAGTATTCTCCTGGGGCATCATGCAGTCCAATACAACACACAGTATGGAACTTAATTTTTCAAGAAAAATTTGGTTTAGAACCACAGCTTTTCCAATTGTAAGTGTAAATAATTAATCCCTCTCTTCTGCTGAATTTATTTCACAAATATTTGCGGTCTCATTCCTATGTAGAAATCTTAGTTCATGAACTTTCCACTATGACTGTTTGCTGTTTAGTACACAGTTATAACCTTATTTCTGGGTCAAATTTAAGAAGACAGTTCCTATGGTGAGTTAAGTCATGCCATTACAGAATAAAGCTCCTATATTTAGAAGGAACTTAGTGAACAGTAAGCAGAGAGACAAATGTATAGTGTAACTCAAGCACACCTAAGGATGCAACTGAGTAATAGTATGCACTGTTACTGTAAAAAAGTTCATGATGAAATCTATTGCATTTTTTTAAATTTGTGGACAGACTGTTTATTCATTTCCATATTTTGTAATTTTTTTCCCCCTAAAATTCTTTATTCAAATGCATCTGCCGTCATGGTTGTGTTAGAGACATTTTCCCTCTGATCCACACTGGTAGCCTCCTGTACACAGCTGAAAGGACAGAAAGTGTGTTCATGGGGATTCCTGCAGGGAAGGTAAACTACAGACTTCTGAGTTTTTGTACTGAATCATTTCCCTCTCCCTCAGCCATCTCTCGGGTATAATGTTCTGTTGGACTCACATTTGTATTAATTCAGTTTCTGGTGTTGTAGCAACCTTGCTGCCCTCGTCTTGGAAGTCTGATTTGAAGCTGTCTTGCTGCGTGCCTGTAATCTGCTGCTAGCTATATGTCATGTGGGAGTCTCGTCTTCCCTTGCCACTCATAGCAGTATGCTTTAATCTCCTCCCTAACAGCAGGCCTACGTGCCAAACGTATCTTCAATGGTGGCTTCCTGCCCGGGGCCCCATATGGTAGAACACTTGCTTTCCAAGCTGTTGCCCAGGAGCACCTGCAGGAATAGCACAGCTTCTTTAACTGATGGTGAGGGGGCCTGGAAATGTGGCCACATGCTTGGGATGATCAGACTTACTGGCTGCAATGCTCTCGCCAAGGCACCAGCACTTCCTGTAGAAATGTGCCACCTGCTTCCCACTCCGACATGCCACGGCAATGGCACGGGCTGGGGTTATGTCAAAGGCATGACGGATAGCTGAGCCAGCTGCTGCTGTCCCACACTGGGTGAGATGGAGAGGGGAGTGTCTGGGTTAATTTTCAGCTCATGTCGCAGAGCTGCCAGGAAAGAGGCAGCAGTGTCGAGTTGTTAAGAGAACAGTGATACACTCAAAATCTGTGAAAAATACTGAAATATTAGCTTTAGTAGCCCACTGCCAGGAACAAGATTCAAGCACTGGAACAGGCTGCCCAGGGAAGTGGTTAAGTCACCATCCCTGGAGGTATTTAAAAGATGCGTAGATTTGGCACTTAGGGACATGGTTTAGTGATGGACTTGACAGCGTTAGGTTGATGGTTGGACTTGATGATCTTAAAGGTCTTTTGCAATCTAAACGGTTCTATGATTCTGTGATTCTGATTCCCCAATCATGGGCTCACGCTGAAGTGCATACAGAGTACATTTAAAATTGAACTTATGGGTGACATTAAGAGCAAGAGAATTAACACTGGCTCAGCAAAGACCTGAAGACCAGTTTTGGAAATTATCTTAAAAGAGCCTAATCTCCTGTCCATTGGAACTGATGCGACTCTTTAGATCTAGCTGCAGTGGTTGTCCAAATGCAAAAATATGAGCAGTTGTGAAACAGGATCAGTGAGACAGGAAACAAAGATTAAGACCTTTTTTTTACCTCCTGCACAAATGGAAGGACAGCAGCCCACAAGTATGTTTGCATGAGTCTTAACCGTACTAAAATTCCTTTGGAGACTATGCAAATGTTACTTTTTGCATTCTCATCAGAGAATGAAATACTCTGAGGTCTGAAATAGCAATCCTATGACCATCAGGCGAGAAGATAGCAACAACATGAACGGCAAACAGAGGAAGGAAATCCATTCCAAATCCTACAGAAATTCAGTTCTCTGTTTCCAAGCTGGTAAACTTGGTAATGGGAACAAGTTAGGTAAAGAATGTGATCTGGTGAAAAGTAAGCTCTGATACAAATGTTGACCCTTTAAATATTGTTGTTACTGATGACCTAAACTATTTTTCCCCCGGAAGATACATTCGTTCTGGTTGGTGCAAAGGGCGTGCAATTTAGTATTTAGTAGCATTTTATTTGTTAATTTGCTTTACAGAAGTGTGTCAACTGAAAGAAGGAAGAGAACTATTCTTTTTATTATCTCATATTGCAAGCGTGCTCAACTTTTATGCTACCCTTTTCTGTTGCATCAAGTCCCTAATGGACAATCTCTCTTTCCACTTCTCTTACCTCTGTCCCTGGTGTGTGCTGTAAATATGAATTCTGCTGTGATCCTGAAACTTCCATAGGCTTGCTGACCTTTCTCAGAGTAGAGGCATTTCTGTAGCTATATTTAGGTATACCACAACAGCAGACCAACACAGAGCATCGAATATATGCTTCTACATAGTGCTTGGAGCTCTGATGTTCTTCTGTTTTCGCTCTGTTCAGTAGCTTGTTGCTCTGGGATGGGTGACACTGGATCAAAGGGTCATGAAAGTATATGGTTGCTGAAGCAGCAGGACTTGCCCTTGAGCCTGTGTTGATCAGAAGAACAGCTTGCTGGAAAGCAGCTTCTGGACTGGTTCCCCTGAAAAATGCTGGTAGTGGGTGAAGGTGTTGTGGCCCTTGTACTACACAGCCAGTAACCTCTTGTACTGAAAACCTAGGAGAGGTACCCAGGTGAAAATGGGCAAAACTTCAATGAAAAATGAAAGCCTATATGCTTCTGAGTCTCATTGCCCAGATGTACATCTAAATGCTGTCAGGAGCTGCAGAGCATGCACCAAGTGCATTCAGGACATTTATGGAAGAGAGGGAAGCAGATGACCTTTAAAAGCTTTGTTGCCCATAACTTCCCTGAACTTGGGCAGGGCCTGCCAGCCTGGAACATGCCCACATACCAAAGAGCAGCATCTCTAAAACTGGAAACCAGCACCACTTCTGAATATTGCATGATCATCTTGTGGAACTTGTTGGTCTTGTTGCTGAGTCCACTGAAGATGAGAGCCTGAGAGCTCCTGCATGTGTATGGGTAGTAGAGCATTTTAAGATGGGTAGTAGAGCTTCTAAGAGTAGTAGGGCTTTTTAAAATATGTTAATAGCAAAAGGACAATCAGAGATAAGATCGATCTGTTGCTTGATGAGGTCAGTCACCTCACAAACAGGGACGTAGACAAAGCGGAGATGTTTAATGCCTTCTTTGCCACTGTGTTCAACACTGATGAAGGATGCTGGGACCCCTGGAGCCCTGTGTTGGAAGACCATGACTGAGTGGGATGATAAACTCCCAGCTGACCCTGAACTTGTTCAAGACGTAGTGCTCCAGCTGGATGCACATAAGTTTATGGGGCCTGATGGGATTCATCCCAGGGTACTGAAAGAGCTGGCTGATGTCATCATGGGACCTCTCTCCATTATTTTTCAATGGTCTTGGGAGTCTGGAGATGTCCCAGTCAACTGGAAGCTGGCAAATGTTGTCCCAATTTTCAAGAAGGGAGAGAAGGAAGACCCTGGTAATTACAAGCCTGTGAGTCTCACTTCAATGCCTGGTAAAATTATGGAGAAGTTTATTCTGGGAGTTATAGAAAAACACCCGAAAGACAACGGCGGTCCTTGGTTATAGCCAGCACACATTCATGAGGAGAATGTCCTGCTTAACCAACTTAATTTTGTTTTATGACAAGGTCACCCATCTAGTTGACCAAGGGAAGCCAGTAGATATGGTGTCTTGTGATTGTAGCACAGTTTTGATACTGCCTTGTCCTGTCCTACTTGGTGGGACAAGGGGAGGTTGTTTTGGATCTCTGTGTGGCAACAAGGAATAACAACAATTACCCAAAGGTTCAGAACTTCAGTTAACTGTACGTAACAACATCAGGTAACCGTAACAATAACAAGTTTTCGTACCCAAATTGAGATTTGGCAAAGGTAGACATAATTATAGCACTTATCGGAAGCAAACACGACTGCAACACTTGGCCCTTATAATAGAAGTGAGCAAGAGGAAGGAAAGGAAAGAAGAGGAAAGAAGGAGATAAAGAGTAAGATATCACCACCCTTGGATCGCATGTTGGTAAGGTGTGACTTGCAGGTTGATCCTCAGACGGTGGGCGTGCATGGTCTCTTCGCTACACAGCCCTTTTAAAGTCTTTGTCCCTTCCCCTAAGAGGTGGGTTTACTGGCCACTGCAAGCATGTGCATACTGTGGTAAGAACCCTCTAGAAATGGGTTGGGGGGGATAGTGGCATCAGGACATGCTCACTCTCCCCACTCGAGTGACTGGTCATTGACCTTGTCTGACATGCAGGCACAGAAACGAAATATCACACAAAAAGGGAAACAGGTTTGCGAGAAGCGCCACCCAGTGTCTGCAGGATGTCATCCTCTGTTTTCTGCCCTTTTTGTCTCATTCAGGCAAGGCAAGTGTTTAAGACATTTCACAACATCCCTGTGGTCGGCTTCGATCAGTATGCCTAATGTCTCTCACAGTGTCCTTCCGGACAAAGTGTCGAGCACACAGCTAGGCAAGTCCATGATACGTTGGGTGAGCAATTGGCTGATGGGTCAGGCTGAAAGGGTTATAGTAAATGGGGTTACAGCAAGCTGGCAGACAGTCACCCCAGGGCTCAGTTTTAGGGCCAGTGCTCTTTAATGTTTTTATATATGATCTGGACACAGGAATTGAATGTACATTAAATGAGTCTGCCGATGCTACTAAATTAAGAGGAGCTATGGAGTCCCTTGAGGGTAGAGAGGCCTGTAAAGCCTGAGCAATCACCAGCCATATGAAATTTAACAAGAGCAGGTGCTGAATTCTGCACCTGGGATGGGGTAATCCTGTTTGTACATACCAACTGGGGGACAAGAGGCTGGAGAGCAGCCCTATGGAAAGAGATCTGGGGGTCTGGGTTGATGGCAGATTGAATATGAGTCAACAGTGTGCCCCAGCAGCCAAAAGGGCCAAGTGTGTCCTGGGGTGCACCAAGCACAGCAAAGCTAGGTGGTAGAGGGAGTTGTTTGTTTGTCCTACTCTGCACTGCACTGGTGCAGACCCACCTCAAGTACTGCGTGCAGTTTTGGATGCCTCAATATAAGAAGGACATCAGAGCGTGGCCAGAGGAGGGTGACCAAGATGGTGAAAGGCCTTGAGGGCAAGACTTACAAGTAGCAGCTGAGGACACTTGGTTTGTCCAGCTTGGAGAAGAGAAGGCTGAGGGGGTGACCTCATTGCAGTCTTCCACTTCCTCAAGGGGGGCAGCGGAGGGGCAGGTGCTGATCTCCTCTCTCTGGTGACCAGTGATAGGACACAGGGAAATGGAATGAAGCTGCATCAAGGGAAGTTCAGATTGGACATTAGGAAAAGTTCTTCACTGAGAGGGTGGTTGGTCACTTGAACAGGCTTCCCAAGGAAAAAAATCATCATGGCACCAAGCCTGTCAGTTCAAGGATTATCTGGATGACGCTTGTAGTCATATGGTTTAGTTTTAGGTGGTCCTATGAAGAGCAGGATGTCGGGCTTGATGATCAGTATGCATCCCTTCCAACTTGAGATACTCTATGATTCTGTGATTCTAGGTACATGATGACAAGGATTAAAAAGTCATCTCCTGGATCTGCACTACAGTATATATAGTGGTTGACTTCTGCCTTGCCCTCTGCTTTGACCATTAGACCAAGCTTGTAAGTTGGTCTTCAGAGGGAAACCAACACTGGTTTCTGCCTTCCCCTTAGAAAAGGAATTACTTTCCAAGGCTGAAGACCTGCTTTATGCCACTTTAATTCTTCTTGTCAAATGTGGAGGGACTACTGTGAGACACATTCCATATATAGTAGGTATGTGTTTATGTACATACTCCTCTCTGAATCTGCTGGAATCTGTGTTAAACAGCAGCTTTGGTCATTTGGTCATAGCCTCTGACTATTCGGTACTGCAAGTATTTTACACTGAACTGTCTGGATAATTTACTAATCCCAAAATTAGTCAAAACTGAGCTGCTTGCTCTTTCATATGTGAAAAGAGTGTCTTGAAAGGAGTTTCCCTTTGTCTCATAAAACTCACAAACTGTTCTGATTGTAAAATCAAAGTTGTCCTAGCTAAAACCTAGTGCTTTAGACTGCTTAGTTTTCTGAAAATGTCTGCTCACATTAACACAGCTGATATACCCAGTGTCGGTTATTCTGTCAGTAATCCACAGGCTCTGTGAATGTCTCAGAGTTATAAGAACTTTCATTTCTTTTCTTCTCTGCAATTTATGGTTTATAATTTCCTGGGTTTCCTAGTATTTTTGAAATATATCCTTGAAGTTTGCCTTGAAATTATAAAGAAGTAAGAACTTCAGACTTAGAAAGAAACTTGCAGTTAATTTGCTTTCTGGCACCTAAAAGCCAAAGGAGCAACAGAACTTTATTGGGAGACCATATGGGAAAACTCTTGCCTTGCCTCGTTACCTCTTTCTCAGTAATCCCTGCATTTGCAGTGAATCAAGACACTAAAAGGTATTCATAGCTTACAGCATATTGAGGCCAACATATTGGGAAGGAAATTGTTCCATCCTTATACCCGTGTCACAATTCATATGACTTGAGCATTGGTGAAGTTTCCTCTGTGTTCTTCCCTGGTGGACCACAGATTTGGAAGACTGCTGTAACTGACAGCTTGGTGCAATACTCTGAGATGAACTCCATGCTTAAACTTTCTTTGGGGAACAAGGAGGTGTTAGGAAGCCCAGTTAGGGATATTGGAGAAGACAGAAGAGCTCGAGCTGTGCTCGGATGGAATTGTCTTTGTTCTCAGCCATAGCACAGCAATAGTTTGAGAACAGGATAAAAGAGGAAAATACTAACTCCTATCCATGTTAAAAATCAGAAATCTATACAGAGAAATTGTCCAAACACCCATGGATCAGATTAGGAAAGCGAAATCCTGATAGAATTAATTCTGGCCAGGGACATTAAGGGCAACGTTAGTTGATAAAAGGAAGACTAGGGAAAATGTGGGCCCTCTCCAGAAGGAAACAGGAGACTTGATTACCCAGGATGCAGAGAAGGCTGAGATACTAAACATCTTTTTTGCCTCTGTCTTCAACGGCAAGTGCTCCAGCTGCACCAGTTGCAGAAGGCAAAGGCAGGGACTGTGAGAATGAAGAACTGCCCACCGTAGGAGAGGATCAGGTTCGAGACCATCTAAGGAACCTGAAGGTGCACAAGTCCATGGGTCCTGATGAGATGCATCCGCAGATCCTGAGGGAACTGGTGTATTAAGTTGCTAAGCCACTATCCATCGTATTTGAGAAGTTGTGGCAGTCTGCCAAAGTTCCCACTGACTGGAAAAGGTGAAACATGATGCCCATTTTTAAAAAGGGAAAAAAAGGAAGACTCAGGGAACTATAGACCAGTCAGTCTCACATCTGTGCCCAGCAAGGTCATGGAGCAGATCCTTGTGGAAACATGGAAAATAAGGAAGTGATTGGTGACAGCCTGCATGGCTTCACTGAGGGCAAATTGTGTCTGGCAGATTTAATGGCCTTCTGCAATGGTTACAGCATTGGTGGGTAAGGGAACAGCAACTGTCATCCTCTACCTGGACTTGTGCAAAGCATTTGACACTGTCCTGCACGACATCCTTGTCTCTAAATTGGAGAGACATGGATTTGATGGACGGACCATTCAGTGGATAAGGAATTGGCTGCATGGTCACACTTAATGAGTTGTGGTCAATAGCTCAATGTCCGAGTAGAGACCAGTGACAAATGGTGTTCCTCAAGGGTCGGTACTGGGACCGGTGCTGTTTAACATCTTTGTTGGAGACGTGGACAGTGGGATTGAGTGCACCCTCAGCAAGTTTGCTGACAACACCATGCTGCTGGAGGGAAGCGCTGGAGGGAAGGGATGCCACCCAGGGGGATCTTGACAGGCTGGAGAGGTGGGCCTGTGCAAACCTCATGAAGTTCAACAAGGCCAAGTGCAAGGTCCTGCATCTGGGTTGGGACAATCCCAAGCACAGATACAGGCTGGGCTGACAGTGGATTGAGAGCAGCCCTGTGGACAAGGACTTGGGGTGTTGGTGGATGAAAACTGAATATGAGCCAACAGTGTGCACTTGCAGCCCAGAAAGCCAATCACATCCTGGGCTGCATCAAAAGAAACGTGGCCAGCAGGTCGAAGGAGGGGATTCTCCCCCTCTGCTCTGCTCTGGTGAGACCCCACCTGGAATACTGCGTCCGGCTCTGGGGCCCCTAGCTTAAGACAGACATGGACCTGTTGGAGCAAGTCCAGAGGAGGGCCACAAAGATGATCAGGGGTCTGGAGCACCTCCCCTATGAGGATAGGCTGAGAGAGTTGGGGTTGTTCAGCCTGGACAAGAGAAGACTCCATGGAGACCTTATAGCAGCCTTCTAGTACTTAAGGGGGGCCTACAGGAAAGGTGGGGAGGGACTTTTTACAAGGGCATGTAGTGATAGGACAAGGGGTAACAGTTTTCAACTGAAAGAGGGGAGATTTAGATGAGCTATTAGGAAGAAATTCTTTCCTGTGAGGGTGGTGACACACTGGAACAGGTTACCTAAGGAAGTTGTGGCTGCCCCCTCCCTGGAAGTGTTCAAGGCCAAGCTGGATGATCCTTTGAGCAACCTGGTCAAGTGGAAGGTGTCCCTGCCCATGGCAAGGGAGATGGAAGTAGATGATCTTTACCCAAACCACGGTGTGATTCTATGATCTGCCATGTCTTTTTCTTTGGAATAACTCTGCTGTGACCTTGAGAAGGAAGTTAACTTTTATGGAATTGAGCCTTATTGCTAAAGTAAACTTTCTTGCTGAAAGTCTGGTGGGTTTGTCCAGGCCCTAATACTGTTCCTTTAGCCAAACCTAATCATTCTGTCCTCAACAAACTCTTAACAACTGCAACTGCAACTGGAGCTGTGGAAGATATATTGAAGGAGTTTCTCTTGGCTCCCACTGATCCTGCTATTGAGACCAGGTTGTTCAAAGAGGAAAGGAAGATGCTTTGAATACCAAGGCTATAGCAGCTAAACATCTGTGTATATGGAGACTACTTAGGAATAGGTGCCCAGAGTGAGAGAGGCTCCTGGAAAATAATTGTAGGAGAGGCATAATGAATATTGTAAGTTTTAGAGTGGAGCTACTAGGGCTAGATATTGGACTTTGCATTGCAAATGCCTTTACAAGATGACAAGGAATAAGTAGATTTGATGGGTGGAGGACTTTGACTTGGCAGGGGAAGAAACTGGTACTGACCCGAGGAGAAAAGGTAAATCTGGATAGGTGAGAGTGGAAGTGGGGACTCAGTAGAGACAGTACAGCATGTTGTGCAAACTGCTGATATCTTGCTCTGATATTGTGCCAAGTTAGTGAGAGGGGTATGCATGATACGGCATCTAACACTTTCTCATTTCCTAGACATCTGGAGGACAGGATCTTGCCAGAAGCAGTGATTTGTAGGAATCCCAGTCTCTGTTTCTCCCTCCTGCTTCACTCCATATAAGCTTTCCTCACAAGGTTTCCTTGTGATGACCTGGGTTTGGATCGGTGACACCACCAGGATATCTTCTACTAGGTGAGAAATTGCTTCTTTGTGCTACTCTTTCCTTAAGGCATAAAAAGTTCTGATAAATGTGTAGAAAAAGGCTTGGATGAAAGAAATAGCACATTACATCTGCAGCCCACAAACCTGTCATTAGTTTATCTTGGACTCACGAAGACCATCCCACCTCTTACTGTATGGTACATATGCATCCTATTTTGCATGAATGCCTAACACTTCTTGTCTTGGGCAATTGTAGGAAAACCTGTCCTCTTTTTAGGAAAATTCAGTCCAGACAAAAAGGAGGAAATAATTTTCTTACAGCTGATGGCCTGGCCTAGAGCAACATATGTTGCCCAAACCATAGACTCAAACATACATTTATTAAGCAGAAATAATTCTGCTTAGTAAGTTTTGTGTTGGATGGAGTCAAATACAATGCAGTGGTACTTGTTACTTGTGCTGATGATCACTGAGAGAAATACTTCCAATGAACACCATGCAAGATGACTTTCAAAGAAAATGTGAAAAAGTCTTATGAGGTGAGATTGAGAGAATTATCCTCATTGTTTTTATTAAAACTTACTGTCTGGATACGTCTTCTGCTGCCACAGTGCTTGCCAGCTGATTTTCTTTTATCCCGTGCATTATGTCCATGAGTAAATGCATGATGGAGGCCCCTTTAGGTGACTCTCCCCATAGCAAGTTATTTTTGGATCTTACTTCTTGACCTTTGTGATTTTCTCACCTGCTTTTAGCCTTCCTGCTTTCTGAATATGAGAGGCACAGCCACATCGTTTAACTCATGTGTGTGTAACAATGCAGGGTTTCTTCTATCTCAGCTGAGAAATGATGAACATAATGTGACAAAAGCATTTTTCCACTGTTGTCTGCTTAGTTTTTCTGTCTTGCACTAATTGCAGTGAGGCTGGGAGAAAATATTCTTTGTGAGAAAAAAGGATATTTCAAGTGTGAAAAAAAACCAGTCAGGCTTATAAATGGACAATAAGCAGTGATGCAATTTTGAGCTTAAGGATCGGAGATAGCAAGGAACTCACAGTAACTTGGATTGAACTAATCATTTTCAGTCTGTTCACCAATTCATTGGTCATAGTTCAACCAGGTATTTAAGGAGTTGCTTGATTTTAAATTTCTGAGGAGTTTCTCAAATTCTTACACTTAAAATTTATTTTTTTTTCTCCCTTAGGGCACCTTAAACTGGAAGTTTCACTAGAAAAGCTACATGATGTTTCTCATTTTCCTACGGGTACAAATTTTTGGCTGACACCTGAAAGATGCCTTATCTTTTCTTCCCCCATTGTTCCATGTTTCGGAACTGGGATGAAGAGTTGCCCAGGAAGGAGGTGAATGAGTACTAGGACTGGACTTAGTGTTCCTTGGAGATTAGCAGAGGAGGGATCTGTAAATTAAAACACTTCTGCAGTGGAAAAAACTGTAATAATCTATAAGCAGCTGCCTGTGAAACAGTGTAGTACAGGCCTCATCTGTCCATGTCCTCTTGAGGGTATGTGGTGCCTTAGCTGTTTCTCTGTATTAGCTGTTTCTTTGTATAAGGCAGATGGATCAGCGCCATCCTGCCTTTAAAGATAACAGTGGAGAGGGAGGGTTCATACTGTCTTCTGTGGGTGCTATCAGTGAAGGGCTCAAATCGCTGTCTCTTCAAACTCTTTATCAAAAGTACTAAGGGCTTTCCTATGCCCTGTTCCAGCCTCCAGTCACAAGTGACCTAAAAAGTCTTGAAAACGTTGCTTTAGATAATGATGGTTGGAATGATCCTGTGCTGATGACAAGTCATGAGATAAAACCTTAACCTGCAGGATCTTGATTTCTAGCAGGCACAGCCATTACACAGTACGATATGTTTAGGCTGCAGAAAACCCTGTTGTCATCTCTCTTGTGCTAGTATTCTTGAAAAGGATGAAGCAGGAGAAGGGCTGTTTGAAGTGTACAGGAGAGTTTAGAGCACTTCCTGTTGAATTTTGGAGGACACGATGCTCCAGCTTTCCTCCTGTGTGGCCATAAACCTCTCTGTTGATACTGATGTCTGTAACAGAGTGCCAACAAGTGCGTCTGCTGGAGCCAGCAGCACAGCATGTGAATGCTTGCATGCTGTCTGGATGGAAGAGGACTCTTCACCTATCAGAAATTAAATCCTTACAGATGTGGTGTATTTCCAGGCTGAAGGTACTGGTATGTTTGAGCCAGGTTAGCAGGCCCAAGGAAGGGAAGTTTACAGAAAAGACAAGTCTTTGTAATTTGTATCATCATCATCCTAAAGTTAAAGTTCCCAAATCTGTCATTTGATTCCTCAGAAAGATACTCTTCCTGGAGTTTGAACATGTGACACACTGGTGACTGACCGACTCACAAGGCTGAAGTCAAATTAGTTGAAAAATTTCTTCTTCATAAAAGACCTCAATGGAAACTGTCTTTAACAGGAACTGCTTATTCTGTGATTTAGAGACAGCAGTGAGGAATTTGTAGCAAGTGACTAATCTGAATTTAGAAGGAACTTTTAAGCTATAAAACATGTATATGATTTTCTAGGAAAAGGATTTGATTTTAAGCTAACTTTCTTGACCCTTGGTGTACAAAGAAGAATAACTTTTGTCAACGATAGAAATAGACTTAAGGCAGTACTATGGTTGCAAAAAGGAAACACAGATGGCTGGTATGATTTAACCCTTACTGTTAAAGTCAGAGGTGTTTTCTTGTTGATACCATTAGGGTTGTAGGTCAAACCCTCACAGAGATGCACAGAAATGAGCAGAATTTTCCAAATGAACCACACTTACTACAAGAAGCAGGCATGTCTGACCTCCCTCTTCTAGAAATGTGTGTGAACCACACGCTACAACAAATGGCTAAAATGGATTAAGCAATGCTTCCAGCCACAAGTAAAACTCTTTCAAGTGTGGTTCATAAAGTGCCCCATGGCTTAAATCATAATGCACTTAGGATCTAGATTGGGGGTGGCATTGCATGCCTTTACTCAAGGTACTTAATTTATTCAACCTGTTGCCAGTGCTGAGGCAGGTTTAAAAGTGAAAGTTTTCCCTCATAATCTGTTTTCTGCTAATGCATCCAGAAACCAGCCTGAGGTCATGTTACAAAAATAACGTTTTTGTTCTGAATTTGGGTTCTGCAGAAATTGTGTTCTTCTTTGTGTTTCTTTTTATGGATGTGGCTAGGCAAGGTTCATAGATGGATATAGAGAATTGTCCAACACATTTGCTCATAAATTAGCTGTTTGTAAAGCAAAGCAGAATTTTTAGAAAGGATTTGCTTTGAGCTTATTTGACAGGCAGGTGTCTGGGGCTATTCAAAGAAGAGAGAAAAGAGAATTTAAAGTGGGGGGAAGGAAGAGGAACAATGTAGGGACAAATGTGGAGTGTCTTTACCTCTTTATCTGAGAGAGGGATCAATCCCAACACTTCTGTGCTTTCCTGTCACCTGCCTTTTGATAATGCCACTGAGAAGAAGGCTATATTGTTACAGAAGAAAATTAGTGCTAGAAAACTCTAGAGCAGTTCTTAATGTTTATATTAAAGACTGTACAGTTAGGTCCCTTTCTGGATGCTGAATGGCATTCAACAACAATCTTTTGTAAGAAAAAATGGAAAATGCGTATGTATTTTTTTTCTCCTTTAGGAGTACTTCATCAGTGCAAATGGTTTTAACACCTTTCATAGTGCTGAGGTAGCAAACTATTCATTATAAAGAGTGCTTGCTTTTTCTTCAGTGTGGAAAATACTGATCTGACCTTAAAAATATGAGATTTAGTGTAGGCAAAGGTAAGCATTTTTGCTAAAATACGGCAACATTTGTGTAATGTTTTTGTTCCTTAGTACTAAAATGTGACTTTAATTTAGGAGGAATATTGACTTTTTTCTGAAAACGTGTCCTGCTTACTCAAAAAGTAAGCTTGATGTCTTATCTTTCAGGTCTCTGTGTAATAATCTAGAAAGTCATGTGGCAACTTCCTAAGTGAATTAGAGTTATTTTGAAGATAATGAGAAGAGAAATGAATTTGTGGTGGCATTGCACAGGAGTGTACTGATTAGCAGTTCTCGCTGCATGCTGAGGCACCCCTTCTGCTTTTTTCTGAATGCAGTTATTTTGCCCCTTTCAAGGGGCCCCTTTTGTCTTAATTTGAAATGGCTACTTGATGAATGATATGACAGTAAATAGCTCGTAGCCATTTAGCTGATTGCTCATGTACTTTTAAATTAAGCTGATTGGGATGCGGATAGTAGTCTTCGGTACTTGTATAACTGTGTCCACAGACCTCCAATGGAAAAGAACAATGGGAATAAATCACCATTGATGAAAAGTGAGGATAACTTATTTACTGCTGAAGATCATGTTCATTTGCTAATCAGCTTAATTTCCACTTCCTTTAAAATTATTTAATTCTATACAAGAGTGCCATAGCGGAAATTATAATCCAGAAAGCAGAGGAGGATAATACCCTGTCACTTACTTAATGCTAACTTCAAACTACAGAAACAGAAGAACACCATGCCCAAAATACTGGCATTCACAGGACAGTGTAGCCGGTAACCTGTAGGATTGAGACTACTCAGGTGAAACTTTTTTTCAGCAATTGTTCCTGTTCTTCTGTTTTATGTTCAAGGACTTAGATACATGCAGCTTTAGATGAATATTCTGTTGCTGTTAAGTTTCCCAGGTGAATTAGGAGGACCCAAGATTACACTTTCTAGTTTGTCAAAGTATGTCTTCTGGAACACTGAAACTTCAGCACTATCTAGAATGTCATGGAAATCTGATCCTCCGAATAACTTGATCACAGACACGTGTATTAAAGACATTAAACTCTGCTTTGCTTTGTTATTTAATCTTACTGCTTTAATAATGTGCTGTTGCTAAATGTGTTTATTGCCATTCAGGAGGATATTTGCCTCTAGAAATACGCTTTAGTATTGAGGAAACTGCAAATTTGTTGTGTTATCATGCCGCAATATATGGGAGACACTGTGTACTCTTAAGAACCCAATTTCTCTATGAGAACTCAGTTTTCATGTTGTCTGTTTCATTCAAGGGCTGTGGCTATTTAACTGTCTCCCCGGATGTGGTTAGAGAGGCCAGATATTAAGAAGGAAAGGAAAA